>NC_069701.1:0-1200000 GCF_023699985.2 Odocoileus virginianus
ACACTGCATGCCAGAACCATGAAATAAACATTTCTCCTGATTTGGATATCATCTCTTCCTAATGCAAACTTTACCCGGACCCCCACACCCCCAAAAATCCAAAAATCCCAAAACCAGCCAACCAACAACAAAATATAACCAAAGACCAAAAAACAAAAAAAAAAAAAAACAAAGAAACCACGTCCATTATTATAACTAGAATTCTCAAATATTTGAGCGTCTATGGTAACTGCTCAAAGAAGTATTTTTTAAATGCTCATTTAACTTAGGAGCTTCCCTAGTAGCTCAGTTGGTAAAGAGTCTGCCTACAATGCCAGAGACTCGGGTTCGATTCCTGGGTCGAGAAGATCTCCTGGAGAAGCAAAAGGCAACCCACTCAAGTATTCCTTTCTGGAGAATCCCACCGACAGAGGAGCCTGAAGCGCTACAGCCCATGGGGTCGCAAGAGTTGGGACACGACTTAGCGACAAAACCGTCACCATTTAAGTTAAGAGCAGTGCAGCTTCGCCAAAAGCCAAAAGTCGTTGAAAAGCCTAACATAATCAAGAAAAACTGTTCACCATATCCAAAAACAAAAAGGCGGGAATAGTTTTATTTCAAACTTTGCTTAGATGTTAGTATGTCACAAACTTCCCTCCAGGAAGCGCTCTTAGAGTCAGCGACCCTCAATAACGGCCTGAAAAAGCTGAAAGTGAGCTTTAACCTTTTGTAGCCAATCCTCCAGAAGGCTTTAGGAAAGAGCACGGAGTCTCATCTGAACGCCCGCTGCCAGCGGCCAGCGAACAGGATCCCCTATCTGTGCGCCCCCATCACCCGGGCGCATCCCGGGAGCAGAGACCTCTTCACACCTGCCGACCCACCGCGCCGACCTGCACCCCGCGGCCCCAACACCGGGCTCCTCGGCTGCACCTCCCTGTCCCGAACGCGCGAGCCAGCGGCGGCCGGGTCCAGGCGGCGCCCACAGAACCAGAGGCCGCCCCTTGCGGTCGAGGGGCGCCGAGCAGGGAGGGGTGCGAGCGCGCGGGGCGCCCACCGGTCCAGGACCGACTTGGGGCCCCGGCCCGGCGTCCTCACCCTGCGGCCGGTGGCAGCGTCTCCGGAGCGAGGACCGAGAGAGGCTCCTGCTCCTCGAGGCTGGAGGAGTCGGGGGCCTCTGGCCGCTGGGCAGGCGGCTCTGCCAGGCCTGTTTTGCAAGAGCACTCTTCTTCCATGAGGATTCTGCCTTCTGACTTAATCACATCCACCGGGCCCACCTCCTCATACCATCACCTTAGAGGTTAAGATTTCAGCATATGAATGACTCCTGAGGGCCCTGCACATGCTCAGTACAGGAAGAGAGGATCCCACTCCTGCCCCTTTCCTGGGAGGGCTCCACACATGCATAGTGCAGGGGCTCCATGAGGACCCACTGCTCTTTGAAGTATTTTTTTTATGTCACTAATTTTTATCTCTCTCATCTATGTTGAAAACATATTTTCACATCTGTCACTTACTATAACCTCATTGGTGTCCTTTTTCCTTTATGGCAACTGTGCTTTACTTTGTTTTTCCAATAAAAACTTGAATTTTTTTATTTATTTAGCAAGATTGAAGTTACACAGAGCAATCGTTCAACCTAGGAATAGAAAGGAAAATTTTACACATTGGAAATGAAGGATGAATTAAACATGGAAAACCTAAAAGTACCAATTGGAAAATACATACTCTGCTTCATTGGTACAACTAAATGCTGGGTTTAGGAAAAGGAAAGTATTATTTTTCTATATGGAAATAAATGAACCCTGTGAAGCCAATAAAAAATTAGTGTATTATGATTAAAACTAGAAAACCTGGATAAAACAGAATTATGTAATGATACTGAACAATTTCATACCTATAAATTTGACATGATAGGCTACATGAATAATTTTCTGAGCAACAAAAATTACCAAATTTCAATCTAGATTTGACAGAAACCTCAAACAGACCACTTCCGTAAAATTATTTTAACAGTTGCTCACACATTCATTTAGGGATGGCCTGAGGAACTGATTCCTTTGAACCGTTGGAAAACTGCAATTTATTTTATAAAGGTACTTTTACCCTTGCCTTAGCATCAAAAAAAAAAAAATCCCCATTTTTAGAACTGTGCCTTGTTTAAGTTTAAAACGTACATGTGAAAACTCCTGACAACACAGAGCTTATTTATTTTATACATAGAAGTTTGTGTCTCTTAATCCTTTAACCCATCTTGTCTCTCTACTCCTCACCACTAGCAACTACGTGTTTGTTCCTTATATCTGTGAGTATGTTTCTGTTTGATTACTTAGTGTTTCAGTTTTTATTGTTATTTATTTATTTATTTAGTCCCTGCCACATAGCTTGCAGGATTCTAGTTCCCCAAGCAGGGAGCAAACCCAGGCCCCCTGCAGTGCGTGTGTGCAGTCCTAACCACTAGATCACCAGGGATTTGACTGTTTTCTTTTCTAGAGTCCAGAAATAAATGATAACATACAGTAAGTATTTGTATGTTGTTTCTGATTTATTTCACTAAGCATAATATTCTCCAGATCCATCCATGTTTTACAAATCGCAAATTTTCACTCTTTTCTGTAGGTGAGTGGTATTCCATTGTGTGTGTGTAATTTATTTTAATCAACTCATATGCTGCTGGGCATTTAGATTGCTTCCATATCTTGGCTATTGTAAATAATGTGGTACAAATATTGGAGTCCATGTATATTTTTGAATGAGTGTTTTTATTTTCTTCAGATATGTATACCTAGGAGTGAAACTGCTGGATCATGAGGTAATTTTAGTTTTTGATTTTTGAAGACCCTCCATGCTGTTTTGCATACTGGCTGTACCATTCTACCTTCCCACCAACAGCGTCTAAAGGTTCCTTTTTCTCCACATACTCCCCAGCATGTTATTCCTGATCTTTTTGATGATACCATGTGGTCAGTGATACTGAATTGAAAGTGGTCAAACAGGAGATGGCAAGTGTGGACATTGACATTTTAGGGATCGGTGTACTAAAATGTACTGGAATGGGTGAATTTAATTCAAATGACCATGACATCTACTACTGTGGGCAAGAATCCCTTAGAAGAAATGGAGTAGCCATCATAGTCAGCAAAAGAATCTGAAATGGTGTGCTTGGGTGCAATCTCAAAAATGACAGAGTGATTTCAGGACAGGAACATAAAGGCCACAACAGATGGGATGGTCAAGTCTGTGTGGCAGACGACAGGCTGTGAGCACCAGTTTGTCCCTGGGCCTCTCTGTGTCCAGCCTGAGATGCGAGCCTGTTGGGCTGTGAGCCCCGTGAAGGCAGCTGTGTCATCACATCCTGTACTGTGGTTATGTGTGTGCACAGTGGGGCCAGACGATGTTGAGTCTGTCAACCCAGCTCCAGCCCCTGCCAACTTTAATGTCTTGTGTCACAGTGTCTTGATCTCCTTGGCCAAAGCTGAGACCCCTCTCATTAGATTTGCTTTGGAAATTAGAAACCCTGAGATCTTAGGAAGCTGTTCACCTATTCCTCCTTACAGGGGCAGTTTTCTTCTGGCCTACCATAGTGAGCACTGGGATACACTCACACATGCACACTCACACTGACAATTAATAAGGACTGTGGGTTGGGATCAGAAGAGGAACAGATATGAGGAAGGTAATAAGAATAATATACAGGTGTTGGAGGCACTGATTGCCTGAGACACGACTCCCACATGTTCCAGGTCTTGTCCCACCTATGTCTGAGGACATCCCTAGAAGTCCATGTGGGCATCATCCCCGGTGTGCAGGTGGGACACCGACAGGCTTTGAAAGACAGGGACTCATCCAGGATGGAGAACAGGTAGGAAATGGGAGGTGAGTCTGGGCCCAGGTCTGTCAACTCAGAGCTGCACACACAGCCTGCCCGGGAGCTGTGTGGAGGGCTGTGTGGTGCAACTGTGTGAGGCCCGGGGCTGCGTGGATGAGGGATGAGCGGTCAGTATCCCGAGGGCTATGTGCAGGGGTGTCAAGTGTCAATCCAAGGAAGGGACCCCCGGGTGGTGAAGTCACTTCCTTAACAGCAGACCATAACAGAACTCGGAACCCTGTAACCTGGCACCCACCTTCTAGCAACAGCGCCACAGCCAGTTGGGGCTCACTTGGCTGGAGAGTCTTCATCCAGAAGGATGTTCTCCAGCTGTGTCTCGACTGGCCAGGGCTTCTGCTTCAGGAAACCCTGGAGGGAGAGGTTTTTCAGATGTTTCAGGCGGTTCAGCGCTCAACCTGGATGCCTCTGGTCCTTTACCAGGAGGTCACCTAAGGTAATCCCAGTCAACCTAGAGCTGGCCACACCAGGCCTGGCCGCCACTGGGAGCCCTCCCTGGGCAGCGCCAGCTGCCCTCATCTCCATGTGCGGGGAAGTGGGACTTGAGAGGAGGTACTCCGTCTGGGCAGGAGTGGGTTGGTGGGCACGTGGTGACCTGGGGGTCCTGTCACGGTCACACCTGAGGACGGGCTGGCAGTGGGGAAGCAGGATCCCTGAAGTGCTCTGCTCTGTGCCAGTGTGGACCCAAGGCTGGCAGGTGGTTAGGCGTCTGCGTCCTCGGTGGAGGTCTGTGCAGAGAGTGGTGGGCGTGTGTCTGGAGGGGAGACGTCTGTATTTCTGAGAAGCACCACAGGCAACTGACTGGTGCCCTGAGACTTTCTGCCCGGCTGCCAGGCACTGTGTTCACAGGGCTCCTCACGGGAATGCAGACAGGCAAGTGATCCCACCCAGCAGGTTTCCACCCTTTTCCTGCCAGTCCCAAGAGGTGGCTACCTCCTCTCTATTCTCTGTTGTGGTCCCAGGGCCTAACTCAGGGGCTCAACCATCACTCTCTGAAATTCTGCACTTGGAAAGTGATGTATTGTGTCATAGTCAAGACAATGATTTCCACTAGACGGCACCCCCCAAACATTGAGACTTGCAGAATTTGGTTTACTCTCATAGCAAGACTGTGAATGTGGCAACTGATTGTTGGCCTCTTTGGCCTACAGACCCATGGAGCCCTGCAGTGCTCCTGCTATTTCTCACAGGGCCACCAGAGGGCAGTGTGTACCCTGCTTATGGCAAACACTGCAGGGAGATCCAACTAGTCAATCCTAAAGGAAATCAATCCTGAATATTCATTGGAAGGACTGATGCTGAAGTGGAAACTCCAATACTTTGGCCACCTGATGCGAAGAACCAACTTATTGGAAAAGACCCTGATGCTAGGGAAGATTGAAGGCGGGAGGAGAAGGGGACGACAGAGGATGAGATGGCTGGATGGCATCCCCGACTCAATGGACATGAGTTTGTGTAGCATCCGGGAGTTGGTGATGGACAGGGAAGCCTGGTGTGCTGCAGTCCATGGGGTTGCAAAGAGTCAGACATGACTGAGCCACTGAACTGACTGACTGCCCCATTCAAAAGAGTCCTTTTCAAGTTAAACTTCCTCAGAACATGTTTGATAAACTTAGAGAATTTCTTTAAAATATATTGACATGCTTTTCATCTCCTAGTTTCATTTGGAAACTAGTGAAAAGCCATTACAAGTAACACATGTAAGGTGAGCCACTGTTTGAAGGTTGTCCCTTGTGACACATATGTGTGCTCAGTCGCTCAGTCAAGTCCAACTCTTTGTGATCCCATGGACTACAGACCAGCCTCCTCTGTCCATGGGATTTTCCTGGCAAGAATACTGGAGTAGGTTGCCATTGACTCCTCCAGAGGCATCTTCTCAACCCAGGGACAGTACCCGTGTCTCATGTGATTCCTGCATTGGCAGGTGGGTTCTTTACCACTGCACCAGCTGGATATCGATGGGTAAAATTCTGTGCCAGCCCCTTTGTTTCTTCTTCTCTCCCCCTCATCCATCTATAGGTAACTATCTCTCTGAAAGTCCTTTGGAAAATCTATATAACATTATCAGAGATATTTTTCAATCATGTTGATCCTTCCTTGTGATGTCAGTGTTTGTGTAGCAAATCATCTGCTCCTATGACACTGGGTATGTCCCTGACCCCTGGGAGACAGTGTTCAGGTGGGCAGTAGGTCTCAGTGGGAGTCAGTCCAGGGGGAGGTCTGCTCAGCACAGCCAGCGCCAGCCCACATTGTCTTCTATCCCCCAAACACTGAGAATGCTTCCCTCCCCGCCACCCATTCACACCACGGCCAGGGAACTTGGCTAAAATCCTGTATATGCTGAGGAAGCATCAGGGTCAGAACAATGAACAGTGGTTATAATAATTGTGTGAGAGAGATGAGGTTCTGTGTTTTCAGTTCTTATATTTATGTGTCTTGATTCATTGTTTTATTATTTTAAATTTTGATTGTAATATCATTCTTTACAGTGCTGTTCGTTTCTGCTGTTCAGCAAAGTGAATCAGTTATATATACCTTCGATTCTTAGATTCTATTCCCATGTAGGTTATTACAAAGAATTGAATAGAGTTCCCTGTGCTCTCCAGAAGATCTTTATCTATTTTATGTATAGTAGAGTGTATTTGTCAATCCTAATTATATCCTTCACCATTCTTTGGTAACCATAAGTTTGTTCTCTACATCTGAGACTCTATTTCTGTAAATAGGTTTATATGTAACATTCTGTTAGATTCCATATGTAAGTGACATCATATGATATTTGTCTTTCTATATCAGACTTCACTCAGTATGACAATCTCTAGGTTCATCCATGTTGCACACATAGAATTATTTTGTTCTTTTTAAGAGTCGGTAATATTCCATTGTAAACATGAACCACATATTCTTTATCTATTCCTCCATCGAGGAACATTTAGTTGCTTCTGTCTTCTGGCTATTGTAAATAGTGCTGAAACGAACATTGGGGAACATGTATCTTTTCAAATTATGGTTTTCTCCGGATATTTGCCCAAGAGTAAGATTACTGTATCATATGGTAACTCTTATTTTAAGTCTTTTAAGAACCTTTATACTGTCAGACAAAACTGAGGGAGTGAACTGAATTGATACTGTTTTTCATAGTGGCTATACCAATCTACATTCTCACCAACAATGTATGAGGCTTCCCTTTGCTCCACACCCTCTCCAGCTTTTATTGTTTGTAGATTTTTTGATGATGGCCATTCTGACTGGTATGAGCTGATACCTCATTGTAGTTTTGATTTGTATTTCTCTAATAATTAGTGATGTTCAGTGTCTTTTCATGTTCTTCTTGGCCACCTGTATGCCTTCTTTGGAGAAATGTGTATTTAGATCTTCCATCTATTTTTTGATTGGGGATATTAGTTTTTTTTTTTTTTGAATGTTGAGCTGCATGAGCCTTTGCATATTTTGAAGATTAATCCCCTGTTGGTCACTTCATTTGCAGATATTTTCTTCCTTTCTGTGGGCTCTTTTCATTTTGGGAGAACACTGTCTCCCAGGGGTCAGTTTTTAAGTTTGATTAGGCTGCATTTTTTTATTTTTGTTTTTATTTTCATCACTCTAGGAAGTGGCTTAGAGAAGATCTTTCTGCGATTTATGTCAGAGAGTGTTCTGCCTATATTTTTTTCTAACGTTTTTATAGTGCCTAGTCTTACATTTAGATCTTTAATCCATTTTTAGTTTATTTTTATGTGTGGTGTTAGAGATTCATATATCTATTCTTTTTCAGATTCTTTTCCCTGATAAGTTATTACAGAATATTGTGGAGAGTTCCCTGTGCTATACAGTAGGTCCTTGTTGATTATTTTACATATAGTAGCATCTGTGTATTAATCTCAAACTCCTAATTTATCCTTCCCCTCACTTGTCCCATTTGGTAATCGTAAGTTTGCTTTTAAAATTTGTGTATCAGTTTCCATTTTGTGAATAAGTTCATGTGTATCACTTTTTTAGAGTCTACATATTAGCTGTATCATAAGATATTTGTCTTTCTCTGTCGACTGACTTCACTTCTATGATCATCTGCAGGTCCATCCAAGTTGCTGCAAATGGCAGCATTTCATTCTTTTTATGGCTCAGTAGTATTCCATTGTGTATATACACCACATCTTCTTTATCCATTTGGCAGTGGATATTGAGGTTGCTTCCACATCTTAGGCATTGTAACTAGTAGTGCATTATCCTTTCAATTGCCAGCTTTCTCCCAGTATATGTCCAGGAGTGGGATTGCTGGATCGTGAGGTAGTCTTATTTTTTGAAGAGCCTTCATAGTGTTTTCCATACTGGCTACACCAATTTACATTCCCACCAACAGTGTTCAAGTATTTCTTTTTCTCCACATCTTTGCCAACATTTATTTGTGTTCTTCTTGATGATGGCTATTTTGGTAGATGTGAGGGGGTAACTTCTCTTGGTGTGGATTTGCATTTCTTTGATGATTACAGATGTAAAGCAACTTTTCCTGTGCCTGTTTGCCATCTGTATGTCTTCTTTGGAAAAAATGTCTATTGAGACCTTTGGCCCTTTTTTAAATGAAGTTTTTTTTTTGTTTGTTTGCTATTCAGTTGTATGAATTCTTTATATATTTTAGATATTAGCCCCTTACAAAATATATGAATTGCAAATATTTTCTCCTATTTCATTTCATTTCATTTCTCTCTGTTTTACTTTGTTGAACTCTGCTATAATTCCAGTTGTTACATTTTGCTAGTCTTTTGTGTTTAGAATCAGATTAGAAAACCATTTCTGAGACAGCTGATAAAGAGGTTTCTACCTGTTTTTTCTAGTTCTGTGGTTTCAGGTCTTCTACTCAAGGCTTAATGCATTTTGAGTGCAGTTCTCTGCATATTGTAAGATACTGGTCCAGTTTGGTTGTTTTGCATGTAAGTGTCCAGTTTTCCCAACATCATTTATTGCAGAGACTGTCCTTACCTACCTTTTATATTTTTGGCTTGTTTGTTGGTGGAGAAGGGAATGGCAAACCACTTCAATATTCTTGCCTTGAGAATCCCATGAGCAGTATGAAAAGCAAAAAGATATGATACTGAAAGATGAACTCCCAAGGTCAGTAGGTGCTCAATATGCTACTGGAGAAATAACTCCAGAAAGAATGAAGAGATGGCGCCAACGCAGAAACAACGCCCAGTTCTGGATGTGACTGGTGATGGGAGTAAAGTGTGATGTGATAAAGAACAGTATTGCATAGGAACATGGAATGTTAGGTCCATGAATCAAGGTAAATTGAAAGTGGTCAAACAGGAGATGGCAAGTGTGGACATTGACATTTTAGGGATCGGTGAACTCAAATGGACTGGAATGGGTGAATTTAATTCAAATGACCATGACATCTACTACTGTGGGCAAGAATCCCTTAGAAGAAATGGAGTAGCCATCATCGTCAGCAAAAGAGTCTGAAATGGTGTGCTTGGGTGCAATCTCAAAAATGACAGAGTGATTTAAGGACAGGAACATAAAGGCCACAACAGATGGGATGGTCAAGTCTGTGTGGCAGACGACAGGCTGTGAGCACCAGTTTGTCCCTGGGCCTCTCTGTGTCCAGCCTGAGATGCGAGCCTGTTGGGCTGTGAGCCCCATGAAGGCAGCTGTGTCATCACATCCTGTACTGTGGTTATGTGTGTGCACAGTGGGGCCAGACGATGTTGAGTCTGTCAACCCAGCTCCAGCCCCTGCCAACTTTAATGTCTTGTGTCACAGTGTCTTGATCTCCTTTGCCAAAACTGAGACCCCTCTCATTAGATTTGCTTTGGAAATTAGAAACCCTGAGATCGTAGGAAGCTGTTACCTATTCCTCCTTACAGGGGCAGTTTTCTTCTGGCCTACCAGAGTGAGCACTGGGATACACTCACACATGCACACTCACACTGACAATTAATAAGGACTGTGGGTTGGGATCAGAAGAGGAACAGATATGAGGAAGGTAATAAGAATAATATACAGGTGTTGGAGGCACTGATTGCCTGAGACACGACTCCCACATGTTCCAGGTGTTGTCCACCTATGTCTGAGGACATCCCTAGAAGTCCATGCGGGCATCATCCCTGGTGTGCAGGTGGGACACCGACAGGCTTTGAAAGACAGGGACTCATCCAGGATGGAGAACAGGTAGGAAATGGGAGGTGAGTCTGGGCCCAGGTCTGTCAACTCAGAGCTGCACACACAGCCTGCCGGGAGCTGTGTGGAGGGCTGTGTGGTGCAACTGTGTGAGGCCCGGGGCTGCGTGGATGAGGGATGAGCGGTCAGGATCCCGAGGGCTATGTGCAGGGGTGTCAACTGTCAATCCAAGGAAGGGACCCCGGGTGGTGAAGTCACTTCCTTAACAGCAGACCCTAACAGAACTCGGAACCCTGTAACCAGGCACCCACCTTCTAGCAACAGCACCACAGCCAGTTGGGGCTCACTTGGCTGGAGAGTCTTCATCCAGAAGGATGTTCTCCAGCTGTGTCTCGACTGGCCAGGGCTTCTGCTTCAGGAAACCCTGGAGGGAGAGGTTTTTCAGATGTTTCAGGCGGTTCAGCACTCAACCTGGATGCCTCTGGTCCTTTACCAGGAGGTCACCTAAGGTAATCCAGTCAACCTAGAGCTGGCCACACCAGGACTGGCTGCCACTGGGAGCCCTCCCTGGGCAGCGCCAGCTGCCCTCATCTCCATGTGCGGGAAAGTGGGACTTGAGAGGAGGTACTCCGTCTGGGCAGGAGTGGGTTGGTGGGCACGTGGTGACCAGGGCGTGCTGTCACAATCACACCTGAGGACGGGCTGGCAGTGGGGAAGCAGGATCCCTGAAGTGCTCTGCTCTGTGCCAGGTGTGGACCCAAGTCTGGCAGGTGGTCAGGCGTCTGCGTCCTCAGTGGAGGTCTGTGCAGAGAGTGGTGGGCATGTGTCTGGAGGGGACATGTCTGTAGTTCTGAGAAGCAACACAGGCAGCTGACTGGTGCCCTGAGACTTTCTGCCCGGCTGCCAGGCACTGTGTTCACAGGGCTCCTCACGAGACTGCAGACAGGCAAGTGATCCCACCCAGCAGGTCCCACCCTTTTCCTGCAGGTCCCAAGAGGTGGCTACCTCCTCTCTATTCTCTGTTGTGGTCCCAGGGCCTGAACTCAGGGGCTCAACCATCACTCTCTGAAATTCTGCACTTGGAAAGTGATGTATTGTGTCATAGTCAAGACAATGATTTCCACTAGACGGCTCCCCCCAAACATTGAGACTTGCAGAATTTGGTTTACTCTCATAGCAAGACTGTGAAGGTGGCAACTGATTGTTGGCCTCTTTGGCATACAGACCCATGGAGCCCTGCAGTGCTCCTGCTATTTCTCACAGGGCCACCAGAGGGCAGTGTGTACCCGCTTATGGCAAACACTGCAGGGAGATCCAACTAGTCAATCCTAAAGGAAATCAATCCTGAATATTCATTGGAAGGACTGATGCTGAAGTGGAAACTCCAATACATTGGCCACCTGATGAAAAGAACCAACTTATTTGAACAGACCCTGATGCTAGGGAAGATTGAAGGCCGGAGGAGAAGGGGACGACAGAGGATTAGATGGCTGGATGGCATCCCCGACTCAATGGACATGAGTTTGTGTAGCATCCGGGAGTTGGTGATGGACAGGGAAGCCTGGTGTGACGCAGTCCATGGGTTTGCAGAGAGTGAGACATGACTGAGCCACTGACCTGACAGACTGCCCCATTCAAAAGAGTCCTTTTCAAGTTAAACTTCCTCAGAACATGTTTGATAAACAAGAGAATTTCTTTAAAATATATTGACATGCTTTTCATCTCCAGTTTCATTTGGAAACTAGTGAAAAGCCATTACAAGTAACACATGTAAGGTGAGCCACTGTTTGAAGGTTGTCCCTTGTGACACATATGTGTGCTCAGTCGCTCAGTCAAGTCCAACTCTTTGTGATCCCATGGACTACAGACCAGCCTCCTCTGTCCATGGGATTTTCCTGGCAAGAATACTGGAGTAGGTTGCCATTTCCTACTCCAGAGGCATCTTCTCAACCCAGGGACAGTACCCGTGTCTCATGTGATTCCTGCATTGGCAGGAGGGTTCTTTACCACTGCACCAGCTGGATATCGATATGTAAAATTCTGTGCCAGCCCCTTTGTTTTTTCTCCTCTCCCCCTCATCCATCTATTAGTAACTATCTCTCTGAAACTCCTTTGGCAAATCTATGTAACATTATCAGAGATATTTTTCAATCATGTTGATCCTTCCTTGTGATGTCAGTGTTTGTGTAGCAAATCATCTGCTCCTATGACACTGGGTATGTCCCTGACTCCTGGGAGACAGTGTTCAGGTGGGCAGCAGGTCTCACTGGGAGTCAGTCCAGGGCAGGTCTGCTCAGCACAGCCAGCGCCAGCCCACATTGTCTTCTATCCCCCAAACACTGAGAATGCTTCCCTCCCCGCCACCCATTCGCACCATGGCCAGGGAACTTGGCTAAAATCCTGTATATGCTGAGGAAGCATCAGGGTCAGAACAATGAACAGTGGTTATAATAATTGTGAGAGAGAGATGAGGTTCTGTGTTTTCAGTTCTTATATTTATGTGTCTTGATTCATTGTTTTATGATTTTAAATTTTGATTGTAATATCATTCTTTACAGTGCTGTTATTTTCTGCTGTTCAGCAAAGTGAATCAGTTATATATACCTTCGTTTCTTAGATTCTATTCCCATGTAGGTTATTACAAAGAATTGAATAGTGTTCCCAGTGCTCTCCAGTAGATCTTTATGTATTTTATGTATAGTAGAGTGTATTTGTCAGACCTAATTTATCCTTCACCATTCTTTTCTAACCATAAGTTTGTTCTCTACATCTGAGACTCTATTTCTGTCAATAGGTTTATATGTAACATTCTGTTAGATTCCATATGTAAGTGACATCATATGATATTTGTCTTTCTATATCAGACTTCACTCAGTATGACAATCTCTAGGTTCATCCATGTTGCACACATAGAATTATTTTGTTCTTTTTAAGAGTCGGTAATATTCCATTGTAAACATGAACAACATATTCTTTATCTATTCCTCCATCGAGGAACATTTAGTTGCTTCTGTCTTCTGGTTATTGTAAATAGTGCTGAAACGAAGATTGGGGAACATGTATCTTTTCACATTATGGTTTTCTCCGGATATTTGCCCAAGAGTAAAATTACTGTATCATATGGTAACTCTTATTTTTGGTCTTTTAAGATCCTTCATACTGTCAGACAAAACTGAGGGTCTGAACTGAACTGATACTGTTTTTCATAGTGGCTATACCAATCTACATTCTCACCAACAATGTACGAGGCTTCCCTTTGCTCCACACCCTCTCCAGCATTTATTGTTTGTAGATTTTTTGATGATGGCCATTCTGACTGGTATGAGCTGATACCTCATTGTAGTTTTGATTTGTATTTCTCTAATAATTAGTGATGTTCAGTGTCTTTTCATGTTCTTCTTGGCCACCTCTATGCCTCCTTTGGAGAAATGTGTATTTAGACCTTCCATCTATTTTTGATTGGGGATATTAGTTTGTTTTATTTTTTTGAATGTTGAGTTGCATGAGCCTTTGCATATTTTGAAGATTAATCCCCTGTTGGTCACTTCATTTGCAGATATATTCTTCCTTTACTGTGGGCTCCTTTCATTTTTGGAGAACACTGTCTCCCAGGGGTCAGTTTTTAAGTTTGATTAGGCTGCATTTTTTTATTTTTGTTTTTATTTTCATCACTCTAGGAAGTGGCTTAGAGAAGATCTTTCTGCGATTTATGTCAGAGAGTGTTCTGCCTATGTTTTTCTCTAACGTTTTTATAGTGCCTAGTCTTACATTTAGATCTTTAATCCATTTTTAGTTTATTTTTATGTGTGGTGTTAGAGATTTTCTGATTTTATTATTTTACATGAAACTGTCCAGTTTTCCCAGCACCACTTATTTAAGATGCCATCTTTTCTCCATTGTATATTCTTGTCTCTTTTGTCATAGATAAGAAGAAAATAGGTGTGTAGTTTTATCTCTGGATATGTCTCTTAATTCCTTTTCCCGTTAGCCTTTATAAATGTTTACACAGCTCCAGCCACATCATGAGAAATGCTGGGCTGGATGATACACAAGCTGGAATCA
This sequence comes from Odocoileus virginianus, assembly GCF_023699985.2. NCBI lineage: Eukaryota > Metazoa > Chordata > Mammalia > Artiodactyla > Cervidae > Odocoileus > Odocoileus virginianus. The sequence continues at coordinate 14,039 of NC_069701.1, forward strand.
AGATTACTGGGAGAAATATCAATAACCTCAAACATTCAGATGACACCACACCTACGGCAGAAAGAGAAGAACTAAAAAGCCTCTTGATGAAAGTAAAAGAGGAGAGTGAAAAGTGGCTTAAAGCTCAACATTCAGGAGACTGAGATCAGGGCATCTGGTCCAATCACTTCATTGCAAATAGATGGGGAAACAGTGACACACTATATTTTGGGCTCCAAAATCCCTGAAGATGGTGACTGCAGCAATGAAATTAAAAGACGCTTGTTCCTTTGGAAAAGTTATGACCATCTTAGAGAGCATATTAAAAAGCAGAGACATTACTTTTCCAACAAAGGTCCATCTAGTCAAAGCTGTGGTTTTTCCAGTAGTCAGGTGTGGATGTGAGAGTTGGACTATAAAGAAAGCTTAGCACCGGAGAATTGATGCTTTTGAACTGTGGTGATGAAGAAGACTTTTGAGAGTCCTTTGGACTGCAAGGAGATCCAACCAGTCCATCCTAAAGGCAATCAGCTCTGAATATTTGTTGGAAAGACTGATGCCGAAGCTGAAACTCCAGTACTTTGGCCACCTGATGTGAAGAGCTGCCTCATTTGAAATGACCTTGATGCTGGGCAAGATTGAAGATGGGAGGAGAAGGGATCAACAGAGGGTGAGACGGTTAGATGGCATCACCAACTCAATGGACATGAGTTTGAGTAAACTCCGGGAGGTGGTGATGAACAGGAAGGCCTGGCGTGCTGCAGTCCATGGAGTCGCAAAGAGTCGGACACGATTGAGTGACTGAGCTGAACTGAGCCTCATTCCTTGGCACATGGATGTCTGTCAAGTTCTCCCAGCACCGTTTTGGGGAATACTGTCTTTCCCCCATTGAATGATCTTACCACTTTTGTCAAAAATCATTTTACCATATGTGTGAAGGTTGTGCTGGGCTATGAATTCTTTTCCATTGATTTATAATTTTATCTTTATGACAGTACCAGACTGTTGTGATTACTGTAACTTTGTGATAGTCTTGAAATCAAGGAATGTGTGTCCTCCCACTTTGTTTCTCTTGCTCAAAATTGGTTGACAGTTTGGGCATTAATTAGGTATTAATCAGTGAATGTTAATTATCTCAGTAGTGAATTTTAGGATAGGTTTTTTATTTTGGATGGTTTTTTTATTTCTGTGGGGTTTTGATAGGGATTGAATTACAATTGTATATTACAGAGGCTGATATGGAAATCTTAACAGTGGTAAATCTTCTAATCCATGAAAATGGAATTTGTGTCATACACTTGATTTGCAGCATTTGGAAGGTTTCACTATGCAAATCTTCACCTCCTGAGTTAACTAAGTGCTGTGCTTAGTTGCTCATTCATGTCCGACTCTTTGCGACCCCATGGACTGTAGCCCACCAGGATCCTCTGTCCATGGGGATTCTCCAGGCAAGAATACTGGAGTGGGTGGCCATGCCCTCCTCCAGGGGATCTTCCCAGCCCAGGGATCAAACTCAGGTTTCCCGCATTGCAGGCAGATTCTTTCCTATCTGAGCCCCCAGGGAAACTCAGTAATTTATTCTTTCTGATGTATTTGTAAATGCGGTCATTTTCTTAATTTCTTTTCCAAACTGATCCTATTACTCTACAGAAATGCTAGTGAATTTCAGTGTTAATTTTTGTACCATGTTACTTTGCTGAATTCATTTATTATTTATAACATTTTTGTGACGTCCTTAGGATTTCTACTTATGCAATCATGTCACATGTGAACATAGATAATTCTACTTCCATTTTTCATATTTGAATGTTGGTGTTATGCATTCATTCAAATTATTTTTTTACATGTCTTTGCTGACAGCCATGTCTAAAACTCCATGTACTATTGCTTAGAAGTGGTAAAACCCAGTATTCTTACATGCTTCCTGAAGTCAAAGGAAAGATTTTCCATGTTTCACCAATGACTGAGATGTTGGCTATGGGTTTTACATGTATGGCATTATTATGTCATGATAATTTCCCTCAAATGTAATTTGTCAGGTGATTTTAGCATGAAAAGGTGTTTAATTTTTTCAACTCTTTCTTCTATTAACTGACATGAACATGTTTTTTCCCCTTTATTCTGTTAACGTGTGTGCTATCCAGATGCATTTTCCTAGGTGGAAGCATTCTTGCATTCGAAAAATAAATCCCACTAGTTCATATGTATAATTCTTATTATATGCTGCTGCTGCTGCTGCTAAGTCGCTTCAGTCGTGTCCAAGTCTGTGCGACCCCATAGATGGCAGCCCACCAGGCTCTGCCGTCCCTGGGATTCTCCAGGCAAGAACACTGGAGTGGGTTGTCATAGATAGCTATAAATGATTATTATCTAAAGAGATATATATGCACTTCCAACTTCTGCTCAGGCTTCCAGAATCCTGGTAGGGTGGCAGGTGATGGCCAGGACATAGCACTGAACCACAGAGATTTATGCTTCTTATTAGTCATTGATGACTGATACTACTGCTCCCTGAGTGTTGTTTCACACAGTCAATGACTGTCTGACTTAGACCTGCATCTACCCATCTCCTGCCTCTGTTTCTCACCCTCTACTCCTTCCTTCTGAGATTCACTCACTTCTTCCTTAAATACACCCTTCCTCATTCTCAGTGAGAGCCTAAGAGAGGCAAACACTTGTAGTCTTTTTCATCTGAAAATATTATTAATTCGTTTTTATTCCTGAGTGATAGTTTGTGTGTTAGTAGCTCAATCATGTCTGACTCTTTGCGACCTCATGAACTGTAGCTCAGCAGGCTCTTCTGTCCATGGAATTCTCCTGTAGGTTGCCATTTCCTTCTCCAGGGGATCTTCCCAACCCTGGGATTAAAGCTGGGTCACCTGCATTGCAGCCAGGTAGTTTAGAATGAAAAATTCAGACTGTTTCTGCACAAGGAATCACAGAGCCCCATAGGGCCACCAGAGGGCACTGTCAGACTTAGACCTGTATCCACCCATCTTCTGCCTCTGTGTTTTTCTGCTAATGACAAACACACTGCCCCATTTAAAAGGGGCCCTTTCCTAGAAAGTCTTCATCAGGAAATGGCAACGGACTCCAGTATTCCTGCCTGGAGAATTCCGTGGACAGAGGAGCTTGGTGGGCTACAGCCCATGGGGTCACAAAGAGTCGGACATGACTGAGCAACACACACACACACACACACACACACACACACACACACACAGAGCACATGTTTTGGAAGAAGTCAAAATCCAGGACAAGTAAAAATGCAAGGTGAGCCAGTGACTGGAAGTTTTCCCTTGTGACACATTACAAAGATTTAAAGACTGTGTCTAAACCCCCTATCTCTGTCCACCTCTGTCCCCTCCTTTCTTCATTCATCTATAAACATCTGTCTATGAAAAACATCTTTTCACAATCTATGTAATGTGTCAGGGATATTTTTCAATCATGTTGCCCCTTCTTTCTGATGTGAATCTTTGGGTGGCACTCTGTTTATGAGATCTAATCCCTTAAATCTGTTTGTCACTACCACTGTATAATTGTAAGGGATTTGATTGTAGGTCATATCTGAATGGTCTAGTGGTTTTCTCTACTTTCTTCAATTTAAGCCTGAATTTTGCAATAGGAGCTCATGATCTGAGCCACAGTCAGCTCCCAGTCTTGTTTTTGCTGACTATGTAGAGCTTCTCCGTCTTCGGCTGCAAAGAATATAATCAATTTGATTTTTGTATTGACCACCTGGTGATGTCCATGGATAGAGTTATCTCTTGTGTTGTTGTTAAAGGGTGTTTTCTATGACCAGCATGTTCTCTTGACAAAACTCTGTTATTCTTATCCCTGCTTCACTTTGTACTACAAGGCCAAATGTGCCTATTATTCTGGGAATCTCTTGACTTCCTCCTTTTGTATTCCAATCCTTTATGATGAAAAGGACATCTTTTCTTTTCCTTTTTTTTTTTTTTTTTTTTTTTTTGGTGTTAGTTCTAGGTGGTCTTGTAGGTCTTCACAGAACCGGTCAACTTCACCATGTTTGGCAGTAGTGTTTGGGGCATAGACTAGGATTACTGTGATATTGAATGGTTTGCCTTGGAAACGAACAGAGATCACTCTGCCGTTTATGAGACTGCACCCAAGTGCTGCATTTTGGACTCTTTTGTTGACTACAAGGCCTACTCCATTTCTTCTAAGGGATTCTTGCCCACAGTAGTAGATATAATGGTCATCTGAATTAAATTCACCCATTTCAGTCCATTTTAGTTCACTGATTCCTAAGATGTCGATGTTCACTCTTGCCATCTTCTGCTTGACCACATCCAATTTACCTTGATTCATGATCCTAACATTTCAGGTTCCTATGCAATACTGTTCTTTTCTGCATGGGGCTTTTCTTTCACCACCAGACACATTCACAACTGAGCATCATTTCTGCTTTGGCCCAGCCACTTCTTTCTCTCTGGAGGTGTTAGGAGTTACCCTCTACTCTTCCCCAATTTAGCACACTGGATGCCTTCTGACCTGGGGGGCTCATCTTGCAGTGTCATATCTTTTTGCCTTTTCTTACTGTTTATGGTGATGTCCAGAGAAGAATACTGAAGTTTGTTGCCATTTCATCCCTTAGTGGACCACTTTTTGTCAGCACTCTTTATTATTACTCACCTGTCTTGGGTGACTCTGTATACCATGGCTGATGGCTTCCCTGAGTTGTGAAAACCCCTTCATCATTACAAGGCTGTGATCCATGCCAGTACCAAACTGTTTTGATTACTATAGCTTTGCAGTAAGTTTTGAAATCAGTAACGGTATTCTCCCATATTATGTTTTCTTCTTGTGATTGTTTGGCTATTTTGGGGTATATTAGTTGTAAAGTGTTTTAGGATAGGCATTTAGGTTTAGGGTGGAGTTTTGATAAGGATTGCATTGGAATTGTAAATTGCAATGGTTAGTATTGAGATCTTAGCAATAAGTCTTCCAATGCATGAAAACATGATTTATTTCATTTAATGTCTTCAAAAAGTTTAACATTTCACTGTGTAAGTCTTTACTTTTTTTGTTAAGTTAATCACTAAGTAGTTTATTCTTTCTGAAACAATTGTAAACAAAACTGTTTCCTTAATTTCCTTTTCACTTTGATCATTAGTGTACAGAAATGCCACTGATTTTCAGCATTGACTTTGGTGAATGTCCTTGTTACTTTGCTGAATTAATTTTTTATTTATAACATTATTTTTTGTGGCATACTTAGGATTTCTGCATTTGAGACCATATCATGGGTGGACATAGATAATTCTACCTCTTTTCAGATTGAAATGTCACTGATTTATCTGTCTGTCTGTATGTCTATCTTTCCTGACTGTTATGGCTAAGACTCTCAGTGCTGTGTTGCATAGAAGTGGCAAAACCTAGCATTCTTATGTGTTTCCTAATCTCAAAGGAAAAATTTTCAGTCTTCATCACTGGCTGTGATGTTGGCTGTGAGTTTCACTTGTCTGTGTGTAGTCAGTTGTGTCCAACTCTTCACGACCTTTTGCACTGTAGCCCACCAGGCTCCTCTGTCCATGGGACTCTCTAGTCAAGAATAGTGGAGTAGGTTGATGTTTCATCTCTAGGGGATCTTCCTGATCCAGGGATCGGACCTCTGTCTCTTGCATCTCCTGCTTTGCAGGCAGATTCTTTACTGCTGAGCCATCAGGGACTTTAACTTTATGGTGGTAGTTTCCTTCAAGTGTTATTTGTCAAGTTTTTTTTTTTTAATCATGAAAAGGTTTTAAAATTTTTAAATTGCTCTCTCTGCATTGAGATCATGGTTTTTCCCTGTGTTATGTGAATGTGGTGCATTGCTTGCTTTCTTGCTTGCTTGCTAAGTCACTTCAGTCGTGTCCAACTCTGTGACCCCCATGGACAGCAGTCCACCAGGCTCCTCTGTCCACAGGATTCTCTAGGCATGAACTCTGGAGTGGGTTGCCATTTCCTTCTCCAACGTGGTGCATGATACCAATGCATTTTACTATGATGAAGCATTCTTGCATTCCAGGAAAAATCCCACTTGTGTATATTGTATAATTCTTATTACATGAATTGATATAAATGATTACATATATATGTATATACATATATATATATGTACACACACATGCTCACAACTTCAGCTCTGGCTTCCTAAACCCTGGTAGAGTGGCAGGTGGCCAAGACGCAGCACTGGACCACAGAAGTTAATGCTTCTAATTTCTCATGATCATTATCACTACTGATCCATGGGTGTTGTTTCACACAGTCAGTGACTATCTGACTTAGACCTGCATCTGCCCATCTCCTGCCCCCATGTCTCACTGCACTCCTTCCTTCTGGGACTCACTCAAACTACATCCTTCCTCACTCTCTTTGAGAGCCTGAGAGAGGCAAATGCTCGTAGTCTGAAAATGTTTTCATCTGAAAATTTTCTTATTTTGCTTTTATTCTTGAGTGATAGTTTAGAATGAAAAATCTACAGACTGTTTCTGTGATGTTTCCTTTGGCATCTGAAGCTGTTTTTCCCTTGTGTTCCCTGCTTCATTGTGACTGGTGACTGGTCTACTGTTGGGTCTCACTTGGTCTGCCTTCCCTGCTCTGTGATAAAGTCTCCAATTGTCTTTAATATTCCACAGTCCATTACTATAGGGTGAGGTTTGAGGAACCTCCATACTGTTCTCCATTATGGGTGTGTTTCATAGTGTCTTATTCATTGATGGTTCCAATAGTGTCTTTTAGGACGTTAACAGATTTATAGGAATTTCTTTTATAAGGTAGTCAAATTATTCTATTTCATGAAGCACTTGAGGTCTAATCCTCCCATTGTAGTCTCTGCTGACCCTCGTTCATGGTGCCATAAAGGCAAGTTTTGCTGATACTGGATCCTTGCTGGTTTGTAGGGTTTGATATGTATATAAATATGTTTTTTTGTTGTTTATTTTGCTCATGTGATGGAGCTAAAAATTTCTACCTGTTGCCATTTATGTTAAGTGTTAATTTTGGTTTTCAGTCAGGAAAGGATTTTTAATTTTCTCAAATGCATTCCAGGGCCTATGGAGAAGAACATTTAGAATTCTTCTTAAGTATCATTTCCTTCATGTTCCTCCCAACACAAAGATGTCACTTATCACTCCAGTTAAAATAAAACATCCCCCACTCCCTGCCTTCACCCTCTTCCTTTGCTTAGTTATATCCATAGCAATTATAATCAGACACTGGCTGCCTGAATCAGAGGCTGTTTTATTCCATCTGGGCTGCTGTCACAAATACCATAGACCAAGTAGCATATGAACAGCAGAAATTTACTTCTTAACAGTTATAGGTGCTGAGAAGTCCAAGATCAAGGTGAATGCAGATTCCATGACTAGTGAGGAACCACTTTCTGGTTCCTAGGAGGATTGTTTTCAGTGCACTCCCACCTGTCAGAAGAGGGGAGGGGCTCTGCCAGGCCTGTTTTGCAAGAGCACTCTTCTTCCATGAGGGCTCTGCCTTCTGACTTAATCACATCCACTGGCCCCACCTCCTCATAATATCACCTTAGAGGTTAAGATTTCAGCATATGAATGACTCCTGAGGGCCCCGCGCATGCTCAGTACAGGAACAGAGGAGCCCACACCTGCCCCTTTCCCGGGAGGGCTCCACGCATGCACGGTGCAGGGGCTAAATGAGGACCCACTGCTCTTTGAGGTATTTTTTATATGTCACTGATTTTTATCTGTCTCATCTATGTTGAAAACATATTTTCACATCTGTCACTTACTATAACCTCATTGGTGTCCTTTTTCCTTTATGGCAACTGTGCTTCGCTTTGTTTTTCCAATAAAAACTTGAATTTTTAAATTTATTTAGCAAGATTGAAGTTACACAGAGCAATCGTTCAACCTAGGAATAGAAAGGAAAATTTTACACATTGGAAATGAAGGATGAATTAAACATGGAAAACCTAAAAGTACCAATTGGAAAGTACATACTGTGCTTCATTGGTACAACTAAATGCTGGGTTTAGGAAAAGGAAAGTATTATTTTTCTATATGGAAATAAATGAACCCTGTGAAGCCAATAAAAAAATTAGTGTATTATGAATAAAACTGGAAAACCTGTATAAAACAGAATTATGTAATGATACTGAACAATTTCATACCTATAAATTTGACATGATAGGCTACATGAATAATTTTCTGAACAACAAAAATTACCAAATTTCAATCTAGAGTAGACAGAAACTTCAAACAGACCACTTTCGTAAAATTATTTTAACAGTTGCTCACACATTCATTTAGGGATGGCCTGAGGAACTGATTCCTTTGAACCGTTGGAAAACTGCAATTTATTTTATAAAGGTACTTTTACCCTTGCCTTAGCATCAATAAAAAAAATCCCCATTTTTAGAACTGTGCCTTGTTTAAGTTTAAAACGTACATGTGAAAACTCCTGACAACACAGAGCTTATTTATTTTATACATAGAAGTTTGTGTCTCTTAATCCTTTAACCCATCTTCGTCTCTCTACTCCTCACCACTAGCAACTACGTGTTTGTTCCTTATATCTGTGAGTATGTTTCTGTTTGATTACTTAGTGTTTCAGTTTTTTTTTATTTTTCTTTATTTAGTCCCTGCCACATAGCTTGCAGGATTCTAGTTCCCCAAGCAGGGAGCAATCCCAGGCCCCCTGCAGTGTGTGTGTGCAGTCCTAACCACTAGATCACCAGGGATTTGACTGTTTTCTTTTCTAGAGTCCAGAAATAAATGATAACATACAGTAAGTATTTGTATTTTTCTGATTTATTTCACTAAGCATAATATTCTCCAGATCCATCCATGTTTTACAAATCGCAAATTTTCACTCTTTTCTGTAGGTGAGTGGTATTCCATTGTGTGTGTGTGTGTGTGTGTGTGTGTGTGTAATTTATTTTAATCAACTCATATGCTGCTGGGCATTTAGATTGCTTCCATATCTTGGCTATTGTAAATAATGTGGTACAAATATTGGAGTCCATGTATATTTTTGAATGAGTGTTTTTATTTGCTTCAGATATGTATACCTAGGAGTGAAAATGCTGGATCATGAGGTAATTTTAGTTTTTGATTTTTGAAGACCCTCCATGCTGTTTTGCATACTGGCTGTACCATTCTACCTTCCCACCAACAGCGTCTAAAGGTTCCTTTTTCTCCACATACTCCCTAGCATGTTATTTCTGATCTTTTTGATGATAGCATGTGGTCAGTGATACTGCATTGCAGTTTGGATTTGCATTTTTCTAGTGATTTAGAATATTGAGCATCTTTTCATGTGCCTGTTGATCATTTGTATATCTTCTTTGAAAGAATGTCTATTTAGATTTCTGCCCTTTGAAAAACGAGATTTATTTTGTTTGCTATTAAGTTGTATGAGTTCTTTTCTAATTTAATTTTTATTTTATACTGGAGAATAGTTGATTTACAATATGGTATTATTTTCAGGTATACAACAAAGTGATTGAGTTATGTATATTCATAGATCTATTCTTTTTCAGATTCTTTTCCCTTATAAGTTACTACAGAATATTGTGGAGAGTTCCCTGTGCTATACAGTAGGTCCTTGTTGATTATTTTACATATAGTAGCGTCTGTGTATTAATCTCAACCTCCTAATTTATCCTTCCCTTCACTTGTCCCATTTGGTAATCGTAAGTTTGCTTTTAAAATTTGTGTATCAGTTTCCATTTTGTGAATAAGTTCATGTGGATCACTGTTTTAGAGTCTACATATTAGCAGTATCATAAGATATTTGTCTTTCTCTGTCGACTGTCTTCGCTTCTATGATCATCTGCAGGTCCATCCAAGTTGCTGCAAATGGCATCATTTCATTCTTTTTATGGCTCAGTAGTATTGCATTGTGTATATGCACCACATCTTCTTTATCCATTTGGCAGTGGATATTTAGGTTGCTTCCACATCTTAGGCATTGTAACTAGTAGTGCATTATCTTTTGAGTTTACAGCTTTCTCCCAGTATATGTCCAGGAGTGGGATTGCTGGATCGTGAGGTAGTCTTATTTTTTGAAGAGCCTTCATAGTGTTTTCCATACTGGCTACACCAATTTACATTCCCTCCAACAGTGTTCAAGTATTTCTTTTTCTCCACATCCTTGCCAACATTTATTTGTGTTCTTCTTGATGATGGCTATTTTGGTAGATGTGAGGGGGTAACTTCTGTTGGTGTGGATTTGCATTTCTTTGATGATTACAGATGTAAAGCATCTTTTCCTGTGCCTGTTGCCATCTGTATGTCTTCTTTGGAAAAAAATGTCTATTGAGACCTTTGGCCCTTTTTTAAATGAAGTTGGTTTTTTTTTGTTTGCTATTCAGTTGTATGAATTCTTTATATATTTTAGATATTAGCCCCTTACAAAATATATGAATTGCAAATATTTTCTCCTATTTCATTTCATTTCATTTCTCTCTGTTTTACTTTGTTGACCTCTGCTATAATTCCAGTTGTTACCTTTTGCTTTTCTTTTGTGTTTAGAATCAGATCCAAAAATCATTTCTGAGACAGCTGTTAAAGAGGTTTCTACCTGTTTTTTTTTTTTTTTTTTTCTAGTTCTGTGGTTTCAGGTCTTCTACTCAAGGCTTAATGCATTTTGAGTTCAGTTCTCTGCATATTGTAAGATACTGGTCCAGTTTGGTTGTTTTGCATGTAAGTGTCCAGTTTTCCCAACATCATTTATTGCAGAGACTGTCCTTACCTACCTTTTATATTTTTGGCTTCTTTGTTGGTGGAGAAGGGAATGGCAAACCACTTCAATATTCTTGCCTTGAGAATCCCATGAGCAGTATGAAAAGCAAAAAGATATGATACTGAAAGATGAACTCCCAAGGTCAGTAGGTGCTCAATATGCTACTGGAGAAATAACTCCAGAAAGAATGAAGAGATGGCGCCAACGCAGAAACAACGCCCAGTTCTGGATGTGACTGGTGATGGGAGTAAAGTGTGATGTGATAAAGAACAGTATTGCATAGGAACCTGGAATGTTAGGTCCATGAATCAAGGTAAATTGAAAGTGGTCAAACAGGAGATGGCAAGTGTGGACATTGACATTTTAGGATCGGTGAACTAAAATGACTGGAATGGGTGAATTTAATTCAAATGACCATTACATCTAATACTATGGGCAAGAATCCCTTAGAAGAAATGGAGTCGCCATCATTGTCAGCAAAAGAGTCTGAAATGGTGTGCTTGGGTGCAATCTCAAAAATGACAGAGTGATTTAAGGACAGGAACATAAAGGCCACAACAGATGGGATGGTCAAGTCTGTGTGGCAGACGACAGGCTGTGAGCACCAGTTTGTCCCTGGGCCTCTCTGTGTCCAGCCTGAGATGCGAGCCTGTTGGGCTGTGAGCCCCGTGAAGGCAGCTGTGTCATCACATCCTGTACTGTGGTTATGTGTGTGCACAGTGGGGCCAGACGATGTTGAGTCTGTCAACCCAGCTCCAGCCCCTGCCAACTTTAATGTCTTGTGTCACAGTGTCTTGATCTCCTTGGCCAAAGCTGAGACCCCTCTCATTAGATTTGCTTTGAAATTAGAAACCCTGAGATCTTAGGAAGCTGTTACCTATTCCTCCTTACAGGGGCAGTTTTCTTCTGGCCTACCAAAGTGAGCACTGGGATACACCCACACATGAATAGTCACACTGACAATTAATAAGGACTGTGGTTTGGGATCAGAAGAGGGACAGATATGAGGAAGGTAATAAGAATAATATACAGGTGTTGGAGGCACTGATTGCCTGAGACACGACTCCCACATGTTCCAGGTGTTGTCCCACCTATGTCTGAGGACATCCCTAGAAGTCCATGCGGGCATCATCCCTGGTGTGCAGGTGGGACACCGACACCTTTGAAAGACAGCGACTCATCCAGGATGGAGAACAGGTAGGAAATGGGAGGTGAGTCTGGGCCCAGGTCTGTCAACTCAGAGCTGCACACACAGCCTGCCCGGGAGCTGTGTGGAGGGCTGTGTGGTGCAACTGTGTGAGGCTCGGGGCTACGTGGATGAGGAATGAGTGGTCAGTACCCGGAGGGCTATGTGCAGGGGTGTCAACTGTAAATCCAAGGAAGGGACCTCTGGGTGGTGAAGTCACTTCCTGAACAGCAGACCCTAACAGAACTCAGAGCCTTATAACCAGGCATCCACCTTCTAGCAAGAGCGAAACAGCCAGTTGTGTCTCACTTGGATGGAGAGTCTTCATCCAGAAGGATGTTCTCCAGCTGTGTCTCGACTGGCCAGGGCTTCTGCTTCAGGAAACCCTGGAGGGAGAGGTTTTTCAGATGTTTCAGGTGGTTCAGCGCTCAACCTGGATGCCTCTGGTCCTTTACCAGGAGGTCACCTAAGGTAATCCCAGTCAACCTAGAGCTGGCCACACCAGGCCTGGCCGCCACTGGGAGCCCTCCCTGGGCAGCGCCAGCTGCCCTCTTCTCCATGTGCAGAGAAGTGGGGCTTGAGGGGAGGTTCTCCCTCTGGGCAGGAGCGGGGTTGTTGGGCCCGTGGTGACCTGGTTGTCCCGTCACGGTCACACCTGAGCTCAGGCTGGCAGTGGGGAAGCAGGATCCCTGAGGTGCTCTGTCTGTGCCAGTGTGGACCCAAGGTTTGCAGGTGGTCGGGTGTCTGCGTCCTAAGTGGAGGTCTGTGCAGAGAGTGGTGGGCCTGTGTCTGGAGGGGAGCTGTCTGGGGTCCGAGAAGCACCACAGGTAGCTGGCTAGTGGCCTGAGACTCTCTGCCCGGTTGCTGGGCACTTGTTCACAGGGCTCCTCACGGAACTGCAGACAGGAGCCAGTCCTCAGAGCCCCTGCTCCACATCTCTGCACGAGGGGCAGGAGCCCCTCACGAGCGACAGAGCCCAGGGAGGGCACAGGGTGAGTGCCAGGTGGGAGAACACCTGGCACCCAGGAAGTTCTGGATCCCAGAGCCACCCTGGCCCGCCCCTGGGTCCCTCCTGGAGTCCTGCTCCCAGAGGAACCTGACACTGTCAGCTCTGTGAAGCGCCCTTGGGCCCAGGCCCTGACTTGTCCAGATGCAAAATCACTGTTCACTTACATGTGGGACTCTCAGGAGGAGATTGTGTTAGGATTTCACTTAATGTCCCCAAGGAGCTTGTCTGCATTTTTCTACTGTTTATCCTGTACTAACTCCATCCCCAGGTATCCACGTGGGCCTGAGAATCCTGATGTCTCTCACCCCAGGATCAGCCCCTCTCACCCCAGTTCTCATCCACAGAATGGGAAGTTTTGGACACCACCACAGGGATGATGCAGTTAACACACGGGGAGCTGTCCAATACAAACTGCCCCGAGATGCTAACACACGTAACCATGGCCCAGCGCCAGTTCACTCGAGATGCCAGGACGTTTATCCTGAGGAGGGCGCTCCTGCCCCTCCTCCTGCCCTGAGTCCTGGACGCTTGGGGACTCAGTCTGAGCTCCAGCCCCTGCCTTCCTGGAGTCTTTGGTTCCGCCTCTGACTCGTGTCTCTGCTGTGTTCCACCCCAGGGGGGAAAGTGTGTCCGCAGGGGACAGGAATGAGACCTGCAGGGTGTGGAGCGTCCAGAGACCAGACTGGAGATATTGGTGGGCAACCTGGTGCCTGCCTTCATGGGCCGTGATCCCTCCTACCTAGCCACATTTCTGGGCACCTACAGGGCTTTTGTTACCCCCCAGCAGGTGCTGGACCTTCTCTTCACGAGGTGAGCACTTCCCCCCCCAAACTGGGGACTCAGGAGGACCCTGGCAGCATCCAGCTGTGAGTCGTGGCAATGTCTGTCCACCTCTCTGAGCTCCAGTTGGCCCCTTCTGCACACGAGGGGAAAGGGAGGAACAGCCCCCAGGGTGACTGTGGGCACTAAGTGGGTGCGTCCCAGAAAGTGCTTTCGGGAACCTGGTCCCCTGGAAAGGCTGGGGTTGTGCTGAGTCATCACGTTCCTCCTCACCTCGAGCAAGCCTCTGTCTCAGTTGTCTCTGTGCCTTTGACTTTGGCCCAAAGCATTTTCCCAATTGCAAGGTGAGGTGTGAGAGGTGCCCTATCCTGGGAGAGTGAGAGCAGGGGTCCCTGGGAGTGATCAGTGGTGCCCCAGGCACTCGGAAGGGGCTGGTTGGGCTCTTTCACAATTGAAATATAGAGGAAGGTGCACAAGTCTCAGGCACTTTTCTAGGAACAAGCATCATGTAATGCATCGAGCAGAGAGCAGTTCTGCCCCCCAGGGCTTCAGTTCTCTCGGGGTGAGGGACTGGGGGAGAGAGGGAACCCTGTCACACTAGCCGTCACATTCGGGCGTGTCTCCAATACTGTCCATGTCACACTTTCCTGGCCTCCTGTAGGTATGGATGCATCCTCGCTTACTACGATGAGGATGGTGGACCCCAGCACCAGCTGAAAATGTGAGTGGATTGTGATTCAAGAGGGAGCGACTGCCTTCTCCAGAGAGCTGCCAGGAGTAATGGGGTTGCTGGATGGGCAGGGCTAGCAGAATCCTGGGTCTCACATAGTCTGGATCCTACTGGGGGGCCAAGGTCTGGGGGGCTTCTCCTGGAAAAGAGGAAAGGAGGCCAAGAGAGCTGTGGAGGGGTCTGGGGTATTCTGAGAAGCATCTGGTAGGTCAGAGGTCACAGTCCACCCCATGAGAGTCCACACCCGTCCCCTGTCCATCCCAGTCCTGCCTCTACCCCCGATCCTGGGACCCAGAACACAAAGCGTGGAGAGCATCCTGCTCACTGTCTGGTGGAACCTCAGCTGGGGTTGCTCAGCTGGTGCTCAGGGGACCTATTGACACTCAGGGGACAGCTGAGCCCTCGCTGGTAAAGGATGAGTGTTAGTGGCAGGAGGAGATGAAGGCGCGTCCCTAGGGGATGAGGCAGCCTTTAGATGTAGGAGGTCAACCTGAGGTGTTAGGAGGCCCGCAGGAAGCCTGGGCAGGTGACAGAGTCTGTGTGTGCCCTCCTGGGCCAGATACTCCTGGGACCGCTTCGTGTTCCCGAGATGCAGTGACCAGAGTGGATCTCCCAGCCTGCCCTCGCAGTGGTGACACCAGGGGGCGGGGCAGGGGGAGGGTCAGTGCACCATGTCAGGCTGCCCTCAGGAAGTGGACAGATGGTCACGCCGTGGATCAAGGGCTGTCACTTGAGCAGGCTCGTTGGTGGCCCCTCCCCTGTGTCCAGGCCTCCTCTGCCTGGTCAGCCAGGTGAGATGGAGCGTGGAGGAGAACTGACCTCTGGATGGGCAGGGGCAGAAGGCGCAGAGGCCCAGGTCCCCGCAGGGTGGCCCCAGAGTGCAGTGTGGCGGGAAGGCCAGGTCTCTAACTCTGCTGCCCACATGATGCCCCCCGGGCCATGGCCTCCATCCTGGGCACCTGGCTACAGTTTTACCCTGAGGACTTCCTGCAGTCCCCAGAATGTCCCTACCTGAAGATGCTCCTCCCTTATGTAGAGCTCAGCATGCCCGACTCGGACATGGAGCAGTGAGCCCGCCATCTCCTGGTGCAGCAGGAGTCGCTGGAGCCCACTGAGGCAGAGGGGCATGGTGAGGAGGACTCGGGGTGGGTGAGGAGGAGGGGGGCGAAATAGGAAGGGAGGGGGCTGGGCCACACAGAGCAGCACCGCCTGAGGCTGGAGCTAGACCAGGTGCATTCAGCAGGCTCAGATCACTATTCCCCTGGACTGCAGCCTGGGAGGACTTCCTGGGGGAGGTGTCATCTTGGATTGAGATTTCAGGGCTAAGTAGCGAGTAGCATCCCGTCTTTGGGATCCATGGAAAAGCAGCAGTCTTACTGACAGTGTTTTCTCTTCTGGGAGAAACAGCACCTGCTGGAGAAGCAGCTCTGGAAACATCCCCAGACCTAGAGCCAACAGCACCCCTACTACCTGCCACAGCTCCACAGTCAGAGCAAGCTCAAAGCCCAGCTCCCATTCAAGTTCAAGGACTGCATCAAATAAACATGCCGGCTCCAAACCCAGAGCCGCAGCGTGCTCATGCCGTGGCTCTCCCTTAGGCTTGAAAGCGAGGTTAAGTGCCGCCAGCCTCCACTTCTAGATCAAGGGAACATGCAAGAAACAGCTCTCTTCCTCCTTCAGAGCCTGAATCGCCTGGAAATCCTGTGCCAGCGCTGCTTCTTCAGCCTCAGTCCCCAGACTTAAGCCAACCTCGGCCAGGTCATTGCCTCAGCTCTGGAGCTCCTTGGTGCTTTGCAGTCAGCTGTGGCTCTGGTGCTATCCAGCTGTGCTTCTAGAGACCCCAGCAGACACAGCTTTTCTAGCAGCTCAGGCACTGGAGCCAGTTCCTCCCCTAACATCCCTGGAGCTGCTCCCACTTGGTCAGCCAGCCTCGCCTTCCCAGGAAGATTCTGTGTTGCCCCTGTGCCAGCACCAGCCCTGAGCCTGTGTCTCCACCCCGATACTTCCCTCCCTTAATATGTGTTTTGATTTTTGATTACATGTACAAACTTATTTTTTCTGTGAGACAAAGTGAACTTAGAAACTGAATTCTATGAGTTTTTAAATTGTATGTGTGAGTGGCATGGAGAACATTCACTAGGATGGGTATGTCTGTTGTCTGTTGCAGAGCATCTGCGTCCTATTTGATGCCAAATAATCCTGCAGTCTGGGAGGGCACTGCACTCGACTCTCCCCTCATCTGTTGATGGACAATAGGACTATTTTCACCTGTGGGCTCTTGTGCATAGTGCTGCTCTGAACAGTTGTGTACAGGCTTGTGACTTTCTGTGTTTACTTCTTTCGGGTGATGTAGGAGCGGAATATGGGCTTCTACTTAATAGGGACTAGTTGCCTTTTTGAGGAACTGTGGTAGAAGTGTTGCATTAGTGTTTCCATTTCCAATTCTTCATTAGTGTTGCAGTGTCCTCTCTGCCACACATTCCCCCTGCCTGGTCCCTCATTCTGGGGAAGAAGCCTCTGAAGAGGCCCTTGTGGCCTGCCACTGAATGAAGCAGCTCGTGTCTCAGGTGAGTCCACAGCCTCAAACCCCTGGGAGACACTGGCAGAGGCCTCCGGCTGAGTCATGGTCCGTTCCTGCACCAGAGACAGCGTGAGATCCAGTCTGTGATCATCGCCTTGCTTCTTTTTCATTTGTCGCCACCCCAGGTCTGCTCGTCCTTTGACCCCAATGCCCTACTGTCACCTCTTCTGATGTTAGTGTGAGTGTTGTGTATATTTGTGTGGACACCCAGAGACATCTAATCCAGGTGAGTGGGGATGTTCTGGGGTTCTGGTTCTCTAATTCCCAAAGCCAACCTGGTTTGTGTGGTGCTGCCCTAGCCGAGGATGGCCTGAGACTCTGCCCCTGCCCCGAGCCCTGGTTTTTCCCACTCCGATTTGGGCCTCAGTTTTCCAAGTGGATAGTGACGGATTAAACAAGGAGCTTTCAAAGCCTGCACAGAGTCTGCCCAGCATTCCCCATCTCTGGGTGGTTTACGGCTGGGTGCCAAGCAACCCCAGGCCTCGTCATAGCTGGAAGGCGCCCCTCAGTGGCTCTGTGGGCCTCTCTTTGCTGCGGTGAGGAAGAGGGTTCAGACTCACTTAACTTCGTGCCCTGAAGGGTAAGGAACATTTCCCAAGAACGGCTGAGGCCCTGTGAGTGAAGACGATGACTTGCACATGGACCACATGCAAGACTGTGATCTGCAGAATAGACGGGCCATCTTTACTCACGCTACCTATGCGAGGAGATCTCTCTGAAACGGGGATTGTCACGTTCAAGTTCACACTGTGTTTTAATGCAGAAGTAATCTCTTCCTTGATAGTAGATATTGTAGTTTAGAGCACAGCTGAAAGAATAATGTTTGGCTCATCCAGACAGTCCCATTATGGAAGAGGATCGGGGAGAGAGTGGGCCAGGGGCTTCAGTAAACACAGAGAGAAAGTTGCCCTGTGGTTTAAGATGAAATTGACTGTTTGGCCCCCACAGTTGTCATGACCCAGGATTCCTCAGGGGCGTTACCACAGGAGGTTGTGTGGGGAGCCCTAGGCACCTTCGGGCCTGATTGCCTTGAGAGTCCAATCCCTGGGGCCTAAGCCTTGGAGGGCAGCCTTCTGCTGTGTGGATGTTTGCAGACTGGGCATGGAGCCAGTGCCAGGTATTCTCAGGCTCTGAAAGTGGGAAAGCTTGGTACGAAATGGGTGATAGCTAAGAAGGAGCCTTCCCTCCTCTTGACCAAAGTATCATCAGGTGAAGTCTTTGATTTTCAAGTGCTTCACACGGGTCCATGAAGGGTAACTACTACATAACATGAGTTTGTCATGAGTCTGTCTGTGAAAAAGCCTTCTCAGCCCCCAGCATCTTAGATCATTGGATTAATTGGGAGAAAGCTGATGGCATGGGTAAGATGGCTTCTCCATACCATCCATGTTCCTGCAATTATCCACTCAATGCCCTAGCATGTAGTTGAAACCAAAAAAAAAAAAAGAAGAAGAAGAAAGAAAAAAGAGCTGTGCTTAGCGCTTCCACCTAAAGGTGCTTGCAGGTTTCTACTGGGAAAGAGGAGCGTTTCATTCCTGGTAAGGCATGTGACCATTTATAAACCTTTCCATAATATCAGTGGCTGAAAGTCATTCCAAATGCTCTTTGTCTTCTGATTCGGTAAGGTCAGGGATGTGTCTTGAGATTTACTGAGCATGACAGTTCCTCAGATTTGAATTTTTGTAACACTTTTTGTCTGTTTTTCTATTCTATTTTTAAAAATTGTTTATATTCTTTGTATGTGGTTCCTTTTAACTCCTTGTCTCATACATTGAAAAAGACAGGATTCTATCCATCATTTATTACCACCTCATTTCTTGAGAAACCTGTATGCAGGTCAGGAAGCAACAGTTAGAACTGGACATGGAACTACAGACTGGTTCCAAATGGGAAAAGCAGAACATCAAGGCTGTATATGGTCACCCTGCTTATTTCACATATATGCAGAGTTCATCATGAGAAACGCTGGGCTGGAAGAAGCACAAGCTGGAATCAAGATTGCCGGAAGAAATGTCAATAACCTCAGATATGCAGACGGTACCACCCTTATGGCAGAAATTGAAGAGGAACTAAAAAGCCTCCTGATGAAAGTGAAAGAGGAGAGTGAAAACGTTGGCTTAAAGCTCAACATTCAGAAGACTAAGATGATGGCATCTGGTCCCATCCCTTCATGGGAAATAGATGGGGAAACAGTGTCAGTCTTCATTTTCTTGGGCTCCAAAATCACTGCAGATGGTGATTGCAGCCATGAAATTAAAAGACGCTTACTCCTTGGAAGGAAAGTTATGACCAACCTAGATAGCATATGAAAAAGCAGAGACATTACTTTGCCAACAAAGGTCTGTCTAGTCAAGGCTGTGGTTTTTCCAGTAGTCATGTATGGATGTGAGAGTTGGACGGTGAAGAAAGTTGAGCGCCGAAGAATTGATGCTTTTGAACTGTGGTGTTGGAGAAGACTCTTGAGAGTCCCTTGGACTGCAAGGAGATCCAACCAGTCCATCCTAAAGGAGATCAGTCCTGGGTGGTCATTGGAAGGACTGATGCTGAAGCTGAAACTCCAATCTTTGGCCACCTCATGCGAAGAGTTGACTCGTTGGAGAAGACCCCTGATGCTGGGAGGGATTGGGGGCAGGAGGAGAAGGGGACGACAGAGGATGAGATGGCTGGATGGCATCACTGACTCGATAGACATGGGTTTGGGTAAACTCTGGGAGTTGGTGATGAACAGGGAGGCCTGGGATGCTGCGAATCCTGGGGTTGCAGAGTTGGACACGACTGAGCAATGGAACTGAACTGAACTGAATATTTCTGGTGTACTTTCCTTCCATTTACAGCAGCTGTGATTTTTTTATTCTTTAATAAAGTCATGATCTTTTCCCCTTACGTTTCAAAATTGTAATTACAAAGCACATTTATTGTAGCTGGGGTTTAAAGACAAAATTTTAAACAATGGAAATGGAGGAGGGATTCAACGTAGAAATCCTAAGTATTAATAAAACAATCAGAGGACAAACACTATGTTTGATGGAATCAAGTAAATTTTGGTTTTGGAACATGAAATTTTAGTCTCTCTATCTGCAAATTAGATGGACACTTCCAAGCCAATTAAAACGAGCTTATTATGAATAAGATCAATGCTGTTCAGAAAATAATTATACAAAAGAATGAAAAATTTCATACCTCTATGCTTAACATGTTAGGCTCTATGAGTAAATTCCTGGAAAACAAACGTCATCCAAATTCAATCGATGATTATATATGGATGTACTGTACGCCCATATTTCCATTCATCTACTGCTGCACATGTAGATTGTTTTTATGACTTGGCTAGTGAAAGAAATGCTGCTATGAGTATTCGGATGCGCGTATCTTTTCTAACTGGTTTATTCGTTTTCTTCTAATATACATATTCAGTAATGGAATTGCTGCATAACACAGTAGTTTTATTTTTAGTGTTTTGAGGAAACTCCATAGTGCCTTCCATACCGGCTACACCAATTTTCGTTCCAACCGCAGTTTACGAAGGTTCCCTGTACTCTACATCCTGGTCAAGATTTCACAACTGTGTTCTTTCTGATGATGGCCAATCTCTAACCCATTGTGGCTTTTATTTGCATGTGTGTGATGATTAACGATGTTGAACATCTCTTCATGTACTTGTTGAACATGCACGTGTCTTCTTTGGAGAAAGGTCTTGTGGTTAATTCGGTCCGTAGTGTCTGACTCTTAATGACCCCATGGACTGCAGCATCCCCGGCTTCCCTGTCCTTCACTGTCTCCCAGAGTTTGCTCAAACCTCTGTCCGATGAGTCGATGATGCCATGCAACAATCTTATACCCTGTGACTCCTCTTCTCCTCCAGCCCTCAATATTTCCCAATCAGGGTCTTTTCCAGTGAGTTGGTTCTTGGCATCAGGTGGCCAAAGTATTGGAGCTTCTGGTTCAGCATCGGTCCTTCCAATGAATATTCAGGGTTCCTTTCCTTTAGGATTGACTGGTTTGATCTCCTTGCAGCACAGTGGACTCATAATAGTCTTCGCCACCACCACAGTTCAAAAGCAACAGTTCTTTGGTGCTCAGCTTTCGTTGTGGTCCAGCTCTCACATCCATACATGACTACTTGAATAACCATAGCTTTGACAACTTGGACCTTTGTCAGCAAAGTGATGTCCATGCCTTCTTTTAAGATGTTGTGGAGGTTTGTCATAGCTTTTCTTCCATATATTTTGGATAGGAACCCTTATTGGACATGACAATTGCCAATATGTTCTCCATTTCATACTTCATTTCTCATTTTATTGATGGTTCCCCATGCTGAGGCTTTCGAGTTTGATGTACGCTCACTTGTTCACTTTTCCTTCTGCTTCGTTTGCTTTTGGAATTACACCCAAACTTCATTGCCAAGACTGATGTACAGGAGGAACACAATACCCCTTTCTTTCTAGGAGCTAAATGGTTTCAGTAGTTCTGTTCAAGCTTTTAATCCATTAGAAATTAGATAGCCTGAGATCCTAGAATTCTCTTACCATCCCTCCCTATTTGGGGGCAGTGTTCCTCTGTCCTCTAGAGAGTGAGCACAGACACCAACACACACACACACCCAAGCACAGTGAATACAAAAAGGACTGTGGGTTGGCATCAGAAGAGGGACAGATAGGAGGACGGTAATAAGACGAACATACAGGGGCTGGAGGCACTGCCTGCCTGAGACACGGACTCCCATATTTTCCAGGTCTTGTCCCACCTATGTCTGAGGACATCCCTAGAAGTCCATGTGGGCATCATCCCTGGTGTGCAGGTGGGGACACCAACAGGCTTTGAGAGACAGGGACTCATCCAGGATGGAGAACAGGTGGGAAACGGGAGGTGAGTCTGGGCCCAGGTCTGTCAACTCAGAGCTGCACACACAGCCTGCCCGGGAGCTGTGTGGAGGGCTGTGTGGTGCAACTGTGTGAGGCCCAGGGCTGCGTGGATGAGGGATGAGCGGTCAGGATCCCGAGGGCTATGTGCAGGGGTGTCAACTGTCAATCCAAGGAAAGGGGCCCCCGGGTGGTGAAGTCACTTCCTCGATGGCAGACCCTAACAGAACTCGGAACCCTGTAACCAGGCACCCACCTTCTAGCAACAGCGCCACAGCCAGTTGGGGCTCACTTGGCTGGAGAGTCTTCATCCAGAAGGATGTTCTCCATCTGTGTCTCGACTGGCCAGGGCTTCTGCTTCAGGAAACCCTGGAGGGAGAGGTTTTTCAGATGTTTCAGGCGGTTCAGCGCTCAACCTGGATGCCTCTGGTCCTTTACCAGGAGGTCACCTAAGGTAATCCCAGTCAACCTAGAGCTGGCCACACCAGGCCTGGCCGCCACTGGGAGCCCTCCCTGGGCAGCGCCAGCTGCCCTCTTCTCCATGTGCGGAGAAGTGGGACTTGAGGGGAGGTTCTCCCTCTGGGCAGGAGCGGGTTGGTGGGCATGTGGTGACCTGGGGGTCCTGTCACGGTCACACCTGAGGACGGGCTGGCAGTGGGGAAGCAGGATCCCTGAGGTGCTCTGCTCTGTGCCAGTGTGGACCCAAGGCTGGCAGGTGGTCGGGCGTCTGCGTCCTCGGTGGAGGTCTGTGCAGAGAGTGGTGGGCGTGTGTCTGGAGGGGAGATGTCTGTAGTTCTGAGAAGCACCACAGGCAGCTGACTGGTGCCCTGAGACTTTCTGCCCGGCTGCCAGGCACTGTGTTGACAGGGCTCCTCACGAGACTGCAGACAGGCAAGTGATCCCACCCAGCAGGTCCCACCCTTTTCCTGCAGGTCCCAAGAGGTGGCTACATCCTCTCTATTCTCTGTTGTGGTCCCAGGGCCTAACTCAGGGGCTCAACCATCACTCTCTGAAATTCTGCACTTGGAAAGTGATGTATTGTGTCATAGTCAAGACAATGATTTCCACTAGACGGCACCCCCCAAACATTGAGACTTGCAGAATTTGGTTTACTCTCATAGCAAGACTGTGAAGGTGGCAACTGATTGTTGGCCTGTTTGGCAGACAGACCCATGGAGCCCTGCAGTGCTCCTGCTATTTCTCACAGGGCCACCAGAGGGCAGTGTGTGGCTGCTTATGGCAAACACTGCAAGGAGATCCAACTAGTCAATCCTAAAGGAAATCAATCCTGAATATTCATTGGAAGGACTGATGCTGAAGTGGAAACTCCAATACTTTGGCCACCTGATGCGAAGAACCAACTTATTGGAAAAGACCCTGATGCTAGGGAAGATTGAAGGCGGGAGGAGAAGGGGACGACAGAGGATGAGATGGCTGGATGGCATCCCCGACTCAATGGACATGAGTTTGTGTAGCATCCGGGAGTTGGTGATGGACAGGGAAGCCTGGTGTGATGCAGTCCATGGGTTTGCAGAGAGTGAGACATGACTGAGCCACTGAACTGACTGACTGCCCCATTCAAAAGAGTCCTTTTCAAGTTAAACTTCCTCAGAACATGTTTGATAAACTTAAGAGAATTTCTTTAAAATATATTGACATGCTTTTCATCTCCAGTTTCATTTGGAAACTAGGGAAAAGCCATTCCAATAACACATGGAAGGTGAGCCACTGTTTGAAGTTTGTCCCTTGAGACACATATATGTGCTTAGTTGTTCAGTCAAGTCCAAGTCTTTGTGATCCCATGGACTACAGACCAGGCTCCTCTGTCCATGGGATTTTCCTGGCAAGAATCCTAGAGTAGGTTGCCATTTCCTACTGCAGTGGCATCTTCTCGCCCCAGGGACAGAACCCGTATCTCATGTGTTTCCTGCATTGGCAGGTGGGTTCTTTACCACTGCACCAGCTGGATATCGATGGGTAAAATTCTGTGCCAGCCCCTTTGTTTCTTCTTCTCTCCCCCTCATCCATCTATAGGTAACTATCTCTCTGAAAGTCCTTTGGAAAATCTATATAACATTATCAGAGATATTTTTCAATCATGTTGATCCTTCCTTGTGATGTCAGTGTTTGTGTAGCAAATCATCTGCTCCTATGACACTGGGTATGTCCCTGACTCGCTGGGAGACAGTGTTCAGGTGGGCAGCAGGTCTCAGTGGGAGTCAGTCCAGGGGGACGTCTGCTCAGCACAGCCAGCGCCAGCCCACATTGTCTTCTATCCCCAAAACACTGAGAATGTTTCCCTCCCCGCCACCCATTCGCGCCACCGCCAGGGAACTTGGCTAAAATCCTGTATATGCTGAGGAAGGATCAGGGTCAGAACAATGAACAGTGGTTATAATAATTGTGAGAGAGAGATGAGATTCTGTGTTTTCAGTTCTTATATTTATGTGTCTTGATTCATTGTTTTATTATTTTATATTTTGATTGAAATATCATTCTTTACAGTGCTGATAGTTTCTGCTGTGCAGCAAAGTGAATCAGTTATATACCCTCTTTTTTTAGATTCTATTCCCATGTAGGTTATTACAAAGAATTGAATAGAGTTCCCTGTGCTCTCCAGTAGATCTTTATCTATTTTATGTATAGTAGAGTGTATTTGTCAATCCTAATTTATTCTTCACCCTTCAGGGTCTCTCTAGACTTGTGACAGTGTTCCTGGGGAATCCTGGAGTTCCATCAAGGAAGTCAAGCCTCCCATCGTGTTTGATGTGGACACGGAATTGCTCTGCATGCACTGCAGGGGAATTGAGCATCGTCTAGCATTGAACGTGTAATCTAGTGGGTTTCTCTCGTTGCAGTAGGAAAATCGTGGTTCCACTCGAGTAACTACGGGAACGGCAGTGAACTACGGCAGTGAACCTCTGATGTTCTCTCAGGGATGTCAGGCCTCCTTTATCATTGGCAGAGACACGTTGGGACTCTCCTCGACTTGTGGCAGGGGAATCGGAATGCATCTGGAGTTGAGGCGGAAATTCCAGCTTCGGTTTCCTGCTGGGACAGGGATCTTGCGCTTTGTATGGATTTTGCAGGGGTGTCAGCCATCATCTCATGTTGAGGCATGGAAGCCCTCTTTGGTCTCAAATTGGAAATGGGGTGTCAGCTCTCATTTCGAAATGGGGCAGGAACTCGGGCTTTTTCTACAAGTGCAGCAAAGGAGTAAGTCCTCCCTTAGTGTTACGATAGGAAACTCGTAGTTCCATTCAAATTGTTGCCATGGAATCAGTCCTTATGTCGAGCTGAGGGGGAACACAATGTCCTTTCAACTTACAACAGGGACCTCGGGGTTCTTCTCGAGTTTCAACCGGTGAGAAAAGGCAGCGCTTCCGGTGTGAGTGGAACATTGGGATTCCTCTTCAATTAAAGAATGAGAATCGGCTCTCATCTCAAGAGCATTTGGGGTACACGGAGCACTTTCGTGTTGCTGCGGTGATATCAGGGTCCCTCTAGACTTCTGACAGTGTTCTTGGGGACTCTCTGAAGTTCCATCCAGGAAGCCCAGACTCCTTTCATGTTTGATGGGGAAGACGGAATTTCTCTGCATGCAATGCAGGGGAATCGGGCCTCCTCTTGCACTGAACGTGGAATCTTGTGGGTTTCCTCACGTTGCGGTAGGAAAATCGTGGTTCCACTCGAGTAACTACAGGGACGGCAGTGAACCTGTGATGGTCTCTCAGGGATGTCAGGACTCCTTTCTGGTTGGCAGAGATACTTTGGGACTCTACTCGAGTTGTGGCAGGGGAATCGGAACGCATCTGGAGTTGAGGGGGAAATTCCAGTTTCCGTTTCCTGTTGCGACAGGGATCTTGCGGTTTGTAAAGATTTTCCAGGGGTGTCAGGCATTGTCTCGTGTTGAGGCTTGGAAGCACTCTTTGGTCTCAAGTTTGAAATGGGGTATCAGGCGTCATTTCGAGATGAGGCAGGGAACTCGGGCTTTTTCTAGAAGTGCAACAATGGAGTCAGGCTTCCCTTAGAGTTTCGATAAGAAACTTGGAGTATCATTCAAGACGTTGCCATGGAATCAGTCCTTATGTCGAGCTGAGGGGGAACACGATGTCCTTTCGACTTACAGCAGGGACCTCGGGGTTCTTCTCGGGTTTCAACAGGTGAGACGAGGCAGCGCTTCTGGTGTGAGTGGAACATCGGGATTCCTCTCTAATCGAAGAATGAGAATTGGCCCTCATCTCGAGAGGATTTGGGGTACATGGAGCTCTTTCATGTTGCTGCGGTGACATCAGGGTCCCTCTAGACTTGTGACAGTGTTCTTGGGGACTCTCTGGAGTTCCATCAAGGAAGTCAAGGCTCCTTTCATGTTTGATGTGGAACACGGAATTGCTCTGCACCCAATGAAGATGAATCGGGACTCATCTCGCGGCAAGGGGGAAGTCTCATGGTGTTTCTTGGGTTGCGGTGTGAACCTGGGATGTACTCTCGAGTTATGACGCGGATGGCCCTTCAAAACTCGTGTTTGTTCAGCGACGTCAGGACTCCTGTCTAGTTTTGAGGGACACCTCGGGATTCGACTCGAGGCTTGCCAGGGGAATAGGGACACCTCTCGAGGTGAGGCGGGAGACCCAGGGTCCATTTCCAGTTGCCACAGATATATTGGGATTCTTATTAATTTTCAAGAGGAGTCAGGAATCGTCTCCTTTTGAAGCATTGAACTCCGCATTCCTCTCGAGTTGTCTAAGGAATGTGAAGCCTCCTGTCGGCATGAGCCGGGGAACTAGGGCTTTCTCAAGGGTCTCCACAGGGGATTCACACATCCCTTCATCTTGGGAGATGAAAGACTAGCCTGCATTCAAGTCACTGGAGGGAAATCCGGCCATATTTCGAGTCACGGCATCTCGGTGTTCATTCCACTTGAGGCAGCAAACTCAGGGTCCCTCTCACATACCTATAGCTAAGAGAGGCCTCCTCTTGACGGGCGATTGGAAAGTCGGCAGTCCTCTCGAGGTGAAGCAAGGTCATCGGCCCTCATCGCGGGTTGAATTGTTGAACATGGAGCTCTTTTGTGTTGCTGCGGTGACCTCGGGGTTCCTCTAGACTTGTGACGCTGTTCCGGGGGACTCTCTGGAGTTCCCATAAAGGAAGTCATGCCTCCCTACGTGTTTGTTGTGGAACACAGAATTTCTCTGGAGGCAATGCAGGGGAATCAAGGATCATCTTGCATTGATGGTGGAATCTTTTGGGTTTCCTCAAGTTGCAGTAGGAATCTCGTGGTTCTACCCGAGTAACTACGGGGATGGCAGTGAAACTCTGATGGTTTCCTAGGGATGTCAGGCCTCCTTTCTTATTGCCAGAGACACTTTTGGATTCTTCTTGAGTTGTGGCAGGGGAATTGGGATGCATCTGTAGTTGAGGCAGAAATTCCAGCTTCCGTTTCCTGTTGCAACAGGGATCTTGCAGTTTGTATAGATTTTCCAGGGTTGTCAGGCATCGTCTCGTCTTGACTCATGGAAGCCCTCTTTGGTCTTTAGTTCAAAATGGGGTGTCAGGCCACATTTCGTGATGGGGTAGGGAACTCGGGCTTTTTCTAGAAGTGCAACAAGAGACTCAGACCTCCCTCAGTTTTGGACAGGAACCTCGGGTTTCCATTCAAGTCGTTGCCATGGAATCAGTCCTTATGTCGAGCTAAGGGGGAACACGATGCCCTTTTCACTTACAGCAGGGAACTCGGGGTTCTTCTCGAGTTTCAACAAATGAGACACAGCAGCGCTTCCAGTGTTAGTGGATCATCGGGATTCCTCTCCAATTGAAGAATGAAAATTGTCCCTCATCTCGAGATGATTTGGGGTACACGGAGCTCTCTCGGGTTATGGCTGTGACCTCGGGGTTCCTCTAGACTTGTGACAGTGTTCCTGCGGACTCTCTGGAGTTCCATAAAAGAAGTCAAGCCTCCTTTCGTGTTTGATGTGGAACACGGAATTGCTCTGGAGGCAGTGCAGGGGTATAGGGCCTCATCTCCCAGTGAGGGAGGAAATCTCATGGTTTTTCTCGAGTTCCGGTGGGACCCTGGGCTTTCCTCTCGAGTTACAACTGGGATGTTCTTTAAATACTCTTCCTTTCTCAGTGACATCAGGACACCTGTCTAGTTTCCAGAGACACCTCGGAATTGTCCTCGTGTCGTGTCAGAGCAGTAGGGACGCCTCTCGAGGTGAGGCGGGAGACCCAGGATCCCTTTCCATTAGCCACAGGGATATTGGGATTCCTGCCAATGTTCAAGATGAGTCAGGCATCGTCTCCTTTTGAAGCATTGAACTCCACGTTCCTCTCGAGTTTTCAAAGGGATGTGAGGCCTCCTGTCGAGATGAGGCGGGGAACTAGGGCTTTCTCTAGGGTCTCCACAGGGGATTCAGACATCCCTTCACCTTGTGAAATGAAAGACGATCCTGCATTCAAGTCACTGCAGGGAAATCCGGCCTTATTTCGAGTCAGGGCATCTCGGTGTCCATTCCACTTGGGGCAGCAAACTCAGGGTCTCTCTTACATTCCTATAGCTGAGAGAAGCCTCCTCTTGATGTGTGAGTGGAAAGTCGGCAGTCCTCTCGTGGTGAAGCAAGGTCATCGGCCCTTATCTCGGGATGAATTGTGGTACATGGAGCACTTTCATGTTGCTGCGGTGACCTCGGTGTTCCTCTATACTTGTGACAGGGTTCCTGGGGACTCTCTGGAGTTCCATCAAGGAAATCCAGCTGCCCGTCGTGTTTGATGTGGAGCATGGAATTGCTCTGCACGCAATGCACGAGAATCGGGCATCGTCTTCCATTGAAGTTGGAATCTTACTTGTTTCATCATGTTGCGGTAGGAAAATCATGGTTCCACTCGAGTGACTAAGGGGACGGCAGTGAACCTGTGATGGTCTCTCAGGGATGTCAGGACTCCTTTCTCATTGGCAGAGACACTTTGGACTCTACTTGAGTTGTGGCAGGGGAATCGGAATGCATCTGGAGTTAAGGGGGAAATTCCAGCTTCCGTTTCCTGTTGCGACAGGGATCTTGCGGTTTGTATAGATTTTCCAGGGGACTCAGGCATCGTCTCTTGGTGAAGCATGGAAGCCTTCTTTTGTCTCAATCTCGAAATGGGGTATCAGCCCTCATTTCAAGATGAGGCCAGGAACTCGGGCTTTTTCTAGAAGTGCAACAATGGAGTCAGGCCTCCCTTAGAGTTGTGATAGGAAACTCGGAGTTCCATTCAAGACGTCGCATTGGAATCAGTCCTTATGTCGAGCTGAGGGGGAACACGATGTCCTTTCGATTTACAGCAGAGACCTCGGGGTTCTTCTCGAGTTGCAACAGGTGTGACGAGGCAGCGCTTCCGGTGTGAGTGGAACATCGGGATTGCTTTTCAATCGAAAAATGATAATTGGCACTCATCTGAAGAGGGTTTGGTGTACACGGAGCTCTTTCTTTTTGCTGTGGTGACATCAGGGTCAGTCTAGACTTGTGACAGTGTTCCTGGTGAGTCTCTGAAGTTCCATAAAAGAAGTAAGCCTCCTTTCGTGTTTTATGTGGCACATGGAATTGCTCTGAAGGCAATGCAGGGTTATCCGACCTCATCTCCTGGTGAGGGGGGAAATCTCATGATTTTTCTCGAGTTCCGGTGGGAACCTGGGATTTCCTCTCGAGTTACAAGTGGGATGTTCTTCAAACACTCTTCCTTTCTCAGTGACATCAGGACACTTGTCTAGTTTCCAGGGACACCAAGGGGTTCTGCTCGTGTCTTGGCAGGGCAGTAGGGATGCCTCTCGAGTTGAGGAGGGAGACCCAGGTCCCTTTCCAGTTGCCCCTGGGATATTTGAATTCCTATCAATTTTCAAGAGGAGTCAGGCATCGTCTCCTGTTGAAGCATGCAACTTCGCACTCCTCTGGAGATGTTAAAGGGGTGTGAAGCCTCCTGTGGAGATGAGGCGGGTACCTAGGGCTTTTTCTAGGGTCTCAACACGGCATTCAGACATGCGTTCATGTTGTGAGAGGGAACATGGGCTTGCTTTTGATTCACTGCAGGGAAATCAGGCCTTGCCTCGAGTGAGGGGAAATCGGTGTCCAATCCACTTGAGGCAGCAAAATCAGGGTGCCTCTCACATAGCTATTGCTGACCGAAGCCTCCTCTTGACCGGCGAGTGGAAAGTCGGCAGTCCTCTCAAGGTGAAGCCCATTCATCGACAATCATCTCCCGATGATTTGGGGTATACGGAGCTCTTTTGAGGTGCGGCCGTGACCTCGGGTTTCCTCTAGACTTGTGACGGTGTTTGGGGGACTCTCTGGAGTTCCCATAAAGGAAGTCAAGCCACATTTCATGTTTGTTGTGGAACACGGAATTGCTCTGGAGGCAATGCAGGGGAATCGAGCATCATCTTGCATTGATGCTGGAATCTTTTTGGTATCCTCAAGTTGCGGTAGGAATCTCATGGTTCCACCCGAGTAACTACGGGGACGGCAGTGAAACTGATGGTTTCTCAGGGATGTCAGGCCTCCTTTCTTGTTGCCAGAGACACTTTTGGATTCTTCTTGAGTTGTGGCAGGGGAATCGGGATGCATCTGTAGTTGAGGCAGAAATTCCAGCTTCCGTTTTCTGTTGCGACAGGGATCTTGTGGTTTGTATAGATTTTCCAGGGGAGTCAGGCATCGTCTTGGGTTGAGGCATGGAAGCCCTCTTTGGTCTGAAGTTCGAAATGGGGTGTCAGGCCACATTTCTTGGGGGGTGGGGAACTCGGGCTTTTTCTAGAAGTGCAACAAGGGACTAAGACCTCCCTTAGTTTTGGACAGGAACCTCAGAGTTCCATTCAAGTCATTGCCATGGAATCAGTCCTTATGTCGAGCTAAGTGGGAACACGATGTCCTTTTGACTTACAGCAGGGACCTCAGGGTTCTTCTCGAGTTTCAATAAGTGAGACACAGAAGTGCTTCCGATGCTAGTGGAACATCGGTATTCCTCTCCAATTGAAGAATGAAAATTGGCCCTCATCTCGAGATGATTTGGGGTACACGGAGCTCTTTCGGGTTGCGGCAGTGACCTCAGGGTTCCTCTAGACTTGTGACGGTGTTCCTGGGGACTCTCTGGAGTTCCATAAAGGAAGTCAAGCCTCCTTTCGTGTTTGATGTGGAACACGGAATTGCTCTGAAGGCAATGCAGGCGTATCCAGCCTTATTGAAAGGTGAGGGGGGAAATCTCATAATTTTTCTCGGGTTCTGGTGGGAACCTGGGCTTTCCTCTTGAGTTACAACTGGGATGTTCTTTAGATTCTTGTCCTTTCTTAGTGACATCAGGTCACCTGTCTAGTTTCCAGAGACACCTCAGGATTCTCCTCGTGTCATGGCAGAGCAGTTGGGAAGCCTCTCTAATTGAGGCGGGAGACACAGGGTCCCTTTCCAGTAGCCACTGGGAATATTGGGATTCCTCTCAATGTTCAAGAGGAGTCAGGCATCGTCTCCTGTTGAAGCATGCAACTCCGCATTCCTCTGGAGATGTCAAAGGGGTGTGAAGCCTCCTGTGGAGATGAGGCGGGGAACTAGGGCTCTTTCTTGTGTCTCAACATGGCATTCAGACATCCGTTCATGTTGTGAGAGTGAACATGGGCTTGCATTTGAGTCACTGTAGGGAAATCAGGCCTTGCTTCGAGTGAGGGGAAATTGGTGTCCAAAGCACTCGAGGCAGCAAACTCAGGGACCCTCTCAGATATCTATAGCTAAGAGAGGCCTCCTGTTCAGGTGCTTGTGGAAAGTTGCATTCCTCTTGAGTCAAAAATAGGGAATCAGCTCTCATCTCGAGATGATTTGGGGTACACGGAGCATTTCTCGAATTGCTGTGCTGAACTTGGTGTTCCTCTAGACTTGGGACGGTTTTCTCGGGGAATCTCTGGAGTTGCCTAAAGGTAGTCAGGCCACTGGTCGTGTTTGATGGGAAATGGGGGATGGCTCTGGAGTCAATGCAGCGGAATCGGACCTCATCTCGAGTTGATTTGGGGTACACGGATCTCTTTCGTGTTGCTGCGGTGACCTCAGGGAATCTAGACTTGTGACAGTGTTCTTGGGGACTCTCTGGAGTTTCATCAAGGAAGTCAAGGCTCCTTTCGTGTTAGATGTGGAACACGGAATTGCTCTGGAGGCAATGCAGGTGAATCTGGCCTCAATGCACGGTGTGGGGGAAGTCTCATGGTTTTTCTCGAGTTGCAACGGGAACCTGGGGTATATTCTCGAGTTAGGACTGGGATGGCCCTTCAAAACTCGTGTTTGTTCAGCGACGTCAGGACTCCTGTCTAGTTGTGAGGGACACCTCGGGATTCTCCTCGAGGCTTGGCAGGGCAATAGGGACGCCTCTCGAGGTGAGGCGGGAGACCCAGTGTCCCTTTCCAGTTGCCACAGGGATATTGGGATTCCTATCAATTTTCAAGAGGAGTCAGGCATCGTCTCCTTTTGAATCATTGAACTCCGTGTTCCTCTCGAGTTCTCAAAGGGATGTGAGGCCTCCGATTGAGATGAGGCGGGGAATTAGGGCTTTCTCTAGGGTCTCCACAGGGGATTCAGACATCCCTTCACCTTGTGAAATGAAAGACGATCCTGCATTCAAATCACTGCAGGGAAATCCGGCCTTATTTCGATTCAGGGCATCTCGGTGTCCATTCCACTTGGGGCAGCAAACTCAGGGTCACTCTTACATACATATAGCTGAGAGAAGCCTCCCGTTGAGGTGCTTGTGAATAGCTGGAATTCCTCTTGAGTAGATGCCAGGGAATCCACTCTCATCTTGAGATGATTTTGGGTACACGGAGCTTTTCTCAAGTTGCTCTGCTGAACTTGGTGTTCCTCTAGACTTGAGACGGTGTTCTCGGGGAATCTCTGGAGTTGCGTAAAGGAAGTCAGGCCACTGGTCCTGTTTGATGGGGAATGCGGGATGGCTCTGGACCAATGCAGGGGAATCGGGCCTCATCTCGAGTTGATTTGGGGTACACGGAGCTCTATCATGTTGCTGTGGGGACCTCAGAATCCCTCTAGACTTGTGACAGTGTTCTTGGGTACTCTCTGGAGTCCCATCAAGGAAGTCAAGGCTCCTTTCATGTTTGATGGGGAACACGGAATTGGTCTGCATGCCATGCAGGGGAATCGGGCCTCATCTCGGAAGCGAGGGGGAAGTCTCTTGTTCTTTTGTCGAGTTGCTGTGGGAACCTGGGGTATATTCTCAAGTTATGTCAGGGATGGCCCTTCAAAACTCTTGCTTGTTCAGTGATGTCAGGACTCCTGTCCAGTTGCAAGGAACACCTCGGGATTCTCCTCGAGGCTTGGTAGGGCAATCGGGTTACCTCACGATGTAAGGCGCAAGAGCCACTGTCGCTTTCGAGTGCCACAGGGATATTGGGATTCCTATCAATTTTCAAGAGGAGTCAGGCTTGTTGTCCTTTTGACACATTGAACTCCAAGTTCCTCTCGAATTTTCAAAGGGATGTGAGGCCTCCTGTCGAGATGAGGCAGGGAACTAGGGCTTTCTCTAAAGTCTCCACAGGGGATTCAGACATCCCTTCACCTTGTGAAATGAAAGACGATCCTGCATTCAAATCACTGCAGGGAAATCCGGCCTTATTTCGAGTCAGGGCATCTCGGTGTCCATTCCACTTGAGGAAGCAAACTCAGGGTCCCTCTCACGTACCTATAGCTGAGTGAACCCTCCTCTTGTGGTGCGATTGGAAAGTCGGCAGTCCTCTCGAGGTGAAGCAAGCTCATCGGCCCTCATCTCGGGATGAATTGTAGTACACGGAGCTCTTTCGTGTTGCTGTGGTGACCTCAGGGTTCCTCTAGACTTGTGACAGTGTTCTTGGGGACTCTCTGGAGTTCCATCAAGGAAGTCAAGGCTTGTTTCACGTTTGATGTGGAACACGGAATTGCTCTGCACGCAATGCAGGGGAATCGGGCATCGTCTTGCATTGAATTTGGAATCTTGTGGGTTTCCTCACGTTGCAGTAGGAAAATCGTGGTTTCACTCGAGTAACTACGGGGACGGCAGTGAGCATGTGATGGTCTCTCAGGGATGTCAGGCCTCCTTTCTCTTTGGCAGTGACATTTTGGGACTCTACTCGAGTTGTGGCAGGGGAATTGGAACGCATCTGGAGTTGAGGGGGAAATTCCAGCTTCCGTTTCCTGTTGCGACAGGGATCTTGCGGTTTGTAAAGATTTTCCAGGGGTGTCAGGCATCGTCTCATGTTGAGGCTTGGAAGACCTCTTTGGTCTCAAGTTCAAAATGAGGTATCAGGCGTCATTTCGCGATGAGGCGGGGAACTCGGGCTTTTTCTGGAAGTGCAACAATGGAGTCAGGCCTCCCTTAGAGTAGCCATAGGAAACTCGGAGTTCCATTCAAGAAGTTGTCATGGAATCAGTTCTTATGTTGAGCTGAGGGGGAACACGATGTCCTTTGACTTACAGCAGGGACCTCGGGGTTCTTCTCGAGTTTCAACAGGTGAGACGAGGCAGCGCTTCCGGTGTGAGTGGAACATCGGGATTCCTCTCCAATCGAAGGATGAGAATTGGCTCTCATCTCGACAGCATTTGAGGTACACGGAGCTCTTTCATGTTGCTGCGGTGACCTCGGGGTTCCTCTAGACTTGTGACAGTGTTCCTGAGGAATCTCTGGAGTTCCATCAAGGAAGTCAAGCCTCCCATCATGTTTGATGTGGAACACAGAATTGCTCTACAGGCAATGCAGGGGAATCGGTCATCATCTTGCACTGAAGGTGGAATCTTGTGTGTTTCCTCAAGTTGCGGTAGGAAACTCGTGGTTCCACTCGAGTAACTACGGGGATGGCAGTGAACCTCTGATGGTTTCTCAGGGATGTCAGGCCTCCTTTCTCATTGCCAGAGACACTTTGGGATTCTTCTCGAGTTGTGGCAGGGGAATTGGAACTTATCTGGCGTTGAGGGGGAAATTCCAGCTTCCGTATGCTGTTGCGACAGGGATCTTGCGGTTTGTAAAGATTTTCCAGGGGTGTCAAGCATTGTCTCGTGTTGAGGCATGGAAGCTCTCTTTCGTCTCACTTTCGAAATTGAGAGTCAGGCCTCATTTCGAGACGGGGCAGGGACCTCGTGCTTTTTCTAGAGGTGTAACAAGGGAGTCAGACCTCCCTTAGTGTTGCGACAGGAAATTCGGGGTTCCATTCAAGTCGTTGCCATGGAATCAGTCCTTGTGTCAGCTGAGGGGGAAAACGATGTCCTTTCGAGTTACAGCAGGGACCTCGGGGTTCTTATAGAGTTTCAACAGGTGAGACAAGGCAGCACTTCCAGTGTGAGTGGAACATCGGGATTCCTCTCCAATCGAAGAATGAGAATCGTCCCTCATCTCGAGATGATTTGGGGTACACAGAGCTCTCTTGTGTTGCAGCAGTGATCTCGGGGTTCCTCCAGACTTGTGACGGTGTTCCTGCAGACTCTCTGGAGTTCCATAAAGGAAGTCAAGCCTCCTTTCGTGTTTGATGTGGAACACGGGATTGCTCTGGAGGCAATGCAGGGGAATCCGGCCTCATTTCACAGTGAGGGAGGAAATCTCATGGTTTTTCTCTAGTTGCTTTGGGAACCTGGGTTTCCTCTCGAGTTATGATGGGGATGTTCTTTAAACACTCGGGTTTTCTCAGTGACGTCAGGACTCCTGTCTAGTTTCCAGGGACACCTAGCGATTCTCCTCGAGTCGTGGCATGGCAGTAGGGATGCCTCTAGAGTTGAGGAGGAAGGCCCAGGGTCCCTTTCCAGTTGCCACTGGGATATTGGAATTCCTTTTGATTTTCAAGAGAAGTCAGGCATTGTCTCCTGTTGAAGCATGCAAATCCACATTCCTCTGAAGATTTCAAAGTGGGGTGAAGCCTCCTCTGGAGATGAGGCAGGGTACTAGGGCTCTTTCTAGGGCCTCAACAGCGCATTGAGACACAACTTCATGTTGTGAGAGGAAACACGGGCTTGCATTTGAGTCACTGCAGGGAAATCAGGCCTTGCCTCGAGTGAGGGGAACTCGATGTCCTTTCCACATGAGGCAACAAAATCAGGGTCCCTCTCACATACCTATAGCTGAGAGAAGCCTCCCCTTGAGGTGCTTGTGGAAAGTTGGCATTCCTCTTGAGTCGATGCCAGGGAATCCACTCTCATCTTGAGATGATTTGGGGTACACAGAGCTTTTCTCGAGTTGCTCGTGCTGAACTTGGTGTTCCTCTAGACTTGAGACGGTGTCCTCGGGGAATCTCTGGAGTTGCGTAAAGGATGTCAGGCCACTGGTCGTGTTTGATGTGGAACGCGGGATGGCTCTGGACCCAATGAAGAGGAATCAGGCCTCAACTCCTGTTGATTTAGCGTACACGGAGCTCTTTCGTGTTGCTGCGGAGACCTCAGGATGAATCTAGACTTGTAAACAGTGTTCTTGGGGACTCTCTGGAGTTCCATCCAGGAAGTCCAGGCTCCTTTCGTGTTTGATGTGGAACACGGATTTGCTCTGGAGGCAATGCAGGGGAATCGGGCATCATCTTGCATTGAAGGTGGAATCTTGTGGGTTTCCTCAAGTTGCGGTAGGAAACTTGTGTTTCTACTTGAGTAACTACAGGGACAGCAGTGAACTTCTGATGGTTTCTCAGGGATGTCAGGCCTCCTTTCTCGTTGCCAGAAACACTTTGGGATTCGTCCCCAGTTGTGCCAGTGGAAGCGGGACACATCTGAAGTTGAAGGTGGAAATTCCAGCTTCCGTTTGTTGTGAGACAGGGATCTTGCAGTTTGTATAGATTTTTCACGGGTGTCATGCATTGTCTCTTGTTGAGGCATGAAAGCCTTCTTTGGTCTCAAGTTCAAAATGGGGTGTCAGGCCTCATTTCGAAATGAGGAACACGTGCTTTTTCTAGAAGTGCAACAAGGGAGTCAAACCTCCCTTAGTGTAGCGACAGGAAATTTGGAGTTCCATTCAAGTCGTTGCCATGGAATCCGTCCTTATGTGGAGCTGAGGGGGAACACGATGTCCTTTCGACCTACAGCAGGGACCTTGGGGTGCTTCTCGAGTTTCTTTTTTTTTTTTTTTCCCCAGATGGTGTGGAAGTTTCCTTTATGTTCCCACTGTAAATACTGCGCATCTACACTGGAGATTGAGTAATGAGTACAGCAGACATGATTCCCTGGTCTTGGATTTTTGCCTCCCTGAGATCATGAAGAGATTCCCTTATGTCATCTACAGGTTTTTCTTCCCTTTCAACTGAGATTAACTATTCACTTGAAACTGACTTTTGATTTTATTCCGTCCCGATGGGCAGTTAATTAAGAAACATTTACTTAAAATCTATTTCCTTGCTGCCCGGTACTGAGTCAGTGAGTGAATGAATGAAAGTGACTCAGTCATGTCCGACTCTTTCCAACCACATGGACTGTAAAGTCCATGGAATTCTCCAGGCCAGAATACTGGAGTGGGTAGCCTATCCCTTCTCTAGCGGATATTCCCAAGCCAGGAATCTAACTGGCGTCTCTTGCATTGCATAGAGATTCTTTACCATCTGAGCTATCTAGGAAGTCAGTGTTACCAATAAAGTAATGAAGCGAGTGTTCATAAGTGGGTAAAACCAGATATATCTCTAAGACAGAATCAACTTTATTTTTCTTCATGTCTGGAGTTGGTGGAAAAGGAAGGAGTCAAGAATGGAATTGTTTGGGCCTGAGAAACAAGAAGCGATAACAACTATGGCGGGGGGTTGGGGGAAACCTGGAGGAACAGAGTAGAGTTGGAAAGTCATGGCTCTGGGCCCTGCTGATACTGAGGCATCTCTTAGAATCAAAATGAAGATAGGAGGTAGGCAGGTGGAAACGAAAGTACCAAGTTGTATCTCTGAGCACCATTCCCTTTACAAAATTAGTTCTATGAAAGCAAAAAAGTATTAAGACTCTCCATACAGTCAAAAATCTCTGTACAATTTACATTCAGCCCTCCATAACCTCAGTTTAACTTCTGTGGATTCAAAAACCATGGGACATGTCATAGTATGTATTTATTGAAAAAAACTCCAGGTGTAAGTGGACCTGTGCAGTTCAAATCTGTGTTGTTTGAGGGGTAACTGAATGTAAGACATTTTGTTTATTCATTGCCCCATTGATGAACGTTTGGGTTGCATCTCCCTTTTGGCTGTTGTGTGAATGGTGCTGCTATGAATATTCATGTAGAAGTATTTGTTGGAGTCCCTACTGGCAATACTTTTGGGTTTATATGTAGGACTAGTTTTGCCAGGTCATATGGTAATTTTAACATTTTGAGCAATCTGTGAACTCTTTTCCACAGGGGTCACATCTTCTTTCATTCTCCCCAGCAAGATACAGGGTTCCAGGGTCTC
The DNA here is from genome assembly GCF_023699985.2 of Odocoileus virginianus. NCBI lineage: Eukaryota > Metazoa > Chordata > Mammalia > Artiodactyla > Cervidae > Odocoileus > Odocoileus virginianus. Next base: position 52,272 of record NC_069701.1, read on the forward strand.
CACATTCTCCCACCACTTCTTAATCCTCTCCACTCTTGTTATATTCTGTTGTTTCTGACCTTTACATTGAAGCTATCTTAGATGTGAGGTGATTTCTCATTGTGGTTTTAAATTGCACTTCTCTAGTGACAAATGGGGTTAAGTATCTTTTCATGAGTTTAGTATAATCTACATGCAATAAAACTTCATTTAGGGGTATAGTTTTATGATTTCTGACACAAATACACCCAGGTACAGCCACCACAGGCAAGATACAGAATGTTTCCATCACCCCAACCATCTCTTGTCCTTTTCCCAACCAGTTTGATCAACACCAGGCAGCCAATTATCTGTTGGTCTCAAGAGATTAGATCTATTTTCGAGCTTTTCCTAAAAATCAGATCATGTGTTTTCATTTGTGTCTGACTTCTTTTGTTTGGCATAGTATGTTTTCTGTTGTTGCTTTTTGTTTGTTGTTAAATTTCCTTAATTTATTTCTAATAATCCTCAGGTCATTTCAAGAAAAGGAAGTGTCCCCATTTTTAATAACATTTATCAGAAATATATGGATACCACTATTTTTTTATGCTGTCTGTGACATTCGTATTTTTAACTTTTTTTTTTTTTTTTTTTTTTTTGACTGCTCTGGGTCTCAGCTGTGGTCTGTGGGATATAGTTCCCTGACTAGGAATCGAATCTGGGCTCCTACTTGGTGAGTGTGGAGTCTTAGCACCAGGACCACCAGGGAATTTCTGGATATTCATATTTTTATTTGTTCTCTCTTTTTTTCTTTTTTATCATTTGACTTTATCATGTTTCAGGGCTGACCATTTGTCAAGCGAGCTGGGTATCAGGCATATATAAGTAGAGTCTCTGCATGGCAATAGAGAATAGAGCGATTGAGAGAGAGCATTAAAAACCTTTAAAACAGGTACAACTATACCGTTAGTATTGCAGTTTAAAACTATTCCGTGCCTGGACTTGCCTGAGTGATGTCTCCTTTCATGGAACCAATTTCTTTATTTTGCTTTTAGCTCACAGATCCCAGAACTAGTTCTAAATATTAATCCAATTGTCTGTCTCAAGCTAATGTTTTAAACTGGGGTATCAAGCCAATAATTTGCAGGCTATTCCTATTAAAATACCAAGAGGCATTCCCATGGAATTAAAAGAAAGGATTCCAAAGTGTGTATGGAAACACGAAAGAGCCTAAATATTCAGTACAAGCTGAAGAAAGAAGCCCTGATATGGACACACCAGGCCTCGTGAAAGCTAATTAGAGGACCAGAAATTTGTATATAAGAGGGGGTGATGTCTGAGTCTTCTTTTTGGTCCTCCCGCTGGGTGGTCTCGAAATAGGCAGGAAGGGGAGACGAGTCCTTTTTCCTAGGTCCCAAAGCCCATCCAGGCCTGTTTCTGCCCCATTCTGTGCTGTGTCAGTCCTGCATTGAGTCCTTCCTATGTGACGTCTCAGTGCATGAACTCCATATGATCCCAGCCCATGGGCTTTATATAGCTAATTTTGAATGTTGTTCATCCTTGTGTCATTCTGACACTCAGGCACCTGTGGTTTAATAGACCTCCAGCTCCTGGGAGCTCTTTGGCTGTTAGAAACAGAGAACTCAGGGAGCAGCCCCACATCACACTGAAGCCTGGACCAGAGAGAAGGTCCTGGCCAGGAAGGCTCCATCTGTGCTGTGTGTTTGGGGGGGGGGGGGACGGGGGAAGGGGGCTTCAGAGTTATCACCTCTGATTGTGCATCCCCTGGGCCCTTGGTGCAGGCCCCAAAATGAGATCTGGAAAGGACATGGCTTCCCTTCATTACACAACTAGAATTATTTTGTGTGTGTCCTGGTCCTTGTCCAGTGCCATTTAACTCCCAGGTTCTACCCTGGACCCTCACCCACAGGATCAGGAGAGTCCAGTTCTAGAGGAGATCATACAAGGAGAGGCTCCTGGAGACACCCCAACCCTTTGGCCCAAGCATTTCCTTGGAATTTCATAACCCTGGGAGGAGATACTGGGTCTGTGTCCATTTTATTTTTTTTTTTTATTTTTTTATTAGTTGAAGGCTAATTACTTTACAATATTGTAGTGGGTTTTGTCATACATTGACATGAATCAGCCATGGATTTACATGTATTCCCCATCCCGACCCCCCCTCCCACCTCCCTCTCCGCCCAATCCCTCTGAGTCTTCCCAGTGCACCAGGTCCGAGCACTTGTCTCATGCATCCAACCTGGGATGGTGATCGTTTCACCCTAGATAATATACATGTTTCGATGCTGTTCTCTCAAAACATCCCACCCTCGCCTTCTCCCACAGAGTCCAAAAGTCTGTTCTGTACATCTGTGTCTCTTTTTCTGTTTTGCATATAGGGTTATCATTACCATCTTTCTAAATTCCATATATATGTGTTAGTATACTGTAATGGTCTTTATCTTTCTGGCTTACTTCGCTCTGTATAATGGGCTCCAGTTTCATCCATCTCATTAGAACTGATTCAAATGAATTCTTTTTAATGGCTGAGTAATATTCCATGGTGTATATGTACCACAGCTTCCTTATCCATTCATCTGTTGATGGGCATCTAGGTTGCTTCCATGTCCTGGCTATTATAAACAGTGCTGTGATGAACATTGGGGTGCACGTGTCTCTTTCAGATCTGGTTTCCTTGGTGTGTATGCCCAGAAGTGGGATTGCTGGGTCATATGGCAGTTCTATTTCCAGTTTTTTAAGAAATCTCCACACTGTTTTCCATAGCAGCTGTACTAGTTTGCATTCCCACCAACAGTGTAAGAGGGTTCCCTTTTCTCCACACCCTCTCCAGCATTTATTGCTTGTAGACTTTTGGATAGCAGCCATCCTGACTGGCATGTAATGGTACCTCATTGTGGTTTTGATTTCATTTCTCTGATAATGAGTGATGTTGAGCATCTTTTCATGTGTTTGTTAGCCATCTGTATGTCTTCCTTGGAGAAATGTCTGTTGAGTTCTTTGGCCCATTTTTTGATTGGGTCATTTATTTTTCTGGAATTGAGCTGGACGAGTTGCTTGTATATTTTTGAGATTAATCCTTTGCCTGTTGCTTCATTTGCTATTATTTTCTCCCAATCTGAGGGCTGTCTTTTCACCTTGCTTATAGTTTCCTTTGTTGTGCAAAAGCTTTTAAGTTTCATTAGGTCCCATTTGTTTATTTTTGCTTTTGCTTCTAATATTCTGGGATGTGGGTCATAGAGGATCTTGCTGTGATTTATGTCGGAGAGTGTTTTGCCTATGTTCTCCTCTAGGAGTTTTATAGTTTCTGGTCTTATATTTAGGTCTTTAATCCATTTTGAGTTTATCTTTGTGTACGGTGTTAGATAGTGTTCTAGTTTCATTCTTTTACAAGTGGTTGACCAGTTTTCCCAACACCACTTGTTAACGAGGTTGTCTTTTTTCCATTGTATATCGTTGCCTCCTTTGTCGAAGATGAGGTGACCATAGGTTCATGGATTTATCTCTGGGCCTTCTATTCTGTTCCGTTGATCCATATTTCTGTCTTTGTGCCAATACCATACTGTCTTGATGACTGTGGCTTTGTAATATAGTCTGAAGTCTAAGTCTAAGGAATGTGAGGCCTCCTGTCGGAGATGAGGCGGAGAACTAGGACTTTCTCTAGGGTCTCCACAGTGGATTCAGACATCCCTTCATCTTGGGAGATGAAAGACTAGCCTGCATTCAAGTCACTGGAGGGAAATCCGGGCATATTTCGAGTCACGGCATCTCGGTGTTCATTCCACTTGAGGCAGCAAATTCAGGGTCCCTCTCACATACCTATAGTTGAGAGAAGCCTCCTCTTGACGTGCGAGAGGAAAGTTGGCAGTCCTCTTGAGGTGAAGCCCAGGCATCGACCCTCATCTCCCGATGATTTGGGGTACACGGAGCTCTTTCAAGTTGCGGCAGTGACCTCGGGTTTCCTCTAGACTTGTGACGGTGTTCCAGGGGACTCTCTGGAGTTCCCATAAAGGAAGTCAAGCCTCCCTTCATGTTTGTTGTGGAACATGGAATTGCTCTGGAGGCAATGCAGGGGAATCGAGCATCATCTTGCATTGATGCTGGAATCTTTTTGGTTTCCTCAAGTTTGCGGTAGGAATCTCATGGTTCCACCCGTGTAACTACAGGGACGGCAGTGAAACTCTGCTGGTTTCTCAGGGATGTCAGGCCTCCTTTCTCGTTGCCAGAGACACTTTGGGATTCTTCTCGAGTTGTGGCAGGGGAATCGGGATGCATCTCGAGTTGAGGCGGAAATTCCAGCTTCCGTTTCCTGTTGCGACAGGGATCTTGCGGTTTGTATAGATTTTCCAGGGGTGTCAGGCATCGTCTCGTGTTGAGGCATGGAAGCCCTCTTTGGTCTCAAGTTCGAACCGGGGTGTCAGGCCACATTTCGTGATGGGGTGGGGAACTCAGGCTTTTTCTAGAAGTGCAATAAGGGACTCAGACCTCCCTTAGTTTTGGTCAGGAAACTCGGACTTCCATTCATGTCATTGCCATGGAATCAGTCCTTATGTCACGCTAAGGGGGAACACGATGTCCTTTTGATGTACAGCAGGGACCTCGGGGTTCTTCTCGAGTTTCAACAGGTGAGACAAGGCAGCGCTTCCGGTGTGAGTGGAACATCGGGATTCCTCTCCAATCGAATAATGAGAACCGGCCCTCATCTCGAAATGATTTGGGGTACACAAAGCTCTCTCTGGATGCGGCAGTGACCTCGGGGTTCCTCTAGACTTGTGACGGTGTTCCTGTGGACTCTCTGGAGTTCCACAAAGGAAGTCAAGCCTCCTTTCGTGTTTAATGTGGAATATGGCATTGATCTGGAGGCAATGCAGGGGAAGTGGGTCTAATCTCTCGATGAGTGGGGAAATCTCATGGTTTTTCTCGAGTTGCGGTGGGAACCTGGTTTTCCTCTTGAGTTACGATGGGGATGTTCTTTAAACACTAATGTTTTCTCAGTAATGTCAGGACAACTGTCTATATTCCACAGACAACTCGGGATTCTCCTCGAGTCATGGCAGGGCAGTAGGGACACCTCTCGAATTGAGTAAGGAGACCCAGGGTCCCTTTCCAGTTGCCACTGGGATATTGGAATTCCTCTCGATTTTCAAGAGGAGTCAGGCATCCTCTCCTGTTGAAGCATGCAACTCCGCATTCATCTGGAGATGTCAAAGGGTTGTGAAGCCTCCTGTGGAGATGAGGCGGGGAACTGGGGCTCTTTCTAGCGTCTCAACAGGGCACTAAGGCATCCCTTCATGATGTGAGAGGAAACATGGGCTTACATTTGATTCACTGCAGGAAAATAAGGCCTTGCCTCAAGTGAGGGGAACTCGGTGTCTATTCCACTTGAGGCAGCAAGCTCAGGGTCCCTCTCACATACCTATATCTGAGAGGAGCCTTCTTTGAGGTGCGGGTGGAAAGTTGGCATTCCTCTTGAGTTGAAGCCAGGGCATCGGCTCTCATCTCAAGATGATTTGTGGTACTCAGAGCTCTTACCTGTTGCGGTGGTGACCTCATGGTCCCTCTAGACTTGTGACAGTGTTCTTGAGGACTCTCTGGTGTTCCATCAAGGAAGTCAAGCCTCCTTTCCAGTTTGATCTGGAACACAGAATTGCTCTGCACGCAAAACAGGGGAATCGGGCCTCATCTCGCAGTGACGGGAAAGTCTCATGGTTTTTCACGAGTTGCGGCAGGAATCTGAGCTTTATTCTCGAGTTATGACAGGGATGGCACTTCAAAACTCTTTTTTTTTCAGTGACATGGGGACTCCTGTCTAGTTGCAAAAGATACCACGGGATTCTCCACGAGGCTTAGCAGGGCAATAGGGAAGCCTCTCCAGCTGAGCCGGGAGACCCAGTGTTCCTTTCCAGGTGCCACAGGGATATTGGGATTCCTATCAATTTTCAAGAGGAGTCAGGCATCGTGTTCTTTTGAAGCAAGGAAATCCGCTTTCCTCTCAGTTTGTCAAGGGATGTGAGGCCACTTGTCCAGATGAGGTGGGGAACTAGGGGCTTTCTCTAAAGTCTCCACAGGGGATTCAGACATCCCTTCATCTTGTGAGATGAAAGACGATCCTGCATTCAAATCACTGCAGGGAAATCCGGCCTTATTTTGAATAAGGGCATGTCGGTGTCCATTCCACTTGAGGCAGCGAGCTCAGGGTCCCTCTCACGTACCTATAGCTGAGAGAAGCCTATTCTTGAGGTGCGAGTGGAAAGTCAGCACTTCTCTTGAGGTGAAGCAAGTGCATCGGCCCTCATCTCAAGATGATTTGGGATACACAGAGCTGTTTCTAGTTGCAGCAGTGACCTTAGGGTCCCTCTAGACTTGTAACAGTGTTCCTGGGGACATTCTGGAGTTCCACCAAGGAAGTCATGCCTCCCGTCATGTTTCATGGGGATCACGGAAATGCTCTGCATGCAATTCAGGGAAATCGGGCCTCATCTAACTTCGAGGGGGAAGTCTCATGGTTTTTCTAGAGTTGGGGCGGGAACCTGGAGTATATTCTCGAGTTACGATGGGGATGGCCCTTCAAAACTCGTGTTTGTTCAGCGACGTCAGGACTCCTGTCTAGTTGCTAGGGACACCTTAGATTCTCCTCGAGACTTGGCAGGGAAATAGGGACGCCTCTCGAGGTGAGGAGGGAGACCCAGGGTCCCTTTCCAGTTGCCACAGGGATATTGGATTCCTATTAATTTTCAAGAGGAGTCAGGCATCGTCTCCTTTGGAAGCATTGAACTCTGCGTTCCTCTCGAGTTTTCAAAGGGATGTGAGGCCTCCTGTCGAGATGAGGCGGGGAACTAGTTCTTTCTCTAAAGTCTCCACAGGGGATTCAGACATCCCTTCACCTTGTGAAATGAAAGACGATCCTGCATTCAAATCACTGCAGGGAAATCCGGCCTTATTTCGAGTCAGGTCATCACGGTGTCCATTCCACTTGGGGCAGCAAACTCAGGGTCTCTCTTACATTCCTATAGCTGAGAGAAGCCTCTTCTTGAGGTGCGAGTGGAAAGTCAGCAGTCCTCTCGAGGTGAAGCAAGCCATCGGCCCTCACTTCGAGATGATTTGGGGAACAGGGAGCTCTTTCTTGTTGGGGCAGTGTCTTCGGGGTTCCTATAGACTTATGACCGTGTTCCAGGGTACTCTCTGGAGTTCCATAAAGGAAGTCAAGCCTCCCTTCTTGTTTGATGTGGAACACGAAATTGCTCTGGAGCCAATGCAGGGGAATCGGGCATCATCTTGCATTGAAGGTGGAATCGTGCAGGTTTCCTCAAGTTGTGGTAGGAAACTCGTGGTTCCACTCGAGTAACGACAGGGAAGGCAGTGAACCTCTGATGGTCTCAGGGTTGTCAGGCCTCCTTCCTCGTTGGCAGGTACACTTTGGGATTCTTCTAGAGTTGTGGCATGGGAATCGCGACGCATCTGGGGTAGAGACGGTAATTCCAGGTTCCGTTTCCTGTTGCAACAGGGATCTTGTGGTTTGTAAAGATTTTCCAGGGGTGTCAATCATCATCTCTTGTTGATGCATGGAAGCCCTCTTTGGTCTCAAGTTCGAAATGGGATGTCAGGCCTCCTTTTGTGATGGGGCGGGGGGGAACTCGTGCTTTTTCTAGAAGTGCAACTAGGGAGTCAGACCTCCCTTAGTGTTGCAACAGGAAATTCAGAGTTCCATTCACGTTGTTGCCATGGAATCAGTCCTTATGTCAAGCTGAGGGGGAGCATGATGTCCTTTCGACTTACAGCAGGGACCTCAGGGTTCTTCTCGAGTTTCAACAGGTGAGACAAGGCAGCACTTCTGGTGTGAGTGGAACATCGGGATTCCTCTCCAATCGAAGAATGAGAATCGGCCCTCATCTCGAGATGATTTGTGGTACACGGAGCTCTCTCGGGTTGCAGCAGTGACCTTGGGGTTCCTATAGACTTATGACCGTATTCCAGGGTACTCTCTGGAGTTCCATGAAGGAAGTCAAGCCTCCTTTCATGTTTGATGTGGATCATGGATTTGCTCTGGACACAATGCAGGGGAATCGGGCCTCAGCTCAGGGTGAGTGGTGAAATCTCATTGTTTTTCTCGGCTTGTGGTGGAAACCTGGGGTTTCGTCTCGAGTTACGATGAGGATGTTCTTTAAACACTCGTCTTTTCTCAGCAACGTCAGGACTATTGTCTAGTTTCCAGGGATACCTCGGGATACTCCTCGAGTCGGGGCAGGGCAGTAGGGATGCCTCTCGATTTGAGGGGGGAAACCCAGTGTCCCTTTCCAGTTGCCACTGGGATAATGGAATTCCTATCGATTTTCAAGAGAGTCAGGCATTGTCCCCTGTTGAAGCATGCAAATCCACATTCCTCTGGAGATGTCAAAGTGGGGTGAAGCATCCTGTGGAGGTGAGGCCGGGAACAAGGGATCTTTCTCGGGTCTCAACATGGCATTCAGACATCCCTTCATGTGAGAGGAAACACGGGCTTGCATTTGAGTCACTGCAGGTAAATCAGGCCTTGCCTTGAGTGAGGGGATCCCATAGTCCATTCCACACGAGGCAGCAAACTCAGGGTCCCTCTCACATACCTATAGCTAAGAGAGGCCTCCTGTTCAGGTGCTTGTGTAAAGTTGCATTCCTCTTGAGTCAATCATAGGGAATCAGCTCTCATCTCGAGATGATTTGTGGTACACGGAGCTTTTCTCGAGTTGCTGTGCTGAACTCCATGTTCCTCTAGACTTGGGACAGTTTTCTCGGGGAATCTCTGGAGTTGTCTAAAGGAAGTCAAGCCACTTCTCGTGTTTGATGGGTAATGTGGGATGGCTCTGGAGCCAATGCAGGGCAATCGGGCCTCATCTTGAGTGGATTATGGGTACACGGATCTCTTTCGTGTTGCTGCGGTGACCTCAGGGCCCCTTTAGACTTGTGACAGTGTTCTTTGGGATTCTCTTGTTCCATCCAGGAAGTCCAGGCTCCTTTCGTGTTTGATGTGGAACAAGGAATTGCTCTGCACCCAATGCAGGGGAACCGGGCTTCATCTCGTGGCGAGGGGGAAGACTCATGGTTTTTCTCGAGTTGCGGCAGGAACCTGAGGTATGTTCTCGATTTACGGTGGGGATGGCCCTTCAAAACTCGTGTTGGTTCTGCGACGTCAGGACTCCTGTCTAGTTGCTTGGGACACCTTGGTATTCTCCTCGATGCTTGGCAGGGCATTAGGGACGCCTCTCGAGGTGAGGCATGAGACCCAGGTTCCCTTTCCAGTTGCCACAGGGATATTGGAATTCCTGTCAATTTTCAAGCGGACTCAGGCATCGTCTCCTTTTGAAGCACTGAATTCCGCGTGCCTCTTGAGTAGTCAAAGGGATGTGAGTCCTCCTGTTGAGATGAGGTTCGGAACTAGGCATTTCTCTAGGGTCTCCCCATGGGATTCAGACATCCCTTCCTCTTGTGAGATGAAAGACGAGCCTCCATTCAAGTCACTGCAGGGAAATCCGGCCTTATTTCGAGTCAGGGCATCTCGGTATCCATTCCACTTGAGGCAGCAAACTCGGGGTCCCTCTTACGTACCTATAGCTGAGAGAAGAGTCCTCTTGAGGAGCGAGTGGAAAGTCCGTCATCCACCAGACGTGAATCAAGGGCATCCGCCCTCATCTCGAGATGATTTGGTGTACCCGGAGCTGTTTAGTGTTGTGGCAGTGACTTCAGGGTTCCTCTAGACTAGTGACGGTGTTCCTGGGGACTCTCTGGATTTCTATAAAGGAAGTCAAGCCTCCCTTCGTGTTTGATGGGGAACATTGGATTGCTCTGGAGTCAATGCAGGGGAATCGGTCATCATCTTGCATTGAATTTGGAATCTTGTGGGTTTCCTCAAGCTGTGGTAGGAAACTCGTGGATCCTCTCGAGTAACTACGGGGATGGCAGTGAACCTCTGATGGTCTCTCAGGGATGTCAGGCCTCCTTTCTCATTGGCAGAGACACGTTGGGGTTCTACTCGAGTTGTGTCAGGGGTATCAGGGTGCATCTGGAGTTGAGGTGGAAATTCCAGCTTCCGTTTCCTGTTGTGACAGGGACCTTGTGGTTTGTATAAATTTTCCAGGTGTGTCAGGCATCGTCTCGTGTTGAGGCATGGAAGCCCTCTTTGGTCTGAAGTTCGAAATGGGGTCTCAGGCCTCATTTCTAAGGTGACGGGGAACTCGGGCTTTTTCTAGAAGTGCAACAAGGGAGTCAGACCTCCCTTAGTGTTGTGACAGGAAACTCGGAGTTCCATTCAAGTCGTTGCCATGGAATCAGTCCTTATGTCGAGCTGAGGGGGAACACGATGTCCTTTCGACTTACAGCAGGGACCTCGGGGTTCTTCTCGAGTTTCAACAGGTGAGACAAGGCAGCGCTTCTGGTGTGAGTGGAACATCGGGATTCCTCTCCAATCGAAGAATGAGAATGGGCCCTCATCTTGAGATGATTTGGGATACACAGAGCTCTTTCGTGTTGCTGCGGTGACCTCAGGGTCCCTCTAGACTTGTAAACAGTGTTCTTGGGGACTCTCTGGAGTTCCATCAAGGAAGTCAAGGCTCCTTTCATGTTTGATGTGGAACACGGAATTGCTCTGCACGCGATGCATGGGAATCAGGCCTCATTTCACGGCGACGGGGAAGTCTCATGGTTTTTCTCGAGTTGCGGCGGGAACCTGGGGTATATTCTCGAGTTACGACGGGGATGGCCCTTCAAAACTTGTGTTTGTTCAGCGACATCAGGACTCCTGTCTAGTTACGAGGGACACCTCGGGATTCTCCTCGAGGCTCGTCAGAGCAATAGGGATGCCACTCGAGGTGAGGCGGGAGACCCAGTGTCTCTTTCCAGTTGCCACAGGTATACTGGGATTCCTGTCAATTTTCAAAAGGAGTCAGGTATCATCTCCTTTTGAAGCATTGAACTCCGTGTTCCTCTCGAGTTGTCAAAGGGATGTGAGGCCTCCTGTCGAGATGAGGCGGGGAACTAGGGCTTTCTCTAGGGTCTCCACAGGGGATTCAGACATCCCTTCATCTTGTGAGATGAAAGACGAGCCTGCATTCAAGTCACTGCAGGGAAATCCGGCCTTATTTCGAGTCAGGGCATCTCGGTGTCCATTCCACTTGAGGCAGCAAACTCAGGGTCCCTCTCACATACCTATAGCTGAGAGAAGCCTCCTCTTGAGGTGCGAGTGGAAAGTAAGCCATCCTCTTGAGTTGAAGCAAGGGCATCGACCCTTATCTCGAGATAATTTCGGGTACACGGATCTCTTTCATGTTGCTGCGGTGACCTCAGGGCCCCTTTAGACTTGTGACAGTGTTCTTGAGGACTCTCTGGAGTTCCATCCAGGAAGTCCAGGCTCCTTTCGTGTTTGATGTGGAACACGGAATTGCTCTGCACGCAATGCAGGGGAATTGTGCCTCATCTCGTGTTGAGGGGGTAGTCTCATGGTTTTTCTCTAGTTGCAGCAGGAATCTGGGGTATATTCTCGTGTTACAACAGCAATGGCACTTCAAAACTCGTGTTTGTTCAGCGACGTCAGGACTCCTGTCTAGTTGCGTGGGACACCTCGGGATTCTCCTCGAGGCTTGACAGGGCAATAGGGACGCCTCTCGAGGTGAGGCAGGAGACCCAGGGTACCTTTCCAGTTGCCACAGGGATATTGGGATTCCTATCAATTTTCAATAGGAGTCAGGCATCGTCTCCTTTGGAAGCATTGAACTCCTAGTTCCTCTCGAGTTGTCAAAGGGATGTGAGGCTTCCTGTCGAGATGAGGCGGGGAACTAGGGCTTTCTCTAGGGTCTCCACAGGGGATTCAGACATCCCTTCATCTTGTTTGCTGTAAGACGACCCTAACCCTAACCCTAACCCTAACCCTAACCCTAACCTTAACCCTAACCTCTCCAGGGTGACTCCCTCTCGGACTCTGCACCTGGGGTCACATGTCCACAGTCTCCTGTGGGATGTCACTTCCCAGACACTGAATCTGTGGTCACAGGTCCACAGGCTCCAGTGTTACCCCTCCCAGACTGTGTAATCAGGATCACATGTCCTCAGTTTCCAGTGTGACCCCACCTCTCATAATCTGTACCTGGGGTGAGTTGTCCACAGTTTCCAGGGTGACCCCTCCCTGCCAGACACTGTACTTGTTGTCACACGTCCACAATCTCCAGGATGACCGCCCTCCCCCACCCTGCAGCTGGATTCACATGTCCACAGTCTCCAGGGTGAACTCCATTTCACACACTGCACCTGTGCTCACACGTCCACATTCTCCAGAGTGACACCCCTTGAAGACCCTTTAACTACTGTTAAAAGTCTGCTATCTCCAGAGTGACCCTTCCATACACTGTACCTGAGGTCACATGTCCAGAGTCTCCTGGGTCATTCCCGTCCCAGACCCTGTACCTGGGATTTGATATCCAAGTTTCCATGGTAACCCCATTCAGACCCTGTATCTATGGTCACATGTCTAGTCTCCAGGGTGATGTCCCTCCCAAAGAGCGCACCTGGAGCCACATGTCCACAGTCTCCAAGGTGACCCCATCCCCTTACCCTGCACATTTGTCACTCGTCCACAGTCTCCAGAGTGACCTCACCCCACACCCTGCATCTGGGGTCACTCGTCCAGTTTCTAAGGTGACTCCACCTGAAATATCCTGTGTCTGGAATCACATGTGCACATCTCCAGGATGACCCCACTTCCCAGACCCAGTACCTAGTGTCACGCTTCCACACTCTCCAGGGTGACCACAACACACTGGACCATGCACCTGGGGTCACATGTTCACAGTCTGCAGGGTGACACTCTCCCAAACCCTATATCTAGGATCACATATCTACAGTCCCCTGGGTGATCCCTCCCAGACACTGTACCTGGAGTCACACGTCCACAGTCTCCACGGTGACCCCACCCTCCAGACCCTGTATCTGGGGTCACATATCCACAGTTTCCAGGGTGACTGTACCCTCCAGACCTGTGGTCACGCAGCCACTGCTTCATGGTGAATCTGCTCCGTACAGCCTGCAACTAGGATCACATGTCCACAGTCTCCAGGGTGACCCTACACTCAAGACCCTGTTTATGGGTTCACACATTCACAGTCTCCAGCGTGACCCAACCACCCAGTTCCTGCACTCAGTCTCATGTCCACTTTCTCCAGGGTGACACCCCTCCCAGACTCTTAACCTGGAGTCATATGTCTTCAGTCTCTACGGTGACAACCCCTCACAGTGCCTCCATCTGAGGTCAAATTTCCACAGTCTCCAGGGTTACCCCTTCCCAGACCCTGTACCTGCAGACACACGTCCGCAGTCTCCAGGGTGACCCCACCTTCCAGACCTGTACCTGGAGTCATACATTCAGTCTCAAAGGTGACACCCCTCCCCACGTCCTATACCAGTGATCATATGTTCAGTATCCAGGATGACCCCACCTCCTAGACCCTTTTTTGGGGTCACATGTCCACAGTCTCCGAGGTAAACCCACCTCCCAGAACCTGCACCTGGGTAGCAGTTACAACAGACAGTGCAGAAATACAAAGGATTATAATAGACTATTATGAAAAACTATATGTTGATAAAATTGATAAATGGAAGAAATGGACAGATTCTTAGAAAAGTTCAGTTATTCAAGATTGTAACCACAGTATCCAAATTTGGTGAAGAGTGAAACACACACCTGGCCAAAGAAGATAAAAAGATTCTAAATAAGCATACAAGAGTATACTCAAGATGCTGGTGGAATGCATGTAGTCAACTTTGGAAGATAGTTTGGCACTTTTCTCCAAATCTAAAGAGTTTCACCTTAGGATCCAATAAGTGCACCTCTTGTATTTAGACAACTGCTTTGGAAAACTGAAATAAAAACTAGCATCAAGTAATGGATGAAACCTCTATTCAAAATTCATAATAATAAAAAACTTAAATATATCAGGATATCATTCCATAGATGTGCATTCATAAGTAAATTAGGGCACAGACATTTCAAGGGTAACACAAAACAGCACACCCAAAATATGCCCATTCAACAAAAAGATTATTTTGTATTGATTAATTTTAAAAAACAGCCGCCCCAGGAGGATCTTTGAAAACCAAGTTGAAATGCCATTTTGTGAAGTAGATTTACATTTATTAAGGATATCGCCATCTTTAAGGATGTGTCCCTGTCTGGACCAGGAAATAGAGGATGACTAAATATCAAGAATGGACTAAGTATCGAGACTGAATTGATTTCACTAAATGACTTGACTAAATATCAAGAAGGTCTATGGAATGGACCTGGAAGTTAATCTGCATACCCACCATGCCTTTGCTTACTGTGCTTCACCTAATAATCTCCCTTAAATAGCTTCTTCCATTCCCTAACCTCCTTCTTTCATTCTTAGCTGATGACAGCATTTAAGGTAAAGTCTTGGACCATTTCAGAAAGTGACTGTTTTCCCAGGTATCCTTCAACTATATAGGAGGTATGCATAGCATATATTAAACTTTTGATTGTTTTTCTCCAATCCATCTCCCTTTCATTATGAGCATCTCAATGAAGAACAATGAGGCTAGGGGGAAAATTATCTTTCCTCTCATCTAATGCAATAAAAGAGCATTCAGAGATATAGAGGAATGAACCACAGATCAATTTATAAAAAAAAAAAAAAAAAAAAAGAAAAACATGAATCTAACACTTACATTACTAAGTGAAGGAATCCAGCCTCAAGTGCTACACACTGTATGATCTTATAAGACATTGTAGCAAAGATAAAACAGACATGATAAACAGTTTATGGAATATATGGCTGAAATATTTCACATGGTACTTTAGTGAGGAATACCTGCCACTATGCATTTGTCTAAGCACATAGATTTTTGTTTTCAGAACACAAGTAATTTATTACCTATTCATTTATTTATTTATGGTATGGAGTGCCAAAGACTGGAATGCAGAATTTAACAAAGAATCTAACAGATTGAGAAATACATGAAAAGCTTCAGACTTCCTAGGGGCCCAGTGGTTAAGACTCCACATTGTCAGTGCAGGAAAGGTGGGTTCAATTCCTGGTCAGGGACCTAAAATCCCATATGCCACACCACAGTAAAGAGATTAAAAAAGAAGAAGAAGAAATTTTTTAAAAATCCACTCTTAGTGTTTCTGACCTAAGTTCACTGCGGAAATGAATGGAACCTGCAGGCCAAAGACAAAATGTACCACACATAAACAATGGGCTTTGTAAGGTCTTTCCACGGGTGTTTGTAGCTAACAGGACTGAAACTAACATATCAGTAATTGAATGGAACAAGCACTGAATTTGTAAATTTGTAAATGACAAGTAGTGGAAGCCAGGTTTCTTACCATTGGAGTGGGAAGTTACAGGCAGACCAAAGGAGAAGGTGTCATACCTGTGTCATAAGAGATCAGGTTGGAGACATCATTATAAACTATCTTTAGCCTAATACAGAAACATATAACTCCATGTGAAAATCTTCATAACCGTGCGTATGCATAGTCTGGATACATGCATATGTATTTCCATGCATTGTCTGCTGAGATTATTAAGTTCCCACATACAAGTTTTTATTAATATGCTCTCATAAAAAGGGACAAGGACTCTTTAAATATATGGCTGATACTAGGACCGAAACAGTAAATATGTAAAGCAGCATAATCTTTTTTTAAATTTATTTATTTTAGTTGGAGGCTAATTACTTACAATATTGTAATGGTTTTTGCCATACATTGACATGAATCAGCCATGGGTGTACATGTGTTCCCCATGCTGAACCCCCCTCACACCTCCCTCCAAATCCCATGCCTCTGAGTCATCCCAGTGCACCAGCCCTGAACACTTGTCTCATGCACCGAGCCTGGACTGGCTATCTGTTTCACATATGATAATATATATGTTTCAATACTATTCTCTCAAATCATCCCACCCTTGCCTTCTCCAACAGAGTCCAAAAGTCTGTTCTATACAACTGTGTCTCTTTTGCTGTCTTGCATACAGGGTTATTGTTACCATCTTTCTAAATTCCATATATATGTTTTAGTATAGTGCATTGATGTTTTTCTTTCTGGCTTACTTCACTCCGTATAATAAGCTCCAGTTTCATCCATCTCATTAGAACTGATTCAAATGTATTCTTTTTAATGGCTGAGTAATATTCCGTTGTGTATATGTACCACAGCTTGCTTTCTTTTTTTTTTTCTTTTCATTTATTTTTATTAGTTGGAGGCTAATTACTTCACAACATTTCAGTGGGTTTTGTCATACATTGACATGAATCAGCCATGGAGTTACATGTAGTCCCCATCCCGATCTCCCCCCTCCCACCTCCCTCTCCACCCGATTCCTCTGGGTCTTCCCAGTACACCAGGCCCGAGCACTTGTCTTATGCATTCCACCTGGGCTGGTGATCTGTTTCACTATAGATAATATACATGTTGTTCTTTCGAAACATCCCACACTCGTCTCCTCCCACAGAGTCCAAAAGTCTGTTCTGTACATCTGTGTCTCTTTTTCTGTTTTGCATATAGGGTTATCATTGCCATCTTTCTAAATTTCATATATATGTGTTAGTATGCTGTAATGTTCTTTATCTTTCTGGCTTACTTCACTCTGTATAATGGGCTCCAGTTTCATCCACCTCATTGGAACTGATTCAAATGTATTCTTTTTAATGGCTGAGTAATATTCCATGGTGTATATGTGCCACAGCTTCCTTATCCATTCATCTGTTGATGGGCATCTAGGTTGCTTCCATGTCCTGGCTATTATAAACAGTGCTGTGATGAACATTGGGATACATGTATCTCTTTCAGATCTCGTTTCCTCAGTGTGTATGCCCAGAAGTGGGATTGCTGGGTCATATGGCAGATCTATTTCCAGTTTTTTAAGAAATCTCCAAACTGTTTTCCATAGCGGCTGTACTAGTTTGCATTCCCATCAACAGTGTAAGAGGGTTCCCTTTTCTCCACACCCTCTCCAGCATTTATTGCTTGTAGACTTTTGGATAGCAGCCATCCTGACTGGCGTGTAATGGTACCTCATTGTGGTTTTGATTTGCATTTCTCTGATAATGAGTGATGTTGAGCATCTTTTCATGTGTTTGTTAGCCATCTGTATGTCTTCTTTGGAGAAATGTCTGTTTAGTTCTTTGGCCCATTTTTCGATTGGGTCATTTATTTTTCTGGAATTGAGCTGGAGGAGTTGCTTGTATATTTTTGAGATTAATCCTTTGTCTGTTGCTTCATTTGCTATTATTTTCTCCCAATCTGTGGGCTGTCTTTTCACCTTACTTATAGTTTCCTTTGTTGTGCAAACACAGCTTTCTTTCTTAATCGTCTGCTGATGGACATCTAGGTTGCTTCTGTGTCCTGGCTATTGCAAATATTGCTGTGATGAACATTGGGATACACGTGTCCCTTTCAGATCTGGTTTCCTCAGTGTGTGTGCCCAGGAGTGGGATTGCTGGGTCATATGGCAGTTCTATTTCCAGTTTTTTAAGAAATCTCCACACTGTTCTCCATAGCGGCTGTACTAGTTTGCATTCCCACCAACAGTGTAAGAGGGCTCCCTTTTCTCCACACCCCCTCCAGGACATTTATTGTTTGTAGACTTTTTGACAGCAACCATTCTGACTGGTGTGAGATGGTACCTCATTGTCGTTTTGATTTGCATTTCTCTGATAATGAGTGATGTTGAGCATCTTGTCATGTGTATGTCTTCTTTGGAGAAATGTCTGTTTAGCTCTTTGGCCCATTTTTTGATTGGGTCGTTTATTTTTCTGGAATTGAGGTGCAGGAGTTGCTTGTGTATTTTTGAGATTAATTCTTTATCAGTTGCTTCATTTGCTATTATTTTCTCCCATTCTGAAGGCTGTCTTTTCACCTTGCTTTTAGTTTCCTTCATTGTGCAATAGCTTTTAAGTTTGATTAGGTCCCATTGGTTTATTTTTGCTTTTATTTCCATTACTCTGGGAGGTGGGTCATAGAGGATCCTGCTGTGATTTATGTCGGAGAGTGTTTTGCCTATGTTTTCCTCTAGGAGTTTTACAGTTTCTGGTCTTATGTTTAAATTTTAATCCATTTTGAGTTTATTTTTGTGTATGGGCTTAGAAAGTGTTCTAGTTCCATTCTTTTACAAGTGGTTGGCCAGAGGAGGAGCTAAGATGGTGGAGGAATAGGATGGGGAGACCACTTTATCCCCCACAAATTTATCAAAAGATCATTTGAACGCTGAGCAAACTCCACAAAACAACTTCTGATCGCTAGCAGAGGACATCAGGCACCCAGAAAAGCAGCCCATCATCTTCGAAAGGTAGGATAAAATATAAAAGATAAAAAGAGAGACAAAAGAGTTAGGGACAGAGACCCGTCCCGGGAAGGGAGTCCTAATAGAGGAAGTTCCCAAACACCAGGAAACCCTCTCATCGGCGGGTTTGGGGGAAGTTTTTGAAGGAGGGCAATCTAACCAGGAGGAAAAATAAATAAAACCCACAGATTACATGCCTCAAAGCAACTCCCAGCAGGAAAGTACCCCAGACACTTGCATCTGCCGCCAGCAAGTGGGGGCTGAATGGAGAGGAGTGGGCGGCATCGCTTAGGATAAGGACTGGGCCTGAATGCCCTGAAGGCAATCGGAGGGAGCTAACGAGAAATAGCAACTTAAACTGTGGGAGAGACAGAGAGAGAGAGAATTAACCTGGGAAAAGCCCTAACTGAAGGCACTGCTGGCCATTTGCAGAACAAAGGAAGGACTGAGCAATTCCAGAGAACAGCTAGCCGGCTGTGGACCAGCCCATCCTCGGCTGGAGGCAGGAGGCAGGGGGGAGGGGAAAGGGGCAAACTCGGCCCCAGAGATAGCACCCCCTACCAAACTGCAAACAGGCTTCCAGGTTCTAACCAAAGACTTCCTGAGATTCTGGATGGTTGACATCCGCCAGGAGGGTCGCAGCCAGAGATCAGCTCCCCAGAAGAGACACAAGGCACACCAAACCAGTGCGACTGGAAACTGAGGCGGGGACCGCGGAGAGGAGAAGTTGCACTGCACCCAGGGAGAGTGCGCCTGTCAAGCTCCTGGCTGCCTGAGCTGCTCGGAAGGGGAAGGCACAAAACTCAGGCCCAACTGAGTCTGTGCCTTTGTGGAGTATCTAAAAACCTGAACCTGAGTGTCTTGGGCCTGGGAAGTGCACGTAACTCAGGGCCCGCTCCCTGGAGAGCAGCCTGGGGCCTGAGCAGTGTAGATGGGGAAAGCACACACCCGTGAGCGGGGTCAAACCCAGTGTGGCCGGAACACTGCGAGTGCTTCCCCACACACGCCAGTGACGTTTGTCTGCAGCGCCCCTCCCTCCCCGCAGCGTGACTGAACAAGCAAACCTAAACAAGAGACCACCTCCGCCCACTTCTATCAGGGCAGAAATTAGACACTGAAGAAACCTGCAAACAGAAGCCAAATAAACAAAGGGAACCGCTTCAGAAGTGACAGGTACAACAGATTAAAATCCCATAGTTAACACCGAATACACTGGAAGGGGCCTATAGATATCGAGAAGTGTAAGCTGGAATAAGGGATATCTGAAACTGAACTGAACCCACACTGCCCGCAACAGATACAGAGAAATTCCTAGATATATTTTTACTATTATTATTTTTTTTAATTTAAAAAAATTTTTCTTTCTTTTTTAAAGTCCTCTATTACTCTTCTATTTCTCCTTAATTTTCATTTTTATAACCCACTATAACCTTGCAAAAAAAGGGGGGGTGTTCACTTCAGCAGCATATATACTAAAAAAAGGGGGGACTCTATTTTTAAAGCAAACTTCATATATATTTCTTAAATTTTTGTGTTTTTTTTAATATTGTATTTTTAAGGATCTAACTTCTACTCTAGATTTTTTCTCTTTGATTTTCAGTATTTGATATCAATTTTGGACATTTAAGAATCCAATATTCAGTACCCATTTTTACTCAGGAGTGTGATTACTGGTTTGATTACTCTCTCCCCCTTTTGACTTGCCTTTTTCTCCCCCAGATCACCTCTATTTCCTCCCTCCCACCTCTCTTTTCAATCCAATTCTGTGAATCTCTGTGGGTGTCCTGGGCTGCGGAGAACACTTAGGGAACAGAGTACTGCCTAGATCTGTCTCTCTTCTCTTGAGTTCCCCTTTCTCTCCTCCTGCTCGCCTCTATCTCCTTCCTCCCTCTCCTCTTCTTCATGTAACTCTGTGAACCTCCCTGGGTGTCCCTCACTGTGGAGAATCCTTTCATCATAAAACTAGAAGCTTTATTATCAGTGCTGTATGGATGGAGAAGTCTTGAAGCTACTGGAAGAATAAGACTAAAATCCAGAGAAAGAGGCTTAAGCGCAAAACCTGAGAACACCAGAGAACTCCTAACTACAGGGAACATTAAGTAATAAGAGACCATCCAAAAGCCTCCATACCTACACTGAAACCAACCACCACCCAAGAGCCAATAAGTTCCAGAGCAAGACATACCAAGCAAATTCTCCAGCAATGCAGGAACATAGACCTGAGCATCAATATAAAGGCTGCCCAAAGTCACACCAAACACACAGACCCATCTCAAAACTCACTACTGGACACTACATTGCACTCCAGAGAGCAGAAATCCAGCTCCACCCACCAGAAAATTGATGCAAGCTTCCCTAACCAGGAAACCTTGACAAGCCAATCGTCCAACCCCACCCACTGGGAGAAACCTCCACAATAAAAAGGAACCACAGACCACCAGAATACAGAAAGGCCACCCCAAACACAGAAATCTAAATAACATGAAAAGGCAGAGAAATACCCAGCAGGTAAAAACATGAAAAATGCCCACCAGGCAAAACAAAAGAGGAGGAGATAGGGAATCTACCTGAAAAATAATTTACAATAATGATAATAACAATGATCCAAAATCTTGAAAACAAAATGGAGTTACAGATAAATAGCCTGGAGACAAGGATTGAGAAGATGCAAGAAATGTTTAACAAGGACCTAGAAGAGATTTAAAAAAAAAAAAGAGTCAATTAAAAATGAATAATGCAATAAATGAGATCAAAAACACTCTGGAGGGAAACAACAGTAGAATAATGGAGGCAGGAGATAGGATAAGTGAGGTAGAAGATAAAATGTTGGAAATAAATGAAGCAGAGAGGAAAAAAGAAAAAAGAATCAAAAGAAATGAGGACAATCTCAGAGACTTCTGGGACAATGTGAAATCCCCCAACATTCGAATCATAGGAGTCCCAGAAGAAGAAGACAAAAAGAAAGGCCATGAGACAATACTCAAGGAGATAATAGCTGAAAACTTCCCCAAAATGGGGAAGGGAATAGGGACACAAGCCCAAGAAACCCAGAGAATCCCAAACAGGGTAAACCCAAAGCAAAACACCCCAAGACACATATTAATCAAATTAACAAAGATCAAACACAAAGAACAAATATTAAAAGCAGCAAGGGAGAAACAACATGTAACCCACAAGGGGATTCCCATAAGGATAACAGCTGATCTATCAATAGAAACTCTTCAGGCCAGAAGGAAATGGAAGGACATATTTAAAGCAATGAAAGAAAATAACCTATAACCCAGATTACTGTACCCAGCAAGGAGCTCATTCAGATATGAAGGAGAACTCAAAAGCTTTACAGACAAGCAAAAGCTGAGAGAATTCAGCACCACTAAACAAGCTCTTCAGCAAATGCTAAAGGATCTTCTCTAGACAGGAAACACAGAAAAGCTATATGAACATGAACCCAAAACAACAAAGCAAATGGCAACGGGACCATACTTATCAATAACTACCATAAATGTAAATGGGTTGAATGCACCAATCAAAAGACAAAGACTGGCTGAATGGATACAAAAGCAAGACCCCTATATATGCTGTCTACAAGAGACCCACCTCAAAACAAGGGACACATACAGACTGAAACTGAAGGACTGGAAAAAAATATTTCACACAAACGGAGACCAAAAGAAAGCAGGAGTCGCAATACTCACAGCAGATACAAGAGACTTTAAAATAAAAGTTGGGAAAAGAAACAAAGGAGGACACTACCTAATGATCAAAGGATCAATCCAAGAAGAAGATAGAACAATTATAAATATATATGCACCCAACATAGGAGCACCACAATATGTAAGGCAATTGCTAACAAGTATGAAAGGAGAAATTAACAATAACACAATAAAAGTGGGTGACTTTAATACCACATTCACACCTATAGATAGATCAACTAAACAGAAAATTAACAAGGAAACACAAACTTTAAAGGACACAATGGACTAGCTAGACCTAATTGATATCTATAGGACATGTCACCCTAAAACAATCAATTTCACCTTTTTCTCAAGTGCACATGGAACCTTCTCCAGAATAGATCACATCCTGGGCCATAAATCTAGCCTTGGTAAATTCAAAAACAATTGAAATCATTCCAGTCATCTTTTCTGACCACAATGCAGTAATATTAGATCTCAATTACAGGGGAAAAAATTATTAAAAATTCCAACATATGGAGGCTAAATAAGATGCTTCTGAATAACCAACAAATCATAGAAGAAATAAAAAAAGAAATCAAAATATGTATAGAAACAAACGAAAATGAAAACACAACAACCCAAAACCTATGGGGCACTGTAAAAGCAGTGCTAAAGGGAAGGTTCACAGCATTACAGGCTTACCTCAAGAAACAAGAAAAAAGACAAATAAATAACCTAACTCTACACCCAAAGCAACTAGAGAAGGAAGAAATGAAGAACCCCAGGGTTAGTAGAAGGAAAGAAGTCTGAAAAATTAGGGCAGAAAGAAATGCAAAGGAAATTTTGAAAAGGTAAATAAAGTTGACAAACCATTAGCCAGACTCATCAAGAAACAAAGGGAGAAGAACCAAATCAAAAAAATTACAAATTAAAATGGAGAGATCACAACAGACAACACTGAAATACAAAGGATCATAAGAGACTACTACCAGCAGCTCTATGCCAATAAAATGGACAACTTGGAAGAAATGGACAAATTCTTAGAAAAGTATAACCTTCCAAAACTGAATGAGGAAGTAATAGAAAATATAACAGATCCATCACAAGCACGGAAATAGAAGCTATAATCAGAAATCTTCCAGCAAACAAAAGCCAGACGGCTTCACAGCTGAATTCTACCAAAAATTTAGAGAAGAGCTAACACCTATCTTACTCAAACTCTTCCAGAAAATTACAGAAGAAGGTAAACTTCCAAACTCATTCTGTGAGGCCACCATCACCCTAATTCCAAAACCAGACAAAGATGCCACAAAAAAAGAAAACTACAGGCCAATATCACTAATGAACATAGATGCAAAAATCCTTAACAAAATTCTAGCAAACAGAATCCAACAACATATTAAAAAGATCACACATCGTGACCAAGTGGGCTTTACCCCAGGAATGCAAGGATTCTTTAACATATGCAAGTCAATCAATGTAATACACCACATTAACAAATTGAAAGATAAAAACCATATGATTATCTCAATAGATGCAGAAAAAGCCTTTGACAAAATTCAACATCCATTTATGATTAAAACTCTCCAGAAAGCAGGAATAGAAGGAACATACCTAAAAAGAGTAAAAGCTATATATGACAAATCCACAGCAAACATTATTGTCAATGGTGAAAAATTGAAAGCACTTCCCATAAAGTCAGGAACAAGACAAGGGTGCCCACCCTCACCACTACTATTCAATATAGATTTGGAAGTGTTGGCCACAGCAATCAGAGCAGAAAAAGAAGTAAAAGGAATCCAGATAGGAAAAGAAGAAGTAAAACTTTCACTGTTTGCAGATGACATGATCCTCTACATTGAAAACCCTAAAGATGCTACCAGAAAATTACTAGAGCTATTCAATGAATATAGTAAAGTTGCAGGATATAAAATTAACACACAGAAATCCCTTGCATTCCTATACACTAACAATGAGAAAACAGAAAGAGAAATTAAGGAAACAATACCATTCAGCATTGCAACAAAAAGAATAAAATACTTAGGAGTATATCTACCTAAAGAAACAAAAGACCTATACATAGAAAACTATAAAACACTGATGAAAGAAATCACAGAGGACACAAATAGATGGAGAAATATACCGTGTTCATGGATTGGAAGAATCAATATGGTGAAAATGAGTATACTACCCAAAGTAATCTATAGATTCAATGCAATCCCTATCAAGTTACCAATGGTATTCTTCACAGAACTAGAACAAATAATTTCACAATTTGTATGGAAATACAAAAAACCTCGAATAGTCAAAGTAATCTTGAGAAGGAAGAATGGAACTGGAGGAATCAACCTGAGTGACTTCAGGCTCTACTACAAAGACACAGCCATCAAGACAGTATGATATTGGCACAAAGACAGAAATATAGACCAATGGAACAGAATAGAAAGCCCAGAGATAAATCCATGCACCTATGGACACCTTATCTTCGACAAAGTAGGCAAGAATATACAATGAAAAAAAGACAAACTCTTTAACAAGTAGTACTGGGAAAACTGGTCAACCACTTGTAAAAGAATGAAACTAGAACACTTTCTAACACCATATACAAAAATAAACTCAAAATGAATTAAAGATCTAAATGTAAGACCAGAAACTATAAAAGTCCTAAAGGAGAACATAGAGAAAACACTCTCCGACATGAATCACAGCAGGATCCTCTATAACTCACCTCCCAGAATATTGTAAATAAAAGCAAAAATAAACAAATGGGACCTAATTAAACTTAAAAGCTTTTGCACAACAACAGAAACTAGAAGCAAGGTGAAAAGGTAGCCTTCAGAATGGGTTGAAATAATAGCAAATGAAGCAACAAACAAAGTATTAATCTCAAAAATACACAAGCAATTCCTGCAACTCAATTCCAGAAAAATAAAAAAAATAGGCCAAAGAACTAAACAGACATTTCTCCAAAGAAGACAAACAGATGGCTAACAAACACATGAAAAGATGCTCAACATCATTCATTATCAGAGAAATGCAAATCAAAACCACAATGAGGTACCATTACACTCCAGTCAGGATGGCTGCTATCCAAAAGTCTACAAGCAATAAATGCTGGAGAGGGTGTGGAGAAAAGGGAACCCTCTTACAATGTTGGTAGGAATGCAAACTGTTACAGCCACTATGGAGAACAGTGTGGAGATTCCTTTAAAAACTGGAAATAGAACTGCCATATGACCCAGCAATCCCACTCCTGGGCATACACACCGAGAAAACCAGATCTGAAAGAGACACGTGTATCCCAATGTTCATCGCAGCACTGTTTATTATAGCCAGGACATGGAAGCAACCTAGATGTCCATCAGCAGACGAATAGGTAAGAAAACTGTGGTACATATACACAATGGAATATTACTCAGCCATTAAAAAGAATACATTTGAATCAGTTCCAATGAGGTGGATGAAACTGGAGCCCATTATGCAGAGTGAAGTAAGCCAGAAAGAAAAACACCAATACAGTATTCCAACACATATATATAGAATTTAGAATGATGGTAATGATAACCCTATATGCAAGACAGAAAAAGAGACACAGATGTACAGAACAGACTTTTGGACTCTGCGGGAGAAGGAAGGGTGGGATGATCTGAGAGAATAGCATTGAGACATGTATATTATCAATTGTGAAACAGATCGCCAGTCCAGGTTTGATGCATGAGACAAATGCTCAGGGATGGTGCACTAGGATGACCCAAAGGGATGGGATGAGGAGGGAGGTGGGAGTGGGGTTCAGGATGGGGAACACATGTAAATCCATGGCTGATTCAAGTCAATGTATGGCAAAAACCACTACAATATTGTAAAGTAATTAGCCCCCATCTAATAAAAATAAATGAAAACAAAAACAAGAGAGAAAAACATCCAGAAAAATATTTACTTCTGCTTTGTTAACAATGCCAAAGCCTTTGACTGTGCAGATCACCACAAACTGTGGAAAATTCTGAAAGATATGGGAATATCAGACCACCTTACCTGCCTCCTGAGAAATCTGTATGCAGGTGAAGAAGCAACAATTAGACCTAGACATAGAACAACCGACTGGTTCCAAATCGGGAAAGGAGTACGGCAAGTCTGCATATTGTCACCCTGCTTATTTAACTTATATTCAAAGTACTTCATGTGAAATCCCAGGGCTGGATGAAGCACAAGCTGGAATCAAGACTGCCAGAAGAAGTATCAATAATCTCAGATACATAGATGACACCACTCTTATGCAGAAAGCAAAGAAGAACTAAAGAGCCTCTTGATGAAAGTGAAACAGGAGAGTGAAAAAGTTGGCTTAAAACTCAGTATTCAGAAAACCAAAATCATGGCATCCGGTCCCATCACTTCATGGTAAATAGACAGGGAAATAATGGAAACAGTGACAGACTTTATTTTGGGGTGCTCCAAAATCATTGCAGATTGTGACTGCAGCCATGAAATTAAAAGACACCTGCTTCTTGGAAGAAAAGTTATGACCAACCTAGAGGGCATATTAAAAAAACAGAGACATTACCAACAAAAGTCTGTGTACTCAAAGCTATGGTTTTTCCAGTAGTCATGTATGGATGTTAGAGCTGGACTACAAAGAAAACTGAGTGCCAAAGAAGTGATGCTTTTGAACTGTGGTGTTGAAGAAGACTCTTGAGAGTCCCTTGGACTGCAAGGAGATCCAACCAGTCCATCCTAAAGGAAATAAACCCTGGATGTTCATTGGAAGAAATGATGCTGAAGCTGAAACTACAATACTTTGGCCACATGATGTGAAGAACTGACTCACTGGAAAAGACCCTGATGCTGGTAGGGATTGGGGGCAGGAGGAGAAGGGGATAACAGAGGATGAGACGGTTGGATGGCATCACCGACTCGATGGACATGAGTTTGAGCAAGCTCTCGGAGTTGGTGATGGATAGGGAAACCTGGTGTCTTGCATTCCATGGGGTCACAAAGAGCTGGACATGACAGTGACTGAATTGAATTATCATATGTTTTGGCAACTCCACTCCTAGGTACACATCCAAAGAATTTAAAAGAGGTGTTCAAATATAAACTTGTACACCAACATTTACAGCAGCAGTGTTCTTGATAGCCCAAGTTAAAAACAATGAAAATGTCCACCAACAAGTGAATGGAAGAGCAAATAGGGCAGTTCCATCCATGAGATGCATTACTCTGCCATATAAAGGAATATAGTAAAATAATGCCGCAGCTTCAGAAAATAGTAGGGGGCTTTTCAAAAACTTAAACACAGAGTTAACATAGAATCCATCAATTCCGGTCCAGGTTATACACTCAAAATATTTAAAACCAAAATACTGGAACAGATATTCGTAGTAACATTATTCACTAGTAACCAAAAGGTGGAAGCAGCACAAGTGTTCAACAGATGACTGGATAAGCACGATGTAGTATATACACAATGGGATATGATTCAACCTTTAAAAACAAGATAACTCTCATACATGCTATAATGTAGATGAGACTTCAAGACATTAGGTGAAGTGAAACAGGCCTGACACAAAAGGAAAAATGTTCTATGATTCCACTAGTATGAGATATCCATATAAGACAAATTCCAAGTAGAATAAGATGGCCAGTGATTGGGGGTTGTGAGTATTTAATGGTTACAGTGTCACTTCAGGAAAAGGAAAAGATTCTGGAGAAGAATGGTGGGGAAATTTTAACAATGTGAGTGCAGTTAATGCTATAGAAGTTCATACTTAAAATGACTCAAATAATAAATGTTGTTATATGTTTGTAAGCACAGTGAAAAAAATATGACACATGGCACAACATGGAAAAGCACTAAAAACATTCTCAGTGAAAGAACCACACAGAAAAACCCACCCAGATCATAGTCATCTTGTCACTTTAAATCCATGAAGGTTTTTAACATGAGGGAAAGCTCCATTGATGGCTCCAGAAAAAGAAAACTGCATTAGAATGAAGAAACACAGTTGCACAAAGCTTGGGCAGCTGATGAAAGTTGAACTGGTCCTATGGATAGGATTGTAATGTGGAAACCATAATTATGCCCCATTTTGGGGTTATGGGCTGGTTCCCCGGGAAAGTGACCATGTTTTGGGTAAAACACATTGCGGTATTTGGTGTGAATGTAGAAAACTTTGTACCACTATTTAAAGTAGACGCGTTTGAAATTTTACTAGAAAGTAAGTTACTTTTCAATACAGCCATGTAAGTCACATGCCAGAAAATCAGAGATGACATCGAACATTGCAATGGAGGCCAAGACTTAACCAAACCAAATTCAGCTAAAGTAGTTTGATGCTAATTGCCTTGTACTAGTCCACATGGTATTAAAAGGCACCATAAGAAGAGTATATTAGTAGACACCATGCCCTGGGTGCTCTGGATGACCAGATGGAATTGAAACTATGAGATGTCTTAATTCTAGTTTTCCACATAACACTACACCAAAACAACTGTCAGAACTAAAAAGCGAATTCACGGACTTGCCTGGCAGTCCAGGGGTTAAGACTGCACTTCCACTGCAGGGGGTACAGGTTTGATCCTTGGTCAGGGAACTAAGATCCAACATGTCGAGCTGCAGGGCCAAAAAAAAAAAAAAAAAAAAAAAAAAGAAAGTCAGCAGAACTGCAAGATCATTTATAATTCTCTACACTAATAATGAACTATCAGAAAGAGAAATGAAGAAAATAATCCCTTTTACAATTGCATCCCCTCCCCCACATAACTAGAAATCTAACCAAGGACTTGAAAGACCTGCAAGCTAAAAACTACAAGACAATGATCAAAGAAACTGAATGGACACTAGTAAAAAGATATCCCATGCTTATGGGTGAAAATACCATTAAAATATCCATTCTAACCAAAGCAACGTACACATTCATGCAATCACTGCCAACATTTCAATGACATTTTTCACAGAAACAAAAGCAATCTTCACGTCTGTGTGGAGCCACAAAGGAACCAGAAGAGACAAAGGGATCCTGAGAAAGCAGAACAGGCTGGTGGCATGTCTATACCTGACTTCAATCTAGAATATGGACCTAAAGTCACCAGAAGACGTGTGGAATTGGCACAGAAATAGTCAAGAGAGCTCAGAAGTAAACGTACAGGTGCATGGTAATTAATTTACAAGAAAGGAACTAAGAACATACACATGGGAAACGATAGTACCGCCCCCCCCAATAAACCGTGCTGGGAAAAATGGAAACCACACACCAAGGAACAATATAGGACACCATCTTATACCACAGACAAAAACTGACTAAAATCCCACAACTTTACACATCAAACCCTAACAGTCTTGGGTCCTCTTATGACAGATTTTCAGCAACAGCCACACACAGAAGCTTCCTCCCAATTTTCCTCACTTTTTCTTTCAGTGGAACCACCTCCTTGCAGGTCTTAAGGAAACCAGACCTCCATCAGACTCAACTGAAGCCCACAATGTCCCAAAGTTGAAGCAACAATGGGTTCTGAGGAGAACAGAGTCCTGTCAGCCTCAACTGAACCCCACAATGCCCCAAAATTGAAGTCCTAGTGGATCCTGAGGAGGCAAGACTTCCATCCACCTGAGTTGAACCCCACAAAGCCCCAAAACTGAAGCCCTAGTGGATACAGAGGAGACCAGATTCCATCAGCCTGAAATGAACTGCACAATAGCACATAGACAAAACCACATGGATCCTGTGGTGACCCAATTTCTGTTAGCCTGAACTAAAACCCCCAATGTCCTGAAGTTGAAATCCCAACAGGTCCTGAGGAGACCAGATTCCATCAGCCTGAATTGAACCCCACAATGCCCCAAAGCTGAAACCACATGGGTCTTGTGGTGACCCATCTCGTGTCAGCCTGAACTGAACCCCACAATGTCCCAAAGCTGAACCCCCAGCAGGTCCTGAGGAGACCAGATTCCATCAACCTGAACTAAACCCCACAATGCCCCAAGGCAAACCACTTGGATCCTGTGATCACCCATCTTTTGTCAGCATGAACTGAACCCTACAATGCCCCAAAACTTCAGCCTCAGTGTGCTCTGAGGATACCAGAATCCATCTGTCTGAACTGAACACCAAAATGTCACAAAGCCAAAAATATGTGGGTCCTGTGGTGACCCATCTCCTGTCAGCCTGAACCGAACCCCACAATATCCCAAAGCTGAACCCACAGCAGGTGCTGGAGACCAGATTCCATCTGCCTGAATTGAACCCCACAATGCTCCAAAGTCAAAATACAATGGATCCTGTGGTGACCCATCTCCTGTCAGCCTGAACTGAACCCCACAATATCCCCGCAGGAGGACCTGAAGAGACCAGATTCCATTATCCTGAACTGCACCCACAATGACCCAAAACTGAAGCATGATTGGCTTCTGAGGAGACCAGATTCAACCCACCTAAAATGAACCCCACAATGTCCTAAAGCTGAAACCACATGGGTCCTGTGGTGACCCATTCCTGTCAGCCTGAACTGAACCACACAATGTCCCAAAGCTGAACCCCCAGCAGGTCCTGAGGAGACCAGATTCCATCAGCCTGGACTGAAGTCCACAATGCCCCAAAGCCAAAACCACATGGGTCCTGTGGTGACAGATCACCTGTCAGCATGAATTAAAATGCACAATGCTGAAAAATTGAAGCACAAGTGGGTCCTGAGCATATCACATTCCATCAGCCTGAACTGAACCCTACACTGACCGAAAATGGAAGCCCCAGTGGGTTCTGTGGATACCAGATTCCATCCACCTGAATTGAAACCCACAATGTCCCAAAGCCAAACCACATGGTCATGTGGTGACCCATTTTCTGTCACCCTGAACTGAACTCCACAATGTCCTGAAGCTGAACCCCAACAGGTCCTGAGGAGAACAGATTCCATCAGCCTGAATTGCACCCACAAGGCCCCAAAACTGAAGCGCATTTGGGTCCTGAGGACACCAGATTCCATCCACCTGAACTGAACCCCACAATGCACCAAAACCAAAACCATAATACCAAATCCCACAACACCCCAGAGTCGAAACTACATGTGTCCTGTGGTGACCCATGTCTTGTCAGCCTGAATGGAACCCCAAAACATCCCCAAGCTGAACCCCCAGCATGTCCTGAGGAGCACAGATTCCATGAGCATGTACTTAACCCCACAATACCCCAATGCCAAAACCCCATTGGTCCTGTGGCGACCCATCTCTTATCAGCCTGAACTGAACCACAAAATGCCCCAAAACTGAAGAACAAGTGGGTCCTGAGGAGATCAGATTCCATCAGCCTGAACTGAACTGTACAACGTCCCAAAGTGAATCCATCATGGGTTCTGAGGAGACCAGATTCCATGTGCCTAAACTGAACCATCAATGTCCCAAGCCAAAAACACGTGGATCCTGTGGTGACCCATCTCCTGTCAGCCTTAACTGAACCCCATAATATCCTGAAGCTCAGTTCCCAGCAGGTCCTGAGGAGACCAGAATCCATCAGCCTGAAATGAACCACAAAATGCCCCAAAGCTGAAAACACCTGGGTCCTGTGTGACCCATCTCCTGTCAGCCGGAACTGAACCCCAAAATGTCCCGAAACTGAAACTGCAGCAGGCCCTGAGGAGACCAGATTCCATCAGGCTCAGCATCTTTAGTGGTGTCAACCCAGAGACTGTGGAGGTGTGACCACAGGCAAAAGTTCTGATGAGCCGGGGTTACCCTAGAGACTGGACATGTGACCCAAGGTACAAGTTCTGGTGAGGTGTGGTCACACTGGAGACTGTGTAGGTGTGACCCCAGGTGGAGGATTTGGGAGATTTGTCACCCTGGAGACGTGGACGTGTGACCTTATCTGCAAGGTCTGGGAGTGAGCTTACCCTTGAAACTGAAAATGTGACCCCAGATGCAGAGCCTTGGAGGGGAGTCACCAGGGAGACTCTGGACATGTGAGCCAGGTGCAGGTATTTCAAAGGGGTCACCCTAGAGCCTGTGGACATGTGACACCAGGTGAAGGGTCTGGGATATGGGGACACTGGAGACTGTAAACATGTGACCCCAGGTGCAGAGTCTTGGGAGAGGGCTCTCGCTGGATACTGTGGATGTGTGATACCAGTTACAGGGTCTGGGGAGAAGGGTCACCCTGGAGGCTGTTGACATGTGACCCCAGGTGCAGGTTTGGTGTGTGGGATCACCATGGAGACTGTGGATTATTTAAACCTGCTACAGGTTTTGGGAGATGGGTTCACTCTGGAGATGGGACATGTGACCCTGTGTTCATGGTTTTGGAAGGAGGTCACCCTGGATATGGTGGACATGTGACCTCAGGTACGTGGTCTGTGAGGAGGTTCACCCTGGAAACTGTGGCCATGTGACTCCAGGTACAGGGTCTGGGCTGGGGTGTTAGCCTGGAGACTCTGGACATGTTACCCAAGGTGCAGGATCTGAAAGGGAGTCAACCTGGAGATTCTGGACATGTGATTCCAGGAACAGTGTCCGGGGATGTGTGTCACCCTATAGACAGTGGAAATGTTACCCCAGGTGCAGGATCAGGAAGGGGTCACCCTGAAGACTGAATGTGCCACCCCAGGTGCATGGTCTGCAAGGTGTGGTCTCCCTGGAGACACTGGACATGTGACCCCAGGTAAAGGGTCTTGGAGATGGGGTCATCCTGGAGAAAGTGGATATGTTACCTCAGGTGCAGGGTCTGAGAGGGATTTACCCTGGTGACCGTGGATGTTAGAATATAGGTGCAGGGGCTGGGAGTTATGGTCACCCTGGAGACAGTTGTTGTGATACCCCAATACAGGGTCAGGGAGGTTGGGTCAGCCTGGAGACTGTGGACGTGTCACTCCACAGACAGGACATAGGAAGGATTGTCACCCTGGAGACTGTGGACATGTAACCCCACGTACAGGGTCTGGGAGGATGGTCACAGAAGAGACTGTGGAAATTTGACCCCAGGTGTAGTGTCTATGAGGGAAGGTTACCCTGGAGACTGTGGATGTGTGATCCCAGGTGCTCAGACCATAGTTGTGGGGTCACATTGAAGTCTGTGGATATGTGACCCCAGGTACAGGGTCTGGGAGGATGGTCACAGTAGAGACTGTGGAAATGTAACCCCAGGTATAGTGTCTGTGAGGGAAGGTTACTCTGGAGACTATGGATATGTGATCCCAGGTGCTCAGACCACAGTGGTGGGGTCACCCTGAAGTCTGTGGATGTGTGACCACAGATTCAGTGTCCTGGACAGTGTCACCCTGGAGACTGTGGATGTGTGACCAGATGTTAACCATCTGGGAGTGGTGGTCACTCTGAGACTGTGGAGGTGTGACCACAGGTAAAAGTTCTGATGAGGTGGGGTCACCCTAGAGACTGTGGACATGTGACCCAAGGTACAAGTACTTGTGAGGTGCAGTCACCCTGGAGGCTATGGTGGTGTGACCCCAGGTGCAGGGTCTGGGAGGTTTGTCACCCCAGAGACCCTGGAGGTGTGACCTCCAGTGCAGGGTCTGGGAGGGGAGGTTACTAGAAATGTGATCCCAGGTCATGGTGGGGTGTCACCAAAGATACTCTGGGCATGTGACCCAGGTGTAGGTATTTCAAAGGGATCACCCTGGAACCTGTGGACCTGTGACCCTAGGTGAAGGGTCTGAGAGGTGGGGTCACCCTGAAGACTGTGAACGTGTGACTCTACATGCAGGGTCTGGAGAGAGGGTTCTCCCCAGAGACTGATATATGACCCAAGGTGCAGGGTTTGCTTATTTGGGACACCCTGTTGACTGTGGGCCTCTGACCCCAGGTGCAGGGCCAGAGAGGGGATTTACCCTGGAAACTGCAGGTGTGTAACCCCAGGTATAGTGTCTGGGAGGTGGGGTCATACTGGAGACTGGAGTTTTGAACCCTGGTGTAGACTTCCCTGGTGGCTCAGATGGTAAAGTGTCTGCCTGCAATGCGGGAGACCCGGGTTCAATCCCTGGGTCGGGAAGATCTCCTGGAGAAGGAAATGGCAACCCACTCCAGTATTCTTGCCTGGAAAATTCCATGGATGGAGGAGCCTGGTAGTCAGTCCGTGGGGTTGCAAAGAGTTGGAAACAACTGAGTGACTTCACTTTCACTTTCATAGGGTCTGGGAGGTGGAGTCAGCCTGGAGACTGGATATGAGACCTCATGTACATGGTCTGGGAAGGGGGTCACCCTGGAGATGGTGGAGATGTGACCTCAGGTATAGGGTCTGTGAGGGGGTTCACCATGGTGACTGTGTCCATGTGACCCCAGGTACAGGGGCTAAGGTAGGGTGTCAGCCTGAAGACTGGACATGTTACTCCAGGTACAGGTTCTGGAAGGTGGTCACCCTGGAGATTCTGGATATCTTATTCCAGGTACACCTCTGGGTACATGTGTCACCCTATAGACAGTGGAAATGTGGCCCCAGGTGCAGGTTCAGGAAGGGGTCACCCTGGAGACTGTGAATGTGTGACCCCAGGTGCATGGTCTGTGAGGTATTGTCTCCCTGGAGACATTGGATGTGTGACTCCAAGCACAGGATCTGGGAGGTGGGGTCACTTGGGGACTGTGGTCATGTGACCCCAAGTACAGGGTCTGGAAGGATGGTCAATGTAGAGACTGTAGACATGTGACCCCAAATACAGTGCCTGCGAGGGGTCACCCTGGGGACTGAAGACATGTGACTTCAGACCAGACTCCCACAGGGTCTGGGAGTGTGTACTGGGAAACTGTGGACATATGAACCCAAATGCTGGATTTGGTGGGGGGTCACATAGGAGATTTTGGATATGGGAACCCAAGTACTGTGTTTGGGAGTCCTCACCCTGGACTGTGGATGTGTGACCCCAGTTTCAGGGTCTGGGAGGGGTGTCACCCAGGAAACTGTGCACACCCCAGGTGCAGGGTGTTCGCAGGTGGGTCACCTTGGAGGTTGTCAATGTGTGTGACTGCAGGTGCAGGGTCTGTAAGGGGTGCCACACGGGAGACTGCAGATATTTGACTCCAGGTACAGAATCTGGGTGGGGGGTCACACTAGAGACTGTGGAAGTGTGATCCCAGGTGCAGGGTCTGGGAGGGAGGTAATGCTGGAGACTGTGGACACATGATACCAGATTGGGCAAGGGTGTCACCATGGATATCATGGAAGTGTGACCCAGATACAGAGTCTGGGAAAGGGAGTCAACCTAGAGACTGGATGTGTGAACCAGGCCCAGGGGCCAGGAAAGGGCATCAAGCTGAAGACTGTGGACATGTGAACCTAATTACAGTGTCTGGGAGGATAGTCACAGTAGAGACTTGGATATGTGACCTCAAGTACAGCACCTGGGAGGGCACACCCTGGGATTTGAAGACGTGATCTCAGGAAAAGGGTCTGGGAGGGTGTCAACCTGGAAACTGTACATGTGACCCCAGGTGTAGGTCTGTTAGGGGTGGTTAACCTGGAGACTGTAGACATGTGGTCCCCGGGGCTCAGACTGGTGTGGTGGGGTCACCCTGAAGTCTGTGGACATGTGACCACAGGTACAGGGCCTGGGGGGTGTTACCCTGGAGACTATGTGTGTGTGACCACAGCTAAAATTTCTGATGAGGTGGGTTCACCCTGGAGCCTGTGGACATGTAATCCCAGGTACAGTGTCTGGAAGTCAGGGTCACCCTGTAGACTGTGGACGTGTGACCTCACATACAGGGACAAGATGGGGTCACAGGAGACCTTGGGATATGAACCCAGGTGCAGTGATGGGGAGTCCTCACCCTGAAGACAGTGGACGTGTGACCACAGGTACAGGGTCTGGGCAGTGATGCCACCATAGAGACAGTGGAAACATGACCCAGGTGCACGTTCAGAAGGAGATCACCCTGGAGACTGTGGAAGTGTGACCCCAGGTACAGAGTCCGGGAAAGTGGGGTCACCCTGGAGACTGGACATGTGATCTCAGGTACAGGGTCTGGGAGGTGAGATCTCTCGGGGACTGTAGATGTGTGACACCATGTGCAGAGCCTGGGGAGGAGGCTCATCCGAGAGACTGTGGACGTATGTCCCCAGGGACCTGGTCTGGGAGGTGGGGTCACCCTGGAGACTGTGAACATGTTACCTCAGGTGCAAGGTCTGGGAGTGGTTTACCATGGAGACTATGGACCTGAGAACCCAGGTGCCAGGTCTGTGAGGTTTTGTCACTGTGGTCGTGATACCACAGTATAGGGTCAGGGAGGTTGGGTCACCTGGAGAATGTGGACATGTGACTCTGTGTACAAATCTGGGGAGGACTGTACATAGTAGACTGTGGACATGTGACCCCAGATGCAGGTTGTGGCAGGGGGTATCACAATGGAGACTGTGGATGTATGACCTCAGGTGCAGGGTCTGGGAGGGATGTCACCCTGAAGACTGTGGACTTGTGAATCCAGGTGCATGGTCTGGAGGGGGTTCACATAGGAGACTTTGGATATGTGAACTCCATGCACTGTTTGGGAGTCCTCTCCCTGAAGACTGTGGATGTGTGACCCCAAGTTCAGGGTCTGAGAGGGAATGTCACCATGGAAACTGTGGACCTGTAACCCCAGGTATAAGGTCTGGGAGGGGTTCACCCTGGAGACTGTGGATGTGTGAGCCCAGGTGCAGGGTTTGGGAAGTGGGATCCCTCTTGGGATTGCTGACAGGTTACCCCAGCTGTATGGTGTGGGAAAGAATCACCTTGTAGACCACGGATGAGTCATCCTAGGTGCAGGGTCAGGGAGGTGCTGTCACCCTGCAAACTGTGGTCATGTGACCCCAGGTACAGGGTCTGGAGGTGGGCTTATCCAGGCAACTGTTGATGTGTGACCCCAGGTAAAGTGTCTGGGGTGGTTTGTCACCCTGTAGACTCTGGACATGTTACCAATGTGCAGGGTCTGGGAGGGGGTCACCATGGAGACTGTGGACATGTAACCCCAGGTACAGGGCCTGGAAGGGGTAAACCCTGGGGACTGTTGACATGTGACTCCAGGTGTAGGGACTCAGAGGTGGGCTTACCTTGAGACTGTGGACATGTGATCCCAGGTGCATGACCTGGGAGGAGGTCACCATGGAGACTGTGGATGACTCCAGGTATATGGCCTGGGAGGTGGGGTTACCCTGGACTGTGGACATGTGATCCCAATTACTCAGTGTGAGAAGTGGAGTCACACTGGAGACTATGGACATGTGAGCCCAGATACAGTGTTTGTGGAGGGGTATCACACTAGACACTGTGGAAATGTGACCTCAGGTCCAGGGTCCAGAGGGTGTCACACTGAATACTGTAGACATGCGACTCCAGGTGCAGGGTCTGGGAAGTGGGGTCACCCTAGAGACTGTGAACTTGGGACCCCAAGTACTGGGTGTTGGAGGTGGGGTCACACAGTAGACTGTGGATATGTGACCCCAGGTACAGAGTTTGCGAGGTGGGATCACCCCAAGGACTGTGGACGTATGACTAAAAGTGAAGGATTTTGTGAGGCAGCTCTCCCTGGAGACTCTGACGTGCGATCCAAGGTGAATGGTCTGGGGGTGGGGGGAGGGGAGGTCACCATGGAGACTGTGGACTTGTGACTCCAGGTATCGAGTCTAGGAGTTGGGGTTACCCTAAGACTGTGGACGTGTGACCCTGGTACAAGGTCTGGAGGTGGGCTCATCCTGGAAACTGGAGATGTGACCCCATGTTTATGGTCTGGGGGGTTACCCTGGATACTGCAGATATTTGACGCCAGGGATGGATCTGCAAGTGGGGTCACCATGGAGACTATGCACATGTGACCCCAGGTACAGGACCTGGGAGAGATATCACCCAGGGGACTGTAGAAATGTGACCCCAACTGCAGGATCACCCTGGAGACTGTTTAAGTGTGACTGCAGGTACAGAGTTGGGAGGTGGGGTCATCCTTCAGACTCTAGACATGTGATCCCAGTCCAGGGTCTGGGAAGGTGTCACCCTGGAGCCTGTGGACGTGTGACCCAGGTGCAGGGTTGGGAGGGTTTCATCATGGAGACTGTGGACATGTGACCCCAGGTGTAGGGTCTGGGAGGCGGGTTTACTCTAGAAACTGGAATAGTAATGTCAGGTACATGGTCTGGGAGGTGGGTCCACCCTGGAGACTGTGGATGAGTGACACCAGGGTCAGGGTCTTGGAAGTGGGGTAACCCTGGAGACTGTGGATGTTTGAGCCCTGGTGTAGGGTCTGGGAGGTGGGGTCACTCTGAGGAGTGTGGAAGTGTAACGCCAGGTGCAGAGACCTGAGAGGTTACTCACCCTGGAGTCAGTGACATCTGAGCCCAGGTACATCATATGGAAAGTGAGGTCACCTGGAGGTGATGTACACATTACACTAGGTGCAGGGTCTGCGAGGCAGGTCATGCTGGAGACTGTGGACATGTGACACCAGGCGCAGTATCTGGGTAGGGAATCACCCTGGATATTGTGGAAGTATGACAACAGGTATAGGGCCTGGGAGGGTTGTCACCCTGAAGACTGTGGACGTGTGACCCAGGTACAGTGTCTGGGAAAGGGCATCACCCTGGAGACTGTGGACATGTGACCCCAGGTACAGCGTATGAAAGGAAGGTCACAGAATAGACTGTGGACCTGTGAACCCAAAGACCCTTGGGAAGGGTCACCTTGGGGACTGAAGACATGTGACCTCAGGTACAGGGTCTGAGAAGTTGTCACCCTGGAAACTGTGGACATGTGACATTAGGTGTAGGGTTTGTGAGAGGAAGTTACCCTGAAGACTGTGGACAGGTGATCCCAGGAGTGCAAACAGGTGTGGTGAGTCACCCTGAAGTCTGTGGATGTGTGACCACAGGTACAGGGTCTGGGGAGGGGGGTGTCACCCTGGAGACTATGGACATGTGACCAGAGCTAAAAGTTCTGATGAGGTGGGGTCACCCTAGAAACTGTGGACATGTGACCCAAAGTAAAAATTCTGGTGAGGTGGGGTCACCCTGGAGACTGTGTACATGTGACCCAACATGTAGGTTCTGGGAGGGGAGGTCATCCTGGAAACTGAAACTGTGATCCCAGGTACAGGGTCTGGGAGGGATGTCATCAAGGAGACTGTGGACATGTGACCCCAGGTGCAGGTACTTCTGAAGGTTCAACCTGGAGCCCGTGGACGTGTGACTCCAGGTGAAGGGTCTAGGAAGGGTTTACCCTGGAGACCATGGACGTGAGAAGGATGGTCATCCTGAAGACTGTGGTTGTGATACCCCAGTACAGGGGCAGGGATGTTGAGTCACCCTGGAGAATGTGGACGTGTGACCCCATGTACACAATCTGGGGGGTATTGTCACCTGGATACTGTGGACCTGTGACCACAGGTGCAGGGTCTGGGGTGGGGAGGTGCGGAGTAAGCCTGGATACTGTGAACGTGTGACCCTAGGTAAGGGGTCTGGGGAGAAGCATCACCCTAGAGACTGTGGAAATGTGACCCCAGGTCCAGGGTCAGGAGGGATCAACCTGGAGACTCAGGATGTGTGACCTCCAGTGCAGGGTCTGGGAGGTGGGGTCAGCCTGGGGACTGCGGACATGTGACCATGGGTTCAAGGTCAGGGAAGGGGGTACCTTGGAGCTTGTAAACATGCCAACGCAGGTGCAGGTTCTGAGAAGTGGTGTCTCTCTGGATACTGTTGAAGTGTGTCCCATGTACAGGTTCTAGGAGGTGCAATCGCCCTTGAGACTGTGGAGGTGTTACCCCAGGTACAAGGTCTGGGAGAGTGTCTCCCTGGAGAATGTGGACTGTGAACCCAAGTGCTGGGTCTGGTTGGGGGTCACATAGGAAACTGGAAATGTGAACCCAGGTACAAGTTTTGATGAGTTGGGGTCACCCTGGAGACTGTCAACGTCTGAACCCAGGTTCCTGGTCTGGGATGGTGTCACCAAGGAGAATCCTGACATGTGACCCCAGGTGCAGGTACTTTGAAGGGGTCACCCTGGAGCTTGTGGACATGTGATCCCAGGTACAGGACCTGGGAAGGGGTCACCCCGGAGATTCTAAACATGTGACTCCAGGTACAGGGTCTGGAAGCATGTCACCACGCAGACTGTGGACTTGTGACTCTAGTTGCAGGATCTGGTGTGTGGGGTCACTGTGAAGATTGTGGACGTGTGACCCCATTTACAGGGTCTGGGTTGTATCACCCTGGCAACTGTGGACCTGTGACCCCAGGTCCAGTGCTTAGAAGTGGTGGGCACCCTGGAGACTTGGACGTGTGACCACAGTCAAAAGGCTTGGTGAAAGGGGGTAACCTAGAGACTGTGGATATGTGACTCCAGGTACAAGTTCTTGTGAGGTGGGGTAACCCTGGACACTGTGGACCTGAGAGACCAGATGCAGTGTCTGGTCTGTGGACGACACTTGAGACTGTGGACGTGTGACCCAAGGAGCAGGTTCTGTGAGGGCTTACCATGGATGCTGTGGACGTGTGATACCAGTTTCAGTTTCTGGTGAAGGGGGGATCCCTGAAGACTTGAACATGTGACCCCATTTACAGCGTCTGGGGGGTTTCACCCTGTAGACTTTGGACGTGTGACCCCAGGTATGGGATCTTGTCGGGAGCCGGTGAGAGAAACCCCGCCCATGACAAGGTCTGGGTTCAAGGTGCTGGCACGCAAAGGCGTCCAGACCTCCGGGACCTCTCCACATGCAAAGGCGTCCAGACCTCCGGGACCTCTCCACATGCAAAGGCGTCCAGACCTCCGGGACCTCTCCACATGCAAAGGCGTCCAGACCTCCGGGGGTTTCTCGGGACCGCCCCACCATCCACTCCAAGGCCTTCATCCTTTCATCTTCTGATGCTTGGCATTCTTCTATGTTCCCTAAAAGCTAGTCTGACTCTTACCTAAAATCCCTCCTTGAAACCTTTGCATGGCAGCAACACAGTCCCTGGGAGCACATGGGTCCCAATAAACAGGCCAGAGGTAAGGAAAATATTACACAGAACATCCTGCCTCTTCTGGCTCTGTTGGAATTATGATTGCCAATTTGGAATCTGGAATGCTCGTGATTGCACAAAAACTCTTCTAGCACAAAACCAAGTCTGCTAGAAAGAGGCCTATCTATCCTATAAGCAAAAGTAGATAAAGAGTCCATTAAGAGATTGAGAATATACCTTAGGGTGTGATCAGGAGGGAATTTATGAGACCTCTGACCCTTAGGATTACATACCAGAGCTTGTTGTCATACCTCCCTGCCCCCTGTCCGTAATGTGCCTGGGGGCATACTAGTACCAGACACAGAGATAAGAGTAAATAACAGAAGAAGTATACAAAGGATTCAGATGGATAACAAAATAAACATAATGTAAATTTTACCTTTGGAATTGTTTAAAAGTTATGTGTAGGTATTGACTGCTCTGGAAAGTTATTTATGATGTAACCCGTGATTATGCACCTGGTACAATCTTATCATTCCCCCCTCTTTAAACCTCTTTAAAGGCTTATTGATTTTAGGGTATATAAGCACTGATGTAAAAGAATAAAGTCGTCTTGATTCTGCACTCAACCAAGACTCGATTCGCTTTCTTTTCTTCTCTGATGCCGCTCATCTGAAGGGAATCCCTGGACTCTGCCAGGGCTGGACCCTGGCAGGATCTGGGGAAAGGTGTCTCCCTGGAGACTATGGACATGTGAATCTAGGTGCAAGCTCTGGGAGGGGTTCATGCTGGAGTCTGTGGACCTGAGATGCCAGGTGTAGGGTCTGGGAGGCAGGATCATGGTGGAGACTGAACATGTGACCCCAGGTGCAGGTTCAGGAGGGCTTCACCATGGAGATTCTGGACATGTGACCACAGGGGCAGTGACTGGTTAGGGTCACCATGGAGACTGTGTACATATGTCCCCCAGTACAGGTTCTAGGAGGTGGTGTCACCCTGGAGACTGTGGATGTGTGACACCAAGTTCAGTGTCTGGGAGGAGGGGTCACCTTGGAGTCTGTGGACGTTTGATCCGAGGTACAGGTT
The DNA here is from genome assembly GCF_023699985.2 of Odocoileus virginianus. Taxonomy (NCBI): domain Eukaryota; kingdom Metazoa; phylum Chordata; class Mammalia; order Artiodactyla; family Cervidae; genus Odocoileus; species Odocoileus virginianus. The sequence goes on from NC_069701.1 coordinate 94,227, forward strand.
CTAGGAGGGTGTCACTCTAGAGAATGTAGATATCTGACCCCAAGAAGGGTCAGGGAGATGGTCACCCTAGGGACTGTGGATGTGTGATCCCAGGTGCAGGGTCTGGGAGGTGGTGTCACACTGGAGACAGTGGACATGTGACCACAAATGTTATCACTCTGCTCTCAGTGTGTTCCTCTCTATGGCTTGACTCTGAACCTCTCTATGGACTGAGTTTGGTCCTGTCTACAGCCTGAATCAGTCCTCACTATGGCTGAACTCTGGTCCTCAATATGGCCTGACACTTCCTGTCTACAGCCTGAACCTTTGACTCACTATGGTCTGATGCTCTGCCTCAGTGGGCCCTGAATTGGGTTCTCACTGGGCCCTTACTCTGGTCCTTTCTAGAGCCTGAGTCTGGTCCTCAGTATGGCCTGACTCTGGTCCTTTCTATGACTTTACTCATTCCTCTCAGGGCCAGACTAAGTTTCACACTATGGCATGAGCCTGGTCTTCACTACAGCATGTCTCTGGTCCTCACTCATCCTCATTCTTTTCCTCCCAAGTACCTCAATCTGATTCTCTCTATGCCCTGACACTGTTTTTCACAATACCCTGACTCTCGTCCTCACTACAGACTGACCCCGGTTCTCACTATAGCCTGAATCTGGTCCTCTCTACAGCCTGACTCTTAGCCTCACAACTGTTATTCTTTGCCTCACTGTGACCTGACTCTGGTTCTCTCTATATCCTGACACTAGTCCTCACTATACACGGTCTGTGGTCCTCACTGCTCTCTGATTCTGGTCCTGACTACCACTTGACTCTCCTCCTCACCAGGGCCTGACTGTTGTCCTCTCTGGCCTGACCCTTGTCCTCACCAGGCACTGTCTGTGGTCCTCACTGCACCCTGACTCTTGTCCTGACTACTGATTGACTCTGCTCCTCACCTGGGCCTGACTATTGTCTGTCTTTGGCCTGGTTCTCATCCTCATCAGGCCTTGTCTCTCTTCCTGACTTTAGCCTGACTCTCATTCTCACCACCACCAGACTCTTGTCCTCACAAAGGTCTGACTCTGTCCTCTATGGCCTGACATTTTGCCTCACTATGACCTCACTCTTTGCCTCACTAGGACCTGACTCTTGCCCTCACTGGAGACAGACAACATTCCTCATTAGGACCTGACTTTTGTCCTCACTATGGCATGATTCTCCTCCTCACTAGGACCTGATTCTTGTCCTCGCTATGTCCTGAGTGGTTGCCACTCAGCCCTGAGTCAATTCCTCACTGGGTCCTGACACGTCCTCTACACAGCTTGATGCTGGTTCTCGCTATGGACTGACTCCTTTCCTCTTTCTTTTTAATTTATTTATGTTAATTAGAGGCTAATTACTTTACAATATTGTCGTGGTTTCACCATACATTGACATGAATCAGCCATGGGTGCACAGTGTCCCCTATCCTGAACCCCCCTCCCACCTCCTTCCCCTTGCTTGACTTGCCTCACACTTTGACTCACTGGGCCTGACTCTGGTCCTCATATAGCTCTGATTCTCGCCCTCACTGTGTCCTGACTCTTGTCCTCTCTACTCCATTACTCTGGTCCTCTCTATGACCTGGTATTTGCCTAACTATGGCCTGACACTTTGCCCCACTAATACTGATTCCAGTCCTCAACTGGGGTCTGATTCTGGTCCTCACCACACCTCTGGTTCTCACAATGACCTGACTCTGGTCCTCTGGTCCTCTCTATGGCCTGACTGTGGTGCTCTTTATGCCCTGAAACTTTGTCTCACTACCAACCAATGCTTTGCCTCACTGGGCCTGATTCTGCTCCCCACTGGGCCCTGAGTCAGTTCCTCAATGGGCCCTAAGTCTGGTTCACACTATTGCCTGACTCTGATCCTCAATACAGCCTGAGTCTGGTCCTCACTATGGCATGACTCTCTTCATCATTAGGGCCTGACTCTCATGCTCACTAGGACCTGACTTTTGTCCCTACTACATCCTGACTCTGATCCTCAATGGGCCCTGATTCTGTTCCTCGCTGGGCCCTGACTCTTGTCCTCACTAGGGCCTGGTTTTCATCATCACTACCACTGACTCTGTCATCTATGTCTGGACACTTTGTCTCATTATGACCTGACTCTTTGCCTCAATGGGGCATGAATCTTGTGCTCACTGGAGCCTGAAACTCTTCTTCATCGACCCCTGATTCTGGTCCTCACTATGCCCTAGTCTGTTCCTTGCTGGGTCCTGATGGTGGTCCTCACTATGGCTTGACTCTGGGCCTCATTGGGACCTCACTCTGGTCTTTTCTTGGGCCTGACCATGGTCCTCTGTACGCCCTGACACATTATCTCACTGGGCCTGTCTCTGGTCCTCATTAAGCTGTGATTCTGCTCCTCACTCATACTAACTCTATCCTCACTACAGCATGATTCTCATCATCACTAGGGCCTGAAGATCAGGTCTACTAGAGTCTGAGTCTGGTCCTCACTAGGGCCTGACTTTCTTCTTCATTATGGTCTCACATATGTCCTCACTGTATCCTCACATGGGTCCTCACTCTGGTGTCACTGGGGTGCTCATGATGGCATCACTGTGGTCCTCCCTAAGTCCTCACTCTGTTCCTCTCTATGGCCTCACTCTGGTCTTCACTACTACCTGACTTTAAGGCCTGACTCAGGTCCTCATTATGGCCTCAATCTAGTCATCTCTACATTCTGTTTGCCTCAAAATGAACTGACATTTTGCCTTTCTGGGACCTGACTGTGGTCCTCATTGTGCCCTGGGTCTCTTCCTCACTGGGCTCTGACGCTAGTCTTCACTATGGCCTGACTCTGGTCATCACTATTGCCTGTCCTCAGTCATAACTAGGGCCTGACTCTCATCTTCATTAAGTCCTGACACAGGTCCTCTGTACAGCCTGACACTCATCTTCATTAGACACTGACTCAGGTTTTCACTGTGCCCTGATTCTGGTCCTAACTGGTCCTTTATTCTGTTCTTCACTAGGGACTGACTCTTTTCCTCACTTTGGCCTAACTCCCATCCTCACCACAGCCTGACTCTCCTCTATAGCCTGACACATTTCCTCTCCATGGCCTGATTCTTTGCCTCACTGGGCCATGAAACTTGTCCTCCATGGAGCTGATGTTATTCCTAACTGGACTCTGATTTTGGACTCTCGTACTCTATATTAAGAGGGCCTGATTTTCATGCTCGCTAGGTCCTGAATCTCGTCCTCAGTATGCCCAGACTCTGGTCCTCACTAGGCACTGATTCTCTTCCTCAATGGGCTCTGATCCTGGTCCTCTCTATGGCTTGCCTCTGGTCCTTTCTACATCCTGAATCTCGTCCTCTCTATGGCCTACTCTTGTCCTGTCTACTTCCTGATATTTTGCTTCACTGGGTCTGACTCTTGTACTCACTGAGCCCTAATCTTTGGCTCATTATGGCCTGTCTCTTTGCTCACTGGGACCTGACACTGATCCTCAGTGGGCCCTGACTCTGGACATTCTAGGCCTGAATATGGTCCTCACTATGTCCTGATTCTGGTCCTCACTAGGGTCTGAGTCTCATTGTCACTAGGGCATGACTCTCATCTTCTCTACCTCCTGACACTTGTCCTCACTAGCTTCTGACTCTGGACCTCAACGTGTCCCAAGTCTGGTCCTCACTGGGCCCTGATTCTGGTATTCAGTACATCTTGACTCTGGTCTTCACAGGGGCCAACTCTCATCCTCACTTTGGCTGACACTTTTGGCTGTCCTCTATGGCCTGACACTTTGCCTCACTATGGCCTGACTCATTGATTCACTGGGACCTACTTCTCATTCTCACTGGAATTGACAATGTTCCTCACTTGCCCCGGATTATGGTCCTCCCTATGGACTGATTCTAGTCCTCATTTTGCATTGACTCTCATCCTCAATAGAGCCTGCACTCGTGCTCACTAGAACCTGTCTTTCATCCTCTGTAAGCCCTCACTGTGGTCCTCACTGTGCCCTGAGTCTCTTCCTTACTGGGCCCTGAAACTGGCCTCTTTAAGGCTTGAATCTGGTCCTCTCTACGGCCTGAGTCTGGTCCTTTCAACTGCTTGACTCTTTGCCTCCCTCAGGCCTGACACGTTGCCACACTGGGCCGGGCCTGACGCTATTGCTCAATGAGCCCTTCCTCTGGTCCTCTCTATGGTTTGACTCTTTGTCTCACAATGAGTTAACTCTGGTCCTCACAATGGCCTGATTCTGTTCCTCTCTATGGCCTGTTTCATGCACTCATACGGCCTGACACTTTCCTCACTGGGCCCTGAGTCTGGTCCTCACTCTGGCCCTACTCTGATCCTCATGAGAGCCTATGCTCACCTCACTAGAGCCTGACTCTGGTCCTCTCTACAGCCTGTCTCTTTGCCTCCAAATTGACTATCTCTTTGCCTACTATGGCCTGAGTTTTTTCTTCAATGGAGCCTGACACTTTGGCTCAATGGGGCCTGACCCTTTCATCATGAAGCCTATAAAAATTCCTCACTAAGCACTGATTCTGGACCTTGCTAGAGGCCAACTATGGTCCACACTGCCTGCTAAGTCTGGTTCTCACTGGGCCCTGAGTCTGGTACTCATGAGGGCTTGACTCTGGTGCTCACCAGGACCTGACTCTCATCCTCTTTTTGACCTGTTCCTCATCCTCACTTCAGCCTGACTCTCATCCTCACTATGGCCTGACTATGTCCAATATGTCTAAACCCTTTGCCTCACAAAAGCCTGACACTTTGCCTCACTGGGGCCTGACTCTTTTCCTCTCTGGAGACTGACACATTTCCTCACTGGGCCCTGATTCTGGTCCTCACTACAGCCTGACTCTGGTCCTAGTATGGCATACACCCTGACTAGGGTCTGACTCTCGTGCTTACTAGAGCCTGTCTCTCATCCTTAGTATGTCCTGAATCTGGTCCTCACTTGGCCCAGAGTTTGTTCCTCACTGGGCTCTGATACTGGTCCACTCTACAGCTTATATCTGGTCCACTCTGTGGCCTGACTCTGCGTCTGTCTACAACTGAATCTAGTCCTGTCTACAGTCTGAATTTGTCTTCCTTACTGCCAAACTCTGTTCCTCTCTATGCCCTGAGTCTTTGACACAGTACTTACTGATACTTTCTTCAATGGGCCCTGACTTGGATTCTCAATGGGCCCTTAGACTTTTCCTTTGTAGAGCCTGCCTCTGGTCCTCAATATAGCCTGACTTTGTTCCTTCCTCTCTACAGTTTTACTCTTTCCTCTCCATGGCCTGAATAAGTTCCTCACTATGGCGTGAACCTGTTCTTCATGACCTCATGATTCTGGTTCTCCCTACATGCTCACTCTTTTCCTCACAAGTACCTGAATGTGATTCTTTCTATGGCCTGACACAGTTTCTCATTATACTCTGACCCTTGTCCTCACTAGGGACTGACCCTCGATCTCACTACACCCTGAATCTGGTCCCCTCAATTGCCTGACTCTTTGCCTCACAATGGCTTGAATCTTTGCCTCACTGACCCTGAGCCAGGTCCCCTGGGCACTGTCCCTGGTCCTCACAAAGGCCTGCCCCTGGTCCTGTCTAGGGCCTGACTCTGTTTATCACTAGGGCTTGACTCTCTTCCTCTCTGTGTCCTGACACTCATCCTCACTATACACCATCTATGGTCCTCACAGCACGCTGATTTTTTTCCTGACTATGGTTTGACTCTGATCCTCACTTGAGCCTGATTATCATCCTCACTAGGCCCTGCCTCTGGTCCTATTACAACATGACTAGGTCCTCACTAAGGACTGAATATCATCCTCACTAGGTCCTCACTCTCGTCCTTACTCCATTCTGACACTTGTCCTCATTAGACGGTGACTCTGTCCTCACTGGGTCCTGACTCTGTTCCTAGCTTGACTCTTATACTCACCAGGGCCTGACTCACATCCTCACAATGACCTGACTCTTTCCTATATCGCCTGACTCTTTGCCTCACGATGGAGGACATTTTGCCTTGCTGCAGCCTGACTCTTGTCCTCATTGGGGCCTGACCTTGCTCCTCACTTGGCCCTAGCTCTGGTCCTCACCACAATCTATCTCTCGTCCTGACTCTTGTTCACTAGGTCCTGACTCTCATGCTCACTAGGACCTGATTCTCGTACTCACTACGCCCTGACTCTGGTTCTAACTGTGGCATGACTCTCATTATTAATGCGGCCTGCCTCTGGTCTTCTCTATGGTCTGACTCTGGTCCTCACTATGACCTGACACTGCCTCACTGGGCCTGACTCTGGTCCTCACTGGGCTCTGATGCTAGTCTTCACTACAGCCTGACTCTGGTCCTCACTGGGCCTGACTCTTGTCGTCACTGGGCCTGACTCTGGCCCTCACTGGGCTCTGATGCTAGTCTTCACTACAGCCTGGCTCTGATCCTCACTGGGCCTGACTCTGGTCCTCACTGGGCCCTGATTCTGGTCCTCACTGGGCTCTGATGCTAGTCTTCACTACAGCTTGGCTCTGGTCCTCACTATTGCCTGACCTTAGTCCTCACTAGGGCCTGACTCTCATCTTCATTTTGGTTCTGACTCTTGTCCTCTGTACCTCCTGAAACTTGTCCTCATTAGTCACTGACTCAGGTTTTCACTGCACCCTGAGTCTGATCCTAACGGAGCCCTGATTATGGTCCTCATTAGAGCCTGACACTCTTTCTCACTTTGTCCTGACTCTCATCCTCAACAAGGCCTGACTCTGTCCTCTATGGCCTGACGCTTTGCTATACTACTTCCTGACTCATTGCTTCACTGGGCCATGAAACTCATCCTCCCTGGAGACTGACACTGCTCCTCACTGGGCTCTTATTTTGGTCCTCACTACAGCCTAACTCTGGTCCTGACCACATCAAGACTTTTGTTTCAATAGGGCCTGATTGTCATGCTCACAAAGACCTGATTCTCGTCTTCTACACCTTAACTCTCTTCCTCTCTAGGCACTGATTCTGTTCCTCACTGGATCTGATCCTGGTCCACTCTATGGCTTGAATCTGGTCCTTTCTACATCCTGAATCTGGTCCTCTATACAGTCTGACTCTAGTCTTCTGACAGCCCCACTCTTTGCCTCACTATTGTCTGGCATAATGGGTCTGACTTTGGTCCTCACACCACTTCTTTGTCTCAGTGGGAATTGACACTGGTTCTCGGTGAGCCCTGGTGCTGGACATCACTGCAACCTTAATATGGCCCTCACTATGTTCTGATTCAGGTCCTCGTTACAATCTGAGTCTCATCCTACTAGGACATGACTGTTGTCCTGCCTACATCCTGCCACTCGTCCTAACTATATCTGACCCTAGACCTCAATGTGCCCTGAGTCTCATCCTCACTCTGCCCTGATTCTGATCCTTGCTACATCTTGACTCTGATCCTCACTAGGGCCTGACTCTCATCGTCAGTTTGGCTCAACTCTCATTTCCCCACGGCCTGACTCTCATCCTCACCACAGCCTGACTCTGTCTTCCATGGCCTAAGACTTTGTGTGACCACGACCTGACCCTTTGCCTCACTCTATCATAAACCTTGTCCCCACAGGACCCTGACACTGCTGCTCACTCAGCCTGAATCTGGTCCTCACTACAGCCTGACCCTGGCCCTAAGTGGCCCCTCACTCTGGTCTTCTCTATGGCCTGAATTGGTCATCTCTAAGACCTGGCACATTGCCTCACTTTGACTCTGTGCCTCATTAGGCCCTGATTCCAGTCCTCAGACTGACTGACTCTGCCCTCACTATAGCATGACCCTCATCATCACTGGGACTTGAACCTCGTGTCTGATAGGGCCTGACTCTCATCCTCACATTGGCCTGACTCTCGTCTTCAGTAGCACTAGACTCTCATCCTCACTTTCACCTGACTCATCCTCACCACGGCCTGAATCTGTACTCTATGGCCTGACACTTTACGTCACCACCTACTGACTCTGCCTCACTGGGTCATGAAGCTTGTCCTCACTGGAGACTGACGCTGCTCCTCACTGGGCTCTGATTTTGGTCTTCATTACAGTCTGACTCCTGTCCTCACTCTGGCATGACTCTCGTTCTCAGTAGGGCCTGACTGTCATGCTCACTATGACATGAGTCTCACCTCAGTACGCCCCGAGTCTGGTTCTCACCAGGCACTGATTCTTCTCTCACTGGGCTCTGCTCCTGGTTGGCTCTACGGCTTGACTCTGGCCCTTTCTACATCCTGAATCTGGTCCTCTGTAGGCCCTGACTCTGGTCCTCTCTATGGCCTGACACTTTGCCTCACCTCGGCCTGACGTTTTGTTTCACTGGGCTTGACTCTGGTCCTCCCTGTGCCCTGACTCTTTGGCTAACTGGAGCCTGACTCTGCCTCACTGGGAGGACAGTGGTCCTCCATGGGCCCTGACGCTGTACATCATCTAGCCTGAATACGGTCCTCACTATGTCCTGATTCTGGTCCTCACTAGGGTCTCAGTATCATCCTCACTAGGGCCTAAATGAGCACAAAGGTCAGGCCCTATTGAGGAAGAGAAGCATCCATACTGTGGACCAGAGTTAGATCACTGTTAAGACCATATGAGGGCCCAGTAATGAATAGTGTCAACATGCAGTGAGGACCAGAGTCAGGCCATATTCAGGGTCAGAGTGTGGCAGGTCCCAGTGAGGAACCAGACACAGGTCCCAGTGAGGAACCAACACAGGGCCCTGTGAGGAGCAGAGTCCGACACAGTGAGGCAAAGCACCCTGCATCAACACTCGTCCTCACTGGAGGCTGACTCTGGACCTCAGTGTGCCCCTAGTCTCATCCTCACTGGGACCTGATTCTGGCCCTCACTATATGTTAACTGTGATCCTCACGGGGCTTGACTCTTGTCCTCACTTTGGCCTGACTCTCATTCTCACTTTGGATGAAAATTTCCAAGTAGCGGGTTACTCTCAGCAAACAGAATGCTAAGAAACCTATATTCCTTCGTTGAATGAATGGCAATCAATAGAGTGTTTTTCAGGCATCTATCTTTCAGCAACTGTCTAGATTCCAAGATGTGAGAACACCACGTTTGCACAGAGGCCCTCATTTCCAGTCACAGACAGTATGTTTCCCTGCACTTTCCGAGCCCTGTGAACATGTAAGACTATCCATGAGGAAACAGTCTGGAGGAGTGTGTCTGACACAGCTGAGTGCCATACTGTTTTTAAGTAGTTTAATTGGCATTCCAATGGAAATGATCTTGCCACAAGGAGTTGCACGCTGCCTGCTTGCTTCAGAAATTCCAGTGTTTTGACCAAAGCTATTGCTGTCATTAGTGGGAAAAGAGCAATTGTACTGATTTTCAAGGAGTTGCTAAACCCCAGCCTACTGTGGCCAACACAGAGAAAATTCTAATTTGCCAACAAGGTCCAGAATCCAGGTTCACACTCAGTATGTGTCCAAGCACTATCCAAGAATTTTCCAGACTTAGGCTCACTGGATCCTTCCTACAGAGAAAGATTGAATAAACTTGGGTTTTTTGTTTGTTTGTTTTTCCCTGTAATTATGCAATCGTTCCCTACTATGACACCTGTGAGGGGAAATTTTTACTTAAAAATGACCTCCAAGCAAGGATTTTCAAGTAGTGGGTTACTCTCAGCAAGAAGAATGCTGGGAAACATACATTCCTTTGATGAATGAAAGGCATAAAAAGAGAGTGTTTTTCAGGCATCTATCTAACAGGAACTGTCTAGATTCTAAGATGTGAGAACTCCAGGTTTGCACGGAGGCCCTAATTTCCATACTCATAGCCAGTATGTTTTCCTGCACTTTCCGGGCCTTGTGAACACATTCCTAGGTCATATTGCATCTGCCCACGAGTAAACAGACTTCGGGAGATTGTCTAAGAGTGCTGAGTGCCATACTATTGTTGCCTAGGTTAGTTGACATTATAATGTAATGATCCTGCCACAAGGATTTGCAAGCCACCTGCTTGTCAGAAATCAGAGAGATTTGACCAAATTATTGATGTTGTAAGTAGCAAAACATTAATTGGATGGATTATCAGGCAGCTGCTAGCATGCACCCTTTTAGGGCCAACAGAAAGAAAATGCTAATTTTGCCAACAAGGTCCAATATCCAGGTTCACGCTCAGTTTGTGTCCCCAAGAATTTTCCAGACAGACCTAGGATCACTGGATCCTTCCTACAGAGAAAACTTGATGAAACAGACATTTTAATGTTTCTCAACATCAGATGACCTCCCAGAGAAGTGTCAAGCAGCCTGATTCAGGAGAAGTAAGTTGTTCAGTCATGTATGACTCATTGCGATTCCTTTGACTATAGCTAACCAGGCTCCTTTGTCCATGGCATTTTGCAGGCAAGAGTACTGGAGTGGGCTGCCCTTTACTTCTCCAGGGGAACTTCCTGACCTGGAGATCTTACCCAGGTCTCCCGCATGACAGGCAGAGGCTTTCCCCTCTGAGCCACCAGGGACCTGATATTTTGAAAAGTCAAGTACTTAAAGAAGCAGTTCTAGGGTTGAAGTGTGGGGCTTCCGGGGCTAGTAGGCGGCCCGGACCTGGGTTTCGGTTTCCCCTGAAATGGTGGGATTCCCCGCCCCCTTTGGGCCGCCTGGAGCCAGCCAATCAACAAGCGCCCAAAAGGGAACAAAAGGAACATGAGGGAAAGCGGAAAAGCCCACGAACGCCTAAGTTTGAACAAAAGCCCGGAAAGTTTGTACCAATAAAATTGCTTTGCAAACACGTAACCAATCCGCTTAAGCCAGCTACCAACTGCTTATGTTCACCCTATAAATTTATGAGCTGGGGCTCGGGGCTTTTTTCTGACCCTGCACCACTGCGTTGGTAGTGGCAAAAAGCCCTGGCTCAAGTCAGTAATAAACTTCCCTTTTTGCGAATTGCATTGTCTTGGAAGCCTTCTCTCTTCCCACTCGGGGATTCGGACATCAGGCAAAACATTTGGGAGCTCATCCGGGATCCCTTGACCAGGAGAAGAGAACACTTACAGGACAGAGGGGAAAGATAAATAAAAACACCGATGCTCAGGCAGGACAGGAAAGTCCAGTGTAAACCCGAGGCCCTGCTGGGGAGCAGGAAGGTATCTGGCCCAGAAGAAAGCTTTCTATAAAGGGGCAAACGGATTGGGCGTTCCAGCCGGTGTAAGGCCCAGGCCAGCAGAGGCGCTGGAAGGCAGCCGACACTGCAGGGATGAGAGTTCCTCTCCCAACCCTGAGTCTGGTGAACAGTGAATGCCATTCAGTAAGGTAAATCTGCTACCGGGAGGCAAGAGAATTCAGGAGGCCCAAAAACCCAGCGCTATGTTATTGGCCGACGTTTGTCTGTCTGTGTGTTTGCTTTCAGCTCTCCGTGTTTGTGTGTGCCAGCATTGTCTCTGGTCCTCCTCCTTTTGAAATCTTTGAAGACATCTGAAGTTTTGTGTCTCTATAGAAGGTTTTCTGAGAGACTGTATTCTTGTATTTAAGGGAGTGTCTAATGAGGACTGCCAGGATTATATGTGTATTTTAACTCTGTTCTGTGTTGTGATTTGTGACAGCTATTTTGCTTTGTCTGGCCACCATTTAGACCTGCCACCGTTTTATTAAAACTTGATTTTCTTTCCCTGTGCCTTGAGACCAGGGCTCTCAAGAACACTCATCTAGACCATCTTTAACTCCTGAGACTGAGAAGAAGAAAAAAAAAAAAAAGAAGAAGAAGAAGTCTTTAAAAATGTTATTTATTTAAATTTTATATTGTAATATCTAATTCATGACCAAACTTAGAAAATGAAGATAGATCTTACACTGTGTCTGTCTAAATATGTTTTGGTATGTCTTTATCTCTAGAAAATATTTTTAGGTTAATTTGTAAATGAGCTCTATTTAATTGGCTTAAGAAGGGGTAAACACTTACAAATCAAATAATTCTAAATTAAACAATAAATTCCAGGTTTAGGTAAACTGGGAAATATTCAGTATTAAATACCTGATATTAATGTTTGTTTGTTGGCCTATCTAATATAGACATGTCTTAGAGTAATTAACATCAAGTGAAATGTTTTCATTGTGCCTAGGTTTAATACAAGTTAAATATTAAGCCTGTTGCGGGTTTGTCGACAAATTACCTCGAGTAAAAAAACTTCTAAAAATGTAAACGAGGTATGAGTTTGTATATAAACTCTATTAAGAATAATTATTCTTTAAGAATAACTGTTTAAAATAGTCTCTCCAGATTGGTGTAACTTGAATTTCTAAGGGTTGTGCTAAACTAAGTATTGAAAGTCTATTAAATAATTAGGTCATTTCCAAATAAAATAAGATTTTGAAACATTTACTACTAAACACTGATTTCCTTTTACAGAAAAACTAAAGAGATTTGAGACTATAAATGAATAATGTTTGATGCCATCCTAAAATGTTTTAAGAAAACAAGGGTTTTAAAAATTATCACTGGTATTTATGCTCACCAATCTATAAAATACTAATATAAAAGTTAGCTCTTGGTTGCTAAAGGAAAGCAAGAAGTGTGCTTTCAGTTAAAAAAAAAAGTGTAAAAAAATACTAAAAAGAGCTATGCATGATCAAGATTTTCTAAAATTAGATTACAATTAGTTAAATAAATAGATTTTGTTTAAAAATGACATGGTCATAAGAAAACTGGTTAGAGCCAATTAGGTCCAAAATGGCGGAGCTGACTTTCACTAGACCTTGAGCCTTGGTATTTGCGCCCTTGGTATTTGCGCCCATTGTGACATACCTACAAGCTAAATGATACACCCATCAACATTGACTGAATCTGACCAAATGTTCTAAAGCTTTTAATTGATCTTTTTGATAAAACTTCCTGAATTGAATTCTTTTGAAGTTCCTTTGACATCTAGCTAACTTTGGGGTGTTTCAGAGGGCCCCTGAAACATCCAAAAGAGAGATATTAAACTGTTTATTTGGTTGGTTAAATTACATGAAAAAGATTATCAAATGAGTAATAAATCTGCTCATGTTATAATGTATGAAAATTTACTAATACAGATATCCTAGAAATTATATGGAGTTCTTAACATTTTGATACGTCTTGGTATTCTAATGAAAAACCTGATGACTTCACAAAAGTTAACAAAGGACTGAATGAACCAGCGAATATGCTTATAACTTTTATGGTTTCTATCTGAGAAATTACAGGTTTAAATCGTGTGTTTTCTGGGAGTAGAGAAAACCTTCCTCTCAAACTAATTATAAAAATAATTTGGTAAAAGTACACATTATAAACAAAACAATTATATTTTCTCTCTATCTGACTCCTCCAGAAATTTGAAACTCTTAAGTTTCCAATAAGTTTATCAAATGAGCTAAAAAGGTTATCTCACTAACAGGTACAAAAATCTCAAGGAATTTTTGAGACTTTAAAAGAAAAGAGTTCACCTAGATTTGTTAGGCAAAATCTGTGATAAGCCTTGGGTGTGAGTTTCCCAGCCCTGTTTTATATTAAAATTCAGTCTGAGATCCTATAAGTGTTTCAGCAAAATAAAAAGTCTATGATCAGTTCTGTTATGTGATATTAATGTAAAAGTTTGTTTCTGAAGCTTATCTCAGTAATCTATCTTCGGATGAAGATCAGATGCCTCATGACCTGCAACCAGGACTGGAAAAAGACATAATTTAAGAGACTGTCACCAACCTGGATGGAAGGACTTTTTATCAGGTACTCTTAACTAGCTCATGCACAATGAAACTGAAGGGAAATTAACTCTCAGATTAATTCCCACTTCCAAAGGCCCCTACACTGGATTGGTCTATAGAGAAGACATCTGACCTGATCTCACCTTAAAATGATGCTCAAACAAGAGGAACTGCAGTACACCAAGATGAGAAGACGACATCAGAGGTAGACAGCTTGTCCAACATGCTGGACCTGATTCATATGATCGTTTATAGTGTTTTCTTGACTTCTTAGGCCTTTACATATAAATAGAATGCTTTTCTATCATAGGCCTGATTCTATGCCAGTTTTAAAAATCAATCCAATTGTTGGGTTTGTGGCCAATTACCTGTATCTAGTTCTGGGTTACCTTGGTAAATTTCTCTACTACAAGACTCTAACTGGTTGGCCCTGAGGAAATTTACTTTAAAAAAAAATTATAGTCATATTCAGGTCACTTTGATACTACCAAATGGGATACACTCACTGGGCCAATTGATGATGCCTACTCTGACTCTGGCTATAAATTTGAGCCTTTTTCTATTCCTCAAGCTCAATCAGAGAAACAAGAAAAGTTTTAGCATAAGAAAAAAAATCTCCCACAATTATGAGATAGATTTATATAGATAACACCAGGCTATGGTAATTTAGGTTTAAAGTCTCCTCTGTGTTAAAAACAATTAAATCATACTACGGATAATCAGTCTTGTAACACTAGAAAACTGGGCTGTGTGCCTTATAGATGGTGGTGCCAATGTATAATTTCCCTGAAAGATAAAGATTCGTACAGAGTAGACTAAGTCAGACGACCTGGGATATACTGGGCTACATCTAATGGAAGCTCTTAAGTCTTACTTGTGACTTTACTAATATTGCTGGCTATGTTCTTCGTATTTCACCTGTTTTACAAAATTGCTATTTCTTACAGTGCCAAATGTGTGACTGAGGCCTCTGATAAAATAATATATAGTTCCCTATGAGATCATTGATGATGACAGTGTAACTCTAGATATGAGATGAAGCAACAAGAAAGAATGTTTTCCTGGACCAAGCGGCTAGTAAGACAGGTGGCCCAGAGAATTTTAGATACTGTTTTATGGCCTAGTCCAGTAACAGCACATTGAGAGGCTGGTCGACAAAATCATTGCCAAACCTGAGAATGGACATTCTCAGCACCATGGGATAAAATGGTCATGAAATGCCCCCCTCAAAGTCGTGGTCAAGTTTGTGAGCAGAAAGGGGCTCTGCCAACTGAAGATTGACACTTGCCATCTACATCTACAGAGATTATATCATGGCCACTGCAACTGCTGACTTTCAACAGCCCTAAAAGGAGTTCAGGGTGAAGATCAAGAATGAGGCGTTCCATGCTCTGGGAAAAACTGGCAGAACAGGCCTTCAGATAGTTAGATCTTTTCAGGAGATTTTATGAGTCCCAATTCTTGCATCTTCTCATACCTAGAGAAACACTGACATCATTAATGGTGCTATCTGCTTTGGCTATTAAAGAAAAATTTTACAATTAAAAGTCAAAATAGAGTACTCAGCTATGGTTCAGACATCCTGGGAAATAACCAGGTGTTACTATGGGTGTAATTTCAGATTAGACATTGTATTGTATTGTTAAACACTTGAGTTTTCTGAGTCGTGTCAGGCTTAGATGCCACCATTCTCAAAACAATGTCTGCTGGAAGCTAGTAACTTCTACCTTACTTTTTAATAAAACTAGGCAACTGGCCACCTGGCTACAAGTCTCCCTGGAGTGCCAGGTCCAGACTGGGTTTCAGGCCTATTCTTCTAAAAGAAAGAGATTTACTTTGTCTATTAAAAGTCCAGTTATCCCTTCCCCAGCTACTACTAACTGGGTATGTTGCAACAAAATGGCAGACCAAGGGATTGAGATTTTAATCATACAAGGCTCAGATCTAAGACTTGGAACTCAGGAATACTTCCAATTCAGTGTCTCTTCTCCAAGCTGAGGCGGTCCTGTGCTCCATTTTGACAAAAAGTTATAACAGTCATAGTTGCCCTGTTCCCTAAATTAAAACTGAACAGGACTCTGTGGAGTGGCGACTCTGGAGTACAGATCTGCTGTACTGTAAAATATAGGCTTTATTCATCCTCCTTGACCTTCCCTGAGTTACAAAGTGTAGATTCAAACAATTGCCAATCAGAGAAGGGAAGAAATACAAAAACAGAGGGGAAACAATCAAATGGTGGTACAGCCTTGGGACGGGTCCTGGTTCCTACTCAAAGAAATATGTATAACAATGTCTTTTGAGTTCTTCTACAGAACTGGAGACCCCACCCAGGTGGAAGATGGTAACTTCAGACTAAACATAAGATTCCTAGAACACAGCTCTGTTGCTTGACCACCAGCCAATCATCTCAGCGGTGCCTCCTGTTTCTGGGGACCAGTGATGATCATCCTGTTAGGTCTCCTGTTTGGCCCCTGTCTATTTTACCTCTGAGAGGCACCAACAGTTTCAAACTAAGTTGCTGTTATTACAAGAGTAAAAGCTGGTTTCAAATATAAAACACCCCAACTTAAGTCAGGTATAGAGAGACTTCTGCTCTGCTAGGCAGGCCTACGCCCAGGCACAGCAGGAAAAAGTTACAGAAGAAAGAGACCTCCGCCCCAATTCCAAAAAGCATCTTGAGTATGAAGTCTCTCAAGTGGTAGTTATTAGGAAAAACACACTGCCTGTCCATCCACCTAATGTTACTCAGATCTCAATATTCGACTGTCCCCACAGATGATATAGAAGACCCATGATTGGGCCTTCCATAGAAACAAAGACAGGGGGGAATGTGGGGCTGCCGGCGCTGGTAGGCAGCCCAGACCTGAGTTTCAGTTTCCCCTGAAATGGTGGGATTCCTCGCCCCCATCGGGCCGCCTGAAGCCAGCCAATCAACAGGCGCCCAAAAGGGAACAAAAGGAACATGAGGGAAAGCGGAAAAGCCCACGAACGCCTAAGTTTGAACAAAAGCCCGCGAAAGTTTGTACCAATAAAATTGCTTTGCAAACATGTAACCAATCCGCTTAAGCCAGCTACCAACTGCTTATGTTCACCCTATAAATTTATGTAACAGCTGGGGCTCGGGGCTTTTTTCTGACCCTGCACCACTGCGTTGGTAGTGGCAAAAAGCCCTGGCTCGAGTCAGTAATAAACTTTCCTTTTTGTGAATTGCATTGTCTTGGAAGCCTTCTCTCTTCCCGCTCGGGGACTCGGACATCGGGCAAAACAGAAGAGTAGAATGAACCTGTGTGCATTTCCAGCAGGTTACATGCTGCAACTCTACAGGGCAAATGACTGCTTTTGAACATCATACCCCAATTCCAGGCTCACAAAAACACATTCCTCTGCAGTTTCAAAGCTGTGTAAATTCACTCCGAGGACTCAAGGTATGATCTGTGTATGTTGACTTCTATATCCGGGCTTCCAGTGATCAGCTAAAACTGTACTGTCAGAGAGCTTCCAGCTAGAAAAATGCAAGTAGCATGTTTCTCTCAGAAAACACAAATATTTGATGAAACTTGTTGTCATAAACAAGGGGAAATGCACTAGTGTGTTTTCCCGTCAGGTTGGAGACTGCAAGTATTCTGGATTTGTTAGGCGGAAATGCTGCTTTCTCTTTAGGCACTGAGTTCTAGGTGCAGAGAAACGTTTCCCCACAGGTTCAGAGCTGTGCAAAGGCACACCTAGATCACACTGCACCATTACCTTAGAAAAGGATTCAGGGAAGAATGTTCCATGAGGGCTTCTGCTCTACCTGTTGCTACCCTGAGTGGGCAAAATTGCACTGTCAGATGACTTTGTAGCATTAATAAGCAAGGACATGTGCTTTCAGAAAACACAGATACTTAAGCAAAGCTGCGGGTGTAAGGAAGAGGGAAATGAACCTGTGTGTGTTTCTTCCAGGCATCAGACTGCAACCACCCAGCAGTCACACAAAGAAATGCCGCTTCTGCCTTTAGGCTCCAAATCCCATGCTAACAAAAATAAATGTCCATGTAGTTAGAAAGCTGTCTGAGAGAGCCCAAGGACAGATAGCACCATTCCATGAGTAAAGAGTTCAGGGGGAGTGCTCTGAGAGTCCAGCAGAGAATGTTCTCTGGGTTTGGCTGCCATACCTGTTGTTAGCTTAATTCAGTGAAGCTGGACTGGGTGCTGCCTTTACAGTAAGAAGTGGCCAGCAGCATGTTCCTTTCAGAAAACTCAAAGAATGGACCAAAGCTGTTGTCATAGTGCACAAAAAATGACCCAGTGTGTTTTCCTGGCTGGTTTGAGGCTACAAGTCTCCTGCTTTCACAGGAAGAATATACTGATTTTGCCATATTGCCTGGAATTCCAGCTTCAAGATAACACGTTTCCCTGCACATTTAAAGCTGTGTAAAGACATTCCTAGTTCAGACACTGTCCCGTTTGAGAAGCCAAGGTATCGTGGGAGAGTGTTCTGTGACTGTGGATGGCCAAGCCTGTTTTTATTCTGATTAGGTGAAACGTACTGCCAGATAACCTCACAGAAAGAGGTGTTGAAGAAGGAATTCACAGGGCCTGGACTCCATCTCAGGCCTGTCCGTGCTGGTCGTGCGTGGCCACCTCTCCAATGGACTCTGAACTCTGTGCTTAGCGCCTGTGGAAATGACAATGGAAGGATAAGACCCCCTCTGGGCAGGGGAATCTTGAAGATCACATCCAGGTTACCCATTGCCTAAGAGAAAACAGACACTAATCACCCCTGCCTCCAGACAGTATCTATTGGAATGTAACCACAGGCTTATTGATTATTAACTGTTTGAACACATAACACGTGAATGATGGAGTTATTGTGATTGTATTTACCCTTCCTTTGTAAGCCTCAAGGGATTTGGGCTGGTGGGTTTGGACACATACACATGGGGTATAAAAGATTTTCACAAACGCTGGTCGGTGTTATGCCCGCTGTCCGAATCCCCCAGCAGGAAAAGAGAAGACCTCCATGACAACGCAACACGCAAAGGAAGGGAAATTTATTGCTGACTCGAGCCAGGGCCCCTGCTGCAACCAACGCAGTGGTGCAAAGTCAGAGAGCCCCGAGCCCCAGTTTCTACGCACATTTATAGGGTGCTCGATTTCAAACATAAGCAATGGGTAGTGGGTGCAAGCGGATTGGTTACATGTTTGCAAAGCCATTTTATTGGTACAAACTTTTGCGCGCGCGGAACTTTTCAGGGAACCTTCTCGGAGGTTTACTGGGCGCATACTGATTAGTTGGTCTCTGGTGGCCTGTTGAGGGCAGATAATTACCCTACCCTTGGGAGAAACTGAAACTTAGGCCTACTCTTAGTTCAGGGCGCCTGTCATGGTGCTAGTCTTGACAGTCTCACATTCCCCCCTGTCTTGTTCCTGTAGAGGAATCTTTCTCTTCACTGTCTTGGGCCACTGGCTGATATTGCTGTCTCAACACCTTAATCTGAATGGTGTTTATACGTTCTTTAATAAATGACACTAGCTGGTTTAAGATACAAGGGCCAAATGTCAGCATCAATATCAACACTATGAGTGGGCCCAGGAGGGTGAAGACCAAGGTGGTCAGCCAGGGGGAGTGTTGAAACCAAGATTCAAACCATCCCTGTTTGGGCCTCTCGTTTTCTCTTTTGCTGTGCAAGCCTCTCTCTTACTTTTGCCATAGATTCTCTCACCACTCCTGTGTGGTCCACATAGAAACAACATTCTTCTCCCAGACCCCGCAGACCCCACCCTGCTGGAGAAAGGTTAAGTCTAACCCTCTCTTATTTTGCAAAACCACTTCAGAGAAGGATGTCAAAGACTTTTCTAAGTGACTAATTGATTCTTCTATGCGGACTATGTCTTCATCTATAGCGGCCTGCAGAGAGGAGAGCCCTTGGCCCTGCAAAGATAATGAAGCTATTCCTGTCCCTGCTCCTGCAAGTCTGAGGCTGAACAGGGCTGTCACAGTGATTGCACTAATGGGCTCTCGTTTCTGTCTTAGTACTTCCCGGTCCCAATGTGAGTACATTACCTCCTCAGAATGGTATAGGATCTTTGGCATCACAGTGATGAGAACACAGAACTCTTGGCTTGGGTTAAAAACCTTCATATATAAACATGTTGTTAGCCCCGTGTGTGAACAAACCCACCATCCCCCGACTTCCGGCACTAGCCAATTTTTGCCAGGTAAGCTGATATTACCAATAGTCTGAGCAAAAAGAGAGGTCTTGGTACTGTGCCCAAACAGACCTCCTGTCCCCATACCTCTTCCATCATGAGGCCTGTCTTACGCTCTTCCCACCGGCATTGAGGGGGATTGGGGTCTGAAGACAAGCTGTAGGAGACATTGAGGCCTACAGCCTCATAGAAGGCGGGGGCGGAGGTTATGACAGAGCCAGCAGGATTGGGTCGCATTTGGGTCAATATGGTTTAGAGCCATAAAAGTGGCATTTACTATGGCCCATAGGGGGTCTTGAGTCACTGAGCTAGCAGTTAGTTAGATGGCCCAGGGTGTTTGTCAGATTACCTCCAGTGCCTGGGGTAGAGGAGGTGCTGTTTGACCTTGGTGAGTCTGGCCCAGAGGTGGTCGTCTTAGGGGTCATCTTGCGCCCCAGTGCCGTTTTGACCAGGTTGGGACCCAGACTATGTACCTCTATTGGCTCAATCACCTGTTTAATGGTCAAGAGCTCTCCTGGGTAAGAAGCCACATGAAGCTGTAAGCCCCAAGTTAGCCCTGCGGTCCAGCGGCTTTCCTTTTTTGCTCGGTCCTGGTTGAACTGTACCCGTACAAAAGGCCCTTGGTGTTTGGAATCACTAAAGGTGAATCTAACTAAATCTCTGTTCCCGACATCCCACCTCTGGGGCCCATCACACAAAGTTACACAGCTCCAGCTTGCACAGTAAAAGCTTTCCATACCCCCACAAGTTTTCCAATTACCTCTAATGTTGCCTGGGCAAGCGAAAAACCCAGGAAGGTCCCCCACTCCATAAGTGTGGGCGTATGCGTCCCCCATATGTCCACCCAGGCTTCCATATAGCGGAGTGTGTAGCCCGACCCGGCATACAAAAAGTCTCCTGGGGTTAAAGTACAGGTCTGGCCACGAGGTGTTGAGAGGGTGGATTCCTGAGGTTTCGTTGATCACCTCGTGGGTCTGTCCATCGCTGAGCTTCCAGGTGATCTTGAATGGTTGGTGTGGATTGGATATCCCTGGGTTGATGAGAATTGCCACCAGTAGGAGACTCAGGAGGCCTCTCATTGGACGAGTTTCAGTTTCAAAGGATTTGACGGGTGAGGACTTGCCTTCCATTCTGCTCGCGCTCTTTCCTGTTCCTCCGGAGTAGCTTGCCGCACGTGATTGCAGTGAACCCAGGGTCTGATCCTGTCAACCTTCCGTTCACTCAAAATCCCAGTTAGGCCGCAACAGAGGAAACCCCTCGTCCACGAGATGAGGCTGGGCGGTTGGTCTCCCGTCGACCCCCGGGGACCCGTTTCTGTGCCTCTGCCAGAATTCACTCCTGTTCTTCTGTGGTGAAGAGCACCTGCAACAGCTGTTGACAATCATCCCAGGTGGGGTTGTGAGTGAACAAAATGGAATCTAAGAGGTCAATGAGGCCTTGTGGTTTCTCTGAGAAAGGAGGGTTCTGGGTTTTCCAATTGTACAGGTCACTCTTGGAAAAGGGCCAGTACTGATATGTTCGCTCTCCACCTGGGTTAGCTGGTCCCACTCGGACGGGGAGCGCCTGAAGAGTGGATGAAGGTAACTCTGGGTCCCCAGGGTCTTGTCCACCCCTATCACCCCTATCACCCCTAATTCTCCTCTGGGTCCCCAGTGTGGGTCCCCCCCTCATGGTCAATTCCCGCGGGCCCTCCCAACCCTCTTGATTCACCCAGGGGAGTTCCTCCCCTCGGAGGGAATTGCAATGGGGGGGGGGGGCATACGGCAGAGGCTTTATCTCTGTTTCTAAATCTATCAGGTTCGGATAAGATGATTCCTGAAGGACCGGTTTTGGGTCTTCTTTCTTTTTAGTTTCTTCCGGGGGGTCTCCATCACCAGGACCTGTGAACTGGAAGAACTAGGAAGTTTGTGAATGAAAGGTTTTAACCATTTGGGCGGATTTTCCACCAGATCCTGCCAGACCATGACATAAGGAACCTGATCCAGATGGCCCCAGGGATCAGGAGCCATAATCCTTTTTTTTTACAGCCTGTATAATGGACGGTTGAAAGGTCCCTTCCGGAAGCCATCCAACTTGGAAGGCAGGCCACTCTGCAGAGCAAAAGGTTATTAATTTGCTTTTCTTGACTAGCAAAGACAAGTTATGTGCCCTGGCCCTGAAATCTGAGAAATCGTCAGTCATGAGAGAGAGTGGGGTAGATTCCCCCTGACCCATGGCTAGAGTGTAAATGGTAGGGAAGAAAGAAGAAGTCACTGAGAACAGCCACCAAAAATCCTACTGGGAGTGGTGGCAGCCAAGAGGTTGGGCTTATGGTACGCTTTTGGTACTGTTTATGTGCCTGGGTCATTGCACAGAAGTTTTCTTGCTGGGGGCGGGCACCCTAGAGGTTTCTAGCCCATTCCATGACCCCCTTATCCTCTCAAGGGAGTCTTCAAGTGGCAGGTGCCCTAATGGCCTTTAAGTGCCTGTCCCGTGCCCACACAAGGAATTTTAGGCCACGTCCTCGATTAGGGATGTTGAAAGAGAGTTTCACCTGATCGGGCTCCCGTTACTGAGGCTCACTTATTGTAAGGCCTTCAGAGTCCGCCAGAGTGTAGCCCTGGCCAGGACTCATCAGTTGCCCCCACAACTGTTCGCCTGTTCACTGAAACTCTTGAAGAGAGTAGTAGTCAAAGGCAGATCAGAGAAGAAAGGGAGAAGGAGAATAAGTCAGAAGAGAGAGTAGAGAACGATACACCAGAAGACAACGAGACCAGAGACAATGACTGCACACACACAAACACGGAGGGGCGTAGACAAACACACAGATAGACAAATGTCTGCCGACAATACAGCGCTGGGTTTTGGGGTCCCCTGAGTCCTCTTGCCTCCTGGTACAAGGTTCACCTTACCGAATGGCGTCCACTGCTCACCAGACTCGGAATCAGGAGAGGAACTCTCCTTCCCGCAGAGCCAGCTGCCTTCCAGCGCGCTCGCTGGCCTCAGTCCCGCGCCGGCTGGAACGTCCAATCCATTCCCCCTTTATAGAAAGCTTTCTCCTGTGCCAGATACCTTCCTGCTTCTCAGCAGGGCCTCGGATTTACACTGGACTTTCCTGTCCTGCCTGAGCACTGGTACTATATCTATTCTTCCCCTCTGTCCTGGAAGTGTTATCTTTCCCTGGTCAAGGGATCCCAGATGAGCTCCCAAATGTTATGCCCGCTGTCCGAATCCCCCAGCAGGAAAAGAGAAGACCTCCATGACAATGCAATATGCAAAGGAAGGGAAATTTATTGCTGACTTGAGCCAGGGCCCCTGCTGCAACCAACGCAGTGGTGCAAAGTCAGAGAGCCCCGAGCCCCAGTTTCTACGCACATTTATAGGGTGCTTGATTTCAAACATAAGCAGTGGGTAGTGGATGCAAGCGGATTGGTTACATGTTTGCAAAGCAATTTTATTGGTACAAACTTTCGCACGCATGGGACTTTTCAGGGGACCTTCTCGGAGGTTTACTGGGCATGTACTGATTAGTTGGTCTCTGGTGGCCTGTTGAGGGCAGATAATTACCCTACCCTTGGGAGAAACTGAAACTTAGGCCTACTCTTAGTTCAGGGCACCTGTCATGGTGCTAGTCTTGACAGTCTCACAGTCAGGGTCCTTGGCTAAGAGGAGACTCTGCCTTGGGCCCGCTGGTGTAATAAACTGCACTCCACTATCTGCATTGCCCTTCTGAGTTAGTTTGTTTCCCGGAAACCATGGCTATAACAGTGTCAAGCAGCCTGATTCAGGAGAAGTGAAGTTGCTCAGTCCATGTACGACTCTTTGTGATCCCTTTGAGTGTAGCCTACCAGGTTTCTCCGTCGGGACGCTCAATTGCCATGGGGCTAGGATGCTCGGACCTGGCCCATCCTGATTCATCTTCAAATGGAACTCCATGTCCTCTGTCTTATTTACTCTTCAAACTAGCACTGCGGGATGATCATTTTGAAAGGGAAGAAATACCAAATCACTGTTATGCACCAGGAACTAACAGTGCTGCAGATCAATGATACTTCAAAAACAAACACACAAAGAAACAAACTCATATAGAAAAAGGGGTCAGATTTGTGGTTCCAGGAGTGGGGGGTGGGGGACAGGGGACAGGATGGAGGCAGTCAAAAGTACCAACTTCCGATTATGAGGGTTAGGGCCATAACCAGCAACCTACACACACACTTAACACTGCTGCATGTCATACATGAAAGTGGTTGAGAGAGCAAATCTTGAAAGTTCTTATCACAAGGAAAAATTTCTTTTATTTTGCATCTTTATGAGACAATAGATGTTCATTAAACTTACTGTGATAATCATTTCATGATGCATGTAAGTCAAATCATTACACAATACATGTTTAATGTAAACAGTACTGTCTGTCAATCATATCAATAAAACTGGAAAAAATAATACTGTTGGGAGGTGAACAAGTCTTTTATGTATTTTCCTAAGTGTCTTCCAGTTAAGACAGCTTCTGGTCTCTCTCTCTACTCCACCTTTTCAAACTGCCTCCAGGTCATTTACTCTCGAGCTCAGTTCTCATCTTTTTTTTTTTTTTTCCATTTATTTTTATTAGTTGGAGGCTAATTACTTTACATCATTGCAGTGGTTTTTGTCATACATTGAAATGAATTAGCCATGGATTTACATGTAATCCCCATCCCGGTCCCCCCTCCCACCTCCCTCTCCACCCGATCCCTCTGGGTCTTCCCAGTGCACCAGGCCCGAGCACTTGTCTCATGCACCCAACCTGGGCTGGTGATCTGTTTCACCCTAGATAATATACATGTTTCGACGCTGTTCTCTTGAAACATCCCACCCTCGCCTTCTCCCAGAGTCCACAAGTCTGTTCTATACATCTGTGTCTCTTTTTCTGTTTTGCATATAGGGTTATCATTACCATCTTTCTAAATTCCATATATATGTGTTAGTATACTGTAATGGTCTTTATCTTTCTGGCTTACTTCGCTCTGTATAATAGGCTCCAGTTTCATCCATCTCATTAGAACTGATTCAAATGAATTCTTTTTAATGGCTGAGTAATATTCCATGGTGTATATGTACCACAGCTTCCTCATCCATTCGTCTGCTGATGGGCATCTAGGTTGCTTCCATGTCCTGGCTATTATAAACAGTGCTGCGATGAACATTGGGGTGCACGTGTCTCTTTCAGATCTGGTTTCCTTGACTTCAGACTATACTACAAAGCCACAGTCATCAAGACAGTATGGTACTGGCACAAAGACAGAAATATAGATCAATGGAACAGAATAGAAAGCCCAGAGATAAATCCACGAACCTATGGTCACCTTATCTTCGACAAAGGAGGCAAGGATATACAATGGAAAAAAGACAACCTCTTTAACAAGTGGTGCTGGGAAAACTGGTCAACCACCTGTAAAAGAATGAAACTAGAATACTTTCTAACACCATACACAAAAATAAACTCAGTTCTCATCTTGACACTCCTTCAGCTCAGTGTCTTTCACTGGTTCCCAAACACCCAGAGGACAAATCCAAACTGATACTTCAATCCAACCCATTACTGCCGTGGCATGTACAGGCGCCATTCACTCCTAAATCTTTCATCACACCATTCCCTCCACCCATGGGCCATCTCTCTAGTTCTTATTAAAGTCAGTGCCCCTCCACGTCCATCTTTTAAAGACCAGCTCACCCACTGCATAAAGTGTTGTCCCCACTGAGCTTTGGAGCCCTTTAAAACCATCAGAAACATGCAGATAATCACCTTCAACCAGGCTGTAAAAACACGAATGCATTATCCCCTCTCTTAATATCTCAGCTCTTGGCTGGCAGCGTGAACACAGTCACACACAGAACACCCACAGGGATACATCCTCTCTCTTTCCTCCCGTCCTCTCTCTCAGCTTCATACAGCACCACGTATGAATAAACAATACCTATCTGCATGCTTCTGTTGTTGTTTAGTTGCTAAATCATGCCTGACTCTATGAACTTGCAGCGTGACAGGCTCCTCTGTCCATGGGATTTCCCAGGCAAGAATACTGGAGTGAGTTGCCATTTCCTTATCCAAGGGATCTCCCTGGCCCAGGGATTGAACCCACATCTCCTGCCTTGGCAGGTGGAGTCTTTACCACTGAGCCACCTGGGAAGGCCCAAGATGTTCCCAAGTACTATGATAAATAGTTTCTCAATTAGTGGTAAGATACCAGCTCTCACAGCTGAGGAAACAGAGTCCCTGACCGGCAGTGACCCTCCAACCTGGACCCTGTGCTCTGCCTGCCTCTCTTTGCCACGTGTTGGCTGAATGAAGACACTTTGATTTCTAGGCAGTAGCTTCGTGAGATCTACACTGCCTTTCACACTGTACGGAAATCAAGAAATGTATGTCCGATTTACGCTGGGAACAACACCACCATGTCCGTCTGGCTGAGAGTGTGCACAGAGCTCTGGGCTTTCCATCTGAGTCTGGCCAGAGGATGAAAGGACACAGGCAGGAAACATGCACTCCCAGGACCCCATGGCGGCAGGTTCAGCATCTGCTAACAAGAGACCCGCATCACACCATCCCCCGCCCACGCTGCAGGCCCCTGACTGGAGCCCAGGGCGCAGGTCACGGCTTCTCTCTGAGTGGCATGTTTCTGAACTGCCAAGGCCTGTTTCTGAGCTGCAGACACAGTCACTGCACAACCAGAGGGCTTCCCAGCAGGAGCAGGGAAGCGGGCCAGCCCACGCAGCTCCCCCGTAGGACCATCGCCAGCGAGCGCCAGGCTAGTGCAGGTCACTCTGTGCCTGGTCCACCTCCCTCAGAGGCGGGATTTCACTGTCCCTCTTTTTCTTGATAAGCTCTCTTTCCATTCTTCTCATTGCTAGCATCTGACGGGCTGTGAGTCCTGGGCAAGCCCTCCCTCCCCATGTGCTGTGTGGGAATTCTTCTGCGTTGCTTACCCATTTAAATGCTACCTGGAACTGTCAACTACATATTGGCACTTACCAGAGCATTGCCAATGACTGAAGAACAAAGGCATTTGCCATCTGCCTCTACGGAGACTGAACCCCACGCTGCTATAGCTGTTGACCTTCAACACCCGCTGAGGGAGTTCAGGGTGGACTGAGGCGCTCTGTGCTCCAGGGAATCTGGTGGGACAGGTCTTTAGATAGTTGGATGTTTTCAGGAACAGATTTTATGATCTCAATCCTTGCATCTCCTCATATCTAGAGAAGCACTAAATCCCTTCATGGTGGCATCAGATTCTCATGACTAACAAAAAACCTTTTGTAAATTGAGTGCTTCATGGTATTGAACGCCCCCTGCACCAAAACCTTATACATTGACTTTCCCCACTGCCGCTTCGGAGCATCTCTCAGAGCTGTCTGAGATGCTGCCTCCCTAGCTGCAGTCCTCATTTTGCCCCAGATAAAACTTAACTCGCAACTCTCAAGTTGTACATCTTTTTTTAGTCGACACAACTATGAGGGTGACGCAAGAACTGGGCTTCCTGGAAAGTCGATGAAACTCACCAAAATCACAGGGTTAACAGAGCACCAAGGGAAAGAGCTGGCTGACTGGGAGGACTTCAGAGGAACCTGCAAACAGAAGAGACTCTGAACTGGTCACCAGCACAGTGAAGAGATGAGGGGCAGCAAAAAGCACGCAAGGGAGCTCTCCCTGTGCTGAGGACTTTGACCCTATTTTAAAGATGAGGAAACTGAGGCCCTGAGATCTCGTGTCTAGTGGGTTGTAGAGTTGGCATATCAACACGGTTTCCATTTTTACCTTCCAAACACAAGAAAGAAGAGGCAAAAAACACAGGTTACTGAAGAAACTTGAGTTTCAAAACAGAGGCAGGGAGACAGGAGACTTTCTTTGAAGAAAAAAGTAAGTTCTGGGTTTGCTGTCCTGGGAAGAGAAAAGGAAAACAGACTCTAATGGTATCAGTTACACACACTGCTATTGATATAGTGCTTTAAAAGTTTGCAAAGTGTTTTAATTTTGCAAAACAGAAAAACCGGTTCTAATTGAATTTAATGTGAATTATATACACACATACATCAATCACACACACACACACACACACACACACACACACACACACACACACAGGGTCCAGGTAGGTCATAATACAATCTATTGAAAGGTTGTTGTTGAACCATGAAAGACGCCAGGATTCTTGGCCTTCGGAGGAGAAGAATTCAATCAGAGGCCAGAGATGAGGCTTGATCGCTCAGAGTTTTTGTGTAATAAAGTTTTATTATTTAAGTATAAAAGAGATAGAGAAAGCTTATGACACAGACATCAGAAGGGGGGCAGAGAGAGTGCCCCCTCACTAGTGTTAGCAATGGAGTTATATACTTTTTAATTAGTTATTACAATGAATCAAAAGAATGTCTGGAGGTTGTAAAGATCTTACTAGACCCACTCCCATAGCTTACATCTTAAGATAACAGGATTAGCCAGAGGTTTTCAGGAAGGAGAAACTGTCCTCAAGCAGGATACATTGTTATTATATAATCCTTAGTACAGAGTTTAAACTGAGCTGTTTGTTGTGTAATCATCAGTTCAAGCCTTAAAGATAAAAACATGTTATGTGACTAAGACTTGTTATGCCCAATGTCCGAATCCCCGAGCGGGAAGAGAGAAGGCTACCAAGACAATGCAACTCGCAAAAAAGGGAAGTTTATCACTGACTCGAATCAGGGCTCCTACCGCGTGTCCAACACAGTGGTACGGGGTCAGAGAGCCCCGAGCAGAGGAGGTTACCCAAATTTATAAGGTATGCATAAGCAGTTAGTAGCTGGCTTAAGTGGATTGGTTACATGTTTGCAAAGCGATTTTATTGGTACAAACTTTCACGGGCTTTTGTTCAAACTTAGGCGTCCGCGGGCTTTTTAGCTCTCCCTTTGTTTCTTACTGGGCGCATATTGATTGGCTGGCTCCAGGTTACCTGATGGGGGCGGGGAATCCCACCATTTCACGGGAAACCGAAACCCAGGTCCGGCCGCCTGCCAGCCCCAGCAGCCCCACATTCCCCCTGTCTTTGTTTCTATGGAAGGCCCAATCATGGGTCTTTTATATCATCTGGGGGGACAGTCGAATATTGAGATCTGAGTAACATTATGTGGACAGACAGGCAGTGTGTTTTGTTTTTTTTTTAACAACTCCCCCTTGAGAGACTTCATACTCAAGATTTTTTGGGGGGGGATTTGGGGCAGAAGTCTCTTTCTTCTGTAACTTTTTCCTGCTGTGCCTGGGCGTAGGCCTGCCTACGCCAGAGTAGAAGTCTCTCTATACCCGACCTAAGTTGGGGTGTTTTATATCTGAAACCAGCTTTTACTCTTGTAATAACAGCAACTTAAGTTTGAAACTGCCAGCGCCTCTCAGAGGTAAAATAGACAGGGGCCAAACAGGAGACATAACAGGATGGTCATCACTGGTCCCCAGAAACAGGAGGCACCACTGGGATGATTGGCTGGTGGTCAAGCAACAGAGCTGTGTTTTAGGAATCTTATGTTTAGTCTGAAGTTACCATCTTCCACCTGGGTGGGGGCTCCAGTTCTGTAGAAGAACTCAAAAGACATTGTTATGTATATATATTTTTTTTTAGAAGAAAAGGCCTGAAACCCAGTCTGGACCTGGCACTCCAGGGAGATGTGTAGCCAGGTGGCCAGTTATCTAGTTTTATAAAAAGTAAAGTAGAAGTTATTAGCTTTTAGCAGACATTGTTTTAAGAATGGTGGCATCTAAGCCTGACACGACTCAGAAAATTCAAGTGTTTAGCAATACAATGTCTAATCTGAAATTACACCCGTAGTAACATCTGTTTATCTTTCAGGATGTCTGAACCATAGCTGAGTACTCTATTTTGACTTGTGATTGTAAAAAAATTTTTAATAGCCAAAGCAGATGGCACCATTAATGATGTCAGTGTTTCTCTAGGTATGAGAAGATGCAAGAATTGGGACTCACAAAATCTATTGAAAAGATCTAACTATCTGAAGGCCTGTTTTGCCAGTCTTTTCCAGAGCACGGAATGCCTCATTCTTGATCTTCACCCTGAACTCTTTTCAGGGCCGTTGAAAGTCAGCAGTTGCAGTGGCCATGATATAATCTCCGTAGATGTAGATGGCAAGTGTCAATCTTCAGTTGGCAGAGCCCCTTTTTGCTCACAAACTTGACCACGACTTTGAGGGGGGCATTTCATGACCATTGTGTCCCACGGTGCTGGGAAGGCTCATTCCCAGGTCTAGGGAAGATTCCATTGATAGGCCGCTCAGTGTGCTGTTATTGGACCAGACCTTGCAAGTAGCAAAAGTCTCTGGACCACTGTCTTAATAGCTTCTTGGTCCAGGAAAATATTCCCTCTTGTTGCTTCTTCCCATATCTAGAGTTACATTATTACAATCATTGATCTCATATGGAACTGCATATCAGCATTATACCACAGGCTCAGTCACACATTTGTTAACATAAGAAACAATCTTCTGAAACAAGTGTCATAGAAAATACTATAACTATAGCTAGCAGTTATTAGTAAAGTCATAAGTAAGAATTATAAGTCAAGAACTTTTATTAGGTAGAGCCTGGGATAACCCAGGTCATCTGACTTCATTTGTTAAATGACTATGTAATGCATGCTAAGTCGCTTCAGTCGTGTTCGACTCTGCACGACCCCATGGACAGCAACCCACCAGGCTCCTCCATCCACAGGACTCTCCAGGCAAGAATACTGGAGTGGGCTGCCTTTTTTTTTTTTTTCTTCTCCAGCCTGGTGTTAATTTCCTGGTTGTACACCATGGAGCCTCCGATCTTTATCTAAAGATGGGTTACTGAGACAAGCCTTAGAAACAACTTAGAGTGTCATTTTTAATAACTTAATTAAATCTGTTAGCAATATAACATAACAAAGAACTATCTCAGAAGTGAGTCTCAGTAAACACTAGACCTTAATTAACAAAACTAGAAACTTAGTTTAACAATTTACAAAACTTAATATTCAGTGATTTTTTCATTATGGAGACATTAACCCTGTAGCCAGGGAAGGCTTTAACCCATCAAATAAAAATGAGGTTTGTCAGGGAGCTGGGAAAAGCCAAGCGTCCGTCTTGGATTTCCCATAGCCCTGACTCTTTGATTTTCAGCTATTGTTCACCCATCTTTAATTCCCCAATTTAGGAGTAGACTGTTGCCATGTTTTAAGGAGGTTAGGACAGCACAAGTCTAACAGTGAAGGGTTATCTTTTGTAGGAGCAGAATGAGCTTCTACATGTACCAGAATCTTAAATAGCACTTATTTACTTAACTAAAGTAACAAAAGATTTTAAAAACAAATATAAATCACTTAAAGGCAAAGAAATTCATAATCTGTTATTGAAAGATTCATTCTAAGAAAACTTTGTTCTCTTAACATAGAGAGTAGACTAAATTACAGTCTGTTACCAATTTACCAGATAGCAAACAAACAAAATTTATCAGTTAATCTTAGAAAAGTCTTTTCTATAAATCTTGAAGAACTAGCAGTATTTTTTAAAGGCATGAGAGTGAAACCATACAAAGCATGTTTAAAATCTAATTAAATTGTAATTAACAAAGTAGCCTGGTCATTGCTGTGACTTGTAACACTTTAACATGATAACTAAAATTATAACTGACAACACTTTATACCAGGACATATCAGATTTTCATGAATTTCACATGATATCTAGGATATCTATATAAGTAACATCAACCATACAATATAATCTGAGAAGATTCATCACTACTCCAACAATACTTCCCATGCACTTTAACATGTCAAATGAACTCAGGTAGTTTAATAGCTCTTTGGGATGTCTCAGGGGCCCTCTGAAGCATCCCAAAGTCAGCTAGAAGTCAAGCTATTTAGGCAGTTTTGTCAATAAATATCAAAAGGGCTTATAATACTCTGTCAGATAGAATCATATAGATCACTGTGAAATAATATATTTACTTAGCCAAAGTAAAAAAGATTTCAAATGTAAACATAGAACAGATCACTTCAGAGGTAAAGAAACTTAAAAGCCATTATCAAAGGCAGTTCAACATCTCAAGAAAACTTGTTTATACATAAAACTCTTCCCTTGGGGTCCAGTTTTTATAAAACCTTTTTATCACTTTCTGTACCCATTTGTTCTCCCATCCTGGAACAGTAAGTCAGACCTACTTCCTTTTCTCTTTATAAAATGTAACTTCATTCTTCATACCTTCTTTACTGAACACACACATCCTACTTTCCTTAAGTGACCAAGAATTGACCTTTATATTAGCATTCTATAGATTGGTGAACATAAATACCAGTGATAATTTTTAAAACCCTTGCTTTCTTAAAACATTTTAGGATGGCATCAAACATTATTCATTTGTAGTCTCAAATCTCTTTAATTTTTCTGTAAAAGGAAATTCAGTGTTTAGTAGTAAATGTTTCAAAATCTTATTTTATTTGGAAAAGACCTAATTATTTAATAGGCTTTTAATACTTAGTTTAGCACAACCCTTAGAAATTCCAGTTACACCAATCTGGAGAGACTATTTTAAACAGATATTCTTAAAGAATAATTATTTTTAATAGAGTTTATATGTAAACTCATACCTCATTTATACCTTTTAGAACTTTTTTACTAGAGGTAATTTCTTTGTCTACAAACCTGTAACAGGCATAATATTTAACTTATATTAACCCTAGGTACAATGAAAATACTTTACTTGATGTTAATTACTCTAAGACATGTCTATATTAGATAGGTCAACAAACAAACATTAATACCAGGTATTTAATACTGAATATTCCCCAGTTCACCTGAACCTGGAATTTATTGTTTAATTTAGAATTATTTGATTTGTAAGCGCTTACCCCTTCTTAAGCCAATTAAATAGAGCTCATTTACAAATTAACCTAAAAATATTTTTTAGAGATAAAGACATACCAAAACATATTTAGATAGACACAGTGCAAGATCTATCTTCATTTTCTAAGTTTAGTCATGAATTTAGATATTACAATATAAAACTTAAATAAATAACATTTTTAAAGATTTCAAAAGGAGGAGGACTAGAGACAACGCCAGCATACACAAATACACAAACATGGAGAGCCAAAGGCAGACACACAGACAGAAAAACGTCGGCCGATAACATAGCGCTGGGTTTCGGGCCCCCTGAATTCTCTTGCCTCCCGGTAGCAGGTTCACCTTACCGAATGGCATCCACTGTTCACCAGACTTGGGGTAACTTTCTTTCCCACAGAATCGGCTGCCTCCCAGCGCGTCCGCTGGCCTCGGCCTTACGCTGGCTGGAACGTTTAATCTGTTCCCCCCTTTATACAAAGCCTTTCCGCAGAGTCGGCTGCCTCCCAGCGCATCCGCTGGCCTCGGCCTTACGCCGGCTCGCTCCCCTCTATAGAAAATTTTCCCGCGGTGTCGGCTGCCTCCCAGCGCGTCCGCTGGCCTCGGCATTATGCCGGCTCGCTCTCCTTTATAGGAAGCTTTTTTTCTGCGCCAGATACCTTCCTGCTTTCCAGCAGGGCCTCGGATTTCTACTGGACTTTCCTGTTCTGCCTGAGTACCGGTGTTTTTATCTATCCTTCCCCTCTGACCTGGAAGTGTTCTCTTACCCAGTCAAGGGATCCCAGACGAGCCCCCAAATGTTGTGCCCGATGTCCCAATCCCCGAGCGGGAAGAGACAAGTCCTCCAAGACAATGCAACTGGCAAAAAGGGGAAGTTTATTACCGACTCGAATCAGGGCTCCTGCCGCGCGTCCAAAACAGTGTTACGGGGTCAGAGAGCCCCGAGCAGAGGGGGTTACCCAAATTTATAAGGTATGCATAAGCAGTTAGTAGCTGGCTTAAGCGGATTGGTTACATGTTTGCAAAGCA
This sequence comes from Odocoileus virginianus, assembly GCF_023699985.2. NCBI lineage: Eukaryota > Metazoa > Chordata > Mammalia > Artiodactyla > Cervidae > Odocoileus > Odocoileus virginianus. Next base: position 127,961 of record NC_069701.1, read on the forward strand.
ATTTTATTGGTACAAACTTTCACGGGCTTTTGTTCAAACTTAGGCGTCCGCGGGCTTTTTAGCTCTCCCTTTGTTTCTTACTGGGCGCATATTGATTGGCTGGCTCCAGGTTACCTGATGGGGGCGGGGAATCCCACCATTTCACGGGAAACCGAAACCCAGGTCCGAGCCACCTGCCAGCCCCGGCAGCCCCACAGACTAAGGAATCTAGACGGAAAAAAAAGTTTGTCCTTTCCTCCTCCTTGAGAATTCCAGACCCTTGTCTCCTCCTCGAGAACCCCAGACCCCTCTCTCCTTGGGGAGCCCCCCCCCCGGACTTTTTATCAACCTGCCTAAGAATTGACTCTCTCACTATGAAGCACTGACTGGACTTGAAAGTTCTTGCTATATTTTCAGTTCAGTTCAGTCCAGTCATTCAGTCATGTCCGACTCCTTGCAATCCCATGAATCTCAGCCCGCCAGGTCTCCCTGTCCATCACCAACTCCTGCAATTTACTCAAACTCATGTCCATCGAGTCAGTGATGCCATCTTAAGGTTGCCCAAAAAAAGGAAACAATTCTATTATAAACTCAGTTTCAATGAGAATAACCACATAGAAAGGGACCCTGGTTGTGTGGTAGAGAAAGAGATGGGCAGTGGACAGCACTGAAAAATAAACATGAAATAGTAACAAGCACTCCTAAGAAAGAAACAGGTCTGAATCTGTTTCAGTACCTTTGACACCAACATAAGACCAAAGGAAGTCTGCCCCAAATATCCTTCCTTGCCAAATCCCAACCATGATAAAAGAAAGTAAAATTCCAAGAATTTCAGGATTACTCCTATCTCTAAAAAAGAACCAAATCCCTCCCCTTTAACCTCTCCAGCCAACTTCACCCCAAACCCACCTCTAGCTTCAAACACAAGCAAAGAAATGAATTCTACAAGTCCCACATGGTCCATTTCTGCCTTCACTTTGCTTTGCAGAAACTGACCCTACAGCACAGGAATTTTAAAATAGTGTGAAAATGTAAGTACTCTCTTGTAATCCAAACTAGAAGAAAAGAAATAGTGAATTGGAATGACAGTTTCATTTTCCTTTAAACCAAACTGATTCACCAGTTCTCTTTTCTTTCCACAGCTAATTCTGGCTTTTAAAGAGAACCCAACCGGAGCTAACATCTGCTCCTTGATAAGATTGTTGCTGTTGTTGTTTATCACCTAGGTGTGTCTGACTCTTTTGTGACCTCATGGGCTGTAGCCTGCCAGGCTCCTCTGTCCATGGAATTCTCCAGGCAAGACTACTGGTGTGGGTAGCCATTTGCTTCTCCAAGGAATCTTCCCAACACAGGGGTCGAATCCACATCTCCTGCATTGAAGGTGGATTCTTTACCACTGAGCCACCTGGGAATCCCCTTAACATAATCAAATGTTATTTTCTAAATGAGTCTAGATATTTCACTACCTATCCAAGCAATAAACTGCATGGCATTTCTGCACTGATAGTTTTCTGCTTCTGGGTCTACCAAATTAGACAAAGGCCCACCACTGTACAATGCTCTCCTAACAGAGGGGAATAACTGTCTGGACCACACGGTCCAGGATTTGTGACTACAGAGTGGAGAGCCAAGGAACCATGCAATTAAGTTGGCGAGCCTCCAGTGAAAACTGCAGGGCTCCTTTAACTCAATCAAGAATAATGTTGTGGACAATATATGATTCAGTCTGCTAAATACAGGAGCAGAAGCAAGATGGAAGTCAGACAGAGACCGCAACATGAAGGACCCATAAGAACAGACTAGACAAATAAGCAGCGGTTTGAGGGGCTGCTTTCCTGTGGTGGAGAGCCAAGTCCCTTAGCACACCCAGCACGTCTAGACCACACAAAAGAAGAACTTGTATCAATCCAATGTAAAACCTGATGACTGTCCAGTGAATAAAATTTCAATGATGTGTGTACCATTGAAAAAAGATACAAGAACTAATGTTCTAGTAAAGATGTGAAAAAAAGCACTTAATGTATTTAAATATTATTTTTTAATTTTTGTCATCTGAGATTAGCTAGCTCAAATATACAGAAAATGACAGAAAATAATATAAGAGATACCTAGAGGTTTAAAGCAATGCTAACATTTCAGTTTGTTTACCTCATTTCTTTTTTTCTTTTTTTTTAAGATTCTTTGTGTTGTGGACCATTTCTAAAGTCTTTATTGAACTTACAATACTGCTTTTGTGTTTTTTGCCTGTGAGGCATGTGAGAATTTTGTTCCCCGACCAGAGATCGAACCCTACCCTCCTGCATTAGAAGGGGAAAAGTCAACCAGTGGACCACTCTTACTCCAGATTAAAGCTACACATATCCATGTTTTTTTTTAGGTTCTATTTCCATTGAGTATATATGTATATGTATAACTGATTCACTTTGTCATATAGGAGAAACTAACAGAACATTGTAAATGAACTATATCTGAATAAAAATTAACTGAATAAAAAGATAAAAAGCAATATAACATTTTTTAAAAAGCTACTGCAAAAATAGTAGGTATTTAATGTACATCTCCTGGTGAGAGAGTGATATGTACTTATAGACCTGTTGTGTTTCAGATAACAGGAGAATGTACACCCAGTTCTTTCTGATGAAAGGGACAGACAATATTTCATAAAAGAGCTGGACTTTAAGATCCTAAGGCCAAAAGAGAGACATTGGCAATGATACAAGACATTAAGGTTCATGTCATCAAGTGGGAGTGGACATGTTAGGGGAAACTGAAACTGCCTCCCTTGGCCAGGCACCGTAGTTACCATTTATGGGAGTTATTTTATGGCAGGAGGTCCTGGTAAAGAATTGAAACGAATAAGCCTCCACCAACCAGAAGAGCTCAGGGAAGGTCAAAAGTAGGTGCTACCTCCTAGTATCCTTCCTGCTGGCATCCATCTTTGCTTAGCAATGCATGCACCGCCAGGAAGGACCCTGAATCAGAATGGTTGGCCAAAGACAACCCGGAAACTAATCCCATCACCATAAAACCCAAGACTGTGAGCCACGTGGCAGAGCAGTCCTCCTGGTTCCCCGGGTGCCCCTTTCCTAGAAAGTCTCCTGCTTTGTCAGCATGTGTGTCTTCTTGGACAATTCATTTCTGAATTTTAGACAAGAGCACACTCTCAGACTCTGGAAAGGGTCCCCCTTCCTGCAACAGATGTGGGGGAGACATGTTGTTTTGACCTGCTCTGACCAATGTGGTAATCACTGCTGTGACTTCTGAGTTCCTTCAGTGATGCCAGTCTGAAATGAAATGGGCTGGATTTCAAAGACTTAGTCCAAAAAATATGCAATATCTCAGTATTTCTCTTACTGACTACATAAATAATGAGAATTTGAATATATTGGGTTAACTAAAATAATTTTTAATATTGATTTCTCATGTTCATTTTATTTTTTTAAGCAGCTACTAGAAAGCTGTAAATTTATGTGGCTCTCATCATATTCTGTTGGGCAGCCCTCTAGAACACCCTTGTTCTGTCTAATGCTTACTCTTTTTTTGGTTCCCATTTGCAGCAGCCATAGTTTGGGGCAATTTCCTTTCTCTTTCCTTAAAAAATGTACCTTCCCTTATCTCAAGGGGTGATAATTTATTAAGTACTTTGAAAGACAGGAAAGAGCCTCAGGCCCTTTGTGCTTAACAATACTTCCTTTACAACAGTTTTGAGATTCAAAATGAACCAATGCATGAATGTTAAAATCTCTGAGTCTCTTTAGCTCTGAAATCACCATCAGAACATTTCCTTTCATGTCTCTGAATTTTCCAAAGAGGTTCAAGCTCTACCTGACTCTTCACTTCCTGAGGTAGTGTGAATTATGTTTCTGGGGATTTGGAAGAGATTTTCGATAGCATTATGGTTTCTCTGGTTTTTCTTTTCCTCCAGTCTGAGAAAAGACACACTGAAGCATTGGAACAGACCTCTTGGGAAATGGATCTTGATTTTCCTTCATTTACAGGATTTGACTTGCTTCTGCTTTCCCTGAGGCATCTACAGTCTCTAGAGAACCACAAAGGAGCACTCATTTGCTCCTTTTCTTTTTTCATCTCATTTAAAAAACATACTTATTTGTTTGGCTCTGTTGGGTCTTAGTCACGGCACTCAGGATCTTCTGTTGCAGCACATGGACTCTCCAACTGTGGTACTGTTGTAGCCATGCGTTGCAGGAAACACACTCACTCAGAAAGACAATGCAGATAGTGCAGTGCAGTTCATTACACTGACGGGCCCAAGGCAGAGTCTCCTCTTGGCCAAGGACCCCGACCAGTTTTTTTTAAAAACCTTATATCTCCTAAGTGTATGTGCCCAAACCCACCTCCCCAAGTTCCCTGAAACTAGTCTGAACAAAGGAAAAGAAATATGTAATTAAAGTTGACCTGTGATTCATATGCCTGAAGCCTAGGTAGTTATGAGTGGACAATTATCAATAGGCCTGTGGGCATATCCCAATAAGCATAATAGAATGCATGATTTTATTCAGTTACACAGATAATTAGGGTATTCTTTTAGGCGACTGAGAGTCTAGGTGTGAGCCCTGAGGCTCTTCCATCAGGGGGTTCTGGTTTTCCAGTTGGTATGTCGTTTCCATAGATACTGGGCACATAGCTCAAAGTCCACAGTCCGGCCCAAGATGGAGTCATGCTTTCAAGATGGAGCCTGTTCTGTCTGTTTCCTCCTTCAATACCACAGGCTCCAGAGCCCTTGGGCTTCAGAAGTTGCCCCACTCCAGCCAGGAATCAAACCTTAGTCCCCTGCATTGCAAAGTGGATTCTTAACCACAGGACCACCAGAGAAGTCCCTCATCTCACTTTCAAGAAGCGAACCAGAACACTGATGTTATTTGAAAGGGAAAGAGGTAAGATTAGTTACTGCAATTTGGTTTTATCAGGTGAAACACGGAACTGTTAGTCCGAGTCAGCTGCATCCGGCTTCTTCCCTCATGCCCTGCTCTCAGCTGGGGAGGTGGGGGTTGGTGTAGGGAAGAAGTGTAGACTCAGCCTTTTTCCTGGCTGGGAACTACTCATAAATAGAAGGTGTTACAGTCTTACTCTAACAGGGTCTAATAACAGTGCTTAAATGATGTAGGTTAGACCCCTACATATGGTTAGGCTACTCAAGATGGCTGTTCTCTTGCTATCTGAATATACCCGACTAGACCAGTCCCTGCCTCACCCACAGCCTACTTACCTGGCTGACCTTCGCTCTTAATCAGAGCTTAATCAGTGCTTGTTCTAATCTTCAGAGCAGGATTATCTCTACTATAAGTTGATCAAAGGGGCATAGGGGTGTTTCTCAGGTAACCTGACGTCAGCTCCCTCTGTAACTGGTAACTTCTCTCTTCCCTCAGTAGCAAAGCCTGCTGCCATGTCCTGCCGGTCACCTGGCGCACAAGGTTGGGTGTCACTCCAGGGCCCTTCCTCGGACATGCAAGCTCTCCCTGTTGCAGGAAGGCGGCCCCCTTCCAGAGCCCGAGTGTGGGCTGTTGTCCAACACTCAGAAATGAATTGTCTGAGAGACACACGTGCTGACACAGTCAGGAGATTTTATTGGGAAGGAGCACGGGGGCAGAGGGCAGCAGGGTGAGGGGGCAAGGAGGTCCGCTCTGCCATGGGGCTGGCAGCCTCAGGTTTTGTGGTAACAGGGCTAGTTTCCGGGTTGTTGTAGCAGCCCGGAGTATTACATATCAAGAAGTGGAATTGCTGGATTATGTCGGAATGATATGCTTAATTTTTTTTTTTTAGACCTGCCATACTATTTTCATAGTGGCTTTACCATTATGCATTCCCACCGACCTGGAGCTGACTTTGAATAAGCGTTAAGAGAGAATGGAGACAGAGGAGCACCTGAGAAAGCAGAGAGGCCTTGAAGGAACGACACCTGTGGCCACATCAAAAAAGAGGAGGGATGGCGGGATGAGCCTGAGGTAGTGGGCGGAAGGTGGCCCCTAAAGTTAGCTCCTTACGCTGAAATCCAAAGAGGGAGGGAGGGATTTAAAAAGTGGTGATGGGGGTGTGTGGGGAAGGTTGGCATAAGAGGTCTGCCTTCCAAGAAATCCACTGACAGGAGTATGGAAGCTGCGTTAGACACGGCAAGTCCATGAGAGCACTTCCGGGAAGCAGACAAGAGCCTGAAGAACAGCGCTCGGGCTGGAGGCGGGGACTCGGGTATGGAGGAGGCAGTGCCACAGAGGCGGAGTCAGAGAGGCTGCGATTCAGAATAACTTCCCCTGGAGGAGGCTACACCACAGTGTTGGAGGCAGAGACGCTGCGCTTCAGAATAACTGCCCGTGGGCAGACCCTAAGGCAGCCCCATGAGTCCCTGGGTGTTCATGCTCTGTGTAATCTCCGAGTGAGGCAGTAGTGTGCCTCACTTCTAGACAAAGCAAAAGCAATGGGATTTTGCTGATAAAAGCAGTTCATTTTGAGTCCATCAAGAGGAAGAGTATCCTGAGTGGCCTGATTTCCAAACCCTTAAAAGAGGAACTGGGCCCTTTCCAGTTGAGAGAGTCCTATTGGTGCAGGAGAAGTTGATTCTGACTCCATGTTGGAACTGTTTCTTTGACTTGCTTTCCGTTGCTTTTGTTATTATAATCATACATAGTGGCCTGCTTCAGAGAACCCTGCCCCGGTGCCTTGACTGTTAAAGTGCCTTTGCTCAGAACCCTGCCCACCTGCAGATGGCAGGAAGGAAGAAACACACCACTGCCTGAGGCTTGCCATTCTAGGAATATTTGCAAGATCAGTGGCCTTGTTTCCTTTGTTTCCTTGCCTCCCCCTCATCTCTGACCCATAAAAGAAACTGGCATCCAGACCCCGACTAGATGATTATTTTGAGATGCTAGTCTGCCATCTTCTTGGTCAGCTGATTTTCCAAATAAAGTCGTATTCCTTGCCTCAACCCCTCCTCTCAGATTCACTGACCTATCCTATGGCGAGCAGAGTGAGCATAGGTTGGTAACACTATGGGCTTGACGATGTAAGCAGTCATACTAGAGAAACCCACACGCCAGGACCTGTGAGCAGCCTCCAGCCAACGAAAAGGCAGTCATACAATCCCAAGAATATGAAATCTGTCAACAACTCGGGGTGAGGGGGCTTGGAAGCAGTCCCTTCCGCAGTAGAGCCTCCAGATCAGAGCACAGGTGCAATCCACACCTTGATTGCAGCCTTGTCAGACCCTGAGCAGGGGACCCAGCTCAGCCATATTCAGATGCCTAACCCAGAAAACTGCCAGATAATAATATGTGTTGCTTTAAGCTGCAATGGTTGTAGTAAAATGTTATGGAACAACAGACTAACACAACTTCTAAGCTCCCTGGGGGTGCCCCTTAGGGAACAGTGGGGTGGGGGAGGAGCTGATGACAGTTACAGCTAGCACTTACAGACTCACCATGGGGCAGGCACTGTAATAAGATTTTAGGCAGCTGATTTATTACCCACAACAGTCAATTGTGTTAATTGACCATTGTACAACACAGTCCCCTTCTTGAGACAGGGAGGCAGGCAGACCCATGTTTAGCAGCACAAAGCCTCTGTTCCTTCCTCTCTATGCAAAGGCAAACAATTCCCAATCAGAAAGCATGTGATCTCTGCTTTAGAAATTCCAGAATCTGTGGGCCCTTAATCAAGGAATTTTTTCCTTTAGCTACTGTCAGCTAGCTGGATTTTTGTGTGTGCCATGAAGCCTACTGAATCTCAGGTATCCAGCAGAGGAACAGGCCTCAAGACATTTCAGGACTCATCTTCTGCCACATCTTCCCTGAAGAGAAGACAAGAAACATTAAGGCACATTTTTCATTAGAAAAGAAGTTTTATTTAAGGTAGACACAACAGTGCAGAACAAAAACACCACTTCACTTTTATGTATAGACACAGTAGCCTTGGTGTTCAGCCTTTCAACTCCCCTTAAATATCAGCATGGTCAGAAGGCAGGGCGTGGACAGGTGACTTATGTGGAAATATGAAATAGAATGGTCAAGGCTCTTGGTTTTTAACAGTCATTTTCTAACACTGTAATTTGTTCCAATCCTTCAATCTCTGTGGAATAGAAACCAAATCATTCTTACCAAATGACACGGAAAGAAAAAAAAAAAAAAAAAAACCAAACATCTTTCTTTAAAAGGTTTGAAAAAAATGTAGTCATTAAAAAGAACGTAAATTATGCCTAGAGCACCACTTTATGAATACCGTTAAACTGTCATTATCGTGCTTTTAAAAAAAGCCAACATGTTAAAGAGGAGCTGATGGCTTCAGTTTTTGTAGAAAACTCTTGGGACATTGCAGAATTCTTTTTTCCTCTTCTGATGAGGCACAGAGAAAGCATTCAAGGTACGAGAAACTTTTACAACTTTCAGGAACAATGACTGATCAAATCACATGCATTAAGAAACAAGTATTCTTACAGCAAAAGAGAGAATCCCCAAACATAATACATTTCATCTAAAGCAGGCAGGACAAACCAATCAAGGATGAGCGTGTATTACATTCCATAAATGACACAATGTCATCTTTGCCAAACTTTCTCAAAGGTTTTACTTAACTTGTGAAAAACAGAACAAAAATGCCAATGACTGCCCAGGAGGAGCCATTTCATCCTAGTACCTTCAGCTGAAATTACTCAGAATTGCACATTTCAGTCAACATTCCTTTTCAAATTATTCTGGGAAATTACAGAGACCTTTATAACTTCAATTGCCCTAATCACTGGGAGGCAACACTGAAAACTTGTATTGAACATGGAAAGGATCACAATTCACTCCAAAATAAAAAGCTAAGAACTGTCACTAATTACATGCCGAAATCTATCCATTTGCAGAACGGATCCTTTCTCCAGCAAGAGGCTAAATAAGCCTCGCCTCCCCTGACCTGCAGAGGACCATTTGCCTTTTAAAATCAAATTACAGTTGTCCACAAACTAGGATTTATTATAATGGTGTGCTCTTTTGTTCAAGTATTTACAGAATGCCTAGTCCATGCCAGTCACTGTTCTGGAACTTGTGATATGGCAATGGGTTTAAAACAAAATAAGCAAAAGAGACCAACATGCATGCATTTTAAAAGCTGTGCAACAATCTAGCTCTAAGCGTTGAACAGTTCTCACAGGGTCAGTGCATGCAGTGCCCTGCCGCCATCCCAGCTTAGCTCATCCTTGCGAAGGAGAGGCTGCTCAGAATAGGAAGCCTCCACAAAAGAAACACAAACACCCCACAGGACCTGCCTACAATGTGGGACATTTCTCCATTTCTCCCAGGATGCTTACGAAGTAGGACAAAGCATCGTGCATGTCACGGTATGCCCACCCTCCCCCTGCCCAGCGAGGCTGGCTGCAGGGGACGATGCCGTGATCTGGAGGCTGAGAACGTTGTCTACACAGACCCCTGATCAGGCTGGGCTACTGCCCACCCCCCGCTCTCTTAATGGACTCTTTCAGTCTGACTTGAGGAAACATTGTCAGTTATTCAAGGGGACAGCTCATTCTAAGTGTGTAAACACTAATCAGTAAATTGAAAGGTTGTTGCTGAACGATAAGACGCGGGATTCTTGGCCTCCGGAGGAGACGAATTCAATCCAGGGCCAGAGACGAGGCTGGATCGCTCAGAGCTTTTGTGTAATAAAGTTTTATTAAAGTATAAAGGAGATAGAGAAAGCTTCTGACATAGGCATCAGAAGGGGGCAAAAGAGTACCCCCCCTCCTAGTCTTTAGCTGTATGTTATATAGTCACTCATAGTCTGCTAATGAAAAGAAAGGAATGTCATAAAATTTAGAATGGCACCAGATAATTCATCCCTGGCCATAAAACGATTGACTTGAATCTTGTAGAAGGGCAGAATACCAACAAATAGCTCTATTTACATAGATTAGGGGAACAATACCTGAGTAAGTAAGTTAGGCCGTTTGGGGGAACCAACTTGAAGATAGAGTCTGGGGTTCATTAACATAGCTTAAGACAACAGTTCCATAGGAAAAAGAAATGTATTGGTTAACTCAAGGTTTGAGAGTAGTTAGCTTCAGGTGAGACCAGGTGTCATGGCAACACAGGACTTTAAGAGAAACCTCCTTTTAAATTTATATAGAGAAGGAAAGACATATCGCTGGTTTGTTTCTTCCTGCCGCTTATGAGAGATAAAAATGTCTGGCACCTGCAGCCTCTTTCCTCCATTTGGAGACCCCTGGCCTTCCTTCCCGCCTGTTACCCTCTCAGAATGAGCACCTGACTTACTGTTGGGAGCAACGCCTTTTCACAAGGGCTACGGGAATCTCCCTACCACGCGGCTTGGTCCCCAGCCATTAGAGCCAGCTCCTCAACCTGGGGTGTGTGGACCACGAAGACCCCAAGGGTATTTAGCATTGTGTGTGTGTCTGAGAAGAAGGTCCCTAGCTTTAGAAAATGTATTTACAAGAAGGTTTGGAACCTCCTAAAAGTTTAAGAGCCTCTATCTTAAGGGAGTGTCTGCCTGTTATTTGGTGAAATTAGAGGAGCCGGACACTGCTGTGAGAATGGTTGGTCAGACTGCAGACCCAACACCGGTGCTACAAGGCCTGGGTAAGAGGACATGTGGTGGTTTATTAGGAAGACACTGGCCGGAAACAAAGTTAGCTGACACTGGCAGTGGTCATTTAGGATCTGTTTGCCCCCTTTTGTAAGCAATGATTGATTCCTCATCCTTGGGAATCTGCTCAAAGGTAGTCCTCACCTAAGCCAGCAGTGGATAGAGAAGTTAACTTTCCTAATAACGCTTTTCCTCAAGTCAAAATGTATGGCCAGATGTCCCCATTAGCCTCTTATTGCCGTGATTGTTCATGGACAGTATCATGTACCTCCAGGCTGTGTTCCCCATGTCCTGCAAGGTAAGGTACAAAGAGCGATTGGAGCTCTTTCTGTTCAGAATCACTGTCTGTGTTACTGTTTTATTTAAGCTTCAGCTTGAGGGATACGTGGCTAAAGAACTTCCGGGAAAAGTAATAACTAGACTCTCAAAACTATCAGCTAGAAATGACGGGAAAGAGAAAAATAGTTTTGTGTTCCCCAAGAACACAGCATTTGCTGGGAGTTCTCTGGAAGGACCTTCATTGTGGTTATTACTCTTCCTCTTGGTACCTGCCTCTGTCTTCACTGCCTTTTACTAGTCTCTGAATTCCTCGAAGGTGGGCACCGGCCTTATTCACATCCACGCAGCCAGTAACTAGCTAACCTCTGGGACATCACAGATGCTACTGGAACTCAGAGAGTAGGGATGGGGGGTGCACAGATGTTAGGGCTCTAATTAAAGAATTACATGTGACAGGGCTGAGAAAGTTCCTGATTTCCTAAAATAACATATCCACTTCAAACTATAAATTAGGGGCAGTCTATAAAGAATCTGAGACTTTGGGGGGAAAAAAAATCAAGTCATAGAAAACTATATTTCAGAAAATTTTCAAATTACACAAAGAAACAGGTGGAGAGAACTACAATACAACATCTGATACAGTGATATAAAAAAGTAGCAAAATCGATGATTTAGATTACTGACATTTCTAAGTCACACTATATTTCAAGGGTAATAAATATTATGCAGTAAGAATAATTTAAAACACTGATTGAATTCTGGATATTTATTATTAGCTTTCCATCTCAGAAACCATCACAGAAACACAAATAAAATCCACTTCTGCGAATATTCTGAAAGGCAGAGAGCAGCTTATGTAATTAGATCAGGTAAACAACTGTCCCTAAGAGCCACACATAAACTTTGAGGCTCCTGAGGATTATTCAGTAGCAATGTACTAATTTTAACTTTCCAAGAATAAAAACTGGAAGGTCCACAGATGTCCTTTTTAAGAATTTTGTATAAAATGTAAACATAATTGGGATCTATTTACATGACTGGAATTGGGAAAAGGTTTCTGATATTCCCAGTCAGCCTTGAATGTTTACGAAATAATGCTTGGTTGATACACGACATACCTATTTGTAACATTTATTCTATAATTCCTCATTAATGCTAGAATGTTCTTCCCAAATGGCCTCAATTCTGATATCATACAATTCTAAAGTTAAATGAATTTTTCAAAGATGTTTTTAAATATAAATAAACTGCAAAATTGTTCTGGCTCTGAGCACATGTTAATGTGCACATGGCAAATGTCATTTATACATTCTGATCCTAATAGGCAAAAAATGTCCCTTACTTTAAGCCTTCTGTGTTCTTTGATATGTTTTCTTTATTGAATTAAAATTATACCTTCTGTGTTCTATTAAGCCTTCTGTGTTCTGTGAATTTGCCTCAGTAACATCCTGTCTCAAATGCTTTTGATAACAGAGGAATGCCCTGCAGACAACCTCTTCTAAAGTAGCCACTTTAACTTGTTCTGTATGCTTGCTTTCCCCACTGGGTTCATTTAGAAGCATTCCTTCCTGTATGAAGTCAAGAATTACACATCCTTTCAACTCTACCTTATTAACAAAGTTCTCAGCCAGAGCAGCACTTGGGTCCACTGCCCTTTGCAGCGCAGGGCATCACATAGTGGTTAGAGGGTCTCAGTTGGCCACGGGTGACAGGTGGCAGGGCCCAGAGCCTGGTTATGAGAACAGGAGCGCCAGCGGTTCTCCCAGGGTAGGACACCACCAGGCAGAGACCCCCATGGGTCCAGAGTCAGTCAGGGAATGTTTTGTCCTCCAACAGTCATTGGGACATAGACGAGATTCATATTAAATTATACCCTGACATTATCATCCCATAAAACAAAATAAAAAGCTCCCCAAGTTCTTGCTCTCTGTAGTTCAGAGGCTCTTTGCACCATCTGCACAGAAAGGCATTTTGTTTGTGGCACTAAAGCGCTACTCCTCTTCCTGGAATTAGCCTTACCACTTTTCGCGTCGACACTTGCCGAGGCTTACTTGTTTCCACGTTGTCTCGTAGGAAGTTCATGAACCACCCTCCACAATATTTGTTGACCATCATTTCCACCAGAGACTCAGTAAGACACGCTCAGTACCTCTGCTGAGAACCATTTACTGCCAATCAGCTGGGTGCCTGCCAGAGGTGCTGTAGCCAAAACGAATCCCAGGTCAGTCACTGATCTGAAGTTCACAGGACAAAAATCATCAGCAAGAAGTGTCCAGAAGTCTCTGTCGGGCATTCTTCTCTCTATTACTTATTTTTGTTTCACTGTGTACATTCAAATCTGCCAGAACAGAAAACAAGCATTTATGATGGAAATCCTACGGCAGGTTCCATTGGCACTAACTTTTCCTCTGCTATCAACCTAGCTGTTGGTTTCTGCCTCATCCACTTAATCTTAGCTTCACTGCAGAGCAGCTGAAGGTGGGTCAGGATGACAAGTAACTCAATAAACTCCCAGTCCCTTTTGTAAGAGACAGAGAAAGACCAACAAGATGATCAGAGGGACAGGGAGACAAGCCAGTAAAACAAAACAAAAATGAGCAAGAGTGACATCGGAGAGGAACGCTTGAGCAAGAGGTGGAGAATGAGACAGAAGAGAGTGAGAAGGAAGAGCAACAGGTGTTTCCCCTGGAAACCTGAGGCAGCACCAACAACCCCCTCTCTCCCTGCACTGAGGGCTTTCCGCTAATCACACTGGAGAAATAGGCTAACACCAGTGGGCGGGGCAGACACTGTCAGTCAGTCATTGGAGGCGCAAAGGGCTCCGTGGGCTCCCCGGCTCCCCAAGAGCCAGGCCTACCTGGCAGCTCTGTCGTCTGGTCCCCCAGCTCCTCCGCCGTCATCTCCACAGGCTCGGGACTTTTGCCATCAACCATGTCCATCTTGATCATGCCGAGGTTGGTCAGGAGCAGCATGGGGTCAATGTCCTGACAACTGCTTTTAATATTCTCCAGGACCTTAAGACATTTGTATGACTTGAGTTCACTGATATTCTCCTCCAAGAAAAGAACATAGAGGCTCAAGTCATTGTACCCTTCCAACTTCAAATGCAGAACATCGAACGTGGGCAGGATTTCATACACTTTGAGAACATCTGTCTTCTGCTGGAAGGGAACAAACAGGGAGTAGACCACCACCGGAACCAGCATGACATACACCACGAGGTTGATGAAACTGAGCAGCCGGAAGATACCAACAGCAATGAGCTTGCACTGGAACTTATCGGGGACAGTGCTGTCATTTTTCAGGATGCCGGATTTGATGCTGCAAACGAACTCATCCGAGAGAGAGGAGAGGCTCAGGTAATAGCCCAGGTAGATGCTGGCTAACAGTATCGTGCTGAGTGACAGCACCCGGCAGCTCATGTACTTGACGATTAAATGTCTGGAGGCTTTCTTTGTCCTTAAGTACTGTTCCACAATTGGGTACCTGAAGTGGCTTTCCTGTAAACTAAAAAGAAACAAAGAAAAATAATTTAAATCCTCACCAACACCATCAAATAGAAACACATTCAATGGTACCACATGGAAAATTTCCATCACCTTCCCTTCCATACTTCTCTATCTGTAACTTCACTGGAGTACCCAGGGAATAAAATTAGTTTTTTGTTTTCTGTTTTTTTTTAAAAAAAGAAGGAAAAGTAATAATAAAACCCTTCTCCCCCCAACTTAATATTTTAAGGAAGGTCTAATTCATTAAATGTGCTACTTGTAAATTGTTAGAACAACTCCTGGCAGCCTAGTGAATGGTAAATATTTGTTACATAAATTTGATTGTTCTTATTCTACTGCTGTTTTTTTAAACTATAATTTTCCATTCAAGTGTGTAGAAAAAAGACAATTTTTCCAGCCTAACTAGAACACATCTGCTTCCTGTAGGCCAGCAGTGGGAGGCAGACAGCTGAGAGGGTGTGGGTTTAGCTAAACCTGGTCCTGGTTCCAGGTCTTCCACTTAAAGCTACAGGACAGAGTTTTCAACTGGGGCGGCGGGGGGGGGGGGGGGGGGAGAATGAGACAACAGCTGTGAGGGGGATAAATAAATGCAGTTATCTGTAATGATGTTTTGAATATTAAATGAGATAACGTGATAATGCACTTTGGAAAACTCAACAGTGTCTGAGTTATATTAAGAACTTTTTAAAATGAGAGCTGTGTGCTCAGTTGTGTCCAACTCTTTGTAGTCCCATGGAACATAATCTGCCAGACACCTCTGCCCGTGGAATTCTCCAGGCAAGAATACTTGAGTGGGGTGCCATTTCCTACTCCAGGGAATCTTTCTAACGCAGGGATTGAACCCACGTCTCTTGGATCTCCTGTACTGACAGGCAGATTCTTTACCACTAAGTAGTGCCAACTGGGAAGCCCAAAATGAGACTTACTAATGCGGAGATCAGTCCTGGGTGTTCATTGGAAGGCCTGATGCTGAAGCTGAAACTCCAATACTCTGGCCACCTCATGTAAAGAGCTGACTCATTGGAAAAGACCCTGATGCTGGGAAGGATTGGGGGCAGGAGGAGAAGGGGACGACAGAGGATGAGATGGCTGGATGGCATCACTGACTCGATGGACATGAGTTTGAGTAAACTCCGAGGGTTGGTGATGCACAGGGAGGCCTGACATGCTGTGATTCATGGGGTCGCAAAGAGTCAGACATGACTGAGCAACTGAATTGAACTGAACTAAATGCTATTATTGCTATTGTCAATAACAAAAACCAAAGGAAGAATGTCAAAAAAGCAAGGAACTTGTTCCCTAGTTCCCTCACGTCCACTCTTGGTGCCCAGGAGCCTCATAATCCTGTGTTTCTCCATGAAGGGGAAGGTCAAAGCAACTCACCCTGCACTTGAGAATATGAGAGAGTGACACTTCACTCCACAAGGGAAGGACTTGAGGTGAGGACCGCTGCTGGGGCAGACAGGTGGGGTGAGATCTGGGGAGAATGGGCCTTCCTGGCTCCCCCCAGGTGTCACAAGGCAGATGGCAGTCGCCCATGTATTGGTAGTGAGAACCCAAAGCCCAGATGGACAGGAGAAGGGCAGCAAACTCGTACTCCCAAATCCCAGTGGGCTGGGAGCTGAGTTACCTTTGCCCCGTGTTCTCATTAACTTTTGGTGCTGGACAGACACTGTCTCTCAAGTCAAGGTCATGCATGCTCTTCGCGGCTTTAATTGCGCGGTTGTAAACTTTGTCGAGTTCTTCCATGATAAACTTCAAATCCGAGCAAACATGAGGAGCAGCTGCGAAACGCCAAAACAGGGAGGGCAGGTACAGCAGGATGGCCACCAGCAGCAGGATGTAGGGGAAAAACTGAAAAACAGAGGAGCAGATCATGCAATCACCAGAACTGCGCCCCCCTCCAGTCCCCATTGAAGTTACCATGCCAAGCAATGTGAGCAGTTTTCTCATTTTGACACTAAAGTGCATCCCCACATCACTTGTGAAAATCAGGCTCCTTACCCAGTAGCTACATCTTAGGGCTAAATTCACCTGTCCAGGTAATACTTGACACTAGTAACTCCCCAACTTTGCTAGACTCTAATTTGAAATAATTGGCAAGTACATCATGACACATGATATCTCCACTCTAATCAAAGAAAGAAACAAAAAATAAAATTATTCCCTGGTCTTTTAAAATAATTCCTCAGCAAAATCACAATTAAGGAACTGTGACATTAACAGTAGCCTCCGGGTTTTCTTTTTTTAATCGCTATGATTTTAGGAGGTCACTAAGGCTTTTGGAACTCTGTTTTTCTCCCTCTCTGGAATCTGGGAGAATAACACAGAAATGCACAACTTTTCTCAAAACAAATTAGAAAAATGTTGGTTTCAGTGACTCAGTAAACATCTCATGAACCAGTGGAAATAAACAGGTAAAATCCACAAAGTGCAGAACGGACCTTCCGTAGAGGGACAGACCATGAGGACCACACAGCATCCTCACTTTACAGCCAGGTAATCTCAAGTCTAGAGAAGCCAACAATAATGGACAACAGTCATGGGGGAGCATCCCAATCTGAATGGTGCGCAAAACCAACGAGAGAGGCTTCAGAAGTCAGAGGGAAGAGCATCCTGTAACCAAGTGCCCTGGGGAAGGGAGGGAAGGCTCAGCCTCAAAGACAGAGGGAGCTGCAGCCAGCACAGATGTGAAGTCAAGCTCAGGCAGTGGCCTTGGCAGCAAGGTTGCTGAGCCTCTGACCTCAGTTTCCCTATCTATGAAATGGTCATGTGACACAGGTGTTATGAAGATTAAATTAGATACCTTATGAAAAATGCTTCACGTGGTGCCTGGCATGTCACAGGCACTAAAACACACCAACCAGAACCAACAGAAGGGCTACAGAGTGGCCACGTTAATGCCAATCCTCACAATGAGCCCAGCAAACCATTACTGATGGCCTCATTTTGCAAAGATGAAGAGGATGCCCAGAGCAATTGCTGGCCCTGGAGCACAAAGCTGGTGACAGAGGCAGGATACAAAGCTGGACCTTTCTGACCCCAGAATCATGCCTCTTCCACCATAATACACTGCAGATTATTTCACTTCTCTGGAAAACTTATCCCTCCCTTTGGATTGGTCTCTCTCCACAGCTCCTCAGAGCTGTAACAGAAAGAGGCTACGAAGGCCTTGAGTTGACACAAAACCTGACCCTGACATCTCTGGAAGCCGGCAGCAGACCAAGTGAGAGTGTGACTCACTACAGACTTGTGTGTGTGCTTAGTCACTCAGTTGCATCCAGCTCTTTCTGGTCCTATGGAGTGTAGCCCGCCAGGCACCTCTGTCCATGGAATTTTCCAGACAAGAATACTGGAGTGGGTTGGCATGCCCTCCTCCAGGGGATCTTCCCCACCCAGGGATCGAACACGCATCTCTTAAGTCTCCTATATCGGCAGGTGGGTTCTTTACCACTAGCGCCACTGGGGAAACCTGGGAAGCCACTATAGATTATTAATAGATGTACAGAAAAGTTGCAAAGATGGTCCAGAGTGTTCTCAAATGACCCTCATTCAGTTTGCCCCACTGCTGACATTGGACATCTCCATGGTACGCTTGTTAAGAGGAAGAAACTGTTGTTTATATATTACCATTAACTACATTTCAGGCTTTGATTTGGATTTCTCCAGTGTTCCCATTAATGCCTTCTTTTTGTTTCAAGATCTAGGGTACACACTGCATTTTGCTGTCACGTCTCCCTAGAAACCTTGGTCCTATAACAATTCCTCAGTTTGCCTTGTTTTTCATGAAGAACAGCATTTTTAAATGCTTAAAATAACACAAATTCACAAAGGAAATGGCTGACACTGATATACAGCTATCACAACATTAAAAGACAAATTTGTATATGCTTCTTTATTAGCACATTTGATGGGATCTAACAGATGGTCCAACAACACAGTACCTTGGAAGTGATGAAGAGTAAAAAGTACTTCAAGACAGCTGAGATTTCTATGGGTGACAGTGACAGGTGGTACCGACACCACTATAGATTTTTGACTACTTTCAGACATGGTTTATAAACTTTTAGTTGGAAGTAGACAGAAAATAAGGCTGCCCTATGTTTTCTTATCCCAGTTCATAGACTTCCCGACGTTATCATGGAGCCCATATTAGGAAGCCCTGCCCCAGGGGCAAGAGAAATAGCAGAAATGGCTCAGAAACTCCACAGTCTTGGGGGTTCTGGCATGGGATGGCATCCTCAAAATTACTAACCCAATTTACAAAGAGCTGCTACACAATGATACACACAAGAGGCTGTGATTAGCTGCATTTTGGCCACATGATTCATTGTTGGCTACAGTGAGATGCAGTGTTCCTTTAATCCTAGTCACCCTGAGGGGTGCCCATTAGTATAAAAATGAGTTTGTGTTGCTTCCATAACCAGAAGAAACAGGGATTTCCTTTGACAACCACGGAGGGAACACTTTCTAACTTGGGGCTACGGAATATGTGTTTAAGTCACTTTTGTTTCAAAGCTATTCGAATAATAGTATTTAACCTCCAAGCATTCTTTTAAATTGAAAAGTAACTATTTACAGCCTGTAACAATTTTTCTAACATGTCAAAACCATGCAATAATTAGCACCAATGAATAGTTCACCACCACTCACTGCAATTAGAAAAATGAATGTTTAAAGGTATTACACATCGAGTGTTTCTTTTCTTCTAAATATCCTTGTACTAAAAAATAAATAAATAAATAAATAAATAAAAATAAATAAATAAAAATAAATAAATAAAAAATAAAAAAAATAAATATCCTTGAACTTTGATCACCTGTAGCGGAGTGTAGAGGAATGTCATTTGTTAGTTTTTCTTCATAGTTAAACCTCTCTTTTCCTTTCCCATCAGAAAGAAAAAAGTGATTTTCACAAGATGGTTTTAAAATTAATTCCACTGAAATAGAAATTTTTTTAAAAGGCCATGAAATTATATTATTTAAAATCCTTTCGTCCAAATAAGGAGAATGGAAAAACTACCAGGCTTTCAAGTGCATCTGCTGGAGGGGGACGGCTTTGTTCCTAACCTCTATCTACTCCCAGTTAGTTCTGAGGTCTCAGCATCTTTCAAAGTCGTGATTGCATGATTCAGAGTTTTTGCAGATGTAACTAGTGAAGACGAGGTAATACTAACTTAGCATTGCATGCTCAGTTGTGTCTGACTCTTTGTGACCCCATGGACTGCAGCCCACCAGGCTCCTCTGTCCATGGGATTTACCAGGCAAGAATACTGGAGTGGGTTGCCATTTCCTCCTTCATGAGAGCTTTCCAACCCAGGAATCAAACCCACATCTCCTGCATTTCTCACATTGGCAAATGGATTCTTTACCACTGAGCCACCTGGGAAGCCTGTCATATTAACTTAAGTAGTTGCTGCTGTTCTATCGCTCAGTCATGCCTGACTCTTTGTGACCCCATGGGCTGCATCATGCCAGGCTTCCCTGTCCTTTACCATCTCCCGGAGCTTACTCAAACTCATGTCCATTGTTTCTGTGATGCCATCCAACCATCTCATCCTCTTGTCCCCTTTTCCTCCTGCCTTCAATCTTTCCCAGCATCAGGGTCTTTTCCAATGAGCTGACTCTTCAGATCAGGTGGCTAAAGTATTGGAGCTTCAGCTTCAGCATCAGTCCTTCCAGTGAACATTTCAGGACTGATTTCCTTTAGCATTGACTGGTTTGATCCTGCAGTCCAAGGAACTCTCAAGAGTCTTCTCTAAGGACACTGTTATAAAGCATCAATTTTTTGGCGCTCAGCCTTTTCCATGGTCCAACTCTCAAATCCACACATGACTACTGGAAAAACCATAGCTTTAACTAGATGGATCTTTGTAGGCAAAGTAATGTCCCTGCTTTTTAATATGTTGTCTAGGTTTGTCATAGCTTTTCTTCCAAGGAGCAAGCTAACTACCTTAAGGTGGGCTCTAATCCAGTGACTGGTATTCCTCTAAGCAGGGCCATAAGAAGGCACAGAAACACACAGGGGAGAAGGTATGCGAAGACAGAGGCAGAAACTAGAATGATGCACCTACAAGACAAAGACCACCAAGACCGCCAGCCATGACCAGAAACCAGCAGCAAGACACCAACAGACCCTCCCTCTGAGCCCCAAAGCAGGAATTGACTCTGCTGACATCCTGATTTCCAAATCTAGGAGAGAGGAAATCTTGGTTGTTTCAAGTTACTGAGTATGTGGTCACTTGTCAAAGCAGTCCCAGGAAATCCACACGAAGGGGAAGCATGAACTGAATTATGAAGTTCCCACAGTATGGGGAAGCCACTGGTGGAGGGCATGATGGAAATTTATTTTAGAAAGATTATTACAGCCATGAAGAAAAGATGACACTGGAGAGGAGACAGCAGGCAGGAGGTTATGCAGCAGACAGGGGCAGTGATAAGCACTAACAAGGCAGCAGCAGCAGAGAAGATGGATCCGAGAGCTGTTGGGTCGGCCAGAAAGTTCGGGTTTTTCTGTAACATCTTATGGAAAAATCTGAATGAACTTTTTGGCCAACTCAATACACAGAGGGAAAAATCTATCTTCTGGGGCCCAACTGTAAGTGATGGATGGAAAAGGGGAAAAAATAGGGCTATGAATCCCGTGTTTCCAGCTCAGATTGAGGGCATGGGTGGTAGCGCCATCAGTTGAAATAAAGAAATAAGGAGGAACAGACTCAGAGCAGAGAGGAGTGACGTGGGAGACAGAGCTGAGATGAGAAAGTCTGAACATGAAACATCACAGTCAAGAGTAGCCTGGTGGAGACGTGTAGTAGATAACTAAAAATAAAAGAAAATCTGACCATTTCTTTCCAATTTCAGATTCTGCAGCATAGAGATGGTCAAAGAAGCCAAGAGCATGGTTAGGATCCAGGCAGAACGTGCAGGAAAAGACAGGCAAACCATGCAGGACGTGACACCCCAACACTTCAGGATCAGTCAGCAGGAGTCATGTTAATCAAGAACAAATTCTATAGGGGAGGAAACATATAAGGTTCACAAATTATGTTTGCTCCCGGATGCCTGTTGCTTGGGCAGTAGTAACGCACTTAAAGGTAACTTCAATTACACGAAGCCCAATGAGTGAAGGGCTCCCCAGAAAGACTGATGCATTATATCAGCGGTTTATAAAGGAGAGAGGAGAAAGGTGGTGTGTCATTCTATTCTGCACAAACAAAGACACCCAAGGCAGCAGGCTTCATGCTAGGTGACATTCTGGAAAGGACCTAACAGGAAGAGAGACTTGGAAAAGAGAAGATGGCAAACAGAGCATTTGTGTGTGAAAGAAGAAAAGACTCCTGTTAATAGAATTAGAACCAAGTCACAAGGAAGCAAGGAAAAACTTTCCCAAAGATCGGCACGAACATGGCACGGAGTGTTCCATGAGGTGATGAGTTCTGTTTCACTGGATCATCTGGGAGGGCTTAGGAGCTCTGGATCTGGGGTGGGAAACTTTTTCCTGCAAAGGGCCAGACAGGAAATGTTTGTGAGCCATATGGCCTCTGTCACAAGTTGGTGATTCTGTCATAGTATAAAAGCCGACACAGGTAATGTGTACAGGAGTGGGCGTGGCTGTGTTCCAATGAAACTATCTGCAGAAATGGGTGACGGGCTGGGTCTGGCTGGAGCACGTATGTCAGTCTGCCAGCCCTTGTCCGGGATCTTTGCTTTGCAACAAGTGATCCACAGACAAGCACCCTCAGTATCACCTGGGAGCTCGTTAGAAATGCAGAATGCAGGCCCCCATCAGGCCTACTGAATCTGAGTCTGTATTGCAGAAACTCTGGATTCCAGATTCTGATCCCTCCCTCATCCAAGATTGCTTCGTTATTTGCTTTTCTGTTTAGTGACCTATCTGGCTGGGCTACAATATATCCTCAACAGTGTCCAGTTTTCAACAAGAACCACCACCACCACTACAAAACGAGACAAGCAAAGAAAAAGGAAAGTCTGAATCTAAATTTCAACAAGATCTCCAGGTGACCTGCGTGCACACAGTCTGGGAAACACTGGTCACTGGTTTAGATGACTGGTGTCTACAATGGAATCTAATCTGGCCTAGCAAAAGCAGACTCTCCTGAAAAGTGGATAAAAATCACATTCCGGGCCTTAATCCCACAGGTTTCAAACCCACAGGTGTCAACTCAGTAGTCTGGCTGGGACCCTGGGTCCTGTATTTTCACATGGATAATGCTAAGGTTTGAAAACCTCTGGTCTGGTAGCCTCAGAGAACCCCTCCCACTAAGCTTCTTTGCATCCACTTAAAGAAAACATAGCAAGATCTGACAACTCCGTTAAGTTTCTTCTTTTTGTCTGTTTTTCAGTCAAAACTGGCTTTTCTGTTTCAGAAAGAAATCGTGCCTAACGGTTGCCTACTTTATGAACTTGAACAAAGAGAAGAGTACACTCAAAAAAAGACCAGTTATCAAACAGTCCTGGAGTGCCAGCTGCTGGTCATTTGAATGCACCCACATTTCCACCAGAGACAACTCAGGTACGAGTCACCAGAAATAAGGCGCGGGAGAGAGAGGGAGGAGGAAAAGGGCCGGCGACATGAAAAAGCAGGTGCAGAGGAGCTCCAGCAGGAATCACACCACCGTCAGTCATGCCCTCGCCCACGCCAGTGCTCCACTGAGTGACTTCTTCAGGGCGATTCTGGGTCTGCTTTTTTTTTTTTTTTGGCTGCGTCAGGTCTTAGTTGGTCATGTGGGACCTTTCATGGTGGTGCATGGGCTTAATTGTCCCATGACATGGGGAATTTTAGTTCCCCGACCAGGAATTGAACCTGCGTCCTCTGCACTGCAAGGCAGATTCTCAAACGCTGAACCACCAGGGAAGTCCCTGGGTCTTCTGGTTTTAGCTCTGACATCAGAACTGAGTTGAGAAGTGTTCACATAAACCCTGTGCCTCTAACCCCCTCATCGTGAGCACAAGTCAGAAGGCTCTGGAGGAGGACCAAGTCTGCTTCTGATCAGGACTTGCAGCCACCTCGTTCCTCACCTCCTGTCCACACATGTGATCCGAGCACCCACTATGGACGGTACATAGTCCTTGGGCACAGGGATGAACAAGACACGTCATGGTCTCTGCCTTCATGGAACTTAAAGAGTCTTGGAACTAAAGAATTAATTGAGAAGAATTAAGGCAAATGCCAGGTGGCACTAGTGGTAAAGAACCCACCTGCCCATGCAGGAGACATGGGTTCCATCCCTGGGTTGGGAAGATCCCCTGGAGGAGGGCATGACAACCCACTCCAGTGTTCTTGCCTGGAGAATCCCATGGACAGAGGGGCCTGGTGGGATACAGTCCATGGGGTCACAAAGAGTTGGACATGACTAAAGCAACTTAGCACACAAGGCAAGTAATGACCGTATCCCAGGGTGATTCCAGGACAAGGGCAGGCTGCTCTGGGAATACACAACCAAGCAACACAGACCAGGGTAGGGTACAGATGATAGTCTGCTCAGCTGCTGCCCCATTTCTAGGATCTGAATGTCTGAGGCAGGGTGTGTGGTCTACTGTCTACCCAGCCGGCCCACAGTCTTATTCCTGGAAGCTTCACATTCACCCACCTGGCCCTTGAAGCACTTTGAACTGGCAACAACCTCAGTCTAGGGTTCAGGGGAAGCTTTTAGGTGGAAACGACATTTAAGCCGAGACTAGAAAACCAAATTAGGAGTTCCCCGGATTCGGGGCTGGTAAGGCTCTTCAAAGTAGAATGTGAGTGAAACAGCCAAGAACATGAGACCTGCAGGAAGTCAGAGCCCCTGGGTGTAGAGGGGGTGAGGCTGGGTCAATGGTTCACAGGGCCAGAAAGGAGAGTGAACTTGTTAGCCAAAATAGGTTTTTGTTTTTGTTTTTTTTAAGAAATAGAGACATTTCATAAGGACACTGGAGGTGTTTGTCTAGGGAAATGAGTGGGAAGCCTTTCCTTTCTCCAGGGTATCTTCCCAACCCAGGTCTCCCGCATTGCAGGTGGATTCTTCACCAGCTGAGCCACAAGGGAAGCCCAAGAATACTGGAGTGGGTAGCCTATCCCTTCTCCAGTGGATCTTCCAGACCTACGAATTGAACCAGGGTCTCCTGCATCAGATTCTTAACCAACTGAGCTATCAGGGAAGCCAGGAAAACGACAGTCATGCCAAAAAGTGCCCCTGTGATCGTGTGGAACTCGGCCGAGATGACAGGCAGTCCCGGGGGCCAGACCAAGGGGCAAAGGGCTCAGAGCTGCCTAAGGAAACAGACCTGATGGGGCTCAATGACGAACAGGATGCGGGGAGGGAGACAGAGTTGCAGTGGCCCTCGGATCTGTGGCTGATCTAACAGGGTGGCTGGTGTCATGAACCGAGCTAGAGGTCACACTGCGGACAGGAAGGGGGCAGAAGGTCAGCTCTGAAGCTGTGCTGGAGGCACGAGCCAGACCTCCAGGGGTCCAAACTTGGGGTTCAGCGGGTCATGCGGATCTGGAGCTCAGGAGAGAGGGCCAGGCTGGGGGTGAAGACGTGGGTGTCAATGGTCCACAGTAGCAAAGAGGAACCAGGACCTGGGATGGTTCCGGGAGGGGTGCCAAGGAGGTGCCCTGGGAGAGAACCCCAGCTTCTCAGGGATGGGCGAAGGGCAACACTGCCGCAAGAGACAAGACAGCGCCTGCAGGAGGGTACGGCCTGCAGGACTGGACACTCGAGAAGCCAAGCAGCACATGCCCCGGAGAGAGAAGTAACTGAGCAACAAGGAGGGCGGAGGTGACCTCAGCAAGACCACGCACTGCAGAGGCGGACTCGCGAAAACGTCACTGGGAAGAGAGCCCTTGGGAAGGGAAAGGCTGAGGATGCAGATGAGAAAGATGGGGAGGGGTGTCCCTATAACCTGGGAGGGGGATCCAGAACACAGGTGGGTCACACGGGGGCCTGGCTTTGGTCAGGAGAAGGGGCTCCTCCACTCACCAAAAGGAGGGGGCTGGTGCAGCTTGGGGACACTGGGCAGGCCCAACGGCAACGGGCTGAGGGCGCTCTCACGGGCTGAAGGTCTCTTTCCAGTTCTGGAATGGCTCCTGTACTCTAGTTATTTCTGATTGAGTGCTGAACACCACATGTGAAAAACCGGAGCAAGGGTCTGAGGCTCTGGACGAAGTGACTTCCTCCAGTGAGGACTACCGTAATTTTGCTTCTGGCTGGCAGTAGACCAGAGACACCGACAATCCCAAATTCCCTTCATTTAACTGGTGCTAAAATGCTTCGAACCAAGGTTTTAGACCCTATGAGGGCTGGCTGAACTCTGCATTATCCCTCACTCCTCAGCAGTGGCCTTTCAAGCCTAGGGCGTTGACCAGGGTCCTTCCAGCTTGGCCCGTTCAATTTTTTGTCTCCAGTCCTGTGAATCTGGAAAGACCTCCGCTCAGAGTTTCAGCCAAACTTCTACCAAAACAAGCCAGGCTACCATCACCAGAAAAAGAGCTCCATCTTTCACTAACATCAAAAACTTAGGGCTTGGCTACCCACACTGTTCTATAAGACTTCCCCAACCCTGCAGAAGCAAAAGGAGCCTAGAGACCTGATTTTCACCTTATAGCCAGCAACTAGTTTTGTGACTCCTGGGCGTGACCTCCCAAGATGCCCTTATCCTCACATGTAAAATGCTTCTGGATCAGAATCTTTGATCATCTTCCTGCTCTAGAAGTTTCGCAATCTCTAACATCCCTGCCACCTCCTACACTGGACAATCCCAGAATATACATTCTTCTTCTGTGGATCCATCAGTGCCTAGCCCAGCCACTGATCACAACTTTCCATTCCCAGAAGACCGTTAAAATAAATGGACTTAAACTACCACAAGAGAGCGTCCCTGGTGGCTCAGTGGTAAAGAATCTGCCTGCCAATGCAGGAGATGTGGATTCGATCCCTGGGTCAGGAAGATAATCCTGGAGAAAGAAATGGCAACCACTCCAGTATTCTTGCCTGGGAAATCCCATGGATAGAAGAAGCTGGTGGGCTACAGTTCACAGGGTCATGAGAGTCAGACATGACATGGCAACTAAACCACCACCAGACTACAACAGCATGCATTTAGATGTGCAAACAAAGACATTCAGTTTCTAGAACTGTGCCCATTCACACAGAAAATCCTTATTATCTGCTGCCCTGGCTACTAAGTCATGCAAAGTTGATGAGGACGCAATCAACGCCAAGGCAGAAGTCAGAGAGAAAAGCCCAACCCCGAAGAAGAAAGGAGTCAGTGGAGAGCATCATTGTGCCAAATGGCACGTGATACACAGACAAGTCTGAGTCACAGCAAATGATTTACATTGTTCTTTTTTAAAAAAGAAGGATGCTATGTGCTCAAGACAAGAGAGCCTCAAATGTTGGCCTCTGGCTTTTTAGAAGCTAACATACCATGCTTTCCTTGGTGGATGAGAAATCCCAAGATACACAAACATTCTACTTGTTTTCATGATGGACAAAAAGACCAGTGGTTGAAAATAATGACAAGCTGAAACAAAGTCCCACTTTCACAAGCACAGAGAAGAACCCAGTGGAGCCATTTCATTATGCAGAGAACATTCTCCTGCGCAAACCTGGGGGCTCTGGCCCAAGCCCCACACTGCGAAGCCGCTGTGTGCCCTGCCCCCACGCTCCCCTGGCCACGGAGCTCCTGGCCTGCTCCTCTTCTCTGCAGGACACTGCTATCTCCCAGGCAGCAATCTTCCCTTCCCTGCAGCATGTGGACCCATCAGAAAGCAAAAGCATGTCTGCCAAAAGCTGTGCTGCAACCAACACCCCCAGATGAATTTTTTCCTGGGCTTCTTGGTGGTGGAGTAACACACAGGCTGGAAGCTACTGACCTCTAGGCTGGTCCTTCCTTTTTCCAAGAGGTCCTGCATGGGGTGGAATAGGAGCTGGTGGAAGCTCTGAGTCCCAGCTCTGCTGTTCTCTAACAAAGCTCCTTGAGGCATAAAAAATGGCCTGAGAGCCTCCTATGGTTCAGACATCCCTGGGCATTAAGGGTAGAAAGGTGACTGAGACACATGAGGTGCCAGCCGTTACAGAGCTAAAATCAGAGGGCTTCAGTTTCCCATCTGCTAAAGGAAGGTGCTGGATCTAGTCATTTTGGAGGTTCCTTCCAATTTTAACATGCTATGTCTTTACGATCTGAGTTACAGCCCTGGTTGGCCACAGGCGGCTGTGGACTGGTGCATCCGCTCCGGACCTCAGTTCCCACGCTGGCAAAGCAAAGAGGTGAGATCTCCAATATCCCCCATTACCTTATGCAGACACAACGGAAGGTTTCCAGAATCGCCTTGCAAGGAGTCCTTCTGCTGGACGGCCGCCCAGCAGTAAGAATCCACAAAGGAAGCCTGACGCCATGAGAAAGAGCTGGGGGAGAAGCAGCTTATCTGGGTACCTAAGGAGCAAGAACAGAGCGTTTCAAGTCAGGGTGAATGCCGGTGTGCGGACCCTTCCCGCCGCACGCCTCCCCTCCCCGCCGGCCTCAGGCTCGCACGTGTTTGCTAAGTCACCAAGCACCGAGACAGGAGTAAGGCCAGCACCGAAACCAAGCATCCAAGTCTGCGGTAAAGCTGACTATTGTGAGCTTTCTGGCCAGCGCTCGACATGACAGCAGCTTGGGCTCAGTTGGGGAACAACTCTTGAAAGAAGAGACACCATCATAAAAAGGAAAAGTGAGGACTTCCCCGGTGGTCCAGTGGATGAGAAGCCTCCTGCCAATGAAGGGGACACAGGTTTGATCCCTGCTGCAGTAAGATTCCATAGGCCGCAGAGCAGCTAAGCCCAGGCGCCGCCACTGAAGCGCATGGAGCCTAGACCCTGTGCTCCTCAGAAGAGGATACTCTGCAGTGCGAGGCCCACACACTGTAACTAGAGAGCACCCACGCGGCCACCAAGAGAACACTGATAAAGAAGGAAAAGTGAGCAGGAAAGGAACCAAAGCCAAACATGCATTAAGGAAATAGGCAGTGGGTTTAGTTTAAGGTGAGGATGTGGGGCGGGGGGACGGTCCCAGGTGCTGCTAGTGGTGAAGAACCCAGCTGCCAAATGCAGGAGATCTAAGAGATGTGGGTTCAATCCCTGGGGTGGAAAGATCCCCTGGACAAGGGCATGAAACCCACTCCAGTATTCCTGCCTGGAGTATCCCATGGACAGAGGAGCCTGGCAGGCTACAGTCCATAGGGTCGCACAGAGTCGGACACGATTGAAGCAACTTAGTCCACGGAGGGTGGGGAGTAGGGAAGGAACTACGTCTCCCACGTCTCCCCAAGAAGGCTACCGTTACTTACTGCCTGGTAGACTGCTCCTGACTCAGCACAGAAAATTGAACAGGAAAAGGAGTCCTTTTTACAACAAAGAAACAGTGAACGCTCAACCTGAGGAAGAGACAGTTGGTGCAACATTTGGTAATACATCCCTGTACGGAAAATCAAGTTTTCCATCTCCTCTAAGCAAAAAGAAGGCTGAGGCCAGAAGAACAGCCCAAATGGTGTATGTTCAGAAGGCAGATGCTCCCAAGTGCCAACCCGCAGGCAGGGAGCAGGGCGTGGGGTGCGGACTGGGGAGCTGGGACCCCCGAGGCTCTCATAACTTGCTGCTCTTCTGTGAGGGGCTCTGGACCTCGTTCTTTCCTCTGCAAACAGAGGCCCGCATCTCCCGAAGACGGCTGCCGTTACTTACTGCCTGGCAGACTCCTCCTGACTCACAGGGGCCACTGTGGAAAGTGCACCAATGAAACTTTGGGTGCAGGGCTGACGCCGCATCTACCCTCCTCACCGGCAGGCAGAGGGCTGGCGCTGAGGCTCCACGGGCCCAGCAGCGCCCCTCCACCCGCAGGGGCACAGGCACCAGCCCTGGGGGCAGAGGCTCCCCCTCCCTGTCGCACGGCTCTGACGATGCTGCACCTAAACCTGCCGCCACCCACAGCCGGGGACTCGCCACTGACTTACAACTCCTGGGACATCCAAATGGGAGCAACATTAAACTCTGCGTCTGAAAAGAGGACCTGGTCCCCGACAGCCACACGCTGAGCGCTACCTCTTCCGGCACAAAGTGGCCAGCAGGCTGTGTTACAGATTCAAGGACGGGAGGGGGTGCCCACCTCCTCCCTCCCCACCTTGCAGAGAGCACAGGACCGCAGGGAGACGCTGGCTGGACGTCCCCGGTCCCTTTGTGAGGGACATGAACACCTGCAAAGGGTCACCGTCTGCTGGGGAGTCACTGTCGTGTCTGACTCTGTGACCCCACGGACTGCAGCCTGCAAGGCTCCTCTGTCCAAGGGATGTCCCAGGATACTGGGAGTGGGCTGGGTGCCCGACCCACGAGGAGGCCCTCCTCCAGGGGATCTTCCCAATGCAGGAACTGAACGCGGGTCTCCTGCATTGCAGGGAGCCAGCAGGGAAGCCTTTGGGGAGGGGCTGGCCTTCACTCTTGTGGCAGGAGAAGGGAGTGAGGGTGTTTAATCGCTACATCATGTCTGACTCTTCTGCTACCCCATGAACTTGCAGCGTGCCAGGCTCCTCTGTCCATGGGATTTCCCAGGCAGGAACACTGGAGTGAGTTGCCATTTCCTTATCCAGGGGATCTCCCTGGCCCAGGGATTGAACCCACATCTCCTGCCTTGGCAGGTGGGGTCTTTACCACTGAGCCACCTGGGAAGGCCCAAGATGTTCCCAAGTACTATGATAGATAGTTTCTCAGTTAGTGGTAAGATACCAGCTCTCACAGCTGAGGAAACAGAGTGCCTGACCCTCCAGCCTGGACCCTGTGCTCTGCCTGCCTCTCTTTGCCACGTGTTGGCTGAATGAAGACACTCTGATTTCGAGGGGGCAGTGAGAGGGTAACAGGCAGGAAGGCCAGGGGTCTCCAAAGGGAGGAAATAGGCTGCAAGTGTTAGACAATTTTTATCTCTCTTAAGCAGCAGGAGGAAAAAACTAGCAGTATATTTTTTCCTTCTCTATACAAATTTAAAAGGAGGTTTCTCTTAAAATGCTGTGTTGCCATGACACCTGGTTTCACCTGAAGCAAACTATTCTCAAACCTTGAGTTAACCAATACATTTTTCTTATGGAAATGTTTGTCTTAAAGCTATGTTAATGTGCTAAGCATTTACCCCAGACTCTAAGTTCCTCCAAATGGCTCAAACTACTTGACAAACCAGTATGTTATACTCAGATATTGTTCCCCTAATCTATGTAAATGAAACTATTTGTGCGGTAATCTGCCCTTCTACAAGATTCAAGTCAATCGTTTTATGGCCTGGGATGAATTATCTGGTGCCAAAATTATCACAAAATGCAACTTATGGATAAGGGGCCTGGTGCCATTCTGAATTTTAAGACATTCCTTTCTTTTCATTAACAGACTGCGAGTGACTATATAACATACAGCTAAAGACTAGCAGGGGGATACTCTTTCTGCCCCCTTCTGATGCCTATGTCAGAAGCTTCCTCTATCTCCTTTGTACTTTAATAAAACTTTATTACACAAAAGCTCTGAGCAATCCAGCCTCGTCTCCGGCACCGGATTGAATTTGTCTCCTCTGGAGGCCAAGAATCCCGGCGTCTTATCGTTCAGCAATAACTTTTCAGTAGCTTCGTGAGATCTGCACTCCTTTCACACTGTACGGAAATCAAGAAATGCATGTCCAGTTTACGCCAGGAACACCACCACCATGTCCGTCTGGCTGAGAGTGCGCACAGAGCTCTGGGCTTTCCATCTGAGTCTGGCCAGAGAGGACGAAAGGCCACAGGCAGGAAACATGCACTCCCAGGACCCCGTGGCAACAGGTTCAGCATCTGCTAACAAGAGACCCGCATCACACCATCCCCCGCCCACGCTGCAGGCCCCTGACTGGAGCCCAGGGCGCAGGTCACGGCTTCTCTCTGAGTGGCATGTTTCTGAACTGCCAAGGCCTGTTTCTGAGCTGCAGACATAGTCACTGCACAACCAGAGGGCTTCCCAGCCCAAGGGGAGCCAGGACAGGAGCAGGGAGGCGGGCCAGCCCGCGCAGCTTCCCCGTAGGACCATCGCCAGCGAGCGCCAGGCTAGTGCAGGTCGCTCTGTGCCTGGTCCACCTCTCTCAGAGGCGGGACTTCGCTGTCCCTGTTTTTTTTGATAAGCTCTCTTTCCATTCTTCTCATTGCTAGCATCTGACGGGCTGTGAGTCCTGGGCAAGCCCTCAGCATCTTCTGACAAACACACATCCACCCTCCCTCCCCAGATGCTGTGTGGGAATTCTTCTGCATTGCTTCCCCATTTTAAGGCTACATGGACCTGAGAGTGACACAAGAACAGGGCTTCCTGGAAAGTCGATGAAACTCACCAAAACCACAGGGTGAACAAAGCACCAAGGGAAAGAGCTGGCTGACTGGGAGGACTTCAGAGGAACCTGCAAACAGAAGAGACTCTGAACTGGTCACCAGCACAGTGAAGAGATGAGGGGCAGCAAAAAGCACGCAAGGGAGCTCTCCCCGTGCTGAGGACTTTGACCCTGTTTTAAAGATGAGGAAAGTGAGGCCCTGCGATCTCATGACTAGTGGGCTGTAGAGTTGGCATATCAACAGGGTTTCCATCTTTATCTTCCAAACACAAGAAAGAAAAGGCAAAAAGCACGGGTTATTGAAGAAACTTGAATCAGAGAAGGTCAAAACAGAGGCAGGGAGACAGGAGACTTTCTTTGAAGAAAACAGGAAGTCCTGGGTTTGCTGTCCTGGGAAGCAGGAAAACAGACTCTAATGGTATCAATTACACTCATTACTATTGATATAGTGCTTTAAAAGTTTGCAAAGTGTTTTAATTTTGCAAAACAACAAAAAAAAGGTTCTAATAGACTTTAATATAAATTATATACATACACACATCATTCACACACACACACACACACACACACACACACACACACTCACACACGGGGTCCAGGTAGGTCATAATACAACCTGTGAAGCACTGACTGGACTTGAAAGTTCTTGCTATATTTTAAGGTTGCCCAAAAAAGTTGCCCAAAAGTTTATTCTATTATAAACTCTCAGTTTCAATGAGAATAACCACATAGAAAGGGACCCTGGCTGTGTGTTAGAGAAAGAGATGGGCGGTGGTCAGCACTGAAAAATAAACACGAAATAGTAACAAGCACTCCTAAGAATGAAACAGGTCTGAATCTGTCTCAGTACGTTTGACACCAACATAAGACCAAAGGAAGTCTGCCCCCAAAGGATCCTTTCTTGACAAATACTCAGAGATCCCAACCATGATAACAGAAAGTAAAATTCCAAGAATTTCAGGATTACTCCTATCTCTAAAAAAGAACCAAATCCCTCCCCTTTAACCTCTCCAGCCGACTTCACCCCAAACCCACCTCTAGCTTCAAACACAAGCAAAGAAATGAATTCTACAAGTCCCACATGGTCCATTTCTGCCTTTTGCTTTGCAGGAACTGACCCTACGGCAAAGGAATTTTAAAATAGTGTGAAAATGTAAGTACTCTCTTGTAATCCAGACTAGAAGAAAAGAAATAGTGAATTGGAATGACAGTTTCATTTTCCTTTAAACCAAACTGATTCACCAGTTCTCTTTTCTTTCCACAGCTAATTCTGGCTTTTAAAGAGAACCCAACCGGAGCTAACATCTGCTCCTTGATAAGATTGTTGCTGTTGTTGTTTATCACCTAGGTGTGTCTGACTCTTTTGTGACCTCATGGGCTGTAGCCTGCCAGGCTCCTCTGTCCATGGAATTCTCCAGGCAAGACTACTGGTGTGGGTAGCCATTTGCTTCTCCAAGGAATCTTCCCAACACAGGGATCGAAACCACATCTCCTGCATTGAAGGTGGATTCTTTACCACTGAGCCACCTGGGAATCCCCTTAACATAATCAAATGTTATTTTCTAAATGAGTCTAGATATTTCACTACCCATCCAAGCAATAAACTGCATGGCATTTCTGCACTGACAGTTTTCTGCTTCTGGGTCTACCAAATTAGACAAAGGCCCACCAGTGTACAATGCTCTCCTAACCAGGATTTGTGACTACAGAGTGGAGAACCAAGGAACCATGCAATTAAGTTGGCGAGCCTCCAGTGAAAACTGCAGGGCTCCTCTAACTCAATCAAGAATAATGTTGTGAACAATATAATATTATGCAGTCTGCTAAATATAGGAGCAGAAGCGAGACAAAGTCAGACAGAGACTGCAACCTGAAGGACCCACAAGAACAGACTAGACAAATAAGCAGCGGTTTGAGGGGCTGCTTTCCTGTGGTGGAGAGCCAAGTCCCTTAGCACACCCAGCACGTCTAGACCACACAAAAGAAGAACTTGTATCAATCCAATGTAAAACCTGATGACTGTGTCCAGTGAATAAAATTTCAATGATGTGTGTACCAGTGAAAACAGATACAAGAACTATGTGCTAGTTCAGTTCAGTTGCTCAGTCGTGTCCGACTCTTTGTGACCCCATGAACCGCAGCACGCCAGGCCTCCCTGTCTATCACCAACTCCTGGAGTCCACCCAAACCCATGTCCATTGAGTCGGTGATGCCATCGAACCATCACATCCTCTGTCGTCCCCTTCTCCTCCTTCCCTCAATCTTTCCCAGCATCAGGGTCTTTTGCAATGAGTCAGCTCTTCGCATCAGGTGGCCAAAGTATTCGAGTTTCAGCCTCAACATGAGTCCTTCCAATGAACACCCAGGACTAATCTCCTTTAGGATGGACTGGCTGGATCTCCTTGCAGTCCAAGGGACTCAAGAGTCTTCTCCAACACCATAATTTAAAAGCATCAATTCTTTGGTGCTCAGCTTTCTTTACAGTCCAACTCTCACATCCATACATGACCACTGGAAAAACCATAGCCTTGACTAGACTAGTAAATGTTCTAGTAAAGATGCAATAAAAGTACTTAATTATTTAAATATTATTTTTTAATTTTTATCATCTGAGATTAACTAGCTTAAATACACAGAAAATGACAGAAAATAACATAAGAGATACCAAGAGGTTTAAAGCAATACTGACATTTTGCTTTGTTTACGTCATTTCTTGTTTTGTTTCTTTTTTTTTTTTTTAAGATTCTTTGTGTTGTGGACCATTTTTAAAGTCTTTATTGAACTGACAATACTGCTTTTGTGTTTTTTGCCTGTGAGGAATGTGGGATTTTGGTTCCTCGACCAGAGATCGAACCCTCCTCTCCTGCACTGGAAGAGGAAAAGTCTTAACTAATGGACCATCAGGGAAGTACCTACTTCATATCTTTTTTAGAAATTAAACATTTTATTTTGAATTTTTTCAGATACACAGAAGTTACACGAATATTACATGACATTCAGCTATAAAAAAACATGGAGATCCTGCCATTTGTGTCATCACGGAGGGGCCCTGAAGGCATTATGCTAAGTGAAATAAATTAGAGAAAGACAAATACGTCTGATCTTATTTATATATTTATCTAATAAAACGAAACTCACCTGAGACAGAAAACAGATTGGCAGTTGACGGAGGCTAGGCAAGGGGAATGAGGGAAATGGACAAAGGTGGTCAAAAGGTAAAAATGTCCAGATATACATTCTGGGAAGTAATGTACAATACAGTGACTACAGGTAACCACACCATATTGTATATTTGAAAGCTAAGCAAGTAGATCTTTAAAATTCTCATCATGAAAAATAAATAACTATGTAAGATGATGATATTAACAAAATTTACTGTCATGATCATTTTGTAACACATACATATATCAATTCATTATGTTGCATACCTAAAACCTATACGATGTTACATGTCAATCACAGCTCAATAAAACTGGGGGAAAAAAGTAAAATTTGCAAACACATATAAAATACAGGATCACCATAAAAAATATTACTGAAATATCACATTGTCAACATTCTGCCACACGCCCTCCCTTTATATATAATACGTAAATTTTTTTCCCCTGAACCTCTTGAGAGTAAGTTGCTGACAATATGACCCTTTCCTCTGAATGGCACATATCTTCAAAGACAAGATATTATCTTACGTTGTGTGCTTCCATGTGTGCTAATGTGCTTCAGTCATGCTTGACTCTTTACATCCCTATGGACTGTGGAGCCCGCCAGGCTCCTCTGCCCATGGGATTCTCTAGGAAAAGAATACTGCAGGGGCTGCCATGCCCTCCTCCAGGGGATCTTCCCAACCCAGAGATGGAACCAGCATCTCTTACATCTCCTGCCCTGGCAGGCAGTGCCACCTGGAACATTACCCAGTGCAATTAGCGAATGGAAACACAGCAACAGAAAAGTGGAATACAACATTGCTGTGTAAGTTCAGGCCTCCTGAACTCTCCTCTACGGCGATCTTCGCTCCACTCAGGATCCAACCCTGCACCACACACTGTGCATTTAGATGTCACTTTATCCTGGTTCCACGGCCCTGCTCTGTTGGTGAAGACCCTGACGCGTGAAGAGCTCAGGCCCCCTGTTCTGTGCAACACGCCTTCATCTGTGTGTGTTAGCAGGGATCCCAGGAGAGGGTTGTGGGCCCTCCACAGGACACCCGTGGAGATGCCCGTGACAGTTTCCCCATGACAGGTGATGTCACCTATGATAGTCACTTGGTCAAGGTGCCATCTCCCAGGGCTCTGCTGTACAAGTGCCTTTTTCCCTGAGAAATGAGTGATCTACAGGGGGCGCTCTTAGACTGTATAAATATTCTGTTCCCCAACTAACTTCTACTCAGTGGTATCAAATACTTCCACTGTGGCTGCAACATGAAGGTTTTCCAACTTGATCCTTCCCTCTCATTTATTAGTGGCATTTTACTATAAAAAGGAGCTTCCCCTTTCCCCCTCCCTCATTTTTTAAGTACCAACATAATCAACATAGACTCATGTAGTCTTGTTTTTCAATATTTTATAATCCACTACTTTTATTACTTTTGAGGCTTAAATTGTTCCAAACTAGCTCCTGTACCTAACATGCTCCCTGGGGTTTTGAGCACTTCTGTACTCCCTGGCACAAGCTGTTCTGGGCTTACCTGTGCTCTGCCTGCTCCAGCCCTGCAACTTGCTGTTTCTCCAAGGAGCCCTCCATTCCTTTCAGTAGGTGATAAAATTTTAAACCAAGATTTGGATGCTTGCTGTGCTCATTGCTTCTGGGATATCATAGCTCCCAAGCCCTTACATCAGACCTAGCTTAGAAGCTGACTTGTGAGTGTGTGTGAGAGAGAGTTTATGCTGAGATTCTGAATTCTGACCCAACATCACTAGGCCTCTGCTTGCTTTCCTCTATTCCATGTTTGTATCCGCTTTCTTTCATTTAGATCCTTAGCCCCCAATGCATCAACATAGTTACTCACTTGCTTAATCCTGATAATTCACAGAAAATAAGTTTAGAACTTTTAAAGCAACATCTGATTTTCACTTTGGATTATATGTCAAAATTGGCCATTTGGGGTCAAGAACCAAAGTAGAGACCAGACAGGGATCTAATGCAATAGTCCAGGTGAGAGAGTGTGAACAGTCATGGTATACATCTGCCTGAAGTCCCTCCCATCACCTCTAGGTCCTAGCTTGGTCCAGGCCAAAGGTTTTGCTTCCATGAAATGATCAATACAAAATGTAGATCAAGGTAAAAGGGAAATCAATGCAAACATCTCTGCTATAAAATTTGTATATATATATATATATATATATATATATTTTAAATGTGTTCTGCAAAATCACTGAAATAACAGAGCTTATAAATCACATAAGATTGAGGCAAGTCACTCAAATTCTTTGCAGATTTTGTACCTAGAGCAGTAACCAAACAGCAACAATCCTGATAAAAACACATTCACTAGTGTGATAAAGGGGTGTGTAAGGAAGGCTGCTGAGTTATGCACCCAAGTACAAAATCAAAGACCAGAGAGAACCACCTGAGAGCATTTCTAAAACAGGGCACGTGACCAAATGGAGCCAAGGGGAGCGACGGGTGAACGGGCACGTGTGCACCATACTCCCCTGAAGCTTCCTGCATCCCCGTCTTCTTCCTGGGTGGCACAAATCATTCACATGCTGGAGAAACGGCCTATGAACCAATGCGACTCACATACTTTGCTGGTATCCCCTAAGTCTGATCCCATATAAACTACTTCCCATCACAGAATCACCGAGAAGAACAAATGTCATTTACTAAATAGGATGATTAGATAGGAATTAAGATGCTCTCACTCAACTGAAGAAAAGAATCTAGTTATCATTCAGTGTCATTTGTCAGAGGAGGAAAAAGTTCAGCGAGGTTGGACAACTTCCAGAGGCAGAGAGCGAACACCTGTGTCGGTTCCATGCAGTCCCCAGGGAACAGCCCTCCTCTGCCCCCGGTGAGAGGACACCCTGAGAAGCAGTGATCACGGAAGAGAAGACAGACGCGGGTGGAGTGGAGGAGGACCGGTGCTGTGGGATGCAAGTCCAGCCAGTAACACAGGAAGAGCAGCAAAAGGGCCCGCCTCAGTCTCCCAGCAGCTCCAGGCCCACGTTCACAGCGAAGTGCCACCAGAAAGCTCAGCACCGCACTTCAGGAAGCACAGCAGACAGGAAGCCGTCTGCAATGCAGGGGACACAGGTTCGATCCAAGGTCTGGGAAGTCTCCACAAGCTGAGGAGCAACGAAGTCTGAGTGCCACAACTTCTGAGCCCATGTTCTGCAACAAGAGGAGACGCCACAGCGAGGAGCCCACACTGCATCAAAGAGTGGCCCCCGCCTGCTGCACCTAGAAAGCCCACACGCACCAACAAAGACCCAGTCAGTGCCACCGAAAATAAATGAGTATTTTTTTTTAAAAGCCACAGGGCCAAGAAGAGCAGCACCATGTGGCCAATGGCTGGTATGTGAAGACCTAACACAAAGTACCTAATGCTACTTAATGCGGAGTCCGATTTGTGGCAGAAAGATTGTTGGCAGGGTGAAGGGGGCCAGCCGAGCGGGATGCTCACCCACTCGCGATGGAGGCTGGGCCCTCGGAGGGAAGGGCCAGATCAGACAAGCTGCCTCACCCGGAACCTCACAGCAGGAAGGACATGTGAGAGCTGGGTCCCTGCATCAGCCCCAGCTGGGTCCCCCCTCCTTCACAGAAAGCGGGGGCTCACTTTTCGCCTTGTAAGAGGGCAGTGGGGATACCAGACACTGCGCCAAAATGAACCGGGTAAATGGATACTGTCCCCAAAGCGCGGGAAGGAGCCGTAAGAAAACACATTTAAGGAACAGCTCATTTAAAGCCAAGGGGCAAGTTAATAGATCCTTTTTAGTATTAAAAGGGTTAGAAGAAAATTATTGTACAACTGGTCCTCACTGACACAGAGGCCAAAATTGTGTGAACATGGAAGTCCACTTAGGTGTGGAGAAGGGATTTTAGCCTAAAGGGAAAAAATTAGGTTCTAAAATATTTCCTGAATATGGCTTTAAGGTCCCATTATAGCCAATAGTCATTAGGTTTTATCCTTTACTTGCTAACAAATTATAAACCTCTCTGAACCCAATTTTTCTCATCTGCAAAATCTCATAGAATTCCTATAAGGACTAAATGAAATGTATGCTACAGTGCAAGCTGACAGTAAGAACTCAATAAATGGTGGCTGTTTTTATTTCTATGTACTAGGCTTCCCTGGTTGCTCAGACGGTAAAGCGTCTGCCTGCAGTGCGGGAGACCCGGGTTCGATCCCTGGGTTGGAAATATCCCCTGGAGAAGGAAATGGCAACCCACTCCAGTACTCTTGCCTGGAAAATTCCAGGGACTGAGGAGCCTGGTGGGCTATTCAGTCCATGGGGTCACAAAGAGTCAGATACGACTGAGCGACTTCACTTCCACTTCCAAGCACCACGGTAAGCACTGGAAATACAAAGATGTATGGGTCATATATATGTCATATCCTATATTATTTTCTTCAGTACCTTTATTTGAATTTCACGGCCCTTACTGGTTTACTTGCTTGTCTTACCTTCTATAAATCTTAGAGCACATGCATTGTGAAAGCATGCCTTGGATATCTGGAATCTGAGATTTAATGGGGTCATGGCTTGAAACTAGACTCAACTTTGTTAAGTCCTTTTGTATCACCCCTCCCTCAAAGATGCCTTTTAAAAGCGAGATTTTATAGTTTCTGCAACAAAGAAAGCCTACTGTGTCAGAGAAGGCCTTGAGTGTCTAAATTTGGTACAAATAATGATTAGCGACTCCAGGAAAATGAGAACAGAGACTGCTACCATTATTTAGACAACGGGTCAAGCGGTGGCCAGTTCTTCGCAGACAGAAGGACATTCTGAACAGACCATGGAGGATTTCATGGACAGATGCAGATGCTGAAGCAGCAAATGTTTTTCTCAAGGAACCTCAGAAAAGACAGGGACTTCTCTGGCAGTCCCATGGTTAAGACGCCACGCTCCCAATCAGGGGCACAGACTCCGTCCCTAGTTGGGGAACTGAGATCCCACATGCCACACAGCACAGCCAGAAAATGAAAAGGAGAGAGACATGTCAGCTTCTCTGAGCTGGGTATTTAAGGCCACAGAGCCTTCATGCCAGCAGCCTTGTGCCAAGGACCTTGTTCTCCCTAAGGGCAGTTCTTTCTGTTTCTCTTTAGCACAACAGAGCACAGCTGTGCTCCGTACGGTACTCAGACTTCGATGGCATTGAGCTCAACCCCAAAAGCTTTTATCGGGCATGGGACCACAGAGGACTCAAAGACAAAGGAAGCATGGACCCTGTCCTTGAAGAGATCACAGTCCAGCGGAGGAGGCCAAGAACATGAACCACTAATAACAGACAAAAAGACTACGTGAAGGCTGAGCCGTGGCAGATCATCATACTCGAAGGGAGGAAAGGAGAAAACCCAGGCTGCGAAAAAGCACAAGAAAGGCTCAGAGTCTTTGATTATTTATTTTAAAGTGTCTATCTATTTATTTGGCAGCACTGGGTCTTAGCTGCGTCACGTGGGATCATTAGTTGCGGCATGCAAACTCAGCTGCAGCATGTGGGATCTAGCTCCGCGACCAGACATCAAACTCGGGTCCCCCACGCTGGGAGCCAAGTCTTAGCTACTGGACCACCAGGGAAGTCCCAGGCTTGGTCTCTGAAGTTCACTACATGTTACAAAGGGGAGCAGACCACTGTGCCTGGAACAGAGTTCAGCTGGAGATCAGATAAAGGACACATGATAACAGGGTGACCTGCTGGGAAGTCTAGACTTGATGCTATAATAATCACCAGGAGGTCTGGCAGGCTGGGTGGTAGGAGGTGAGCTGTGTTTTATTAATAAGATCCTTGGGGCTGTAATTCACACACCCATGGTCTTGATGCCCCGCTGAAGCTACAGTGCTAAATTGAGGATGGGGCTGGCTGTGAAGGAGTAAGGAAGATGGTCTCAGGAACGGGAGATGGTCCCAAGAGTGGGGAACAGGGTCGAGACCCAGAACAAACTAGCAGCTTCTATGCTGGGTACAAGCTCGCTCTGCTTTCAGAGTGCTGCTCCGGCAGAGTACACAGCAATGTCCGAGAACTCAGGCTGCAGAATCAAAGCTGTGCTAATCCAGCCCCTACTGACGGCAGGCCCTCATCTGTCAGTCACACGGTGCTGGAGGGCGTTGGGCATCTAACCGCGACTGAATGGTTACTGTGTCCCAGACATGGTTCTAGGGCCCACGTGTGTTAACACGTTAAATTCTCACCACCCTGTGAGATAGGTTCGCTAGTATTACCCCATTTATTGATGAGGAAACCAGGACACAGAGAAATCACGTAACTTGCCCAACATCTCACAGTGAATGTGTCTGGACTGGAACCCACAAAGTCTGTCTCCAAACTCATATCTTAACCAATATTCCAAAGTCTCCCCAAAGTGAAAATAAAGAACTTTTTTGAAGAATTTTTACTGAGAAAAATATCACACTATAAGGATCTAGCACACAGGTGGTGTCAATACACAGTGGCTTCAAGTAATAAAGGACTGTTATTAAAAATATGTAAAGAATGCCTCAGATATAGAAGATGTGGTCTATATATATGCAATGAACTATTGCTCAGCCATAAAAAAAGAATGAAACAATGTCATTTGCAGCAACATGGATGGACCTAGAGATTATCATATTAAATGAAGTAAATCAGACAAAGGCAAATATCATATAATAACACTTACATGTGAAATATAAAAAGTGATACAAATGACTTATTTACAAAACAGAAACAGACTCACAGACATAGAAAACAAATTAATGGTTACCAAAGAAAAAGTCAAGATGGGGTGAGGAGGATAAATTTAGGAGTTTGGGATGAACAGATTAGGATTGGAAAGATCCCATAGAGAGTGAGAGTAAAAGTGAAAGTTGCTCAGTCATGTCTGACTCTTTGCAATCCCATGCACTATACAGTCCATGGAATTCTACAAGCCAGAATACTGGAATGGGTAGCCATTCCCTTCTCCAGGGGAATCTTCCCAACATAGGAATCAAACCCAGGTCTCCCACATTGCAGGCGGATTCTTTACCAGCTAAGCCACAAGGGAAGCCCAAGAATACTGGAGTGGGTAGCCTATCCCTTCTCCAGTGGATCTTCCCGACCCAGGAATCAAACCAGGGTCTCCTCCATTGCAGGCGGATTCTTTACCAACTGAGCTATGAGGGAAGAAGGGAACGGCTACATACTCCAGTACTCTGGCCTGGAGAATTCCATGGACTGTATAGTCCATGGGGTCACAAAGAGTCAGACATGACTGAGCGACTTTCACTTTCACAAATAAACTACTATATGTAAAATACATAAACAACAAGGTCCTCCTGTATATTCAATATCTTATAATAAACTATAATGGAAAAGAATTTGAAAAATGTATATACACATGGGCTGAATCACTTTACTGTACACCAGAAACACCACACTGTAAATCAAATAATAATTCAGTTGAAATAGTTATATTTACCCCCGGGGGCCAGGCTGCAAGACACCATGGAGCCCACAGCAGAGCCTCTGAACGTGGCCAACTTGGGGCCTTCCCCAACTAGATCCAGCATCCCAGCACAACCATAGTTGTCCAGCGTGCCCGTAGAGCTTCCAGCAATGGCTCCTGAGAAACGCTGGTGACCCACATGCCCCACACGAAGCCCCACAGTGAGTCCAGACACATGCAACAGTCCCCGTCCTCCAAGGGCACAGTCGGTGATGCTGAGCTTAACCGTGACAGCCCCTGACTATTCTCTCCACGTCTCCATTCCAGTTTCCGCAAAGTATCTGGGGTGAGATTTTCAAATGCATATTGGACTATGTCATTTATAACAAAAACCCTCCAATCACTCTGGATAAACTCCAAAACCCAAATCCCACGAGGCCCTCCTCAAGCGGAGCCCTGCTCGCCTCTCTAACCTATCACTCACCCTTTCCTCCCGCTCAGCAGGCCCCAGGGACACTGAACCTCTCCCATTTTCCAAGAAACCACGTCCTTTCTTCCCTCGAAGCCTCACACGTGCTCACTGACAACTCGGCCAAATGTCACTTCCTTAGAAGGCCCTCTCCAATGTCCCTGGCTGGGTGACGCTTCTCCAACGGCACTTGTTCCAAAACATGTATCACAGCCAGAAGCCTGCAATTATTAGGAAAACATCTCCTCTGCCAGGCTGCAGGCGTGCGGGACTCATCTGCCTCCTTCATGGACAGGTCCTGAATGCAGAGCAGCGCTCAGTGATTGGAGAATGTGAGTAAATGGACACCAAGGTGAGAAAGAGTAAGATGGTAAGATGAGGCACGAACTCTAGTGCCGGAACCATAAGGGAACCGGAGGGCACGTAACAGCTAATTTTAGCCCAGTGCCTTCATGTCACAAGGGCTGAAACTGAGTCGGGCAGCAGGCCTTCTGGTCACTTGCGCGCCGACAGCTGCTCCTTTCTGGTAAGCAAGAAGTGCTGGAAAGGGGCTCCCTCGGTTCTTCTGTGCTCAGTCATGTTCGACTCTTTGCAGCCCCCTGGACTGTAGTCCAGGCTCCTCTGTCCATGGAGTTTTCCAGACAAGAATCCTAGAGTGAGATACCACTTCCTACTCCAGGGGATCTACCCAACCTAGGATAGAACCCATGTCTCTTGTGTCTCCTGCATCAGCAGAATTTTTTACCACTAGTGCCAACTGGGAAGCCCCTTAGCTGTTCAAAGTGTATCATTTTTCTATTCTGGAATTCACTTCAGTTCAGTTGGTCAGTCGTGTTCGACTCTTTGCAACCCCATGAACTGCAGCATGCCAGTCCTCCCTGTCCATCACCAACTCCCAGAGTCTACCCAAACCCACGTCCACTGAGTCCATGATGCCATCCAACCATCTCATCTTCTGTCATCCCCTTCTCCTCCTGCCCTCAATCTTTTCCAGCATCAGGGTCTTTTCCAATGAGTCAGCTCTTCACATCAGGTGGCCAAAGTATTGGAGTTTCAACTTCAACATGAGTCCTTCCAATGAACACCCAGGACTGATCTCCTTTAGGATGGACTTATTGGATCTCCTTGCAGTCCAAGGGACTCTCAAGAGTCTTCTCGAACACCACAGTTCAAAAGCATCAATTCTTCGGTGCTCAGCTTTCTTTATAGTCCAACTCCCACATCCATACATAACTACTGGAAAAACCACAGTCTTGACTAGACGGACCTTTGTTGACAAAGTAATGCCTCTGCTTTTTAATATGCTGTCTAGGTTGGTCATAACTTTCCTTCCAAGGAGTAAGCGTCTTTTTTTTTATTTTTTATTTATTTTGTTGTTGTTGTTGTTGTTTCAGGTACAACCTTAATACATTTTGTAAAATTGATCAGAGTTTCAAAGATTCATCCATGAGTTCTGGGTTCAGGTGACCTGGGATCAAAAATCCAGATCCAGCCAGCACTCGAAGTTTACTACTTTAAGCTCCAGTTTTATCTTCTGATTAAAAAATACCTAAGTCATAGGATTGTCATGAGTTTTAACTGAGATATTAGTGTCTAGCAAGTATTGTTCAATGAACATCATCATCCATTATAGTTGTAATGAGAGAAATCAATTTTTTGTGAGCAAAAATTGGTGTTGAACAAAGCTACATTTGTGTGTGTGTGTGTGTGTGTGTGTGTGTGTGTGTGTGTGTGTGTGAATTCAACCATTTTATTGAGCACCTACCTTAGCCCCGGCATTTTCTAGGCAGGCAGATAGATAAATCAAGTTAAATTAGGTCGCTGTTCTCAAGGATTTCTTGCTCATGAAAAACAGCTTGCTAATGTTTTTGTTTTTCTGTTCACTGTTTCAGGAGGTGATCAGCATTTGATAGGGTGACATGAAGTTAATACCCCAGGACAGAATGAAAAGTTGGGTCAGGTGATTCACTGTCTTTACCAAAATGGTTCTGGGCTCATAATTTTGGCTGTGGTTCTTTCTACCTAACCTTTGAGATAACTGATATTCTTCCATATCAACAAATTTGTTATTGCCTAAACCAATTTTTAGTGCTTAAACTGAGAACCCTCTTCAGAACTTTCGGCGAGAACATCCTCTTTTATTGTCTAAATGCATCTGAGCTGGACATCCTATTCCTTGAAGCCAGAGCACCTT
Organism: Odocoileus virginianus; assembly: GCF_023699985.2. Classification (NCBI taxonomy): domain Eukaryota; kingdom Metazoa; phylum Chordata; class Mammalia; order Artiodactyla; family Cervidae; genus Odocoileus; species Odocoileus virginianus. Next base: position 172,905 of record NC_069701.1, read on the forward strand.
AACTGATACAGGAGCACTGGTAATGTGTTCTCAGAGCTCTGAGCAATAGCAGATGGTTAGAGTGGGGCAGGTGCAAAGTTAAATTTAGTCCAATGTGTCTACTGCAGGCAAGGAGGTTGTGGCAGGCAATAGTCATGTGGTGACCATAATACAGAAAAGACTGCAGGTCTGAACTTAGCCCTGCAGCCTGCTCCTCCTGGATCTGAGAGTAGGCATCCTGTCCTTTCTACTGCTCTCCTCATTGTGGGGAAAGCAGGAAGGAAGAATGACCGGCTAGCTCATTCTTTCCGATTTTGGGGTGTTCTTCTTACCCCAATCCTATTCTATTTTAATACTGTCAGTGAAGGGTTTGCCAGCATATTGTAGTGCTGGTCCAGCAGAGTTGGCAGTCTGTGCTCTACACTTTCAAGGGACAGATCTAATTCTGAGATGCCTAGGAAACCTCTCTCTTGACTGGCCCCTTTCCAGATAAGCCTACTTGTTGAGTATCCCCAAGGTGTAGACGATAGCTATTCAGTGTTGAGTCCTTGTTTGTAGGGTCATCATATGATGTTATGAGACAATGCCCTCAAACAAAATAAGAGTACATTTAGGAATTATCATGAATAAATAAGTACTGGCCTCATAACTATGTTTATTTTTCTGTGTTTCCTCATGTACCTAGATTTTGGCTTGATTTTTTCTTATTATTTTGTTAGCTCTTTGATGCCTCTAAGGCATCAAATATAGCCAATATTTTTTATTATTTCCAGTGGGAGAGTGGTCCAAATTATCTTGATAACCATATTGCCATATATGGGAATCTTCCACAGACTGCTGTTTTTTTTTTTTTTTAATCTATTTGGCTGAGTAGGGTCTTAGTTGTGGCACTTGAGATCTTCATTGTTTCATGTGGGATCTTTTGTTGGGACACATGGATTCTCTAGCTGTGGTGCAGGCTCAGTAATTCTGGCGCTTTGACTTACTTGCCACATTGTGTATGGGATCTTATTTCCCTGACCAGGGATTGTACCTATGTCCCCTGCCTTGCAAGGCAGATTCTTAACCACTTGACCACCAGGGAAGTCCCTCCCATTGAGTTTTTAATTTCATTATTATATTTTTCATTCTTATCAGTTTTAAATGGTCTTTCAGTGTCTATGACATTTTAAAATTATGTCTTGTTGGGGGAGGAGCCAAGATGGCGGAGGAATAGGACAGGGAGACCACTTTCTCTCCTACAAATTCATAGAAAGAACAATTGAACGCTGAACAAATTTCACAAAACAACTTCTGATCGCTAGCAGAGGACATCGGGCGCCCAGAAAAGCAGCCCATTGTCTTCGAAGGGAGGTAGGACAAAATATAAAAGATAAAAAGGGAGTCAAAAGAGCTACGGACGGAGACCCATCCCGGGAAGGGTGTCTTAACAGAGGAAGTTTCCAACCATCAGGAAACCCTCGCACTGGCGGGTCTGGGGGAAGTTTTCAAATCTCGGAGGGCAACCTAACTGGGAGGAAAAATTAAATAAGGCCCACAGATTACATGCCTAAAAGCAACTCCCAGCAGAAAAGTACCCCAGACGCCCGCACCCGCCACCAACAAGTAGGGGCGTAACAGAGAGGAGCGGGCGGCATTGCTTAGGGTAAGGACTGGCCCGAAGGCCCTGAGAGCAATCGGAGGGAGCTCTTTTAAACTGTGGGATAGCAAGGGAGAAAATTAACCGGCCCGAACACACTGCCGGCGGTTCGCAAAACAAAGGGACTGAGAAACTCCAGAGAAGAGCCGGCCCATCCCCGCTGGAGGTAGGAGGCAGCTAGGAGGGGAAAGGGGCAAACTCAGCCCCAGAGAAGCCACCCCCTCCCACACTGCAAACAGGCCTCCGGTGTCTATCTAAAGACTTCCTGAGATTCTGGATGGTCAACAGCCGCTGGGAGGGTCGCGACTAGAGGCCAGTTCCTGAGAACAAACCAACCCACAGGCACCCAACCGGTGGCGCGCGCTGGGGCCGCGGAGAGAAAAGGCGTGCCGCATCTGGGGAGAGTGCGCCCAAGCCTCTGGCTGCCTGAACCGCTCAGGCCGGGGAAGGCACAAAACGCAAGCACAACCCAATCCGCGCTTTTGTGGATTACCCAAAAACTGGAACCGCACTCAACGCAGGGCCCGCTCCATATAGAGCAGCCGGGAGCCTGAGCAGTGTAGACGGGGAAAGCACAGACACCCGTGAGCGGGGCAAACCCAGTGTGGCCGGAACACGGTGAGCGCTATCCACACAGAGCGGTATCTGTCTGCAGCGCCCCACCCTCCCTGTAGCAGGACTGAACTGAACAAGCGAACCTAAATAAGAGATCACCTCCGCCCGCCTATGTCAGGGTGGAAATTAGACACCAAAGAGACGGCAAACAAAAGCCAAATAAACAAAGGGAACCGCTTCAGAAAGGACCGGTGCAACAGATTAAAATCCCTGAAGGTAACAACGACTACACGGGAAGGGGCCTACAGATATCGAGAAGTGTAAGCTGGAAAGAGGAGCTATCGGAAATTGAACTGAACCTACACTGACCGCAACAACCCCAGAGAAATTCCTAGATATATATGTATATTTTTTGTTAAATTTAAAAAAAAAAAAATTTTTTTCTTTCCTTTTTGTTTTTTTTCTCTTTTATTTTCTTTTAAAATTCCCTATTACTCCCCCATTACTCCTCAACTTTCATTTTCATATATTTTTATGATATTTTTAATTAAGGAAAAAAATTTTTTTTTTCTTTTTCTTGTTTTTCTCTATTTCCTTTTAAAGTCCTCTAATACTCCTCTATTATTCCTTAATTTTCATCTTCATTTCACTATAACCTTGCGAAAAAAAAAAGAGAGAAGCCCTATTTTTAAACAAAACTTCATATTTATTTCTAAATTTTTTTTTGTTTTTGTTTTTAAATACTGTATTTCAAAGAGTCTAACCTCTACGCTAGATTTTTAATCTTTGTTTTTCAGTATGTGATATAAATTTTGGACATTTAAGAATCCAATATTCGGTTCCCATTTCTATTCAGGAGTGTGTTGATTACTCTCTCCCACTTTTGACTCTCTCTTTTCTACCTCAGAGAGTACCTCACCTCTTTTTCCTCTATTTCTACTTCACCTCTATTTCCTCCTTTCCCCTTCCCTTCCCAATCCAGTTCTATGAATCTTTGTGGGTGTCTGGGCTACGGAGAACACTTTGGGAACAGATAACTGCGTAGATCAGTCTCTCTCCTCTTGAGTGCCCCTTTCTCTCCTCCTGCTCACCTCTATCTCCTTCCTCCCTCTCCTATTCTTCATGTAACTCTGTGAACCTCTCTGGTTGTCCCTCACATTGGAGAATCTTTTCACCATTAACCTAGAAGTTTCATTATCAGTGCTGTATAGTTGGAGAAGTCTTGAGACTATTGGAAGAATAAAACTGAAATCCAGAGGCAGGAGACTTAAGCCCAAAACCTGAGAAAACCAGAAAACTCCTGACTACACGGAACATTAAGGAACAAGAGACCATCCAAAAGCCTCCATACCTACACCAAAATCAACCACCACCCAAGAGCCAATAAGTTCCAGAGCAAGACATACCAAGCAAATTTTCTAGCAATGCAGGAACATAGCCCTGAGCATCAATATACAGGCTGCCCAAAGTCACACCTAACATATAGACCCATTGCAAAACTCATTACTGAACACTCCATTGCACTCCAGAGAGAAGAAACCCATTTCCACACACCAGAACACTGACACAAGCTTCCCTAACCAGGAAACCTTGACAAACCAATCGTCCAACCCCACCCACTGGGTAAAAGCTCCACAATAAAAAGGAACCACAGACCACCAGAATACAGAAAGCCCACTCCAGACACAGCAATCTAAACAAGATGAAAAGGCAGAGAAATACCCAACAGGTAAAGGAACATGAAAAATGCCCACCAAGTCAAACAAAAGAGGAGGAGATAAGGAATCTACCTGAAAAAGAATTTAGAATAATGATAATAAAAATGATCCAAAATCTTGAAAACAAAATGGAGTTACAAATAAATAGCCTGGAGACCAAGATTGAGAAGATGCAAGAAATGTTTAACAAGGACCTAGAAGAAATAAAAAAGAGTCAATTAAAAATGAATAATGCAATAAATGAGATCAAAAACATTTTGGAGGTAACCATGAGTAGAATAACGGAGACAGAAGATAGGATAAGTGAGGTAGAAGATAAAATGGTGGAAATAAATGAAGCAGAGAGGAAAAAAGAAAAAAGAATCAAAAGAAATGAGGACAACCTCAGGGACCTCTGGGACAATGTGAAACGCCCCAACATTCGAATCATAGGAGTCCCAGAAGAAGAAAACAAAAAGAAAGGCCATGAGAAGTTACTCGAGGAGATAATAGCTGAAAACTTCCCTAACATGGGGAAGGAAATAGCCACCCAAGTCCCAGAAAGCCAGAGAGTCCCAAACAGGATAAACCCAAGGCAAAACACCCCAAGACACATATTAATCAAATTAGCAAAGATCAAACACAAAGAACAAATATTAAAAGCAGCAAGGGAGAAACAAAAAATAACACACAAAGGGATTCCCATAAGGATAACAGCTGATCTATCAATAGAAACCCTTCAGGCCAGAAGGGAATGGCAGGACATACTTAGAGTAATGAAAGAGAATAACCTACAACCTAGATTACTGTACCCAGCAAAGATCTCATTCAGATATGAAGGAGAACTCAAAAGCTTTACAGACAAGCAAAAGCTGAGAGAATTCAGCACCACCAAACCAGCTCTTCAACAAATGCTAAAGGATCTTCTCTAGACAGGAAACACAGAAAGGTTGTATAAACGTGAACCCCAAACAACAAAGTAAATGGCAATGGGACCATACCTATCAATAATTACCTTAAATGTAAATGGGCTGAATGCCCCAACCAAAAGACAAAGATTGGCTGAATGGATACAAAAACAAGACCCCTATATATGCTGTCTGCAAGAGACCCACCTCAAAACAAGGGACACATACAGACTAAAAGTGAAGGGCTGGGAAAAAATATTTCACGCAAATGGAGACCAAAGGAAAGCAGGAGTTGCAATACTCATATCAGATTAAATAGACTTTCAAATAAAGGCTGTGAAAAGAGACAAAGAAGTACACTACATAATGATCAAAGGATCAATCCAAGAAGATATAACAATTATAAATATATATGCACCCAACATAGGAGCACCACAATATGTAAGGCAAACACTAACGAGTATGAAAGAGGAAATTAATAGTAACACAATAATAGTGGGAGACTTTAATACCCCACTCACAACTATGGATAGATCAACTAAACAGAAAATGAACAAGGAAACACAAACTTTAAAGGACAAAATGGACCAGGGAGACCTAATTGACATCTATAGGACGTTTCACCCCAAAACAATCAACTTCACCTTTTTCTCAAGTGCACATGGACCTTCTCCAAAATAGATCACATCCTGGGCCATAAATTTAGTCTTGGTAAATTCAAAAAAATCGAAATCATTTCAGTCATCTTTTCTGACCACGGTGCAGTAAGATTAGATATCAATTACAGGAAAAAAATTATTAAAAATTCAAACATATGGAGGCTAAACAACACGCTTCTGAATAACCAACAAATCATAGAAGAAATCAAAAAAGAAATCAAAATATGCATAGAAATGAATGAAAATGAAAACACAACAACCCAAAACCTATGGGACACTGTAAAAGCACTGCTAAGGGGAAGATTCATAGCATTACAGGCCTACCTCAAGAAACAAGAAAAAAGTCAAACAAATAACCTAACTCTACACCTAAAGCAACTAGAGAAGGAAGAAATGAAGAAGCCCAGGTTAGTAGAAGGAAAGAAATCTCAAAAATTAGGGCAGAAATAAATGCAAAAGAAACTAAAGAGACCATAGCAAAAATCAACAAAGCTAAAAGCTGGTTTTTTGAAAAAATAAACAAAATTGACAAACCATTAGCAAGACTCATTAAGAAACAAAGGGAGAAGAACCAAATTAACAAAATTAGAAATGAAAATGGAGAGATCACAACAGACAACACTGAGATACAAAGGATCATAAGAGACTACTACCAGCAGCTCTATGCCAATAAAATGGACAACTTGGAAGAAATGGACAAGTTCTTAGAGAAGTATAACTTTCCAAAACTGAACCAGGAAGAAATAGAAGATCTTAACAAACCCATCACAAGCAAGGAAATCAAAACTGTAATCAGAAATCTTCCAGCAAACAAAAGCCCAGGACCAGATGGCTTCACAGCTGAATTCTACCAAAAATTTAGAGAAGAGCTAACACATATCTTACTCAAACTCTTCCAGAAAATTGCAGAAGAAGGAAAACTTCCAAACTCATTCTATGAGGCCACCATCACCCTAATTCCAAAACCAGACAAAGATGCCACAAAAAAAGAAAACTACAGGCCAATATCACTGATGAACATAGATGCAAAAATCCTTAACAAAATTCTAGCAAACAGAATCCAACATATTAAAAAAATCATACACCATGACCAAGTGGGCTTTATCCCAGGAATGCAAGGATTCTTTAATATCCTCAAATCAATCAATGTGATACACCACATTAACAAATTGAAAGATAAAAAGCATATGATTATCTCAATAGATGCAGAAAAAGCCTTTGACAAAATTTAACATCCATTTATGATTAAAACTCTCCAGAAAGCAGGAATAGAAGGAACATACCTCAACATAATAAAAGCTACATACGACAAACCCACAGCAAGCATCACCCTCAATGGTGAAAAATTGAAAGCATTTCCCCTAAAATCAGGAACAAGATAAGGGTGCCCACTCTCACCACTACTATTCAACATAGTTTTGGAAGTGTTGGCCACAGCAATCAGGGCAGAAAAAGAAGTAAAAGGAATCCAGATAGGAAAAGAAGAAGTGAAACTCTCGCTGTTTGCAGATGACATGATCCTCTACATAGAAAACCCTAAAGACTCTACCAGAAAATTACTAGAGCTAATCAACGAATATAGTAAAGTTGCAGGATATAAAATTAACACACAGAAATCCCTTGCATTCCTATACACTAACAATGAAAAAACAGAAAGAGAAATTAAGGAACCAATACCATTCACCATTGCAACAAAAAGAATAAAATACTTAGGAGTATATCTACCTAAAGAAATAAAAGACTTATAAATAGAAAACTATAAAACACTGATGAAAGAAATCAAAGAGGACACAAACAGATGGAGAAATATACCGTGTTCATGGATTGGAAGAATCAATATTGTCAAAATGGCTATTCTACCCAAAGTAATCTATAGATTCAATGCAATCCCTATCAAGCTACCAACGGTATTTTTCACAGAACTAGAACAAATAATTTCACAATTTGTATGGGAATACAAAAAACCTCGAATAGCCAAAGTAATCTTGAGAAAGAAGAATGGAACTGGAGGAATCAACCTGCCTGACTTCAGACTCTACTACAAAGCCACAGTCATCAAGACAGTATGGTACTGGCACAAAGACAGAAATATAGATCAATGGAACAGAATAGAAAGCCCAGAGATAAATCCACGAACCTATGGTCACCTTATCTTCGACAAAGGAGGCAAGGATATACAATAGAAAAAAGACAACCTCTTTAACAAGTGGTGCTGGGAAAACTGGTCAGCCACTTGTAAAAGAATGAAACTAGAACACTTTCTAACACCATACACAAAAATAAACTCAAAATGGATTAAAGATCTAAATGTAAGACCAGAAACTATAAAACTCCTAGAGGAGAACATAGGCAAAACACTCTCCGACATGAATCACAGCAGGATCCTCTATGACCCACATCCCAGAATATTAGAAACAAAAGCAAAAATAAACAAATGGGACCTAATGCAACTTAAAAGCTTTTGCACAACAAAGGAAACTATAACCAAGGTGAAAAGACAGCCCTCAGATTGGGAGAAAATAATGGCAAACAAAGCAACAGACAAAGGATTAATCTCAAAAATATACAAGCAACCCCTCCAGCTCAACTCCAGAAAAATAAATGACCCAATCAAGAAATGGCCAAAGAACTCAACAGACATTTCTCCAAGGAAGACATACAGATGGCTAACAAACACATGAAAAGATGCTCAACATCACTCATTATCAGAGAAATGCAAATCAAAACCACAATGAGGTACCATTACATGCCAGTCAGGATGGCTGCTATCCAAAAGTCTACAAGCAATAAATGCTGGAGAGGGTGTGGAGAAAAGGGAACCCTCTTACACTGTTGGTGGGAATGCAAACTAGTATAGCCTCTATGGAAAACAGTGTGGAGATTTCTTAAAAAACTGGAAATAGAACTGCCATATGACCCAGCAATCCCACTTCTGGGCATACACACTGAGGAAACCAGATCTGAAAGAGATACGTGCACCCCAGCACTGTTTATAATAGCCAGGACATGGAAGCAACCTAGATGCCCATCAGCAGACGAATGAATAAGGAAGCTGTGGTACATATACACCATGGAATATTACTCAGCCATTAAAAAGAATTCATTTGAATCAGTTCTAATGAGATGGATGAAACTGGAGCCCATTATACAGAGTGAAGTAAGCCAGAAAGATAAAGACCATTACAGTATACTAACACATATATATGGACTTTAGAAAGATGGTAATGATAACCCTATATGCAAAACAGAAAAAGAGACTCAGATGTATAGAACAGACTTGTGGACTCTGTGGGAGAAGGCGAGGGTGAGATGTTTCAAGAGAACAGCATCGAAACATGTATATTATCTATAGTGAAACAGATCACCAGCCCAGGTTGGATGCATGAGACAAGTGCTCGGACCTGGTGTACTGGGAAGACCCAGAGGGATTGGGCGGAGATGGAGGTGGGAGGGGGGATCGGGATGGGGAATACATGTAAAACCATGGCTGATTCTTGTCAATGTATGACAAAAACCACTACAATATTGTAAAGTAATTAGCCTCCAGCTAATTTTTTAAAAAATGTCTAAAAAAAAAAATAAAATTATGTCTTGTTGCCTGTCCATATTTTCATGCTTGCATTTTTTCTAAAATTGTTAAACATAGTTATTTTATATTTTGTGTTTCATATAGCCAGTATGAGGTCTTTGGAGTACTTTAGTGACATCTACTCTTTCTGTTGGATCTTGTTCATGGTGCCTTGTTTCCTAGTATATTTAATATTTTTCCTGAAGACTGTCTGTTTCTTGGAATTTGTGTGCTTGTGTCAAATTCCAGAACTAATGAAAAAAACCCATAGATTTAAAAAGTCTTCTCCATTAATATCACCCCTGCCTCCCTGACAAATAAAAATCCCTAAGAAGAAAAATTTTAAACTGTATACATATAGTAGGGATAAAAATTGCTGCAGCCACCATGAAAAACAGTATGGAGGTTCCTTAAAAAAACTATAGAGTTACCATGATCCAGCAATCCCAGTCCTGGGCAAATATCCAGAGAAAACTCTAATTCAAAAAGATAACATGCATTCTGGTGATCACAGCAGCACTACTTACAATAGCCGCGTCTTTTAATTTCATGGCTGCAGTCACCACCTGCAGCGAATTCACTTTAATATGTGCAAAAAAAGAAAAAAGGAAAACATAATGGCTTAGAGTGTTTACAGATACCCAAAAGGATCAAAGCCTTATTAAGAAGAATATCAAGACCATCAGCTCCTGGACTCTCCTCTCACCAAGGAACTCAGGAAGGAAAGGCGGGAAAGTCACAGGTACCATCACCCAGACTCATGTGAGCTGAGCCTCCAGCACCTATCTAAATAGTGCCCAAATCTGTGTTATTGCTGGAGAGAAGCATGAAGCCTCTGTGTCTGCTTTGCTGGCTGTTCACAGCACTGCAAAGTACCTTCAGATTGTAGAAGCTTATGTCACTAGTCTTAGAGTCAACCAACATGTACTGAATACAAAACAATACAAGTGTATGTGCCAGGCTCTTTCCATAAATTACCTCATTTGATAGCCTGGCTATCTGTTTTGCAAAATAAAACCTGGTCAGAGAGGAGAGGTGAAACTTGCCAAGAAAGGGTACAGCAAATAAGCACACATCCCCTCTGAAAAGTTACCCTTCCATACTGCAGTTATGAAAACTTTGAGAATCCATATTTGATCATCAATGATGGAGTATATGTTAACAATGAAAAAATATTTTTGTATGTAGACAAAAAAAGACCCTAAATAGCCAAAGCAGTCTTGAGAAAGAAGACAGAAGCTGGAGGAAGCAACCTTCCTAACTTCAGACTATACTACAAAGCTACAGTCATCAAAACAGTATGGTACTGGTACAAAAACAGAAATATAGACCAATGGAGTAAGACAGAAAGCCTAGAGACAAATCCATGCACCTATGGGCACTTTATTTTTGATAAAGGAGGTAAAAATATACAATGGAGAAAAGACAGTCTCTTCAGTAAGTAGTGCTAGGAAAACTGGCCAGCTCCATGTAATAGAATGGAATTAGGACACTTCCTAATATCATACACAAAAATAAATTCAAAATGTATTACATACCTAAATGTAAGACCAGAAACTATAAAACTCTTTTTTTTTTCACTTTTTTTTTCCATTTATTTTTATTAGTTGGAGGCTAATTACTTTACATCATTACAGTAGTTTTCGTTATACATTGAAATGAATTAGCCATGGATTTACATGTATTCCCCATCCCAGTCCCCCCTCCCACCTCCCTCTCCACCCGATCCCTCTGGGTCTTCCCAGTGCACCAGGCCCGAGCACTTGTCTTATGCACCCAACCTGGGCTGGTGATCTGTTTCACCCTAGATAATATACATGTTTCGATGCTGTTCTCTTGAAACATCCCACCCTCGCCTTCTCCCAGAGTCCACAAGTCTGTTCTATACATCTGAGTCTCTTTTTCTGTTTTGCATATAGGGTTATCATTACCATCTTTCTAAATTCCATATATATGTGTTAGTATACTGTAATGGTCTTTATCTTTCTGGCTTACTTCACTCTGTATAATGGGCTCCAGTGTCATCCATCTCATTAGAACTGATTCAAATGAATTCTTTTTAATGGCTGAGTAATATTCCATGGTGTAGATATACCACAGCTTCCTCATCCATTCGTCTGCTGATGGGCATCTAGGTTGCTTCCATGTCTTGGCTATTATAAACAGTGCTGTGAATGAACATTGGGGTGCACGTGTCTCTTTCAGATCTGGTTTCCTCGGTGTGTATGCCCAGAAGTGGGATTGCTGGGTCATATGGCAGTTCTATTTCCAGCTTTTTAAGAAATCTCCACACTGTTTTCCATAGTGGCTATACTAGTTTGCATTCCCACCAACAGTGTAAGAGGGTTCCCTTTTCTCCACACCCTCTCCAGCATTTATTGCTTGTAGACTTTTGGATAGCAGCCATCCTGACTGGCGATTAACACACTTTTTAATACACTGTCATAGCTTTCCTTCCAAGAAGCAAGTATCTTCTAATTTTATGGCTGCAGTCACCATCTACTTACACCAAACTATAAGCAAGGTGCAAAGACAACCCTCAGAATGGGACAAAATAGCAAATGAAACAACCGATAAAGGATTAATTTTTAAAATATACAAACAGCTCATGCAACTCAATACCAAAAAACAAACATCCCAATCAAAAAATGGGCAGAAGACCTAAACAGACATTTCTCCAAAGAAGACATACAGATGGCTAGTAAACACATGAGAAGATTCTCAACACTGCTCATTAACAGAGAAATGAAAATCAAAACTACAATGAGGTAACATCTCACGCCCGTCAGAATGGCCATCATCAAAAAGTCTGCAAACAATAAATGCTGGAGTGGGTGTGAAGAAAAGGGAACGCTCTTACACTGCTAGTGGGAATGCAAAGTGATACAGTGTGGAGAAGAGTGTGAAGATTCCTCTAAAAAACCAGGAATAAAACTGCCATGCTGCTGCTGTGCAATCAATCGCTTCAGTCGTGTCTGACCCTGTGCGACCCTGTGGGCTGTAGCCCGTCAGGCTCCTCTGTCCATGGGAGTCTCCAGGCAAGAACACTGGAGTGGGCTGCCATGACCTCCTCCAGGGGATCTTCCCGACCCAGGGATCAAATCCAGGTCTCCTGCATTGCAGGCAGGTTCTCTATAATGAGCCACCTGGGAAGCCCATGAAAACTACCATATGACCCAGCAGCCCCACTACTGGACCACAGCCTGGGGAAACCATGACCGAAAAAGACACGTGCACCCAGTGTTCACTGCAGCACTGTGTACAATAGCTGGGAAACGGAAGCAACCCAGATGTCCATTGGTAGATGGAAGGATACGAAGTTATGGTATGTATACATAATGGAATATTACTCAGCCATAAAAAGGAACGCATTTGAGTCAGTTCTAACGGACAGGGAGGCCTGGTGTGCTACAGTCCATGGGGTCGCAGAGTCAGACACGACTGAGCAACTGAACTGAACTGAACTGACTGGGGTGGATGAACCTAGAGCCTATTATACACAGGGAAGTAAGTCAGAAAGAGAAAGACAAATATCGTATATTAACGCATATATAAGTACTGATGATCCCAATTGCAGGGCAGTAAACATAACAGACTTCGGGACACAAAAGAGGGGGTAGGATGACTTGAGAGAGCAGCACTGAAACACACAATTACCACAGGTAAAAGAGACAGCCAGTGGGAATCTGCTATATGATGCAGGAACTCTGCGACAACCTAGAGAGGTGGGATGGGGAGGGGAGAGGGAGGGAGGGCATCTATATATGCCTATGGCTGATTCACACTGATGTATGGCAGAAACCACCACAATACTGTAAAGAAATTATCCTTTAATTCAAAATTAAAAGAAGACTTCTTAAAGACATCTTTGTATTTCCTAAAAAATTACACTTCCTCATTTTGCTACTTAGTTAAGCAGGAAACAGGGCTCAGAAGGGAAACAGCTTATTTTTTAACTTTTCAGGTTTGGGAAAAAAAAAAAAGATAAAAAGAGACTGTGGCAGGAAATATTTTATAAGCTAGTAATAACAAACGGAGACCTCATAGTCTTTAGGACCAAGCACTCCAGACCAGAAGGCAATGGAGAATCGCCTGGAGACAGTGAGCAGCCTCTGGACACTGCGAAGAGTTAGAGGACAGCCCCAAGCTTTGTGAGTACTTTTTCAATAATTTTTTTCTTTAATTTTAAAAAACGCATTTATTTTTGGCTATGCTGGATCTTGCTATGTACAGGCTTTCTCTACATCAGCAGCCAGACTGCTTCTCCAGCGGCGGCCCCTCCCAAAGCGGCGACCAGGCTCTCAGCCCCCAACCCTCAGCCCCGGACCCTCAGCCCCCAACCCTTAGCCCCGGACCCTCAGCCCTGGACCCTCAGGCCCAGACCCCCAGCCTCGGACCCTCAGTCCCAGGCCCTCAGCACCCAGACCCTCAGCCCCAGACCCTCAGCCCTGGACCCTCAGTACCCAGATTCTCAGCCCTGAACCCTCAGCGCCCAGACTCTCATCCCCGGATTCTCAGCGCCCAGACCCTCAGCGCCAGGCCCTCAGCGCCCAGACTCTCAGCTGAAGCACTCGGGCTGCCTCGCAGCGTGTGAGCTCCGACTGAACCAGGGATCGAGCCCGCGTCCCCCTACATTAGCAGGAGGATTCCCAACCACGGGATCACCAGGAAAATTCCCAATGTTTTTTTTTTAATTGAAGTAGAGTTGATGTGTCAGAGAAGGCAATGGCACCCCACTCCAGTACTCTTGCCTGGGAAATCCCGTGGATGGAGGAGCTTAGTAGGCTGCAGTCCATGGGGTCGCAAAGAGTCAGACACAACTGAGCGACTTTCACTTTTCACTTTCACGCATTGGAGAAGGAAATGGCAACCCACTCCAGGGTTCTTGCCTGGAGAGTCCCAGGGACGGGGGAGCCTGGTGCACTGCTGTCTATGGGGTCGCACAGAGTCAGACGCGACTGAAGCGACTTAGCAGCAGCAGCAGAGCTGATGTGTGAGATGTGATCTCCATCAAGAGAATGAGTAACTGAAAGCTTCCTCGGTACGAGGAAGGAAGAGGGGAAGGGGCTGCTCCCTACATCCTGACGGGTGTAGGAGGAGCTCTGAAGGGCAACTGGAAGTGCCTTGTGAACATGAAACGTGCACACCTCATGTGGTGCTAGCCGCAAACACTACTCCTTGACCCCAGAGAAGTGGGGTCCAGAACCTCAGACTCTTGAAGTAGGTTAGTGATGTGAACCCTCTTCTTATAATATTACTATACTGTTATCTACCTTCTTAATCTCATTCTCTCCTATGTTCGATAGTGCTTCCAGAAGCTACTGAGGTGGCACATCACTATGCAATGAATGAGGAACAGGCAGTAGTCTGTAGTCCTCAGAGACTTGCAAACCTGGGAACCAATGCCACTCTTCTTGCTAAGCTTTTGTTTTTAAACTTATTTTTTCATAAAATATATGTTAACATATAATGGGCTTATACTTTAAATTAATGAATATCTTACAAATCTCTCAGTTTTAACTGCTAATGTGATAAATACTGATGGATATAACCTACAAACAAAAGCTCTTTGGAAATCCTCAATAAAATTTAGTAAGAGTATAAAATATAAAAGTGTCCTGAGACCAAAAAGCTTGAGAAACACTGCCCTAGAGAAACACATTTTGCATAAGGAAGCACATCCAAGGATGCTCACTGAACCACTATTTGCAGTAGAAAAAAGTGGAATGAACCTACATATCCCTTAACAGAAAGGCTAAGTGAACTAAGGTATAGTCATACAATGGAAAATTAAAGGCAACTAAAAAGAATGAGGCAGACCTATAGACACCAAAATATCTCTGGGACACACTATAGACAAAGGAGCAAATGTTAATACATGACATAATATTTTATTACAAATTTAACTCTGATAAAGTGCTAAATAATATCATATTTTTCCATAGGAACATTGAGCAGTGTAAAAGGATACACAGTAAACAGTAATAGTAGTTACCTCTAGGAAAGAGACCAAGAGTGGGGTATGCTTTTTTTTTTAAAAAAAAAAAAAAAAAAAAAGGCAGGGTATTAATTTCCTCTTGCTCTGAACTTTAACACAAACATACGGACATGTGGCAAATTAAAACTATCTGGAAAGTCCCCTCCACCAGCACAGCAGCAGAATGGTGGGATATCTACTCGAGAGCATATCAGGGCAGACGCACTGCCCCCAGCCTATCTCATCAGCTGATACACTGAGTCCATGGAGAACCTCTTCATCCTTCATACTGAATATTCACCACGTTCTGAGCCTACTTGGAAGCGATAACTTTCTCAAAGCATTTCCACTTCATTTATCCCATCCTTAACCTTCCAGCTTCTCTCAATCACAAAGATAGTAGTAACAGCAATAATCAAAATATGAAGTGAGGGACTTCCCTGGTGGTCCAGTGGTTAAGAATCTGCCTTGCAATGCAAGGGACCAAGGTTCAATCCCTGGTTTGGAAACTAAGATCCCACATGCCGCGGGGCAACTAAGTTTCCCACTACAAGATATATGGCAACTAAGCCTTGATGCAGCCAAATAAATTAATTAATTAATCAAAAGGCAAAAAACAATGAAATGAAAGTAAATTTAATGAGTCCCCAAATGTAGAAATTTGTCAGGTAACTTGACAAATTCCCAGTAATGATCACCTCCCTATAATTCTGTAGCAATATATTTTGAGGAATTTATCTACTAAAGATGTAACAAGCTGTGCAGGCAAGTCAGTCACTTTGTCTGTTGCTTGTCAATATCCTGATTTATTTCTAGATGTAAGGAGATACCTGGGTAAATGAGATACAAAAAATCATACACTCTGGAAACCAGGAGCAAGGGGACCCTCCTAACTGCTGGAAGATTCAACAACAAATGATCTTTCCAGAGAGCAACCAGCCATTTAAGTCTAGAATCCTGAAAATGTTCCTACACTTTGTAATTAGATTTATACACAATTTGTTGAAATACTGAGACCTTTAGTTTAGAGGTTTATGTTCAGGAGTGTTCCTCACATTGCTATTTGTATTAGCAAAAAATCACAAAAGGGTTCAATTTCCATACACCTTTTCGATGTTTACTTTGGTAGCCACAAAAGGCAAGTTTGTCAGATTTAAGAAAGAGGTAAAATCACCCAAAATGAAGTTTGGTTTTTCAAAGGCAGAATACAAGTTGCCAGCTATGTATATACAATAAAGAGAGGGGGAGAGCACACAAAGGTTTGACAGCGGTTACCTCAGCATTGTAATAGTAGTGGAACTACTGGTCTGTTCTACATTGCCCATGTTTTCTACAGGAAGTTGTATCTTTATAACCAGATAAATAGACACATATGTAAATGGCCTTTGAGAAAAATGAGTGCAAGCTTTAGAGAGGATGAATAAGTGGGAAGAATCCCCCGTGCCCCACATGGAGCCAGGCTCACCTCGGTGCTTTCCCGCTCGGAAATCAACGTCCCAGCTGCCCCCAGGCAGCCCCAAGGGACACAGCTGCACCCAGCTCACTCAGCCAGGGGAAGGTGCTCCCAAGGTGCATCCCTTCTCTGGACCAAACTCACTGCCCCAGGTAGGGGTTTGAGAAGAAAGCACTCCAAGGAAGCAACCTGAAGAGGAAGGGGTGGGTGTTCGAATGGTTTCTAAAAGGATGTTGCTAATCCAAACCTAGACTCTGCAAAGATTTCAAGACATATGTTCAGCTTTTGCTAAGGATAGGAGTTTCATCTGTTTCGAAATAATAGAGTTTTTCCCCCCACAACTTCATCTTCTTTTCACATTTTCATTTCTCTTTGGAAAAGAGAAAGGGATTCGAAAATAATTAAATATAGATCTAAGTCACTGAGTTCTTTAAAGTCAGGGAACAATGGGCATTGAAACAGAACAAATGCGACTGGGGTAAATTCTGTTATATTTTTAAAATCGATCTCATCATGACTAAATGTTTGCTTATTATCCATCAGTTCACATTCTTTGCTCTATTGCTGTTACTCCAGTTCTCTCCAATGACATTATACAGAGTTTTCAAATATTTTTGATGGTGATTTTTTTTAGGACAAACTCTTTCAAGATACATAAAATGCTGTCTTACAGACAACTGAATAACTAACACTCAGGATCCCCAACTGCTAAAATCCTACTGACATCCTTGATGATTCCGTTCCTTTACAAACTCCACTGAATGCCTACTATGTATCAAGTTTTTTGCTGGACACTAGGACAGAGCAGTCAACCCCATAGAGGATAAATGGTCCCTGATCCCAGTGAACTTACAGTCTGGTGGGGAGACAGCATTCAACAAACAATTATGCAAATAATTAGCAAATTAGAACTTGGGGTAAGTGCTTAGAAGGAAACACTGCTTTGAGAATACATCAGAAAAGTCCATGGAATCTTGCAACCTTACTCCTCAAAGAGGTGATTTCTTTCTTAAAACGAGGAACACATCAAAATTCCTCTTCCCCTCTTCTGAGTCACACTTAGAGGGAGCTGGAGCTGGAGGGTACACAGGCGCATTGACTTTTACTTGAAATAGTAACTCAGGAATGCAGAACTATCCTGGAGAATGACTCCATCCTTCTGGGAACTGATACTGGTTTCTTCCTTTCAGTGCTGGGAGGGGGGCAGCAGTTACAGAGATTTATGTACCAACAAGCCTGATGTGTAATCATGGAAAATTAGGAAGAAACTACACACACATCCCTAGGAAAATGACTGGGTGAACTATGGCAAGAACATTTCACCCTATGGAGTATCTCTGTCTGCCTGTCCACTAAAAAACAGTGAGGTGACACTTCAGTACTGACACAGAAGGCTCTCCATACCATACTGAGTGAGAAAGTGCAAACCACGATGATCTGACTCAGTTTGGTTTTAAAAAGTGTTTTAACTTTATATTAATGCAGAGAAAGGGGTCTTTTTCAGCTGTACATAGTGTCCACAGTGGTCACCTCTAACACAGGGGGAAGGCTTATGAATCCTTTACCCTGAGAAGGTATGTAGGTACTATCTGTACAATAGAAGTACATTTTAAAAAAATTAACAAAGAAAAACATGTATGTATCAGTAGCCTCTCTGGACAGCAGGCATCCTTCTGGAAGCAGACCTGGATGTGTTTTGGCTTAAAATGTTGATTTGAGGATGTGCTGTTTTGGGACCTTTACCCTGAGACCCTAAGTATTAGCCCATTCTTAGAGACAAGCCTGAAAAGAACAATTAGCTGTGCCACCTGCTGCATGCTGAAGGCAGCCTGAACACATTCCCAAAGGCGTGCCTACACTCAGCCACAGAGGAGCGGATGACAGAGCTGCTGACTCAGCTGGAGGAAACACGAGGGGAGCTGGGCGCTAACAGCTCTGGAAGAGGCTGCAGCTGCCTGTCCCCTGGCCCCCTGGGGCAGCCGAGCACCCGCCCATGAATGGCAGCAGCAGAGAGACCACATCTCTCTGCCCAGAACCACAGCCGCCCACCAGGAGGGCATCGGGGGAGCAGGCTCCCTGCGCAGACCAGACGCCCTTCCCCTTGCCCCTGCTGCTCATCTGGTTCGGCCAGACCGGGACCGGCAGGCCGCATCCTGGCAGGACACAGAGACTCCGCTCTCCCAGCGTCTCCCAAGGCGCCAGGCTGGGGCTCCAGAGTCAAAGCAGACCCCAAGGGAGGACACCTCGGCCTCGGGTCACCTACAGCCCTAGGCCAAGGGCACTGCAGACCCAGCAAAAGACCCCAAGAGCACGAATCCCATTCAGGGTCTAGTCTGTTGAAAAGTAGCGTGCTTAGGGAATTAGTTTCTTCAATGCCTGAGATAAAGACTCCTAGAATTTCAGTGCGTGAAGGCCATATAACCCAATTATGCTTGTACTCTACACAGAGCTGTCACTCTGCTATTTCCTAAACTCTCTCTAGATACAGAAATATACAGAGATAGGCAGAGAGTCAGGGTGACAGATGCTGTACCTCTAGAGGCATCTGCAAATGTGTGTTAGAAATGAGGGTCATTTTATGGCACAGAACTCTGACCCCCGCACCTGCCATATGGCAACAGTCGTGTGTTCTCCAAGCCACACAGAATGACACTCAACCGCCTTCCAAAGAGCCTTCGACATTTCAAACAGATTCTCCCATGCCCCAAAAGTGCTGCAAAAGGGAATCTGCAATACATCCTATGCTTGTAAGTCAAGTGGGGCAACCGGCGCCTCCACTCTGAACATACCCTGCAGTACTGTCCTCTGAGAGGGACCTCAGGGAGGGAACCAGGGCTGACCTCACCAGGGCAGCCCCTGTGTTATTAAATAACATGAGGACCCCAGCAACAAGGACTTTCCCCCTTACCAGGGACCCCTCACCTCGAGCTTGTGAATTCCAGGTTGGGACCCGGCCGCTGCAACCTCGATCCTGATCTGGGCTTCTGACCTGCACACGGAGACCTGGCCTCCCTCCCTGGATGTCCCTCCCCACCTCAGCCCGGCCGTTCTCCAAGGGCAAACCCAAGATAGCTCTCTCACATGCTCCTGCATTTCTTTCACTGCATCTTAATTGAGCACTTGTTGTATACAAGACATGATGCAAGGCAAAGGGAGAGAAAAAGTGAAAGCTGAAAAAACATGGTCAGTGCCAACTGCCTCTTCTCTGTCTCCCATCGCACAGTCTTACCAGCCCCGAGTCACAGTCAAATTTAAACTGTCTTCTGCTGTGCATCAGTTAGTGTGGAATCGGGGTTTTTTGTCCCCCTACCCAGCTTACCCTCTAGGGGACCCAGGCATGCAATGCTTGAGAAGAGCTGAGCGAAGTATCAGGCTTAAACCAGACCAGGGGCCTATTTTAATTCTTACATCAATCCAACATCAGCAGCTCACTTTGCAAAAGCCTTTAAAACTCTCCAGCCACAGCTCAGAAATTAAATGATTCCCTCCAGATCAACTGCCTCCAGAATGGCTCTG
Organism: Odocoileus virginianus; assembly: GCF_023699985.2. Lineage (NCBI taxonomy): Eukaryota > Metazoa > Chordata > Mammalia > Artiodactyla > Cervidae > Odocoileus > Odocoileus virginianus. Next base: position 192,856 of record NC_069701.1, read on the forward strand.
CTTAATTCTGGCCGTGGCAGGGCAGGCAGAACAATGAGCAGTGGCAGCTCCAGGTTGCTGCAAAGGCCGCCAGCGCACCCTCCACCGTGCCCGTGGGCACCAGCCCCTCTCTGCCCTGCCACACCGCATCACCTCTGTGATGACCCACAAGCGCTGGACGGACGGCTAGGCAGAGCCCCTTCTGCTCCCACCTCCCAGAGCATGCAGGACCCCACCAGACCAGTTCCACACACTCTTTCCTGTACCTCTTCTCTCCTCTCTGAAGTCTGTCTTCTGGCTTCGTCTAATGTCGTCCCTGGTCCTGCCTTCCTCCTCTCGAGTGTCCTGAAGCTCTCAGTAGACAGGAGTCTGCTGATAGCTTCACCCAAGTTCCTTCCACCTGGTGCTCAGAGTTTTAACACTGCCCTGTCATTGAATCACACACTGCTGAACCACATTACCTCCAGCAAGTCTGCTCCTGTGCCCAGCTGGATGGTAAACTCCTACAGGGCAGGATGAGGACCACACCTCAAACTCCTTCAACCTCCCCACCCCCCCACCCCCCCCTCCCCCGGCAAAAAACAACAGCATAAGCTCAGCCTCCCACTGGGTAAACCTATCCACAGCAAACGCCTTTCAGACAGCCCATCAGTTAGAAGGGGCCAACAGCGCTCTTTAGAGTCCCTGGAATACGTGGGCTAGAGGTGAGGTTTGATCACAGAGGATACCCAGCTCCTGGCATCAGATGGCTGCTCCCCCACAGCAGAGCATGTCTCCCCAGCTCCTGGGTCCTCAGTGCCCAGCACTGGGTCCTCAGGAGACATTCACTGAAGGAGCAGATCATCTCCAGGGTCCATGCTACTTTGTGGTTTTCCTTTCTCCCAGAAGCCTCAATTCACAGGAAGGCAGAGGGAAAGCTTCGACTATCGCTGCCTGCCCAGTGACCAGGAAAACTGAAGACTACTTTTCAGAATGAACTTGGCGGCTTCCTGCCAAGGTGAACAGTGCTGTGGTGCAGATCACAAAATCAAGCTCATTGCAACCTTTTTCTAACCAATTCTGCCCTCAACTTCCCCGTTCCCACCAATATCACTCCCCAATCACTAGGCCTGCAGCCTTTCCCGTACCTCTGATCAGTTCGGCCCTTTGGGGCCTCTGGAAAGCTATACGCCCAAGAGCATGGCTCCTTGCTCCTGGAAATCTCCCATCCTTTCCCTTCTAGTCGTGGGGCCCACACTCACACAAGACCTCAACTGATTCCGAATCTTTATGGCATCCTTCCTAGCTCTAACCGCCTCCCCTTCACAGACCTTACACACTACCCTCAGCCTATTATTTATTAAGTGCTGTTTCCAGCTAGTCCAGCCTCTACTTAAATCATAACTTTTCACTTTTTAAACCATCAAGTCTTCTGTTCTGTTCTCACTGTCTCAGGCCCATATTCACTCTCATATCCCGGAAACCCTGACCAATCCTTCTGCCTCAGCGAGGATACTCGCTCTCTGTGTCTGTCCTTCCAAGAACTGGGCCTTCTCGGCCATCTCAAAATCTTGGCAGAAGTCTCAACTCTGCTAATCCACATCCCACCCACGGGCAGGGGCTCAGGGCCAGCCCAGCTTCTCACACAAGCTTTCCCCATCCTTCAGCCCACCAGCCACCTCCGCTCCGCAGAGCTGTGTCTAGCCTCACACACTGCCTTCCTGTTGACTCAAACCCCACCAACCCCCCGACCCCCCCAACCCCACCAGGCCAAAGTCAGAACAGCTGGGAAGGAGACCAGCTGCTTCTTAGCCACGTGATCCTGCCCAGACCACCAGACTTTCAGAATCTCACAGAACTGTTGCTCTGACACATGAGAATTTACAGTAATGCTATTCATTCATCTCACATTCAGAAAAAGACCATCCAGGTAGAGGATTTGGATATCCTTCTAATACTGGCCAAGGGCAGTTATTTCCCATCATTCACAACCCTGCAGCGGCTAAGTCTCAGTATAACTTAATTAAATGTAAGACAAGGGAGAAAGCACTTTGATTGGGATACTTTTCCTCATATCCTCCATTTAGACACTCGGGAGGTTCTCTGATACAAATTTTGGGTGACTGCAGAAATATGCTGGTGGAGGGAAGAGGAGACAGTTGTTCCAAGCGAATCTAGTGACAACGGCGCCGGTCTTAGGAGTGAGGCTTGAACACTAAGCCAAAGTCAGCAGTAGGCACTGACTGGGCACATTGCCAGTAAGCCATCAGTGGGCAGCAGGAACAGGAGAACTGGGGAGTGGGATACAAGCAGGGTCCACGGTTGGGGGGGAGGGGAGCACGTGGACAAAGAATGCTTCAGACCATCATATCGGGCTACCTTCCTTCCCAACGTGCATGCCCATGACAACGGCGAGCACCGCCAGGGGCGCGCGGTAAAATCACTTCCAACCAGAGACCAGGGCACCTCTGATAACGCCGGCCAGGCCGGCCCCGATACCGCCAGCCCCGGGCCTCACCAATGGAGATTTCTTGCGCGAAAGCCAGCGAGATGAGCAGCAGAGGCAGCCCCACGGCGATGCACGTGACCATCTTGTCCACGGCCAGCTCCAGCCGCAGCCCCTTAAACTTGGGTTCCGAGGGCTCCTTCAGCAGGAAGTCCGAGAAGACATACTCGGTGGCAAGGTGCGCGATGGCCATGGCTGCGGCGCGCTGGGCTGGGCCGGGCAGGTTCGGGAGACAGGCCTGGGGACCGCCGGCGTCGGGAGGGCGGTGCTGCGCCTTAGCCCGTCACCAGCCCCGCCCGCGGGTTTCGCTTTCCCTTTGCCGGCCCCCCGGAGGTTCCCACATTCCGCCGGTCTTGTACCGCGATGCGCCGCAGCCGTTTTCTCTGGGCGCCTGGCCTGGCGGGTCGCGGGGCTACTCCGCGGGCATGGGAGCCCGGGTCGCGCCCGCTCCTCCTCCGCCGGCCGGGGCGCAGCCACTCCGGCAGGTCCCCGGGCTCCGCGCCGCCGCCGCGCGCCCGAGAGCAAGAGTCTGTAGCCGAACAAAGCGCGAACCCTGTGGTGAGGCCCCAGCTGCGGCTGCCGCCGCCCCGCGCGCTCTCGGCCCGCCCCGCACGCTCTCCCGGAACCTCAGAGGAGCGCGAGCGCCGAGGGGGCGCGGCGTTTCCGGGAGCCGCCGGGCGCGGGGCGCGGTGGGCGCGGCAGCGCCGGCAACCCTGGGATCCACCCCCGAAGGGGGTGTCGGTGCGAACAGCTCCTGGGCGAGTCCTCGCGCCCCTCCCACCCTCATCCCCTCCTCTTCCGAGCGCCGGGAAGTTTGAAGTCCTTTCCGAAAGTGACCTGTCGCCCTGTGGACCGGACGGCCCCTTACGCCTCACCCCCAGCATTTCTACATGGCGAGATCAGGTCAGCAGGCGGTGCAAAGGCCTCAGAGAGCAACGGGCGCCTTAAAAGGCGATCGAGCGGGTTAGACCGAGCAAACTTGGGAGAGGGGGCGCTGGACTCTAGCAGGAACACTGCGGGCCAGGGAGGCGCGGGCTTGGGGTGGTGAACCTGCGCCTGACTCGGTCTCACGGGTCTATGCTTCGCCTCTCGCTTTGCCCGCGGGAGCCTCGGCCTGGGATGCTGAGAGACAGTCAAGAGACGCTGTGATCAGCAACACTTGGAGCTGGCAGGACTTTTGAACAGGAGGGCTCCTTGGGCCGGGGCTGCCGGCTCTGCTCTTTGTACACGGGCAGGTCCGTGCAGGCAAGCCTCTTCTGTGTGCGCTCACCTGCCCTGTGTACATCTCCACCCCGCCCTGCCCTCGGAGCCCTCGCCCCGTGGCCTGCGCGACCCTCCGCTTAGGAGACTCATGGGACCAGGACTGCACAATGGCCAGAACCACAACCCTCGTCTCCTCTCAGCCTGAACTCCAGTCTTCCCCATCTTGCTCAAAGCAGCGCCACGCGACCACGCGCCCAAACCAGACAGCTGCACTGCCCTGTGTGACAGAGCCGTCTCTCCCAGCTGCCTGAACCAATTTACAAATTCTCTAGCTTCTCGCTCCTAAATATTGAACATCTGATCATTTTCCTCCACCTGAGCAGCCATCCTCTCTCCTAACCACGTACAGGTAGGCCCTGCAGGCCTGCAAGCCCTTCTCCCCAGCAGCTGCCGAAGGGAATTTGTAAAAGCTCCAGTCTTATCCTATCACTCCCCTTCTTAAAGTGTACCTTATTTTTAGGATAAAATTCAAATTGTTTAGCATGGCTACTTCCTGCCTTCCCAGTTTCACTACTTTCCCTTCAGTTCTTCAACTTAGCCAGCTCTTGCCTCCTCCAGACCTTCACCTGCCCCAAATCACATCCAATTTTTGCCTTTTTGCCTTTTTGCCTGGCTTGTTCTGCTGGATGTCACTTCCCCTGGAGAGTCTTCCTTGGAAACACTAAACAGGATTAGGCCCCTTTGTTAAATATTCTTGTGATGCCAGATGTGGGCTTTGGGAAAGTTACATGCCCCGTCTGTATCTCAGTGTTTTCATCTGTAAGGTGATTATACTGCTTAGGATTGAGGTAAAGATCGAAAGAGTTAATATACATAAGGTGCCTAGGATGTTGCCTGGCTACTGATGAGTGCTGTATACATGTTATCCATTACTGTTCCCCTCTATTTTTCCTTCTTAATGAAAATCACAATTACAGTTCAACAAGTATGTGTTTAACTGTCCACTGATTTAGGGCTTCTCTCCCCCTTTATAGCTATAAGATGCATTTAGGGATTAAATAACACACCCTCCTCTAAATCCTTCCTTCCCCCTCTCCTTACTCCAGTGTGATTTGTTAGAAGGAAGCCAAAGCAGCTGCAGGCCTCATAGCTATGGTCCCAAAACTCTTGTTTTGTTTATGAGAGACCCTTGACATTTGGATATGAAATCTTTTGTGACCAAAATAGTCAAAGTCAAGAGAGTTAAGCCCACTACATGGCCTGTTCTGTTTATATATTTATTTATTCATCTAAGTAATGTTTGCTGAGCAACTATTGTGTATCTGCACTATGGTCTGTGCTGGGGTGTAGCAGTGAGCAAAACAAGTTTGAGGTCCTTATTTCCATGGAGTCTAGATTTCAAGGAGACAAACAAAAGTCAAACTAACAGGTAAGATGGATATGTCCCAGGATTAGGGCAACTAAAGAAAATAATGAAAATTGGAAATAACTTGGGAGTGGTCCACTTTAGAGAGGGCAGTCTGGTGAACTTACATCTGAACTAGGAAAGAGGGTGAGGGTGCTGGAAAGAGCCTTCCAGGCACAGAAAGCAGTGTGTGCAAAGGTCCTGAGGCAAGAAGGAACTGATAAAAGCTGAAACAGAGGAGTCAGAGGTAAAGCTGGAGATGTGGACATAATGGGCAGCCAAATCAGTCTGGGTTTTATAGATGGAGGTAAGGAGTTTGGATATTATTAAATGTGAAACCAAAAGACAGTAAAGGAAATTTACCAGGTTAAGTGATGTGATCGGATTTGGAGGACTGTGTGGACTGTGGTTAGAGGGACAGAAGCGACCTGGAGAGGCTGGGTAGGGACTGCCACCGTGATCTGCTTGAGCAGGGTTTGGAGTCTGTAGCCCAGGAAGAAATACATTTTGAGTTTATTAGCATAAAGATGATTTTCAGATCCAGGAAGATGAGTGAAATAACCTATGGAGGGGGTATAACAAACTACCGCTGACTTGGCGGCACACGATTATCTTTTATCTCTTTATCTGCACTGGGTCCTCACGGCAGCTCAGCAGGCTTCTCTAGTTGCATGTTTCAGGCTTAGTTACCCCTCAGCATGTAGGATCTTAGTTCCCCAGTCGGGGATCGAACCTGAGTCCCCTGCATTGGAAGGCAGATTCTTAACCACCGGACTACCAGGAAAGTCTCACATTTATTTTTTAACAGTTCTGGAAATCTGAAGTTCAAAATCAGTTTCACTGCAAAAAGTCAAGGTGCCCAGCAGGCCTCCAGAGGCTCGAGGAGAGAATCCGGTCCTTTGCCTTTTCCAGCCTTGAGAAAGCATTCCTACATGTCCAAAGCCTGCAGCATAGCACCTTCCTTCATGTGTCCCATAGCTCCCTCATCTTTTTTTTGTAAAAACACCGTGCTTGCATGCATATTCAGTCACTCTTTTGTGTCCAACTCTTCCCAACCCCATAGACTGTAGCCCATCAGGCTCCTCTGGGATTTCCCAGGCAAGAATACTGGAGTGGGTTGCCACATTTCCTCTTTCAGGGGATCTTCCTGATCCCAGGGGTCAAACCCATGTCTCTTGCATCAGCAGGCAGATTCTTTACCACTGTGCCACGTGGGAAGCCCCATAAGAACACTGCGGTTACATTTAGGGCCAATCTGGGTAATCCAACATAAACTTCCCATCTCAAGATTTGTTAACAATCATAGCTGCAAAGTCTTTTTGCTGTACACGATAACATTCACAGGTTCAGGGAGTGGGACCTGGAATCTTTGGCGATACTATTCAGCCCACCCTGGAGGGCCAAATGAAGAAAAGGGCCCAGTTCAAGTCAGGAGGCTAAGATGTAAGTCAGAGGGAGGAGAAGGAACTCGCAAGAGACTAAAAGGAAATAGCTGCTGAGGAAGAAGGAAGGTTGGCAGGCAATGTTATGGAGCCAGGGAACTAGAGGGTATCCAGAAGGAAGGAGCTGCCAAGTGTTACTGAGAGGTTAAGTAAGATAAAGACTGGGAAGAGGCCACAGACCGTGGAATCATTTCCATTATCATTATTATAGTCATGATGGTTTTGATAACAGCAGACTGGGGTGCAGAGTTCGGCAGGGCCCTCTGGAAGGGAAACCATTGGAACGGGTGGAAGCATGCATCGGGTGAGGAGACAGAGACAAGTGTGGACAGCACTTTCAGTTCTGCTATCAAGGGAACAGAGGACCTGTGTTGGAGCAGGTTATGGAGTTAAAGACAGTGACTGTTTGTTTGCTGTCTGCTTTTAATGGAAGATATTGCTGATAACTTCATGCAGGAGGGAAAACTGATGACTGAGGGAATTAAGTTCTTGAGAAAGCAAGAAGGGGTGCAGTTTCCAGAGTCCAGGGAGAGACCGGCCCTGCCAGGAGCAGGTGCACATCTTCTGTTGTAACAAGAGGAAAAGATGTGTATAAATGTGACTGATTTTCTCAGGAGAGTGAGGATGAGCATGAAGAAGTGTGGTACCTCAGAGAAAACAATACTTGGTGAGAGTCGTGTTATCTGTGGGCTTCCTAGGTGGCTCAACGGTACAGATTCTGCCTGTCAGTGCAGGAGAAATGAGTTTAATCCCTGGGTTGGGAAGATCCCTTGCAGTAGGAAGTAGCAACCCACTCCAGCATTTTTGCTTGAAATTCCATGGACAGAGGATGCTGGCAGGCTACATTCCATGCAGTTGTAAAGGAATCAGACACAACCTAGCAACTAAACACCAACAACCTTATCTGTATACATATATTGTCACTTTGTTTTATTTCCTCTAATGAGTATAACTAGGATAGTTGCTAAATAGCTAAAAAATAATTCTCCTTTAACTAACCACCTGCTCCAGGTAAAAAATTTACCTATTACTAGACCTCAGTTACAGTGTTGAAAAAAAAATGTAAATAGCTATATTTATGATACATGAAACTTTATTAAAAAGAGAAATGGTATAATCAAACTACTTTGTGGTTTCATTTTCATTAAAAAAATAAACTAAGAGAAAAGAAAAAGACAACTAAATAATTTGTTTTCTAGGTCAGTTATAAATAAGGCATTTATCAGGATTATTATTATGAAATTATATAGCCTATACATGTCTGAAAACTGTAAGCACATACTAAAAATCACATTATCAGTGGTTAGCAGTCTGGAATTCAGATCCTTGGGTATCATGTTTGATATGACATTCAAGCAAACTATGAACAGAACTATTAGCATTTGCATCCTGTTTTATGTAAGACTATAGCTTCTATCAAATTACCCATTTCCCCTCACCAAGATGAAGATGAGACAGTATGAAAGGTCCCTCCACCAGTATTTATTAGGTCCTACTTGTTCACTTGAACAGCCCCGTGACCCACTGCTAAGGCAGATGTACTAATAGCCCCCATCTCGCAGCAGCGTGGGCTAAGGGCAATTTCTCAGTCTAGTAATAAACAATGTTGCTCTTATCAATCTTATACCTGGAGCTGAGGCATACATATAGAGAGTATGGATTGCCTCTTAATGGGTTTAGTTGTTCAATATTTTATTTGGCATTTGAGACTTGAAAATTGTAAAACTATATCTCAAAGTTGATTTATTGGTTTAAAAATTTGCTACTGGGACTCTCTTTAATTAGCCTTTTCTTTCCTCTTCCCATCAAAGACTACGTCTTTCTCCTCCCAGTCAGTCAGCTGCATTGATGAATTCCTTCTGGTGTTTTTCACATGATGACACTGTCTTTATTTCATAAAAGATGGAGCCTGGGAAAGCTCCTCCTAACAGTGAAAAATCAGACTCAAGAGTCAAGGCCAGGCTTGCTTCCTGCCAAGTTTCCCTCCTGCCAAGTTTCCCTCCCCTTGGAAGCTCCCACTAAACTCTCAGGGAGTGTCTTGACTCACAGTGGGAGAACCTAGCCTGCTATTGCAGATTCCAGCCCTCCACATTCTGAAATACAAATTCTCTGATTTTTGAAAATACAAACATTGCCACAGAAATATATTGTAAAAAATGTATAAATGAAGTGAGTTGTAAACATTCAACTCAATGTAAACATTCAAGTATCTCTACAGGTTTGCATAAAAACAATATTATTTAAAAATGCATGTAACTTTGCTTCTTGTATAGCAAACAGTGCACAGGCTATTTATATTAAAAGGGAGAAGGCCAGGGGAGCTGGCTAAAGCCTCCAAAAAAGTCATTTGGTCAAATTTTATCAGTAGATACTGATTTATACATTTTCAGGGACACCCCAGAAAGTTATTTTTCCTGGAACCACTAAGGGAAGCATCTTCCATAACAGAGATGAAAAAATCAGTGCCATTCCAGTTAGATGTCTGAGGCAGTGTAACTCTTTCCTGAAACTGGCCATCTATAGAGACTTCGATGGTAAGGAAGCACTGTCTAATCTAGGAATTATGAAAGATGGAAAACAAATGCATCTTTCAGAGGGTCTTCGCACTTCGACGAGCTCATTCAGAGAACAGGCTGGATCTGCTTTCTCAGTCATGCCCACTCTTCTTTTTCTATTTTATACCTGAGGATTATTCACAGCCCCTTTAAAAATAAATAAAGAAAAGCACATTGCTTTGAATCTGTTCCGGAGGATCGGAGCCTGACCCGGGCAGCGGCGGCAGGGCCCTCGGGGAGCGGTGCCCTGTCCCGCCTCCCTGCCGAGGACGCGGGGGTCACAGGGCGTCGGTGGGGAGCGCGCAGGACTGGACCTCCTGGTACGCCGCCCGCGGCCTCGCGGAGCATAGCCTGAGCGAGAGGACCACCGATAGGACCAGCAGAAGGAGGCCGAGGACGAAGAGGACGACCAAGGCTGCTCGGGCTCCTCTGGGATCCAGACTCCGGCCAAAGAAGTAGAGCTGCTCCTCGCCGCGTTCTGTGCAAAAGAAACGCGAGCGGTCAGGCCACTTTCCCCAGGGCCTGAATCCAGACCACTGACTACAGGGTCGGGCGGACATGGTTACCGTTAGAGGGCGCAGATCCGGATGCACCTCCGGAAGGAGACTTGGCGGAGTATGGAATCCTGTTGTCTGGACAAAGAAGACAATGTGATGGTTTATAAACAACAGAAGCAGATTCTTTCCACCACATGAGTTGTTTCCAGAGTTAAGTCATTTCACCTACAAAGACTTGATCCTATCAGTCTCTGTAAGTCTTTGTTGGATAGTCACTGTGCCTATTTCATGCCAGTATACATACTGTTCTTACCCCATCCACCCTGCAGTTTCTGCTCACCTGTTAAGATATCCACCCATGAAACCTGTGTTCATGTCCCCCAGCCTGTTAATCATTGCTCCCTACTGCTGTCACTGAACCCTGTACCCTGCACTTTATCTTGGCATGTATCATAGTCCACTACGGATACATGTCTGTCTCTCTTACTTGACTGAGATCCTTGGAGGCTCTCATGCTTCCTGTTTTCAAGGTCTGCAGGAAGCCTGGTACTATCAGCTGGCATCACAGACAGAAAACAGTACCTATGTTTCGAAGGACTGTGTAGGTTGTCTCCATGCCAGCATGAATATGGTCAGACACATGACAATGTAACAACCACGTCCCTGGGTGATCTGCAAACAGTTCAATGGCTTGAAATGTCCCTGGAAAGAGGTCATATACATCTTCTCGATAAGATTTACCTATCTGCAGGTAGAAGCAAATAATAAAGATAAGACAAGAAATCAGTTAAATGAAAAATAGAAACATAATAAAGATAAAGAATCGAAAAGCTGGTTCTTTGAACCAATCTGTAAAATTGATGAACTGTATAGAAACCGACCTCTGATGGTCCCCAGTGACCCCTGTCTCCTGGTACTCATTACCTTGGTAGTCCCCTCTCACACTACTGTCTGACGGCTGGTCCTTGAAGCCACCAGCATATGGCAGAAACAAATGGCATTCTGCTTCCCTTTCTCTCTCTCTCCCACTGGATTGCTCACCCTAGGGAAGCCAGCTCCCATGTCATGATAAAGAACTGAAGCCTCTGGCCCATAGTCCTGTGAGTGAGTTTGGAAATGGATCCTCCAGCTGCTGCCAAACCTGATGACTGTAGCCCCAGCTGACATCTTGACTGTACCCTCACAAGAGATGCTGAATTAGAATCAATGAACTAAACTCTTTCCAGCCTAACCCAGAGAGATTGTGAGATAATAAGTGTGTGTTGCTTTAGGGCACTATATTTTAGGGTGAATTTGTTATGCAGCAAAACTCTAGGCAAACTGACAGAGAAAAAAAAACAGATTACCAATATCAGAGATGAAAAGAAGTCTATCACTAAGACTTTATAGACATTAAAAAGGATAGTAAAGGAATGTTATGAGCAACTATCCATGAATTCTACAACTTTGGAGATTTACAGATGGCAGATGATAGAAAAGCATATGAAAAGATATTCAATATCATTAGCCTTTAGGAAAATGCAAATGAAAAATGATGAGATACCAATATATATATTGGGTTGGCCAAAAAGTTCATTCAGGTTTCATAAGATAGTATTGAAAAATGTGAACGAACTTTGTGGTCAACCCAATGCTTAAATGGATGGCTAAGAAAATATAAGAATGAAAGATAGCAAGTGTTGATGTGAATGTGGAAAAGTGGTAGGTACCCTCATACATGTCTGGTAGGAAAGAAAAGTATACTGTCTCTCTGGAACACAGTTTGGAAGTTTTCTTGAAGTTAATCATATATGTACAACCTGGCCTGGTGGCTCAGTGGTAAAGAATCCACCTGCCAGTGCAGGAGACATGAGTTCGATCCCTGGGTCAGGAAGCTCCCCTGGAGGAAGAAATAGCAACCCACTCAAGTAGTCTTGCCTGGAGAATTCCATGGACAGAGGAGTCTTGCAGGCTACAGTCCACAGGGTTGCAAAGAGTCAAATGCAACATAGCAACTTAACAACAACTAGCAATCTACCCCTTAGGTATTTTCTCAAGGGAAAGGAAAAACTTATGTTCACATGAAAACATGTTCACATGAAAACATGTTCACAAATGTTTATAATGACTTTATTTTTAATAACACCAAACTGGAAACAACCCAAGTGTCCCTCAATAGGGGAACAAATAAACAAACTGCAATACATTCATACAATGGAATACTGTTCAACAACAGGATGGAACAAACTGCGTATACAACGTGGTGGATGCACTTTAAATGCCGATACAAAATGAAACAAGCCAGTTAATAATGCTATAGACTATGATTTCATTTATAAGACACTTCAGAAAAGGCAAAACTATAGAGAAAACAACAGATCAGTGGTTGCCAGGGGTTAAACACGGGAAAGGAGTCGACTCTAGAAGGTGCAAAAGGGACATTTTCGGGGTTGATGGAGGTGTTTTATATTTTGATTAGGGTTGGTTACACCACTGTATGTGCTTATGACAACAGAAGTGTGTACTAAACCAGGTGAATTTTGTTGTTGTCATTTAGTCGCTAAGTTGTGTTCAACTCTTTGCAACCCCATGGATTGTAGCCAGCCAGGCTCCTCTGTCCATGGGATTTCCCAGGCAAGAATATTGGAGAGGGTTACCATTTCTTTCTCCAGGATATCTTCCCAACCCAGGGATCAAACCCATGTCTCCTGTGTTGGCAGCTGGGTTCTTTACTACTGAGGCACCAGGGAAGCCCCAGGGTGCATTCTACTCAGTGTAAATTATACCTTATTTTGAAATTTTTATGTATACAATAATTTTATATGTATATAAAATAATTTTGTTTTTATAAATTCTATATATTTTAATATAATTTTTTAAATGTGGATCAAAACAGCCAAATTCTGAAAAGCATCATAGGCATTTAATATATGAAATTTAATATATGAAACTTAATATAATCATTGTTAGGTTAGTACTTTCTATCTTAAACTGTGTTGAATAAATATACCGAGGGGAAAGGATATTAGATGTTTCATTAGTTACTATTTATTTCCGTGTAACTGGAAAAGGGGCAGTGCAGGTTTTCCTTGCAGATTAGACATGATTATTCATTTCTATCTACTTCCTTGTAGACTGCACAGCACCTGAGATGACAGACATTTGGATCTTATCCCAGGGATTCTGATTCATCAGGTCTGGAGCGGAGACTGGCAATCTATTTCCTAAACCGCTCCACAGGTGATTCACCACTCAGATGGTACAACTTGATGCTTGAAAGGCAGGAAGCCACACGTGGTAGAGCCCAGTCCACTAGGGCAAAAGTCAAGGTAACATTTCGGACCCAAGACAAAGCTTGAAATACCTCATTTACTAGAGAGAGCTAGTCTGTTGGCTAAGCACATAGAAAAGAAACAGGAGAGGGAAAGGAAAAAGAAGAAAAAAAAGAAAAAGGGACGAAATACTGTGGATGCCTTCATTTGCAATATTGGTGGTATACTCCAGAGTGGTTGGAATTACCCCCGTATAACTGATAAGAAAACTCTCATCTGAAGCTCAGAATGTGTGTGTGTGTGTGTGTGTTTTTAAAAAAGCACAATAAAATACATATTAAGAAATATTTGTCAGGGAAGGACATAATCATATTTCTCTGTTCCATTTTCTAGCATTCACTACTACCCCTTGTGGTTTGTGAAAGCCTTATTGTCAAATAACTCAAATTTCACAATGGAAATATATTGAGTCTGTTAATTCAATGTCTTCCCCAAAGCATTTCTCTTACACGTACCTTGAAAAGAAAGCTCTCAGCATGATAATGAATGGTGTGTATGTCCACTTCATCTCCTACTCCTAACAGGTACCAGTTGGTCATTGTATCTTCATTCATGACGAGTCCATGAAGGTTCCCAAAAATCTTCCCATTAATAGCTAAGAAGGTAAAAGAAAACAGCCTCTCATTAGTGATGATTACTTAATCTGGGTTTAGAAACAATTCAAGAAGATCTTTATGTCACCAACATTTTCATTTGCCTGATAAACATGTAACCATCCCACTCACACTTACAATGGCCCCACCATTTTAGACCCAGAATTCAGATTAGTAAGAAATCTTTATAAAAGAGAGCCAGAAAATAGAAATAGCAGTTTGTTTTTAAAAGCTGTCTCTCGGGTAGCAGTACATGTTGGTTGGTTGCTTGGTTGGTTGAAATATTCTTTTTATGGAGTGGATTACAGACTCGTGTGTGGGGTCACCAGATTTACACCATTCTACAGCTGAGCGAGCACAGGCATGGAGAATCAAGTTTATGTAAATCAAAATTGAACCATTTAAAAGGTTCAATTAATATTTCATTTTCTGAGAACTAGCTTGGGGCAAGTTGCTAAACTTGGCTAAATCTCCAAGAGAAGGAAAGGTTCCAAGAGAAAGAAAGTTTCCCACAGGCCTGAGCCCATGATCTAACAATGACAAAGCAAGCTCAATCTAGGCTGACATGATAGGGACTTTCACTCCTCTGTTTTCTATTAACTTTTTATTCTGTGCATCATGACACAACCAAATGAGTTACATTCATTAAAAAGAGAGACCCTAAGAAACTGCATAGAGGGAGGCAAAATTATAGGGGAGAGAGTAGCTGAATCAGAAATCAGGTTGCTATATTCTAATCAATGTTAGCAATTAACTAGCTTTCTTATCTTGGGCAGGACCTATCTTTTTGCACACTGTTGGTCAAAAGTAGATCTTGGTGAGAGAGTATAAATATGTCAATTAGAACACATTACTTCCACTTAAAAAACAAGAAGTACCTTAAATTTCAAAGAATTAAATAACAGACACATTAAAACAGAAATTTGGTGAGTGTTTCATGTTCCAGAGACAGTTAAACCAGGCCCTTAAATTTGATCAAGTACAGGTTATCCTGTATTCTTATAGAAATATACCAATAAGTAATCATTCATTTCCTAAGAATTACTTTACAGTCTTATAGTTTAGAGATCCTAGCATTCAGAGACACAGCTGCCCAGACAAATGGTCCGGAACCTTAATGGACCTTGCCGGCAGCCAGTCAGTGGCTTGGCTGGTTCCCTCTGAAGGAAAGCTTTGGAGGACTTTCTTCAGTCAAGGTGCCCTTGGGAATGGAGAAGGGCTCAGAGAAGGAGGCTGGGACCTTCCACAGATTCCTATGGACTTATCTCAATAAGGGTCTCCTTTTTAAACCTCTGATATACCATGCATTTTGTTGCTCTCCTCAAAATCATCAGAGGGCTTAAAATCTCGTGGATCTTTATTAAGATACTTCTTAATATTGTCATCCAGATACCAGGATTCATTCTCATTAAATACCAAAAACAAGAGAGCAAATTCATAATCAACGTCACTTCTTCTTCCCTTTTCATTCAACACTCCTTCCCTGCATGTAATCAGAGGACCCATCAAACCACTGTATGTATCCTGAAAGAAAAATAAACTGAATTAGAAGAGCCTTTAAATAAGTTAATAATATAGATTAGTTGCTTGTAAGAGTCATGGCAAAAAGACTAAAAGACAATTGACCGTGAAATAAGTACTAAGAAACCCTGAAGAATCAGGGTGATCTTTGCTAAAATTTAATATTATTTCTAAAACTTTGCTGAGAGTGAGTTTTATGAGGGCTGAGCCTGTGTCCTTTACTCATTGTTGAGTTTCCAGAGCTTGGCTGTCTACTACATAGAAGGTGTGCAATAAATATTTGTTGAATAAATGAGTGCTTATTTCTATTTTCCTGTGTGTTTTTCAAGTGAGACTATATTTTTTAATTGAAGTATAGTGGATTTACAAGGTTGTATTAGTTTCAGATGTACAACAAAGTGATTCAGTTATGCATATATATATGTATAATTTTATATATTCTTTTCCATTATCAGTTACTACAAGATATTGAATAGAGTTCCCTGTGATATACAATAAGTCCTTGTTGTTTATCTATTTTGTATGTGGCGGTGGTGTGTGCTCAGTCGTGTCCGACTCTGTGACCCATGGACTGTAGTCCACCAGCTTCCTCTGTCCATGGGATTTTTCCAGGCAAGAGTACTGGAGTGGGTTACCAATTCCTTCTCCAATTTTGTATGCAGTGTGTATCTATTAATCCCAAACTCCTAATTTATCCCCCACCCCTCGTTTTCCTCTTTGGTAACCATAAATTTGTTTTCTATGTCTGTAAGCATATTTCTGTTTTATAAGTAAGTGCATTTGTATCATTTTTTTTTTTTAGATTCCACATGTAAGTGATTTCATGTCTTTATCTGTCTGACTGACTTCACTTAGTGTGATCATCTCTAGTTCCATCTATGTTGCTGCAAATGGTATTATTTAATTTTTTTAATGGCTGAGTAATATTCAGACATTGATTGTGTATATATATATATATATATATATATACACACACACACACACACAACATGTTCTTTATCCATTCATCTGTCAGTGGACATTTAGATTGCTTGCCTGTTGTGTTTATTGTAAATAGTGCTGCTATGAACATTGAATGTATCTTTTTGAATTATGGTTTTCTCTGGGTTATATGCCCAGAAATAGGATCGCTGGATCATATGCTAACTCTGTTTTTAGTTTTTTAAGAAACCTCCATCCTGTTCTCCACAGTGGCTACACCAATTCACATTCCCACCAACAGTGTAGGAGGGTTTTCTTTTCTCCACACCCTCTCCAGCATTTATTATTTGTAGACTTCTTGATGATGGCCATTCTGACCAGTGTGAGGTGATACCCAAGTGAGATTGTATTTATAACTATATACAAATGCTTATATTCCATTTTCTATGGGTAAAGTTTTCTTGAGAACTGATATGAGCCCATGAATGATTTTCATATTGAGTTATCAGCCCTGAGCTTTCTTTTGAACTCCCACATTTCCATCTGCCTATTTAAATATTCCACCTGGATGCCTCCTGCAACAATTCAATCTGCTAATAAGACTTTCTAAGGTGTATTTCCCTCAAACCATTTCCTTCTCCTGAATTTCCTATTTCTGTTAGTAGCACTATGATGTTCCCTGTCACTTAGGTCAGAAAACTTGATTATCAGTGTTTAATTCCTCATTTTCCTCACTTTGTCCCATGTTGCGCGTGTGTGTGTGCTCAGTCGCTAAGTGATGCTGGACTCTTTGCAGCCTTATGAACTGTAACCTGCCAGGCTCCTCTGTTCGTGGAATTTTCCAGGCAAGAATACTGGAGTGGGTCGCCATTTCCTCCGCCAGGGGTCGTCCCATCTCATTTGCTATCAAATCTTACATTTTTTCCCCTTCACAGTGTCTCTTCGTTCTGTGACTTTCTCTTCATTCTATCCACCATCCTTCCAGTGTAAGATCGTTTTGTTTTTTGGCCCCACCCTACAGTCTGTGGGATATTATCTCCTGGACCAGGGATCGAACCTGTCCTACAAAAGTCACCAGATTCAGAATTGTGATATAATTATGGATGTGCACATGTATTATTTCCCCCAAATATGATAAATTCCTTCAAGACAAGAATATTTTCAGCCCTCATAGTACTTGGTAAGGTCATTTGCACATCACGATGGCTCAATAAATATTTGTTGGTATGCACAAAGCACTCAACAAAAAATGTGGACTTCCCATGATTCTACTTTGGTTTTTGATTTTTGTCTCAAGTGCCTGGTATGTTTCTCCTGAACTCTTGGGATGTCCAGTACACCTCAAAGACACTAATTATATCAGATATGACCTTAGTTTGGACTTCAATTATGATATATAATTCAAGACTAGATGTTTTATACATACATATCTGACTCAAGTTCAATATTGAATCTTTGCCTTTAATTTCTAAGTAAAGTTAGCCTATTTATCACTCAGACAGTTTAGAGTTTATTACTAAGTTTTTGTGGAGTGTGCTTTCTTTCCTGAGCCCTGATGGTACTGGAAAAGATTTTAAAATTGGGTAACATCATAAACCATGTTAAAAATTAAAATATATATTTATTTTTTGGTTATCTAATTTACATATCTTCTCTTGCTTCAAACTTCCTTGAAAGTTCTAAATTTAGTAATTTGAGATCTTATTTTTTTTCCCTACACTTTAGATCAAGGGCCAGCAAACTTTGTTTTTGTAAAGTGCCATATAGCAAGTGGCTTCCCTTGTATCTCAGATGGTAAACAATCTGCCTGCAATGCAGGAGATCTGGGTTCTATCCCTGGGTTGGGATGATCCCCTGGAGAAGGGAAAGGCTACCCACTCCAGTATTCTGGCCTGGAGAATTCCATAGACTGTATATCCCATGGGGTTGCAAAGAGTCAGACATGACTGAGCAACTTTCACTTCACTTCACTTCACATAGCAAGAATGTTTTACTTTGTGAATCGTACCATTTTCATCACAGCTACTCAACTTCATCATCAACAATGCAAATAAATGGGAAATGGGCATGGCCACAGTTTGAGACCCCTGCTTGAAACCAATACACCTCTTCATATATACCCTCCGTAATTGTGATAACTTGAATGGTCAACTGAAAACCATATCACTTTGAGCATTTTGGCAGCTCTCTCCACCTTACCTTCACAAAGTTTACTGTTGAATAGTAAACCCATGGAATACAATTTGGGTCAGATGGCCCTGGACCGGACCTTTTAGGGACATTCCATCTGTAAGTTTTTATTTCTCCTGAAACAAATAAGAAGAAATAGAAAAAAAAAATTTTAATTATGTGATTGATCTCTGTTCCAGACAATTTACCTGAAGAAATACAAACAGATTCTTTGTATATTTTGATTAAAGTTACTGCTGGGGAGAATTACCCATTCAATAGAAATGTTCCTGTTAAACTCATACCTTAACTTTCTGCAGGTTCACAATGATAGATTTTCATTTCAGCCTTCCATCCTAGTTTGATGCTTTTTCTCCTCAAATTTTGTATCTCCTTCCCAAGAGTTATGCTTGAGCACACTTGAGTTGCCGTGGGCCTCAGCCTTGGCTTCTTGTGGAATCACCAGGGAGCTTCATAAACCCTCACCGCTCAGACCTCATCCCAAACCAATGAAATTAGAATATCTGCAATCTATTATTGGTGTGCAAATATATTTCTTAAGCTTCTCAGGCAATTCTAATGTGCAGGCAAGTGAGATCTAGCTGGAACCAGAGAGAATCAGAGAGGCCTAGTTTCAAATCTCAGTCCTAATGACTTGTTTCCATTCAGCCTTTGACAGTTACTTTACTTCACTGACCTTTGAAAAGTGAGGGCTTCCTTGGTGGTAAAGAATCTACCTGCAAATCAGGAGACCTGGGTTTGGTCCCTGGATAAGAAAGATCCCCTGGAGAAGGGAATGGCTACCCAGTCCAGACGCATGCCTGGTTTTCACTTAGCTTTTGACAAGCTACTTAATCTTCACAGACCTTTAGTTTCCTTATTTGTAAAGTGGATTAGTCAACCCAGTTTTCAAACTGTTGTGAAGATTAAATGAAATAAAATATCTAGGAAAGTGCCTCATATTGAGGTCAGTCAATAATTATTAATGTGTATATATGTGTGCATGCTAAGTCACTTCAGTTGTGTCCAACTCTGTGCAACCCAATGGACTATAGCCCACCAGGTTCCTCTGTCCATGGGAATTCTCCAGGCAAGAATACTGGAGTGGGTTGCATTGCCCTCCTCCAAGGGATCTTCCTGACCCTGGGATCAAATCCATGTCTCTTATGTCTCCTGCATTGGCAGGCGGGTTCTTTATGGCTAGCACCACCTGGGAAACCCCTAAATGTTAGTCGCTCAGTCATGTCTGACTCTGTGCAATCCCGCCAGGCTCTGTGTAGCCCACCAGGCTCCTTTGTCCATGGAATTCTGCAGGCAAGAACACCAAAGTAGATTGCCATGCCCTTCTCTAGGGGATCTTTCCAACCCAGGGATCAAACCTAAGTCTCCCATGTTTCAGGCAGATTCTTTACCGTCTGAGCCACCATGCAAGAGTTAGTTTGTATGTATGGTAGCAACAAATACATGCACTCCCTCTGGTCAGGCCCCATATCTGTGAATCCCCTGTGACTGACCCAGAGCCTTGCAGAGGAACCATATATATTACTCATGAGTTATCAAGATAATCACATTGTAAAAGGCTCATTTAAATTATCTCCTTTTGAACTATCTGAGTCCCATCCTCACCCTATAAGGACAAACAATTTATAGATGAATCTGAGTCACAAAGCAAAACAAAAGTAATGAAGACTTGCATGAAATTTTGGCCTGTGTTCATTCATGAAGCAGTTGGTTCACAATATCCTCTTAGGTCTAGTTTCCATGATTTACCCCATGCCTTGGTAATCACAAGATAAATAGCTGATATTTACCTTTCTAAATGCAAGTGACTATGGGTGCGGGGTTATTAAAGTTGAAACAATCCATTGTCCACCCACCTGGAAGCCAAGTTCTCAACAAAAAGAGGATGCTCAGTAAATGTTTGTTGAGTGATAAAATGAAAAAAAGACGAAGAAGATGGAGGAAGGGGAGAAGAAGGAGAGAGGAAATCTGACTGAAATCAGTTCAATCATGTCCGAGTCTTTGTGAACCATGGACTGCAGCACACCAGGCTTCCCTGTCCATCATCAACTCCCAGAGCTTACTCAAACTCATGCCCATCGAGTCAGTGATACCATCCAACCATCTTGTCCTCTGTCGTCCCCTTCTCCTCCTGCCTTCAATCTTTCCCAGCATCAAGGTCTTTTCCAATGTGTCAGCTCTTCACATCAGATGGCCAAAGTATTGGAGCTTCAGCTTCAGCATCAGTCCTTCCAATGAATATTCAGGACTGATCTCCTTTAGGATGGACTGGTTGGATCTCCTTGCAGTCCAAGGGACTCTCAAGAGTCTTCTCCAACACCACAGTTCAAAAGTTCAATTCTTCGGCATTTAGGTTTCTTTATGATCCAACACTCACATCCATACGTGACTACTGAAAAACCACAGCTTTGACTAGGTGGACTTTTGTCGGCATAGTAATGTCTCTGCTTTTTAATGTGCTATCTAAGTTGGTCATAGCTTTCTTCCAAGGAGAGAGTGTCTTTTAATTTCATGGCTGCAGTCACTATCTACAGTGATTTTGGAGTCGAAACAAATAAAGTCTTTCACTATTTCCATTGTTTCCCCATCTATTTGCCATGAAGTGATGGGACCAGATGCCATGATCTTAGTTTTCTGAATGTTGAGTTTTAAGCCAACATTTTCACTCTCCTCTTTCACTTTCATCCATAAGCTCTTTAGTTCCTCTTTACTTTCTGCCATAAGGGTGGTGTCATCTGCATGTCTGAGGTTATTGATATTTCTCCTGGCAATCTTGATTCCAGCTTGTGCTTCATCCAGCCCAGCATTTTGCATGATACACTCTGCATATGAGTTAAATAAGCAGGGTGACAATACACAGCCTTGACATACTCCTTTTCTTATTTAGAACCAGTCTGTTGTTCCATGTTCAGTTCTAACTGTTGTTTCTTAACCTGAATACAGATTTCTCAGGAGGCAGATAAGGTGGTCTGGTATTCCCATCTCTTTAAGAATTTTCCACAGTTTGGTGTGAGCCACACAGTCAAAGGCTTTGGCATAGTCAATAAAGCAGAAGCAGATGGTTTTCTGAATTCTCTTGCTTTTTCTATAACCCAGCAGATGTTGGCAATTCGATCTCCAGTTCCTCTGCCTTTTCTAAATCCAGCTTAAACATCTGGAAGGTCACAGTTCATGTACTGTTGAAGCCTGACTTGGAGAATTTTGAGCATTACTTTACTAGCTTGTGAGATGAGCGCAATTGTGTGGCAGTTTGAACATTCTTTGGCCTTGCCTTTCTTTGGGATTGGAATGAAAACTGACCTTTTCCAGTCCTGTGGCCACTGCTGAGTTTTTCAAATTTGCATATTGAGTGCAGCACTTTCACAGCGTCGTCTTTCAGGATTTGAAATAGCCCAACTGGAATTCCATCACCTCCACTAGCTTTGTTTGTAGTGATGTTTCCTAAGGAAGTTCCCACTTCCTAAATTCACATCCCAGGATGTCTGGCTCTAGGTGAGTGATCACACCATCATGGTTATCTGGGTCATGAAGATCTTTTTTGTACAGTTCTTCTATGTATTCTTGCCACCTCTTCTTAATATCTTCTGCTTCTGTTAGGTCCATACCATTTCTGTCTTTTATTGTGCATGGGATATCCTTTTTTGGTGGGATCCAACATTCTCCTATCAACGGTTGTTCAGAAGCAAGTTGCGATTTTGGAGTTTTTGCAGGAGATTAGCACAAAACAATCCAAGATGACAGAGCTTACTTTTCTTAAAATGCTAACTTGTACTCTTCATCACATGCACACCCTGATTAAACTTTCTTATCCAACTTGCCTGAACTAAGTTAGTTTCTTGCTCCTACCCCCAATCTCTGGGTTCTCCCAAACCATTCAGACTTATTTGAGACTCCTGTGGGGACTGAATACCTCTGGCTTCAATTAAAAAAAGAAAAAAATGCTCCATTGCCACAGTCTATAATCATTTTTCTTCCTACTCTGACAGCCCTCACATCTAGGACTCTTAGAAGTCCAGTCAGCCTAGAGGAGCATAGCTGTGTCCCTTGTTACTCTTCACCATCAGGGTCCATCCACCAGGAGGGGTCACACCAGCTTGCCCACAGCCCTACCAAAGCCCCCACCCCCCACCTCTCATGACTGATAGGCACCTTTCTTCCTCCCTTTGAAGCTGCTTCAACCATCAAAAACAAATATATTTAATAATTTTTTTGATCCATTTTAAACCATTTCCCTCTTCATCAAAGCAAGAAGGGAAGAAGAAAGTACAAAAAATGTGAAGTAGAAAAGATGATCACATTGCTATTTAAAATACCACCATGAAGATGAAACCATTATTAACATTTTGGCTTATTTCCCTCTGGTCTTTCTTCTATATTTGTACTTTGCTTAACAAATCTTTCCCATGTAATGTAAAACATTTTTTTTCATTAAAACTTGTTCATTAAATCTTTTTTAAATGTCATTTAATGGCTACACAATAGTCCACTATAAAAATATTCCAAAATTTACTTGTTTCTCTGTATACAGACATTTAGATGTTCATGAAAAGTTTCTTGATGCAGGTTGAAGCAGCTTTTGATACTGGGGTAGGAAGTGGTAGAAATTGGAATAGTAACCAGTAAAGATTTTCCTTCCTACAACCCCATCCTTAAACAGGTAGCTTGCTAACTTTTTGATTCATTAGATTGTTTTCTTTCCTTATTTTTTACATCTTTAAATTTTTGATTTAATGATCTTTATTGAAATTGCTATAGCATTGTTATAGTTCTTCTGTTCTTCTGTGTATTCTTGCCACTTCTTCTTAATATCTTCTGCTTCTGTTAGTTCAGTTCAGTTCAGTGACTCAGTCGTGTCCAACTCTTTGCGACCCCATGAATCACAGCACACCAGGCCTCCCTGTCCATCACCAACTCCCAGAGTCTACCCAAACCCATGCCCATTGAGTCGGCGATGCCATCCAGCCATCTCATCCTCTGCCATCCCCTTCTCCTCCCACCCTCAATCCTTCCCAGCATCAGGGTCTTTTCCAATGAGTCAACTCTTCGCATGAGATGGCCAAAGTATTCGAGTTTCAGCTTCAACATCAGTCCTTCCAATGAAGCCAAGAGGAGCTACCCCACATCCAAGAAACAGAGGTTGCGTGGGTGCAGGAGGGCCAAGAGGAGCTACTCCACTTTCAAGATCAGGAGGGGCGGCCGTAAGGAGCTACCCCCCGTCCAAGGTAAGGAGCAGCAGCTGCACTTTGCTGGAGCAGCTGTGAAGAGATACCCCACGTCCAAGGTAAGAGAAACCCAAGTAAGATGGTAGGTATTGCAAGAGGGCATCAGAGAGCAGACACACCAAAACCATAATCACAGAAATCTAGTCAATCTGATTACATGGACCACAGTCTTGTCTAACTCAATGAAACTAGGCCATGCCGTGTGGGGCCACCCAGGACGGATGGGTCATGGTGCAGAGGACTGACAGAATGTGGTCCACTGGAGAAGGGAATGGCAAACCACTTCAGTATTCTTGCCTTGAGAACCCCATGAACAGTATGAAAAGGCAAAATGGTAGGCTACTGAAAGAGGAACTCCCCAGGTTGATAGGTGCCCAATATGCTACTGGAGATCAGTGGAGAAATAACTCCAGAAAGAATGAAGGGGTGGAGCCAAAGCAAAAACAATACCCAGTTTTGGATGTGACTGGTGATGGAATCAAGGTCCGGTGCTTGTAAAGAGCATTGTAAAGAGCAATATTGCATAGGAACCTGGAATGTTAGGTCCACGAATCAAGGCAAATTGGAAGTGGTCAAATGGGAGATGGCAAGAGTGAACATCAACATTCTAGGAATCAGCGAACTAAGATAGACTGGAATGGGTGAATTTAACTCAGATGACCATTATATCTACTACTGTGGGCAGGAATCCCTTAGAAGAAATGGAGTAGCCATCATGGTCAACAAAAGAGTCTGAAATGCAGTACTTGGATGCAATCTCAAAAATGACAGAATGATCTCCGTTCATTTCCAAGGCAAACCATTCTCTCACGGTAATCCAAACCTATGCCCCAACCAGTAACGCTGAAGAAGCTGAAGTTGAACAGTTCTATGAAGATGTACAAGCCTTTTAGAACTAACACCCAAAAAAGATATCCTTTTCATTATAGGGGACTGGAATGCAAAAGTAAGAAGTCAGGAAACACCTGGAGTAACAGGCAAATTTGGCCTTGGAGTACGGATTGAAGCAGGGCAAAGGCTAATAGAGTTTTGCCAAGAGAACACACTTGTCATAGCAAACACACTCTTTCAACAACACAAGAGAAGACTCTACACATGGATATCACCAGATGGTCAACACCAAAATCAGATTGATTATATTCTTTGCAGCCAAAGATGGAGAAGCTCTATACAGTCAGCAAAAACAAGACCGGGAGCTGACTGTGGCTTAGATCATGAACTCCTTATTGCCAAATTCAGACTTAAATTGAAAAAAGTGGAGAAAACTACTAGACCATTCAGGTATGACCTAAATCAAATCCCTTATGATTATACAGTGGCAGTGAGAAATAGATTTAAGGGACTAGATCTGATAAACAGAGTGCCTGATGAACTATGGACAGAGGTTCATGACATTGTACAGGAGACAGGAGAAAAGACCATCCCCATGGAAAAGAAATGCAAAAACCAAAATGGCTGTCTGAGGAGGCCTTACAAATAGCTGTGAAAAGCAGAGAATCGAAAAGCAAAGGAGAAAAGGAAAGATATTCCCATTTGAATGCAGAGTTCCAAAGAATAGCCAGGAGAGATAAGAAAGCCTTCCTCAGCGATCAGTGCAAAGAAATAGAGGAAAACAACAGAATGGGAAAGACTAGAGATCTCTTCAAGAAAATTAGAGATACCAAGGGAACATTTCATGCAAAGATGGGCTCGATAAAGGACAGAAATGGTATGGACCTAACAGAAGCAGAAGATATTAGGAAGAGGTGGCAAGAATACACAGAAGAACTGTACGAAAAAGATCTTCATGACCCAGATAATCACGATGGTATGATCACTCACCTAGAGCCAGACATCCTGGAATGTGAAGTCAAGTGGGCCTTAGAAAACATCACTATGAACAAAGCTAGTGGATGTGATGGAATTCCAGTTGAGCTATTTCAAATCCTGAAAGATGATGCTGTGAAAGTGCTACACTCAATATGCCAGGAAATTTGGAAAACTCAGCAGTGGCCACAGGACTGGAAAAAGTCAGTGTTCATTCCAATCCCAAAGAAAGGCAATGCCAAAGAATGCTCAAACTACCATACAATTGCACTCATCTCCCACACTAGTAAAGTAATGCTCAAAATTCTCCAAGCCAGGTTTCAGCAATACGTGAACTGTGAACTTCCAGATGTTCAAGCTGGTTTTAGAAAAGGCAGAGGAACCAGAGATCAAATTGCCAACATCCGCTGGACCATGGAAAAAGCAAGAGAGTTCCAGAAAAACATCTATTTCTGCTTCATTGATTATGCCAAAGCCTTTGACTGTGTGGATTACAATAAACTGTGGAAAATTCTTAAAGAGATGGGAATATCAGACCACCTGACCTGTCTCTTGAGAAAACTGTATGCAGGTCAGGAAGCAACAGTTAGAACTGGACGTGGAACAACAGAGTGGTTCCAAATAGGAAAAGGGGTATGTCAAGGCTGTATATTGTCACCCTGCTTATTTAACTTACATGCAGAGATCATCATGAGAAATGCTGGGTTGGAAGAAGCACAAGCTGGAATCAAGATTGCCAGGAGAAATATCAATAACCTCAGACAT
Source organism: Odocoileus virginianus (assembly GCF_023699985.2). Lineage (NCBI taxonomy): Eukaryota > Metazoa > Chordata > Mammalia > Artiodactyla > Cervidae > Odocoileus > Odocoileus virginianus. The sequence goes on from NC_069701.1 coordinate 218,751, forward strand.
GCAGATGACACCACCCTTATGGCAAAAAGTGAAGAACTAAAGAGCCTCTTGATGAAAGTCAAAGAGGAGAGTGAAAAATTTGGGTTAAAGCTCAATATTCAGAAAACTAAGATCATGGCATCCGGTCTCATCACTTCATGGCAAATAGATGGGGAAACAGTGGAAACAGTGTCAGACTTTATTTTTGGGGACTCAAAAATCACTGCAGATGGTGACTGCAGCCATGAAATTAAAAGACGCTTACTCCTTGGAAGGAAAGTTATGACCAACCTAGATAGCATATTAAAAAGCAGAGACATTACTTTGCCAACAAAGGTTCACCTAGTCAAGGCTATGGTTTTTCCAGAGGTCATGTATGGATGTGAGAGTTGGGCTGTGAAGAAAGCTGAGTGCCAAAGAATTGATGCTTTTGAACTGTGGTGTTGGAGAAGACTCTTGTGAGGCCTTTGGACTGCAAGGAGATCCAACCAGCCTATCCTAAAGGAGATCAGTCCTGGGTGTTCATTGGAAGGACTGCTTCTGTTAGGTCCACACCATTTCTGGAAAAGGTCAGTTTTCATTCCAATCCCAAGGAAAGGCAATGCCAAAGAATGCTCAAACTAGCACACAATTGCACTCATCTCACACACTAGCAAAGTAATGCTCAAAATCTCCAAGGCATGCTTCAACAGTGCATGAACCCAGAACTTCCAGATGTTCAAGCTGGATTTAGAAAAGGCAGAGGAACCATAGATGAAACTGCCAACATCCATTGGATCACCAAAAAAGCAAGCGAATTCCAGAAAAACATCTACTTCTGCTTTATTGACTCTGCCAAAGCCTTTGACTGTGTGGATCACACCAAATTGTGGAAAATTCTTAAAGAGTAGGGAATACCAGACCATGTTACCTGCCTCCAGAGAAGTCTGTATGCAGGTCAAGAAGCAACAGTTACAACTGGATATGAAACAAGACCGGTTCCAAATTAGGAAAGGAGTATGTCAAAGCTGTGTATTGTCATCCTGCTTATTTAATTTATATGCAGAGTATATCATGCAAAATTCCAGGCTGGTTGAAGCACAAGCTAGAATCAAGATTGCCAGGAGAAATATCAATAACCTCAGATATGCAGATGACACAACCCTTATGACAGAAAGCAAAGAGGAACTAACGAGCCTCTGGATGAAAGTGAAAGAAGGGAGTGAAAAAGTTGGCTTAAAACTCAACATTCAGAAAACTAAGATCATGGCATCCGGTCTCATCACTTCATGGCAAATAGATGGGGAACAATGGAAATAGTGAAAGACTTTATTTGTTTCAGCTCCAAAATCACTGCAGATAGTGACTGCAGCCATGAAATTAAAAGACACTTGCTCCTTGGAAGAAAAACTATGACCAACCTAGATAGCATTTAAAAAGCAGAGACATTACTATGCCAACAAAGGTCCATCTGATCAAAGCTATGGTTTTTCCAGTAGTCATGTATGGATGTGACAGTTGGACTATAAAGAAAGCTGAGTGCTGAAGAATTGATGCTTTTGAACTGTGTTGTTGGAGAAGACTCTTGAGAGTCCCTTGGACTGCAAGGAGATCCAACCAGTCCATCCTAAAGGAAATCAGTCCTGAATATTCATTGGAAGGACTGATGCTGAAGCTGAAATTTCAATATTTTGGCCACCTGATGCAAAGACCTGTCTCACTGGAAAAGACCCTGATGCTGGGAAAGATTGAAGGCAGGAGAGGAGGGGATGACAGAGGATGAGCTAGTTGAATGGCATCACCAACTCGATGGAAATGAGTTTGAGCAAGTTCTGGGAGTTGGTGATGGACAGGGAAGCCTGGCGTGCAGCAGTCCATGAGGTCGCAAAGAATCGGACACTCAACTCATAGTATTATTATAATGTTATTATGTAGTCAGAAGAGGTAAAATGGAATATAACTCCCTCATAATTATGCCTATGGGGTAGCTATCAGTTTTGTAACAGTGGCTCTTAACACTTATTACAACCACATTTCAACTGTGTAAAATTTATGGAAGCTCATTAAATTGTGAAATCTTCTCGGCTTTCAATACATCAAAAACACATCAAGGCTGTATATTGTCACCCTGCTTATTTAACCCTTATGTACAGTACATCATGAGAAATGCTGGGCTGGATGAAGCACAAACTGGAATCAAGATTGCCAGGAGAAATTCAATAACCTCAGATATGCAGATGACACCACTCTTATGACAGAAAGTGAAGAAGAACTAAAGAGCCTCTTGATGAAAGTCAAAGAGGAGAGTGAAAAATTTGGCTTAAAGCTCAATATTCAAAAAACTAAGATCATGGCATCTGGTCCCATCACTTCATGGCCAATAGATGGGGAAACAGTGCAAATAGTGTCAGACTTTATTTTTTGGGCTCCAAAATCACTGTAGATGGTGATTGCAGCCATGAAATTAAAAGACGCTTGCTCCTTGGAAGAAAAGCCATGACAAACCTCGACAGCATATTAAAGAACAGAGACATTACTATGCCTACAAAGGTCCATCTAGTCAAAGCTATGGTTTTTCCAGTAGTCATGTATAGATGTGAGAGTTGGACCATAAAGAAAGCTGAGCACTGAAGAATTGATGCTTTTGAACTGTGGTGTTGGAGAAGACTCTTAGGAGTCTCTTGAACTGCAAAGAGTTCTAACCAGTCAATCCTAGAAAAAATCAGTCCTGAGTATTCATTGGAAAGACTGATGCTGAAGGTGAAACTCCAATACTTTGGCCACCTGATGTGAAGAGCTGACTCACTTGAAAAGACCCTGATGTTGGGAAAGATTGAGGGCAGGAGGAGAAGGGGATAACACAGGATGAGGTGGTTAGATGGCATCACCTACTCAATGGACATGAGTTTGGGTAAACTCCAGGAGTTGGTGATGGACAGAGATGCCTGGCATTCTGTGGTTCACGGGTTTGCAAAGAGTCGGACACGACTGAGCAGCTGAACTGAACTAACCCCAGAATCCCAGTCCATGCCTCTCCCTTCCTGTGCCTTGGCAACACAAGTCTGTTCTCTGTGGCTATGAGTCTGTTTCTGTTTTGTAGATAGATTCCCTCGTGCAATATTTTAGATTCCACATGTAAGTGATATCATGTGTATAACTGAGTCACTTTTGTTATACTTTGAAGATTGGCACAACATTGTAAATCAACTATATACTTCGGTTTAAAAAACACAATTAGAGTTCTATCTCCTTTATAAAGCTTTTCTTAACTGTTCCTAATTAAACGAGTCTTCATGGATTTTCTTTCTCTGAAATTTTATCAACCCTCTCAGATATATTCTTGAAAATCTTCACCACTTAGAATTTCAACATGTATCATCTGTATTATTGCTGAAATGATTCATCTTGTCTGTCTTTTTTTTTTCTTCCAAACTCATTTTAAGCATCTTGAGAGAAATTCATGGTTAAGAGCTCAGGACCTGAGGTCAAACAGGCTCCACCATTACTAATGTCTATCCAGGTTGAACTCTTTACTCCTCTTTGCCTCAGTTACCTGTTAAATGAATGTAACACTACCAGATTTCATCAATAACAGGATGTGCATTTTCACAATTTAGCATATCTGATGCCAAGATGTATCTTTCCATCAGTGGCATGTTAAAGTTTAATTGGCAGCATTTAAAAAATGTATTTATTTATTTGGCCACTTTGGGTCTTAGTTGCAACACACATGATCTTTGTGGCAGTGCCTGGGCTCCAGAGTTCAAGGGCTCAGTAGTGGCGGTGTGCAGGCTTAGTTACACATGGTGTCTTAGCTCCTCAGTCAGGGATTGAGCCAAGTTCCCCACATTGGGAGGCAGATTCTTAACTACTCAACCACCAGGGAAGTCCTGACAGCACTTTTTTTTCCTTTAATAACAAAGTAACAATGGCCATTATAATCAATGGTATTAGGCTCAATGAAATATGTTAGTGTCTACCTCCCTGAGTTATTACAAGAATAAGTGAGTTTTTTAATTTTTTTCTGAATTTAAAAGCTGGCACAAGGCTAACATTCAGTATGTGCTAGCTGTTATTATGTCTTAATACCCTTTAAGGTTTCTAATAGAGCCCTAGAAACTCCATAAACAGTCATTGGCTGAATAGTAATTTCATATCAGGGTAATTAGATGGAACATAATGGAGTAATGATGTTACAATGAGCTTTCCGAGACCCTTCAGAGATCAGAAAAGAAAGGAGTTGAGCCTGGAGTACTCATCAGCATGGAGCAGACCTCCAGGGTAAGTTACCTGGCTTTGTGACGGGCACTTGGAGCCGCTTCCCACTATCGGTGTCCTCCACGCCCTGGGCTGAGATGGAGTAGGGCCTACTGGCCTTGTTCATAAATATGATCAGGATGGTGTCTCCCACCTCGGCGTGAATCATTGGGCCTAAAGGCAAACACAGGTCTGTGTGCATTATCATTGCTCTTTTCAACATTGGTGTAATTCATGTGTAGGTAGTATTTGACAAAATAAACAAAGGTTAGCCTTGTTATTAGTGTATTTCCTCTAGCAGGTGACATTGGGTAGCATTAAATATCATGATATGTTTTGCAGTTGGATCAGTTGCCTCCTTCACTTACTTATTAGAGAGGCTTTGAGTAAGTCAAGTAACCTACCTGAGTCAAATTCCTCATCTGTAACATGGTCAGATTACATGTTACATGATTACTTTTCTCAAAGGTTTACAGTAAGGATTAGATAAAGTAACATATGTAAAGTGCTAATTTCAGTAAATTGAGACATAGTAAGTACTCAATAAATGCTTAAATTTTTACTACTGCTGAGACATACTCTCCAGGAAAAACTATATCCACAACACATGGTGAGTTTCCATTGTAATCCCCCTGTGTGTAACCTTTGGTTAGTTTAAAAGTGCTCATTATCTGGTAAACAGATATAATAATAGTGAGGATGCAATGAAATAATGAGTATAAAAGGAATTTCTAAGACAACAAAATTAAAACATAAGCATATTGATTTATGATCAATATGGTGATTTCACTAATGAAATTGGATTCCAAACATCCAATGCTACTTCTCAGTATTTGGATACCTGCATGAGACATGCACTCTTCAGAAAGTGTGTACACGTTTCTGTTAGAAGCAACCAGCCTGAGTGCCAGTGGAAATCAGCACACACATCCCTGGAGAGGTCTGTACCCTCATTGCTGTGGGATGCCCTCACCCAGCACAGGTGCCCATTGGTCCCCAGAACAAGACGCAGATGCAGTTTGCTCAGCCACACTGACAGAGCATCACTCATGCAGGGATCACTTGAGAGAGGTGGAAACAGACTTCAGTGGAAGCACCACAGATCTGATCCCTGAGGTTCTTGGGATGTATTTGCACACTATGTTCACAGGGAGATACACTCACAGTTGAGAGTCGGACCACACTCATCCATCATTCACTGGTTCAATCATGGTTTTAATGCTTTCCTGAGAAATTCAGTTGGTTGCCGGTATTCATGGATGCAGACATAGAGGGCCAACAGTACTAAGCCATTTACTGCAAGAGACTTGAGCATTTTGGTGCCTGTGAAGTTTCTGGAACCAATCTCCTGGAACCAGTCCTGGACTGTACTGATAAAGGCCTAAATAAATCTAAATTTGTTGGACTATTATTATCTTTAAAACAAATATTTAGTATGAATCAGACAGTGTCTGAAAAGCACAGTTTTTTTAAATGATAAAGCTAGAAAAGAAAAATTTAGGCATGTTTTTAAAAGCAGTTTTGGGGTAGTTACAGACGGGGCATGTGCATACATGTAATAAAATCAATATATTTTCATTACCACTTAGATTGCACATGCTTTGCTGTTTTGGTTAGAAGGGGTGAATGCCTTCTGGTTTACTGCCTGGTGGGTCACAGGGAGCAGTGATGACCAGTGTGCCTGTCCTGGGGCCTTGGCAGTTTCCGGGGTTCAGGCCTCTCCCTGATCTGCAGCGAACGAACAGATGGGCCTTCTGCACCCCCAACTGAAGCGGTGCTGAGTTTGCCTCTGATGAAGTTGCTGGTCTGTTTACTTTTCCTGAGCAAACCAAATTGAGCCCAGCCCCCTCTGCAGAATCAACACCCATTTTTCAGAGATCTGTTCTCTGACTCAGAGATTCAAAAGAAGGAATGTTCCCATGGCAGATGACTCATTGGTATGAAAAACAAGCGTGGGAGCTGATGTTAGCAGATGGTGAAGATGGATGGGGTGGTTAATAATTTATGAAGCAAATAATCGTGTGGTGCATTATTTTGATAATAAGAAACATATTAAAGCCTTAGTATTTATATGTTGCCTTGTCGATTTAAAAACGGCAAAGTCATCTAGATTAGCCCTCTGCTTTAAGATCTCATCTTCACGATGGGGTGACATTCAGGTGACAAGCGGGGAAGGTTAGCAGGAAGAACTTATCCAATCTCTTGGGCAGCCCAGGGTGTCAGACAGATGGAGTAAGTTCTGAGAAGGCCAGGAAGTCAGGGCACTGAATCCTTGCTGTTCACCCAAGCACTGCTTCTCGAGTAAAAGGTTCCTCTTTTGTCAGAATGATTTTCATGGTGTGTTAAGGCACTGGCCATGGATGACTGATAACCTTGGAGAAGCTATGTAAATGCTCTGCCTGCTGTTACGAGGCATCGGTGTTTCAGATGAAAGTTTTCTGGCTCAGCAGAGGGGCAGCCAAGGACCTTCGTGGCAGCAGGTGCTGGTTAGACTGCCTGGATGACAGGGATTCATGTTTGTGTGTTATCTGCTGGTCTTCTTATGCTACCATTTGTGTGAGCTGAGCACACAGCACGCTCCCTGACAATGGGAGAGCAGAAAGCTGTCTGCCTTGGATGAATGCAGTCAGGCTACTCTGTTCCTTCCATTCCTTCTTGGGCAGATGTCTAACCGGGTGTGTGTGTGTGTGTGTGTGTGTGTGTGCGCGTGCGTGCATGCTGGCAGTGTACGGCTGTGATCTGTGCCATACCCAGGAGTGCCAAATGCTCCTCTTGTGGCGGTCGAGCTTTGATCTCCACAAATTCTCCATTGGTGTATTCCCTGTAAACCACTTTCTTGTACTGAGAGCCGATCCAGTTTTCAGTGTGGTTCATGAATATATCTCCGTGTCTGCAAATCAGAAGCAACAAGAATTAAAGTTGTTAGAGGGTAGAGAAACCGTGAGTGCTTCTGCATGATTTGGAGGTGCAGGCCCTGGAGCAGTGCTTCCCAAACCTGGCTATGATCAGGATCTCCCTGGGGAGCTGGCCCTTTACATCAGGCTTTGCGGAAGTGGGGCCAGGAATCTGCATTTGAAAGCATCTCTGGGGCTTTAGATGTGGCAGTCCAGCATTGGCCTACATTCCACTCTTGGGAACCACTGCTCTAGAGCCCTGGTGGGACACGGAGAACAGACTTGTGGATGTAGTGGGGGAGGGAGAGGGCGGGATGAATTGAGAGAGTATCATTGACATATATACACACCACCATGTGTAAAATAGAGAGCGGGTGCTGCACAGAGAGCCAGCTGGCTGCTCTGTAACACTGGGGGTTCAGCTTGATGCTCTGTGATGGCCTGGAGGGACCAATGATGGGGAGAGAGCAGTGAGGGAGACTCGAGAGGGAGGCGATATATGCATACTTACAGCTGATTCATGTTGTGTGGCAGAAACCAACACAACATTGTAAAGCAATTAGTCTAAATTAAAAAAAAAAAAAAAAACCCTGCTGGGTTCTGCATAGGGCCAAACTTAGTCAGAGACTCCTAAAGGCACTTTGAAGTTACACTGTGTTCCTGGGACCAACCAACCTCACACACATGCTCACCCATGCACTTGCGCACGCCCCACCATCTTGCATTCCTTCAGATTTCACATGTTGTTCTGTACCTTGCTATGTTTTTCCACTGTAAAGATTTCAAGAAAGTCTGGGTTGTGTATTGCGCACATGCATGCATGCAAAGTCTCTTCAGTCAGCTCGGACTCTTTGCAACCCTATGGACTGTAACTCACCAGGCTCCTCTGTCCATGGGGTTCTCCAGGCAAGAATACTGGAGTGGGTTGCCATGCCCTCCTCCAGGGGATCTTCCAACCCAGGGATCGAACCCATGCTTCCTGTGGCTCCTGAATTGCAGGTGGATTCTTTACCGCTGGGCCACCAGGGAAGCCCCATATTCTGCATATACTTATATACAAATATAAATATGGTTGATTCTTGTTATTCACAATAGTGTGCTCTACAGAGTCACCACAAATACTGAACCATTGTTCCTAAGGGAAATACAGGGTTAGGTTCCTTCAAATCTCTGGTTACAATATATTTATTAACAGATCAATATATAAATTTGATAGATGTATGTTTCTGTTTAAAGACATCTCATGTGATATATATTGCTGATCCATAAACACTGAACTCATGACCGGTAGTACACTGACTCATGCTTGGATGAAGCTTATCTAAAACCTGCTTTCCTCTGTTAGGTGTATTACAGCCTTCCAGTGCTTAGGAATCCTAGACAGCATTTCAGCCCTACTCTGGGTGGGGAGGGACATTTTACACAGCTAAATCATAAACGCGAACCCAAAACAACAAAGTAAATGGCAACAGGACCACACCTATCAATAATTACCTTAAATATAAATGGGTTGAATGCCCCAACCAAAAGACAAAGATTGGCTGAATGGATACAAAAACAAGACCCCTATATATGCTGTCTACAAGAGACCCACCTCAAAACAAGGGACACACACAGACTAAAAGTGAAGGGCTGGAAAAAAATATTTCACACAAACGGAGAGCAAAAGAAAGCAGGAATCGCAATACTCATATCAGATAAAATAGACTTTCAAATAAAGGATGTGAAAAGAGACAAAGAAGGACACTACATAATGATCAAAGGAACAATCCAAAAAGAAGATATAACAATTATAAATATATATGCACCCAACATAGGAGCACCACAATATGTAAGGCAAACACTAACGAGTATGAAAGAGGAAATTAATAGTAACACAATATAGTGGGAGACTTTAATACCCGACTCACAACTATGGATAGATCAACTAAACAGAAAATTAACAAGGAAACACAAACCTTAAATGACACAATGGACCAGCTAGACCTAACTGATATCTATAGGACATTTTCACCCCAAAACAATCAACTTCACCTTTTTCTCAACTGCACATGGAAACTTCTCCGGAATAGATCACATCCTGGGCCATAAATCTGGTCTTGGAAAATTCAAAAAAATTGAAATCATTCCAGTCATCTTTTCTGACCACAGTGCAGTAAGATTAGCTCTCAATTACAGGAAAAAAATTGTTAAAAACTCAAACATATGGAGGCTAAATAACACGCTTCTGAATAACCAACAAATCATAGAAGAAATCAAAAAAGAAATCAAAATCTGCATAGAAATGAATGAAAATGAAAACACAACAACCCAAAACCTATGGGACACTGTAAAAGCAGTGCTAAGGGGAAGGGTCATAGCATTACAGGCTTACATCAAGAAACAAGAAAAAAGCCAAATAAATAACCTAACTCTACACCTAAAGCAAATAGAGAAGGAAGAAATGAAGAACCCCAGGGTTAGTAGAAGGAAAGAAATCTTAAAAATTAGGGCAGAAATAAATGCAAAAGAAACTAAAGAGACCATAGCAAAAATCAACAAAGCTAAAAGCTGGTTTTTTGAAAAAAAAAAAAAAATTTACAAACCATTAGCAAGACTCATTAAGAAACAAAGGGAGAAGAACCAAATTAACAAAATTAGAAATGAAAATGGAGAGATCACAACAGACAACACTGAAATACAAAGGATCATAAGAGACTACTACCAGCAGCTCTATGCCAATAAAATGGACAACTTGGAAGAAATGGACAAATTCTTAGAGAAGTATAACTTTCTAAAACTGAACCAGGAAGAAATAGAAGATCTTAACAGAGCCATCACAAGCAAGGAAATCGAAACTGTAATCAGAAATCTTCCAGCAAACAAAAGCCCAGGGCCAGATGGCTTCACAGCTGAATTCTACCAAAAATTTAGAGAAGAGCTAACACATATCTTACTCAAACTCTTCCAGAAAATTGCAGAAGAAGGAAAACTTCCAAACTCATTCTATGAGGCCACCATCACCCTAATTCCAAAACCAGACAAAGATGCCACAAAAAAAGAAAACTACAGGCCAATATCACTGATGAACATAGATGCAAAAATCCTTAACAAAATTCTAGCAAACAGAATCCAACAACATTTTAAAAAATCATACACCATGACCAAGTGGGCTTTATCCCAGGAATGCAAGGATTCTTTAATATCCACAAATCAATCAATGTAATACACCACATTAACAAATTGAAAGATAAAAACCATATGATTATCTCAATAGATGCAGAGAAAGCCTTTGACAAAATTCAACATCCATTTATGATTAAAACTCTCCAGAAAGCAGGAATAGAAGGAACATACCTCAACATAATAAAAGCTATATAATGACAAACCCACAGCAAGCATCACCCTCAATGGTGAAAAATTGAAAGCATTTCCCCTGAAATCAGGAACAAGACAAGGGTGCCCACTCTCACCACTACTATTCAACATAGTGTTGGAAGTTTTGGCCACAGCAATCAGAGCAGAAAAAGAAGTAAAAGGAATCCAGACAGGAAAAGAAGAAGTGAAACTCTCGCTGTTTGCAGATGACATGATCCTCTACATAGAAAACCCTAAAGACTCTACCAGAAAATCACTAGAGCTAATCAATGAATATAGTAAAGTGGCAGGATATAAAATTAACACACAGAAATCCCTTGCATTCCTATACACTAACAATGAAAAAACAGAAAGAGAAATTAAGGAAACAATACCATTCACCATTGAAACAAAAAGAATAAAATACTTAGGAGTATATCTACCTAAAGAAACAAAAGACCTATACATAGAAAACTATAAAACACTGGTGAAAGAAATCAAAGAGGACACAAACAGATGGAGAAACATACCGTGTTCATGGATTGGAAGAATCAATATTGTCAAAATGGCTATTCTACCCAAAGCAATCTATAGATTCAATGCAATCCTTATCAAGCTACCAATGGTATTTTTCACAGAACTAGAACAAATAATTTCACAATTTGTATGGAAATACAAAAAACCTCGAATAGCCAAAGTAATCTTGAGAAAGAAGAATGGAACTGGAAGAATCAACCTGCCTGACTTCAGACTCTACTACAAAGCCACAGTCATCAAGACAGTATGGTACTGGCACAAAGACAGAAATATAGATCAATGGAACAGAATAGAAAGCCCAGAGATAAATCCATGAACCTATGGACACCTTATCTTTGACAAAGGAGGCAAGGATATACAATGGAAAAAAGACAACCTCTTTAACAAGTGGTGCTGGGAAAACTGGTCAGCCACTTGTAAAAGAATGAAACTAGAACACTTTCTAACACCATACACAAAAAATAAACTCAAAATGGATTAAAGATCTAAATGTAAGACCAGAAACTATAAAACTCCTAGAGGAGAACATAGGCAAAACACTCTCCGACATGAATCACAGCAGGATCCTCTATGACCCATCTCCCAGAATATTGGAAATAAAAGCAAAAATAAACAAATGGGACCTAATGAAACTCAAAAGCTTTTGCACAACAAAGGAAACTATAAGCAAGGTGAAAAGACAGCCCTCAGATTGGGAGAAAATAATAGCAAACAAAGCAACAGACAAAGGATTAATCTCAAAAATATACAAGCAACTCCTGAAACTCAATTCCAGAAAAATAAATGACCCAATCAAAAAATGGGCCAAAGAAATAAACAGACATTTCTCCAAGGAAGACATACAGATGGCTAACAAACACATGAAAAGATTCTCAACATCACTCATTATCAGAGAAATGCAAATCAGAACCACAATCAGGTACCATTACATGCCAGTCAGGATGGCTGCTATCCAAAAGTCTGCAAGCAATAAATGCTGGAGAGGGTGTGGAGAAAAGGGAACCCTCTTACACTGTTGGTGGGAATGCAAACTAGTATAGCCACTATGGAGAACAGTGTGGAGATTTCTTTAAAAACTGGAAATAGAACTGCCATATGACCCAGCAATCCCACTTCTGGGCATACACACTGAGGAAACCAGATATGAAAGAGACACATGCACCCCAATGTTCATTCTAGCACTGTTTCTAATAGCCAGGACATGGAAGCAACCTAGATGCCCATCAGCAGACAAATGGATAAGGAAGCTGTGGTACATATACACCATGGAATATTACTCAGCCATTAAAAAGAATTCATTTGAATCAGTTCTAATGAGATGGATGAAACTGGAGCCCATTATACAGAGTGAAGTAAGCCAGAAAGATAAAGAACATTACAGCATACTAACACATGTATATGGAATTTAGAAAGATGGTAACAATAACCCTATATGCAAAACAGAAAAAGAGACTCAGATGTACAGAACAGACTTGTGGACTCTGTGGGAGAAGGCGAGGGTGGGATGTTTTGAGAGAACAGCATATGTATTATCTATAGTGAAACAGATCACCAGACCAGGTTGGATGCATGAGACAAGTGCTCGGGGCTGGTGCACTGGGAAGACCCAGAGGGATCGGGTGGAGAGGGAGGTGGGAGGGGGTATCGGGATGGGGAATACATGTAAATCCATGGCTGATTCATGTCAATGTATGACAAAACCCGCTACAATGTTGTGAAGAAATTAGCCTCCAACTAATAAAAATAAATGAAAATAAATAAATAAATAAATAAACAGCTAAGTCACCAACAAAAAGAACAAGGAAGAAAAAGGTGACACTAAATAGCTGACTAAGAGGATGGGTGGGAGAGCTAAAACAAGGAAACAGAGATGCCTGGCTGGTTTGACCTCTGCTGGGAATGTGACCATCAGGTGACATGAATTTTTCACTGCTCTGCAAGTGACCATGCAAGCACCATAAGAACTGATTCGAGGGTTACAGATAAATTTCAGCAAGTGGGCAAATTTGCAAATATGAAATCTGCAAATAATGAGAATCAACTCTATATTTTATCTAGTACCAACCTAGATCACTACAAAAGACAGAAACAAATCTATCAACTTCATCTCCAAAATATATTGTGCCTCACATTTTCCATGGTCAAACTGCCCACACTATAACCTAAGTCACAGACTTCGTCTGTTGATTCACCTGTATTAACTGAAACTTCCTTACCGTGTTCTCTGCTCCTGATTCTCCTCCCTTCCCTCTCCTGTCTACAGAGGCAGAGAGATCCTAACTACACGTTTGAATATATCAGTCCTTGTCAAAAAGATTTTTACGGCTTCCCACTGGCAGACTCCTTGATTTAGCTCTCATACCCCTTTCCCTGATGCGAAGAGCTGACACATTGGAAAAGACCCTGATGGTGAGAAAGACTGAAAGCAAAAGGGGAAGGAGGCAGCAGAGGATGAGATGGTTAGGTAGCATCACCGACTCAATGGACAAGAATTTGAGCAAACTCTGGGAGACAGTGGAGGACAGAGGAGTCTGGAGGGCTGCAGTCCATGGGGTCGCAACGAATCTGACATGACCTAGTGGCTGAACAACAAAACTTCCCCACTTGCCTCTACCAAGCTCCCAAGCCTGGTTTCCCATCACCACCACCCACACACTCTATGCTCACGCCATTCTGCACACTCCCTCTCTTGGACCCCGAAGGCCCTCCACACCTGCAGAGCTTCCCCATGCTGCCTCCCTGTACTGTCCACCTCTTCAACGGGCCCTCCCTTCAAAGACCACCTCCTCCCAGAAGCCTTCCCTGACCACCCACCCTCTGCCCCTCCCACAGCGACTGCATGACTCAGCGTGTTTGCTCTGACATCTTCCCCCCGGAACATGAAATCTGTGCAGAAAGGACCTTCGCAGCACTTTGATTGCACAATCCCCGAGCACACAGTAGGTACTTTACAAATGTACGTGTACCTTCTACCCCCCACTGTGTGCTTTCCAAGGAAGAAAATTTTCTTCTACTTTTATTTTTCAGGAGTCCTAGTAGCAATGTATGGTGGTGATAAGCCCAGACTCTTGAGCTACCTGTGCTGTTTTCTAGCTTCCCTCCTCTGCAAAATGAGGTGATAATAATTCACCCAACTCCCAGGAGTGATGTGAGGATCACAGGAGTTGAGACCTGTAAAGCTGTGTCAGTGTCAGACACCTGTTAAGAACCACCTGAGTGCTTACTCTATCGTCATCTCACTGGGAGGTCATGTGACGTTGCTGGGCCAAAGCTGATGGAATGGAAAATGCTCAGCAAAAGGCCTGGCTTATGAAGGGTGGTGCTCAATAGATGCTGAGTCTTACCTCAAATCCCAGGTTAGTTAAATTACATGCGCATCAGTCTACAAGTTCAAGAGCGCTAGGAAGTGAACCGAAAGTTGCTCAGTTGTGTCCAACTCTTTGCGACCGCATGGACTATACAGTCCATGGAATTCTCCAGGTCAAAATACTGGAGTGGGTAGCCTTTCCCTTCCCCAGTGGATCTTCCCCACCCAGAGATCGAACCAGGGTCTCCTGCATTGCAGGCAGATTCTTTACCAGATGAGCTATGAGCGAATTCTCTACAGCAACCTACTCTATGCTTTCAAACTCCCTCTCACTGCACAGACCCTGGCATTGTGCTGACAGCCCATCTGTTGCCTTTCTGGGATCCTGAGTTCTCCGCACTATGTTCTTAGGAAGCCACAGGGAAAGACTTCCAGGTTCCAAGGTGAGGCAGAGGGTCTGTGCTGACCAGGACAATAAATGTTTCAGGGAAAACCCATACTGAGTGGTTTGGAACCCAGAAGTGTCCTAAGATATGGCCTTGGGTCAAACGATAGATGCAGAGTAACGGGTAGGAGGGCATTTTCTCCTGGGCTCTGATCTACAGGGGTGCCACAGGCTGTCAGTGGGACAACCTGCCACTGCAACTCTGTCCTGCATTTTTATCTACAGAGCTGCTGCTTTTTAAACAGGTGAAATCAATTTTAACAATTTCAGTTAACCGAACACAACCAAAATTTTATCATTTCATCATGTGATAATTGTAAAATATGTATTAGTTATATAGTTTATGTTTTTGTTCATACTGATTCTATGAAATCCAGAGTATGTTTTACACTTATGGCTCATCTCAATTTGGACTACCACATTTCAAGTGTTCAGTAGCCAAGAATGGATATAGTCTACTATATTAGTGCTGATCTAGAAGACTGTGGTTGTGGCTCTTCTGTTGTATCTTTAATAGATGAAAATGCTCTCGTTTCACTTTGTTGTCATTTATTTATGGGCAAGACCAGAATGGCAGGGACAGGGTGCAGACACACCCATCACCCTCTAGCTCTCTAAGAAGCTTGAAAGACAATCCCATAAGATTAAAGCTAGCTCTTTCTGTCAGCCTGGAGGGATGGGGCTGAAAACAGAAATTACACTGAGTTTCAAGAAAAGAAGGATATATTTCTTACACACTCATTGGCTGGACTGTACATGTGACAATTATTATACATAATGTCTTCAGAGATAGCAGCCTGTTAATGAAATAATTATTTTAGAAAAGACCAAATTAGTATCATTTCACTTTATACTGAATTATCCGTTTTTAACTTGTATAAGCAGCACTACTTTGGCAGGGGGCGTGTCTGGTTTAACAAAACGTGTTGGTGAATAATTGAAGTGAAGTGAAAGTCATTCAGTCATGTCCGACTCTTTGTGACCCC
This sequence comes from Odocoileus virginianus, assembly GCF_023699985.2. NCBI lineage: Eukaryota > Metazoa > Chordata > Mammalia > Artiodactyla > Cervidae > Odocoileus > Odocoileus virginianus. The sequence continues at coordinate 234,471 of NC_069701.1, forward strand.
ATGGACTGCAGCCTGCCAGGCTCCTCTGTCCACAGGATTCTCCAGGCAAGAATACTGGAGTGGGTGGCCATTTCTTTCTTCCTGGGAAGGGCTACCCACCCAGGCAACCCACTCCAGTGTTCTTGCCTGGAGAATCCTGTGGACAGAGGAGCCTGGTGGGCTGCCGTCTATGGGGTCGCACAGAGTCAGACACGACTGAAGTGACTTAGCAGCAGCAGCCTTCCCAAGGCATGTTTGCAACCCAGGGATCAAACCCAGGTCTCCCTCATTGCAGGCGGATTCTTTAGTCTGAGCCGCCAGGAAGCCCAAGAGTACTGGCGTAGGCAGCCTACCCCTTCTCCAGCGGACCTTCCCGACCCAGGGATTGAACCGGGTGGCCTGCATTGCAGGTGGGTTCTTTATCAGCTGAGCTACCAGGGAAACCTGGTGAATCTTTGAATGAATTTTAAATCATCCTACCCTTGAGGCAAATCTTTTAAAACTGAAGAGTGATTTTTGTTTCTTCATTTATCCACAAGGTGACACCATTATACTCTTTCCATGAGCCTGAACCCTCAAAACAGACCGAGTAAGAAAAACAGAACAGGTTATGACTCCTAATAGCTGGTGTAGAGGAGTTGGTGGGGGTCATAACCACAGAAGGTGCATGAGGGTGCGTGAGGGCTGGGGAAGAGAAGGCAAGGGAAGTGTGATAACAAATATCAAAGAGGAACAGGGCATGAACGTCAGCATGGCATGGTGATGAGAACACGGATTTGTCCTTCAAAAAGGTCAGTGTCCAACTCCACCTCTGCCAGTGACTGACTGAACCAGTCCTCACCTGCATACATGGGGCGGTGCCACCCAGGCAGAAGGTGCTAACCCCAGGGAGGAGGCCTGCAGGCCTGCCCCCCAGACAGTTCAGCCCTGAAGGCCGGGTCGGAGAGCACCCGCGCAAGGTCCTCGAGCCCGCGGATTCCTCGGTGCTCGGCACGAGCAGCGCCTTCACAGAAGGGCCAGCCTCGCGGATGCTCTGGAGACCAGGTCAACAAGGGGACCTTCCTGCCCCAGCCCGGGGCTCCCCGCCTCCCCCGCCCCTCGGGTGTCCCCGCGGCCAGTGACTGCCGGCGGTCCCCCCACCCCGGCCCATCTGCAGCGCCCCCCCTTTCCCCACCCCGCCCATCTGCAGCGCCCCCCTCCCCCCATCCCGCCCATCTGCAGCGCCCCCCCTTTCCCCACCCCGCCCATCTGCAGTGCCCACCCTCCCAGCCCCAGCTCTGCGCAGCGGCCCTGCTTCTCTCTGCATCGCTTCCCCGGGTCCCGGGAGGCAAGCCTCTGCGCTGACCTGCCCAGCGCTCGCCAGCCTCCCGGAGACCAGACTGGCTTCAGACTGCTCCCTCAGAGGGGGACGGCGACTTCCCTAGGCTTTCGTGTTCCTGGGTGACATGTCTGTCTGCCAGGACTGCGCAGACAACACCCGGGGCCCTTTTACGTTCGGCGTTTGCGGAACGTCCACGCACGTGTGCTAACCCACCCCAGAGACGGCGGCGGCTCGGCCTGTGGTACCTTTCCCCTCCTGCGTCCAAGTGCTGCTTTTCGAACTCCCAGTTTTTGTTAGGGGCATAATCCCATTCTACCTCTTCAGCGGCGATGTAAAAGGTTCTTATCATCCCATAGGGCTGCTCAGGAGGGTCCTTATTGCCGCAGCTGCTGACCTCATATATCTGATGCATGCCTCTCGCCAAGTGGTGCAGGGTGGAGCAAAAGACCCTGAAGATGCCTGGAAGAGACATGGCTTGGCGTTCAGAGCAATGCTCGAGCGTTTGCTTTTGGTTTGCTAGCAAACCTCCGTAATTATTACAAAATTACCGGTCAGGTGAATTTTTAAGATATCAACATTCTATAGCATTTAAAAATCAGACCCTAAGAGGAATAAATTGCTGTAAATATATTTACGTATGGGGAAAAAATGCCATCTGAAATTCATCTGTCATGTCCAAAAACAAATAAGAAACTTGCAAAGTTGCTGCCAAGAAATTATTTCTCTGGGTCTCCCCTATTGTACACACCTATTAGAGGATAGTCACTCCAGTTTAAAAGGAACTAATTACCTGTCTAGACAAAGTTCAAATTAGGTCATGCTTCTGAAGTCATGTCTTTTGCCCTAAAGGCTTTCATAAGCTATAAGGTGCAATATACAAATAAACTATTACTCTTAAAGCTAAATGTATTTTTTCATTAAGCAGAGGAGAGTCTCATTTCCAGTGGTAGGTCTACATTATGCCAGATGAAAAGGAAAAAGAAATAGCAACCATCATATCTGACTGAGAACTATATGATTTTTTTAAGCTGAATTTTCTAGATGCCTTGGCATCAGATATACATATTTTAATTAAATTCACAATAAAATCACACAAAATCAAATTATTGGAAGATGTTAATTCAGGGAAATTATTGGATCAACAAATCTCCTCTAGTTGACTCTGTTCTCAGAGGTGAATGAGAGTGTGGGTCTCATTAACTATCTACAATACACAGAGATAGCATCTATCATGTCTAAATATTGCCAAATTATCCCTTCGGGATGAGCCCAAACCACTGGTTCATAGGGTACCCTAGCACGCCCAGGCACAAACGGTGACCCTCTGTAAAAACAAAGAGAAGACCCTTCTGACAACAGAGGTGGCCAGAGCTTCCTCTGCGGGTCTGGTCTTCAGGCAGCCCGCTATTTGTGTGCTCACTGTCCCCAACAGAGGAGGAATTTTCTTTTCTAAGAACAAAGAGGAGCTTAAAGCCTTGATTATGGTGATATTTTCACAGATGCGTACTATTTCCACACTCATCAATTTACATGTATTAAATATACAGCTTTTTGTGTTTCAGTCATACATCAATAAAGTGGTTTAAAAAAAAAAAAGATCAAAGAGGAAACGTTTGACTTTCAGCTGACAGGCTACTCTACCCATGTTTGGGTACTCCTTTTAGCTTAGAGGATGGGACGGCAATAGGTGAAATGACTCAGCTTTTCAGCAGTCACTGATTTATACTCACCACCAAACATAAACTGGAAAGCACTGTCATGTAGCTCTTTAGAAGCCTGTAAGGCCCATGAGTAAGTAACCATGTCCCTAAAATTATTCCAGCCTTCTCTAGCTTTGAATGCTGTCTCGATGGATTAAAACTATTTGGCTGTTTCCCTCTTGTCCCCTCTTTGGTCTTGAAGAGTGAATTTTTTAAAAGTAATTGTTCCAAAGGCATCCCTTGGGGTGATTCATAATTGATCAATCAATTAATATAGAAAGGTTGAATACTAGAAGCTTACAAGGCAAGGATTAATGGAGCTCCTAGTCTGAGGGAGTTCTTTGGCAAAAGTTTTGAAGCTCAAGCCTCTTTTGTTCTTTTTTTCTTTAAAAATCCATGTATTTTATTTGGTAGGTAAGTCATGGAGACTTTTCCTCTCTCAACCAGATAACTGAATGTAAAATCATGGAGAAAAGATGCATTTACACTCACCGCAGCCAGAAGTGAATGTTGAGGTGGGATTAGGTTGGCTCCCAGGGTCCATATGTTTTCTATATATTTCTTTGATGACTTAAAATTTTAGATTTGTCTCAGGTAGAAATGTTTAATGTGTAAAGTGGTGACATTAGTCATATTTACTACTTGTTAACAGAAAAGACTAGCTTTGAAGAGCTTTATTTTCTTTTCTCTTTGAATTTTTTTTTCCCTCAAGTCTCAAATTCTTAACCAGTGACAGGGAGTAGCATCTAAAATGCAGTTCCAGTGTGAAGGAAAGAAATAAATACCTATTCATAAAGGAGACACAGCAGGCAAGTACTTATCTTGAGTAGCATATTGGTTTCATTTTAAGACCAATGAAAAAGTTGGTTTGGAGAACCATGTTGAATATCCACAGCATTTACTGTTCTTATTTTCCATGAGAGAGCATATGTTGCCAAATATTACTCTTTATCTTTATCTTTTATTAAAATACCCCAGTGACCTAATTGACTTGTTAATCTCTAAGAGAAGGGGTGGGTACTGGCACTTTAATGGCTCTCCATGGACTCCGGATCCAACACAACTTGCTTGCTGGGCACCCAAGAGAGTGACAATAGGCAAGTCCCTGTTTGGACTCATCCAGAGACCACTATCGATATCTAGAGAAGGGAGTCAAGTTCACATCTACGACCTGGAAGCAACCACCAGGCTGCTCATGTCTGGTTGATGCTTCCGAGCAGCAACTAAAATGAAGTTCGTGTTTAAAGAGAATAAACAAGCAAACAAAAGTACTCTTTCTTGGGGCTGAATTGTTCATGGATATAAATCAAGAGCATTCTCCTAGGATTTGCGAGGCCAGGTCATTTAGAGGACTTCTACTTCTGCTTTATGGATGTTATTAGATGCTTTTCCTCTGTCCTTCACGTTAAGTGTTTGAAATACAATAGTCAGGATTCTCTGATTCTACTCAAGGCTATATTTCCTTCTGCACACCCAGAAGTGTCCAAATTCAACCAGTTTCTTCTGGGGTAAGACCCTAAGAGTACCTGCCTGAAGATAGGAATCTGGTCACCTGAGCTGGCCCTGCCAAGTTTACCTGCACGGTCTGGCTGCATGAATGCTGTTGTGGAGACGTGGGGAAACAGGGCCAGGGAGTCGCGGTGAGTCCCTCGTAGGTGGATGGTGTTCCCTTGAAAATAAACTCCATGCATGTCCGTGTCGGTGCCCATTCCAATCAGATGCCAGGAGACTCTATCCTTTTTGCACATGGTTAGGCCTGGCTGGTTGCCATACATGTAGCCGTTAATAGCTAAATGGAAAGAAAAGAAGAGCAGAGGCCACTATTATTCTGTAGATGTGCTAAAAGCACACCACCTTAGTGAAAGATTATCAGTGCATATGGGGGCAGTGGTGTTCAAGTTCAAAGTTTACAGAAGATCCTATTATCAGAGAATGAAGAGTAGGGGGAAAAAGTCAGATGGTGTATCAAATTTAAATGGAGACTGAATTTAATAATGAATAATGAAAGTACACTAAAACAGTGAAACTGTTCTATTTAACAATGTATACACAGGACATGAATTCTAAGAATTAATAAGAAATAAACAAGCTGCTTTCTGAAGCAATTTTTTATCTGACAAAGTTATTTGATAGCATTATATAATATCCTTCATTTCACATTTTAGTTTTGCAGATTATAAAGAGCATCATCCTTGAAAAATTTTTTAATATTTCAAATATTTAAATGTTAAATATTTGAAATATTAAATATAATATTAATACATTAATTATATAATATATAATCAATATATAATATTTAAATGTAAAATATTTAAAACATTAAATATTAGTATTATTGAATATTAATATATTAATTATATTATATATTCATTATATACAACTAACACATAATATATTAATATTATATAATTAATATATTAATTAATATAAATATTATATATTAAAATATTTTTAAAAGGTTTCATGAATTTCCCAAAAGTCTTTTTAAAACTCTTGATGTGGAAGTCATTTTCTTTTAAGGTTCTTATCCTGTCATCTCCCTTGTTAAATGTCTTTTCCTCAGTTATTCTTTTAATTCTGTCAGATCCTCATTTGCCAATGGTTTTGCATTTCATTCTAGAAGTTATCAAACATCCCTTCACTGATTTTATGGATCTTGCATCACTTGAAACACTTGCAATTGATTGATATTATATTTGCATGTCTGGTCAGGGAAGAGGGATTTGAGGAGTGGGGAAGGGACACTGAGTTTTAAGAGGTTAGCCCTTGAATAAATAAGTTTGCCTTATGATAATTTTGATTTTCCAACTTCAGTAAAATAACTGACAAGACTTTGAATAATGATCACTTAGATATGAAAAGTCTTTGTACCTCCAGAAATGCAAATTGCTTTTCTCTTTGACATCAACCTCAATCCACGGACAGCAGCTACATGCGCCCCCTCTGGGGAATGACCGCTATGACAGGACACTGAGGGGTAACTGCGCCTCATTGTGTCTCAGGTTTGATGTCCCGGAGAGAGACACCCCCACTCCACTCCTACGTCCCGTCCGCCACACACATAAGTGGTCTCCTGCTAGAATCTCGTTGTCAAATAAAATTGCCTTTTGTTTCTTTATCTGCGGAATGAGTGGTGGTTGGTAATTTTACTCAAATGTCTGGAATTATTAGCAGAAATTCCAAGAAGCCCTGGAGCTGCTGAGAATATCACACTTTCTGAAGAAAACCTTTGATCATGCTGTTGCAAATAAACTGTCTTGTCCATTGAATGTTAAATAGATATCATTGTAATTTTTTTAGTTTATGTATTTTAATTACTAATTACTTTACAACGTTGCAGTGGGTTTTGCCATACACTGACATGAATCAGCCATGGGTGTACAAGGGTGTACATTCCGAATCCCCCTCCCACCTCCCTCCCCATCCCATTGTAAATTGTAGTGCTAACAATTTAGCCCTTGGCTGGCTGGTAGAGAATTCTCTGTTGCCTTGGAACTTCACTTTCCTGAGAATTCCCTGGTGACCCAGTAGTTAGGATTCCACATTCTCACTGCTGGAGGCCCAGGTCAGGAAATTAAGATACCACAAAGCTGTGTGGCATGCCCCCAGCCCCTCTGGAAAAGCCCCTTTTTCTGGAACATTCATTCATTCATTTATATATTCAACAAGCAGATTGGAACATAGACTGTATAACACGAGCAATGCAAACATTGTATGCCATGTAAGGCATTTTCCCTTTAGTATTGTGGCCAACTTTCTCCTACTCATGCAAGCAAGACTGGAGACAAAATTTAATTTATAATTAATGTGAGGCTTTATTTTTTCCAGTGGTCATGTATGGATGTGAGAGTTGGACTGTGAAGAAAGCTGAGCGCCAAAGAATTAATGCTTTTGAACTGTGGTGTTGGAAAAGACTCTTGAGAGTCCCTTGTCCTACAAGGACATCCAACCAGTCCATCCTAAAGAAGATCAGTCCTGGGTGTTCATCGGAAAGACTGATGCTGAAGCTGAAACTCCCGTACTTTGGCCACCTCATGCGAAGAGTTGACTCATTGGAAAAGACCCTGATGATGGGAGGGACTGGGGGCAGGAGAAGGAGACGACAGAGGATGAGATGGCTGGATGGCATCACCGACTCGATGGGCATGAGTTTGAGTAAACTCTGGGAGTTGGTGATGGACAGGGAGGCCTGGAGTGCTGTGATTCATGGGGTCGCAAAGAGTCGGACATGACTGAGAGACTGAAATGAACTGAACTGAATGTGAAGCTTAAACTAAATATATAATTTCCTTGAATTTTGCCTTAAACATGACATATTCTGCAGGTCTAAAATATACAAATGTATTTTAAATTGCCAAACCAAGAAGGCACTGGATTTGACATGATCCATTAGGTTGTTTTCTGTTTTCTATATATAGGCTTCTCTGTATAAAAATCCCTCTTGCAGCTTTTCCATTAAGGAATTGCTATGTTTCCTAATTTATAGCTTAGTTTACCTTTTTATTGACTATTAGAAAGGTTGAGAACAAATTTTGTCTTCAGTTGTAACAAATTTTTTTTGTAGAAGATGATGTTGAAAGTGCATTATTCCTTGTTTTCCATTGGTCCAAGAAGGGGTTCAGTTGGAACGGAGCATCTGAAGCCACGGAAGTCTGAGCTGGTGCTGTGAGTCACTTGGAACCTTGGACATTTTTGACTTCCATGGGAGAAAGAGAGACCTTTTTTTGCACTTCTTTGGGAGAGAAGGGGAAGGCTATTTCATTATTTTCTCATAATGTTTTAAAGGCAATAAATAGATGCTAAGTTGATCCTAAAACAAGGTCTGTTATGTTGCCATGTTTGCTTTAGCCGTTGAAAGAAACTTTTATTGAAACATAGTTGATTTATAATATTATATTAGTTTTAAGTGTACAACATGGTGATTCAATATATTTATAGATTATACTCCATTTAAAGTTAATATAAAATAATGGCAATATTTCTCTATGTTGTATAATATACCCTTGTAGCTTATTTATTTTATTCATAGTAGTATCTTTTTCTTAATCCCATAGCCCTATCTTACCCCTTCACCCTTCCCTCTCCCCACTAATAACCATTAGTTTGTTCTCTATACCTGTGAATCTGTTTTTTCATTGTTGTTGTATATATTCATTTGTTCTACTTTTTAGATTTCACATATAAGTGAAAGCATACAATATTTGTCTTTGTCTGACTTGTTTCACTAAGCATAATATTCTCTAGTTCCATCCATGTTGTTGCAAATGGCAGAATTTCATTCCTTTTTTTATGCCTGAGTTTTATTCCTTATATGTGTGTGTGTGTGTGTGTGTGTGTGTGTGTGTGTATATATATATGTATGTATATATACATGAACATTGGGCTGCATGCATTATTTTGAATTAGTGGTTTTGGGGTTTTTTGTTTCCAGAACTGAAATTGTTGGGTTATATGGTAGTTCTGTTTTTATTTTTTTGAGACACTGCCATACTGTTTTCCACAATGGCTGCATCAATTTACATTTCCACCAATTGTGTATAAGGGTTCCCTTTTCTCCACATCCTCTCTAGCATTTGCTGTTTATGTCCTTTTTGATGATAGCTATTCTGACTGATATGAGCTGATATCTTATCGTGGTTTCGATCTGCATCTCTCTGATGTAGCAGTGTTGTTGAGCATCTTTTCAGGTGCCTGTTGGTTGGCCATCTGCATGTCCTCTTTGGAAAAATGTCTATTCAGTTCTTCTGCCCCATTTTTAATCACCTTGTTTGTTTCTTTGATTTTGAGTTATACAAGTTGTTTATATTTGTTGACTATTAATCTCTTGTCAGGCATATCATTTACAAACATTTTCTCCCATTCAGTAGGTTGTCTTTTCATTTTGTTGATGATTTCCTTTGCTGTGCACAAGCTTTTTAATTTAATTATATCTCATTTGCTTATTTTTACTTTTATTTACTTTAGGAGACAGATCCAAAAAACTATTGCTGGGATTTATGTCAAAGAGTGTTCTGCCTCTATTTTTCTCTGGGAGTTTCATAGTATCCAGTCTTACATTTAGATCTTTAATTCATTTTATTTTTGTATACTGGTGTTAGAGAATCTTCTAATTTCATTCTTTTACATGTAGTTGTCCAGTTTTCCCTGAAACACTTATTATAGAGACTGTCTTTTCTCCATTCTATATTCTTGCCTCCTTTGTCATAGAGTAATTGACCAGAATCACATGGGTTTATTTTTAGCCTCTCTATTCTGTTCCTTTGATCTGTGGCTGGTTTTGTGCCAGTGCCAAACTATTTTGGTTACTACGCTAACTCACTTCAGTCGTGTCCAACTCTTTGTGACCCTGTGGACTGTAGCCCTCTAGGCTCCTCTATCCATGGGATTCTCCAGGCAAGAATGCTCGAGTGAGTTGCTTTACCCTCCTCCGGGGATCTTCCCAACCCCGGGATGGAATGCTGCGTCCCTTATGTCTCCTGCGTTAGTAGGTGGATTCTTTACCACTAGTGCCACCTGGGAAGCCCCTTGATTGTCTGAAGTCAAGCAGCATTGAGTCTCTTCTTTCTCAAGATTCGTTTGGCTTTTGGGGGTCTTTTGTGTTTCTACACAAATTTTAAAATCATTTGTTTTAGTTCTGTGAAAAATTCCCTTGATATTTTGATTGAGATTGCATTGAATCCATAGATTGCCTTGAGCAGAATGGTCATTTAAAAATATTGATTCCTACTATCCAAGATCACAGTATATCTTTGCCATCTGTTTTTGTCTTTTCCATCTTCAGTTTCTTTCATCAATGTCATATAGTTTTCTGAGTACAAGTCCTTTGCCTCTTCAGATAGGTTTATTCCTAGGTATTTTATTCTTTTTGGTGAGATGGTAAGTGAGATTGTTTTCTTAATTTCTTTCTTTTTTTCATTGTTAGTGTCTATAAATGCAACAGATTTCTGTATATTAATTTGTATTCTGCAACTTTACTAAATTCATTGATGAGCTCTAGTAGTTTTTTGGTGACTTCATTAGGATTTTCTATGTATTGTATGCCATCTGAAAACAGTAATAGTTTTACTTCTTCCTTTCCAATTTGGATGACTTATTTCCTTTTCTTTGGATTACTGTGACTTAGACTCCCATTATTATGTTGAATAAAAGTGGCAAGAGTGGGTATCCTTGTCTTGTTCCTAATGTTAGAGGAAATGCCTTCAGCTTTTCACCATTGAGTATAATGTTAGCTGTGGATTTGTCACATATGGCTTTTATTATATTAAGGTAAGTTCCTCTATGCCCACTTTCTGGAGAATTTTTTTTATCAAAAATGGGTGGTGAATTTTGTCAAAAGCTTTTTCTGCATCTATTGAGAGGACCATACTGTTTTTACTCTTCAGTTTGTTAATGTGGTATATCACATTGATTGTTTGTGGGTATTAAAAAAAATCCTTGCATCCCTGAGATATATTCCACTTGATCATAGTGCATTATCCTTTTAATATATTATTAGATTCAGTTGGCTAATATTTCGTTGAGGATTTTTGCATCTGTGTTCACTGGTGATATACTGGCCTGTAATTTTCCTTTTTTGTGTGTGATACTTTTGTCTGGTTTTAGTATCAGGGTGATGGTGGACTCATAGAATGAGTTTGGAAGCATTCTTTTCTCTGCAATTATTTGGAATACTTTTAAAATGTAGGTGTTAACTCTTCTCTAAATATTTGGTAGAATTCCAATTCTACCATATGGTGAAGCCATCTGGTCCTGGATTTTTGTTTGTTGGGAGTTTTTTAATTACTGACTCAATTTCATTACTGGTAAGTGGTATATTCATACTTTCTATTTCTTCCTGATTCAGTCTTAGTAGATTGTGCATTTTTAAGGATGTGTCCATTTCTTCCAGGTTGTCCATTTTGTTGGCAAATAGATGCTTATAGTAGTCTTTTATGTTCCTTTATATTTCTGTGGTATCTGTCGTAACCTCTCCTTTTTCATTTCTGATTTTATTGATCTGGGTCCTCTCTATTTTTTTCTTGATGAGTCTAGTTAAAGGTTTATCAATTTTATTTAACTTTTCAAAGAACAAGCTTTTAATATCATTGATCCTTTCTATTTTTGTCTCTATTTCACTTATTTCTGCTCTTATCATTATGACTTCTTATCTTTCACTAACATTAGGTTTTATTTGCTCTTTCTCTAGCTGTTTTAGGTATAAAGTTAGGTTTTTATTTGAAATTTTTCTTTTTCTGAAGTAAGCTTTTAAATTCTGTTTTAGAACCATTTTTGCTATCTCATAAGTTTTGGATTGTCATGTTTTTATTTTCATTTATCTCTAGGTATTTTTTAATTTCCTCTTTGATTTCTTCAGTGATGCATTGGTTGTTTAGTAGTATATTGTTCAGCCTTTACATATTGTGTTTTTTTGGAGTTTTTTACTCAGAGTTAATTTCCAGTCTTATATAGCATTGTTTTCAGAAAAGGTTCTTGATGTGTCTTCAATTTTCTTAAATTTACAGAGGCTTGTTTAGTGGCTTAGCATATAATCTATCCTGGAGAACGTTCTGTTTGCACTTGAAAAGAATGTGTATTCTGTTACTCTTGGATGAAATTATATATATATATATATATATATATATATATATATCTGTATATATACACACAGATAGATATATACATAACTAATTTTCTACATTTATTATGTAATGTGACCTTTGCTAGTTCAAATTTTGTATTATTTTATCTAAAGCTGATGAAGTGCTTTAGAAGTATTAATTAAGTTTCACATCTCTTGAGATGGGGAAGTTTCACCACACCTCGTGAGGCTAGAGCCACAAAATATTTTAGTCATGACCAAGGACAATACCCAAGAAACCAAGCTTAAGATAACTAAAGCATTCCAAACATTTTCACTTCAAATGTGATTATGACTTGACTTTACAAGAGGAAAAGATTTTTCATACCGTGCATTCGGTTGGACTTCACAAACTCTTTATCCTCCTTGTCAACGCTGAAAGGATGCCAGGTAAACTTCTGAATATTTTCATCAAGATACCTGCTCAGATTCTCATCAAAGACTGTGATTAGTAGGTAAAATTCCTTGTCTATTCCTTTCTACAGAGAAGAAAGAAATGAACGTATTAAAGTATAGCTTGGAGGACTTCTTAGCTCTACTTCACTTTCAAAGTTAACACGAAGTAACACAAAATAAATTAGGATCAACCTCAGCCATAGATTTACTGGATCATTTTGTAAATCAAGATTCTGATAAATTCATTCTACACCCAATAAATTCATCTTCCTCATTATATCCTTTTCGCTCCCCATGTGAGCTCCTCAGAGGAAGTAAGTCCCTGTTCAGAAGCTTTCCTAATCTGCGGTACTCCTGTTCTCAGGCTGATCATCACCACGTTATTTTCGCACTCTAAACTCCGTGTCCTGGCCTCGGCCTCTCTGACCTCATCTCCTTGTATTCACCCCCTAGCTCACTCCAGCCACCCTGATCTTTTGCTCCTCTGTGAACACACCTACTTCATTCCTGCCTCAAGACCTTTTCACATGCTGTTCCCATTGTCTAGAAGGTTCTCCTAGGTCTTGCCCGGCTCCATCCCTTATTCTGTCCCATTCCCTGCACCAATATCACCTCCCCAGAGCACTCTCGCCCCACCCTAGCTAAAAGTCCCTCATCTTCCCTCCTGCCTACAAACTCACTCACTTTTCCACACTCTACTCTTCTTCGTAGCACTTATCTGCACCTAAAATATTTTATGTATGCACTTAAATTTTTGACTGTTGTCCCATGGTAATGTAGGCTTTGATAGGGTAGGGAAGTTTTGGGTATCTCTATGTATTCCCAGCTCCAACAAAAATGCCTGAAAAACTGGGCATTAAAAAAACTTAATACATGTTTTTGAGTGAAATAATGAATTCATGTCATTCACGGCTTTGCTAAATTATATTAATTTGAGTTGATAATGAGGGACTAATTCCCATTGTGGATATTCCTAAACCATCTATTTGAATATCACTGACCACACAGCATACTGAATTGTCAAAATCTACTTTTCTTTAAAGCTGAACCAGAGAGGTAACTGTGTTTTCTGTCTCTCAACCATCTTCCCACCTCTAATGGACTCCCTCCCAATCTACCCTTCATCCTGTCATCTACTCCAGAGGGACCCACACCAGTGCCATCTGATCACGTCTCTCTCCTTCTCAATCTGGACAATACAATGTAATTCACAGTGATAGGTCCCTGCCTACCTTCTCAGCCTCATCTCTTGGCCCTTCCCTCCTGACGCTTGAACCAAAGCAAGCCCAAGATCCTTGCAGCAATCTGAACTTGCTGTGTTCAGCAGGCCTCTGTCCTTTATGCGTGTTCTCCCTCAACTTTGATGGTCTGCCACCCTAATCCAACTGCAAGGGGCAGCTTAGCTGTCCCAGCTCTGTGATGCTTTCTTTACTCCTCATTGAAGGTAAGGTTATCTTTTGCTTTATGTTCTTACTATAACTTACGTACATTTACTGCTTTTATCACATGGCGTTTTAGAAGGCAATAGTTTTAGATTTGGGGCTATGGAAAGAAACAATATAGGCTTAATATTTTTCAAAATAAAATTAAAACTGGAGGGGGAATAAGGAATCAAATATATTGGGAAAGATATCGGGTTCTAGTGCTATTTTGCTTACATGTTATGACAACTGAGACAAATGACTTGTCTTCTCTAAGTCCTAATTCCCTCATTTGCAAATGAGGATATGAGTTGTCCCTATTTCATATTTTTTGAAGGGTTAAATTTGATACTATAGGCAAAGCATCTGATGCATCCTCTAGCAAATACTAAGTACCTGGTGTTAACTGTTATTAACTGCAGTTGTGTTTGTACGCAGGATGAGAAGGAAACACTGAGAGGAATTCGGTTGGAGAGCCTCATCATCTGAGAGTCATCTGTAAGGTAACCGGGTCTATGAAAGGGGAAATTAGCCCAGGGGGAGGTTAGAAGGTAGGTATAGGACCCTGTGTAGTGATTAATTTTGTGTCAACTTGTTGGGGTGCCCAGATATTTGGTCAGACTTTTTTCTAGCTATTTACATGAGGGTGTGCTTGGATGAGATTAACATCTGATTCAGCAACTAAGTGAAGCAGATCGCCCTCCCTAGTGTGGGTGAGCCTCATCCAATCATTTGAAGGCCTTAACAGAACAACACAAAATCTGACCCTCTTATAAGTAAAAGGGGATTCTTCTTGCCTTTGAACTGGAACATCAGCTTTTGCTTGCGTTTGAACTCAAGCTCAAACACAGGCTCTTCCTTTCAAGACCCTGCTGGTCTTTTGGGTCTCCTGAGTCTCTTTCTATGACTCACCCTGCATATCTTGAAACTTGTCATCCTCCATAGTCATGTGAGCCTGCTCCTTATCATAATTTTCTTTCTATCTATATATACATCTAATAGTTCTTCTTTTCTACAGAACTAGGATTAATGCCAAATATAAAATATACCATTTAAACAAATAGCTTGCTATTTCTGACTGGTAAAATAATTCAAAATGATTAAGTAGCTGACTTTCCCTCTTCCATCAGTGTGTTTAATATCATGTAAATATAGCTTGAAATGTTATGGTTTGCCACACTAACCAGCGTGGCTCAATCAAAACCTCCAAGTTGGGACTTGCAAGAAAATATCTACTTGTTTTCTTGTTTCTTTGGTCACAGTGATTAACTCCTGGATTATAGTGGTGAGCTACAGTGATTCTCAAACTTGGTTGCACATTGGAATCACCTAGAGATTCTGACTTAATTGGTCTGAAACACCTGAATAAAGGATGTTTAAAAGGGCCCCAGGTTTTTTGTTTTTTTTTTAAGTGGGGGGCAGGTAAGTCTAATGTGTAGACAAGTTTGAGAAAATTGCATGCGTGCTAAGTTGCGTCAGTCTTGTCTGACTCTGTGCAACTATATGGACTGCAGCCTGCCAGGCTTCTCTGTCTATGGGGTTTTGCAGGCAAGAATAGTGGAGTGGGTTACCACGCCCTTCCCGGGGGATCTTCCTGACTCAGGGATCTAACCTGCAACTCTTATGTCTACCTGCATTAGCAGGCAGGTTCTTTACCATCTTGGGGAAATTTGCCCCCTGTCCCCCCAAAAATCCCAATTTACATTCTGTATAGGTCTCCGGAGATTCTAGAATCAAAGCAATGCCCAGGGAAAGAGAGTCACCAAATTCCAGCCAAACAAGCAGAGATCCTGGCTTTCTGCATAGGCATCAGTAACTTTCAGATCTTAAATTTACACTAAAATTACCTTAAGTTAAAATTTGCATCTTAAATTTATGAAAAATAAAATAAAATCCTCTTTATGTAGAAGTTGATTTCAAGAGCAATGAGGAAAAAATTCACCTTTTTGTAATGGACGATTACTATTTACTCTCTAGCCACATTCCTGATCTCTCTCACATACAACCCTGAGCGCCTGGTGACCTTTGAGACCTACCTGTGTCGCATCAGCATTGAGAACGCCCCTTTTACAGACTAGCAAAGGCCCTACAAGTCCTGAGCTCGTGTCCTTGATCGGTTCAACCGCTGAGAAGTAAAGATAAGTCAGACAGGGTGGGTCATCAGCTGTTGGGCTGACACTTTCAGGCACCGTCCATGTGTATGTGAAGATCTCACCTGGCTTAACATGTGCCCCTGGCTTCAGAAATCCTGTGGAGACAAGTAAAACAGCTACTCAAAGCAACAGCCAGGAATGAGTAACTTGTCAGACTGGGTCTTCCAGCTCAGAGTGCGTCTCTGTCTGAGGATGTGCTTTGTGGAAGGACAGTTGTTTCCAGTGAATCCTATCAGAGAGGTCAGTGCCACCATCTGCTGTTTTATGAGATAGATGCTTATATCAAAGGACTATCTTCTTCACAGTTTATACTTAATATCTTCATAGGTACTACTTTTTACTCAAATCTCAAGTTTAGCAAATATTAAAAGAGTGATAATTGTCTTTAAATTATCTTAAAGAGTGATAATTGCCCATTTATATATAAATGTAAATCCATAAAATAGCATTTAAAACCTTCTATGATGTGGAATTTATTATATTTGGCCCTTTAGAGGATACCCCAAAAAGTTAAACAAGAGACCTACCTTTAAAGAGTTTTAAATCTAGAAGGTTGAACTAGGAAATAACCCAAATAACTACAAGTTAGTGGAGGTAAGCAAAGGCACAAGGTAACAAAGCTGGTAAATGGCAGATTTGGGATTAAATCCAGGGCTGATTCCAAAGACTTTGCACTTGACCCTCACATTGTATTGTCAAATGAACACATTGAATCTCTTCAACTAGACTGAGGCCAGAGACTTGCTGTATTTCGTCCAGGGCTTGCAAATAGGTACGCAGTAAGTTTTCTGAGATAAACAATAGAAATGTAGACATTTCGGCTATCATTAGGGTTCTTTCTGCAAAAGTCATCGTGAGCATTTTGACCAAGGAAGAGAATGTGGGCAGAGGAGACTTGCTGCAGCCGGCAGGGGTGCGGGGTGGGGGAGACTAGGGAGTGGGGAATACTGCCTCCATCCTTTTCTTCTCTCTTCCCTCCCCAGCATTGCAAAGCCTGCTCTGGACTGGGACCAGCCTCACACTTGGGAATAAAGAAGTATCTCAGGAGTCATGGTGTCTGCTCTAGTGATGAGAAAGACTTCCCACACAGCCAGGATTTCCCAAGAAGAGTATAATGAACAGAAGGATAGTTCCTGTGGCCACTGGGTAGAAGCTGTTTTTCATACATGCAGACAGCCTGTGCTACATACTCTGTGATTGGGGGATACATATGTGACTGTAAACCCACAAAACTTTAAATAAATATTTGCCCATAGAGACAAAGCAAAGCCCATGTGTAAGATCTTCATTTCAACAAAACATTAGAAATCAGATTTTCCCCTTAGCCTTACCCAGAGAATCCCACGCAACTGCAGCAGAAAACTCTCCATCTTAGAGAAGTGGGTGAGGCTGTGGATGAGCCCACTTTGAGATTTATTGTGTTACTGAGAGCAAAGGAATAGCATTAAGGTTTCCCAAGTATCTGCTGAGGGCCAGACCCTGTCCTGAATTCTGTCTCAAGTGAAGGGATAGTTGCTCAGTTGTGTCTGACTCTTTGTAACCCCATGGACTGTATGTAGCGCCCCAGGCTCCTCTATCTATGGAATTTTCCATGAAAGAATACTGGAGTGGATCGCTATTCTCTTCCCCAGGGGATCTTCCTGACCCAGGATTGAACCCAGGTCTCCTGCATTGCAGGCAGATTCTTTACTGTCTAAGCCACCAAGGAAGCCCATCTATCCCTTCCCAAAGCCCTGTGAGGTGATCATCATTCTCTGCACTTGATAGAGGAGAAGAGTAAGGTTCAAAAAGTTGAAATAGCTGCTCAAGCTCACAGGACTGACAAGTAAAGGGCCCAGGATCCTCCCGAGGCCAGGACTCACCGTCTACGTTTGGGGCTGCATCAGAAGCTTTGTCATAGATCACACCATGGGGCAAAATACTGTAGACCTTGTCAGCTTTGTTGGCGAATGTCACTAATAGAGTGTCACCCACCTCTGCCTTGATGACGGGACCTGAGAAATGTTGAGAAGGAGGGAGAAGAGATGAGGAGAGACAGAGAAGTGAGTGGGAGCCGAAGAGTCGTTCCCTGTTAGGTTACATGCCCCACTGAAACATCTCCCTCGTTCCAAACATGACAGATGATTTCACTGTACCCAGAATTCCAAGGTGGGCTTCTGCCTCAGAGAATCTCTTTCTTCGAGTAAAAGTTGCATCAACATACTCTGTGTACCGAGCCTTCCAGTATTTCCCTCCTATTCTGTTGTCCCCTTGTTTGAAGTAGAGCTCAGAGTCACTGTGGAAAGAGAAGGGAGTTGACTGGGAATACACTTCATACATAATTAAGTGCCTTAATTAGGGAGCTTTATTGTATTGTCTCTAGACCATTCATCCACCCATCTCCCCAGAAAAGACAGCACAGTCTTCAGCCAAGTTCCCAGGAATAGTCAACCAGCCTTGAAAGTCTTCAGAAGCTGTTTGGTGCTCAAGCTCATTTCTCTCTTAGCCATTGTACTTTCTTCCCCAGAGGTCCAGCAACCAAAGGAGGCAAACTCCTTACTTACCAATACTGGAGTCCCAGATGGTGTCCTACAAAGTAACAAAGAGCTAACTGTTTTCTTTGCAAAATGAGCATCCCTCTATCTCTTGCTGATGTCAATATGAATAGTCTCTGCAAATAGTAAGCTTTGATATCTGGCATGATTAAGGAATGGAGTATCTAGTTAGTCGAGTAGTTTAATCAGTGGAGTTACCATATAAACTATACATATGAAATACCAAATTTCAAACTTGTGAAGTAAAATAATATAACTTCCAACTAGTACTATCCCTCCTCTGCTTCTGTCAGTGGTACCATCACACTTGCAGACATGCTGGCTGTGTCTTCTTTTTCTGCCTTTTCCTCTTATCTTGTTCATCCTGACTTTGTAACCTTTTATTTTGCACCCGTCCTTTTCTACACCTTTATTTCATCTTTTCCTTTCCTTTCTTCCCGCAGCCCACACTGCATGCATGCGCTCCTCACCTTGTGTTTAGACCTCAGTGTGAGCCTCCCATCTGTCCACGCAGCACCCTCTATCTCACATTGGCTCCCTTGAGTTCTTTTCTCAGCATATGCACTGATACTCCAAAGCCTTTAAAATAGTCCTTTTCATTGTCATTTTATCTGCTCCAAAATCTTCAGTTGCTTCCAATTGCCAATCAAGTAAAGTTCAAACAGATTGGAGGACCTCTGCAAAGGATATCCAGTTTGCTCCAATCTTTCCACTGCTCTGCGTAAGTGCTCATGCCCCATCCAAATCCCTCACATGTCATTCACTCTGTGATCTAATCACTCTGCTTTATTACAGATGCTTTGCATTAACCCCTGAATCTAGAATTTCCCTCTCTTTGCAATTCACTTATATAAATTCTGTCATTCAAAAGACCCTACTTAAGTTTAATTTCCTTTGTGACATATTTCTGGCTATCTTCAGTTCAGTTCAGTTCAGTCGCTCAGTCATGTCTGACTCTTTGCGACCCCATGAATCGCAGCACGCCAGGCCTCCCTGTCCATCACCAACTCCCAGAGTTTACTCAAACTCATGTCCATCGAGTCAGTGATGCCATCCAGCCATCTCATCCTCTGTCATCCCCTTCTCCTCCTGCCCCCAATCCCTCCCAGCATCGGGGGCTTTTCCAGTGAGTCAACTTTTCACATCAGGTGGCCAGAGTATTGGAGTTTCAGCTTCAGCATCAGTCCTTCCAATGAACACCCGGGACTGATCTCCTTTAGGATGGACTGGTTGGATCTCCTTGCAGTCCAAGGGACTCTCAAGAGTCTTTTCCAACACCACAGTTGAAAAGCATCAATTTTTCAGCACTCAGCTTTCTTCACAGTCCAACTCTCACATCCATACATGACCACTGGAAAAACCATAGCCTTGACCAACTATCTTAGCTCTCTCTAAATGCCCAGAGAACTCACTGTCTGGACAGCTCATCTTAAACTTATTTGTAACTTGCAAAGTCACTTCTCTTCTCCTGTATATTCAGCTTCTTTCTGTACCTGAGATCAAGAACATTATCTTAGCCCTTCCTGCATCTCTCACGTCACTTAGTACATTGTGTTTTCACATATTACATTAAATATCCATTGAATATAGTTTAATATTTCATATTTTTAAGGTGCTTTCTAATTTTGGAAGGCTTCTAAGACATAATTCTCAATGTTAATTTTCACTATTCTCTTTATGGGAAAATACTAGTCAATAGGGAATGTTGATATCAAAGAGTTTTTCATAGGTGGTCCGCACAAATTCTTTAGGCAAAGTTAAAGGTTATCACTTTGGTGGAAGAATGAATGAAATTTATAATGAAAGAAACAAAAGAAATTTTATTGATCATAAAGACAATTTTTTAAACATTCCCTCAAACATGAAAAGGATTAAAGGGTAAGAGCAATACTTGTTGATATCATACTGTATATTTTGTAATACTTTCCTAGACATATTTGTGTATGATCCTACAATAAAAGTCACAGGGGTCTTCATCTACTTAATAAATTGTTAGATTCAATTTGAAAAATATTACATGCTATGGAAGCCCAGAGAAAATTATTCAGGTGTCAGGGAGACTTTACTTAGGAAGTTACAGTAGAGTTAGATTTTGAAGGGGGAAAGTGGCATTGTACTGGACAGGGAGGAAAATGAAGTCTGGGCAGAAGGGGCTTCACTTATATCAGGCTGTCCTTGAACCCCAAAGGGTAACCTTCCTTGGCTATTTCACCTCCACTGAAAGAGTCCTGACTTATTCCCTCTTCAAAATTGTCTGCTTAATACGTGTAAGACCTTAGTCTCTTCTCTGTCAGCTTAGTAATTCTCATGGCACTTAATACTGCAGCTTGCCCATAGTAGATGCTCCTGAAGTGTTTGATGGATGAATGAATGAATCTAGTGCTTTGATTTGGCCAGCAAATCATAAAGCAACAGTTCAGTTCAGTTCAGTCACTCAGTCGTGTCCAACTCTTTGTGACCCCATGGACGGCAGCACATCAGGCTTCCCTGTCCATCACCAACTCCCAGAGCTTACTCAAACTCATGTCTATCAAGTCAGTGATACCATCCAACCATCTTGTCCTCTGTTGTCCCCTTCTCCTCCCGCCTTCAATCTTTCCCAGCATCAGGGTCTTTTCTAGTGAGTCACTTTTTCACATCAGGTGGCCAAAGTATTGGAGTTTCAGCTTCAGCATCAGTCCTTCCAATGAATATTTAGGACTGATTTTCTTTAGGATAGACTGGTTGGATCTCCTTGCTGTACAAAGGACTCTCGAGAGTCTTCTCCACTACCACAGTTCAAAAGCATCAGTTCTTCAGTGGTCAGCTTTCTTTATAGTCCAACTCTCACATCCATACATGACTACTGGAAAAAACCATAGCTTTGAGATACTCTGCAGTTATCTGCAGTATATACAATTCTCAGCACTGTATACATTATGGGACTCAGAGCTCCTTAAATGATGCTATTATGCCTGCAGTATGTACTCATAAGGACGATGCCTGGAACACAAATGAGATCACAGCAAACAGCCTAACAGATGCCTGTCTTATGAGAGGTTTAGAAACATCAGCAGAGAGAGCTTACCTGCCAGAGGTATTTAGGGGAAGACCGCTGAATTTGTCATAGCCTTGAGGACCATAATCCCAAAGAATTTTTTCAGCTGCTATAAAGTAGCGCCTCTGTTGACCCTTCATCTTGGGCTGAGAAATACCACTTTTGCAGTTACCAACATTGTATTGCCCCAGCATGCCAGCTATAAAACAGAGGAAAACCAAGAGCCAATGTATAAATGCTCCAAAAGCAATCCTAGAGGAAGAATAGACTGACTTATATGACTTCATGAACATTTAAAACTTTTGTACAGAATGTAGGACCATAAACAAAGTTAAAAGTAAAAATAAACAGTGGGTAGAGGAGTGTTTTAACACATATGATAAAAGATTAACATGTAAATATATTTGATAAATAAGAAAGAAAAAAGTAAATATTTCAATAGAAAATGAGCAAAACATTTATAGGTTATTCACAAAAGAAGTACTATTTGCCCAAGAACAAACAAAAAAAAGTTCAGCCCTAACAGTAATCAAGTGATACTGTTGTTCAGTTATCAAACTGGTAAAGTTTGGAAAGACTATGCATTTATATACAAAGGTCTAGAAAATAGGGAAGATATTCATCAAAATGTGACACCATTATCTCTAGAGGTGATGGCTAATTTTTAAATTGAATTATACATATCTTCCAATTTTAAACATTTTTTCTGAGGGTTTGGACAATTTAGTAAATGTTGTATTTCAATGATGTATTCCAGCTTATGTCTACAATTACTGGCCAAATTTAAGAATCTAGCTAATTTCAAATGGCTGCTAATGCCTTGATTTTAAGACTAATTTCTTCTCAAATTTAAGGATCTTCTGTGGAGAATACCTACAATCTACCCTTTTAGGGAATTTCAAGTATACAACACAATATTGTTGATAGTAGTCACCATTAGATCTGGAGGCCCCATTTGTCTTACATAACTGAAACTTTGTATTCTTTGAGATCTCAAGTGTTCTCACCATCACCAACATCACAAAGTTTAACTATGTGAGGTAACTGATATATTAATTAGCTTGTGTGTAGTTTAAAGAGTTTACACCTCATATCAAGACATCAAGGAATTTATATACAATTCCTGTTTGTCAATTATACCCCCAATAAAGTCTGGAGTGGGGGTGGAGAATAGTAACTGTCATGTTCAACTTTGTCTTCTCAGGAGAGTGTCTGATACATATTAACTGAGCAACTCAACATTTGCCAAATTGAATTTACCTGAAATAACCCAGTGGACAAATGTGAGGTTTGCTTTAAGGTTGAGGAGAATAAAAACATGTTATGAAAGCAGCCCTGAAGTGCTGCATGGCTGTCCTTGTGGTGGCTGTGTGTAGCTAGGATCCAAATTGAATCATACATTATTTACTCCCTGCTTATCCAATTGATAACATTTTCTTTTTCTCTTCTTAGGCCAAACCTTTAATATGTCATAACTCTAATGTTGCCAATGTTTCTTAACTGGCATCCAGTAGCCAGAATCTCTCCATTGAGTCTTCTCTGCATAAAGACATATTTAGCTTCCTAAATCTTCCTAAATCACTGTGTCTAATGAACTAAAAGTTCTCACTATTACCTTCCAGGGGCTTCCCAAGTAGCGCTAATGGCCAAGAACCCGCCTGCTAATGCAGGAGAGGTAATATACATGAGTTCAGTCCCTGGGTTGGGAAGATCCCCTGCAGGAGGGCATGGCAACCCACTCCAGTGTTCTTGCCTGAAGAATCCCACGGACAGACGAACCTGATGGACTGTAGTCCATAGGGTCGCCAAGAGTCGCCACAACTGAAGGGACTCAGCATTACCTTCCAGACGTTCCTTAGCCTTGCCATTCAAAACTGCTGCCCTGAGCCCCAAACTGCCTCTCTAAAACTTCTGCTTCATCACTCCTCTGACATGAGCCTAAGGTCCAGCTAGGTAGACTTATTCCATGTGGTCCCAAGGAACCTGGACCGAATCATTCAACAGGTATTTAAGTCAACAGATGCTTATCTTTCACCTTTCAGAGGATTTTGCACCTGTCATTGGATTGTCTCAATATAAAGAACTCTCAAAGAGCAGCGCAGAGATGAAACCGGCTGCTACAATTACTAGGCTGGGGTTATACACACCACTCTGTATAAAACAGATCATCAACAAGGACCTACTATAGAGCACAGGTAACTATACTCAGTACTCTGTAATATGGGAAACTTACACGGGAAAAGAATCTGAAAAAGAATGGATGTTTGAATACGTATAACTCACTTTCTGTACACCTGAAACTAACACATCATACATAAATCAACTAGACTCCAACATAAAATTTTTAAAGAGATGTCCAAAAGGGAACTCAAGAATTGGATAGGGAGGTGGCTCAGATTATCCAGAAATCCCTTTCTGGTTGGTCCAAATTATCTATAAATTCCAATTTCTGATTGTAAATTTTATTCTATTTAAAGTTGCCCATGTGTTTTTCCCAGTTTGTGTTGCTTCCCCTACTTGGAAAGCCTTTTTCTTCTTCCTCATCTATCAAATTCCTACCCATATTTCTAGGCTCAGATTAGGAACCCCTTCATTAAGTAGCCTCTCTGACTGTTCCAGTGAAGTGACAAATCTCAAAGAGCATTTATCATTCTGCCTCAAATTTTATTCATTTTGTAAATGTATGACTATATTTAACTACTAGATTCCAGGTTCCAGGAATGTCTTATCAATTTTTTCAATCACCTCTTACCTGGTTCATAAGGAGGTAATTAATTAATAAATATCTGTCAATAAGATGCCAAATAGGCATTATACATTTCCCTATGTTTAATATTTAAGTGTAATAAATATAACACAGACAAGAATCCATCCAATAGCATGCACTGAATGAACACCGTTGACTGTGTGGTTTAATTGTACCATTGTAAGTGTTTCCACACTGGCCTCCATCCTTTTTACCTTGGAGGTGATCACTGACTTGGCAGGTTATCATCCACTTTCCAGGATTCTCAACTATCATTTCTAATGTCAGGAAGGTGGCTGGGAACAGGTTGACAACATCAGTCCGATGCCCTCTACTGATGAAGGTGTTGCCATAAAAATAGATGGAATGGATGTCTATCTCATTCCCCATCCCAAATAGGTGCCAGGACACTGATTCACCAACGCACATATCAGGTTCAGGGAAGTTTCCAAAGAGGTATCCATTGAGCGCTAAAAAACAGAAACACCAGTGAAAGACATGCCCCTGAAGAGCCCAGCAGAACCAGAAACAGTGGTAATACATACTCTAGCACAGATGAAACATTAGCACAGATCACTGGGTTGTAATATTTTGTGTGGAAAAAAATGTGGCTTCTTTGATAAAATGCAGTCCCCAAAGGAATGAAAAGCAATAGTCTTTTTAAGAGAAAAGCACTCAACAAAAGTGATCAACTATAGGAACACAGCCTTGAGCTGCTCTGTGAACACAGTGAGATCAGGAGTAAACCAAAGCACTGTTTATAATTCCAGGACAGCTTGGCCACCTCCTGCTTTCATCTCTATTTGCACATTTACCTTCCCCACCAGATCTGTTCTGTATAACTAGAAACCCTGTCTTACCTCATGTTGGGAAAGCTGACATATAGTAGTTACTTAAGTGACAAAAGCATGCAGCAAGAAGAAAAAGAAATGATTAGAAGGGAGGAATGAGGCAGTTCAGTTCAGTTGAGTCACTCAGTTGTGCCCGATTCTTTGCGAACTCATGGACTGCAGCACACCAGGCCTCCCTGTCCATCACCAACTCCTGAAGCTTGCTCAAACTCATGTCCATCCAGTCAGTGATGCCATCAACTATCTCATCCTCTCTCGTCCCCTTCTCCTCCTGCCCTCAATCTTCCCCAGCATCAGGGTCTTTTCCAATGAGTCAGCTCTTCCCATCAGGTGGCCAGAGTATTGGAGTTTCAGCTTCTTCCAATGAACACCCAGGACTGATTTCCTTTAGGATGGACTGGTTGGATCTTCTTGCAGTCCAAGGGACTCTCAAGAGTCTTCTCCAACACCACGGTTCAAAAGCATCAATTCTTCAGTGCTCAGCTTTCTTTATGGTCTAACTCTCACATCCATACATGACTACTGGAAAAACCATAGCCTTGACTAGATGGACCTTTGTTGGCAAAGTAACATCTCTGCTTTTTAATATGCTGTCTAGATTGGTCATAACTTATCTTCCAAGGAGCAAGCGTCTTTTAATTTCATGGCTGCAGTTACCATCTGTAGTGATTTTTGGAGCCCAAGGAAATAAAGTCTGCCACTGTTTCCATTGTTTCCCCATCTATCTGCCCTGAAGTGATGGAACCAGATGCCTTGATCTTAGTTTTCTGAATGTTGAGTTTTAAGCCAACTTAAAGGAATGAGGCATGTTACTTTTTTTTTTTTTTGCCATTTCTCCCATCCTCATCCCCTGCCTGTTGTAACCACCTATTTGATCTCTGAATCTATGAGCTTGGTTTTGAGGAGTTTGCTTGTTTGTTAGATTCCACATATAAAAAAGATAATACAGCATTTGCCTTCTGTGTCTGACTTATTTCACTTAGCATAATGCCCTAAAAGTCCATCATGCTGTTGCAAATGGAGAGATCATTCTTTTTTCATGGCTGAATATTCCACTTAATATTCCTTTATTATATGTCACAATTTCTTTATCCATTCATCTATCAGTGGACACAGGCTGTTTCCATATATTGACTATTGTTAAAAAAAATGCTGCAGTGAACATGGAGGGGTGTGTATGATCTTTTGAATTAGTGTTTTCATTTTCTTCAGATAAATACCCATGAGTAGAATTGCTGGATCATATGTTAGGTTTTTATTTTTAGTCTTATCAGGTAACTCTATACTGATTTTCATAGTGGTTACACCAATTTACATTTGTTATTTCTTGATAATAGCCATTCTAACAGGTATGAGATGATATTTCATTGTGGTTTTGATTTGCATTTCCCTGATGAGTAATGATGTTGAGCATCTTTTCACGTACCTATTGGCCATCTGTATTTCTTATTTAGAAAAATATCTATTCAGATGTTCTGTTCAAATTGTATGAGCTCTTTATATATTTTGGACATTATTTCCTTATCAGATGAATGATTTGCAAATATTTTCTCCCATTCAGTTGGTTGCTTTTTCCTCATTGATGGTTTCCTCTGCTGTGCAGAAGTTTTTAGTTTGATATAGTTCTACTTGTTTATTTTTGCTTTTATTACTTTTGCTTTAGTGTCAGATTCAAAAAATCACTATCAAGATCTATGTCAAGGAGCTCATCACCTATGTATTCTTTTAGGAGTTCTATACTTTCAGATCTTACTTTCAAGTCTTTAATCCAATTTGAGTTAATTTTTGCATATATGTAAGACAGTGATCCAGTTTCACTCTTTTGCATGTGGCTGTTCAGTTCTCCCAACAGCATTTATTGAAGAGACTGTCCTTTCCTCCTACATATTCTTGCATGGGCTTATACCATGGTTCTCTATTCTGTTCCATTGATTGCTGTGTCTGTTGTTATGTCAATATCGAATTACTATCAGTTCAGTTCAGTCACTCAGTCATGTCTGACTCTTTGTGACCCCATGAACCGCAGCATGCCAGGCCTCCCTGTCCATCACCAACTCCAAGAACCCACCCAAACCCATGTCCATCGAGTCGGTGATGCCATCCAACCATGTCATCCTCTGTCGTCCCCTTCTCTTCCTGCCCTCAATCTTTCTCAGCATCAGGGTCTTTTCCAATGAGTCAGCTCTTCGCATCAGGTGGCCAGAGCATTGGAGTTTCAGCTTCAGCATCAGTCCTTCCAATGAACACCCAGGACTGATCTCCTTTAGGATGGACTGGTTGGATCTCCTTGTAGGACAAGGGACTCTCAAGAGTCTTCTAAAACACCACAGTTCAAAAGCATCAATTCTTCAGTGCTCAGCTTTCTTCACAGCCCAACTCTCACATCCATACATGACCACTGGAAAAACCATAGCCTTGACTAGACAGACCTTTGTTGGCAAAGTAATGTCTCTGCTTTTTAATATGCTGTCTAGGTTGTTCATAACTTTCCTTCCAAGGAGTAATTATCTTTTAATTTAATGGCTGCAATCACCATCTGCAGTGATTTTGGAGCCCAGAAAAATAAAGTCTGACACTGTTTCCACTGTTTCCCCATCTATTTGCCATGAAATGATGGGACCGGATGTCATGATCTTAGTTTTCTGAATGTTGAGCTTTAAGCCAACTTTTTCACTCTCCTCTTTGACTTTCATCAAGAGGCTCTTTAGTTCTTCTTCACTTTGTGCCATAAAGATGGTGTCATCTGCATATCTGAGGTTATTGATATTTCTCCCAGCCATTTTGATTCCAGCTTGTGCTTCATCCAGCCCAGCGTTTCTCATGATGTACTCTGCATATAAGTTAAATAAGCAGGGTGACAATATACAGCCTTGATGTACTCCTTTTCCTATTTGGAACCAGTCTGTTGTTGCATGTCCAGTTCTAACTGTTGCTTCCTGACTTACATACAGATTTCTCAGGAGGCAGGTCAGGTGGTCTGGTATTCCCATCTTTTTAAGAATTTTCCACAGTTTATTGTGATCCACACAGTCAAAGGCTTTGGCATAGTCAATAAAGCAGAAATAGGTGTTTGAATTAGTATAGTTTTATAATAAAATCAAGGAGCACGATGCCTCTAGCTTTGTTCTTTTTCAAGATTGTTTTGGCTATTCAGGATCTTTTGTGCTTCCATACAAATTTTAGATTGTTTTTCCTATTTCTGTAAAAATGATATATCATTGAGATTGAAATAGGGATCGCACTGCATCTATAGATTGCCTTGAATATTTTAACGATGAGTATTTTAACAATATTAATTCATCTAATCCATGGACACAAATATCTTTCCATTTATTTGTGTCTTCTTAAATTTTCTTTGTTAATATCATAGTTTTCAATATATGGGGTTTTCACCTCTTTGGTTAATTTTATTCCTAAATATTTGATTCCTTTTGATGAAATTGTAAATGAGATTGCTTTCTTAAATTCTCTTTCATATAATTCATTATTAATGTAAAGAAATGCAACAGATTTTTGTGTATTGGTTTTATATCCCTCAAATTTACTGGAATCTTTAGCTTTGCTATATGTAATATCATGTCATCTGCAAATAGAAACAGTTACTTCTTTGTTTCAGATTTGGATGATTTTTATTTCTTTTCCTTTCCTAATTTCTTTTCCTTGCCCAATTGCTCTGGCTAGGACTTCAATACCATGTTGAACAAAAGTGGCAACAGTGTGCATCCTTCTCTTGTTCGTGACCTTAGAGGATTAGCTTTCAGCTTTTGCCATTGAGTATAACCTGAGCTGTGGGCTTGTCATATATGGTCTTTCCCATGTTGAGGTGTGTTCCATTTATACTCTGTTAAGGGTTTTTATCCTAAATGGATGTTGAATTTTGTCAGATGCTTTTTCTATGTCTATTGTGATAATTGCATAATTTTATGTTTAATTTTATTATTGTGACATATAACTTTAATGGATTTGTGGAAGCTGAACCATCCTTTCGTACTTGGAATAAATCCCACTTAATCATGGTTATGAAACTTTTAATGTATTGCTGAATCTGGCTTGCCGATATTTTGTTGAGGATTTTTACATCTATCTTCATCAGGAATATTAGCCTGTAGTTTTTCTTTTTTTGTGTGGCATCCTTGTCTGGTTTTGGTATCAGCACAATGCTGGCTTCATAAAACATGTTTGGAAGAGTTTATCCTTCTTTTGTTTTTTGGAAGATTTTGAGAAGGATTGATATTGATTCTTCTTTGAACGTTTGATGGAATTAACCAAAGAAGCCATCTGTTCCTGGACTTTTGTTAGTTGGAAGGTTTTTGATTACCGATTACTACTTGCTATTAGTCAACCTGTTCTAAGTCTATTCCGTCATGATTCCGTCTTGGTAGGCTGTATGTTCCCAGGAATGTGTGCATTTCCTACAGGTTATCCAACATGTTGGCATGTATTTGTTCACAGTAATCTTTTATGATCCTTTGTGTGTCTCATCTTTCATTTCTGATTTTGTTTATTTGAGTTCTTTCTCTTTTTTCTTAGTGAGTCTAATTAAAGATTTTAGTGTCTATTTCATTTTTGTTTTGCCCTTTCTGCTCTAATCTTCTTTATTTCCTTTCTTCTAGTAATTTTGGGCTCAATTTGTTCTTTTTCTAGTTCTTGAGGTGTAAAGTTAGCTTGCTTACTTGAAACTTTTCTTTTTTTCTGAGTTAGGCATTTATCAATATGAACTTCCCCTTAGAATTCTTTCTTCTGCATCCCATAAATTTTTATATATTACATTTCCATTTTCATTTGTTTCAAGCTTTTTAAAAATTTCTCTTTAGAGTTCTTATTCAACCTATTGATTGTTCAGTAACATGCTCTTTAATTCCACATGTTTGTAAATTTTCCAGTTTTCTTCATATAATTAGTTTCTAGTTTCATACCATTGTGGCCAGAAAAGATACTAGATATGATTTCAGTCCTCTTAAGTGTATTAAGACTTATCTGTGGCCTAACATATGATCTGTCTTGAAAAATGTTCCATGTGCTCTTGAGAAAGAGGAGTATCTTATTGTTTTTGGATGGAATGTTCTATAAATATCTGTTAAGTCCATCTGATCTAACATGTTGTTTAACACCAGTATTCTCTAAATTGATTTTCTTTTTGGACACCTACATTGATATAAGTAGGGTGTTAAAGTACTTTACTATTATGTATTGCTGTCTGTTTTGCCCTTTATGTCTGTTAATATTTGGTTTATATATATAAGTTCTCCAATGTTGGGGGCACAAATATTTTAAATGTTACCTATTCTGGTTGAATTTACCCCTTTATAATTATGTACACCATTCTTGGTATCTTATTATAGCCTTTATTTTAAAGTCAATTTAAAGTCTGATATAAGTGTAGCTACTCCAGCTTTCTTTTGGTTTCTATTTGCATGGAGTAATTTTTTCCATCCACTCAGTGTCCGTCTGTGTGTCCTTACAATTAAAGTATGTCTCTTGTAGGTAATGTAATAGATAGGTCTCGGCTTGGTTGTTGTTGCTGTTTAATCTATTTAATCCCTCTGTGTCTTTTGCTTTGAGAACATAGGCTATTTACACTTAGTTGTTGACAAGTATGTGCTTATTACCATTTTGTTCATTGCTCTCTGTTCTTGTGACTCCTCTCGCTCCTTTCTTCTTCTTTGCTCTCTTTCTTCACTTTAGGTTCTGACTGGTATCACTTTCTTATTATTCCCGTCATTAAGTTATAAATCTTGGAAAGCTTGGCTTGCTATTTTTGTGTGTTTTGTATCCCTTGTAGTGCCAGATACACCAAAGGCAGTTGGTATGTACTTGATAACATGGGAGACACTCACCGTGCATTTTGTTACTTCTTTGGAAAACAGCATCTTCTTTGTCAACTGAATCAGGATCAGTGCAGAATTGTCTGATGTTTTCATCGAGGTACCAGCTTTGATTCTCATCCACAAGAGTGAACATTATAACAAACTCCCGGTCTACATCAGTCCTTGTTCCTGAATAACTGTGCAGGATACCTATCAGGCACATTAAAAGAGTAAGAAAAGTTCAAAGTGGACTAAACCAAGATGAGCTTTTCTTCCTGACAATAGTATCAGGTAAATGTGAAGATTTTTAAAGACCTATATGTACAAGAGTAACCCACAACATAAAACCAGTGAAGGGCTTTGATGGAAGTGACAGAACCATAGCAAAGTCCTGAAACAGAAATCCTCACAACCACAGACTTGGAAACCTGACTATCCTTAAAGGAAATATACTTTATTGATAAAACATAGATACATTAAATCAATTAATAGGGTACAAAGTAGCAAGGTGATTATGTGTATGAAATAATAAAGCAAAACATCTCTGGTTATTTGAGTACATTTTACACTTTCCTATGTGTGGTGTCAGTGTCTGGTTTTTGCATATGGGTTTCAGAATGCTATGATGTTTTTAGGCAGAAGTCTGAGTTATTGTCCCTGCTATGAATCTTCTATGTTAGGAGAATTTCTTTAATCTTACAGAAAGTTTGGAAGAAGAGACACACTCTGTGTGATGCAAGGGGGGTGGGCAAAACAAGACCTGAACACTATATACACTTTTCAGCACACTTGGGAAGAGATTTCTAGGTACAGAAGGGGAGAAGACACATCTTACCTTCTTTGCACACTAGCAGTGGGCCAATTAACCCAGAACAGATGTCCTTAGGGGCATCAATATGTGAATGGTATACCCAAGTCAGGCAGTTTGCATCTGCTGGGGCAGGAGCATATTCTTCTCTTACTGGCCAGACGTAGGTATAGTTTTTGCCAGGAGGAACCATGTCATCATCCTTGTTCCTTCCAGATGTTCCATCTGGATACAGGGCTCCTTTCAAGAAAAATGAAACAGTTAAAACACAGAGATCACACATTATAGTGGAAAGAGCTAGATCTTTGAAATCAAACATATATCAGCTAAAATTTATTTGCTATGGGACTTGAGACTTGTTACTTAAATTCTCACTGTCTTGATTTTCTACCAATAAAGCTGGAATGTATGCATCTACCCCACAGAGTTGTAAGAACTATGTGAGGCACTGTATATTGTGTCCTGCACAGAGTCAGATATTTAATAAATTTTTAAGAAAAGATTAAGAAAGGGTATACAAGAATACACAGAAGAACTATACCAAAAAGATTTTAATGACTTCAGTTCAGTTCAGTTCAGTCGCTCAGTCGTGTCTGACTCTCTGCGACCCCATGAATCGCAGCATACCACGCCTCCCTGTCCATCATAAACTCCCGGAGTTTACTCAAACTCATGCCCATCGAGTCGATGATGCCATTCAGCCATCTCATCCTCTGTCGTCCCCTTCTCCTCCTGCTCCCAATCCCTCCCAGCATCAGGGTCTTTTCCAATGAGTCAGCTCTTCGCATCAGGTGGCCAGAGTATTGGAGTTTCAGCTTCAGCATCAGTCCTTCCAATGAACACCCAGGACTGATCTCCATCGACTGCTTGGATCTCCTTGCAGTCCAAGGGACTCTCAAGAGTCCTCTCCAACACCACAGTTCAAAAGCATCAATTCTTCAGTGCTCAGCTTTCTTCACAGTCCAATTCTCACATCCATACATGACCACTGGAAAAACCATAGCCTTGACCAGATGGACCTTTGTTGGCAAAGTAATGTCTCTGCTTTTTAATATGCTGTCTAGGTTGGTCATAACTTTCCTTCCAAGAAGTAAGCGTCTTTTAATTTCATGGCTTCAATCACCATCTGCAGTGATTTTGGAGCCCAAAAAAATAAAGTCTGACACTGTTTCCACTGTCTCCCCATCTATTTCCCATGAGGTGATGGGACCAGATGCCATGATCTTAGTTTTCTGAATGTTGAGCTTTAAGCCAACTTTTTCACTCTCCTCTTTGACTTTTATCAAGAGGCTTTTTAGTTCCTCTTCACTTTCTGCCATAAGGGTGGTGTCATCTGCATATCTGAGGTTATTGATATTTCTCTCGGCAATCTTAATTCCAGCTTGTGCTTCTTCCAGCCCAGCATTTCTCATGATGTACCCTGCAAATAAGTTAAATAAGCAGGGTGACAATATACAGCCTTGACGTACTCCTTTTCCTATTTGGAACCAGTCTGTTGTTCCATGTCCAGTTCTAACTGTTGCTTCCTGACCTGCATACACGTTTCTCAAGAGGCAGGTCAGATGGTCTGGTATTCCCATCTCCTTCAGAATTTTCCACAGTTTATTGTGATCCACACAGTCAAAGGCTTTGGCATAGTCAATAAAGCAGAAATATATGTTTCTCTGGAACTCTCTTGCTTTTTTGATGATCCAGCGGATGCTGGCAATTTGATCTCTGGTTCCTCTGCCTTTTCTAAAACCAGCTTGAACATCTGGAAGTTCACGGTTCATGTATTGCTGAAACCTGGCTTGGAGAATTTTGAGCATTACTTTACTAGCGTGTGAGATGAGTGCAACTGTGCGGTAGTTTGAGCATTCTTTGGGATTGCCTATCTTAAGGATTGGAATGAAAATGGACATTTTCCAGTCCTGTGGCCACTGCTGAGTTTTCCAAATTTGCTGGCATATTGAGTGCAGCACTTTCACAGGACCATCCTTCAGGACTTGAAATAGCTCAACTGGAATTCCATCACATCCACTAGCTTTGTTCATAGTGATGCTTTCTAAGGCCCACTTGACTTCACATTCCAGGATGTCTGGCTCTAGGTCAGTCATCACACCATTGCGATTATCTGGGTCATGAAGATCTTTTTTGTACAGTTCTTCTGTGTATTCTTGCCACCTCTTCCTAATATCTTCTGCTTCTGTTAGGTCCATACCATCTCTGTTCTTTATTGAGCCCATCTTTGCATGAAATGTTCCCTTGGTGTCTCTAATTTTCTTGAAGAGATTTCTAGTCTTTCCCATTCTGTTATTTTCCTCTATCTCTTTGCATTGATCGCTGAGGAAGGCTTTCTTATCTCTCCTGGCTATTCTTTGGAACTCTGCATTCAAATGGGAATACCTTTCCTTTTTTTCCTTTGCTTCTTGCTTCTCTTCTTTTCACGGCTATTTGTAAGGCCTCCTCAGACAACCTTTTTGCCTTTTTGAATTTCTTTTCCATGAGGATGGTCTTTTTCCCTGTCTCCTGTACAATGTCACGAACCTCCATCCACAGTTCATCAGGCTCTCTGTCTATCAGATCTAGTCCCTTAAATCTATTTCTCACTTCCACTGTATAACCAATCATAAGGGATTTGATTTAGGTCATACCTGAATGGTCTAGTGGTTTTCCCCACTGTCTTCAATATAAGCCTGAATTTGGCAGTAGGAGTTCATGATCTGAGCCACAGTCAGCTCCTAGTCTTGTTTTTGCTGATCGTATGGAGCTTCTCCATCTTTGGCTCTAAAGAATATAATCAATCTGATTTCAGTGTTGACCACCTGGTGATATCCATGTGTAGAGTCTTCTCTTGTGTTGTTCGAAGAGTGTGTTTGCTATGACCAGTGTGTTCTCTTGGCAAAACTCTAGTAGCCATTGCCCTGCTTTATTCTGTACTCCAAGGCCAAATTTGCCTGTTACTCCAGGTGTTTCTTGACTTCCTACTTTTGCATTCTAGTCCTCTATAATGAAAAGGACATCTTAGATAACCACAATGGTGTGGTCACCTGGAGCCATATTCCTCATCTTGGAATATGAGGTCAAGCAGGCATCAAGAAGCATTACTGCAAATGAAGCTAGTAGAGGTTATGGAATTTTAACTGAGCTATTTAAAAATCCTAAAAGATGATGCTGCTAATTAAAGTGCTGCACTCAATACACCAGCAAATTTGAAATCTCAGCAGTGGCCACAAGACTGGAAATGACTGGTTTTCATTCTAATCCCAAAGAAGAGCAATGCCAAAAAAATATTCAGAGTAACAGACAATCGCGCTCATTTCACATGCTAGTAAGATTATGCCCAAAATCCTTCCAGCTAGGCTTTAGCAGTATGTGAACTGAGAGCTTCCAGATGTACAAGCTGGGCTTAGAAAAGGCAGAGGAACCAGAGGTCAAATTGCCAACATAAATTAAATCATAGAGAAAGCAAGGGAATTCCAGAAAAATATCTACTTCTGCTTCATTGACTACATGAAAGCCTTTGACTTGACTGTGGGGATCACAACAAACTGCAGGAAATTCTTAAAGTATTATCAAACCACCTTACCTGTCTTCTGAGAAACCTGTGTGCAGGTCAAGAAGCAACAGTTAAAATGTCACATGGAACAATGGACTGATTCAAAATGGGGAAAGGAGTACATCAAGGCTATATATTGTCACTTTGTGTATTTATGCAGAGAACATCATGTGAAAGGCTGGGCTGGATGAAGCACAAGCTGGAATCAAGATTGCCAGGAGAAATATCAACAACCTCAGATATGCAGATGACACCACTCTAAAGGCAGAAAGTGAAGAGGAACAAAAGAACCTCTAATGAAGGTGAAAGACAAAAGTGAAAAACTTGGCTTAAAACTCAACTTTCAAAAAACTAAGGTCATGGCATTTGTGCTCATCATTTTATGGCAAATAGATGGGAAAAAACGGAAATAGTGGCAGATTTTCTTTTCTTGGGCTCCAAAATCACTGCAGACAGTGACTGCAGCCATGAAATTAAAAGACACCAGCTCCTTGGAAGAAAAACAATGACAAGCCTGGACAGAGTATTAAAAAGCAGAGTCATCATTTTTCCTACAAAGGTCCATCTAGTCAAAGCTGTCGTTCTTTTTCAGTAGTCATGTACAGAGGTGAGAGTGGGACCATAAAGAAGGATGAGCATTGAGGAATTGATGCTTTCAAACTGTGGTGCTGGAGAAGATTCTTGAGAATCCCTTGGAATGCAAGGACATCAAACCAGCCCATCCTAAAGGAAATCAACCCTGAATATTCACTGGAAGGACAGATGCTAAAGCTGAAGCTCCAATAGTTTGTCTACCTGATGTGAAGAGCTGACTCATTGGAAAAGATCCTGATGCCGGGAAAGACTGACTGAAGGCAGGAGGAGAAGGGGGCGATGGAGGATGAGCTGGTTGGATGGCATCACTGACTCAATGGACATGAGTTTGAGCAAACTCCAGGGGATAGTGAAGGACAGGGAATCCTGACATGCTGCCGTTCATGGGGTCATGAGAGTCAGACACTACTTAGTGACTGAACAACAGCAACAACAGGTTAAATAGGAGTCAATTCCAGGTGTATTCAAGTCCTTAAGGTAAAAGGCAAAACTGTAAAGCTTTAAGAAGGTAAAACAGGAGAATATCTTTATGATTTTAGGGTAGGAAGCTTTTTAAAATAATTATAAAATGTACTAATTGTTAAAGAAAGCACTGATAAATTTTGACCACAATTATACTTAAAAGCTTTTGCACAATGAAGGAAACATAAGCAAGATGAAAAGACAGCCTTCAGAATGGGAGGAAATAATAGCAAATGAAGCAACTGACAAAGGATTAATCTCAAAAATATACAAGCAAATCCTGCAGCTCAATTCCAGAAAAATAAATGAGCCAATCAAAAAATGGGCCAAAGAACTAAACAGACATTTCTCCAAAGAAGACATACAGATGGATAACAAACACATGAAAAGATGCTCAACATCACTCATTATCAGAGAAATGCAAATCAAAACCACAATGAGGTACCATTACACACCAGTCAGGATGGCTGCTATCCAAAAGTCTACAAGCAATAAATGCTGGAGAGGGTGTGGAGAAAAGGGAACCCTCTTACACTGTTTGTGGGAATGCAAACTAGTACAGCCACTATGGAGAACAGAGTGGAGATTCCTTAAAAAACTGGAAATAGAACTGCCATATGATCCAGCAATCCCCCTGCTGGGCATACACACTGAGGAAACCAGAATTGAAAGAGACATGTGTACCCCAATATTCATCACAACACTGTTTACAATAGACAGGACATGGAAGCAACCTAGATGTCCATCAGCAGACGAATGGATAAGAAAGCTGTGGTACATATACACAGTGGAATATTACTCAGATATTTGAAAGAATGCATTTGAGTCAGTTCTAATGAGGTGGATGAAACTGGAGCTTATTATACAAAGTGAAGTAAGTCAGAAAGAAAAACACCAATACAGTATATTAATGCATATGTATGGAATTTAGAAAGATGGTAATGATGACCCTATATGTGAGACAGCAAAAGAGACACAGATGTAAAGAACAGACTTTTGGACTCTGTGGGAGAAGGTGAGGGTGGGATGATTTGAGAGAATAACATTGAAACATGTATATTATCATATGTGAAATAGATTACCAGTCCAACTTCGATGCATGAAAGCAGGGCACTCAAAGTTGGTGCACTGGGACAACCCTGAGGGATGGGATGCAGAGGGAGGTGGAAGGGGGGTTCAGGATGGGGGCACATGTACACCCATAGCTGATTCATGTGTCAGCCACGGAAAAAACCACTACAGTATTGTAAAGTAATTAGCCTCCAATTGTAATAAATAAATTAATTTTTAAAAGAAAACAAAAAAAGAAAGTTAAGAAGTTCTGTTCATTAAAAGATACCTTAAAGGAATGAAAAATCAAGTCACATATTCACAACATACATAACTGATGAAAAGATTCATATTCAAAATAAAGTACTCCTTCAACTAAGTGACCAAAAAACAGAAAATCCCACAGGATAATAGTAAAGGTATTGGTATGGGATCAGTATTTAGAAAAAAAATGCTTAATTTAATAAATTTAATAAATTTCATTACAGGGAAACCCTAGATTACAATGACAATGATATATCACTATGGACCTACCAAATAGGAAAAAATTTCTAAAGTTGGTATTATTCAGTGTTGTTGGGAATGTACAGCAACTGGAATTTTCATACAGTGCTGTTAGGAATATAATTGGTACAACCACTTTGGAAAACCAGAGTTATATACTAAATTTGAATGTATGTATGTATATTTTCACTCTTAGATATGTTTCTTAGAGAAACATATGCAACTGGAGCAGAAAACATGTATAAGAATGTTCACAGCAACATTCCTCAGGAATCAAAACACAGCAGACCACTCAAATACCTATCAAGAATGTAACAGAAAAGTAAATGATAATATATTTATATACAGTTAGGTTCAGAAAACATTTCCTGTGAAGAGTCTGAGTATAAATATTTTAGGCTTTGCAGGGTTCTGTCTCAAAATCTTTTCACATATATATATATATATGTATATATGAATATATATATATGTCATATATATATTGTCCTATATATATATATATATATATTGTCCAATATATATATATATATATATATATTGTCCAATATATATATATATTGTCCATATATATATATGTCCCTATGTCCCGTGGACCACAGGTTGCCAATCCCTGATGTAGAGGAAAACTGTGTGCGTGCATTCTAAATCGCTTCAGTTCAACTCTTTGAGACTCTATGGACTGTTGCCTGCCAGGCTCTCCTGTCCATGGGATTCTCCAGGCAGGAATACTGGAGAGTGTTGCCATGCCCTCCTCCAGGGGATCCTCCCAGTCCAGGGATTGAACCCGAGTCTCCAATGTCTCCTGCACTGGCAGGCGAGTTCCTTACCACTAGTGCTAACTGGGAAGCACAAGATGAAAACCACACAGCACTGAAAACAGTCTACAGATGGGAGTGGCTATCCACTCCAGTGTCTTCCCTGGAGAATTCCATGGACAGAGGAGCTTGGTGGGCCACAGCCAAAGAGTCCAACAGGTCTGAGCAACTAACACACACACATAAATTTTGGAGCAGAAATCAGTGAAGGAGGAAATAGAAAACTGTAAAATAGATGAATCCAGAAGTTAGTTACTTCCTTGAAAAAAGATCAACAAAATTGAGAAAACTTTACATAGACTGCCAAGAAGAGAGGGCCCCAGTTACCAAAACCAGGAATGAAAAATAGGGCATCATTCTTACTTACAGAAATTAAAAAGACTATAAAGGGACTATTACAAATAATTTTAAGCCAAAATATTAGACAACTTAGATAAAATTGACAAATTTTTAGAGAGAAACAAATTACTAAAACTGACTTAAGAATAAATAAAGAATTGGAATAGACCTAATACACAAAGAAACTGTTTCACAATTAAGACTCTCCCTTCAAAGAAAACCCAGGCTCAGATGGTTTTCACTTATAAATTCTATGAAATACTGAGAAAAAATGATGCCAGTCCATTACAGAATCTTTCAGGGAGTAGAGAAAGGAATAGTTCCAAATTCACCCTGTGAAGCAAACAGTACCTTGATACCAAAATCAGATTAAAAACATCACAAGAAAGGAAAACTATAGACCAATATTCCTCATATGTGGACACCAAAAAATTCTAACAAAATACTAGCAAACAGACCCCAGCAACATATAAAAAGAATTACATACCATGTCCAAATGGAATTTATTTTATGACTGTAAAGTTGGTTTAACATTCAAAAATGAGCTAAGGTAATAAAACATATTAATAAAATAAAGGACAAAAACTACACCCTCATATCAATAGAGGCAGAAAACAAACAAAATCTAGTACTTATCAAGTTAAAAACTCTTAACAGTCTAGGAGTAGATGGGAACTTCCTTAACCTGATAAGTATATCTAAGAAAAATCCATGGCTAGCCTCTTGATTAATGGGAGGGAGACAACATGCTTTCTTCCTAAGATTGAGAACAAGGCAAGAATGTCTGTTCTCACCACTATTATTAAATATTATCCTGAAGGTTCTAGCCAGTGCAATAAGGCAAAAGAAAAATTAAAGATTTACCAATTGGTAAGGAAGAAATAAAACTCTGTTTATTCATAGTGACATGATTCAGTATTTAGAAAATTCCAAGGAACCCTTTAAGCATCTATTAAAAAAACAAGTTTAACAAGATAATAGGATTCAAGATAAACATATAAAAACCAATTGTATTTATTCACACTTGCAACAATCAAAAATGAAATTAAGAAAACTATTCCATATACAATAGTATCAGAAAGAATAAAATACTTCTGAATAAATTTAACAAAAGAATGCAAATCTTGTGCACTAAAAGCTAAGACATTGTTTAGAGACATTTATGATCTAAATTCCATGCTCAGATTGGAAGAGTCAATATTTTCAAGATGGTAATTCATCTTTCAGTGCAGACAACAGTTTTTCCCCAATTGATTGATAAACTCAGTGCAATCCTCAACAAATCCAATTAACATTTTTGGTAAAAATTAACAAGCTGATCTGATATTTATTGATATGGAAATGCAAAGAACCTAGAAAAGCTTAAAAGTCTTTTTTAAAAAAGCAAAGTTGGAGATTTTATACTTCCCAATTTCAAAACTTACTATAAATTCATAGTAATCAAGATAACACAACGTTGGTGAAAGGATAAGTGTATAGAATCAGTAGAACGGTATTGAGAACCCTGAAATAAACCTTTAGAGTTATAGTCATTGATTTTCTACTATAGCCTATGATTCATTTATCTTTTTCCCAATACCTAGAGTCAGTCTCTGGCATCTGGTGGGCACCCAGTGGAAGGCTCAGGAAGGTAAAGAATTTCTTGTGCTCACTTTCAACTATTCAGAACTAACCAAATCTGTGACCAAGAGCTTTGCTGCACCTCAGGTGGAGGGAAATGGCCAAGAGCAAAGGGCACTCCCCATCTCCTGTCCATCATCAGTGGTGCCTCCTCTGGCTACTTAGACAGACCTGGTCGTGGCAACTGCCAAGCTAGTCTGGCTGCCTTAAGACATTCACCACAATCCAGAAGCTTCCTTTATGATAAAGTGAACTGCATCCAAGTTAACGTTACTGTTCCTGGCACATTCCTCAGAGTCAGGCTGTAGCAGGTTTAGTACCATTTAATCCGTTCCACATGATCACAAGCAAGAATGCAATGAGAGATGAGAAAAATACTTCTGAAGATTGAGAAATGTTTCCCATCTCAAAAGTCCAAGAGTGCTGCTTATAATTTTTTTTTTTTAATTTTAGGGAGGACTCAGGGGACTGCACTATTGAAACTCTTGAAGTGCAAACAAGAAGACAGGGCAGCTTCAGAAAGGAAGCACCACAGATAGTAGCTTTAAGCAGGGAAGTTGAGGCCCACGGGCACTGAGACACTCTTTCCACAGCCGAGGCTGTTACTGGTGACAGGATATGGGAATTCATCGTGCACGCTGGTCTTTATCCAACGTGGGCCCCGGTCATGACTGATTGACAAGGAAGGTCAGTGCGCCTCGGGGCTGTGCTGGAGCACGTGCCAAGGGACCTCAGCACTTCCTGTGTAGCCACATAGAGGAAGAAAGGAGGGAGGGAAGAAATAAGGGAAAGAAAAGGGAAGAAGAGGAAGAGAAGGTGGGGACAGAGGCAGGTGGGGTGAGGAGGAGGCAGGGAGAAGTTAAAAGAACACGTGTTACCACTGTGCTTTTAGTATCCTGCTCACTGTAGCTGACAATTGCCTAACTTAGGAAGGAGAGACAAGACACCTATAATATAAGATTGATATTTACCTTCTGAGTCCTTGTTGTAGAAAACGCCATGTGGATGCAAGGAGTAAGGGCGGGACGCAAAGTTCTTTAAATGGATGACAATCACATCACCCACTTCAGCCTTCAAGATGGGACCCAAAAATCCAAGCCAGGGAGGCTTCGGGATCTCCTTGGAATAGGTCTCATCTGTGTAGTGTCTGTAAACAGCCTTTTTGTAAAGACTTCCTATCCTGTTGGGCCCTCTTTCCAGATATAAGGTTGCAAGCCTGAAAGTAAGGAAAATATTTTATAATTAAAGCTAAAAGAGAAATCCTAATAGCTTACCTTAATAGTCCATCAAGTGCTTACAAGTATGATTTCTCATTTGGTGTTCACCATAACACTGCAAGCTTTGTAGAGTTGGTAAGATTATCCTCAATTTATTAGAGAGGAAGTGGAGGCTAAGAGTTAAGTGACAAGCTGAAAGGCACAAATAGTATTCACAACCAAACTAAAACAGAACTAATGATATATTTGCTGTCCATTTGCCCCTTTTCATTCAATACATTCCCATTCACTCTTTCATTTAATACTTCCTATGCACTTACTGCATTCTAAGTAAAAGTTTATGATCTAATATTGAAAAAAATTAAGTAACTGCACAGAGCAATTTATGATTAAGTGCCAACTGACTGATTGATGCAAT
Organism: Odocoileus virginianus; assembly: GCF_023699985.2. Taxonomy (NCBI): domain Eukaryota; kingdom Metazoa; phylum Chordata; class Mammalia; order Artiodactyla; family Cervidae; genus Odocoileus; species Odocoileus virginianus. The sequence goes on from NC_069701.1 coordinate 276,398, forward strand.
GGATATATGCTCCATTTTTCTAGGGGTATATTTATTCACAGAAGGAAAAGATTGCTGTGGATCAAAGAGGTCAGAAATACCTCATGAAAAATTCAGAGATTAAGGAGAAGTAAGATTGGGTAACAAAATGGAAAAGTTGAGGATACTAAGCAGGGGTGGAGCTTGAGCAACAAGGAGGAAGAAGTATGGGTGATATGGGGGAGAGCGGTTTATAAGCTGGGGCTCAGGGGTGGATGGTGAGGAGTGAGAAGTATGGCTGCATGCAAAATCTGGGGAAAGACTGGTAATGAACTTTATCATATGGTTATCATAGGTTGAAGAATTTAGAATTGATCCTGGAGGCTCTGAAGACTCACTGAGGTTTTTCATAAAATGGGTGATATGATAATCAGTATTTAAGGATGGTGCAATAAGTATTATTGCAGTGGTGTGCAAGTTTTAAAGGAGTCAGGCAAAGAGAATAGCAAAGATGGGGAGCAGGCAGGCTGTTTGGAGACCAGGAGGGTATGATGCAATAGAAAAGAGATGGATGTGAAACAAATAAGATTCTAGGATGTGAAGTGACCAGATGCCCTCCTGGAACCCCAGGGTAAAAGGGACACTCAGTTCCAGAGTCTGGGAGCCTGAGACAATAGCAGTGCTGGTGACTCTACTCTGGAGGTGGCCATACCATCTTCTTCTGGGAGGTGGAACCCCCTTCCCCACTCTCAGCCCATGTGCTTAGTGAGGGACTCCAATCCCAGAAGTACTGGGTACAGCCATCCCTGTGTAGCTGTGTCTAACAGGTGATGAGAGGCAAGTCCCACTGTGGCACACACTCCTGCCTGTGTGCATGCATTCCCTCTCAGTCACTCAACAAACTAAGTATCTCAAGCCCTGTGCTCAGTTCTGGGGATACAGAGAAAAAGACAAAGACTTGAAGGAGTTCTCATTCTAGAAGGAAGAGTTATTAAAACCAAGCAGGACCCTGTGGGGCCTTCCCAGTGACAGACCCCTGGTGTCCCATGCCTCTTGTTTGTAGAAAAGCTTTAGGCTCCTAGGTTTTCCCCAAGATCCAAAGAGCAAGTTTAACCAGAGAAGTGAGAAAATGCAGAAACAAAGACAAGTAAGACAAAATAATAGTTTAGCTATAAAACAAAGTCAAGGACCTTTAGTTCCTCCTCAAGAGCTACAGACAATATTCTGCATCATATCCTTGAGTTGTTTTGCAGATACTAAAACCTGCACCAAGAGGAAGAAGTTAACTACGTGCTGACCACCAGCATGTCAACCCCAGATGAGTAGGAAACAGAAGGTTCATGGTGTTGACTCCCAAACACCACCATTACCTCACCACCAGTCAGTCAGAAGGATGTACGTGAACTGATCACACACCCCTCGATCTCACTTTAAAAAACCCTCCCTGAAAACCACTGGGGAATTTGTGAGCTGCCTGCTGTCTTTGCTTGGCCCCACGTTGAGCACCTTGCAACCAATGCTGTACTCTCCTTCACCACAGCCTGGTATCGGTAGATATGCTTTACTACACATTGGGTAAGTGGATCCATGTTTGGTTCAGTAACATTATGAGAACATAGGTATCTAATCTGGAGCATAAAATGTATCAGGTGAGGTTTCCTAGATGAAGTAATGCCTAAATATGGTCTCAAAGAGCAGAGACATGTTACCCAAGAAAGACGATGGAAAGGGCTGATATGGCAGACATTTTGCCAACTTAGCACCCACACCACATTCTTTAGTCTAAGAGCAAGCCTTCCCCATGCTCATTCTATATGCATGGGTGGGGCTCCGCATCCACCTCCAGCAACGGAGAAAGTGACTCAACCTAACCGATCAGCACACCAAGCCCCATGTCATTGGTGGAGCACACCGTCCTTGGTAGAGGGATGGCTCTAATCTAGGTCTGGACAATTTCAACCAACCAACCCACCCTCGACCACAGTGATTAGTTCAGGGACATGGCTGGTTGGTTAAATCCGAGGGAATCTAGAAACTTATGAAGGATAGCATTTTGTGTACTCAGAACTGGGAATGTGAGTCTAGAGCTTTTGGCAACCATGTGGCCAACCCAAGGAGAGAATCTGCTGGGGACTTTCACATTCCTCTTGTCTCTTAAATTTTGCTATTTGCTTCTTCTCTCTAACCAACTCCTACTTGCTTTCATCATGATATATCTCTTCGCTTTTCTCTTTCTCATTTACTGTATCTTCTATTCATGTCCGACTTGTCACGGCCCCATGGACTGTAGACCATCATGCTCCTTTGTCCATGGGGTTCTCCAGGCTAGAATACTGGAGTGGGTAGCCATTTCCTCCTCCAGGGGATCTTCCCAACCCAGGGATCAAACCTGGGTATCCTACATCAGAAGGCAGGTCCTTTACCAGTAGCGCCACCTGGAAAGCCCAGGATAAAATTATATCTCTAATTAATAGTCACTGAATATTCTTGAGCAGGGAAATCTGACCATATATCTTTGTTTCAGGAAGACAATTTTCCCATAACTAACTTTTCTTCATCTGCTTTCACCCACCTGCATCTGCTCACTTGAGCAAACTTCTGAGCTTCTACCTCTGAATACCAAGCCTGCCTGGCTGACAGAGACTATTTACCTTCATGCTTGATTTGCAGAATTTTATTCCTTGGTATCTGACCACAGCTTGGCTGAGACCCCTTCTCCCAGTGGCCTGAATGTGGCATCTGCTTGCCTTGTCAGATCTGGTTCTTTCTTTAGCCAACTGGGGAGATTCACTGTCTCTCGTTACTTCTACATCATCTTTCCCAAATTCTCCTCCTCTCTTCTTCTCTCTTTCTGGGTCCTATTCAAGTGGATAATTTTTTTTTTTTTTTTTTTTTGGCTGCACACTGTGAGACTTTCAGGATTTTAGTTCTCCAAACAGGGATTGAGCCCAGGCCAAAACAGTAAAAGGGCCAAGTCCTAAATACTGGACTATCAGGAATCTCCCTAGAATTTCTTGGTAGATGGATCCATAGCAGGTCTGAGAGTCTCTGTATTAGCTAATGGATATCTGTTAACCTCATTAAGATTAGCACTTCATTAAACACTACCTTTCCATTAGTCATGTGTGGATGTGAGAGCTTGCACCATAAAGAAAGCTGATCGCCAAAGAATTGATGCTTTTGAACTGTGGTATTGGAGAAGACTCTTGAGAGTCCCTCGGACCGCAAGAAGATCCAACCAGTCCATCCTAAAAGAAATCAGTCCTGAGTATTCATTAGAAGGACTGATGCTGAAGCTGAAACTCCAATACTTTGGCCACCTGATGCAAAGAGCTGACTCATTTGAAAAGACCCTGAGGCTGGGAAAGATTGAAGGCAGGAGGAGAAGGGGACAATAGAAGAGGAAATGGCTGGATGGCATCACCGACTGAATGGATGTGAATTTGAGCAAGCTCTGGGAATTGGTGATAGACAGAGAGGCCTGGTGTGCTGCAGTCCATGGGGTTGCAAAGAGTCAGACATGACTGAGTGATTGCACTGAACTGAACTGAAACACTATAGGCCAAAAGGTTAAACAGGTATCTTCAAGGCTTCATGTTCATTTCCTTGAAGAGATCAACAAATGATCAGATATAAGTGACTCAAATACAAGCTCCCAAGCAGTCCCTTTGACAAAGATCCGAGCAATCTCTAGTGTGAATAGCAGCTTTGCCCACCCCGCAGACTTTTCAGGATGATGGAACCAGAGATCTATGTGCTCCACACTTCAGCACTCAGCCTTTCCTTCAAATAAGAGTTGAACAAATGTTTTGGCAAATATCAGTTGAAAGAGCCCCATATTGTTTATCTGCCCAGAGCACCAGATTACTAGCCTGTCCAGGCACCCACATGTGCCAACCTGCCCTGCCTTTGTTGTAGAGTCAGTATGGGGGGAGGTTCCTATGACAAAGGAGGAAGCCACGGGTTCAGGCCCCCAAAGAGGAGCCAGAAGTGAGCCCGACCTGAGAAAGGCCAGCACTCCAGAAATCATAGGATCAGTCCTCCCAGAGGAAGCAAAGCCCTCTCTCACCCAGATGCCAGCTTCAGCTTCCAATCCAGATAATGGAGCCAATGAGACAGGAATCCTGACAAAAAGACTGGAGAATTACAACAATGATTTTTGTATCAAAAGCCTTGACATATCGAAATTTTTTCAGCTGCTGACTAGGTAAATTATGGCACAGTCATACCACTTGGTTTCCCAGGTGGCTCAGTGGTAAAGAATCAGCCTGCAATACAGGAGACACAGGTTCGATCCCTGGGTCAGGAAGATTCCCTGGAGGATATAACTGCAACCCACTCCAGTATTCTTGCCTGGGAAATCCCATGGACAGAGAAGCCTAGCAGGCTGCAGTCCAAGGAGTCGTAAAGAGTCGGATATGATTTAGCGACTGAGTATACACACCCACACACCACTTAGCCATACAAAAGAATTAGATATTTCTACAGGTAGCAGGATGGTGTGGTTATCAAATACTAAGTGGTAAAAGCAAATTTTAGCATGTAAAGTGTGTAAAGTATGCCATTTGTGTATTTTTAAAACAGTGTATATACACACATATGCAAAGAAAACATTTGAAAAGTGGCCAGGGAAATCATAAAGTGTAGCCTCTGGGACTTGGGACTGAGGTCACAGACAGGAGCAAGAAGGGAAGAGAAGTTTACTTTTTTACATTTAATTCTATGTATTTCCTTTTATTTCTCCATGCTACTTTTTAAAATTAAGATGTGACTTATACATACAATGAAATATTACTAAACCTTGAAAATGAATGAAACTGAGCCATTTGCAGAGATGTGAATGGACCTAGAGACTGTCATACAGAGTGAAGCAAATCAGAAAGAGAAAAACAAATATAGTATATTAACACACATATGTGGAATCTAGAAAAATTGTACAGATGAACCTATTTGCAAAGCAGAAATACAGGTGCAGAAGTAGAGAGCAAACATATGCACATCAAGGAGGGAACGGGATGGTGGGATGAACTGGGAAATTGGGATTGACATATTTACATTACTGTGTATAAAATAGGTAACTAATGAGAAACCTACTCTATAGAACAGGGAACTCTACTCAATCCTCTATGGTGACCTGAAAGGAAGGTTAAAAGGGGGGATATATGTATACATATAGCTGATTTACTTTGCCATACAGTGGAAACTAACACAACATTGTAAAGCTACTATACTCCAACAAAAAATTTTAGAGTTTATTTTTACTCACCCTCTTCCCTACTGTGGGAATGTTTTACTCAGTACCACTGTACTTACTTTCATAACAAAAACAAGCCCACATTTTATTTAAACAACAGAGCGCACCCTATTTGGCTGCTGAGGGGTCAAACTTTCCTCCTATGTGACTTGTACCTCTGAAAACCCAGCTGGCACCACGAAGCTTGCTGTGAGGATGAGCTCTCCTTCCCCACAGGGAAGACTGGGCATCCTGACCCGGGAGCACAGCACCTGCTCAGCCTCTGGACTGACAAGTCTGAGTCCACGCTGTCAGTCTCAGGACTGAGGTCTTGGGAACACTTGGATCTGTGCACACTTGGCCTTCCTCCTGCACTGAGCATACATGTGTCTGCCCAGCTGCAAGCATTCACCTCTGCTGGTCCATAGGGCCAAAGCCTACATTTCCCTGTGCAAGGGAATGGGATCAAAAGTCTGGATGCCTGACAGTGGGGCTCTATTATAGAGGCTCTTGTGTTTCCCAGCCTCACTTGCAGCTTGGATGGTCATGTGACAGTTCTAGCCAAAAAGATGTGAACACATATCACTCCTTGGCGCATCTCTGAACTCAGCTGGTAGAGACCCTTTCTGTTCTCTGACTTCCCATTATCCATGCCTAAAATGAAGACGTGATCACTGGATCTTTGGCAGCCTTCCTGAGAGACTGAAGAAGAAGGTCACACCTTAGGGACGGTCAATTGGAAATCCAAAAGAACCTGGGACCCTAAAGATGGCCAACCTCTGGACCTCTTTTGTGTAAATCAATAAATAGACTTAAGCCAGTGTTTGGGGGGCTTCTGTTAACTAGCAGCTGAGTATAAATCCTAATCGAGGAGGCTGCTCAGAGGGAGAACGAAGAGGAAGAGCAGAGGAGAGCTGAGTCATCCTCACTAACTGGTCCCGGAGCAGGCGGAGTTGTCTGGCTTTATACTGGTCACCAAGTAAGCCAACGCCTGAGCAAAGGTTAGATTCAGAATTTCTGGTGTCAACTCTAAGCTCAGCTTGATGGGTAAAAAGTTATAATGAAGTTATTCGTAGGAGCTTGCAGGCTCTGCAGGGAGAGACGCACCTCTGCCCCTCCTCACTTCTCTGCTCCGACTTCACAGTGTGTGCATATATGCACACGTACATATGCCCACGTGCAAATGTCTGCTGAGCAAGAGTTCCTCACTGTGAGTTGTCTGCAGAGCCTCCCAGACAGAAGGTGAGGATATCACAGGGAGGGGAAGTGCATATACTGCATAGTTCTGCAGTGAGTTGTATATCAACTTGTTTTGCACATTCCTGGATGGGTATCAGTCTTATCACCTTGTGAAATGGAGTATTTCCTGCCATATCAGTAAACAAGGATGTCACAGCCCTCAGGGATTTCAGCCTTTCAAATGTAAATTTCTGAGACCCTGAAGAACAGTGTCATCTGTCCGCAGCCATTAGCCATCCCCACCCCACCCCAACCCCCACTCCCCGTAAGGGCTGAGCAGCTGGGGGAATGGGGGGCGGGGGGCGCAGCGTGGCCATGTCTGCCCCTCCCTGCAGTGAGCCTCCAGTCAAGGATACAGAGCAGGTCACTGGTCCCAGACAGCTGCGACGCAAATGAAAGGAATGATTTCAGTGAGCCCAGACGCTTGCATCTTCTGATACATAGAAGAGTAAATTCCTTAATTTGAGATATCTGGTTTTCCTTAATTAACAATAATCTTTTGATATTCAAATTGCCTGACCCTTGACTTCTATATTGTCTGACTCCTTGCCCACCCACCTCCTTGGAAACAGTTCTCTCAGGATCACTTGAGATGCTATATCCTGGGTTTAAAGTCCTAACAATTCCCACTGAATAAACAACTCTCAACTTTTAGACTGCATTTTTTTTTTAGATTGTATTTTTTTCAGTTTACAACCTAAACAGCCAGTGCTTACTCCAAGGTCCATATAGTCAAAGCTATGGCCTTTTCCAGTAGTCATGTATGGATGTGAGAGTAGGACCATAAAGAAGGCTGAATGTCAAACATGTGATGCTTTTGAACTGTGGTGCTGGAGAAGACTCTTGAGAGTCCCTTGGACTGCAAGGAGATTGAACCAGTTGATTCTAAAGGAAATCAACCCTGAATATTCATTGGAAGGACTGATGCTGAAGCTGAAGCTCCAATACTTTGGCCACCTGATGCAAAGAGCCAACTCAATGGAAAAGACCCTGATTCTGGGAAAGACCAAGAGCAGGAAGAGAAGGGAATGCAGAGGATGGAATGGTTGGAGGGCATCATCAACTCAATGAACATGAGTTTGGGCAAACTCCAAGAGACACTGAAGGACAAAGAAGCCTGGTGTGCTAGTCCATGGAGTCACAAAGAGTCTGATACAACTGAGCAACTGAACAACAATAGTGCTTAGCATAAAATCCACAGTAGCTATTTGAAACCATAGGAAATATTAAAATCCATAGGATCTATCGAAAGTGGAAAAAGTAAAGGAGGGGTGGAAATAAGAGAAAGTCTTTTCAGTGTCTTTACAGCAAACCATCCGTAAGAATACATCTTTCATTTGTGACAGAAGCTCCAGCTCCCATGAGCTCTAGAAGATGCAACTTTGGCCCAAGTAACAAAGCAAGTGGGTGACTTCAAGGAGTCATCCATATGACAGTTTAGCTCGAGTGCACTAATTAGAATGCCCATGTGGAAGGGTTGTATATTACATTTACGGTGTAGTCGCAGGATAATCCCACTGTGAGCAACTGAGTAATCACCAACCTTGAAATTCATCCCCAATCTACATTCTAACATTGTGACTCAAGCTGGGGAGGTGTCTATTTCCTGCTGTGAAGGAATCCAGTGGGGTGGGAAGTTTCAGACTCAGTTCAGTCTCTCAGTCATGTCCGACTCTTTGCGACCCCATAAATCGCAGCACGCCAGGCCTCCCTGTCCATCACAAACTCCCGGAGTTTACTCAAACTCATGCCCATCAAGTCAGTGATGCCATCCAGCCATCTCATCCTCTGTCATCCCCTTCTCCTCCTGCCCCCAGTCCCTCCAAGCATCAGGGGCTTTTCCAATGAGTCAACTTTTCACATGAGGTAGCCAAAGTATTGGAATTTCAGCTTCAGCATCAGTCCTTCCAATGAACACCCAGGACTGATCTCTTTCAGGATGGACTAGTTGGATCTCCTTGAAGTCCAAGGGACTCTCAAGAGTCTTCAACACCACAGTTCAAAAGCATCAATTTTTCGATGCTCAGCTTTCTTCACAGTCCAACTCTCACATCCATACATGACCACTGGAAAAACCATAGCCTTGACCAGACAGACCTTTGTTGGCAAAGTAATGTCTCTGCTTTTTAATATGCTATCTAGGTTGGTCATAACTTTCCTTCCAAGGAGTAAGCATCTTTTAATTTCATGGCTGCAGTCACCATCAGCAGTGATTTTACAGCCCAAAAAAATAAAGTCTGACACTTTCCACTGTCTCCCCATCTATTTCCCATGAGGTGATGGGACCAGATGCCATGCCCAGTGGTGGATGGGACTGGTGATAGAAGCAAGATTCAATGCTGTAAAGAGCAATATTGCATAGGAACCTGGAATGGTAGGTCCATGAATCAAGGCAAATTGGAAGTGGTCAAACAGGAGATGGCAAGAGTGAATGCCGACTTTCTAGGAATCAGCGAACTAAAATGGACTGGAATGGGTGAATTTAACTCAGATGACCATTATATCTACTACTGTGGGCAGGAATCCCTTAGAAGAAATGGAGTAGCCACCATAGTCAACAAAAAAGTCCTAAATGCAGTACTTGGATGCAGTCTCAAAAATGACAGAATGATCTCTGTTTGTTTCCAAGGCAAACCATTCAATATCACGGTAATCCAAGCCTATGCCCCAACCAGTAATACTGAAGAAGGTGAAGTTGAACGGTTCTGTGAAGACCTACAAGACCTTTTAGAACTAACACCCGAAAAGATGTCCTTTTCATTATAGGGGACTGGAATGCAAAAGTAGGAAGTCAAAAAACACCTGGAGTAACAGGCAAATTTGGCCTTGGAGTACAGAATGAAGCAGGGCAAAGGCTAATAGAGTTTTGCCAGGAGAACACACTGGTCACAGCAAACACACTCTTCCAACAACACAAGAGAAGACTCTATACATGGATATCACCAGATGACCAACACCGAAATCAGTTGATTATATTCTTTAGAGCCAAAGATGGAGAAGCTCTATACAGTCAGCAAAAACTGGAGCTGACTGTGGCTCAGATCATGAACTCCTTATTGCCAAATTCAGACTTAAACTGAAAAGAGTAGGGGTAACCACTAGACCATTCAGGTATGACCTAAATCAAATCCCTTATGAATATACAGTGGAAGTGAGAAATAGATTTAAGGGACTAGATCTGATAGACAGAGAGCCTGATGAACTGTGGATGGAGGTTCATGACATTGTACAGGAGACAGGGAAAAAGACCATCCCCATGGAAAAGAAATGCAAAAAGGCAAAATGGTTGTCTGAAAAGGCCTTACAAATAGCTGTGAAAAGAAGGGAAGCAAAAAGCAAAGGGAAAAAGGAAAGGTATTCCCATTTGAATGCAGAGTTCCAAAGAATAGCCAGGAGAGATAAGAAAGCCTTCCTCAGCGATCAGTGAAAAGAAATAGAGGAAAACAACAGAATGGGAAAGACTAGAAATCTCTTCAAGAAAATTAGAGATACCAAGGGAACATTTCATGCAAAGATGGGCTCAATAAAGGACAGACATGGTATGGACCTAATAGAAGCAGAAGATATTAGGAAGAGGTGGCAAGAATACACAGAAGAACTGTACAAAAAAGATCTTCACGACCCAGATAATCACAATGGTATGATCACTCACCTAGAGCCAGACATTCTGGAATGTGAAGTCAAGTGGGCCTTAGAAAGCATCACTATGAACAAAGCTAGTGGATGTGATGGAATTCCAGTTGAGCTATTTCAAATCCTGAAAGATGATGCTGTGAAAGTGCTGCATTCAATATGCCAGCAAATTTGGAAAACTCAGCAGTGGCCTCAGGACTGGAAAATGTCAGTTTTCATTCCACTCCCTAAAAAAGTTTCAGACTAGCTACTGCTTTAAAGACAAGATGCTCACATTGCCAAGGTCAAGGGCAATACCATGAAGGTTGACACCTCCCAAAGGCAGGCCAGATCAACCATTGTCAGAATGAACCTGCCTGTGGGAACATCTAACCAGTGCAGAGGTGGGCTGCCAGGTTAAATTCCGAGGGCTTTGTAGCTCACAGGAGCTGTGCAGCTCACCAGCATCACCATTGCCCTACAACCTGGATCTTTTAGTGGAAATTATTCCTTATCCATTCAACTATCAAGCGGTTGTTGAACCTGTACTGAATATGAGACTTTAGAAACTGGAGCCAAGACGTATAATTATCAGTCCATGTATTGAAGATATGTCCCACCTGGCTATGAAGACAAAACAGATGCTTTGGCAAATATATAGCAACAAAAAGTTTTCTATATTAAGGGACAACTAATCATACAGTGGGCTTTCCCAATGGCTCAGTGGGTAAAGAATTCATGTGTGATGCAGGAGACACGGGTTCAATCCCTGGGTTGAGAAGATTCCCTGGAGGAGGAAATGGTCAACCCACTCCAGGTTCTCTGCTTGAAAAATCCCATGGACAGAGGAGCCTAGTCCAGGGCTAAAATCCAAAGATCACAGAGAGTAGGACATGACTGAGTGCCTAAGCATACACACAACCATATAGGGCCAAGATGTCTGAGTGAGTGTTGGGGGGATATAGGATAAATGAAGAGGAGCTAAGGAGCCTCTTGATGAAACTGAAAGAGGAGAGTGAAAAAGCTGGCTTAAAACTCAACAGTCAAAAATGTAAGATCATGGCATCCGGTCCCATCACTTCATGGCAAATAGATGGGGAAACAATGGAAATAGTGACAGATTTTATTTTCTTGGGCTCCAAAATCACTGTAGATGGTGACTGCAGCCATGAAATTAAAAGACACTTGCTCCTTGAAAGAAAAACTATGGCAAACCTAGACAGCATATTAAAAAGCAGAGACATTTTTTGCCAAAGATCCGTCTAGTATAAATTATGGTTTTTCCAGTAGTATGGTTTTTCCATGTATGGATGTGAGAGTTGGACTATAAAAAAAGCTGAGCAACAAAGAACTGATGCTTTTGAACTGTGGTGTTGGAGAAAACTCTTGGAAGTTCCTTGGACTGCAAGGAGATCCAACCAGTCCATCCTAAAGGAAATCAGTCCTGAATATTCATTGGAAGGACTGGTGCTGAAGCTGAAGCTCCAATACTTTGGCCACCTGATTTGAAGAGCTGACTCATTTGAAAAGACCCTAAGATTGAGGGCAGGAGGAGAAGGGGACAACAGAGGATGAGATGGTTGATGGCATCACCGACTGGATGGACATGAGTTTGAGCAAGCTCCGGGAATTGGTGATGGACAGGGAGGTCTGGTGTGCTACAGTCCATGGGGCCGCAAAGAGTCAGGCACGACTAAGTGAACCGAACTGAGGATGAGGATGAGTGGCAAAGTAACATCAGCGGAGGGTGTGGTCAGAGCAAACATGTGAGATCATACAGTCACAATAAGGACAAGTGGTGTTGCCTGAGCTTGAGGTGGGACACAGTTCACCAAGGAGAAAACACTCACCAGGACTAGACTGGGATGAGTGCTACTTGGCAAAAGGAAGGGTGAAGATGGTGGTTTCAAGTTGCACTTCAGAGGCAGCCAAACCCTTCCTAATTAGATGAATAGTTTTTGAAGTATTAATTCAGGGGGAACTCACCCTGGTTCCTCCAACATCACTTAAGTCTTGAGTTCCCCCTTTTCCCCACTCATTTCCACAGAAGTCCCCCAGGTGCCAAATCCATACAGTAAAGGGAAAAGAGAAGGAGCCTGAATCCCAGTGCCCCACTTAACAACTTGAGATTTGGGGGAAGTTACTTGACTTCTCTGAACCCTAGTTTCCTTGGCTGTAAACCGCTGAGCATGGCAGAGCCAACACGAGGGGTGAATGTGGAGCCCCACACATGGCCTCTGGGAGAGTGAGCACTCAATCAGGGGGAATCAGGGGAGTTTCGTTTGTTTCCGGCAAAGCTCTAATTAGAAAAGAGGAAAATATGGGACTTCTCTGAAAGTCCAGTGGTTGAGACTTCACCTTCCAAAGCAAGGTGTGTGGGTTCCATCTCTGGTTGGGGAGCTAGGAGCCCATGTGCCTCGTGGCCAAAAAACCAAAACATAAAACAGATGCAGTATTGTAACAAATTCAATAGAGACTTTAAAAATGGTTCACCTCAAAAGGAAAGAAAATGTGACCATCTGAGATATCTCTGGCACAAATATCCTGCTCTCCAGAGAGCCCCTCAAGACAGGTGAGCAACATGATGACAAGTATTTCCTGAGTGCTAACCCAGTGCCAGGCACCACACCTGAGCACTGACAAATCTCCTGATACCCCCTGTGATAGCTGATGATGACTCTCAAAGATAAGTCCACATCCTAATCCCTTTCTTTGGAGAAAGAGTCCTTGCAGATGTAATTAAGTTAAGGATTATGAGATGAGAAGATGGTCCTAGATAATCCAATCCTTGTGGTCCAAGGGACTCTCAAGAGTCTTCTCCAGCACCACAATTCAAGAACACCAATTCTTTGGTGCTCAACTTTCTTTATGATCCAACTCTCACACCCATATATGACTACTGGAAACTGTAACTTTGACTAAATAGACCTTTGTTGGTAAAGTGATGTCTCTGCTTTTTAGGTTTGTCTAGGTTTGTCATAGCTTTAGTTCCAAGAAGCAAGTGTCTTGGTTGCTCCAAAAATGTTCTCATAGGAAAGAGATTAGACACACACAGGGGAGATGATATGAAGATGGAGGCAGAGGCTGGAATGATGCAACCACAAACCAAGGATTATTAGCAGCCCCCAGAAACTGAGGCAATGGGTGGACTCTCCCTTAGGGCCTCCAGAGGAATTGCGAGAAAGTCCTGCCAACAGCTTCATTTCAGACGTTTTGCCTCCAGGACAAGGTGAGAACAGACTCTGTTGTTCTAAACCACCTAGTTTGTGGTAATTTGTCACAGTAGCTACAGGAAATGAATATATCACTTCCCCATGCAAGTACTGTCATTATCCCCATATCACTGATGAGAAAATTAAGGAAAAAAAAAAAAAAGGCTCAACTGGGACTCCCCTGGTGGTACAGTGTCTGCCTGCAAATGCAGGGGACACAATTTTGACTCCTGGTTCTAGAAGATTCCATGTGTGGCGGAGCAGCTAAGCCAGTGTGTCACGACTACTTAGGCCTGCGTGGCTAGGGCCCACCAGCCACAACAAGAGAAGTCACCGCAATGAGATGCACACTCAGTTTAACTCAGTTTCTCTACTCAACCAAAGTAGAGAAAGTTTGCATAGCAATGAAGGCCCAACATGACAAAAATTAACTTTTTTCAAAAAGATTTAATTACTTGCTGAGTAAATAGAGCAAGAATCCTAGGCCTCTCAAGTTAATGCCAGAGCCCCACTCACCAGCAGGCCAGGCTATTCTGGCATCTTGTTAAATTTCTTTCATAAGAGTATCAAGCCCTCATTTATTTATTTTTTTTAATATGTTAATTTATTCATATATACATTCACTTTAAATCATTACATTCTACCATACATCAAAAACTAAAGAGTTTTTAAGAATTTTTCAAAGTCCCGTACTGATGCCTTGGCCATCCCTTCACAAAATATTCCATCAGGCACAGATATCAATTTGTCTAAAGAGATGTAGTTAGGTTTTGTCGGGTCATACTGTGCTCTTCCTAAATAGGCAAGAAACAAATGTCTTTCTTTGACTTTAAACAACCTTGTATTAAATACCTGCGGGAACCTGACGATGATGTGGTGGGGCACGCACATCACGTTGTGCACGTAGTCGAAAATCTCGGTGAGTTTCCTTTTATTTGCAGTCAGCATCTTTGGGATTTTGGTGATCATGTGTTGAATTTAATTCTTCTGAAAACCTAGTTCAAGCTGAAAAACCTTCATGTTTTCCTTCACAGGCTCCAGACTTCCAGTTAGTAGCCTTGGGAGACGAATTACCAGATCTCGAGTCTTCTTCACACTAAGTTCAAGTTCTTTCTGAAAAAATTCCAGTCTGTTATCCAATCTCTCCACTGAAAAACTCAGAAGAAATGGTGCATTTCTGACCATCTGTGCAATATCCGCCTTACTGAAATTTTTTGACTGTAGATAAGCCACCCTGGTCTTCAGATTTTCAAGGTCTTCAGAGAAAAAAGCATAGTTTTTTGTCAGGAATGGTCCCAGCTGGGTATCCTCTATGCCCAAATCTTTAAGAAACAGGAGAATTTGCTTAATGTCTCTTTCAAAATCCAGTCGCAGGAGGAGGTTGGCTGCATCGGGATGTTTCTCTATCTTGGATAAATCCACTCCTAGAAGCACTAATTTCCTCAGAGTCTCGGAATGATCCACATAGTCTCGAAGTGTGACTGAAGATGGGGGCAAAGGAGGGCCTGCGATAATCTGAACAGCCTCCTCATCAGAAATCGGCTGCAGTGGGGACAACGGAGGCACATCGTCCAGTCCTTCTAGAGACAGCTCAGAATCAAGGCCGGGTATCTTTGGTGTCCTCTGTGACGGCTCATTCACGGAAGGAAGCAAAGTGTTTTGGGCACAATTAATCTCTTGCCTACTTGAGTCGGCAGACTGGGAACTATTCCACAGGGAGGAAGTCCTGTAAGTCCTAAAACCCCACTGGAGAAAGCAACCCTCAGAGGACACATGGGGCTGAGCAAAAACGCCACACGACAATGTTGTTCCTGGTATCTGAAAATATTTTCTGAGTTGCAGAGCAGTCATGAAGCTACTCAACTTACTTGAGTTGAGCCATCTGGATATCTGTTGCGCTGACAGGGCCATTTTTCTTAAAGTTGCATTACCATTTGTAAAACAGATAGCCAACAGGAATTTGCTGTATGGCTCAGGAAACTCAAACAGGGGCTCTGTATCAATCTGCGGCCAGGCCGACGCCAGCCAGCCGGACCCCGCCAGCTCTGCCAGCCGACGCTCGCTAGCCTGCCGGCCCACGTGGGCTACGGCCGGAGCGGGCCAGACCATCGGCGCGGCTGCGCAGGTGGGGAGCGGGCGGCGCCCGGCAGGGAGGACAGAGCAGGCCGCGGGGGGCACACGGTCTCCATCCTCCGTGGGCGCCGCAGACCCTTCCGATGGGCCTGGAAAGGCCCCGCGCATCCCTGCGGACAACCCTCCCAGGGGCCCGGGCCCGGCAAGCCGGGTCCACCCGCCGCCCGAGGCCGCGTGGACCGGCCAAGCCCTCATTTATTTAAGCCACTCTAGAGAAGGAAATCGCAACCCACTCCAGTGTTCTTGCCTGGAGAATCCCAGGGATGGGGGAGCCTGGTGGGCTGCCGTCTATGGGGTCGCAGAGTTGGACACAACTGAAGTGCCTTAGCAGCAGCAGCAGCAACAGAAGTCTTATCTTTACTGGCAGCCAAAAGTAACCACTAACTGATATAGAAAATAACAGCAACCCCAAGAGATTCACAAGGCATCAGGCCGAACACTTAATTTTTTTTTTGCTGACAAGACAGACGCTGAAATTTGAAAGTGAGCATCTGTATAAAACGAAGTATTAATGAGGTGATTATTTCAAAATTTACCAAAGCCTTTCTCTTCCCCCACCAGCTTCCCTTCACTGGCTCTTCTTTCAGATAAACATATAGGAATGTCCTCACTCCCATTATAGGGCCTGCTCATAGGCGATGCTCAAAACACTTTGCCATCGGCTGGGCTACCACGGTGATGATGAAGGTGGGTAAACTCCCTTCACAGACCCTAAGTGGAGTTTGAGCAGTGATCAGTTTCACTTATGTCCAAGAATGAGTCTGCCTATGAGTCAGCACCCACGAAAACCCCTATATTTCACTGGGAAGAAAAAAAGCCTGCCTGTGTGTTGGTGGCCTAAGGAGAGCTTGATGAGAATTGTAACTTAAGTAAGGTGATCCTCTCTGGCTCCATTAAAGACCTGGCTCCACCAGGAAGCACAGTCACACCTTCATTAAGCATTTTATGAGCAGCACCGTCAGGAGTGCATCAAATGCTGACATCATCCCCAGGCCAATTAAAGGAGCCGTGTGTCCTCATTACGCCCAGTGGGGAAGAGGAAGAATACATTCATTGGGAGAAAATTTTTTAAATAGACTATGACTCCTAAATCTTATACTTTCTAAGAAATATTAGTGCTTATAGTCTCAATTACATTGTTGACCCCTATGATCAAGCAAAGGTACCAACTTGGGAAGTTAAATTGCACCATCTGACTGCTGTCATATCTTGGTGAAAGAATCTCAATTTAATTCCTATCTCATCCCTGTGAATCAGGATTTATTAGGCTCTTGGCGCTGCCTAATTTTGGTTTCCAAGCTTTTTTATATCACTGAAACTTTGGCATTCACCTTCCTTTCCCCCTAAATTTTGCCCATTCCCCTTATTTAAATACAAAGCAACCAGAACAGCTAAACTGACAGTGATTAGTTCCTACAGTAAGGATCCCAAGTGGCTGGCCTTGCTTAGTTCTCCACGGGTCATTGTCACTGGCAGAGCTCTGTGTCGGGTTGGGGAGTTTATTATACATACTCTGGACCTTCTTCTCCACCAACCTCCTCCTCCAGGTATGGAGGTGACTGGGGTACACCAAACCCCTAAAGAGCAAAGCGGGGAGGGGTACCTGCAGTCTCCAAGGCCAGATAAAGTCACCAAGCTGCGTGAGGGGTTGGGAAGGAATTTTATGAGAATAAGCCAGGACTCTGGGGAAGAAAATACTTTGAGGGTGAAGAATTGGATATCATTCTTAAAGGGCAGGGGGAAAATGAATGGGTGAATAAAAGTATAGAATACTTTAAAAATTGTCACTTATCCCCACTCTCAGGACTTCCCCAACTCTTTTTTTTTAATTCATTTTTTAATTGAAGGATAATTGCTTTACAGAATTTTGTACTTTTCTGTCAAACCTCAACTTCTCCAACTCTTGATTTCTAGGTGGAACCCTTGTAAAGCATCTTTCTCCTTGCATTGCAAAAAATTTTCTCCAACCAGCAAGTCAGATAAGATACTTTTCATTTAGTTTTGAAAATTATTTATGATGCCTGGGAATTATACTTCTCAGGTGACTTTAAGGATTATATCTCTGCGCCTCACAGGTGGTGCTAGTGGTAAAGAATGCAGGAGGTGTAAGAGACACAGGTTCAACCCCTGGATCTAAAAGATTCCCTGGAGGAGGGCATGGCAACCCACTCCAGTATTCTTGCCTGGAGAATCCCCATGGACAGAGGAGCCTGGTGGGTTACAGTCCATAGGGTCACAAAGATTCGGACATGACTGAAGCGACTTAGCACACACATGCACGTTATACAAAGTAAGGAAACTGATGTTCACAGAGATTATGTGACATGTTCAAGGTTACACAGCAAACTGGGGAGAAAGCAAGGACTAGAAGTCAGGCCTCTTGATTCCTGTTCTAGGCTCTTTCCTAGAAAGAGCCACGACAGCGGAAACAGTGACGACAGAAATCCGGCTGTTGTGGATTTCTAAACACTGGATATTTTCTGGTTGTGAATATCTAAGCAGCAGAGTGTCCTCAGAAATGCTGTCTACTCATCCTGCAGAAGCCGAGTGAGAGGCACAGTCACACCGCCCAAGATGACCCCTTCTCCAGGGAAAGGTGTTGCAGCACAGAGTGCACATAGTGAACTCCGTATTTCGTGACAACGTCATAGGTGTCACCTGTGGCTCCATGACACTTGTGAATCATAGCCCCTGAGACAGTTGTCCTGTGGTCTTCAAGCAAGAGTCAGCAGCCAACCACAACTGTGCCTTCTTAGAAGCGTGCCCTGAACCACCAGCCACAAGAGTGGTATGATTACTTCCTGGCATGATTACTACTAAAAGCCAGCACATGCCACAGCCTCATCCAGGCTCCCCTTTCGAGTCAGAAGTCTGCTCTGCATAAACACTGCCCCTCGACACAGCAGAAGGAAACACATGGGAACCTTGGCATTCCAGGTATGATGTCTAGCATGCCAGCTGCTCCTAAAGGGCAGGAATCCTCCTCCAGGGAACCACAGCATTTGTTAAACAACCTCACTCTAATATGATGCCAAACTGTGTTTTAGTCATGCCTGCTCTCTTTTTTCTTTTTCACCATAATGATTTTCGTACATTTTATTGTAATTTCTTCAAAGCCCCATCTACTGGCTGAAATGATCAACAGAAAGCCCCTAACTTCTTCCTGCACCCAGCCTTGTGAAAATGGCATCTTAGTATTTGATTATTTAAAGTACTTTGAGTCTTTAAACAGACTCACAGACATAGAAAACAAAGTTATGGTCACCAAAAGGGAAGTGGGTGGGGGGATAAACTGGGAGCTTGGAATTGACATATACACACTCCTACATTTGAAATAGATAACCAGCAAGGTCCTACTGTGTAGCACAGGGAATTCAATATTCTGTAATAACCTAAATGGCAAAAGAATTTGAAAAAGAATAGATATATGTAAAACTGAATCAGTGCTGTAAACTGACACTAACACCACATTGTAAATCAACTGTAGTCCCATATAAAACAAAATTTGAAAAATAGATAAAGTACTTTGGGTGTTTGAATAAACCCAGGTGACTGGTTTGGTCACTGACACCAGTGACCATTTTCAACGTTTTTCTGAAAAGAGTGACAAGTGAGACTAAACCTGCCCTTGGTAAAGAATTGGGTCTCTCTAGAAAGTTGTTATTACTGGAATTCCTACTTCCCTCAAAGTTGAGTTTAATTCAATGGGAAAGGATCACCTTTGCCAAGAAAGAGTTTCACAGTGAAAAAATATTAGCTCTGAAGCCAAAGGAATGTGTTTGGTGATGCATTTTACACTGTAAACTCTGGCACATACTTAACCTCAAAGCCTCAGTTCCTTGTTTGTAGAGTGGGAATAATAACAACTGTATGCAGTAATGAATTGAAAGTCGCTGGTGGAATCCCTGGGTCAGAATCAATGCTACCGAACAGTGATAATGACGTGAGCATTTTAGGAGAAAACATTCTGTGCCTATGGAAAGGCAGTCCAATATCCCATTGAACTTAAAGTCTATGCTCAGAGCCCTCAACGCATATGTCTTGAATAGCTTCCCACCCAATAGAAGCTGACAGTAATCATTTTTTCTATGATCCCTTCTTGAGGATAACTGAGCTCTACTTTCAGGGAAGGCTGCTGGGAGCTAGGGGAGCCTTACAATCTCAGCTCCATTTGTCACATACAAACTACCACCATCCACAGTCTGCAGATGTTGATACAAAGAAGTCAAGAGTCTTCTCTGGAAATAGCCCCCTGGACATGAAATTTCCTGGTACAAAGCTTAAGAAAAAGTCTTTCTCGGTAACCTGGCATGAGCATCGTCCTTTTTGAATAAACAAAACACGACTATGCCCCTTTTGTGTTGTTAGAAAGCCTGGAAGCCATGGGTCCAAGCCAACTGGATCTTTGGTCTTCCCCCAGGGCAGGAGGACATGACTCTTATGGATTTGACAGACCCCATGAATCTTAGCAGCTAGAAGATGAAACCCGGATGTTGAATGCACTGGGCACTGCCTATCAGGAAAGAGAGAACAGAACTTCCCTGGTGGTCCATTACGACTCTCAGCTTCCAAGGCAGGCCACCAGGGTTCGAACCCGGTTCAGGGAACTAAGATCCCACACACTACAACGGAGAACTCGAGTGGCAACTGCTGAGCCTCTGCTCTCAGGAGCCCGTGGGCAACAACTAGAGAAGCCCGAACACCTCAATGAAGACCCAGTACAACATAACTAAATAAATGTCTTTAAAAAAAAAAAAGGAAAGGAACAAGCATGCGAATATACAACTATTCGCCAGAGTATGTCCAAAGATGTTCTAAGAACTACAATGTTGAAAATATGCATGATGGGACTTCTGGAATCAGAAGGTGATTTCAGAGGGAGCTCAAGGGAATAAATTAAGATTTAAGACACAGTACCCTGGGAGGACGAAGGGGAGCAAGGGCTGTTTTGGGCAAAAATTATAAAGTCAGGAACAGAGAACACTGAAGTACCATCTCACCCAGCTATGCCCCGGGCTCTGAGGATAAATACTGCCCTCAGACTGAATGGATTGGGGCTGGAACAAATTTCTCATCAGCAAAATAAAGCCATTTTTAAGTGGACTCAAGGAAACTCTTAAAATACCAGCCAAATATACTACAACTGCCCCCCTCTTTTAAACACTGCAAACCAAAACCAAAGTGTAACTACCTATGGCATATCTCTAATGATTATTTTCATTCCAAAAATTAAAAGTAAGAAAACACTGTGTATTTTAAAACAGTGAAGAATTCTTGAAAATTCTCAAATTTTTATCCCAAAGTTTAACTTTTTTTGTGACAAAGTGAGTCCAGAGTCCCTGGAAGTTCTTAGTGGTATCTAGGGGAAATTGCCCATATAAAAAAATAGGTCATTATTCAGAACACCTGGTTGTGTATATGACTCTTTACAGACAAAGTGAACAGATAGAACTAAGAATATCTCTCCCAAATTATACACTTGCCCATGCAAGTGCACGCTAAGCAAACACAAAGCCTTCCTTTTGATCTAGATCAACTCATACCCATTGCATGGGCGTCCCAGGTGGCTAAATGATAAAGAACCCACCTGCCAGTGCAGAAGACAGGGGTTTGATTCCCTGGAGAAGGAAGTGGAAACCCACTCCAGTATTCTGGCCAAGAAAGTCCCATGGACAGAGGAGCCTGGTGGGCTACAGTCCATAGAGTCCCAAAGAGTTGGACACCACTGAGTAACTAAACAACACCACCACTATCCATTGTAGCAGCCCAAGAAATACAAACTTGGAGTCTCTGAGGACCCCAGTTTCACTCACTTGTCTTCTGCGAAACTTCTCCCAGTAATAACGTTCTTCCCTTGGGGTACATAGTTCCAGTATTCTTCCACAATCCCAATGTGGTATGTCCTGGTAACTGCGCCAACCAGCCCAGACAGACCCAGGAATGTGAGAAGAAGGATGCTGTCAGCCTGCCGCTTCTGAGGCATTTGTGGATGTAACTCAGGCCAGCAGCCTGCACAGGGACCAACCCTGCCTGTCCCTCCCCCTCACTTGCAGCCAGTTATAAATAAGGAATGGACAAGGCCCAGCTCCTCCTCCTCAGAGAGTTTGGGGTTGGGACAAAGGCTGACAACTTGTGTAAGCAGAGCAGCTCAATGGGGTAGTGGCTATGGTGACCAAACTTTTGCCAGCTGTCCAAGAAATGCGTAACTGGCTTATTTACTTACTGTACAAACCAAACAGGTTTGGTTCTGTAAGTTTTGGTGCTTTGCTGTGACATTGGTCTTTTATCTTTGCCAAGAATTTGCAACCCCATGGACTATGTGCAGCCAGTCAGGCTCCACTATCCCTGGGATTCTCCAGGCAAGAATACTGGAGTGGGTTTCCATCTCCTTCTCCAGGAAGAATGTCGGTACAAAAAGTTAAGCTGATATGTTCCTCTTGCTTTCTGTTTTTTTTCTCTACACCTACTTAAAGGAATATATTAAGATTGGAAAACTAGGCTGGTCTGCATGGAGCACCAGGAAACAATCCCGAGCACCAAGGAAGGCTTCATCTCTGTCCCACAGGCAGAGGGAGTGATGTAATCGCCCCCCGCCATCTCCAACTTGTTTTACAAGGCTACATGAAACAATCAACTCACATCATAAAGTTTATAACAACATTGTAAAACCTCACTAATTCTCCATTTGCTCATGCTACCATCTCCCTCAGATTCTCTCAAATCCCACCAACAGAAACGAGGCACTCAAACCCCCCAGTTCAGTCAAAATTTTACAGTCCATCATCCCCAAGGGCAGGGAGCTGCCTTTCTCAGGATGAAGAAAAATCATAAGGGAGAAGAAGGAGAATGCCCATTCACCTGTTTACTCGGACCTGTGACCTAGAATCTCCATGTTGAAAGAGACCTCATCCAACCCTGGAAGACAGCCAGTCTGATTCCCCTGCAGAGTTGCTTTTGAGACAGCAGCCCTGGAAGGAAAGAGACGCCCTCCTGGCTGGGCTTTGAGGTTAAACAGACCTGTGTTTGAATCCAGTCCCACCGTTTACTGATTGAGTGGCGCTAGATAATAACTCTACCTCTCTAACTTTGTAAAATGGGGATGGAGGGATTATTCAGAAATTTTAAAGGATGACCTAGGAGCAAATCTAGATGAGCTTGGGCTTGATAACTTTTTAGATACAACACCTAAGGCACAACCCATAAAAGAAATAATGGATAAGCTGAACTTCAAAAATAAATGTCTGCTCTGTGAAAGATACTGTCAAAAGAATGAGAAGAAAAGCCACAGACTGAGAGAAAATACTTGCAAAAGACATGTCTGATAAAGAACTGTTATCCAAAAATATACAAATAATTCTTGCTAAGTCACTTGCTAAGTCGTGAAGATCCCCTGGAGGAAGGCATGGCAACCCACTCCAGTATTCTTTCCTGGAGAATTCCATGGACAGAGAAGCCTGGCAGGCTACTATCCATGGGGTCACAAAGAGTAGGACATGACTGAGCATGCATGGACATTTGGAAATATCCCAGACCAAATAGCTTTTTGTTTATACCGCAAAGAAGCACACAGGCTTAGTATGGTATCAAAAACATTATTAGAACATATGCTACACAATTCTTTTAGACTGGAGAAGCAGAGGCATAAATAACACTGATCAAAAACACACAAGTTAACTTTTCTGTCCAGGATACCGCCCGAGGCAGGCACCACCTAGCTTCTGATTCGAAACAAAGCCCACAGAGAGGACCCAGTGCATAGGAGGTGCTGGAGCTGATGAAATCAGTGCACTCAAGCTATTTGAAGCAGAGAACATGGTTACTGAGTGGCACAAAGGCCCGGGAAAGAGTTTACTAAAAGCAATGAAATAAAGTTCTGGAAATTTCTCTGACATTCTTCCTTATTCTTGGACAAAAAGATGCTACTCAACAAGCACCTGAATTACATAAGAGCTCAGGAGTACAAAAGTGTGTGAGTGGATGCTGTGTTCCTGTGACATTCATCTCTGAAAACACATTGCTAAATAGAAGGTGTTGGAACTTCCCTGATGGTCCAGTGAATACGAATCCACCGTACAGTGCAGGGGATGCCATTCGATCCTGGTCTGGAAACCAAGACCTCACATGCCACGGAGCAACTAGGCCCACAGGCCACAACTACTGAGCCCAAGTTCTCTGGAGTCCACGCGCCACAGCGAGAGTCCATGAGCAGCAGCAAGGAGCTTGGATGACACAGCAAAGACCCCGTGTGCCACAAGTAAGATCTGACACAGCCAAATAAATAAGCATTCAAATAACAAGTAAATAAATAAATACAAGGTGTCATGGACAATGTCAAGAATTTGATTAGGAACTCTGTAAGTAACCACGTGAACAAATACTTTCAATTCCATTGGACACTATTCAGACATACATAAAGCAGAGAAATGCAAGATTTATAAAGCACCCACTATGTGAGATGGACATTCCAGATATTCAGTCCATGATTCTTCAATATGCTCACTGGGTTTAAGATATGGTAAATCTTAATGTCAGGCATCAGTAGAAGAGAAACATATTTTTGGATCAAATCATATTTCTCTGAAACATAGTATGGAATATTTAGACAATAAAACTTTTAGTGTGAGAAGCCAATTCAGATAAATAGTATTCCTGTTAGCCTTAGCTGAGGTGTCATTTTAAATAAAAAATAAACTGTGAATGACCAAATTGACTGTCTTGTTCTTTAGCCTTTTTGCATGTTTTAAGAGAAATATGAAATACTCCTTAATAGATTTTCAATATCCCAAACTCTGACCAAAAACTCTCACCAGCCCAGGCCTCTAACTGCCCTGCCACAGTAGATCTTGGCTCTTCAACCTCCTTGGGACCCCAAGTTCCTTGATGGGACCTCTTTATTGATATTTCTCACTCCGAGCCTTAGGGCTTCCTGGCTGCTTTCACAGGGGCCAGGGTGACCTTCTTGTACACAGATGGGATCAGGTCTCTCCACCACTTGAGACTTTTTGGCAGGTTCCTATGGCCTTCAGGATAAGGGCTGATGGCCTTGACTTGACTTTTAAGGCTGGCCCTGATCTGGCTCCTAGGGGCTAGAGCCCTCTCCTCAACATTTAGGCTCTGATCATCATCATCGCCACCTTGGCAACCAGTGTGCCCTTCATCTGTGCTGCCATCATCACTTTGTAGATGCCTTTGCCATAGCACTTATCACACTCACACAGCACAGTAATCATCTGTTTGTTTATCTGCCCTCCCACACAAACACCCATCAGACACTTCTTATGGGCAGGGACTAAACTTTATTAATCCCTGAGTTCCCAGTGTCTTATATGAAATGGTGAACCAACACATACATAAATGAATGAACAATAAATAAATATGTTAGATGCTACCAATTTGCACCAAGGGCATGTTATATATCGGTTTCTATGTGAAGCTCTTTAGATGCATTATCTCATTTAATTGCAACAACATCATCAGATGTGCACCATTTTATCTGCTTTACAGATGAGGAAACCAGAGTGTAGAGGGGTTCTGGAACTTGTTCAGTTCCCACAGTG
Organism: Odocoileus virginianus; assembly: GCF_023699985.2. NCBI lineage: Eukaryota > Metazoa > Chordata > Mammalia > Artiodactyla > Cervidae > Odocoileus > Odocoileus virginianus. The sequence continues at coordinate 301,342 of NC_069701.1, forward strand.
GTGAGCAGGAGAGTTCTGTAAGACTCCAGTGTCAGTATTTCTACCTAGTCCACTGACCAAGGAAGATGGGAGGCACCAGAGGTTACAGTTTCCTGCTTCATTCTATAGGAAGACTTGCTCAGTTTAAAGAAATATGTCAGGACTGTTCAAGGATGTGTCCATTGAAGAAGGTTCACCAAATGCCTTCTCCCAGCCCAGTCCATGCACCCCTGACAGCCAGTTCAGTTCAGTCGCTCAGTCATGTCCAACTCTTTGCAAGCTCATGGACTGTAGCACACCAGGCTTACCTGTCCATCACCAACTCCCAAAGCTTACTCAAAATCATGTCCATTGAGTCAGTGATGCTATCCAACCATCTCATCCTCTGTCATCCCCTTCTCCTCCCACTTTCAATCTTTCCCAGCATCAGGGTCTTTTCCAATGAGTCTGTTCTTCCCATCAGGTGGCCAAAGTATTGAAGTTTCAGCTTCAGCATCAATCCTTCCAATGAATATTCAGGACTGATTTCCTTTAGGATGGACTGGTTGGATCTGCTTGCAGTCCAAGGAACTCTCAAGAGTCTTCTCCAACACCACAGTTCAAAAGCATCAATTCTTTGTTGCTCAGCTTTCTTTATAGTCCAACTTTCACATCCATACATGACTACTGGAAAAACCATAGCTTTGACTAGACGGACTTTTGTTGGCAAAGTAATGTCTCTGCTTTTTAATATGCTGTCTAGGTTTGCCATAGTTTTTCTTCCAAGGAGCAAGTGTCTTTTAATTTCATGGCTGCAGTCACCATCTGCAGTGATTTTGGAGCCCAAGAAAATAAAATCTGTCACCATTTCCATTGTTTCCCCGTCTATTTGCCATGAAGTGATGAGACCGGTTGCCATTGATCTTAGTTTTTTGAATGTTGAGTTTTAAGCCAGCGTTTTCACTCTCCTCTTTGACTTTCATCAAGAGGGTCTTTAGTTCTTCTTCACTATCTGCTATAAGGGTGATGTCATCTGCATATCTGAGGTTATTGATATTTCTCCCGGCAATCTTAATTCCAATGTGTGCTTCATCCAGCCCAGAGTTTCTCATGATGTACTCTGCATGTAAATTAAATAAGCAAGGGTGACAATACACAGCCTTGACGTACTCCTTTCCCGACATGGAACCAGTCTGTTGTTCCATGTCCAGTTCTAACTGTTGCTTCTTTTTTTTTTCCATTTAGAACAGTTTTAGATTTACAGAATTATTGCAAAATAGTAGAGTTTGCACATAGTCCATGTCCAGTTTCCTTCATTATTAGCATCTTACATTAGTATGGAACGTTTGTGACATTCATGAACCAATATTGAAAATGGTTCTTAACTGATGTCAATACTCTACTCTGATTTCTTCAGTTTTCCCCCACGTCCTTTTTCTGTATCAGGCTCCAATCCAAGATGCCACATTATATTTTTAGCAACTACATTTTATATATACAGTTGGGTTTTATTAGGCTCCTCTTGGTTGTGACAGTTTCTCATATGTTTCTTGTTTTGGATGACCTTGACAGTTTTGAGGAGTGTTGCTTAGATATTTTGTGGCCTGCCCTTTCACTGGGATTTGTCTGATATTCTCATGATTAGACTATGGTTATAGGTTTTGGAGAGAAAGACCACAGCAGTGAAGTCCCATTTTAGTTGCATCATATGAACAGTACATGACTCATCACTGTGGCTGTGGACCTTGATCATGGGCTGAGGTGGAGCTCGTCAGGCTTCTCCACGGTGAAGCTGCAGGTGTAGTTTTCTCTCCTCCATCTTGCACTCTTTCAGAGGTTGTCGTGTGTGCAGCCCACACTAGGGGCGGGGAGTTGTGCTCTACCCCTGGAGGCTGGGGCGGTACCCAACTGTTGCTTCTTGACCTGCATACAGATTTCTCAGGAGGCAGGTAAGGTGGTCTAGTATTCCCATCTCTTTAAGAATTTTTCAGTTTGTTGTGATCCACAGTCAAAGACTTTGGCATAGTCAATAAAACAGAAGTAGATATTTTTCTGGAACTCTCTTGCTTTTTCAATGATCCAATGGATGTTGGCAATTTGATCTCTGGTTCCTCTGCCTTTTCTAAATCCAACTGGAACACCTGGAAGTTCATGGTTCACATACTGTTGAAGCCTGGCTTGGAGAATTTTGAGCATTACTTTACTAGCATGTGAGATGAGTGCAATGTGGTAGTTTGAACATTCTTTGGCGTTGCCTTTCTTTGGGATTGGAATGAAAACTGACATTTTTCCAGTCCTGTGGCCACTGCTGAGTTTTCCAAATTTGCTGCCATATTGAGTGCAGCACTTTCACAGTATCATCTTTTAGGATTTGAAATAGCTCAACTGGAATTCCATCACCTCCACTAGCTTTGTTCGTTGTGATGCTTCCTAAGGCCCACTTGACTTCTCATTCCAGAATGTCTGGTGAGTGATCACACCATCGTGGTTATCTGGGTTGTGAAGATCTTTTTTGTACAGTTCTTCTGTGTATTCTTGCCACCTCTTCATAATATCTTGTGCTTCTGTTAGGTTCATACTGTTTCTGTCCTTTATTGAGCCCATCTTTGCATGGAATATTCCCTTGGCATCTCTAATTTTCTTGAAGAGATTCCTAGTCTTTCCCATTCTATTGTTTTCCTCTATTTCTTTGCATTGATCACTGAGAAAGGCTTTCTTATTTCTCCTTGCTATTCTTTGGAGCTCTGCATTCAAAAGGATTTGTCTTTCCTTTTCTCCTTTGCCTTTAGCTTCTCTTCTTTTCTCATCTATCTTTAATGCCTTCTCAGACAACCATTTTGCCTTTTTCGTGTTTCTTTTTCTGACAGTCAGAGAAAGCCCTAATTATTATGGAACACCCAAGCATGCCATTCTACTTCATTTCTCCTTTTACTGTTCTGACCCTCCACCCAATTCTGCCTCTCAGTAAATTCCCTCCCATCCCCCTAAACCCTCCTAGGCTCTTCCTCTGGGAAGCCCTGCCTTGGTTCCTCCCGTCAGACCCACCACGCAACTTCCCTCCCATTTGTCCTTCCTCTGTGCTTCCTCTGGACTTTGCATACATTCTTAGCCTTATTTATATGATTATTTGCTTATGTGTCAGCTTCCCTTAAGTGAAAGTGAATTCACTCAGTCGTGTCCGACTCTTTGCGACCCCATGGACTGTAGCCTACCAGGCTCCTCCATCCATGGGATTTTCCAGGCAAGAGTACTGGAGTGGGTTGCCATTGCCTTCTCCAGGGGATCTTCCTGACCCAGGGATTGAACCCAGGTGTCCCGTATTGCAGGAAGACGCTTTACCGTCTGAGCCACCAGGCAAGTTCCCCTTACTTACTAGGCTCTAAACTCCTTGAGAACAGTGTCTGACCAGCCCTCAACACCTCCTTCCCACTCTACCTGAAGTTTTACTAAGGCTTAGTAAAAGAATCCTCCACTCAGGCCTGCTTCAGCCTTCACTTGACACCTCTGTGGCCCCCATCCCTCACTCTTACTTTCCTAATTCTCTCTTCTGTCCATCACTTTTTGGACCATCCACTCACCTGGGATGGGATTTTGTCCTCCCCTCTCCCCTCCCTGGGCTTCCCTGGTGGCTCATATGGTGAACAATCTGCCTGCAATGCAAGAGACCCAGGTTCGATCCCTGGTTTGGGAAGATCCCCTGAATAAGGGAATGGCTGCCCCCTCCAGTGTTTTAGCCTGGAGAATTTCATGAACAAAGGAGCTCGGAGGGCTATAGTCCATGGGGATGCAAAGAGTGAACACGACTGAGTGACTAGCACTTTCACTTTCTCTTTCCTCCCCTCCCTTCCTTCTTCCCACCATCCTATCTTCCCTCAGGCTTCTGGTCCAATCTCTGAGGTCTGAGAGCCAGTCCTGCCTCATCCCCATGTCCAGGTCTATGCTCAGGCCCCTTCATATATGGACTGGGAGACTTGAAAGGCATCCTGTTCATCTCTGTATTCTCAGGGTAAGCACAGAACCAGTGGTTAGCAGAAAGCACTGAAGAAAAGGGCTTCTCAATTAGCTCACCTGGTAAAGAATCCACATGCAATGCAGGAGACCCCAGTTCAATTCCTGGGACCCCAGTTCAGTTCCTAGCCAGGCTACCCATTCCACTGTTCTTGGGTTTCCCTGGTGGCTCAGATGGTAAAGAATCCTCCTGCAATGCAGGAGACCTGGGTTTGATCTCTTGGGTTGGGAAGATCCCCTAGAGGAGGGCATGGCAACCCACTCCAGTATTCTTGCCTGGAGAATCCCATGGACAAAGGAGCCTGGCAGGCTACAGTCCATGGGGGTAACAAAGAGTCAGATACAACTGAGTGACTATGAACAGCAAGCACACAGCACTGAAGAAAAACCAGGATTAATGACTGTAGTGTTTATAATATACCAGCCAAGGTACAAACTGCTCTGCATACATCATCTCATACTCCTTGCCGCCATAATACTCTTTGAGGTAGAAATTTTTATCCTTGTATTTTAAGTGGGAAAACTAAAGCTTAGAAAGATTAATGGCTTGCCCACCATCACACAGCTAGAAAACAGTCCAGAGCCAGGATTCAAGCCCACGTCTATCTGATGCAGAAGCCTATACTCTAGACCAGCACACTTGATTCATATTAGAGGAACTGGAAAGCAGTTCAGGAGACCATTCCAAGGAAGAAAACACTAGCAATATACAAGAAATTTCTCCAAACATGAACATGACCTAAGGTTTTTAAAGAAATAGAATGTAGAATGCACATGGACAAACCCCCCACCAAATCCAAGTCCAGTGATGAAATCATTCAAGCCACTATTTGAAAGTATTTGCTGAGCACCTATTTTGTTAACTGAGAACGAGACATGCATGGTCCTTGCCCTCAAAAAGTTTATGCTCTAGTGAGGAAAACAGACTGTCAATACAAACCAAGTTTTAAAGTACAACTAAATATCGTGATGAGTTCAGTGAGGTTCAAGTTAAACCCTACGTGAATGGCATGGGGAGAATATTAGGGCTGCGCCAGGTGTTTCAGCTGTTCGGGGAGATGCTCTGGCAGCATGCTCTAAAGCATGCTGCCATTTTATAGAGTGGGAAAAAACATGTGGAAATCCCATCCATAATCATCCCCCCCCTCCCGCCATCAGAGAGAAAGAAAAAGAGAGGAAGGAAGAGAAGAGGGAAGGAAGAAATGTAGGAAGGAAGGGAGAAAGGGAGGGAAGAGGGAAAAGTACAAGGTCTGACCTAACAGGCACGTTGGTTGAGTTCTAGGAGGAAAGTTAATGATGGGCCACACTCCTACCCAGTGGGAGCTTCCACTTTCAGGCATCTGTTTGTCCCTCTGCTGGGAAAGTGCCTGATGATGCCTCAGAGCCCACATACTTGAGGCAAACCTTGGTGCCAGACACTCCAGCGAGTCGGCCTTCAATCACAGATGTAGTAAAAAGAAGAGCAAACACTCTATCCTCAAAGTCCTTTGTTTTTCCCTCCTTACACACAAACTAACACAGCTGAGATTGTGATTCGAATCCCTAATGCCCCTTTGAGGTATGGATTTTGAGGGGTTCAAGCAGGACTGCCCCCTTGGGGTATGTGGCAGGATCAGGAGGAAGGCAATCTAAGTATAATAGTAGTATTAGACCCTTTCTGATGGCCAGTCTTACACAATCCCACAAAACAAGCATGCCTGCCAACAGCAGAAATTTGCCCACCAGGCCACCCTCCTAGAATTGAACTGACTACAGGGTCCTGGGACAACCACATAGACATAAGGGCTAGAGCCCCTAGAGGCAACTGGTCAACCCCATGCACACACTGAAGGATTGGAGAGTGCCATGAAGAGGAGAAACAGGACCAGAGACCAAGGCCCATGTAGGTTTCTGTCTGGGCCCAAGGCACCCTTCCCAATGGCACTGCCCATCCAGATATTCCTGGACACCAGATGGGAATCTTCTTTAAGAGAGACACTCCAGAATGAGGGACCTCCTCGGGACCAGGGCTCAGAGGAGGGTCTCACTGCTCAAGTGTAAGGACAGTACTGGGTTTAGCTCTCCTCCCAGCTCCAGAATGTGTGTGTGAGTGTGTGTGTGTGTGTGAGTGTGTGTATGAGAGTGTGTGTGTGAGTGTGTGCATGTGTGAGTGTGTATGTGTGTGTGAGTGTATGTGTGTGTGTGAGTGTGTGTGAGTGTGTGTGTGTGAGTGTGTGTGTGTGTGTGTGTGTGTGGAGGGAGGGGAACAATCTGGCCTCTGTGGGCTCAACAAAGAGTTTTCCCATACCATCTCTTTGGTGACTCTTCTACATCCTTTAGGGTAAATACTCTGTTTCTCATTAAAAGAGAAAAACCAAAGCAAAGAGCTGGAAAGCCCCCAGAGACCCATCCACTGCCTCTTTCCATGACTAAAGGGTCAGGCATTCATTTACTCCTCTGTAGGGCAGGGATTACCCTTCACAACCATTGTCACAGCCTAACTATGTCCTGCCGTTCTCCATGCTCGAACCTCACAGTCAGCTGTGTTGTCACTTGAATATGTGATGCATAGTCAAAACTTCTCCTAAACCCAGTCACTAAATGCTTCTGGGGCTCTCCAGCTTAGAAACAAAGAAGGCAATAGCCTAGCAATCTGGGTTGATTCCATTGCAATAGAACTTTCAGGATTCTGTTATGAACCTTGAATTTTTTTGTGTGTATCCAAAACACTCTCAAAATAGTAGGCCTTCCTGAGTCTTGCAGCTTGGTTTTATAATGATCTTCCATTGGTTGAACTTGTGAAGAAAGTTTCATTTCCCTTCATCATTAGTGGCCAGAGAAGAAGTCATAGAGTCAGAAAGAGTTCTGCTTATCTGAGGCCCCCGGGTTTTAGAGTGATGTCTGTGTGAAAGTATTTGGCAAATCAGGGGACCATATCGGTTTGGCTGGAAGGTCAGTCCAGACTCTAGATCCCCCATTTCTCAGGAGGCGGAAGGCTCCGCTCCCTTCCCCCACTCTTCCGTGTTTCTTCCAGTAGTGGCTCAGTGAAACTCTCCTCAGTTCAACCCCAGCGACCTGGGCCTATGGAATGCAGAGGAGCAGGGTGGTTACTCAGGAAGGAGTTTGCCAACTTCCGAACCTGTTTTCTGGGAAAATAACAAACTGCTCTTTTCAATACTTCTTAAAAATCCTACCTGAGGCACGAAGCTCTTCAAGAAGCCCTGTTATATGGCATCAAAGACACTGGTTAACTACAGCAAATTTCTGGATTTGGGTGGCTGTAGGAAGTAAATTCCTGTTAGAAAGGAGGAACTGGCTCCAGGCGGGGCCTGCATCAGCTGAGACCTTCTTGAGGCATAGATTCCCAGGAGAATGCTTCTGACCATCAAAGCGCCTGTAGAGTGATTCTATAGAAAAGGTCTTTATAGGCATTGCTTCAGCTCCCCGGTTTGGGCACGTAGGCACATGTGGTAGATTCTGGAGCACAGACAAGTCTCCCCATTCTGGCCTGATGACTGTTGCCCAGGTTCCACAACCAGGGCGTCCTGGTTTTGACTCGAGGTAAACCATGTAAAAGTGGAAATACCTCATGATAGCAGTCTCACTGATTGAAGTTTTCTTCAATGAATGAGAAAACTACATCCTTTGCCATGAATAGGTTTAGATTGGGAGGAGGAAGGGAAGAAGCACCACAAGGTACGTGGTCTTCCAGAAGAGGTTTAATAAGGCTCTGTGACAAGTCAAAAGGAATGTAAGTGACTGTCTGACTCAGCAGTCCCAATTCAAGGCATTTCTCCAAAGAAGACCTACTGATGGCCAAAAAGCACGTGAAGAGATGTTCAACATCACTAGTTATCAGAGAAATGCAAATCAAAACTACCTCATACTGGTCAGAAGGGTCACCATCAAGGAATATACAAATAATAAATGCTGGAGAGGGTGTGAAGAGAAGGGCGCCCCTCCCTCACACTGTTGGTGGGAGTGTAAATTGGTGCAGCCACTGTGGAGAACAGTATGGATGTTCTTTAAAGAAAAAAAAAAACTTACCATATGACCCAGCAATCTCATTCCTAGGCATATACCCGGAGAAAAACATAATTCAAAAAGACACGTACACCCCAATGTTCATTGCAGCACTATTTATAATAGCCAGGACATGAAAGCAACTTAAATGTCCATCAACAGAGGAATGGATAAAGAATATGTGGTACATATATACAATGGAATATTAGTCAGTCATTGAAAAGGATGAAATCATGTCATTTGCAGGAACACGGATGAACCTAGAGATTGTCATACTGAGTCAGACATAGTCAGACAAAGACAGACATCATATGATATCACTAATATGTGGAATCAAAAAAAAATAGAGTCTAAATGAACTTATTTACAAAACAGAGTCACAAACATGGAAAGCAAATTTTGGTTACCAAGGGATAACAAGTGAGGGAAAAATTGGGAGACTGGGACTGACATATACACATATTTTTTATATAGTAGAGTGTATAGACATATATACACTACTATATAAAAAATATATAATTAACAAGAACCTGCTGTGTAGCACAAAGAACTCTACTCAGTACTCTGTAAGAGCCTACATGGGAAAAGATAATAGCCAGGAGATGGAAGCAACCTAGATGCCCATCAGCAGATGAATGGATAAGAAAGCTATGGTACATATACACAATGGAATATTACTCAGCCATTAAAAAGAATTCATTTGAATCAGTTCTAATGAGGTAGATGACACTGGGGCCCATTATACAGAGTGACGTAAGCCAGAAAGATAAACACCAATACAGTATACTAACACATATATATGGAATTTAGAAAGATGGTAACAATAACCCTATATGCAAAACAGAAAAAGAGACACAGATGTATAGAACAGACTTTTGGACTCTATGGGAGAAGGTGAGGGTGGGATAATCTGGGAGAATAGCATTGAAACATGTATATTATCAAGTGTGAAAGAGATCGCCAGTCCAGGTTGGATGCATGAGACAAGTGCTCAGAGCTGGTGCACTGGGAAGACCCAGAGGGATGGGATCGAGAGGGAGGTGGGAAGGGGATTCAGGATGGGGAACACATGTAAATCCATGGCTGATTCATGTCAATGTATGGCAAAAACCACTACAATACTGTAAAGTAATTAGCCTCAAACTAATAAAAATAATAGGGAAAAAATAAAAAGAAGAGTGGAGATATGTGTGTGTATAACTGATACCCTTTGCTGTACATCTGAAACTAACACAACTTTGTAAATCAACTATACTCCAGTTAAAAAAAAGTCCCAATTTACAGTCCACAGGGCAAACTCAGACTGTGTTGCTGGTATAGGATGATGTCTAATACAAGATCAGAACTTTCTGTCTTTTGAGTGGGATATGAGCTCCCCAGTCCATCACAGAGCCCACCACCCTCACTGGCCATCATCTACCTCTGTTCAAGACATCCGGCCTAAAGCTCTGTGTGTTTTTGACCCTTGAATTCTAGTCCAATTTTTTACTCAGTGCAAAAATCCTTCAACAACATCATACATTCTTTACTCTTACATTTTACATATATTCCTTAAAAAATATGTACTGAGTACCTAGCATAGGTTGTCTTATAAATACATAGAATTTTGGAGCATCAAGAGCCCTTGGAGATACTCTTGCTTACCACTTCATGGGTAACGTAAGTGAGGTGCAGGTAGCTGCATGACATGTGACAACACCAAGCTGCTCTGTGGTTGTGGCTGTCTCTCTTGAGACTGCCAGGGACCTCTTTAAAACCCAATTACGCTATGAGCCCACACTCCCCAGTGCCTAACTCAGGGATTCTCAAAGTGAAGCCCCAGGATCTCTGGGGTCCCCATGACCCTTTCAGGGCAGCTATGAGGTCACACCTGCCTTCACAATGGTATGAAACTACTATTTGCTTTTGTCACCCTCACTCTCATGAATCTATGTTGAATTTTCCAGAGGTACAAATAGCCAGGACATGGAAGCAACCTGGACGTCCATCGACAGATGAATGGATAAGATGTGGTACACATACACAATGGAATATTACTCAGCTATTAAAAAGAATGCATTTGTATCAGGTCTAATGAGGTGGATGAAACTGGAGCCTAATGTGAGTGAAGTAAATCAGAAAGAAAAACACTAACACAGTATATCAATGCATATATGTGGAATTTAGAAAGAAATTCCTCTATGTGAGACAGCAAAAGAGACACAGATATAAAGAACAGACTTTTGGACTCTGTGGGAGAAGGTGACGGTGGGATGGTTTGAGAGAATAGCATTGAAACATGTATATTATCATAAGTGAAGCAGACTGCCAGTCCAGGTTCGATGCATGAGACAGGGTGCTCAGGGCTGGTGCACTAGGATGACCCTGAGGGATGGGATGGGGAGGGAGGTGGGAGTAGGGTTCAGAATGGGGACACATGTACACCCATGGCTGATTCATGTTGATGTATGCCAAAAACCACTACAATATTATAAAATAATCAGCCTCCAATTAATTTTACTTCACTCTGTATAATAGGCTCCGGTTTCATCCACCTCATTAGAACTGATTCAAATGCATTCTTTTTAATAGCTGAGTAATATTCCATTGTGTATGTGTACCACATCTTTCTTAATTAAATTAATTAAATTTTAAAAAAGAAAATTTCCCAGTACAACATTGTATGTCAACTATATATCAATAAAAACAGAAAAGAAAATTTAAAAATGTGTGATATTGCAACAGATTCAAGGTAGAAGTAGATACTAAGAATATTAGTAGATACAAGAATATTAAGCCTATAATTAAACAGGTTTGCCTAGGCAAAACTATGCTACTGTTCTCATTAAAATTTTTTGAAGATAGATTTTTATTTAAAAACTTGCTATTTATATTATTTATATTAGGCCTTCCATTAACATTTATCTTTATCCTTTAAAAATGAATACACAGTTTTAAATTTCTCACTCAATTTCTGAAATGGTATTAATAAATATCAGGCTTCCCTTGTGGCTCAGTTAATTATTAATATTAATAAATATCAGTAGATATAACCATCATAAACTATAGCTTTCTGGGGTCTACAATAATTTTTAAGAGTATAAATAGGTCTTGAGTTCAAAAGTTTGATATCTGTTAATCTATTCTGGTAAATCTAGCAAAGGCAAACTTGTATTACTTGAACTTTTCCAGTAAGCATATATTCATATATAAGTTGCTTAATTTTTTAACAAGGAAAAAAGTGAATGGAGATTTGTTTTGGCTTCTTTGAGTTGAAAAATGAGGCGTTGCAAAATGACAGACTCAGTCTGACTTGAGCCCTTCCACCACCAAAAACCAGGAATTAGGCTGGACATGTGGTTATCAAAGGACAGAATTAGGTCTGGCGTACCTAATTTGGACTTGGGTCTCAGCCTCCAAATGTGGTCCTCCTGTTTCCATCTTAGAGACAAGTGCCACCGTCCCAGGGGCCTAGGCCTGAGACCAGGGCTCCTTTTTCAGTCTCTCCTCTTGCTTTCTGCCACACCCAGCATTGCCACCTTCCCCAGCAGCTCTACTGAGTTCCTTCACTGCAGCAGCCGTAGGTGGGGCAGCCACAGGTGGGCCCTGGGTCTTCCCTGGGCTCAGGTCTCCTCCAGGCCCCCATTCCTGGCAGCGCCTCTCTGTCCCCAGAGTAACCTTTGTATTGCCTGAATCTGACTGTGAGCATCCACCCTGCTCAACTTTCTTTGTCATACTGAAGGTCTCCTGTAGTCTGGCCCCTGAGCACAAACTGGCCTCAACACTTGCACATGTGTCTTATGACTGTCTTCCACCATGGAGAGCAAACTCTGCGAGATATTGAAGGACCGGGAAGCCTAGTGTGCTGCAGCCCACGGGGTCACAAAGGGTCAGACACAACTGAGTGACTAAGCAGCAGCAGCGCGGGGAGCTCTTTGGATGTCTCCAGCCCTTCAAAGGTCTCAAGGACTTCCCACTTAGGGGGTGGGTTCCCTTAGCCTGGAACGGGCTTCCCTGATCGCTCAGTTGGTAAGGAATCCACCTGCAATGCAGGAGGCCCCGACTCAATTCCCAGGTCAGGAAGATCCGCTGGAGAAGGGAAAGGCTACCCACTCCAGTGTTCTGGCCTAGAGAACTCCATGGACTGAACTGTATAATCCATGGGGTCGCAAAGAGTCAGACACAACTGAGTGACTTTCACTTTCACTTAGTCTGGAGCACACGTCGTCCTGTTTTCTACCTGGTAAACTCCATACCTCAGGTCTTAGCTCTGGAACTCCCTTCTGGAGGAAATCCCAGCTCCTGGAAAGGCCTAGTACAAAGTTAAACAGACAATAAGCATTTGTTAAAATAAGTGAATGTATCTTGGAAAACACTATTCTATGTTGTCTGTTAAATTTCTGTGCTTTATTCATTGTACACTCTGTAGGTAGAGACAGTGAGCTGGAACAAGAGTTTATTGACCTCAGGACTTGATCTAGTTGTTTTTCTCAAACAAAACAGTTTACCAACTGTTTTCTTGTTTCCTGTTTATCTCGCCTTAAAATGGAATCACAGGATGAGATGGAGATAATTTGTGGTTCCAATAAATTGGGTTCTGGTTAGTGGGTTCTGTCACTTTAAGGTTAATAATATGGTACTTACAAAGCTTTTATCTACTATAAAGAATGCAGAAATATTATTCTTATTACTTTCTCATTAAAAACAATTCTTCTTTGTGACATTAATTTATCTTTCATACAGTGCCAAGATGAAATGGAATAGTTTTCCACAGAGCCTTTGGTCTACTTAAAATAATTTGTGATCCCTATTTCTTAAGAGAAGAAATTTTATAGAAAAAAAGATTGAAATAACTTGCATCAAATACCTAAAAGAGGGGTTTGTAACACGGTAGTGAGCAATAAATGCTAGTTCTTCTCCCTTCTACCATTAAGTTAAAATTCAACAAAGTCCAGAGTTTTAATGGGAATTCCCTGGTGTTGTGGTGGTTAATTTAAGACTTGGAGCCTTCACTGCCATGGGCCCAGTTCAATTCCTGGTCAGGAAACCAATATCCTGCAAGCCACATGGTGAAGCTAAAAAAAAGGGGGGCAGAGTTTTCAGCATGGCATGCAAAGCCCTACTGATTTGACCCCTGATCATGTCAGAAACCTGCCATGCTCCCCATGAAATTCTGTATTTCAGCAATATACCCTGCTGATCCCCGAATACGTCATGTCTGGCATCTTTTCTTTCACTCACTTAAATCATCTCCTGAGAATGCCTTTGCCCCATCTAACTCCTTCCTGTCCTTCCAGACTCACAGCAGGTACCACCTTCTCTGGAAATGCCTCTGGTCTCCCCATTTTGGGTTAGCTGATCCATCTTGAATCTCTCATGGAGTCTTGGCCTGACCTTTATCAGAGTCACATGACCTTGGGCCAGGACCTGACCTCTCTCACCTCAGTTTTTTAATCAGTAAAATAGGATAATAATAGTTTCAATCCCACAAGTTTATTGAGATGATCACTTGAGATTTATGTAAAGCACTTAGAATAGTGCCTGGGACATATTAGTCAATCTTTACATAATAGCTGTTATATTTAATTTGGTTGAACTTACCACATTGAAAATATCTGTGTACTTGTCTGGGTATATAGCTCTCTTTTTAAATTAATTTATTTTTTATGAAGGATAATTGCTTTACAGAATCTTGCTCTTTTCTGTCAAACTTCAACATGAATCAGCCATAGGTATACATATATCTCCTCTGTTTTGAAACTCCCTCCCATCTCCCTCCCTATCCCACCCCTCTAGGTTGATACAGAGCCCCTATTTGAGTTTTCTGAGCCACACAGCAAATTCCCATTGGCTATCTATTTTACATATGATAATGTAAAAGTTATGACCAACGTAGACAGCATATTAAAAAGCAGAGACATTACTTTGCCAACAAAGGTCCGTCTAGTCAAAGTTATGGTTTTTTCCAGTAGTCGTGTATGGATGTGAGAGTTGGACCATAAAGAAAGCTGAGCACTGAAGAATTGATGCTTTTGAACTGTGGTGTTGGAGAAGACACTCTTGTGAGTCCCTTGGACTGAAAGGAGATCCAACCAGTCTATCCTAAAGGAAATCAGTCCTAAATATTCATTGGAAGGACTGATGCTGAAGCTGAAACTCCAATACTTTGGCCACCTGATGCAAAGAACTGACTCATTGGAAAAGACCCTGATTCTGCAAAAGATTAGAGGCATGAGGAGAAGGGGATGATAGAGGATAAAATGGTTGTATGGCATCGCTAAATCAATGGACATGAGTTTGAGTAAACTCTGGGAGTTAGCAATGGACTGGGAGGCCTGGCGTGCTGCACTCCATGGGGTTGCAAAAAGTCAGACACGACTGAGTGACTGAACTGAACTGAATGTAAGTATTAAAAAAAAAAAAAAAGGTTCTAAGTTCATCCACCTAATTAGAACTGATTCAAATGTATTCCTTTTTATGCCTGAGTAATATTCCATTGTGTATATGTACCACAACTTCTTTAAACATTCATCTGTCGATGGACATCTAGGTTGCTTCCATGTTCTAGCTATTCTAAATAGTTCTGCAATGAACAATGGGATACATGTGTCTCTTTCAACTTTGGTTTCCTCAGGATATATGCCTAGGAGCAGGATTGCTGGGTCACGTGGTGGTTTTATTCCTAGTTTTTTAAGGAATCTCCATACCATCTTCCATAATGGCTGCATTAATTTACATTCCCACCGACAGTGCAAGAGCGTTCCCTTTTCCGCACACCCTCTCCAGCATTTATTGTTTGTAGACTCTTTGATGAGGGCCATTCTAATGTCTCCTTGTAGTTTTGATTTGCATTTCTCTAATAATGAGTGATGTTGAGCATCTTTTCATGTGTTTGTTAGCCATCTGTATGTCTTCTTTGGAGAAATGTCTGTTTAGGTCTTTTCCCACTTTTTTCATTGGGTTGTTTGTTTTTGGTATGGAGTTGTATGAGCTGCTTGCATATTTTGGAAATTAATCCTTTGCCAGTTGTTTTATTTGCTATTATTTTCCCCCATTCTGAGGGTTTCTTTTCACCTTGCTTATAGTTCCCTTTGCTGTGAAAAGCTTTTAAGTTTAATCAGGTCCCACTTGTTTACTTTTGTTTTTATTTCTGCTACTCTAGAATGTGGATCATAGAGGACCTTGCTTTGATTTATGTCATTGAGTGTTCTGCTTATGTTTTCCTCTATGAGTTTTATAGTTTCTGGTCTTACATTTAGATCTTTAATCCATTTTGAGTTTATCTTTGTGTATGGTGTTAGGTAATGTTATAATATCATTCTTTCACATGTAGCTGTCCAGTTTTCCCAGCACCATTTATTAAGGAGGCTGTCTTTGCCCCATTGTATATTCTTACTTCCTTTGTCAAAAATAAGCTACCCATAGGTGCATGGGCTTATTTCTGGGCTTTCTATCTTGTTCTATTGGTCTATATTTCTGTTTTTGAGCTGGTACCACACTGTCTTGATGACTGTAGCTTTGTAGTATAGTCTGAAGTCAGGAAGGCTGATTCCTCCAGCTCCATTCTTCTTTCTCAAGACTGCTTTGGCTATTCACAGTCTTTTGTGTTTCTGTATGAATTGTGAAATTTTTTGTTCTAGTTCTGTGAAAAATGCCATTGATAATTTCATAGGGATCACATTGAATCTGTAGATTAAGTTCTGTAGTATAATCATTTTCACAATATTGATTCTTCCTACCCAGGAACATGGAATATCCCTCCATCTGTTTATGTCATATTAGATTTCTTTCATTAGTGTATTTGAATTTTCTGTGTATATTTCTTTTGTCTCCTTAGGTAGGTTTATTCCTAGCTATTTCATTCTTTTTGTTGCAATGGTGAATGTGATTGATTCCTTAATTTCTCTTTCTGATTTTTCATTGTTAGTATGTAGAAATACAAGTGATTTCTCTGTCTTGATTTTGTATCCTGCAACTTTGCTAAATTCACTGAGTAGCTCTAGTAATTTTCTGATACTATCTTCAGGGTTTTCTATGTACAGTATCATGTCATCTGCAAACAGTGAGAGCTTTTCTTCTTCTTTTCTGATTTGGATTCCTTTTATTTCTTTTTCTTCTCTGTTTGCTTTATCTAGGACTTCCAGAACTATGTTGAATAATAGTGGTGAAAGTGGACACCTTTGTCTTGTTCCTGATCTTAGGGGGAATGCTTTCAGTTTTTCACCACTGAGAATGTTTGCTGTACGCTTATCATATATGGCCTTTACTATATTGAGGTAGGTTCCTTCTATGGCCATTTTTTGAAGAGCTTTAATCATAAATGGGTGCTGAATTTTGTCAACGGCTTTTTCTGCATCTATTGAGATGATCATATGGTTTTTACCTTTCGATTTGTTAATATGGTGTATCACATTGATTGATTTGCATATATTGAAGCATCCTTGATTCCTGGAATAAACCCAACTTGATCATGGTGTATCAGCTTTTTGATGTGTTGCTGAATTCTGTTTGCTAAAATTTTCTTGAGGATTTTTGCATCTATGTTCATCAGTGATATTGGCCTGTAGTTTTCTTTTATTATGTTGTCTTTGTCTGGTTTTGGTATCAGGGTTATGGTGGTCTTGTAGAATGAGTTTGGAACTGTTCCTTCCTCTGCAATTTTTTTGAAAGAGTTTTAGAAGGATAGACGTTAGCTCTTCTCTAAATGTTTGATAGAATTCTCCTGTGAATCCATCTGGTCCTGGACTTATGTTTTTTGGGAGATTTTTGACCACAGCTTCAATTTCAGTGCTTGCATTTGGGTTGTTCATAATTTCTATTTCCTCCTGGTTCAGTCTTAGAAGACTGAACTTTTCTAAGAATCTGTCCATTTCTTCCAGGCTATCTATTTTATTGCCATACAGTAGTTCATAATAGTCTCTTATAATCCTTTGTATTTCTGCATTGTCTGTTGTAACCTCTCCTTTTTCATTTCTAATTTGTTGATTAGATTCTTCTCTTTTTTTCTTGATGAGTCTGGCTAAAGGATTGTCAATTTTGTTTATCTTCTCAAAGAACCAGCTTTTAGTTTTATTAATCTTTACTATTGTTTCTTTCATTTCTTTTTCATATATCTCTGCTTGAATCTTTATGATTTCTTTCCTCCTACTAATTTTGGGTTTTTTATCCTTCTTTTTCCAGTTGTTTTAGGTGTAAAGTTAGGTTGTCTATTTCATGTTTTTCTTGTTTCTTAAGGTAGGATTGTGTTACTATTAACTTCTCTCTTAGAACTGCTTTTGCTGCATCCCATAGGTTTTGAGTTGTTGTGTTTTCATTGTCATTTGATTCTAGAAATTTTTTAATTTCCCTTTTGATTTCTTCAGTAACCTGTTGGTGATTTAGAAATGTGTTATTTAATCTCCATGTGTTTGTGTTTTTTACACTTTTTTCCTTGTAATAGATATCTAGTCTCATAGCATTGTGGTCAGAGAAGATGCCTGATACAATTTCTATTTTCTTAAATTTACTGAGGCTTGATTTGTGACCCAAGATGTGATCTATCCTGGAGAATGTTCCATATGTACTTGAGAAGGTGTATTCTTCTGCATTTGGATGGAATGTCCTAAAGATATCAGTAAGATCCATCTCATCTAACATATCATTTAAGACTTGTGTTTCCTTATTAATTTTCTGTTTTGATGATTTGTCCATTGGTGTGAGTTGGGTGTTAAAGTCTCCTACTATTATTGTGTTACTGTCAATTTCTCCTTTTATGTCTGTTAGTGTTTGTCTTATGTATTGAATTGCTCCTATGTTGGGCACATGGATATTTACAATTGTTATATCTTCCTCTTGGATTGACCCCTTGATCATTATGTAGTGTCCTTCCTTATCTCTTGTAATCTTCTTTAAGGTCTATTTTGTCTGATATGAATATTACTAATCCAGCTTTCTTTTGCTTCCCATTTGCATGAAATATATTTTTCCATACTCTCACTTTCAGTCTACATGTGTCTTAAAGTCTGAAGTGGGTTTCTTGTAGACAGGATATATATGGGTCTTGTTTTTGTATCCATTCAGCCAGTCTGTGTCTTTTGGTTGGAGCATTTAATCCATTTACATTTAAAGTAATTACTGAGATATATATATATATATATATATATATATATATATATATATATATATATGTTCCTATTGCCATTTTCTTAATTGCTTGGGGTTGGTTTTGTAGATGTTTTTTCTCTTGTATTTCTTGACTATATAAGTCCCTTTAACATTTGTTGTAAAGCTGGTTTGGTGGTACTGGATTCTCTTAACTTTTGCTTGTCTGAAAAGCTTTTTATTTCTCCATCAATTTTGAATGAGATCCTTGCTGGGTACAGTAATCTTGGTTGTAGATTTTTCCCTTTCAGTACTTTAAACATATCCTGCCATTCCCTTCTAGCCTGCGAAATTTCTGCTGAAAGATCAGCTTTTAAGTGTATGGGGTTTCCCGTGTATGTTACTTGTTGCTTCTCCCTTGCTTCTTTTAATATTCTTTCTTTGTGTTTAGTCTTTGTTAATTTGATTAATATGTGTCTTGGTGTGTTTCTCTCTGGGTTTATCCTGTATGGGACTCTTTGTGCCTCTTGGACTTGACTGACTATTTCCTTTTCCATGTTGGGGAAATTTTCAACTGTAATCACTTCAAAAATTTTCTCATACTCTTTCTTTTTCTCTTCTTCTTTCGGGACCCCTGTAATTCAAATCCTGGTGTGTTTCATATGGTCCCAGAGGTCTCTGAGACTGTCCTCAGCTCTTTTCATTCTCTTTACTTTATTCTGCTCTTCAGAAGTTATTTCCACCATTTTATCTTCCAGCTCACTGATTCATTCTTCTGCTTCAGATATTCTGCTATTGATTCCTTCTAGAGTATTTTTAATTTCAGTAATTGTGTTGTTTCTCTCTGTATGCTTATTCTTTAATTCTTCTAGGTCTTTGTTAATTGATTCTTGCATTTTCTCCATTTTGTTTTCAAGGTTTTTGATCATCTTTACTAAAATTATTTTGAATTCTTTTTCAAGTGGTTTGCCTATTTTCTCTTCATTTATTTGGACTTCTGTGTTTCTGGTTTGTTCCTTCATTTGTGCAGTATTCCTCTGCCTTTTCTTTTTTTTTTTTTAAGTTAATATATTTGAGGTCTCCTTTCCCAGGCTTCAGGGAAGTTGAATTCTTTCTTCCTTTTGGTTTCTGCCCTCCTAAGATTGGCCCAGTGGTTTGCATGTGTGTGAGCTCACTATAGGGTGAGATTTGGTGTGAAGTTTTTGTTTGTTTGTTTCCCTCTGCTGGGCAAGGCTGAGTGAGGTGGTCCTCCTGTCTGCTGATGATTGGGTTAGTATTTTTGTTTTGTTTGCTGTTTAGATGAGGCGTCCTGCACAGGGTGCTGCTGGTGATTGAGTGATGCCGGGTCTTGTATTCCAGTGGTCTCCTTTGTGTGAGTCCTCACTATCTGATACTCCCAGGGTGAGTTCTCTGGTCGTCTAGGGTCTTGGAGTCAGTGCTTCCACTCCAAAGACTCACAGCTTGATCTCAGGTCAGGAACAAAGATTCCACAGGTGGTTTGTTATGGCATTAAGTGAGATTAAAACAAATATCCAGAAATGAGAAACCAAAGATGAACCCCAGACAAATGGCAGTTACAAAATCAGTCAAATAATAATTAAAATAATGGAATATGCACATATACACATACTCCCATGAGCACAGGAAAACAGTCCAACAAAAATAAAGTACAGTGGGTTGACCTGGAGAACAAAGGAAATCAAAAATTATATTTACCAGTTAAGAACAAAACTAACTTAAGCACAAACTGGAAAACAAAACTAAAGCAAGGTGCCAAGTAGGGAATAAATCAATGAAAATAAAACTAACAAATATGTTGAGAGGAAAGGAAAGAAAGAAAATAAAGAATAGATATGCAAAGTTAAATAGAGGTAAATGAAGAAGATGTATATACATCAAAGATTAATTGCAAGGGGAAAAGAACAGTAGGAAAAACAAAGGAGTAAATGTAGAAAAAATAATAACGGGGTTTTTTTTAATTAAAAATTAAAATTAAAAAAGGGGAAAAGAAAAGAAGAGGACAATTCCACAGAATTGCAAAGCCCATTATAGAGGCAGAGGTTTATGAGAACAATAAAAAAATGTGACTGGGGGAAAAAATAAGTTCAAAAGCTTAACTGGATTTCTTAGTGTCAATAAAATCAACAGCTACAACAGAGGTGGGGGGGTGGGAAGGAAAAGAAAAAAAATATCCAAAAGAATCTACAGAACAAGTCAAAAAATAAGAAGATTAATGCTTTTCTTGAGTCACTGCTGTCAGAGCCCTTTCCCTTACTGGGAGTCACAGTTCACCTCACCCTCTATGATGCCCCCAACACTGTGCTGGTCTCTGGACCTGCTGTGGGGGCAGCTCAGAGTCTACTCTGGTCCTGCTCCTGTGTGTTCTTGCCCCCAATGTCCACAGCTATCAGAGCTAATGAGTTTTCTTTTGTGGGAGCTCTCAATGTCCTTCCATATATTCCATAGACACAGAGTCTGCCTAGTTGACCATGTGGATTTAATCTCCAGCTTGTACAGCTGGTGGGAAGGTTTTGGGTCTTCTTCCTTAGCCACACTGCCCCTGGGCTTCAGTTGTGGTTTTATTTCCACCTCTGCACGTGGATTGACCACTGGGGTTTGCTCCTGAGGCTGCCCTGGAGGACTTGGGTCTGCCCCAGTGAGGGCCAGGTGTGGAGGTGGTGCAGCTGCTTGGGTCTCAGGGGTTCTGGCAGCACCAGGTACTCAAGGGAGTTGGCGGCTGGGGCAGCAGGAAGTATAGTATTCTAGAAGGGTATGGAAACCGGTATTGGGCAATACGCTCCAGTGTTCTTGCCTGGAGAACCCCCATCCCTGACAAAGAAGCCTGGCAAGCCACAGTCTATAGAGTCGCAAAGTTGAACACAACTGCAGTGACCCTGCACGCAGAGAGGCAAGGCTTTTTTGCCTGTGGCAGCCCTGCCCCAGTGAGGGCTGAGCATGAAGGTGGCGCAGCTGCTTGGCTTGCAGGGACCCTGGCGACGCCAAGTGTGCAGGGACACAGACTGCCTCCACCACAGGATTTATGGCTCTATCAGAGTCTTTTTTCCAGCCTCTCGTAGCTGGTGATCAGAAGGCCTCTTTGGCCAGTCTTTGCAGCTCTGCCCGTTCATGCACTTAGAGGGCTTCCTTGCCTGGGGTCCTTCTCAGTTGTTTGGCGCATCAGGCACTTAAAGGGGCACCCTGGGTGCGGTCCTACTCTAGTTCAGTGCGTCAGGTGATTGATGGGCCAGCCTCTCTATTGTTCCCCTACAGATGCTGGCATGTGAGGAGAGAGGCTATGGTGATGTTCCACCCCCTATGCATGACTCAGCAGTATCGCCTTACTTCCATGGTGCCTGGCTTTCCTACACAATCATTTCCCACCACGATCTCCCTCACATCCCCTCGATCCATCTCTCCACAGTCAACAGCAGTCAACCCCAACTCACCCTGGGGTTGCTCCACAATCCCTAAACGCCAGCTCCCAGCCGCTGTGCCTTCCAGGAGACCAGCGTCCCTGTCCGGGGTGTGCATGGCTGCGGCAAGGACTGTCTGATTCTCATTCCATTTAGGCTGCCACAGATCAGCTGTTTCACTCTCAGCCTTAACTGTTTCTCCTCTGGCTCAGACAATTGCCCTGCTGTGGGGATCGGACCCCTGCTTCAGTTCCCCCACCCGCCGAGGGCAGGTCCAGTCCTACTAACACTCCTGTTTTTCCCCCTAGTTCCTTCATCCTACCAAGTTTTACGTGGTTCTACATATTCTTTTCTGGTGGTCAAGTACTCCTGTCCACTCTCAGCTGGTGTTCTGCATGCACTTCTGTGTCTAAAGGTGGATTCCTGATGTATCCAAGGAGAGAGATGTACTCCATGTCTACCTAATCTCCCACCACCTTGTTCCAAATTCTATAACTCTGTTTTTTTCCATTGTCTCCAAGAACCTAGCCAGACCTTCTGGTCACTAGCAAGTGTTCTATAAACTGAAGTAATTCTTTTTCTAAACTTTTATTTCATATTGGAGTACAGTTGATTTCCAATGTTGTGTTAGTTTCAGGTGTACAGCAAAGTTATGCATGCACATATCTATATATACCTTATACGAAGTTATACATGTCTGTGCAGGTTGTTTAGTCACTAAGTTGTGTCTGACTCTTTTGCAGCCCTATAGACTGTAAGCTGCCAGGCTCCTCTGTCCATGGGGTTTCCCAGGCAAGAATACTAGAGTGGGTCGCCAACAACTGAGCCACCAGGGGAGCCTATCTATGTATATACATATACATATATGTACTTATACAGATAAGTAGATTCTTATCTACTAAGAATAGTAGATTCTATTTTTTCAGATCATTCTATTAGATGGCACTAGTAGTAAAGAATCTGCTTGCCAATGCAGGAGACACAAAGGACATGAGTTCAGTCCCAGGGTTTGGAAGATCCCCTGGAGGAGGAAATGGCATCCCACTGTAATAGTAGGCTTGCCTGGAAAATTCCATGGACCGAGGAGCCTGGTGGGCTACAGTCCATGGGGCCACAAAGAGTCAGACACAACTGAGTGATTGAGCATACATATCTATTATTTTTCAGATTCTTTCTATTATATGTTATTATACTGAGTAGGTCTTTGTTTATCATCTATTTTGTATATGTTAGTGTATATACATTAATCTCAGTGTCCTAATTTATCCTTCTGCCTTATCTTTCCCCTTTGGTTACTATATGTTTGCTTTTTTATGTCTGTGGGTCTGTTTCTGTTATGTAAATAAGTTCATTTGTATCATGTTTTTAGATTCCACATGCAAGTGATATCATATGATATTTGTCTTTTCCCATTTTGACTTACTTCATTTAATATGATAATCTCTGGGTCCATCCATGTTGTAGCAAATGGCATTATTTCACTCTTTTTTATGGCTGAGTAATATTTCATAGGCATATTTCATCTTCTTAATCCATTCATTTGTTAATGAACATTTAGGTTGCTTCCATGTCTTGGGTATTGTATATAGTGTGAAAAGGAACACTAGGGTGCACATATCTTTTTGAATCATGGATTTCTCCAGGTATATGCCCAAGTGTGGGATTGCTGGATCATATGGCAGCTCTATTTTTGGTTTTTTAAGGAAACTCCATACTGTTCTCCATAGTGGCTACACCAAAATTACATTCTCACCAGCGGTGCAGGGGGATCCCTTTTTTTCATAACCTCTCCAGCATGTATTGTTTGTACTTTTTTTGCTGATGGCCATTCTGACTGGTGTTATGTCATTCCTTATTGTAGTTTTGATTTGCATTTCTCCTCATTGTAGCTTTTTTGCATTCTCCAATTATTTCTTCCCTTGTGGCTCAGCTGGTAAAGAATCTGCCTGCAATGCAGGAGACTTGGGTTTGACCCCTGAGTTGGGAAGATCCTCTGGAGAAGGGGATCTCCAGTATCTGGCCTGGAGAGTTCCATATACTGTCTAGTCCATGGGGTTGCAAAGAGTTGGAATCAACTGAGCGACTTTCACTTTTACAGTTATTAGTGATGTTGAGCATCTTTTCATGTGCTTTTGTGTCAATCTGTATGTCTTCTTTGGAGACATTTCTATATAGATCTTCTGTCCATTTTTTGATTGGGATTTTTCAATTGAACTGCAAAAATTGTTTGTATATTTTGGAGATTAATCCCTTGTTGGTTGCTTTGTTTGCAAATATTTTCCACATTCTGTATTTTTTGTTTGTTTGTTTTCTTATGTTTATAGTTTTCTTTGCTGTGTAAAAGACTTTAACTTAATTATGTCCCATCTGTTTTTTGTTGTTGTTGTTGTTGTTTGTTTGTTTTTATTTTCATTGCTCTAGGACGTGGATTAAAAAAGATATTTCTGTGATTTATGTCAAAGAATGTTCTGCCTATGTTTTCCTCTAAGAGTTTTAGAGTATCCAGTCTTAAACATTTAGTTCTTTAATCCATTTACAGATTGTTTTTGTGTATGGTGTTAGAGAATATTCTAAATCTTTATTTTTACATTGGCTGCTCTGTTTTCCCAGTACCACTTATTGAAGAGGCTGTCCATTGTATATTCTTGCCTCCTTTGTTGTAGATTAATTGACTATAGGTGTGTTGCTTTATTTCTGGGCTTTCTCTCTTGTTCCATTGATCTATAAGTTCCCTGATGGCTCAGACGGTAAAGTGTCTACCTGCAATGCAGGAGACCGGGGTTCGATCCCTGGGTTGGGAAGATCCCCTGGAGAGGAAAAGGCAACATACTCCAGTACTCTTGCCTGGAAAATCCTATGGACGGAGGAGCCTGGTAGGCTACAGTGCATACGGTCACAAAGAGTCCGACAGGGCTGAGCGACTTTACTTTCACTTTCTGTAAGTCTGTTTTTGTTCTTGTACCATACTGTTTTGATTACTATAGCTTTATAGCATAGTTTGAAGTCATGGAGCCTGGTTCCTCAAGCTCTATTTTTCTTTCTCACGATGGATTTGGTTGCTTGATGTATTTTGTATTTTCATACAAATTTTAGTATCTTTTATTCTAGCTCTGTGGAAAATGCCATTGATAACTTGATAAGGGATAGTTTGACAGGAATTACACTGAATCTGTACATTGCTTTGGGTAGTATAGTCATTTTGACAATAGTAACTCTTCCCATCCAAAAACACAGTATATCTTTCCATCTATTTGTGTCATCTTCAATTCCGTTCATCAGTGTCTGACAGTTTTCAGAGTACAGGTGTTTTATCTCATTATGTAGCTTTATGCCTAAACATTTTATTCTTCTCAATGCAATGGTAAATGAGATTGTTTCCCTAATTTATTTATGATCTGTTGTTGTTAGTGTACAGAAGTGCAAAAGATTTCTGTGCATTAATGCTGTATCCTACAACATTACCAAATTCATTGATGAGCTCCAGCAGTTTTCTGGAGGTATCTTTAGGATTTTTTATGTATAACATCTATTTTATATAGATATATATATGTATACACACTGTAGCATCTATACTATAGTATAGCATTTATACTATAGCATGTATATACAAATAGTGACAGTTTTACTTCTTCTTTTCTAATTTAGATTCCTTTTTTTTTTTCTTCTCTGACCGCTTTGGATAAGGCTTCCAAAACTATGTTGATTGAAAGTGGCAAAAGAGGACTTTCTTGTCTTGTTTCTGATCTTAGAGAAAATACTTTCAGCTTTTCACCATTAAATATTATATTAGTTGTGGGTTTGTCATATATGACCTTTATTATAGCCTTTGGTATGTCTCAATGTGACTCAAAATTCTATTATCTATCAATGAAGTCAGCACAGAACATTGTTCCATATTTTAATCTTTCACTTTATATCATTCACACTTTTGCCATTTAAGTAGCTACATATGTGTTATTTATTTCCCTTTATATTTTTATAATTGATTTTGTTATAAACATTTTAGGCGTTAAAAAATATTTCCTTGTGGGAGCAAGGAATTGTTTGATCAAACCATATTAATACTTTCATAATATGAAAGTCCTTGAGAGAGAGAACCACATTGCTCTCAAAAGAGACCAGACAAATATATAATTTCTCATGAACTTATTTCTCCCCCTGACTTGTCATCACTGGATTTTATCACTGGTTTTATTACTTTAATGGGGATATAATAGCACCTCCAAGTTGTTCTTATTTGTATGCTTTTAATTACTCTGAGGATGGACATTTTATAACATGATAAGATGCTGCATTTTTTTCCATCAGCAAAAACATCTATTCCATTTTTACTACACTCAAAGTGGAACCAAATGGCAGTTATATATTTATATCATCTTTATTCTTCTTCAGATATAAATTTCTCTAATCTATGTATTTTCCTTTTGATATGTGTTTTACAGCATTTATGGCTATCATGGATTTGTGTACATGGAATGTGCCCCAGGAGTCAGGCAATACTGACATTCAAGATGTCCCATGACAGTCTTCAGTAGCATTCAATCAAGCTAACTTGTCTACTTCAAGCTCCTTTGACAGGTGGTTTTTAAATCATCCATTCTTTGACTTACTGAGAGTCTACTGTAGATTATAGCTCTGGGTTCACTCTCTTCCCTACTGAGATTCGATTTCTTCAGAACACTGGATAGTCAATCTGTTCCTTATTGTGATGCTGTTTCTAACATGTTATAAAGCTATGTGCAATTTTGAATTTCTGAAATTCCTATTCTATTGCAATGATGAATCTTCCAAATCCAAATCTTTATGGTTTTAATCACTGGTACTTTGCAACACACTTTACAATCTACTAGAGTGGGAGGAGCGTTATTACTGATCTTAGACAGACGCCTTTGATGTTCTTGCCCCCACTTCTCAGGGGTGGAGGGTGAGAAGGCTGAAAGCTAGAATGGTCAAGGAGCCTTAGCTTTCTTCCCCATCTGCAGAATTTGGGTGGCTGTGATGGAACAGAGCAGACATCAGGAACTGGCTGCTGCACCTACCCTACACCTTTGTTTTGTTTGAGATCTGGCAGCCTAAAAGGTTGTTTTTATTTTTAGTCTTGACTTTGAACATCTTCAAGTAAAGCACATTGGTCCTAGTTCTTCACAGTCCCTGCCAATTCCTATCATCTGACACCTGGTCTAGTTATCTCAGTTTTGTCTTCTGTCTGATACCTAAAAACATTCTAACTTACAAACCAAGGCATAAAGTGTACCCCAGTGGCTTTTTTTAAGAGCATTTTTTGGGGAGCTATGCCCCACAGCATGTGGGATCTTAGTTCCCCGACTGGGGATCAAACCTGCACCCCCTGCTTTGGAAGTCTGAAGTCTTAACCCTCTGGACTGGACTGGGGAAGCCCTATCTCAGTATTTTTTAATTCTAACATGGCAGTAATAATGTATCTCATCAGGTTGTTGAAAGGATTACATGAGAAAACATGAAACAGTTGTGGGAAGAAGTGTTTTATTTTAGCAACTTTTTCTATTGTTCTTTACTGTTTTTTTGGGGGGGTGGGGACTCTGCCCACCTGCAGTAACCCTGTGGTTCTCTGAGAACAGGGGAGGTGTCAGGGATCTTGGTGATCTGTGTATCCCTATCCCACTGCACAGTGCCCTAGTACACATTAGAGATTCACTAAATATTGGCTGAAATCTATTGAATATGAATATACATATTCCAAGTGCTCAGGAGCTATGCTGTAGATGTAAAACCCCAAACCGCATTTTAAAAATGACACACACTCCAGCTTACCATTCCTCAAACACCTGTCTGCATTCCCATGACAAGTCCTTTATTATTGGTCTCTTAGTTGCAGGGTCTGTTGAATTGCTAATCATGACCATGTCCATGCTAAGTTAGTTTCTGTTTTGACTTGGACTTAATTAAGACACTATGGCTACACTAGTGGCTACTTGGCCTTTATTCACCAGTATTTAGTCCTCATGGCCTCCAGAGGCCACTTCTCTTATTCAGAGATACAGCAGAACTCATTGTTGGATGATAATCTTATCTGTAAAAGTCATAGGCAAAACCAAGTCACTGGAATTACATAGGGTTGTTAAGCTCTACCCATCTATATTCATTTTGAATGATGCCAAGATTTTACCTCATAACCTGTGAGTATGCTGCTAAAATGTTTCAGGTCAATTAAATAATACTTATTCAGAGCAGTCTGCATTTTATTAAATGGAGAAAGAAGTTTTAAGATTTATATTATAATATACTAAATTGAATTAGACCACTATTACCAGTATTATTTAATGAAGTATTTATAAAATGATCAATAAATTAGATGAGAAATAAAAAGTATAACCCATGAATGAAATAATTACTTTCTAAAGCAAATGATGAATGTGGCTCACCAAATTAAGTTTAAGATATAAAGAATAACAAAAGAATACTACAGTTATTTACCAAGAATGGAACAGCCTAGGGGAAATGGACAAATTTCTGGAAACAAGCAATAAATGAAGACTGAATCAGGAAGAAACAGACAATCTGAACAGAGCCATCACTTTGCTGTACACCAGAAGCTATCACAACATTGTAAACCAATTATACTTCAATTTAAAAGAGAAAGAAGGGAAAAAGTGGGTACAGAGGAAATATATCTCAACACAGTAGCAACCATTTATGACAAACTCACAACTAACAACTTTTTATTCTATAGTGAAAACTTGAAATCCTTTACTCAAATCAGGAGGAAGAAAGGATGTCCACGCTCACCATTTCTATTTAACATAGTATTGGGAGTCCTAGCCACAGCAATCAGACAAGAAAGAGAAATAAAAGGCATCCAAATTGGAAGGGAAAACAGTAAAATTGTCATTATTTGCAGATGACATGATTCTATACATAGAAATTCATATCAGCAACCTCAGATATGCAGATGATACCACTCTAATGGCAGAAAGGGAAGAGGAACTAAAGAGCCTCTTGAGGAGGGTGAAAGAGGAGAGTGAAAAAGCTGGCTTAAAATTCAGCATTCAAAAAACTAAGATCATGGCATTCAGGCTCATCACTTCATTCAGGCACATCACAAATAGAAGGGGAAAAAGTGGAAGCAGTGACAGATTTTATTTTCCTGAGCTCTAAAATCACTGCAGAAGGTGACTACAGCCATGAAATTAAAAGACGCTTGCTCTTTGGAAGGAAAGCTATGACAAACATAGGCAGCATATTAAAAAGCAGAGACATCACTTGATGACAAACTTCCATAGAGTCACAGCTATAGTTTTTCGAGTAGTCATGTACGGATGTAAGAGTTGGACCAAAAAGAAGACTGAGCACCAAAGAATTGATGCTTTCAAATTGTGGAACTGGAAAAAAACTCTTGAGAGTCCCTTGGACTCTCAGGAGATCAAAACCAGTCAATCCTAAAGGAAATAAACCCTGAATAAGCATTGGAAGGAGAGATGCTGAAGCTGAAGCTTCAATACTTCAGCCACCTGATGTGAAGAGCTGACTCATTGGGAAAGGCCTTGATGCTGGGAAAGACTGAGCGCAGGAGGAGAAGGGAGCAGCAGAGAATGAGATGGTTGGACGGCATCACCGACTGATGGACAAGAATTTGAGCAAACTCTGGGAGATAGTGAAGGACGGGGAAGCCTAGTGTGCTGCAGTCCATGGGGCACAAAGAGTCAGGTACGACTTAGTGACTGAGCGACAGCAACAACAAAAATCTCCGCCTAAAAGCCGTTAGAACTAATAGATGAATTCTGTAAATAAGATTACTATTTGTTGCTTTTCCTGTACACTAACAGTGAAGGTGAAAAACCTATACTCTGAAAATTATCACAACTTTAATGAAGAAATTTGAAAATGATGCAGAAAACTGGGAGGATATACTATGTTCTTGGATTGGGATAATAAATATTGTTTAAATGGCCATATTATCCAGAAAAATCTACAGATTTAATGTAACTTCTATCAAAATGCTCATGACATTTTTTACAGAACTAGAAAAATTTATCCTAAAATTTATATGCAACCACAAAAGACCCAGAATAGCCAAAGCAAACTTGAGGAAAAAAGCAAAGCTAGAGGTATTATCCTCCTTGAATTCAGACTATACCACACAGTAACAGTAATCAAAACAGGATGGTACTGGCACAAACACAGACACATAGATCAATAGAACAGAATAGAGAGCCCAGAAATAAGCCCACACATTTATGGTTAATTAATCTCCAACTTAGGAAGCAAGAATATACAATGGAGAAAAGACAATCTCTTCAGTAAGTGGTTCTGGGAAAACTAGGCAGCTACATGTAAAAGAATGAGATCAAAACATTCTCTAATAGCACACACAAAAATAAACTCAAAATAGATTAAAGACCTAAATGTAAGACCTGAAGCCATAAACTCCTAGAAGAGAACATATGCTAAACATTCTTTGACATAAATCATAGGGGATTTTTTTTAACTCTGTCTCCTAAGGAAAAAGAAATGAAAGCAAAAATAAATGGGACCTAATTAAACTGAAAATTTTTTGTACAGCAAAGGAAACCATTGACAAAATGGAATAGAACCAACTGAATAAAGCAAAATATTTGTAAATTATATGATCAATAAGTGGTTAATATCCAAAGTAACTAAACAGCTCATACAACTAACATAAAAAAATGATTAAACAATGGGCAGAAGACCTGGATAGACAATTTTCCAAAGATGATATACAGATAGCCGACAGGCAAATGAAAAGATGCTCAACATTGCTAGTCATCAGAGAAATGCATATCCAAACCACAGAGATACCACCTCACACCTCTCAATATGGCTATCATAAAAAAGTCTACAGATCACATATGTTGGAGAAGACGTAAAAAAAAAATGAGAACCCTCATACATTATTGATGGAAATGTAAATTGGCACAGACCCTATGGAAAACAGTATGGAAGTTCTTTTAAAAACTAAAAATAGAACTACCCTATGATCCATCAATCCACTCCTGGGTATAAATACAGAAAAAAATGAAAATATTAATTGGAAAAAAAGATACTTCCTCCCCAATGTTCATAGCAGCATTATTTACAATTACCAAGATGTGGAAGCAACCTGTGTTCATCAACAAGTTAATGAATAAAGAAGATAGGGTATATATACACAACAGGATACTACTCAGCCACAACAAAGAATGAAATTTTGCTAATTGTAACAACATGGATGGACTTGGAAGGTATTATGTTTAGCCAAGGAAGTTAGAGAAAGATATATACTGTATAATACCACTTATATGTGTAATCTAAAAAAATGAAACTAACTATAATTATAACAAAAAGAAATATACAGGTACAAAGAACAAACTGGTGGTTACTAGTATGTGGGGGGCAAGTTAGGGCTATGGGATTAAGAGATATAAGCTACTATGTATAAAATAAGTTACAAGGATAGATTGTACAGCAAGAGGGAATATAGCCAATATTTTATAATAAGTACAAGTGGAATATACCCATCTGAAATTGTGAATCACTGTATTGTACACCTGAAACTCACATGCTATTGTAAATCAACTATACCTTAATTTTTTTAAGTGTTAATTAATACATGTTAGAAAATAGTGTTGAATCTAGCATAATGATATGTTTCTGGTAACATATTATCAATTGGTTCAACCCTTTTGGAAGATAATAGAAATGTTTAGCAGGGCCATTTTTTAAAAATTATACCCTTTGAGGCAGTAACCTCTGTTTTTTATAGTCTAAGGAAATAACCTATATGATTAATGGAAAACAACAGACTCCACCTTGGCTAGTTCAAGCAGGAAGGGAATTTCTTAAAAGACTTCGGGAAACTTATAGGCTCTCTGGGATGCAAGATAAAGAAGAGCCTTGCGAGCAATGCATCCAGGGAAAAGGGCCAACCACATCATGGGTCACCAGGAGGTAATCCAGAAGCACCACCACTTTGCCTGGACAGACCTGAGTCTCCAGACAGCTCAGGTCCTGGACATCCAGCACCAAGCTATTGCCTCCAAGGTGCCCGAAGCCTTTCCCCACAAGCTTGTCAGTGGGTAGACCCTACACTTCCCCCTCACGCTGCTCCTTTCCAAACTGGAGTCTCTTATAGATGTATATGTGGAAGGGCCCAGGTCCTTCATGTAGCAGGGACACTGGGGAGAGTGAGCTTTAGCATCCACTTTGGGGAGGTGTTTCTCAGTATGTGCAAAACTCTTCAAATATGGGGTGAGGTAAGCATGGTCAAAAGATGCTGGTCATTACATATAAGAAAAAATTCCAAGACAGTCCAAAAGGAGACAGCACTATGTACAGTTATGGTCAACACAGCAGAACTTGTCATAGCCAAAAATTTGGTAATTAAGTAAAGGGAGGATTTTTATAATATGATACTTTGATAGAATATTGTTTAATCATAAAGGTTATAAACCTACAAATTCACAGAGACAGAAAGTGCAATAGTTTTACTATAGGCTGAAGGAAGGAGGTTACATGAAACTAGTGTTTCACAGATTAGAATTTCAGTTTGGGATGATGAAATGTTCTGGAAATTATTTGAGAAAAATGATGGTTGCACAATGATGTGAGTATATTTACCACTGAATTGTACATTTTAAAATGTTAAAAGAGTAAGTTTTGTGTTATATATACTTCACCACAAGTCTGTAAAAAAATGCTATAAAGAATAATGAAAAATATTTCTGATATAAAGGATGACAGAAACTTGTATCCATACTGTCATTGTTGTTCAGTCACTCAGTCGTGTCCGACTCTTTGTGACCCCATGGACTGCAGCACACCAGGCTTCCCTGTGTTTCACCATCTCCCAGAGCTTGCTCAAACTCATGTTGGTGATGCCATCCAACCATCTCATCCTCTGTCATCCCCTTCTCCTCCTGCCTTCAGTCTTTCCCAGCATCAGGGACTTTTCCAGTGAGTTAGCTCTTTGCTTCAGGTGGCCAAAGCATTCAGCTTCAGCATAAGTCTTTCTAATGAATATTCAGGATTGATGTCTAATGAATATTCAGGATTGACTGGTTGGATCTCCTTGCAGTCTAAGGGACTCTCAAGAGTCTTCTCCAACACCACAGTTCAAAAGCATCAATTCTTTGTTGCTCAGCTTTCTTTATAGTCCAACTCTCACATGCATATATGACTGCTGGAAAAACCATAGCTTTGACTAGACGGACCTTTATCGGTAAAGTAATGTCTCAGCTTTTTAATATGCTGTCTAGGTTGGTCATAGCTTTTCTCCCAAGGAGCAACCTAGCATCTTTTAATTTTGTGGCTGCATTCACCATCTGCAGTGACTTTGGAGCCCAGAAAAATAAAGTTTGTCACTGTTTCCATTGTTTTCCCATCTATTTGCCATGAAGTGATGGGACCAGATGCCATGATCTTTGTTTTTTGAATGTTGAGTTTTAAGACAACTTTTTCACTCTCCTCTTTCACTTTCATCAAGAGGCTCTTTAGTTCCTCTTCACTTTCTGCCATAAGGGTGGTGTCATCTGCATATCTGCAGTTACTGGTATTTCTCCCAGCAATCTTGATTCCAGCTGTGCTTCACCCAGCCTAGCATTTCTCATGATGTACCCTGCATATAAGTTAAATAAGCAGGGTGACAATATACAGCCTTGATGTACTCCTTTCCCAGTTTGGAACCAGTCCATTGTTTCATGTCCGGTGCTAGCTATTGCTTCTTAACCTGCATACAGGGTTCACAGGAGGCAGGCAAGGTGGTCTGGCATTTCCATCTCTTTAAGAATTTTCCACAGTTTGTTGTGATCCACACAGTCAAAGGCTTTAGCATAGTCAATGAAACAGAAGTAGATGTCTTTCTGCAATTCTCTTGATTTTTCTGTGATCCAACAGATGTTGGCAAATTGATCTCTGGTTCCTCTGCCTTTTCTAAATCTAGCTTGAACATTTGGAAGTTCTCGGTTCATGTACTGTTGAAGCCTAGCTTGGAGAAATTTGAGCATTATCTCGCTAGCATGTGAAATGAGTGTAATTGTGTGGTAGTTTGAGCACTTTTTGGCATTGCCCTTCTTTGGAATTGGAATGATTTAAGAATGCAAAATGTATACAGGTGAAAAGGAGTACGTGGATCAAGAATAATTAAAATTATAATACTTCAAGACTATGGGATTATACAGGAATATTTTCTTTCTTTTGCTTGTAATTTTAATAATGTTTGTAAAGCATTTTTGGTGTCATTAGACAGTGATTGTCTACTCTATCCCTTTCTCAAATCTTGAGTTTGAATTTTAAAAAGAAGCATAGAAAAACCAAAAAGTGCACAGAGATACCTCCTACCATGAGGGTTCAAGAACAAATCAGCCTGGAAATGTTTGAAAAGGAACAGAAAAAGAATTCTCACATGGATGCAGCCCCTAGTTTATTCTCACTACCGAGCCCTGTTTAATAGAATGACATTATCTAAAATGCTTCTTTAAATATTTACTTTTTACCTGCTAGAATGGACTAAAAATACATCTTTTCAATGATTCTGGTGTCAACAGCAATATCAGTTAATACACTAGAAGCGTCCAGAGGTCATGGTATTTGCCACCCTAGGTCCTTCCTTGGTCAGTATTGCGGAGTAGGGTGAGATGTAGCTGTAATACCTTAGAGTTCAATGAAGAGAATAAGCACTAGGTGATCACTTAGTATTCACCACATGCCAGTTTCTGGGCTAGGTGAGTAGGTGAATATTTTAACTGAATTGTCCAAACAAGGCTGTGAGTATAATGATTCTTATTTTAAAGATGAGAGATTTGGGGTTCAATGGATTCATAAAATTCCTAGTGCGTTCTAATTTTGCAAAATAAGAAAGAATTAGGTAAGGTATCTAAAAGTTCTCCATTTTCATGCCCTGGAAATGTTGGATAAAATTATGACTGAAAAGATAAAAGCTTAAATGTATAGATGCCTGCCAATGCAGGAGGTGCAAGAGACACCTTGGATGCCTGGGTCAGGAAGATCCCATTGAGTAGGAAATGGCAACCTGCTACAGTATTCTTGCCTGGAGAATCCTGTGGACAGAATAGCCTGGTTGGCTAAAGTCCAGAGGGTCACAACGAGTCAGACACAATTGCACTCATTTCACATGCTAGCAAGGTAATGCTCAAAATTCTCCAAGCTAGGCTTCAACAGTACATGAACAGAGAACTTCCAGATGTTCAAGCTGGATTTAGTCAGTCAGGTCGCAAACACACACACACACATAGATGAACACACAAGAAGAAATATACATAGAAACAAGAGAAAGGCACAGAGTAGTTAGAATACTGAGACTCTGGGGCTTCAAAGGAAGATGATAGAACTCAGTAACTTAAGGGCTTAGGTTTTACCACCTTGTAAGATCTGGAGATAAGTTTAGTTCTGCAAAGACTAGGAAATTGGACCTAAGATCCACACACACAGCCAGGATCATCTATAAGCAGGATGTTCAGTAAAAAAAGGTGACCTAGGAAAAAAATCCATCCACTAATACTGAATAACAAGGAACATCACTACTTTTTGCTTAGACTCTAAATGAGGAAAAATATTAAAATACAACACTTTCAGTTGAGATGGAAAACCTGGAGCTTTGTTTCGTGGGGCTTTGGTTTTGCTTCTCTCTTGGCTATTTCATTTTTGATTATTCTCATGGTCCCAGAACCTCTAGACCAAGAAATTCTTATAACAGTTTATACCACTAGTGATACAATTTCCACCAGGCCAGTGATACCCCAGAATTAAATGGAACATATCTCTAGGAGGAGACTTTCACAATCCAGGCCATAAGCAAGTCTCATCAATCAAATCATGAGCTCACAATCAAAATTTTTAAAAAACACATAAGGAAAAACTGCATGAGTTAACAGACACATTAAATAGCAGGATTAGAGCCCTAAAGACTTGAGATAGTATAATGTAACTCTAAAAGTCATGGCATAAGCATATTTAAATTAATCAATGAAGGAATAAACACTAAGAAAAGAGCGTCACTATGAAAAACAGTGAGGGTCTTCCCTGGTGGACCAGTGGCTAAAGCTCCCAGCTCCCAATGCAGGGGGCCTGGGTTCAATCCCTAGCTGGGGAGTTAGATCCCACATGCCACAGTTAAGAGTTTGCATGCTGCAGTTAGAGATCCCATGTGCCACAGCTAAGATGCAGTGCAGCCAAATAAATAAATAAATAAATAATTTTTAATGAAAAAAAGAAAATAATTAGGTTTTTTTTTAAAGAATAGAATTTCTAGAAATAAAACTATAGCTCTCATAATTACATGTAATGAATGAGTAAAATAGGTTATTAGATACATGAAGAGACAATAAAGCACCCAAATGACAAATGCTTAAAAATTAACTGGAGTGCCTTCTTGGGGAAAAATGGCATTCATCACTGCCGAGGATCAGGCAATGGCAGGGCTAGGAAAGCACAACCAGGCCCATGTGAAACCATGGACACGTCTAGATGTTTTGTGAGTGAGAACTGGCTTGCCTCCACTTTGGGCCTATTTGGTTACCAGAGAAGATTTTCATATTGCATTAGGAGTTTTTGCTTTAGCTGGTCTACTCAGACTGTTGAATGGAGTTTTTGTTCAAACTTTGGACAATCAGAAATCAACTCTGGGCTGTGTGCTTGGTTAACCCGTCAGTACCTCCTATATTAGTTTGGCCTCAGCAGATGTGATTCTGGTTTTACTTTTACATGATAATTTCAGAGATGTAATGTTGGTTGCTATGATTTTGATGTCAAATATTGAACTCATCTAACACTGAGAATGCTTGCTAACTATTTCAATCCTTGCTGTGCCACTGCTAAATTAAAACCAGTTCTCATCAGCAAGGTAGACAGAGAAGTCCACCTCACCTTGGTGGCAGCTGCTCTGGCAGCGGAGTTTTCAGTTACAGTTGATCCTTTAACACATGGACATGAGAGTCGTGGACGTGAGAGCCGCTGACCTTGCAGTCAGAAACTTGGAAATAAAAAATGATGTACTAACAGTTTGACAGTTCCTCAAAAAGTTAAGCATAGAATTACCCTATGAATTACTGCAATTCCATCCAAAACAATTTTAAAAGTGAAAGAAAGTGAAGTTGCTCAGTTGTGTTCCCATAGACTGTAGCCCACCAGGCTCCTCTGTCCATGGGATTCTCCAGGCAAGAATACTGGACTGGGTTGCCATTTCCTTCTCCAGGGGATCTTCCCGACCCAGGGATCGAACCCTGGTCTCCTGCATTGTAGTCAGATGCTTTACCCTCTGAGCCACCAGGAAAAGCGGGGACTCAAATACTTACACACCAATGTTTATAGCAGAATTATTTGCAATAGCCAAAAGATGGAACAACAGATGAATGGATAAACAAAACATAGTATACACATACAATGGAATATTATCTAGATTTTAAAAGGAATGAAATCCTGGTTTATGCTACAACATGAATGAATCTGAAAGATAATACACTAAGTGAAATAAGCCACATACAAAAACCAAATACTGTATGACTCATCTTACATAAAGTACTAGAATAGGGAAACTCATATAGACAGGAAGTAATAGTGCATCTACAGAGAATGTAGGGAGTGGGGAGTGAGGATTTGTTTTATAAAAGGTACAGTTTCTATTTGGGATGATGGAAAAGTTCTGGAAATGCATAGCAGTGGTGGTGGCATATTGTGAGGGTACTTAACACCACTGAATTGTACACGTGAAAATGGCTAAATGAGTAAAATTTTATGTATTTTATAACAATAAAAATGTATTATTTTATAACAAGAAAATTTAAACACAGGACCAGCAAATTACATTTGAAATTCACATAAGCTATGAATAATTTTTAGCACAAGCCCCTTGCAATATTTGGGATCAACTTATACCAAAAAAAATTAATGTGCTGTTTCCCTAACATTCAAATGTAATGGGGCATCCTGTATTTTATGTGGCAACACTCACAAGAGATGCTCAGAATCTAAACTCAGGTAGGGACAAAGTAATGAAGAGGGTTCGGGAGATATTTTAGGATTTAAACTAATGGACTTCGTGACCAAATGGAATGAGCTTGTGCTGAAGAGAGAGGACGTATGAATTGCATTGAGGCTTCCGTTTTACAACACAGAAGGGCCATTCACGGAGTCATCACAGCCATTCAGTTCATTCATTCGTTCAATTAATCTGTATACTTTGCCAACATTATTGTGGAGAGAGCTGTCCAGACCTCAGGGACGGAACAGTCCAAAGGGGCCTGGACAAGTAAGGAGCAAGTGACAATTGGTTATGAAGCATTCCGTGATGGGGAAATGGGGGGAAGGGGGCGTCTGTAGCAGAGGTCATGGAACCCGGAATGGGGGAGCAGCAGCAGGAGGGCCTGGAAGAGACCTGAGCACGGTCCAGGCCTCCTGAACTGTCACCTGGAGTGGCCTTGCAGACCATGAGGAATCTTGCCTTCCAAAGATCCGCGTCCTTCTAAGGAGGAACTTAGCAGCTCCCAAGCCCAGTAGAACCTGTTGCCAGCAGGTTCAGATAATATCTTTCAAACTGGAATGATTGCTGTCTGCCCTGCTGCCTTCCTGGAACAATGATTTGAAAGATAAAATATAGAATATATTGTTCAGATTCTTGCCAACTGTGGGTTTCCAAATGCCCAACATGCAGCAGCCAGTGGGGCCTGGGAAATGCACAGCTTTTAAATGGGGTGGATGCCTTGGCTTTGCTTCCTGCAGGAACTGCCTAAACTGGCCCCCTGCTGCCTCATAACACCCTGCACACCCACAAATTATTACTTCATTAGACACATTGTAGCACCACCAAAATTACATCTGCAAAAAAAGCTTCATTAAAGGACTAGGGCTGGCTTAGGAGGAATGAGTCATAACGATTAAAGAAAAGCCATTTCCACAATTTTGGCATTGCTTGAGAAATTCCCTGAGGCTGTTCAGCAGAAAATTAAATCGCCCTGCTAGCCAGCTGGATTCTTGGTAACTTTCAGAGCCTGGAGACCCACTCTTACTCTCCCTGTGGGTCTTTCCACTGAGCAGGCAGGGTGAATTTTTTTGTCAAGTTCAGCGGAAATTTAGAGATGTCTGGGAAGTGAGATAGCCAAGATACTGGGGTGGGGCAAGGTGACCTGAATATAAGCTGCACCTTGATCTGCATCCAGGGGAGTGCAATCTTACCTTGTGCTGTGGGCAGAGGAGGTAGGGAGGCAGACCCTAAGAATGTCAAGATAAATGAGCAAAAGGAGCTACAGATGGGATTTTAGGACAGTGTAATTATTTAAGGCGAGTGTAACCGTACAGTATGACACTGCAATTGTGGGTACATGTCATTATACATTTGTCCTAACCCATAGATTGTACACCAGGAATGAACTCTAATAGTCAAAAATATTATGTATCCGTATTGGTTCATCATTTGCAACAAATGCACCACACTAGTACAAGATGTCAATAATAGGAGAAACTGGGTGGAGAGTGAGGAGGTATACAAGAACTCTACAGCTTTCTGCTCACTTTCTCTGTAAACCTAAAACTGCTCAAAATAAAAAATAAAAACCAAGTCTTTAAAAAAGGGAGAAAGGGCTCAGTTTCCTTATCAAACGTGTTTTGACAGAATGGGAGGAACCAGAACAGATGAAAGAAAACTCCTTTTAGATATAATATTAAATTTCCCAATTCTATTCAGTTCGGTTCAGTCCCTCGGCCATGTCCTACTCTTTATAACCCCATGGACTGCAGCACTCCAGGCCTCCCTGTCCATCACCACTTCCAGAGTTTACTCAAACTCATGTCCATTGAGTCGGTGACACCATCCAAACATCTCATCCTCTGTTGTCCCCTTCTCCTGCCTTCAATCTTTACCAGCATCAGGGGCTTTTCTAGTGAGTCAGTTCTTCACATAAGGTGGCCAAAGTACTGGAGTTTCAGCTTCAGCTTCAGTCCTTCCAATGAACACCCAGGACTGATCTCCTTTAGGATGGACATGTTGAATTTGCTTGTCGTTCAAGGGACTGTCAAGAGTCTTCTCCAACACCACAGTTCAAAAGCATCAATTCTTCAGCGCTCAGCTTTCTTTATAGTCCAACTCTCACATCCATGTATGACTACTGGAAAAACCATAGCTTTGACTAGATGGACCTTTGTTGGAAAAATAATGTCTTTTTAATGTCAGCTTTTTAAAATGCTGTCTAGGTTGGTAATAGCTTTTCTTCCAAGGAGTAAGCGTCTTTTAATTTCATGGCTGCAATCACCATCTGCAGTGATTTTGGAGCCCAGAGAAATAAAGTCAGCCACTGTTTCCCCATCTATTTGCCATGAAGTGATGGGACCAGATGCCATGATCTTAGTTTTCTGAATGTTGAGCTTTAAGTCAACTTTTTCACTCTCCTCTTTCACTTTCATCAAGAGGCTCTTTAGTTCTTCTTCGCTTTCTACCATAAGGGTGGTGTCATCTGCATATCTGAGGTTATTGATATTTCTCCTGGCAATCTTGACTCCAGCTTGTGCTTCATCCAGCCCAGTGTTTCTCATGATGTACTCTGCATGTAAGTTAAATAAGCAGGGTGACAATATACAGCTTTGATATACTCCTTTCCCAATTTGCAACCAGTCTGTTGTCCCATGTCCAGTTCTAACTGTTGCTTCCTGACCTGCATACAGATTTCTCAAGAGGCAGGTCAGATGGTCTGGTATTCCCACCTCTTTAAGAATTTTCCAGAGTTTGTTGTGATCCACACAGGTCAAAGGCTTTGGCATAGTCATTAAAGCAGAAATAGATGTTTTTCTGGAACTCTCTTGCTTTTTTGATGATCCAGTGGATGTTGGCAATTCGATCTCTTGTTCCTCTGCATGAACATCTGGAAGTTCACGGTTCACATACTGTTGAAGCCTGGCTTGGAGAATTTTGAGCATTACTTTACTAGCATGTGAGATGAGTGCAATTGTGTGGTAGTTTGAGCATTCTCTGACATTGCCTTTCTTTGGGATTGGAAAGAAAACTGACATTTTCTAGTCCTGTGGCCACTGCTGAGTTTTTCAAATATGTTGTCATATTGAGTGCATCATCATTTAGGATTTGAAATAGCTTCACTGGAATTCCGTCACCTCCACTAGCTTTATTCATAGTGATGTTTCCCAAGGCCCACTTGACTTCACATTCCAAGATGTCTGGCTCTGGGTCACACCATCATGGTTATCAGGGTCATGAAGATCTTTTGTGTGTAGTTCTTCTGTGTATTCTTGCCAACTCTTCTTAATATCTTCTGCTTCTGTTAGGTCCACACCATTTTGGTCCTTTATTGTGCCCATCTTTGCATGAAATATTCCCTTGGTATCTCTAATTTTCTTGAAGAGATCTCTAGTCTTGCCTATTCTATTGTTTTCTTCTATTTCTTTTTTTGTTTTGTTTTGTTTAATTTTTTTCCATTTATTTTTATTAGTTGGAGGCTAATTACTTTACAATATTGTAGTAGTTTTTGCCATACATTGACATGAATCAGCCATGGATTTACATGTATTCCCCATCCCGATCCCCCCTCCTACCTCCCTCTCCACCCGATCCCTCTGAGTCTTTCCAGTGCACAAACCCCGAGCACTTGTCTCATGCATCCAACCTGGGCTGGTGATCTGTTTCACCCTTGATAATATACATGTTTCAATGCTGTTCTCTTGAAACATCCCACCCTCGCCTTCTTCCATAGAGTCCAAAAGTCTGTTCTGTACATCTGTGTCTCTTTTTCTGTTTTGCATATAGGGTTATTGTTAACATCTTTCTAAATTCCATATATATGCGTTAGTATATTGTATTGGTCTTTGTCTTTCTGGCTTACTTCGCTCTGTATAATGGGCTCCAGTTTCATCCATCTCATTAGAACTGATTCAAATGAATTCTTTTTAATGGCTGAGTAATATTCCATGGTGTATATGTACCACAGCTTCCTTATCCATTCGTCTGCTGATGAGCATCTAGGTTGGGGTAATACCCACAAATCAATCAATGTAATATATCACATTAACAAATTGAAAGATAAAAACCATATGATTATCTCAATAGATGCAGAAAAAGCCTTTGACAAAATTCAACATCCTCTATTTCTTTGCACTGATCACTGAGGAAGGCTTTCTTATCTCTTCGCTATTTTTTTGGAACTCTGCATTCAAATGGGTATATCTTTCCTTTCCTCCTATTCCTTTAGCTTCTCTTCCTTTCTCAGCTATTTGTAAGGCCTCCTCAGACAGTCATTTTGACTTCTTGCATTTCTTTTCCCTGGGGGTGGTCTTGATCCCCGCCTCCTGTACAATGTCACAAACCTCCGTCCATAGTTCTTCAGGCACTCTGTCTATTAGATCTAACCCCTTGAATCTACTTGTCACTTCCACTGTATAATCGTAAGGGATTTGATTTAGGTCAGACCTGAATGATCTAGTGGTTTTCCTTGCTACTGCTGCTGCTGCTGCTAAGTCGCTTCAGTCGTGTCCGACTCTGTGCAACTCCACAGACATCAGCCACCAGGCTCCCCCGTCCCTGGGATTCTCCAGGCAAGAACACTGGAGTGGGCTGCCATTTTCTTCTCCAATGCATGCATTCATGCTAAGTCACTTCAGTCGTGTCCAACTCTGTGCGACCCCATGGACGGCAGCCCATCAGGCTCCCCTGTCCACAGGATTCTCTAGGCAAGAATACTGGAGTGGGTTGCCATTTCCTTCTCCAAGTGGTTTTCCCTACTTTATTCAATTCTATTAAAGGATCATAAGTCAACCACCTTCTCCCAAGAGTGGGGAGGGGATGCAGAGTCTTCCCAGGGTTGGAGTAAAGTGGAGATAAGACAGGCAAGTATTAGACTAATTCATAAAAGGGTAAGGTCCAAGCAAACAGGACTGTAAGCATTTAGAGGGTAGGAACTCTTTTACTAACCTGTGTGTGTGCAGTCCATCATGTCTGCAATATGAATGAATGAATCAGTAAATGAGAGCAACCAATTTGTTTCAGGCAGTTATCCACAGGTAAATGAATTAGAAACACCAAGCAATCTTTCCCAAAATACACAAGCCCATTAGTCCTGCTCAGCCCGTAAAGGTTAGAATAAACCAACTGTGAATTTACCAGTACTCAATACCAATGTTAGCATACAGCACCTCTGCCCGCATAGCACACACACAGCCTCCCCACACCCCCACCCATCCCTGGGTTAAGAGCTGCCGTGTTTGGGGATCTCTCTGCCCTCTGATACACGCAGCCATAGGATAAATGCACTATTGCCCTGTGTTGCCTGGGGAAGACCCGGGCTAAGAAAGAGCTGGTCTTTGCAAGCTCACTTTGTCTGGGACAAAGCCCTGTGTACAGGCAGGGAATGTGTCTGCCCCAGCAGCACGAGAATGGAGAATCCCCATGGACAGAGGAGCCTGGCCAACTACATTCCATGGGGTCACAAAGAGTCAGACACAACTGAGTGACTAAGCACACACATATGGATTATCATACTAAATAAAGTAAGTCACACAAAGGAAGACAAATATCACATGATATCAATTGTATGTGGAATCTACAAAAAATGAACTTATTTACAGAACAGACTGACAGACCTGGCAAACAAACTTACAGATTATAGAAGGGTGGGAGCAGGGATAAATTAG
Organism: Odocoileus virginianus; assembly: GCF_023699985.2. Lineage (NCBI taxonomy): Eukaryota > Metazoa > Chordata > Mammalia > Artiodactyla > Cervidae > Odocoileus > Odocoileus virginianus. Next base: position 344,397 of record NC_069701.1, read on the forward strand.
GAGTTTGGCATTAACAGATGCAAACTGTCGTATATGAAGTAGAAAAGCAACAAGGATCTAGCATGTAGCACAAGGAACTATATTCGGTATCTTGTAATAAACTATAATGGAAAAGAACCTGAATAAGAATATATGTATATGTATGTGTGTGTATATATGTATCACTGTGTACGACTGAATCACTTTTCTATACACCTGAAATAATGCAGCATTGTAAATCAATTATACTTCAATTTAAAAAGTTACCAGAGAAGGCTAACTCAATATAAAAGAAAACAAGGTTAGAGAGCAAACTCTAAAGAAAAAAGGGGAGACAGTGTTAAGTTTCTTACTCATGCTCATGCATATTCACTGATACATGTCCACTCCTGAGCAATCTGAGCGTTTCTGACCCCAAGACCACTCTACTCTGTAAACTTGGCCTTTCTTCTTCCCCTTCACTCCCTCCCTCCCTCCTTGCGTTCCTTCCTTCCTTCTTCTTTTCTTTCTTTCTTCTTCATGTTGGTGTTAGAACTATCAACATGCTCCTGCTGTCCAATTTCTTAATTTTTCTAAGAGGCGAGGCAGGATGAGTTTACTCTGGGAGCTCAGACAAGAGTTCCCGAAACCATGAAACAGCATGTCCCGCATAGAAGCCTGAGACACCAGCTGAGCAAAGTATTAACTTTATGAATTATATTAATGCTTCACAAACTTTAATGTGCATACAAATCACCAGGGATCTTATTAAATTATAGGTTCCTGATTCCATCAAGCTAGGCTGGAGCCTAAAATGCTGCATTTCGAACAAACTCCCAGACGTTGTTGACTCTGCTGACTGATGGGATCCACTCTTTGAATAGCAAAGGATACACCATCGTCAAAGCATAGGGAAGCAAATTCTTCCCTTCTTCGGTGAGGTGTATGAGAGAATGTTCACCTATCACCAGTCTGCCCATGGCTGCTTCCAGGTACCAAGTTCTAGGATTTGAAGGGGCATGTTGTGGTCTGACTGGCTGGTTAAGAATATATTCATATACACTTCATCCTGACCCCCAGAGCATAGGCATCACCTCATATTGAGTTTCCTTAAGGGTCTTACAACTGAATTATGTATGAATAAGGCAGGATGAGAAGAGCAAGTGGGAGAGATGAGAAGAGAGAAATGTGTGCACACACAGACCAGCTCAGCCAAAGTCTCAGCATCCCAGCACAGTGGGGATTGACTAGATGGTGGTATAACCTATCCCCTCCTCATGGACCCACAGCAAAAATACATTTCTCAGTGTCCCTAAACATTCTGCCCAATGGATTGTAGAAGGTAGTGTTACATGACTCTTCGAAGACTGGCCTATAAACCCTTCTCTTGTGTGATTCTTGACTCTCCCCTCTGCCATGGGAGCATCCAAGAGAGGGCTCAAAGGCCCTTAGAGAAAGGCAGTGTCACAAGAGAGCTACCACAGGTCCTGAATCATGCATGTGGCAGCCTGCCCAGTGAACACTGATTGAGTTTTAACCACACACCAAAAAATGAATCAATATTGTTCTAACTAACCTTGAAATTTGAAGACTTAACTGTGTATCAGTCAGGTTCACCTAGTGAAGAAACAGAAACAACTCTAAGTCTTCCAACAGAGGGAATTTAAAATAGGGAATTTGTCACAGGAAAGATGAAAGAGCTTAGAACCCAAACATGAGATGAGGAAGCAACCCTTTTTTATCAACAATTGGGTGATAGTTCATTCCTAGTCTCAGCTGGATGACAGGAGGAGGCAGCTTTGTCAGAACTCAGTACTGGAACTGCCTGGCTGAAGCTGGAATCCCTGTAGGAGCTGCCAGTCAGAGGTGAGATCACAAAGTTAGAGGCAATCTTGCAGGATCTAGGGCTCAAAGGAGACAGCCACTGCCAGAAGATTAAGAAAGTCAGAATTATCTTGGCTTCTGCTGTCCTCTGTCAACACATTCCATTCATCTCACAACATGGAAGCCAGTCAATAAGAAAGTTTGTAAAATATTATTCTCTATGATATGTAAAAGGATGGGGGAAGGCAGAGGATGAATCTGAGAGAAAATAAGAAATTGGCCAGCAAGGAAATCCAACCAGTCCATCCTAAAGGAGATCAGTCCTGGGTGTTCATTGAAAGGATTGATCTTGAAGCTGAAACTCCAATACTTTTGCGAAGAGCTGACTCATTTGAAAAGACCCTAATGCTGGGAAAGATTGAGGGCAGGAGGAGAAGGGGACGACAGAGGATGAGGTGGTTGGATAGCATCACCAATTCAATGGACATGGGTTTGGGTGTACTTCAGGAGTTAGTGATGGACAGGGAGGCCTTGCGTGCTGCAGTTCATGGGGTCACAAAGAGTCGGACATAACTAAGCGATTGAACTGAACTGAACTGATTACCATCCTTAATATATTTGGCGTGGTCCCCATGGAGTTTCCTTGGGCTCAGTGGTGGCACAAAGATTGTTCAACCTTTGCTTGACTATTTCCTCAATATACCTTTGTCTGCCGCTGTCCAGTTATTCTACTTTGCAAAGAAAGACAAGTTTGTGGGATGCTCTCACATCCTAAGTCTCCAAAGTACAAGCAAGAATGACAACTGGCCATGTGTGTGTGTTAGTTGCTCAGTTGTGTCCAACTCTTTGTGAAGCCATGGACTGTAGCCCACCAGGCTCCCCTATCCATAGAATTCTCCAGGCAAGAATACTGGAGTGGGTTGCCATTCCCTTCTCCAGGGTATCTTCCAAACCCAGGGATCAAAGTTGGGTCTCCTGCATTGCAGGCAGATTCTTTGCCATTTGAGCCACTGGGGAAACCTGACAACTGGGTATAAGAAGGTACAAAGAAAACTTTAGCCTAAGCTTTACCACTTAAGTCTGTTAGCCTCAGCCAGTTATTATCAGTTGACCACCAATAGGATGGGAATTAGACAATACTCTGATCTTACTGTGAGAAAGAAATGAGATAATTTATGTAAAGAGCTTGATACAGTTATGATAGAATTATATAGAGTTACACTGCTTGATAGAGTTATGCTTAGTATAAGATGACCATTATTACTCACTCATTCACATACATTTGTTGTTGCTGTTCAATAGCTAAGTCATGTCTGACTCTTTGTGACCCTATGGACTGCAGCACACCAGACTTCCCTGTCTTAGGGCCTATCACACATCAAAGTCTGTTCTATGGTAAAGGCTATGAATAAACAAAAGGCTATGACAAATAAAAGACAAAATCCCTACCTTCCTTGAGCTAATACTTTAGTGAAGGTTAATGCCTTTTTCATCACATGGAAAAGAGAAAGAATTTACATTTCCTAGCAGGTTCTTTTCAGCTGTGGAATATATAATTTTTACTCAGATACTGTTTCACTCAAATAAAGCTTAGTCAACACTTATAATCATTTAACTTTAGACATAAATTAATGTATGTTTCCTCTTACTGGAGATAGGGCACATTAACGTAACTGGCACTTGCCAAGAAGCTGTGGCAAGGATTTTTCATTGGATAATTGGCTTATATCACATGGCCTCAAAATCCCTTCTATGTTTATGATAAATGCAACCTAGACTTGAAACTGTTCAAGATCTGTCTTGCCCACCATAATATTTCCAACACCTAGCACAGTACCTGGTACTTAACAGGTACCTAGTAGATATATGTTAAATAAATGATTGATATCTCTTTAATTCTTGGACTTATGATTCTATTATTGTTGCCTGGGGTTTATTAGAGCACTTACCACCTTCTGTTGTAGTCACTATTTTATCTGTCTGTTGTGCACACTCATTTCTGATCTCCCTAAAGATGGGGACTGTTTTCTTAATCTCTGCTAACCAAGACTGCACTCAACAAAAACCAAATATAGTTGACCCTTCAAAAACACAGGTGTTCAAATCCAGACAAAGATGACGCAAAAAAAGAAAACTACAGGCTGATATCACTGATGAATATAGATGCAAAAATCAACAAAATTCTAGCAAACAGAATCCAACAACATATCAAAAAGATCATATATTATGACCAAGTGGGCTTTATGGGACACAAGGATTCTTTAATATTCACAAATTAATCAATGTGATACACTGCATTAACAAATTAAAAGATAAAAACCATATGATTATCTGAATAGATGCAGAGAAAGATTTTTGACAAAATTCAACAACCATTTATGATTTTTTTTATTTTTTAAATTAATTTATTTTAACTGGAGGCTAATTACTCTACAATATTGTAGTGACTTTTGCCATATATTCACATGAATCAGCCACCATAGGTGTACATGTGTCCCCCATCCTGAACCCCCCCCCACCTCCCTCCCCATCCCATCCCTCAAGGTGATCCCAGTGCACCAACCCTGAGGACCTTGTCTCATGCATCAAACCTGGACTGGTGATCTATTTCACATATGGTAATATACATGCTTCAATGCTATTCTCTCAAATCATCCCACCCTCGCCTTCTCCCACAGAGTCCAAAAGATTTATGATTTTTTTAAAAAAACTTCCAGAAAGTAAGTATAGAAAGAACATACCTCAACATAATAAAAGACATTTATGATAAACCCACAGCAAACATTATCCTCAATGGTGAAAAATTGAAAGCATTTCCCCTAAAGTCAGGAACAAGACAAGGGTGCCCACTCTCACCATTACTATTCAACGTAGTTTTGGAAGTTTTAGCTACAGCAATCAGAGAAGAAAAAGAAATAAAAGGAATCCAGATTGGAAAAGAAGAAGTAAACTCTCACTGTTTGCAGGTGACATGATCCTCTACATAGAAAACCCTAAAGGCACCATCAGAAAATTACTAGAGCTAATCAATGAATATAGTAAAGCTTCAGGATATAAAATTAATACACAGAAATCCCTTGCATTCCCATACACTAACAATGAGAAAACAGAAAGAGAAACTAAGGAAACAATTCCATTCACCATTTCAATGAAAGTAATAAAATACTTAGGAATAAATCTACCTAAAGAAACAAAAGACTTATATATAGAAAGCTATAAAACACTGATGAAAGAAATCAAAGACGGCACAAATAGATGGAGAAATATACCATGTCCATGGATTGAAAGAATCAACATAGTGAAAATGAGTATACTACCCAAAGCGAGCAATACATTCAATGCAATCCCTATCAAGCTACCAATGTAATTTTTCACAGAACTAGAACAAATAATTTCAAAATTTGTATGAAAATACAAAAAAAAAAAAAACCTCAAAGAGCCAAAGCAATCTTGAGAAGGAAGAATGCAACTGGAGGAATCAATCTGCCTGACTTCAGCCTATACTACAAAGCTACAGTCATCAAGACAGTATGGTACTGGCACAAAGACAGAAATATAGATCAATGGAACAAAATAGAAAGCCCGGAGATAAATCCACGCACCTATGGATATCTTATCTTTGACAAAGGAGGCAAGAATACACAATGGAGAAAAGAAAATCTCTTCAACAAGTGGTGCTGAGGAAACCTGTCAACCACCTGCAAAAGAATGAAAGTAGAATACTTTCTAACACCATACACAAAAATAAACTCAAAATAGATTAAAGATCTAAATGTAAGACCAGAAACTATAAAACTCCTGGGGGAAAACATAGGCAAAACACTCTATGACCTACCTCCCAGAGTAATGGAAATAAAAGCAAAAATACACAAATGGGACCTAATTAGGCTTAAAAGCTTTTGCACAACAAAGGAAACTTAAGCAAAGTGAAAAGGCAGCCTTCAGAATGGGATAAAATAATAGCAAATGAAGCAACTGACAAAGGATTAATCTCAAAAATATGCAAGCAGCTCATGCAGCTCAATACCAGAAAAATAAATGAACCAATCAAAAAGTGGGCCAAGGAACTAAACAGACATTTCTCCAAAGGAGACATACAGATGGATAACAAACACATGAAAAGATGCTCAACATCACTCATTATCAGAGAAATGCAAATCAAAACCACAATGAGGTACCATCTCACACTGGTCAGAATGGCTGCTATCCAAAAGTCTACAAACAATAAATGCTGGAGAGGGTGTGGATAAAAGGGAACCCTCTTACACTGTTGGTGGGAATGCAAACTAGTACAGCCATTATGGAGAACAGTGTGGAGATTCCTTAAAAAACTGGAAATAGAACTGCCATATGACCCAGAAATCCCACTGCTGGGCATACACACTGAGGAAATGAGAATTAAAAGAGACATGTGTACCCCAATGTTCATCACAGCACTGTTTGCAATAGCCAGGACATGGAAGCAACCTAGATGTTCATTGGCAGATAAATGGATAAGAAAGCTGTGGTACATATACACAATGGAATATTACTCAGCTATTAAAAAGAATACATTTGAATCAGTTCTAAAGAGGTGAATGAAACTGGAGCCTATTATACAGAGTTAAATAAGACAGAAAGTAAAACACCAATGCAGTATATTAGCACATATATATGGAATTTAGAACGATGGTAACAATGACCCTATATGTGAAACAGCAAAAGAGACACAGATATAAAGAAGACTCTTAGACTCTGTTGGAGAAGGCAAGGGTGGGATGATTTGAGAGAATAGCATTGAATCATGTACAGTACCATACATGAAACAGATCACCAGTCCAAGCTCGATGCATTAAACAGGGCACTCAAAGTCAGTGCACTGGAACAATCCTGAGTGTTGGGATGGGGAAAAAGTTGGGAGGGGGGTTCAGGATGGGGAACACAGGTACACCCATGGCTGATTCATGTCAATGTATGGCAAAAACCACTATGATACTGTAAAGCAATTAACCTCCAATTAAATTAATATATTAATTTTTTTTTTTAAAGAACACAGGTGTTGGGATGCCAACCATCCACAAAGTCAAAAGTCCATGTATAATTTATAGGCAATCCTGTCTATATTCAACCTTTCAATCTCAGTTGAATCCAGGGATTCAACCAACCTTGGATTATGGAGTATTTACTATTGAAAAAATCTGCACATAAGGGGACCAGTGCAGTTCAAACCCACATTGTTCAAGGGCCAATTGTACTACGTGAATGTTTGTTGGAGGGAGGCAGGGATAATATATGAGCAAATGAATGAATTTTTTGATCCAAATTTTTGTTATTAATAAACTTACCAACTACACACCTCTTGTCAGAGATTCACTTTTTAAAAAATCAAGACATTAGTGATAAAGACCTATTAGCAAAATTGCAGAAGGGATTCTGGGGTCCTGGGATAAAGTTGACAATGGAAATAATTGCTAACATTCCAGACAGGATATTTTGTAGTGGTCAAGTTAGAGCAGAAACCTACTAGGTTCACAACCCCTCATTGAGTGCTGAGAGGCAACAATTCAAATTTTCCAGAATTCATGATCAAGGCTGGAGGCCAGCAGACTTTTTCTGTATAGGGCCAGAGAGTAAATATTTTCAGCTTTGCAGGCCAGCTGTCCCCATTGCAACCCCTCAACTCTGTCATAGAGCAAAAGCAGCCATAGATGATATGTAAGCGAATGGGTGTGACTGCATTCCAATAAAACTGTTTATGGACATTGGTACTTGAATATCACATCGTTTTCACATGTCATGAAATATTATTACCCTTTTTGTTTCTTAAATAAATGAGACACAGGGGACTTTTAGGGAAATGAAGCTATTCTGTACAACACTATAATGGTACCTTTGTCAAACTCTTAGAACGTACAACACAAAGAATGTAAACTGTGAGCTTTAGTGAATAATGAAGTGTTAATATTGGCTTATGAATTTTAACAAATAAACCACACTAAGGCAAGATATGAATAGGGGAAATTGTGTGCCAAAGGTCACAAGCTGAGAGATGTAGGTACATGGAACTCTATGTAGTATTCGTTCCATTTTTCTGTAAATCCAAAACTACACTAAATATATGTATACGTGTGTGTATATCATGTGAAGACTGTTTTGTGAGGCCCCATGTAGCGTAGTAATTTATTGGGGGCCAATAGTAATGGGAGTATGTTGCGGTCCTTTAATGGACCAGAACCTGGTGGTCCGAAGTCGACGATAAGAAAGTGAAAGAAGGAAAGAGGCTAATATTCCCTGAGTTATGCAGAAAACCAATAAAGCCCTAGGACAGGGCTTGTACCACTCATGTAGGCACAGGGCACCCTCTCAAAGAGGTCTTGAAAGCCTGGGAAGGAAAATGAGCTCAGCAGGCTTCCATGCTCCAGAGAATCAGCCAGAAAGAGAGAGAAAGAGAAAAAGAGAGAGAGAAAGAAGGACACAGGGACCCAAGTCTCTAGTGGAACAAGGGTGCTTTATTGAACTCTGTGTGAGTACATATACCGTATAACAAGGTAGCTTCTTCAGACAAAGATCAAAAGACCAGACTTTACAAGTTACTGAGGAAACAAGGAGCAATACAGGCCATAAAGCCAAAAGACAATCCATATCAAAAGAGGGTCGTAAATAATCCCTTTCACCATATGGAAAAGCTAATGAAGGAAATCCATGCATGCATTCCATCTCTTGATCTCAGTCCTGGGAGCGGCATGCCTCCACTCATTCGTGACAGGAACTGATAAGGAACAGAGGACTCAGGAGAGACAGGAAACAGCACACAGGAATCCTACTGTTAAACATGCCCTGACAGGAGCAGTCTGACAGGTAGTCAGGGACACCACTCACTCTGGTCCTCACGGAGATGAGTCAGGGTCCTGACCTGCCCATTGTTCTCTCACAGAGCAGTAACCAAGGTCTTCTGCAGAAATCAGAAGATAGGATCAGAAGTCTCCAGATTTTTTAAATGCTGTGGAATAACTTTATGTGTTTACTCCAGAGACTGATCCTAATACAAGGGAAGAGAAACAAGGGTAAGAAGGGAAGAAGGACTATTAAAGAAGGAAAAGGAGCAAACACCCAGATCGAGCTCTGTTCACCTGCTTTTCCAGCTCTCACTCCACATTCTCTAAATAGGGGCCTCTGAGAAGCAGCAGAAACATACTTCTTTGTCCCTTCTCTGCGATCAGAGGCTGAGTATGATTTGAAGGTGACGTTCAGACAAATACACAGATCATTGTGCTCTCAGAAGGCAGAAAGGAACTCAATACTTCAGTTGAAGTGGTTTACTTCCTTAGATCGGTGCAGATTTAACAAGAGCTTACCACCTTTCAGTCCTGCGCTGGGCAAAGCTGAGAAAAGCAAGCAGAATCGTGTGTCCCTGTCATCAAGGAACTTATGAAGTAACATATTTAGACCCTAGGAGAACATCTTTATCTCTCTTGGGAGAAATCAATTTGCTGCCACCGTGCTTTAGTGTATCAAGATAAGCACAATTCTGACGAAAACTCCCTCCACTCAAGTTCCTATTCCAAGCTACCACCCCAGGACCAGCCTCTGCTCCTGAGCTGTCCATATGGTAGCAACTAGCCACACAAGGCCACTGAGCATTCAAAATATGCCTTGGATATTGGAGAAACTGAATTTTTTTTTTACTTTAATTTTCATTTAATAGCTGATACTCAATCCAGGCCCTGGTGACTTAGCAGTAAAAAATCTGCCTGCCAATGCAGGAGATGTGGGTTTGATCCCTGGGTTAGGAAGATCCCCTGGAGGAGGAAATGGCAATCCACTCCAGTAGTCTTGCCTGGAGAATCCCATGGACAGAGGAGCCTGGTGGGCTACAGTCCAGGGGTCACAAAGAGTCAGACACGACTTAGCAACTAAACACCACATACTTGATCCAGTTATTGGGAAACATTTAGGTGTCTTTGAGTATGTGAATTGACTTTTTTAACCATAAATTTTATAAAATCTAAATACAAGGAGATCAAACCAGTCAGTCCTAAAGGAAATCAACACTGAATATTCATTGGAAGGACTGATGCTGAAGTTGAAGCTCCAAGACTTTGGCCACTTGATGCAAAAAGCTGACTCATTGAAAGAGACGGATGCTGGGAAACATTGAGGGCAGGAGGAGAAGGGGGCGAGAGAGGATGAGATGGTTGGATGGCATCACTGACTCAATGGACATAAGTTTGAGTAAACTCTGGGAGTTGATTGACAAGGAAGCCTGGCATGCTGCAGTCCATGGGATTGCAAAGAGTTGGACATGACTTAGCGACTGAACAACAACAAAATACAGGTCAAAGATTTCCCATGAAGATTTAACATTCAAATCAAAATGTGCCATAAGTAAAAAGGTACACTGGAATTCAGACTCAGTATGAAGAAAACTGTTAAGTGGTTTATTAATTTGTCATTGATTACATGTTGATGTCATTGTTTTGGTATATTAGAATAAATGAAGTAGATTCCTTAAATTAATTTCACTTTAGCTTGCATTATATTTCTAGTGTACAGCACTGCTGTGGAATTATTACAGTTTCCTAGTTGATCTTCAACCTCCAGTGACTCCTTCGTCTGATGGAGTTTGCTCCTTCATCTCTCTGTACTAGAAAGTTCCTATTCAAGTTCTCTTTTTTAAGATTGTCTTTTTCCACTTAGTGCCTCCCTTACAGTTACCTGTCGTAACAAATTATCATCTCTACGCTTGTAGTCAGGAATCCCAACAGTGTCTCAGCTCCACAGAGTCCACACCTCCCATGGACTATACCTCTGCAATCTCATATTTACTTTCTACCATGTTGCCTTTGGGGCTTCCCAGGTGGTGCTATTGGTAAAGAATCTGCCCACCAAAGCAAGAGACGCAGGTTCAATCCCTGGGTTGGGAAGATCCCCTGGAGGAGGAATTGGCAACCCACTCCGATATTCTTGCCTGGAAAATCCCATGGACAGAGGAGCCTGGTGGGCTACAGTCCATGGGGTCGCAAAGAATCAGACATAACTAAGTATGCGTGTGCACACACACACAAGGAAGGATATTGCCTTTGTTCCAGCTAAACAAATGCTCTGCCAAATTTTAGTGTCTTTATACATTTATCCCTTCCCCAAACTCTCCTTTCCTTAAATTCCATCAGTTGTCCTCTCTAATCCACAGCTTCCACCTCCTTCAGCATATGTATCAAAAGCTAAGTCTTCCAGAAATCATTCCCATAATAACATGAGCCCTGCCCCCTTTCAGTTCAGTTCAGTTCAGTCACTCAGTCATGTCCGACTCTTTGCAACCCCTTGAACTGCAACACGCCAGGCCTCCCTGTCCATCACCAACTCCTGAAGCTTACTCAAACTCAAGTCGATGATGATCGAGTCAGTTATGCCATCCAACCATCTCATCCTCTGTCGTTCCCTTCTTCTCCCACCTTCAATCTTTCCCAGCTTCAGGGTCCTTTCAAATGAGTCAGTTCTTCACATCAGGTGGCCAAAGTATCACTGCCCCTTTACCTCATTCTCAATGATTAGGACCTTTAGATTCGGCTATAGCACAGCATCAGTGTCTCTGATTGCTGGGCCACAGCTCTTGTGCAAGCTGCCCTGTGCCCATTATGATGCCTCAGGTAGCCAACAGGTTCCCGCAGAATGTACCATTCCTGCTCAGTTTTATATCCCCCAACAACACCTTCTGCATCACTTAATAAGTGCTTATGAAAGAGCAGTCGATACTATAATAAACTCTAATGAAAGACGAGTCTAGCAGAGAACAGGGCTTTCATGTGTTGATATTGCTGCCTACAGGTGTGTTTCATGTGGTGTGAGACCACATCTGGCACATCACCTTCATGCCATCTCAGAAAGGGACACACCTTCATCAAAGACTTTCTTTGCCCAAGGCATTTTACCACCAAGGACCCTTTGTTTTAAAGCAGATGTTTGTACAGAGTGGTTACCATTCTGTCTAAAAGGTTCCTTGTTGTTTCTTCACATCAAAAGCAATTCTTTCCAGATAGATTTAGTAGCTTTAGTGCTCTCACAATCATTGGGACTTCTCAAAATTTGCTTCTTGATGTAAGTATTGAGCTAATGCATCTTAGAAGAAAAGTTCCCTATAAAATTCAGTCCAGAAACATTCTTCCAACTTCTATTTCTAATACACACATGGGAAAAATAAGTTTTCAAAAATTAGGATGGAATAAAGATATTTTAAGATAAAAGTTAGCTGAGAGAATTTGTCACCAGTATACCCACACTACCATGAATGGTAAAAGATGTTTCTCAGATTGAAGGAAATACTGCTGGATGGAAACTTGATTCTTCAGAAAGAAAAAAACATCAGAAATTGTGGATAAGTGTAAAATATTACATTTTTGTCTTCTTATAATTTACTTAAAAGCCAACTGACTATTTAAGGTGAAAACAACGTTATAAAGAATGGTTTGTAGTATTATATATATACAACTAAGTGTTATGACAACAATAAAACAAAGGATAGGAGAGTAGGTAAATGGAATAACACAGTTGTAAAATTTATTACATTTGAGGAGTAGAAAGTGTCAGGTATAAAGTAGAAAGTTGGAAAGTGAAGCGTAAGGTATAAAGAAAATGTGAAGGGTTACAATATTGACTTAAACAGCCTTTGACAGGTTAAGGATACATATTGCTATGACTAGAGAAGACACCAAAAAAAAAATGAAATAAATTAAGAAAGGCTAAGAAGCCAACAGAAGAAGTTAAATGGAATAGAGGCATACTTCATTTTATTGTGCTTGCTTTACTGTACTTCACAGATATTGTTTTTTTTTAACAAATTGAAGATTTATGTCAATGCTGCATTGTCAAATAATGATTCACAATTTTTAATTCAGGTATGTAATATTGATTGTCATAGATATATTGCTATTGCACACTTAATAGTGCAAACAAGCTTTTATATGCACTGGGAAACAAAGAAAAATTCCTATGAGTTGTTTATGGTGATATTCACTTTATTGAAATGGTCTGGAACCAAACCCGCAATATCTCCAAGGTATGTCCGTACTAAGAAAATTTCGATTAACCCAAAAGAAGAAGGAAAATGATCAACAGAAGAATAAAAAAAAAAAAGAAAAGGCAAATTGAAAACAAGTAGCAATTTGGGAGACCAGAAAATATCAATAATTGCATTAAATGTAAATGAAATAAGTATTCCAATTAAAAGACATTGTCAGACAAGGTTTAAAAAAACACAGCCCCCCCCCAAAAAAAACAAACAGCCCAACTGAACTGTAAGAAGTCTATAAACAACTCACTTAAACTTTGAAGGCATAAGTAGTTTGGAAATAAAAGAATGGAAAAAATATGACATGCGATCAATGAACATAAGGAAGCCATTGTGGTTGCGTTACTATCAGACAAAGTAGACTACAAGGCAAAAAGTAACACAAGAAATGAAGAGGGATGTTTCATAATAACATAATGGCCAATTCCTTATGAAGACATATCAATCAAAAGTTATGTATAGAACAGACTTGTGGACTCTGTGGGAGAAGGCGAGGGTGGGATGTTTCACGAGAACAGCATCGAAACATGTATATCTAGGGTGAAACAGATCACCAGCCCAGGTTGGATGCATGAGACAAGTGCTCGGGCCTGGTGCATTGGGAAGACCCAGAGGGATTGGGTGGAGAGGGAGGTGGGAGGGGGGACCGGGATGGGGAATACATGTAAATCCATGGCTAATTCATTTCGATGTATGACAAAAACCACTGCAATGTTGTAAAGTAATTAGCCTCCAACTAATAAAAATAAATGGAAAAAATAAATAAATAAATAATAAAATAAAATTTAAAAAGTTGAATAAATGTATCTGCTTGTAATAAAAGAGCTTCAAAATACAGAAAGTAAAAATGATAAAACTAAAGGGGGAAATAGACATTATCTATCATCATAGTTGGAAGCTTTAGCATCCTATTCCTAGTAACTATAGGACAAAGAGACAAGAACCAGTAAGAATACACAGAATCTCAGCTATCCTCAAATGCACTAAAAATCAGTTGGTAGTTACCAAACTCTATACCTAACAACTGTAGACTATATATTCTTCTCAAGTGTACATAAAACATTCACCAAGACAGACATTCTGGGCCAAAATATTCCCCAGATCTCTTAGACTCTTTCCCTGTCTAGCGAGAATGAACACAATTTCCTGCAGCAGACATCAGCATCTGAGGGGTTTCACTAATGTCTGCTAACCATTGCCAAGTCTATTGAAAAAAAGGGCTCCAGACACAACTCATCCATCCAACATACATACATCAAGAGACAGGTGTGGATACAGTACTTTATTAGGCAGTCTGCAGGGGACAGAACAAAATGGTTGCATACTTTAGCTTTAAAGAGTTTACAGTCTAGATGAGATAATGGGAAAAAAAATACACACAGGGCAAAAAGAGATGGTATATATGCAAATGATGCAGGAATTCAGAACAAAGAAAATATCATTTCAAATAAGAGTTAGGGAACTTGAGCTTTTGTGTCAGAGAGATCTGAATTTGAATTCCAGTTTACCAATCACTGGTGTCATCTTAGGAGATTTATTTAAGGTTTCTGAACCTTGGTCTCCTCACCTGTAAAAGAGATAATACCTCATTGGGTTGTGAAACTACATGAAGTAAACCCTGTAAAGTATTTAGCACAATCCCTGGCACATAGTAAGTGTTCAATAAAAGTTAGCTATTTTTGAAAATTTTAATTCCTTCATTTACCAACTTGGACATTTTTTAAAGTATCTAAAAATACAACAATAGAGAGCTGGCTACTTCAGGACAACCCTAAACAATTTTACAACTATCTGTATACATTACCTCATCCGTCAAAGGTAGGGAGGTGGGTAACGCATATTAGAAAATATAAAGCACTTAGCACAATAAGTGCTCAAAAAATAGCTATTATCACTAACACATGATAGAGGAAGTGAGGTCATGAGATGCATCTTGAAGGAAATATACACTTTGACTTTATGGAGAGGTGTGAGGAGAGCACACTGGTCCCTGTGCTGTGTGCGAGCTAAGTCACTTCAGTTGTGTGCAGCTCTTTGTGACCTTATGGGCTGTAGCCCACCAGGCTCCTCTGTTCATGGGATTCTCCAGGCAAGAATACTGGAATAGGTTGCCATTTCTTCTTCCAAGGGATCTTCCCAACCTAGGGACCAAACCTGAGTCTCTTATGTCTCCTGTATTGGCAGGCAGGCTCTTTTCCACTAGCACCACCTGGGAGGTGCGAAGAGAGCACACCAGTCTCTAAGACATTGCTGAAAACTCTAGAAGTTTGCCTTGTATTTCAGTGTCCATGTGTGTGGGTGCACATGCACACACACTTACATGCATGCACACAGGTTTTAAAGAAAAGAATGCAAGAAATACAAAGGCAAAAAGTGAGATAAGCAGATTTTTAAAAATATACACAACTTTGCTCAAAAAGCCACATAAAATGCAAGCCGTAATACCAGACAACCTTTCCTGCCTCCTGAGAAATCTGTAAGCAGGTCAAGAAGCAACAGTTAGAACTGGACATGGAACAACAGACTGGTTCCAAATCGGGAAAGGAGTACGTCAAGGCTGTATATTGTCACCCTGCTTATTTAACTTATATGCAGAGTACATCATGCGAAATGCTGGGCTGGAAGAAGCACAAGCTGGAATCAAGGTTGCTGGGAGAAATATCAATAACCTCAGATACGCAGATGATACCACCCTTAGGGCAGAAAGCAAAGAAGAACTAAAGAGCCTCTTGATGAAAGTCAAAGAGAAGCGTGAAAAAGCTGGCTTAAAACTCAACATTCAGAAAACTAAGATCATGGCATCCAGTCCCATCACTTCATGGTAAATAGACAGGGAAATAATGGAAACAGTGACAGATTTTATCTTTTGGGGCTCCAAAATCACTGCAGATGGTGACTGCAGCCATGAAATCAAAAGACACCTGCTCCTTGGAAGAAAAGCTATGACCAACCTAGACAGCATATTAAAAAGCAGAGATACTACTTTGCGAACAAAAGTCCATCTAGTCAAAGCTATGGTTTTTCCAGTAGTCATGTATGGATGTGAGAGTTGGACTATAAAGAAACATGAGCCACAAAAAATTGATGCTTTTGAACTGTGGTGTTGGAGAAGACTCTTGAGAGTCCCTTGGACTGCAAGGAGATCCAACCAGTCCATCCTAAAGGAGATTAGTCCTGGGTGTTCACTGGAAGGACTGGTGCTGAAGCTGAAACTCCAATACTTTGGCCACCTGATGCAGAGAACAGACTTCTTGGAAAAGACCCTGATGCTGGGAAAGATTGAGGGCAGGAGGAGAAGGGGACGACAGAGGATGAGATGGTTGGATGGCATCACTGGCTGGATGGGCATGAGTTTGATCAAGCTCCAGGAGGGGGAGAAGGACAGGGAAGCCTGGGATGCTATGGTACATGAGGTTGCAAAGAGTTAGACATGACTGAGTGACTGAACTGAACTGAACTGAACTGAACCTGGAAAGAAAAAAAGCTTCAGGTCCAATCATCAAATAAGTGCAAATTTTAACAAATATGAGATTCTACCTTTCTTAATATTTTAGTCACGATTTTATAATGAGTTTTATAGGATCCTATTCTCATGTGCTAATACTGGGTCCTAATCTCCCACAAAGCCCTCACCCAGCATCTGGGATCCTCAGGTGGTGTCTCCTTCATGCTCATGAACAAACCCTATCCAGCTATTACGTAAATTCTCAACTGTAAGCACCTTCTGCTTCGTGGTGTTAACTTCCAAGGCTCTGGTGTTTTAGAAGCTGTGTGAAGGCACCTCATCACTGCATTGCCTCAGGGTTCACCAGTGAGACCCTCAGCCGGACACTGCCTTCTGTGTCTAGGTATCAGGGCCACAGACAAATTGAAGTGGTTGTATATTAGTGTATATTAGTTTGCTAGAGATGTCATAACAAAGAACCAAAAACTCAGTGGTTTAAATAACATAAATTTATTCTTTCATAATTAGGAAGCCTAAAAGTTTGAATTTAAGGTGTCGGTAGGGTTGATTACTTCTGAGACCTTGCTCCTTTGCTTGTAGATGACTGTCTTCTTGCTGCATCTTCTTCACATGGTCCTCACATGAGTCTGTGTCCTAATCTCCTCTCTTTATAAGGATACCAATCATAATGGGTTAGGACCCACCCTAATGACCTCAACTTTAGTGCTCCTTCTTCCATACTGAGATCCTAGAGGTTAAGACTTCAGCGTATGAATTTTGAAGTGACACGATTCAGCCCATAATAAAGGGCAAAGCAGATCTATAGCCCATGGTATCCTCCTTCACATGTCCATATGGGTACCAAAGGCAGGATGCTGAGAAAAGAGCTATTTAAGTTTTCACTTAAACCTCCCACCTGCACCTCTATATTAGACATATTAAGTTTGACCTTTCTGAGACAAATTCAAATGGCTTTGTGAAAGACCACAAGGATATTTGGGGCGTGTGAACCTAACAGTAATGGTTGAATTCCTAGAAGACCAACAGATCCTCCCCAAATAAACGCTTAGAATATCATTTCTCCAATAGGTCTCACTGGTCACAGAAGCTGGCCATCAGTCTATCAAATTGGCCACAGACACCTTTGTGATTTCAGGTGTAAAACTGCAGTAGAATTTTTTTCATTTATGTTATTTTGCAGATTTGGAAATACAGGATTGTCACAGAAATCTCATATCTGTTTTAAAGGCTGTTCATGCTCTTCAAGGACTGGACTGACTTCTGACCACCATTAAATTAACAGAGCATGGCTTGAGATGAATGGATAAATAAGATGTCATACATATATATGTATATATACATATACAGACACAAATTATATGTAATGGAATACTACTCAGTCATAAAAAAGAATGAGATTTTTGCCATTTGTAACAACAGGGATGGACTTGGAGAGTATTATGGTAAGTGAAATAAGTCACACAGAGAAAGACAATACTGTATGATTGCACGTAAATGTGAAATCTAAAAAATAAAACAAGCTAATGACTATAACAAAAAGAAACAGGGCAAGATGGGGAAGGATAGTCAGAGATACAAATTATTATGTATACAATAAGCTACAGGATATATTGTACAGTACAGTGAATATAGCCAATATTTTATAGTAACTATAAGTGGAGTATAACCTCTAAAAATTGTGAATTACCATGTTGTACAGCTGTAACTTGTATAATATCATACATCAACTACACTTCAATTTTAAAAAACTAGAAATATTATGTTGTATTGTTGTTCAGTCTGTGAGTCATGTCCAACTTTTTGCAACCCCAGGCACTGCAGCATGCTAGGCTTCCCTGCCCCTCACGATCTCACAGAGCTTGCTCAAACTCATGTCCATTGAGTTGGTGATGCCATCCAACCATCTCATTCTCTGTCACCCTCTTTTCCTTCTGCCCTCAATCCTTCCCAGCATCAGGGTTTTTTCCAATGAGTCAGCTCTGCTGTATATATACCTGAAACTAATATAATACTGTAAATCAAGTATACTACAGAAAAAAAGAGTTCAGAAAAACAAACAAGAAAATTATCAAAGAAACTATATGAAAGGATTTACCAGAGATGAAACATAAGCATTTCTAAACCAAAAGGGTCCACCAACTCTGCAGCACAATGGAAACAGATCCTCATCTAGACTCTCCATTGTGAAATTTCAAAATGGTAAAGATAAAGGCCCTGTGAGATGTTAGAGTGAAATTATAGGTCACCCACAAAGGAACAAAAATGAAACTGGCATCAGGCTTCTCAGCAATACCGGGAATTAGAAGACAGTGGAGAGGGAAGGGACAAAGCTAAACCTAAGGCTGATTCATGTTGATGTTTGGCAGAAACCCACACAATATTCTACAGCAATTATCCTTCAATTAAAAGTAAATAAATTTCATTATAAAAAACTACACACTGAACACACATATAAAGAAAATTTCATCATACAGAATTGAAAATGGAAAAAAAAAAAAAAAACAGTGGAATAATGCCTTCAAAGTTCTAGGGAAAAATGCATTTTCAATCCTAAATTCTCTACCCAGACAAACTATCACTTATGTTGCGGGCAGGAATAAAAACATTTCTATGCATTCAAAGCCCAAAATTTATTTTCAATATGCCTTTCTGGGAAAGCTGTTGAGGATATGCTCCAGCAAAACAAGAGTAAACCAAGAATAAAGAAGATGCAGGCTCCAAATAACCAAAGCAGTGAGGAAGTCCCAGAGTGAAAGCCACGCAGCATCTAGGGAGCAGTCAGCAGAGGAGGGAGGCTATTTAATAGAAGGCCTACTCAGATTAAGTACTTGGGACTAAATTAAGGATGTAATAAAAGGAAACAATGCCAGAAAAAGAAAGGAATTAAAGACTCTACATAAAACCTAAAACATTCTATAAGAGAGAAAACATAATCGTAGTACAGAATCAGGCTCTGCACTAAGCAGTTAAGATGATCTTCAGTTCTTAAACTTAACCCACATACAAAGCACAGGTGCAGTCATGTCTCTGGTATAGAATATAAATGTCAGTCTTGACAATGTGGAAGTTTGAATGACAGAAGCTGAGAGAGGAAGATGGGAAGGAGAACTGAAAGGAAGGGTCGAGATGCCCTAAAATGTCTCATTTTCTAAGGGGAGTCAAAAAAATGTCTGTAATTGAATAAGAAACAAAGTGATAAGTTTATGAAAAGCTTCAAAGGAAATCATAAAAGAACTGGAAGAGTGAACTTCCCTGGTGGATAAGAATCTGCCCTCCCATGCAGGAGGTGCAGGTTCCATCCCTGGTCAGGAAACTAAAATCCTACATGCTGTGGGGCAACTAAGCCCATGAGCCACAACTAGAGAATGCCTTTGAGCCTCAGCAAACATCCCATGAGCCACAATGAAGACCCAGCACAACCGAAGTAAATAAATAAAATTTTTTAAAAAAGAACTGAAATAGTGACATAGCTAAATTAAAAGGTTGAAGGAAGAGAGATGGAGGATGATAAAATCCTTAATAAATCAGTGGCAAAAATTCAATAAATATTTTCTAAAATTGGTGAATCAAAAAGCAAGACTATAAATGCTTTATTTAGAGAAATGGAAAGTAATTCCAAAAGAAAGAGCAAAAGGATTACAAGTGGCTGCCCTAGGGAAGAAGACAGGAGTTCAGAAGAGATGAGGCAAGAGACTGCGGTTTTATTACCAGAGTTCTATACCACTTCATTTATTAACCAAGGTCAGTTATCTTATAAATTTATTCTAAAATTTTTAAAGTTTCCTGTGGGATCACTGCCAAATTGCTCTTAGGCCCTTGCTTCATTACAGATCCTAATTCTCATGGGCAGTGGCCAGGTCCTAGAGCCAAAAAGTCCTTGGGCTCAACTCCCTGTCTGTTCATCCACCTTGCTGTGAACACCATAAGTAATTTAGCTTCCGTGATCTTCCATAGGTCAAGGGCCTTTAATAGCATTTTGGGTTTATATATTGCCTTTCATCTGAGGATGGCAGCGCATGTTACAACACTATCTCACCATGTTCCCATGGAGCAGGTAGGAGGCAGCTGCTATTAACCCCATTAAATACATGGGAAAACTGAGGCACAATGTACTTTCATAACCAACATGTTGGGTTTGTTCTGTCAATCAGAATTAAGGGGGTACCTGCTGAGCCTCAGGACCCTTATAAGGGACTCTGAGAGATTTAACCCGGTTTTTTGTTTTGTTTGTTTTTTAAGTTCTGTAAAGGATTATTTCTGTAGACACTAGTGAATGGGTTTAATTATGGGCTTCCTCTGTTCCCTCTTTTGGCTGAGTGATCTGGGGCCAATGAAGGGTGGAGCCATGGCAAGGATGGAGTTAAGTCAAGAAGTTAAGGAGGAAAGAGAGGATGAGGAAGGAGAAAGGAAGATCTAGTTAATTGTGGGTAGTCGTACCATTCACTAAATAGATCTGAAAGTGTTTATAGCACCCCCCACCCCCAATAGGTTTTTAGCTCAATGCTTGATACCAGTGAGAATTCAAAGAATAGAACTAGTGTTAATTGATCAGTAGTTTGTAATTTGCTTGGATTCATAAGAAATATGCATATTGAAACAGATGGAAACCACACTGCACTGGAAGATAGAATCTGAACAGTAAGTGAAACAAGCTGTCAGCGGAGAGCAAGGTAAGCCAGGGCTCAGCAGTCATTTTTTTCATCTTGAATTTCTTTACTGAGCATCCAGTGTAGACCAGGCCCTGTGATATAGATAGAATATGTAACATCTAGTTCCTGCTTTCGTGGGTTCACAATGATTGGCAGGAGTGTGTGGTGGGAATGGGTGGTCAGAAAAGCCTCCCCAGGAAACTAGTATCTATAAACTGAGACCTAGATAAAGATTGAATGTGGTGTCTGTGAAGTGGGCAGAGAGCTTTTGAGTAGGGGGAGGGCATGCTCAGCAGGGGAGGATAGGGAAGAAAGGCATCAGGGAGAAAGAAGGACTTGGGCTTGAATTTAAGAATCTTTCCCAAGGTTACCCAGCTTTATCCTCTTAGGCCAGGACTCTTCCCTTCAGTGATACTCTTTTGCCTAATTAAGTTTTTAAGAAAATATTCCTGCTCCATCTCCAAATCTATCTTTCTCTATTTTTGCCTACCTTGAACAATGGCATCAAGAGAGTGGGTTTGTTTTTTTAAAGTATTCTTTAAAAAGTCCTTATTAAGAATATGTTCTTGCTTGTGTGACTTCAGTTCATTGCCCACAATCATTTTCATCACCACAAAGTTACATCCTGAATCTGACAAGGGACACCAAGTTTGCATCAAGGATTTATTTGCAAGATGATTGACATTATTATTACTAATAAACTTTTTATTAATAAATATTTTATTACTATAACTATCAAAATTAGCATAAATACTTATACTACAATCATTACTAATAGTTGTAAATTTAATTGTTTAATAAGAATCCTGAAGGGTTCTTGGATTTGCCCATGAACTTGGGCTTCCCTGTTGGCTCAGCTGGTAAAGAGTCCGCCTGCAATGTGGGAGACCCAGGTTCAATCCCTGGGTTGGGAAGATCCCCTGGAGAAGGGAATGGCTTCCCACTCCAGCATTCTTGCCTGGAGAATTCCATGTAATGTATAGTCCAGCCCACGGGGTCACAAAGAGTCAGACATGATGAGCGACCTTCACTTTCTTAGGAGACAGGCATGTAGTGTCCCAGGGATAATTTTTTTTTTTTTAGTTAAATTAAAAGCTAAATAAGAGAATCTATGCTCTGTTGTTTTATTCTTGCAGTTCTTTCCTCACTGGTGTTTTGTGCTCTTATGAGGTCTAAGCTGCCTCTAAAAGTCATGCTTTCATGCTCAGTCTTGTCTGACTCTTTGCAGCCCCCTGACCTGTAGCCCACCAGGCTCTTCTGTCCATAGGATTATCCAGGCAAGAAGACTAGAGTGGGTTTCCATGTCCTCCTCCAGAGGATCTTCCTGATCCAGGGATCAAACCCAAGTCTCCTGAATCTCTTGCATTGGCAAGCAGATTTGTTTTACCACTGAGCCACCTGGGAAACCCATATTTGGTTACAGAAGAGTTGTTCATATTCACCAAGAAATCTGGTCTGATCTGTCCTTTGGAGGGACACACAGTAGCCATGAGTAGGCTATTAGACTCTTGGATGCCTTCTGCAAGTACTAAAACCCTTAAAAAGGTGAGGTTCAGTCCAAATTTCTCTCACCTCATCTTTGAAAAAGGAGTTAAAGCAAATTTTTGTTTTCTTAATTAATTTTTGTTGGAGTATAGCTGATTTTAGATGTTGTGTTAGTTCCAGTATATATCAAAGAGAATTAGCTATATACACACATACGGCCACTCTCTAAGCTGCTTCTCCCGTGTAGGTCGTTACAGAGCATGAGTAGAGTCCCCTGTGCTGATACAGCAGGTTCTTGTTAGTCATCTGCTTTATATAGACTAGTGTGCATATGTCATTCTGAGTCTCCCAATTTATCCCCCCACTTTTAATCATGAATTTGCTTTCTGTATCTGTGACTTTATTTCTGTTTTATAAATAAGATCATTTGTATAATTTTTTTAGATTGCAGCACTATAAGGCCAGGATAGAATCAACCTGAATGTTCACTGATGGATGAATGGAGAAAGAAGATATGATACTTATATACAGATGGAATATTACTCAGCCATAAAAAAGAAAGAATGCCATTTGCAGCAATATGGATAGACCTAAAGATGGTCATACTGAGTAAGTCAGACAGAGAAAGACAAATATCATATGATATCATTTATATGTGGAATCTAAAATAAAAATTTTAAATACTCATGAAAGCTATTCAGTAACTTCAGTAGAGAGGCTGAGGTGATGAGACTTTCAAGCTTGAATCAGAGGAGCAGGAAATTACAAATGGACATTAAACTTTAGGCAAAGTCATGGAACCTCAGAGGTCTGAGAGAAATCAAAATCCAGTTTTGATTGGATTGCCCACTTGATTTTCCATTCCTTCCCATTAAGAGAACATGTTAGTCTCCCATAGCCTGACTGAGGCCTGTGAGTCCAAGTGAGTGATCAAAGTAGACAAGTCATCTGCTTGTAGGGTAAACTGGGGAGGAGGTTCCTATCATCCTTTTAAAAAATAAATGAACAAACAAATAAGAAAAGACTTTATATATATACTCTTAATTTCCTGTTTAATAATTATCCAGTTTATTAAGACATATGAATCATACGTGTGCAGTTTGTGCTTTAAAATACTGAAAAATAACTACTAAAAGAAAAATCATCACTAATTCTGAAGTTGTTTTTGATATTGCATCTCCAGTGTCAATTCTGAAGACAAGCAGACAGGACTGCTCTTTAATCATGAAGGATTATACCTGTTTGTCTCTGCCCACTACTGGAAGCTCTTTCTAAAAATGCAGAAAAATAACTGAGAAGGACAAAATAGGAGATGAGATCACAGAGCAGGAAATGCCAATGTATTTTGGGAAGATGAAAAGCAGGGGCAAGTGTGGTGCCTAACGTTGTCAGAAGGGAGAAAGCTGAATTCTAAATATCTGCAGAGGAGGATACCAACATGAATCCCATGGAATCCAGCCCTACCATCTAGAAAGGAGTTACCTGGCTTGGAAGATAGGGGTGGAGGATAAAGTGAAAAAACCTTGTGGTCTAAGCATCCATCTAGGATCTCTGCATCCAGCCAGCAGACAAAAAAAAAAAGAAAAAAAAGAGAGAGAGAGAGGATGGAGAATCACACATGAGAAATTATCCTGGGCCAGGTCCAAAAGTACCACACATCACAACAGCCTGTGTTCCACTGGCCAGAATGTAAGCACATGGCCACACATTCCCACAAAGGAAGCTGAGAAATATAGGCCAGCTCTGTGTCCAGGAGGAAAAGGTTTTGGTGATCGTATGGCAGTTGTTACCACAGGCTAAACGCTTCTAATTGATAGAGCAATGTATAATGTTCAATTTCACTTCAGTTATACCCTCTCAGTGCTATTATGAGTGCTCTCTGAACACTAGATCCTTTGGTAAAAGGTTTGCTCTGTATGTTTAACAATAATGTTGTATGGTGTTTACCCTGTGCCAGGCATGGTTTCAAGTGTATAATAGAGATAAGGGAAAGATTTCACTGATGTAGTTATCAGCACAAACAGAAATATAAGCATAGCTTTAACTGAGTTCTGTACAGAGTTCTCTCATTATTTCCATTTTATGTTTATATACATAAAATTACTTAATCCTCACAGCAACATTGTGAGATAGATGTAATTATCCCCATTTTACAAAGGAGAAAACTAATACCTAGAGAGGCAATCAGGCAACTGGCCCTGATCACTCAGCAACTAAGAGGCAGAGCTGAGATGAGAAGTCAGCTGATCTGGTTCCAGAGTCTATGCTCTTAAATGAAAACACCTCTTCAGAGAGGACGATTAAGGACTTAGTAGTCAGTGTTCCCTGATGTAATGTGAGTGGGTAGCATTTAATCTGCATCAGGCACCATCACATGATGTTTTGTGACTGGTACCTTTCTATTGATGAACAGGGATTTGCATATTGATGAACAGGTACCTTGCATCCTCACCACAACCCTATGATATATGAGCATTATAATCCTGTTATTATGATATTCCCCATTTTGGAGATAAGGAAACTGAAACACAGGAAAAGGTATGTAACTTATCCAAACGCATACAGCTAATTAAGTGACCAAGCAAGGCTATTAGTGCCCAAAGGCTTTGTTCTATGCAACAGTGTGAGACATGAACACTGGACTTCTCTGGTCATACAGCGGGTAAGAATCTGCCTGCCAGTGTAGACGACGCAAGTTCAACCACTGGTCTGGGAAGATTCCACGACCCGCAGAGCAACTAAGCCCGTGTACTGCCAATGCTGAGCCCGCGCTCCAGAGCCCACGAGCTGCAACCAACGAGCCGTGTGCACTGCTGAGCCCACCTGCTGCAGCGCCTGAAGCCCTGAAGCCCTGGACACACCTGAGGCCTGCACGCCCCCACCAGAGAGAAGCCCGCACGCCACAACCTGCACAAAGCCCACGTGCAGCAACAAGACCCAGCAGAGTCAAAAATAACATTTTAAAAAACAGACATGAACATCGAGAGAAACGTAGCAGAGAATCAACAGGGCCTGGGAGGAGAAGAAGCTTGGACTGGACCCCAGGAAAACCACTTCGACGGTTGTGCATTTAGACTGTATCTTTAGAGGGATGGAACTGGAAACGTGGGAGAACTCTGTATAGAACTCAGAGCTATGGGTCCTTCTGTGTTTGTGCTAAGAATTACAGGAGTGAAGCCTTTCTTTTATCTCTGTGAGGTCCCTCTTGGCATTGTGACCAGTATCTGGACAGAGAGAAATGGGCCACTGTAGTCAGGGTTCAGGTGACCAGAGAGGCAGATGCAATGAGCACATCGCCCCATGACGTACTAACACAACCAGGGTTTGTGAGCATGCCTCGGGTTCCGCGTGCCACACGGGAGCAAGTGAGTGTGTGGAAAATACTCATCAGCGAATGAAACAATCACACACACTCAAGTTAGAGTTCTACCCCTCCATCTATTATTAACTGTAAGACCTCAGGCAATTTTTTAATTCTCTCTGAGGCTCAGGTTTCTCCTCGGTAAAATAATGCTTCTCTTACAGGGTCACTATATTAAATGTACATGAAACTTTTTTATAAATCAGAACCTTGATTCAAGAATGTAAGTACATATATATTATATATATATATATATATATATCTATATATAATATATACATATTTGTTGTTCAGCCATGAAGTCGTGTCCGACTCTCTGTGCCCCATGAACTGCAGCATGCCAGGCTTCCAGATTTGAGACCTGAGCTTTCCTGGTGGCTCAGATGGTAAAGAGTCTGCCTGCAATGTGGGAGACCCAGGTTTGATCCCTGGGTCAGGAAGATCCCCTGGAGGAGGGCATTGCTGCCCACTCCAGTATTCCTGCCTGGAGAATCCCATGGACAGAGGAACCTGGTGGGCTACAGCCCACGGGGTCACAAAGAATCAGACATGACTGAGCGACTAACACTTTGAGGACTACCCTCCCCACGGAGGGCAGCACATCTGGACACTCTCTACAGGGGACAATCAGTGTGGGGAGGCCTGAGGGCCCAGAATCGATGCTGGTGGAACAGCCCCAAATCAGAAGTTCATCTCGATACCGTAAGAAGAGCACACAATGAGAACTGTGAACTCTCTCTCGCTTCCCTGCCCTTGGGAAAGCTGGTTCTTCTTTGATCCTGTTTCCTTATCTGAACAATAAGGAAAAAATAAAACCATCCTGACAGCCCCCTGGCACTGCCAAAAAGCCAGTGTAGGCACCGCACAGCAAAGCACTTGGCTGCCCAGATAAGTTACCCACTAGGCCTTGGGAGCCAGGTGTCTGATCATAGAATCACTTGGTTTTGCAGCACCCTGGGGGTTGCTGTGTAGAAAACATTAAACTTGGTAGATGACCACAGAGAAATGAGCTCTCACGGCAGGAAGGGGTGGCAGCAAGGCCAGAGACAAGAGGGCTTTCTCCCTCGGCCATGCCACACACTGCCCAGCAAAGCGCAGATGGACTGGGGGCAGAGCTGTTTGGGGCTCATCCCACTGGACGGCTGGGTAACCAGATTCCGGGCACCGAGCCCTAAGTGTTTACACTTCCTCCGTATCGTGCTGTGTCAATATCACAGCTCCGGGGGCCGGAGGAATGGGTGAGAAGAGGGGAGAAGGCCCCCTTGACTGTCTGTTTCCTTTCCTTGGAGGGCTGGGGGACCAAATACGGCTAGAAAATCGAAGCACAGCCAGGGCCCCTTCTGCCCGCCCTGCGCGCATCTGTGTGAGCCGCAGTTAGCTGACAGCTGGCGTCTGCAGGAGGGCAGCTGGACGGCGACGAGCTGGTGAGGCCAGTCCCCCCCCAACTCAGTCACCCGGCCTTCTCTCACGCGTCCACGTGTGTCTCTCCAAAGAGACAAGAAAAGGATCCAGGATGTATAGCCGTTTTTGCAACATAGACCAGGTGCCAAGTTGCTTCAGTTGTGTCTGACTCTTTGCGACCCCCATGGACTATAGTCCGCCAGGCTCCTCTGTCCATGGGACTCTCCAGGCAAGAATACCAGAGTGGTTGCCATGCCCTCCTCCAGGGGATCTTCCTAACCCAGGGATCGAACCCATGTCTCCTGCATTGGCAGGTGGATTCTTTACCACTGAGCCACTTGGGAAATCAGAACATCAAAAGATTATCGTTAATGAAAGAAAACTAGGCATCTTAAGTTAAGGAATTTAGCTTTTTATATGCATGGGAAGAGGCAAAGTCTGGGCTCACTGGAGTCATTCCTTTGATAGGCACCTCAACTATCTGGGGTCGGTATCCTGCACTTCTCCTTCTGAGTGTCCTCGGGGTACATCATCAGGAGTGGCTGCAGTGGCTGACTGCCGGATGGGCAGAACACACTGCCTCCATCCTGAGTTTCCTGAGGGCTCGCTGTCAGGGCAGCTGTAACATGATGGCTTGATGGCTGAGGCTTCCTTTGTTTACTGATACAGCATTTGCAGTTGACTGTGCCAACCTTGGTGCTGCATGGTCCCCCTGGCCAAAAGTGGCCAGTCTCAACCCCTTCTCCTCTTCCTAAGAAGATCTGCAGCTTCCCTGCAGTCACCCCTGGAGAGTGAGCATAACTGTATTCATTACTGTAAGAGCTGGGGCAACCAGGTGTCCAGGAGCAATGAGGGCTGTTGGCTTTGCCTCCTTTTACCGGGTGTAGGAAGGCTCACCAGCCTTGAATTCCCAGTTCCTAATCACCTGCCCTAGCTTGGAATAGCTAGAAGTGGACAAGAGCTGACCTACCCTTGAGGATCGGCATTGCCGTTTACAGGCTGGGAGAACCTGCAATCCTGTTTAACTTCTATAAGCCTGTGTCCTCTCAGAGTCATGGAGCTGTTACATCATGGGGATGTTTGAAATGACATCGACGATGTGTCTGAACAAGTGGCAGCAGTCGAGTGTGTGTTATTGTTGCCCAGGATACAGCATAGTTTTCCTATAAGTTTTAAAAAAATTTTATTGTCACCTCTCTTAGTGATCATGGGAGTGAGGTTAGCAGTTTCAGTCTCCTTCATCCAAACAGAGGAGCCAGAGGCAGTTCCCCCCATTCAGGCATCAACCTTCTGCAGCCCCGAAATTGGATATCAAATAGAAATGAGAACCCAAGCATCATTATCCTGCCTAAACCATTGTGCATGAATAACTTTGACTCTTCTGGGGGAATAGGAAGCTCAGGTTGGATATTTCTCAGTTTTGTGCCCAAAAAGGACCTGGCTCTGCTGATTGCTCCAAGTCCCTCATCTCCCCCTCCCCCTCCCCTTCCCCCCTCCCCAGGGGAAGCTCATAATTAAGGCAGGAGGTCTCCTGTCTGGCAGCCAGGTAGTGACTGAGCTGCTATTCAGGAGTCGGTTAACAATCTCAGGGTGAATCTGAGTCGAGAACGGGCACAAAGGGAAAGTGCCATCTTAACAAAACAGGAACCCCTTCCTGAGTCACAGAGGAACATCCTGGGCATGCTTCTCAGCAGTCTTCACTCTGCAAAGGCGAGCCTGAACTTCCTCCAGTCCCATTTCTGCTCAGCAGGAAAGAAAATCATTACGCAGAGGGAAAAACAAGATGCAAAACCTTTCCTCTTTCCTTGTGCCTCCATCTTGGCTTCTCAGAAATCACCTTGCTCAGTAACCTCAGTTGGCAGCGACAGTCAGAGAGGAAATCTCTACATAAATAAAATAAGAGGCCAAGATGATCCACAGCTCCCTTAGTTCTTCTCCAGCTCCCACACAGGGACAGCCTTGTGTGAGAACACTTTGAAAATATTATTTTCATACCCTCCACAATCTCATAAGGTGAGTGCTACCGTCAGTCCCATTTTACAGGCAACAAACTTGAAGCAAGAGATGTAAAACAACTTTCCCAGGGTCACACAGCCACCAAGTGAGGAAGCCAGGGTTTGGATCGGGATGTAGTTCATAATCACGGGGGGAATTCCTCTGGGAGTGGATAAAAGGAACTGAACAGGGTAATAACAAGTTCCTAAACATTACCTAGGCTTCCCAGGTGGCTCAGTGGTAAAGAATCTGCAGGTTCCATCCCTGGGTCGGGAAGATCCCCTGAAGGAGGGCATGACAGCCCACCCCACTATTCTTGCCGGGGAAACCCCATGGACAGAGGAGCCTGGCGGGCTGCAGTCCAGGGAGCCACAAAGAGTCAGACACGATCGATCAACCGGGCGCGCATGCATGCAAACATTACGTTAACTACCCCAATCCTTTAAAGAAAGCCTATTGAACATCTCCTAGAGCCAGCTGCTTTCACACTGATTTCACTTCCTTTAGTCCATGCGCCACCACCTGTAAGGTCAGTGTTTTCTCTGTTTTACCGAAGAAGGCTCCCAGGTTGCCCCGCCTACCGGGAGCAGAGCGGGGCGTGGCTTCCTGCCCGAGGATGAGGCCGGGTCTCCTGTCTCGCCAGCGGCGGGGGCAGGCAGCGTCCTGGCGTGGGTTGCTCTGCCCCTTCCCGGGAGGCTTCACCGTGAGCTCGGAGACGGGCTCAGGTGCGCAGGCCTGCTGCTCTTGGCCGGGGCTGCAGCAGCCATCGCCAGCCGCCCGCGGTGCTTTCCCAAAGGGCGGGTGCTGGCCCGCCAAGATCACAGACTTGGTCTGGTTTCTCCATGGCTTTCTTGGAGCTGGACTCTTGGTAAGAATGAGGTTTACCTACCTTACCTCCTCCAAAAGAAGGATGTTCCTGAACAACCTTCAAATCACAGAGCAGTTCATCTCCTCTTGGGGCCGCCCGCCCTGGGCCCCCGGGCATGGCTGACTGCCCGCCTCTGTGCCCACAACATTTGAGACATAAACGCCCTTCTCACTGGCTCATCCTACTGCAAACGTCTCTGTATGTGCCTGCCTCCCCCATTCACTGTGACCTCCTTAAGAACACAGCCCAAGTCTCCTTCGCCTTTGCCTCTAAAGCAGCAATCCCCAACCTTTTTGGCATCAAGGGCTGGTTTTGTAGAAGACAGTTTTTCTACAGGCTGGGGACAGGCAAGGGGATGGTTTGGGGATGATTCAAGAGCTTTACTTTTATTGTGCACTTTATTCCTATTATTATTACATCGGCTCCACCTCAGATCATCAGGCATTAGATCCCAGAGGTGGGGGACCCCTGTTCTAATGTACCTACCTAGCAAAGTGCTGGCTTAGACCAGAGCTTCTTATGTGGTTGTTATGAAAGATGTTTCACAAAAAGCACCATAACAGAGCATTTGTCAGGTTCATCAGGTTTCAAGAGAGTCATCTCAAAAAATAAACTGTGTAGCTCCCATCAAAGCTTCCCTCGGCTAGATTATGGGATTGGCAAACTTCCTCTGTAGAAGGCCAGACAGTGATTATTTCCAGTTTTTCAGGCCACATGGTCTCTTGTTTCAACTACTCAACTCTGCCGCCATAGGGTGAAAGCATCTATTGACAACATGTAAACAAATGGGTGGAGCTGAGTTCCAGTAAAACATTGTTTATAAAAGCAGGCAACCTGCTGGATTTAGCCTACAAGTGGTAATTAGTTGCCCCCTGAGGTAAATACTGAGTGTTTTTCCTTCCTCTCCACCTGTGTTTTCATCTGCCTCCCCCTTTCCCAGGCATCCAGGGCTTCTTAGGAAAAGATTATGCGTTGATGTGAGATCCCAGTGCCTGGCACTGGGACTTCCCTGGTGGTCCAGTGGTTAAGACTCTGCACTTCCAATGCAAGGGTCATGGGTTCAATCCCTGGTTGTGGAACTAAGATGCCACATGCTGTGTGGTGTGACCCCCCCCACCCCCCCAAAAAAAATGCCAAAACAAGTGTTGGGCAGTGAGCTCAGCAAATGGAAGGATGAATGTATGAAGGAGAAAGAACCCTCAGAAAAAGGTGACCACCTCCCTTCCTGTTTCTCCTCCGCACACAGTAGAGGCAGTGATGTCTCAGGTTGCATCCGATGACTGCCTGCCTTGCTCCCCGTCCTGGCAGAGCTGAGCCTTCTCTTCCTCCACAGGAGAACCTCTAAATCAGCAACGCCTCACCAGAGTCCTACCTAAGAGGCACTATAGATCTGGTTATCTAACAGACCCTGCTCAAATCATAAGACTGTCCCAACTAGCCATGTATCCTCCCTGAGCTTTAGTAAAAGGAGATTCACACCATCTCACCAAGAGGTGGGGGGTGTTAAATGAGATAATATATAGAGAGCACTCTGCACATACCTGCAGCCAGTAAAATGCAATCTGTCCTCCTTTCTCGCCCAGATAACCACTCCCCAACCTCTTCCCCGGACCCAGTCAAGTGTCTATGTCCTGCCTCTTACCTCCCTTGCTGATTTCTGCAGGACAAGTTTGCTCAGCTCCACCACCAGGCAAATCATTCACAACCCTTGCTTCACTCTCCTCATCTGTAGACTGTATAGGAACATCTGCACCCAACTTCTCTCAAGAGATAGATGAGCAAATATAGTGACTATTGGAAGGTGTCAGGCAGCTTGAGGAAATGTAGGCTTCCTACTTGCAAAATCTTAGAACATTCACTGAAAGAAAGTGATGAGAGAGAAGACTTTCCCTGGTCCTGGGGCACGCAGAGTGGAGCCTGGCTCACTCAGGGACCAGACACCCTGTGTGCATAGCATCCCCTCTTAAAACCAGCCACTAGTTCAAACCTCACTCTGGTTTTCCAGCACAACCTCCCAGTATCACCTAGAAAAATGGTTATACTTGCATATTCACAGTGAAATGGGAAAAAAATAAACAGGACCTAGCCAGTCTGTGAAGCTGAATAAAGTAAAACTGAATGCACCATCCCCTTTTTTCCTTTCTATTTTTTTCCTTTCCTTCTTTCCATTCAGTCCACTTTAGTGTCTACTCTGTGCCTTCACTCATGCCCTAAGGCAAACTAGGGCAGTGGCCATGAGGTTGGAGAGATGAGGCTGCATTTGACACATACCAAAAGGTGGAGCTGGGAGATTTCCCTGGTGGTCCAGTGGTTAAGACTTCGCCTTCCAGAGCAGGAGTTGTGGGTTCAATACCTGATCTGGGAGCTAAGACCTACATGCCTTGTGGCCAAAGAACCAGAACATAAACAACAGAGGAAATGTTGTAACAAATTCAGAAAAGACTTTAAAAAGGCGTTCCACATACAAAGATGGAGTTGGCAGGATCTGAAAAATGTTGGGAGTAAGTGGCGAACAAACAGCAACCAGAGTGGTTCAGGCATTCTGGTGCAGGGAGGCAGTGGTGGCGTTCCCTGCGGCAGGGGGCCCAGGAGGAGGGCAGAGGCTGAGCTCCATCCCACGATCCCCCTGAGAGAGCAGGGGGCGGTTGGGCTGAGACCAGAGGCCAGGAGAGAGGTGACCGCAAGAACTACTGCGGGCAGATGCTGTAGAACCCTGGGAGCAGTAAGTGTGCCCAGGGCTTGTGAACTGATGGAGATGTTTGTATAAAGGCAGAGGAGCATCACAGAGGACAGTGCATTCATTGAGAAGCACAGTCTAGTGTGACCAGAGCACGGGCCGCTAAGGTGAAGAAGGGACAAGAGCGGGTGCTGACAGGCAGCCTGAGGCAACGTTCCACATGACCTCGTGTGCCATGCTAACGAGCCAACTCCTGACCCTTGAGTTGTTGTTGTTCAGTTGCTAAGTTGTGTCTGTTTGTCACACCATGGACTATAGCACGTCAGGCTTTTCTGTCCCTCACCATCTCCCTGAGTTTGCCCAAACTCATGTCCATTGAGTCAGTGATGCTATCCAACCATCTCATCCTCTGTCGCCTGCTTCTCCTACCCTCAATCTTTCCCAGCATCAGGGTCTTTCCGATGAGTTGACTCAGCATCAGGTGGCCAAAGTATTGGAGCTTCAGCTTCAGCATCCGTCCTTCCAATGAATATTCAGAATTGATTTCCTTTAGGATTGACTGGTTTGATCTCCTTGCTCTCCAAAGGACTCTCAAGAGTCTTCTCCAACACCACAATATGAAAGCATCAGTTCTTTGGTGCTCAACCTTCTTTATGGTCCAACTCTCACATCCATACATGACTACTGGAAAAACCATAGCTTTGGCTAGATGGATCTTTGTCAACAAAGTAGTGTCTCTGCTTTTTAATATGCTGTCTAGGTTGGTCATAGGCTGTTCTTCCAAGGAGCAAGTATCTTTTAATTTCATGGCTGCAGTCACTGTCCACCATGATTTTGGAGCCCAAGAAATAAAGTCTGTCACTGTTTCCTTGAGTAGTAGCCCACAAATATTGAGCATCTACTATGGGCTAGCACTGTTCCAGGCATTAGGGACACAACAGAGAAAAAAAAGCAAAATTCCTACTCTCCTGAGGCTTACATTCTAGAGGAAGAGAAAGATCATAAATCATGAACAATATGATATGATGTCAGGTGATGAGCGCTAGAAAGAAAGTAGAGTAAAGGAATAGATAGACAGCAGAGTACTGTCTTAGGAGGTGGTGTTTTAGAGCCACTCAAATGAGCTGAAGAAAGCCATGCTGGTATTTGAGGGAGGAGCATTTCCCAATAGAAGGACTGACACATTCTAAGGCCCTGAACTGGGAATGCACTGGATAGTGTCTTGATCCACAGGAAAAGACCCTGATGCTGGGAAAGACTGAGGACATGAGGAGCCCTCTATGTAGCCGGAACCATGTAAAAGAAGGTTTGGGAGAGAGAGGAGGGAATGAGGTCAAAGTGAGAAAGGAGCATCCACTATAACTTTGAAGCAAGAGAGAAGCACATCATTCATGCCATTACAATCAAGCTATGACAATCCTGATCTGAAGCCATCACTGCATCCTGACCACCAGGTAAGAGCCTGACTTGCTCTAAGTGCCAAGCTACACTCCCCAGAAGATGCTTGGGAAGACTCTTAGCACCCATCTCCTCCAGGGTGGTTCCTGTAACTCTCATTTGTCAGCCCCAGACTTGTACCCTTGTCATACAATCTGCAGTGGACCCTTCCCCTTGACTCAAGCTTTGGGTCTCCCAAAGACCCAGCATAAGGCAAGAATCAGTCATTCCTGCTGCCAAAGAGTCATCAGAACTAGGACAAGAAACTCAAGGAAGGGAGAACATTACATCACCCTCCAGGGTGTGAGTGCTCAGGGGCCTGAGGCTTGAAGCTGCTCACACCAACCCTCTCAGGACACCGGGGTCCTGGCTCATCTCTTCCTCTTTGGGAAGTCCTCATCATTTTTACCTCCCAACACTGACCTATCAAGAGATGACTTGGAGAATCTGAGATTTTAGTGAAAATACTTCACTTAAAGAAATATGTTTCATTGAATAAATGGGAAATACACAAGCCCATTACACCAGTCAGGTTTTTCTAGAAAATTGTAATATGCTTTACTTCATGCAGTAAAACAGCACAGAGCATACAGCCATCCCATAATCTGCACGAGGTCCACAGAAAACATCAGCAGTTCTGACTTTCGTCTCCTCCTCTGGGGCTGAGAATTCAGGTATGGGACCTGATCTATGTCAGCACAGAGAAGAAAGAAAACAAGGCCTAAGACCTGGAAGGGAAGGGAAAGAGGGGCTGGTAGGCCCTTAGTAATGCTTTTTCTCCTTTCTCAACCTCCTCAGCTCCAAACATCATACTCTGTTTAAGGCATCTTAGAACTGAATATTTGAACTGGAAAACGTCTCAGACGTCAATGTTGTAATTGCTCTTACGACTGAAGTGACAGCATGCATGCACACGAGTCACCCAGAGCGTGGTATTTGTCACGGCAGCCACTGCAGACTAACACTGTCCATTTCCTGCAAGTGAAAGTTACCAGCCCTTCATTCTGCATCCAGCCATCATTTATTCCATCTCATCTTCAACTCTGGTTTTTGCTGTTGTTTTGTTTTGGCCAGACTGCATAGCTTCTGGGATCTTGGCTCCCCAACCAAGACTGACCTCAGTCCCAAGAGTGAAAGCACAGAGTCTTAACCTCTGGACTGCCAGGAAAGCCCCTGGGTTTTTTTTCCTTTAAAAAAAATTCTTAAAACTTTTTCATTTACGTACAGTTGATTTACAAGGTGTTAATTTCTGCTGTAGAGCAGTGATTCAGTTATACCTATAAATATTCTTTTTCATGTTCTTTTCCATTATGCTTTATTGCAGGATATTGACTAGAGGTCCCTATGCCATACAGTAAGGCCTTGTTTTTATGGAGTTAAAACAGAGGCCCAAGAGCAGTTAGGCTAGATGTCGGTCACAGAGCTAATATATGGCATAGCCAGGTGTAGAATGCAGGTCTCAGGCCTCTCATCTGTTTATGATTAAAAGATGTCCAAACAGGGCTTCCCTGGTGGCTCAGTGGTTAAAAAAAAAAAGGAAAAAAAAAAATCTGCCTGCACAGGAGACATGAGTTCAATCTCTGGTCCAGGAAGATCCCACATGCCTTGGATCAGCTAAGCTGGTGTGCCACAACTTTTGAGTCTGTGCTCTAGAACCTGGGAATCTCAACTACTGAGTCCACGAGCCACAACAGCCTGTGCCCAAAGCAGAGGACAGAGGCAGCTTAGAGGAGCAGTGCTCAGTGGGATCAGCTCTGCTCCGGCCAAGGTCTGAGGGGCAGCACTGCAGATCAGGAACTCCATTTCTTCTGTGCACAAAGTATTAATCAAACCTCTCAGGGAGTTTGCACAGCACTAGCCAAACTCACCAGAGTTCAACTGATACATCAAAACATTGGTGTATTTATCCCAAGGAGAACCACTCCTGCCAGGAAAAGCAGGTTGGGGATGTGCAGGGTCTTCTCTCCCAGTCTCCACGGATATGACATGCGGGTGGTGGGAGGCAAATGGAGCTCTCCAGTAGTTGGGCAGGGAGAGTCTAGGCGAGACACTTGTCTCTCCATGTCTCAGTTCCCTCTTGGTGACATGGGACTGATATCAGTCGAGCTACCATGTGCAGTGATGATGAGGTTTGTAGGCGATCGCATGGAGAGTGCCCGGTGCCAAACCTGGCTCGTGGCTGGTGCTCATACAATGGCCACTGAAAGACAGCTGGAGTGAGGGATGCCTGACCGTCACCGTACCCAGGGTTGTGGAGCTGCCCCATTCCCGCTACAGGGAGAGAGCTGAGAAGGCAGCCTTAGCACAGAGGACACCTACCTCCAAACCCTGAAACTGTGGTTTTCCTCTTACTAGATGCCAGGTTGCTTCTCCAGCCTCCATCAGAGCTTCTTGAAGTCTGCAAACTACCCAGGAGTTGGCTGAAGTCTGTTTGGGGCAGTGTCTGTCTGTTTTACTTTACAGAACTGGATACCTCTAGGAGGGGTATTCTACCTATAGTTCTCTCCAAGGTCCCCACCACTCCCTATTGTGTCATACCAGGACACATTTCCTTACTTAAAACTGGCTGCTTGAGAACTCCCTGGTGATTCACTTGTTAGGACTCCAAGCTTCCACTGCAGGGGGCACAGGTTTGATCACTAGTCAGGGAACTAAGATCCCACAAGCCACAAGGCACAGCCAAAAAAAAAAAAAAAAAAAAAACTTACCTGCTTGAGTTTGTAACACCACCCTCCCTCTCAGGCTATCAGGTGAAAGAACACACCCATGGAGGCACCGATCGTCTTTAGCATCAATCACATATTCTCCGGGGTACAACTTGGTAACCTTGGTGAGAAGTTGGGATTTCCCAGATGTCTGCATCAGCGAACACATTTACCAACCATCTCTCAGCGTGAGATGATTTTTTTTCATAAAGTTAACTTCATCCTTAGGTATTTATTACTTGTTCCTGACCCTTTCCCCTATCATACCGCTATCTTCCTCCCAGCCCATGCGAGAAGAAATATGGGGAAATGTCATCGTAGATTTGACTGCCACACTGCTGGGTCTTGATTCTACATCGGGCACCACGGTAAGAGCTGCTGACCCAGTGCTCAGAATGCAGCTCAGAATGCAGCACTGAGCTTGCTCAGTGCAGCAGGACGGACGGACTGGCGGGTTCACTGAACAAGAGAAGATATACTGGCTTCTTGTAGCTGCTGTAACAAATTATCACAGGCGATGATTTGAAACATCAGAAGTCGATTGTCTCACAGCTCTGGAGGTCAGAAGCTCTCAATAAATGTGCTGACAGGGCCCTGGGATCTGGGCTGTGGATTAAAATCACTCCTCCCTCTTCCACCTCCTGCTGGCTGTTGGTGTTCTTTGGTTTGTAAAGACATCACTCCGGTCTCTGTCTCCAGATACAGCGCCTTGTCCTCTGTGTGTCTCTCAAATCCCCTCCTGCTTCTCTTATGAGGACACGTATGACTGCATTTAGGGCCCGCTCAGATAATACAGGATAAACTCTTCCTATTCAGATCCCAACTCAGTCATATCTTCCATCACATCAGGTAACATCACAGGCTCTGGGGTTAGGAAGAGGATGTATCTCGGGGATGGGAGGAGAGGGGGCTTTGTGCAGCCTACCACAGAAGATAGCATTGCAGCTGGCCCTTTGAAAGTGAAGAGGAGTATACCCGATGGCAAAGGGTGAGGAACACATTCAGAGATGTGGAGACAGGAGAGTCCCGAGTCCTCCTGGGAGCCCAGAAGCTGGTGTGTTAGGGGGTCTTGATGGAGGAGCCTGAGGCTCTGGTGGCAGGTCAGGAGCAGAACGCAAAGTGCTCGTGCAGTGTCCGAGCTGTTGCTGCATCCTACAGGCAGTGAAGAATCGTTAGACAGTTTAAAATCTCCAGTTCTGGACATTTGTTCCAAAAGGTAACACTGCCATCATTACGAGAGCATCTCCTTTGCCGCAGGCTATGGTCTCAGCACTGGTGCTATGGAGAGGAGGTGAGGAGGCCCGCTGTGCTCCCAGACATGGGGGGAGCACGGTGGGGTCTGCAGAATGCTAACACCTGCCCACACCCATTAAGGGGCTCACTTTCTAGGCGGGAGCTTTCTCTCTTCTGAAGGCCAGACTATTAGCCCTGTGACTATAATCTGGTACTCCTAACATCCTCCTTTCATTCATGTATTTGTATTAAAGTACAGTTGATTTACCATAGTGTGCTGGTTTCAGGCATAGAGCATAATGATTCAGTACTTTTGCAGATAATACTCCATTACAGGTTATCACAAGGTAATGGGTATAATTCCACGTCCTGTATCCTTGTTGGTTATCTATTTTACATGTAAAAGTTTGTATCTGCTAACCCCATACCCCTAATTGTCGCACTCCTCTTCCCTCTCCTCTTTTGTAACGCAAGTCTGTTTTCTGTGTCTGAGTATCTGCGAGTTTGTTTCTGTTTGCATATGTATTCACTTGCATTAGGATTCCCTGGTGGTTCAGACGGTAAAGAATCATCTGCCTGCATCAGAGACGGCTGCTGAGGGGCTTATGAGATGTTATCAATGTTTCATTCTCTGCTAAGTGACGGTGACATGAATATTTTCTTTACAATTAAACTATATATTTAGGCTTTAAAAAAAAAAATGTGCCTGCAATGTAGGAGATCCGAGTTTGATCCCTGAGTCAGGAAGATTCCCTGGAGAAGAAAATGGCAACCCACTCTATTATTCTTGCCTGGAGAATTCCATGGACAGAGGAGCCTGGTGGGCTACAGTCCATGGGGTCACAAAGAGTCAGACACGACTGAGCAACTAACACTCACTTGTATTATTTTTTAGATTCCACATCTAAGTGACTAATACTTCCTTTTAAAGTAAAGTGATATTTTGCCAGGCTCCCCCCAGCAGTGATGAGGTCTATTGTGGGAGATCCCAGGAAGAATGAGCTTGGAGAGGGCGTGAAGAAAATGTTTACATGCAAAGACTATGAGCTCCGGTGGACCAGCCTGCCGGGGTTGGGTTGGTTGTTTGTCTGTCTGTCTGTGGGAAGCCTAGGGCCCTCCATCCTTTAACCTTTCACAGATACTCTTTCACAATGACTTCATGAAGAGCAAAAGGCTGACACTGTGTATGTGTGCCCATTATGTACTTACTTCTTGTTCCTGACACATGGCCCTCTTATACCACTGCCATTTCTCCTGCCTTATACTTCTGGAAGAAACCAGTGGAGATGTCACCACTATTTTACAAACACATCTGCATTTGACAAATAGGAAAGGAAAAGCTCAGAGAGGCTGAGTGACCTGCCCAGATTCTCATGACTGTGATCTTAGAGCTGGAATGGACATTTAGGACTGTTTTCCCAACTCCAGGCAGAGCGTAAGCTGCTTTCTTCAAGACAAGGTGCACATGTTATCATCTGTGTATTCCCAGGTGCCTGACACACAGTCAGATCTCAGGAAACACCCAGTGAAGGACTGGCCAACCTAGAACTTCTCTTGGTCTCCTGACCCCCAAGACTGTGCTCTTTCCCACACACAAAACTGCTTACCAAGACCCTGCTCACAGCCAGCTGTCGCCTGCTCTTATATTTCTAGTTCATATACCATCTCACGTCTTTTCTGCTCCCAAAGTCCCCTCCCCAGACCCTCCTTAGAGATCTCAGCCACCAGGTCATCTGAGGACCATCTCCAACTCTGAGTCATTCCATTCAGCTCTGGCCTGCCCTCCCTCACTTCAGTGACACAGAAGATATAACATGAACGTGCTGGGAGCAAAAGCTCAGGTTTTGAAGCCAGTAAGTCCCTCAGCTCTGCCCGAATTTAATGCACTAATATGCCAGGAGGTTGCCCATCCCCAACACCTGCCTCCTGCCACAGTCACTCACCCATCCATCCAGTCCACACATATTTAAGGAGTTTATACGCAGTACAAGCCCTGTGTTGGTCACTGACTCAGGCATTAGAAAAATGATTATTCATTTACTCATCCAGTCATGCAACATTTACTGAACACCCACCACCAGGATGGTGAGTAGGTTTCATTTAGGTCACAGAGCCAATAACAATTGACAATAACAATTTTGAGAAGGACTGTGGGGTTTTTTCTTCCAGGGGAAGAGCGTTGAGATCAATTACTGACCCCTGCTGTGAGTGCAGACCAGGGGACTGGCGGCACGCCCACATTACGTGTGAGTGTGTGGGCACTGAGTCACAGGTGAAAAAGCCCCGTTTTCCACTCACAGTTTTGTAATGGATGGCTTCATTCTTTAGAATTGCAAATGGAGCAGATAAATGGACAGAGATCTTCTCAGTTCAAATGCCCCATTTTTTGTGTGTGCATTCGGGAAGCACTGGACTTCCCAAATGGCTCAGTGGTGAAGAATCTAACTGCCAAAGCAGGAGATGCAAGTTCGATCCCCCATGTGAAGGAGAGGAGGAGGAAATGGCAACCCACTCCAGTATTCATGACTGAAAAATCCCATGGACAGAGGAACTTGAAGCGCTACAGTCCAAAGGGTCTCAAAGAGTCAGACACCACAAAGGACTGAACACAACTGGGAAGCAAAACAAGGACATCTACCTGGTCTGGCATCTATAAGAGAAGATTCAGTTTGCCGGGAAACTCATGATGGGTCTTCGGAAAGGATCACCACCTCCCCGCACATTGCTGCACTGACCTCCGAGTTCTGTTCCATTGCAGACGCTGTTCCCTGTGCTGGCCACACAGGGCATGGTGGGGGCTCTGATTTGTGTGGTCGTTTCTTCGCTGGGTTTGCTCAGTGGTCCCCTCTGCGACACAGCAGTGGAGGCTACACCTACCCTTTCAGGAAAGACTCCCTGGAGTGGACAGCACTTATGGCCTTGGGTCGGTGTCTACCATGTAAAGATGATGCAGTGATGGCTACAAAGAGTGTGTGCTCTCAGAACTGACCGAGCAGTAGTGGGGCCAGACACTTCAATCAACACCTGGTGCCTTGCTCCTTTTTCCATACCAGATCGACGGTTTCCTCCCAAACGACCAGTCTCTAGAAGAATCTCTGATTGGCCAAAGCAAAGAGTGCCCCATGAAATAAACAGCTCCCCCAAGGGGTTTAATACAATACCCGATCCCTGGTTCGGGAAGATCCCCTGGAGGAGGGCATGGCAATCCTCTCCAGTATTCTTGCCTGGAAAATCCCAGGGAGAGAGGAGCCTGGTGGGCTACAGTCCACAGGGTCACAAAGAGTCAGACAGGACTGAAGTGACTTAGCTCATACGCACTTGACTTCATTAGCTCTTATTATTAAACTCAATGAGTATGTGCTGAGGGCCTGCTTAGCACTGACTAGGCACTGTGATAAGGGGACGGATTTCAAAAGAAGGATAAGACCAGCTGCTTATTTTTAACTTGCCTGTTCACGATCTAACTGGGGAGACAATAGCCAAATTTAGAGTTTGTTTTGTGATGATCTCAAGCCTATCAATAAGCATTGCTGTGGTTGGGCCAGCCCTTGTGGTTCTTATTATGATTTCAAGATGCTCTTTAGCATTAACCATCAAGAAACTTTGAAAAAACAAAGGTTTTTTATTTCTAAGACCTGGAGATTACACAGCCCACAGCAAGGAGGGGAGAGGGGTGCTGGAGAAGGGAGTGTGTGGGCCTTTAATTTTGTTTTCACTGGGGTTGAGGGTGGGGGTCTAAGGTTCCCAGGCTCACTCTTTATTGATGAATATAAAATAAAGAAAGAGTTTAAAGCACAGGAACAGAAAAGACAGGTGGCCCCAACAATCAGTTATTGAAATCAACCAAGATCTGTGAATCAAAGGTACCTCAGTCGGGCAGAGGCCCGACTCTATATTTGGGCAAGAGGCCTGCACTGTATTTATTCAGATAGCAATAGTGGATTCCTAGCAATCAAAGCTGAAGTCATACATTTGCATTACAAAAAGAAATACCAGCTGTCAGGGTTTACATGCACACATATCCTGAATGGCAGACCTGGTGACGCCGACAGCTTTTCCTCAAGTAACAGGGAAAGAAATCCAGAGTCACTGGTTGAGAAAGACGCTGCCTCTCTTCTCATGTCACGTTCCCCCAGGTAGAGCTCACCCACCCCCATGGCTTTCAGAACCCTCCATCTATTCATACAAATAATCCCCAAATGTCTGTCTCCAGCCCAGCTCTTTCTTCTAAATTCCTGATCCAGATATCAAATGATCTGTTTGAAATCTCCCCTTGAGCATCTCATGTCATTTCAACATTGGTTTGTTCAAACTCTGGTATTCCCTCTCCACTTCTGCTCTGTCGTCGCCAGCCCGTTAGAAGGCACCTGAGACCCGTGAGTCTTTGATTCTTCCCCCTTCTCGTGCCCGCATCCAGTCCACTCCCAGGTCCTATCGGCTCCGGCTCGACCATACACCTTGACTCCGGCTGCTGCTCTCCATGCGGTCTGTCTTCACCCCGTTCCAATCTGCAGCTCCCTCTGCCTCTGTGCCTACACCTCCAGCGAGCACCTCAGTTCCGTCTTGCCCATCAGTCCTTTCGCTGGAGATGAGCCGGGGATGGGGGTGGGGTGTGGGGAGCGGGGTGTGAAACATAAAAGTGCTGATGAAGGTCAAAAAATCTTTGCATTGAAGGAACTTGGAATCTCACTGAGAACTCAACAGATGAGTAAGGATATGGGCGAAGACAGAGATTAAAGGCAGAGATACCAAATAATATGGAACTCTATAGATACAGGGCCTGAAAACATACTCCATTTTCTTTGTCCTACTAGTACCCTCTGATTCCACATTTTCCTTACAGTTTTTGCTTATATGCTGTTTCCTCTTACAACTCAATGCCCTCTCCAGAGCTGCCGCCTGCTTCAAGGCCAGGTGACTCCATCTTTTCACACAAAAACTC
This sequence comes from Odocoileus virginianus, assembly GCF_023699985.2. Taxonomy (NCBI): domain Eukaryota; kingdom Metazoa; phylum Chordata; class Mammalia; order Artiodactyla; family Cervidae; genus Odocoileus; species Odocoileus virginianus. The sequence continues at coordinate 387,442 of NC_069701.1, forward strand.
TGGTTACTCTAGACCTCTGCTTTCTATGAAATAATTATGAATATATTTCCTACTGCATGGCAGGCACTGTGCTGATATCTAATCCTCCCAACCCAGTTGTTGGTATTGATGCCATTTTGAGCCCCATTTTATATATAGGGAAACTGATGTAGAATCTGCCTGCCAAAAAAGTTTGATCCCTGGGTCGGGTGGGAAGATCCTCTGGAGAAGGAAATGATAACCCACTCCAGTATTCATGCCTGCGAAATCCCAAGGACAGAGGCGCCTGGTGGGCTACAGTCCTTGGGGTAGGAAAAGAGTCAGACACAACTTAGCAACTGAACAACAAAAACTGATGTACAGAAACACGTCACTGTTGGAACCAGGGTAAGCTGCATGTTGATGCATATGTCAATCAATGGCGTATTATTCTGAATGAAAGTAACTTAAAAAAGAGATGAGGCAAGGCCACTCTGACCCTCCTCTCTGTCTCCCTGAAAGCAGAAAATAAATCTCTCACATCAAAGGTACACTCTTTACACCTGAGGGTAAAAGGACACCCTTATCACCAGAGACAGAGAGTTCAGGGCCAAGAATCCTGTATAAGCAGGTCCTGTTACTTCTTTAATTTACTACCCAAACTCAAACTGTTCATATTCTTTACTAATCAAGCACCTAAACCTAAGTTTCTTTGTCTTGTCAAATCCTCACAAATTTACTGTTTGTCTAAAGAGTATAAAAGCTGCCTCCTTTGGAGAATTCCCCAGTGGTCCAGTGATTAGGACTCCACACTCTCACTGCGCAGGGTTCAACCCCTGGTCCAGGAGCCAAAATTTCATAAGCTGAGTAGTGCAGCCCCTCCTCCCCCAAATAGCTGCCTTCTTTGGCCATTTTCAGCTCTTATTTCTATGAGACCTCCATGGGCATGAATTAAAATGTGTTTCTTTTTCTCCTATTAACCTGTGTTGTATCAGTTTTTGGTATTACTCCAACCACAAGAATGCAAAATGTGCAGAGGGACCATTTCCCCTTCCCCGACAAAGTGTATCAAGAACTTCCTAGGATCCAGGTCTATGGAAATTCAGACCTCTTGTTGTTAACCTTTTATTTATTTGTTTATTTGGGGGCCACGCCGGGCACCTTGCAGGATCTCTGCACGGGTTCCCGCTGCAGAGACTGAACCCACGTCCCCTGCAGTGCGAGCACAGAGTCTTAGACACTGGACGCAGGGACGGGCTGAGCCTGAGCTCTGAGCCACCCCTCACTGCCCCGGGAGCTTTAGCGCAGTCCACACCTTGTGCTGCCCGATTCCCGTTCCTTCCGGCACGCCCGTGCGCAGCTGCGCCCGTACCCGCAGAGCCTCGCTGAGACGCTGCGCTGTCACAGGGAATTTCCACCCTCTACCAACGGGCGATCCTAGATGTGCCATCCTCACAGAGACGAGAGTGCTATATTAGCCCAGTGCCTCTCACACACTTCCAGCTCTCCCCCTTTCCTGTCTCTCAAAACCAAACTAAAGGTCTCCCCTGTCCTGGCAGGAGCAGCTACTTACCCAACCAGCCCACCTGGGCCACCTGCCAAGAGACTGAGCAGGCCATCCTCCGGACAGAGTCTTCTTCTCCATCCTCCTGGGCATCAGAGTGGGGGAAGCTGTTCTCTGCCTCAGCCGTGTTGTCAGCAGACTCCGACATCTTCTGCAGTACATGCGTCCGAAAAAGACAGATCGGTGCATCTAGAACCCAGGAATTTTCAAGTCATATCCCCTGATCTATTCCTCACATCTCCCTCCTGCCCTGACCCCACACTCCCAGAGGTAATCCAATAATTGGGAAATGCCTTTTGAAATGCATAACTTCATTTGCCACCTGGGGCTTCATTTTCTTTCAGGAGAACATAACTGTCTTATGACCAGCCTAAGAAATTGCAACTGATTGGCAGAGTTTCCTGGATTCAGAAGGACTAGATTTGGTGAATATCAATCCCCAGCGTACTGAGAAGCTGAAGAAAAGTCCCCAGTTTTTATAAAAGTCATCAGTTTCGATATTCTTTGCTTGAATCTGGATTGTCATTTCCCCCAAATATTCTCTGCGAATAATATAAGAAGTCATAAGGCTGTAAATACTTTTTAACATTTTTAACAATAATAATAATAGAGACCTAATTGTATTCAGTTGTTTCCATATTCCAGGCCAGGTGCTAAACACTTTATCTACATTATTTCAGTTAATCCTACAAAAAAAGTGGCATTACAAAGTCATCATACTGATGAGGAACTCCAGTTCAGAGAGGTTCAGTTACCCAAAGTCAATAAATCTAAGTTTTGAATTTGAACCTGTTTCCAACATTTATATTCTTGACCGCTCTCTCCAGTAGTATTCAAACCACTGGACTAGCTCCGTGGATTGTAATAGATGTTATTCATTTACCAAACTGGGGGTGAAGGAGATTCTGTGGTCAAGTTGCTGCTGCTAAGCCGCTTTAGTCGTGTCTGACTCTGTGCGACCCCACAGACGGCAGCCCACCAGGCTCCCCCATCCCTGGGACTCTCCAGGCAAGAACACTGAAGTGGGTTGCCATTTCCTTCTCCAATGCATGAAAGTGAAGTCGCTCAGTCGTGTCTGACTCTTAGCAACCCCACAGACTGCAGCCCACCAGGCTCCTCTGTCCATGGGATTTTCCAGACTAGAGTACTGGAGTGGGTTGCCATTGCCTTCTCCACGTGGTCAAGTTAAACAATGTGTCATAGGTTTCTCTGCTGCAGGACTTGTCAGAACCTTTACAAAGCCAGTGTGCAGAGCTAATATCCAGGAGAATAGCAAATGCACAATTTCCCAGAAGTCTTATTTGGCCACAAAATGCTTTTCTACAGAAAAATTTTTAATGGGGCTAATATTTCCATGGAGCACACTTTGAAAAGGACTACATGGCTTCGTGATGAGGTCGATCCTACCTTATGAGACTTTTCCAAACCACCAGAGAACAGAAGAAAATATGGGACAAAACAGGTTAGGTTGACTGCTCTCCTGTGTTTTAAAAAAAGAAAAAAGTTTTGCTACAATTGCTGGAATCAGAAGTTTGTTCTTCAGACTTCCTCGCTGTCTTTGCAGAACATTTTATTTTTTTAGTTTTCATTGATGTACAGTTGATTTACAGTGTTGTGTTAGCTTTAGGTGCACAGCAAAGTGATTCAGATACGTGTATAACATATACATATACGTGTGTACATCTGAGTATATGCATATACATTCTTTCTCAGATGCGTTCCTATTTAGGTCATTACAAGATATGGAATACATTTCCTGTGCTATATAGTAGGTTCTTACTGTTTATTTGTTATTTACCTTTTTTATATTATATAAATATGTATTATAATATATGTAGTATGTATCTGTTAGTCCCAAACTCCTCATTTTTTATCCCTCTCCTTCAGTAACCATAAGTTTGTTTTCTATGTCTGTGAGTCTGTTTCTATTTTGTAGGTAAGTTTATTTACATCTTTTTTAGATTCCACAAATAAGTCATATCATATGATATTTGTCTTTCTCAAAACAAACTTTTTTAGTTTATTTGTAATTGGAGGATAATTGCTTTACAATGTTGTGTTGGCTTCTGCCCTACAACAACGTGAATCAGCCGTGAGTACACATGAAACAGACATTTTTAAGAACTCAGTTTTCCATACAAGCCATGGCAGTTCCCAAAGAAGCATCAGTTTCTGCTTCAGGAAGCAAACTAATGGACCTTGCATAGCTGACTGCTCCCATAAATGATCATATCCAGGGCCCTTGCTAGCCCACATGACACATTTGTACAAATTACTAATAGTAAAGAAAGCCAATATTACAGTTGGCAAGTAGACAGAGCTGATGGCAAATTTGTAAGAGGGGCCTTCTCTGCAGATTAATGCCTATTTGGGGTGGAATAATGCCTGACCCTCCCCTACCCCCCAGAATTCATATTTACAGAAATGTGTTAAATATTCCCTTATTTGGAATCAGGGTCTTTGTTGAAGTAGTTAATTAAAATTAAGTCATACTAGATTAGAGTAGAGGAGAAGGCAATCGCACCCCACTCCAGTGCTCTTGCCTGGAGAATCCCATGGACGGAGGAGCCTGGTGGGCTGCAGTCCATGGGGTCACTAAGAGTTGGATACAACTGAGCAACTTCACTTTCACTTTTCATTTTCATGCACTGGAGAAGGAAATGGCAACCCACTCCAGTGTTCTTGCCTAGAGAATCCCAGGGACGGGGAAGGCTGGTGGGCTGCCGTCTATGGGGTTGCACAGAGTCAGACACGACTGAAGCGACTTAGCAGCAGCAGCAGATTAGAGTAATTCTATCGGGATGGGGAATACATGTAGATCCATGGCTGATTCATGTCAATGTATGACAAAAACCACTACAATAATGTAAAGTAATTAGCCTCCAACTAATAAAAATAAATGAAAAAAAAAAAAGATGTGGCACATGTACACAATGGAATATTACTCAGTCATAAAAAAGAATAAAATAATGCCATTTGTAGCTACGTGGATGGATCTGAAGATTATCTATGGAGTGAAGTCAAGACACATAAAGACAAATATCATTTAATATCACTTGTATGTGGACTCAAAGAAAAACCAATGCAAATGAACTAATTTACAAAACAGAAATAGAGTCACAGATGTAGAAAACAAAGTTACAGTTATCAGAAGGGAAGGGGAGAGAAGGATCAGTTAGGAGGTTGGGATTGACAAATACGCATTAGTATATATAAATAGATAAATAATAAGAACCTACTGGACAGCACAAGGAGCTCAACTCATTGCTCTTCAATGACCGATCTGGGAAAGAATCTAAAAAAGAGTGGATGTGTATGTATGTGTGTGTGTGTGTGTGTGTGTATACACACAATTCACCTTACTGCACACCTGAAACACAATATTGTAAATCAACTATACGCCAATAAAAATTATTAAAAAAAAAAAAAAGGAGTAACTCTAAATCTAATGGACTCCCCAGGTGGCACCAGCGGTAAAGAACCCACCTGCCAATGCAAGAGACATAAAAGATGCAGGTTCGATCCCTGGGTCAGGAAGATCCCCTGGACGAGGGCATGGCAACCCACTCCAGGATTCTTTCCTGGAGAATGCCATGGACAGAGGAACCTGGCAGGCTACAGTCCATAGGGTCAAAAAAAGTCAGATACAACTGAAATGACTTAGCACATGCACGAAATCTAATACGACCAATGACCTTCTGAGAACAGGAGACACACACAAACAGAAGGCCCCGAGGTGGTAGAGGCAGAAAATGAAGCTATGCTGCCACAAATGAAGTGATGCCAAAGATTGCCAGCAACCACCAGCGGCCACCAGCGACCACCAGCAGCCACCAGCAGCCACCAGCGACCACCAGTGGCCACCAGCGGTGAGGAGACAGACATTGTACAGATTCTCCCCCTGAACTTCCATGAATTTTAGCCTCCAGGACTATGAGTGGATAAATTTCTGCTCTTTTTGTTGGTGGTGGTACTGGGGGAGATTGGCCGTGCCGTGTGGCTTGCAGGATCTTAGTTCCCTGACCAGGGATTGAACCCAGGCTCTTAGCAGTGAAAACACAGAGTCCTAACCACAGGACCAATAGGGAATTCCCAAATTTCTGTGGTTTTAAGCCACCTAATTAGTCATATAGCAGCACTCAGATACACATACATTGTCCCACACCAGGGCGTAGGCAAGGTGGGCACAGGCTGCATTCCCGCCCCCGCTCGCCTGGACCTCTCACGGCCTTGTGCAGAAACATCCTACTCAGACGGAGGGGGCCCTGCTGATGGCACAAACACCCATCTGCCTTGCTACGCCAGGCTGTTCCTTCAGCTTCCCTTTAGCCCTCCGACTGACATGAAGCAGACACACAGCCCCCAGAGAGGGAGGTGCCCAGAACCTGCAATGAGCCCAGCACTGCCCAGCCCCTGCGACTGTGCTCTCAGCCCTGACAGTGCTGAGGTGTCATCCCCTGGGGAAAACTGGGCTTTAGGGAGGGGGTGTCTTTAAAAGAGTCAGTCTGTCACATTGAATGTCTCTATATGGCCCAAATACTGTTTCCCTGGGTGGGAAAAAAAATCCAAAGCAAAAAGTTTTATTAGCTTTTCTCCATTAAAACACCCTCTGTGTAAAGTGATGGATTTGAAGCAAGGGTGGAGAAAGGTTTGCTGCCTCCAGCAAAAGTCCTTCTTGTGGTTCTTCCTTTGGTGAGTAAAAGGGATGTGGAGTTAAAAACACCGAGGAACAAACATTCTGTGGCCAATAAAGTGGGTGGAGGAGGCACTGAGCTGGGGCCCCAGCTCGTAAAGACAGCAGAGTTCAGCTAATGCCTTCCATCAAGGGCTTTGGAGGGCAGAAAGAATATCACCAGCATTTTAAAGTGGGGCCAGCCAGAAAATGATTCATGATCAGTCCACTAAAAAAGGTGCTTATTGCCAAATGGAAAAGAACTCTCTGAAATTAAATAGAAACAGTTGATTTTCGAAGCTGACTTAGGTCTACTTCAGCTACAAACAATTATTTCCTGAGTTTTTACACTATGCAAAACAAAGTGCCTAAACAAAGGAGAGATGGTTGGGCTCTCAGTTCTGGAAGAAGAGGTTTAAGCAGAAGGCAGTTCAGTGCATAGCCACCACGATGCAAGGCAGAAGCAGGGAAGGTGGTCACTTCTACCTCAATCTCTGTGTTTGCAAGCGTATGTCACTTTTTATCATTCTTTACTCTCTCAAGAAAAGCCACGTTTTCCAGATCAGAGTTAACTGACATTGTTTTTTCCAAACTTGTATTCTGGATATTTACAGTGTTGATATAACATGAAATGTCTGTTATTGAAAATACATAGAAAATAGCTCTTCATGATGACTTTAAAGATTCTTTACCCTTTATGCTTTGCTACAGTATAACAGTTTCCACACTTTTCAGAATGAGAACTTTGACTTTGATAATTATAAAATATGTGAGAAAATAGACTTTACCATTTTATGAAAATCTTTTGGAATACTCACTTATCTGCTGTGTCTGATGAAACACTCTTTTAGTTCTGACACTGACTTGAGAGAAACTTCATGGGTGAGAGGCTCATTTTCAAACCAGCATCTGGTATTTCTCCCAAGTCAAATGGGAAGCAATAATTTTGAAGGAGAGAGATGTAATATAGGGAGTAGAGTGGATCCAAGTAGCTTTGGAAAAAATGGAAATGTTTCTTTGACTAGAAACTATAAGGCTAAAGACAAAGGGAACTGTATATAAACACTGTCCTCTAAAACTGCTTCTCCCAGGAACATGAATGACCAATTTTGGAACTGCTATCCATGTATAAGGAAGTTGATTGGTGGATGGTGGAAGCCAGGTTTCTCACTGCTGTAGGAATAATTTTCACAGATAAGAAAAGAGGGGAAGTCTAGAATAATCCATGTAGTACTGGATTACAGTCAAGGACATCAATAGAAACTCGTGTTTGGTTTAAAATAGATACAGATGGACAGGTACAGAAATACAGACATGTGTGTATGCATGGGTTATTATACACACATGTATTTCCTGCTGAGAGAGCTAGGAGCAGTGACACCCTAGTAGCAATGAGCACATCCAGTTCCAAGATCTTGGTTTCTAATGTCATTCTCTACTAAAAGCAATTTGGGTCCCTTGAAGAAATGACTGATCCTAGGATGAGGATAAAGAATAAAGAAGAGTTGGAGCATATTACTGTGCCAGAAAGCAAGAAATTGCTCAAAAAGAAAAAACACAGAACATGAAATAAGCACATTGAGGGGACACAGGAGCCAACCTGAAATAGCTCCCAAGGGCCAAAGCAGAAACAAATTGAGCAACAAAATAAGTAAGTATCAGATTATAGCCCAAGTATAAAATAAATATCAATGTCAATGCTGATATAAATAAATGATTGATTAAATAAATAGAGAGAAACCAATCTTTTTTAAGAAGATTTTCAAGTAATTTTTATAGATACTCCTGTGTCTGTGAAATGGACTTCAGTCCCCCACCCCTTTAAATGTGGACTGCGCTTCCAAAGGGCTTCCGCCATGGCTCAGTTTGTAAAGAATCTGCCTGCAATGAAGAACACATGAGTTTGATCTCTGGATCAGGAAGATCCCCTAGAGAAGGAAATGGCAACCCACTCCAGTGGTTCCAAAAATAGAGTGTGAAAAGTGGGGGGAAAGTAACTTTATAGTGCAGCAAACTAGGAAACACCACCTTGGCCAGGTGATATTTTAATTGAGATTAACAGGGGGCTTCCCAGGTGGCCTAAGGGGTAAAGACCCTGCCTGCCAATGCAGGAGACATAAGAGAAGCAGGTCTGATCCCTGGGTCAGGAAGATCCTCTGGAGAAGGTAATGGCAAGCCACTCCAGTATCCTTGCCTGGAGAATCCCATGGGGAGCCTGGAGAGCTCCATAGAGTCTCAGAGTTGGACACAACTGAAGTGACTATAACATCATCAGTAATATATCATGTTGATAACAAGTACTTTTTATATTATGTGATGAGCAGGGCACTTCGCCTCTGTGCTCTCCCTCCCAAAATCCATACACCAAAAATATCAGACAAGCAAACTGAGAGTCATTCTATAAAATACATCTGACCAACATGCCTCAAAATTATCAAGGTCACCAAAAACAAGGAAAATCTAAGCAACCGTCATAGCCAAGAGCAGCCTAATGAGGCATGATAATTAAACACAACATCAGATCTTAGATGGGCTCTTGGAACAGAAAAAGGACATTAGTCAGAAAACTAGTGAAATTTAAATAAAATGTAGAGACTAGTTAATAGAAATGTACCAACAATGATTTCTTAGTCATGACAAAATTACCATGGTAATGTAAGATGTTCACATGGGGAAAGAAAGTGAGGAGAATATGTAAACTGGCTGCACTACTGATGCAATTTTTCTATAATTCTAAAACTATTCTAAAATGCTTAGAGGCATCAGTATAAACTCACGTTTAACTTAATAGAGATACACAAGGATAGTTACAGAAATGCAAATGTGTGTATATGCACGGCTTAATTATATATACATTTGACCTTTCATATCCACAGGTTCTACAACCACAGATTCAGCCAACCTCAGAGTGAAAATATTTGGGGAAAAAAATTCTAGAAACTCCCAAAAAGCAAACTTTTAGTTTGCTGTGCTACAAATTTTTACATAGCATTTACATTGTAGGAGATATTATAAGCAATCTAGACATGATTGAAAGTATGTATAGTATGTAGAAGGATGTGTGTAAGTCATATGCAAATACCACACCACTTTTATGTAAGGATCATGTGCATCCTCAAATTCTGGGATCTGCAGGAGTCCTAGAACCAATCCTAGCCAGATACCAAGGGATAACTGCATATATATTTCCTTGCTGTGTCTGCTGAAAGAGCTAGAAACAATGATATCTCAGTAATAATAAGCATACCCAGTGCTCATTTTTTTTTTATTTTAAAATAATTTATTATTTAAATTTTATTAAATTTATTATTATTAAAAAAGAAAGGAAGAAAGAAGTAAATGGGTTTCTTTGACTAAGAGGCTTTGAGCTTCCCAACCTATCCAAGCAGCAGTCCAGAATTATCCAAAATTGGACACAGACTTGTAGGGGAGCAAAATTTGACACCCCAAAATGTCTCTTCTGCATGTGGATTACTTCCAACTGAAAAAATTAAGGCCTTGAAAGACTCGGAATGAAACTTTGACTTTCACCTTAAATGCCTAATAGAATTTAGTTCTGTTCCCAGAAAAGAGCTATCACTAGAGAATACTGCAAAAATATTATCCAGGGGTGGTGGGGAAACTTTAAGCAGGACCCAGAGATCAGAGCCCACTCTGTGTCCCATCATTTCTGTGTGGGCCCAGCCAACATTTATTTACCAAACGTTTGCCTTTTCATTGTCATGTGCATTACCTTCTTCTTATCCAAATTTCCAAACCACTACCCCTAAAATCATCCTTTGTCTTTAGTTGAAGGTGATATTTAAGGGCTATCAGCCATTTTCTGGGCTCTCCCATGTATACGTGTTATTAACTTCTGTTTGATTTTCTCCTGCTAATCTCTCTCATATCACTTTAATCCTTAAGTCAGAAAAATCTAGAAAGGCAGAGGAAATTTTTTTCCTCCTGGACAAATTTAACTAGCTCTCCCTGTGTTTAACTAGCAGGCCTTATCCACAGATGCCTAAAGTGAGTAAAGCACTGTCAAGAAACACAGAGCTTTTTATGGAGGGACCCTGACTTGGCCTCTTGCTCCAAGGCTATGCTGAAAGTAGGTCTAAAGAAATTATTTCATGCCATAGAAATAAGGACAATGCCCCTGATTCCTGATAAACTGGCGGTTCAGCCCTAAAGTAGCTGAGAAAATGAATTCATATCCTTGTAAGTACAACAGTAGAATCTGCTGGACTCCTTGATCCTGTGTGTTTTCTTGCCCTGCCTCACACTGTCTCATGCCCACTGTAGCCTCTTACCCTCCTTGCAAACAATACTCAGAGTAACTGGCAACCCCCTGGCTTGAAGTAGGTACCCCCTCTATCCCGGGACAGATCTCCACTGTTGCACCCATGCACGATCCCTAAACCTAGTTGTGATTCAAGATGTAGCTTATGCATCTTAATTATTAGGCCCAGGGCATAATAGGTTCTCAATAAATGCTTAGTGAATGAATAAACCAAAGAAAGAATGAGTAAACCTTCCAACTGCAAAGGGAAAGGGCTCTGGAAATGTAATTAAACAAAGTAGTTTATACAGACAGAATGCCCAGCTCTTTAAAAACTCAGTTTCCCAGACATAGAGAATAGATTTATGGACATGGGGAGGGGGGAGGAGAGGGTGAGATGTATGGGAAGAGTAACATGGAAATTTACATTCAGTTCAGTTCAGTCGCTCAGTCGTGACCGACTCTTTGCGACCCCATGAATCGCAGCACGCCAGGCCTCCCTGTCCATCACCAACTCCCTGAGTTTACTGAAACCCATGTCCATTGAGTCGGTGATGCCATCCAACCATCTCATGTAAAACAGATAGCCTATGGGAATTTGCTGTGTGGCTCAGGAAACTCAAAGAGGGGCTCTGTATCAATCTAGAAGGGTGGGGTGGGGAGGGAGACGGGAGGGAGGTTCAAAAGGGAGGGGATATATGTATACCTGTGGCTGATTCAAGTTGAGGTTTGACAGAAAACAACAAAATTCTGTAAAGCAATTATCCTTCAGTTAAAAAATAAATAAATCTTTTAAAAAATAAAATAAAGCTGCTATAAACATTTGGAGGAAAAAAAAAAACTCAGTTTCTTTCTTTTGTTTCCTCTCTTTCATCTCTCTGGCCAAGGTGCCAAGGTTTCTAAAAGGAAACAAAGTGAGTTCTGAGCAGAGATTACTTTGCAACTGTGGTTACAATTTACTCCTGTCACTCAACCACCACCCATCAGCTGGGATTATGTGAAGCTTAGTATGGGTCATGCTGTTCTAGGTAGTGATCTTGTGACTGATACATAAAATTACACATTTTGATCTTCATTTCTGGCATGGAGCTTCTGAAACCCTTGGAATTTCAAGTAATGAGCGGATAAATATGTCTTTTGTTATTTTTCACAAGCCTCTTTCAAACTACACTACCAATAACCTCAGATATGCAGATGACACAACCCTCATGGCAGAAAGCAAAGAAGAACTAAAGAGCCTCTTAATGAAAGTGAAAGAGGAGAGTGAAAAAGTTGGCTTAACACTTAACATTCAAATAACTAAGATCATGGCATCCATCCCCATCACTTCCTGGCAAATAGATGGGGAAACCGTGGAAACAGTGTCAGACTTTATTTTTCTGGGCTCCAAAATCACTGCAGATGGTGACTGCAGCCATGAAATTAAAAGACACTTGCTCCTTGGAAGAAAAATTATGACCAACCTAGACAGCATATTAAAAAGCAGAGACATTACCTTGCCAACAAAGGTCCATCTAGTCAAAGCTATGGTTTTTCCAGTAGTCATGTATGGATGTGAGAGTTGGACCATAAAGAAAGCTGAGTGCTGAAGAATTAATGCTTTTGAACTGTGGTATTGGAGAAGACTCTTGAGAGTCCCTTGGACTGCAAGGAGATCCAACCAGTCAGTTCTAAAGGAGATCGCTCCTGGATTTCATTGGAAGGACTGATGCTGAAGCTGAAGCTCCAATAATTTGGCAAAGAACTCACTCATTAGAAAAGCCCCTGATGCTGGGGAAATTGAAGGCAGGAGGAGAAGGGGATGACAGAGGATGAGATGGGTGGATGGCATCACTGACTTGATGGACGTGAGTTTGAGCATGCTCTGGGAGTTGGTGATGGACAGGAAGGCCTGGCATGCTACAGTCCATGGGGTCACAAAGAGTTGGATATGACTGAGTGACTGAATTGAACTGAACTTTCAAACTACAGCTGAGTTTGTGTTAATGAGATGAATTTTGGAAAGCCCCAGGAGGTGGTGGGGGGTCTGGAATTAACCAGGGGAACCAACCAGGATCAGAAGGTTAGAGCTGTCAGCCCTACTCCCAACTCCAGACCTCAATGGAGGAAAGAGGGGCTAGAGATTGAGTTCAGTAAGCAAGGCCAATGATTTAATCAATCGTGCCTATAAAATGAGCCCTCCGGGGGAAAAACCAAAGAACAGGGTTCAGAGAGCTTCTGGGTTGGTGAACACCAGCGGTCCTGGTGGCAGAACGGTGCACTCTGCCCTGACAGGGCATGGAAGCGCCATAAGCTTTGCCATATTCCTTGTCCCTTGCATCTCTTCCATCTAGCTGCTTCTGGGTTATGTCCTTTTATAATAAACAGGCAATCTAGCAAGTAAACTGATCTCCTGGATTCTGTAAGCCAATCTAGCAAATTAATCAAGCCCAAGAAGGGTTCAGGGGCTGTCTGAGGTGTAGCCAGCAGTCGGAAGCACCAGTGCCAGGGCGGGGGATGTTCTGTGGGACTCAGCCTTGACCAGGGGATCCCACACCACCTCCAGGCAGGGTCAGAGCCAAGTGAGATCCACCTGGTGTCCCAGAATTACCTGATGTGGGGAAATAACCATGCATTTGATGACAAGAATGGAAGCATTCAGAGCACGGTATGGGATAGAGTGAAGGAAATCAGGGAGTGTTTTTTCTCTTTATAAGCATAACACGCAAAAACCCTCTAATGGTGTCTGAGATCTTTACATAAGCTGAGCCCTTTTCCTGTTTGGTCATGCTTGACACTAAAGCAGGCACATCACATAGTCCAAGGACAAACGGTTATCAGCACTTTACCGAGGATGACACCGCAGGTCAGAGGTGGTTGCCCAAGATGAGGCAGCCACGAGGCTCAACTTCTGATCCCAACCTGAACTTCTGACTCCAAGCCCACGATCCCTCCCACGAATCTGCTTAAGCAGACACAGGGGAAAGACCCAGAGGGCACAGTGCTACTGGCTGGACTAGTGAGGGGGGCTGCAGAGGAGACGAGCCGGGGCTGGGCAGAGAAGAGGCCTTTCGAGGCAGAGGGGACAGCAACATCAGAGGAAGGAAACGGGACATCCCGGGGCCTCGTGGAGGCACCAGAAGGAAGGCAGGTGACAGAGACGGTGGCATGACCCTGCGCATTCCTGGGGGTGGGGGGCTCGTCTACTTGTCAACTTGGGATGTACAAATCTTCCCACAAAAGCAAAGCTGAACACCAGAGCCAAAGCACCTTTGACCAGCATGACGTCTCAGCAACGGTTTTACCCTCTGACATACTGCTGGGCTCAGATCATTTCAAGAATTTACTAAGATTATTAAGAAGAACATCCTACATTATAAATGGAAAAAAGTAAGATTGAAAAAGATTGAAATGATAAGAAAAGGATAATGTTGCACATTCTAATGGCTTACTCCTGTGACAATAGAAATGATTCCCCAAATTGAAGAAAATTCCACCATGTGTGAGGTGTGGGAACGTTGCAAATGTCTGACAACCAGCAGGACCTGAAAGGAGATGAATAAAATGGACAGCTTCTGAACACACAGCTTGAAGATTAGCATGAACTTAATACACCTTAATAAATGAACAGTATGAAATGGGAAAAAGATATGACACTGAAAGATGAACTCCCCAGGTCGGTATGTGCCCAATATGCTACTGAAAAAGAGTGGAGAAATAGCTCCAGAAAGAATGAAGAGGCTGAGCCAAAATGAAAACAGTGCCCAGTTGTTGATGTGACTGGTGATGGAAGTAAAGTCTAATGCCATGAAGAACAATATTGCATATGAACCTGAAATGTTAGGTCCATGAGTCAAGGTAAATTGGAAGCGGTCAAACAGGAGATGGCAAGAATGAACATTGACATTTTAGGAATCAGTGACTCTATAGAGTCAGCAAAAACAAGACTGGGAGCTGACTGTGGCTCTGATCATGAACTCCTTATTTGCAAAATTCAGACTTAAACTGAAGAAAGTAGGGAAAACCACTAGACCATTCCAGTATGACCTAAATCAAATCCCTTATGATTACACAGTGGAAGTGACAGATTCAAGGGATTAGATCTGATAGACAGAGTACCTGAAGAACTATGGACAGAGGTTCATTACATTGTACAGGAGGTGGTGATCAAAACCATCCCCAAGAAAAAGAAATGCAAAAAAGGCAAAGTGGTTGTCTGAGGAGGCCTTACAAATAGCTGAGAAAAGAAGAGAAGCAAACAGCAAAGGAGAAAACGAAAGATACACCCATCTGAATGCAGAGTTCCAAAGAAGAGCAAGGACAGTTAAGAAAGTCTTCCTCAGCAATCAATGCCAAGAAATAGAGGAAAACAATAGAACAGGAAAAGCTAGATATCTCTTCAAGAAAATTAGAGATACCAAGGGAACATTTCATGCAAAGATGGGCACAATTAAGGACAGAAATGGTATGGACCTAACAGAAGCAAAAGAAATTAAGAAGAGGTGACAAGAATAAACAGAAGAACTATACAAAAAAGATCTCCCATGACCCAGATAACCATGATGGTGTGATCACTCACCTAGAGTCAGACATCCTGGAATGCGAAGTCAAGTGGGCCTCAGGAAGCATCACTATGAACAAAGCTAGTGGAAGTGATGGAATTCTGGATGAGTTATTTCAAATCCTAAAAGATGATGCTGTTAAAATGCTGTGCTCAATATGTCAACAAATTTAGAAAACTCAGCAGTAACCACAGGACTGGAAAAGGTCAGTTTTTATTCCAATCCCAAAGAAAGGCAATGCCAAAGAATGCTCAAACTACCGCACACGCTAGCAAAGTAATGCTCAAAATTCTCCAAGGCAGGCTTCAACAATACGTGAACCGTGAACTTCCTGATGTTCAATCTGGATTTAGAAAAGGCAGAGGAACCAGAAATCAAGTTGAGAACATCCACTGGATCATTGAAAAAGGAAAAGAGTTCCAGAAAAATCTACTTCTGCTTTACTGACTATGTCAAAGCCTTTGGCTGTGTGGATCACAACAAACTGTGGGAAATTCTCAAAGAGATGGGAATACCAGATCACCTGACCTGCCTCCTGAGAAATCTGTATGCAGGTCAAGAAGCAACAGTTAGAACTGGACATGGAACAACAGACTGGTTCCAAGTTGGTAAAGGAGTACTTCAAGGCTGTATATTGTCACTCTGCTTATTTAAATTATCTCCAGAGTATATCATGCAAAATGCCAGACTGGGTGAAGCACAAGCTGGAATCAAGACTGCCAGGAGGAATATCAATAACCTCAGATATGCAGATGACACCATCCTAATGGCAGAAAGTGAAGAGGAACTGAAGAGCTTGTTGATGAAGGTGAAAGAGGAGAGTAAAAAAAGTTGGCTTAAAACTCAACATTCAAAAAATGAAGATCAAAGGCATCCGGTTCCATCGCTTCATGGCAAATATGGGGAAACAATGGAAACAGTGACAGACTCTATTTTCTTGGGCTCCAAAATCACTGCAGATGGTGACTGCAACCATGAAATTAAAAGACACTTGCTCCTTGGAAGCAATGAACATGAATCTGAGCAAGCTCTGGGAACTGGTGATGGACAAGTAAGCCTGGCATGCTGCAGTCCATGGGGTTACAAAGTGTCGGACACAACTGAGAGACTGAACTGAATCCACCTTAGACTAATGTAATTAGATGTAGACTAGGACTTCCGTGGTGGTCCAATGGGGAAGAATCCACCTCCAATGCAGGGGACAGGGGTTACGTCCCCGGTCCAGGAAGATCCCACATGTTGTGCTGCAACTAACCCGTGAGCCACACTCCTGAGCCCACCTGCTGCAAGTACTGACACCCACGCGCCAGGAGCCTGTGCTCTGCGACAAGAGAAGCCACCCAAATGAGAGGCCCACGCTCCACCACGAAGCGCAGCCCTGCTCTCTGAGACTGAGAAAGCCTGCGGACGGCAGGGATGGTTCAAAATGTTTTAAAAGTAAGTTAGTGGTTCCTTATTCACTCACCCCACAAATACTTGTTGAGCATCTACTATGTACCAAGAGCTCTTCTCGATACTGGGGGTAGAGCAGTGAACAGTTAAGCCCCTGCCCTCTGGAGCTTTTAGCTAGTAAGGTGAGATGAATGACAAACATACATATCGGGTGCTGTTAAGTATTACGGAGAAAAACAGAGGAGCTGAATCAGGCAGTAATGGTCTGCGCAGAGCAAAGACTCATGGGTAATCATAATCAGAGGGCGGGAAGGCCTCTCAGACACGCTGGCTTTGATCACAGACCTAAAGGAAGCAAAGAAGTGATTGTTTGAAATCTACAAGTTTAAACACAAAGAAAATGCTGCCAATAAAACTTCTTGAAAGTTAAAAGCTTAAACTATTTAAGTTTTCACTAAATTTTGTGAGGTTTTTATTAATGTAGTTGGGGTGGGTGGGTAGTGGACTTAGGCTGAAAGACACAGAAGTCCAGTAGGTTCAAAGCCCCAGGAATGTTGTCACATCAAAAAGACCTAAATAAACCACAACATGGGTGGACCTAGAGAATATTATGCTTAGTGAGATGTCAGACAGAGAAAGACAAATACTGTATGATGTCACCTATATGTGGAATCTAAAAAAATACAACAAAATAGTGAATATAGCAAAAAAACAAGCAGATTCACAGACAAAGAGAACAAACTAGTGATGACCAGTGGGGAGAGGGGAAGGGGGAGGGGATTAAAAGATATAAATCATGATACATAAAACAGATGAGCAACACGGATATATTGTAAAGCACAGAGAATTATACCCACTGTCTTGTAATAACTTTAACTGAAGTATAATCCATGAAAATAGTGAATCACTGTGCTGTACATATGAAACTCATACAATACTGTAGGTCAACTATACTTCAGTGAAAAAATAAAAATGACCTGTAAGCAGTGGTATGGACACGATAGCGGCCAGAGTTTTCTCACGTTCACAGAGATTCTCAGGGAGCAAGGGGTCTGACTTGCTTTGCTTCTGCTCCATCCCGCTGCCAATAATGAGCAGAATCAGGCTGGTCTGGAGAAAAGAAGCACAATGATACAGCCATCACTGAGATGACAAGTGTATCTGATTTTAAAGCTTAAAATGAACTCACATTTCTATCAAGTGCAAACCATCTGGGAAATACAAACAGAAACCCCTTTTGTCACTTGGGTCTCCAAAACCTTCATCACTGAGAATGGTAAATGGTGATAATTTCTTTCTTTCTCATTTAGTCTGCAGAAAACAGAGGCATCTGCTTTGCCTTACATGGGCTGCTGATAAACCTCAAATGTTGGTGTTTTCGGGAGCATCCCATGCCTAAACGTAGCCCATAGGGAGCATCCCTCCAATCTGGAGAGTGTCTTTGTCACGCTTCGTGTTACAATGCTGACAGCAGCCTGCTGTAGTAACTCTCATAACTCAGATCCGGTGGCCTTGTGTGACAAGGCCGCAGCAAAACAAGCAACGCTCAGAGGGAAAACGAAACCAGCCCAGCACTGACCTGACTCACAACCTTCATGCCCAGAGGAAGTTGGGCTGGCCTCTCACGAACCTCTTACAAGCCAAATCAAGCTCTCTGAGCTGGACTGTTCGGGGAGGAAACTGGGAGCTTGCCCTTTAATTACTTAATATCCTACAAAGCTCCAGAATCCAGGTACATGTCACAGTGCAGCCCCGAAGAGTCACATCTTATGCCGACAACGCCAGAAAGCACAACCACCCTCCACGGCCCTCGTGTGACGGACACCCGTCTAATCAGCCCAGGAAGGGCCAAGGTGCGTGTATAACTAAAGTACAGCATGTTGTGGTGACGAATAGGAAGAGGCATCAAGAGTTGTGACTTCCTGGGACTTCCCAGTGGTTAAGACTCTTCCATTGCAGGGAGCAAGGGTTCAACCCCTAGTCAGGGAACTAAGGTCCCACATACTGGCAGTGCGGCCAGGGGGGAAAAAAAGATGTGAGTTCCTGTCCAGACAGTGGCTCTAATTAACTGAACTCAAGCAAATATCAAGCTCTCTGGACCTTAGTTTCTTCATCTATAAAATGAAGAGATTGAACAAAGTGGTCCTTAATGTCTCTTCCAGCTTTTTATTTTAAAAGTCCTAGAGAAAAAATTCTAAAGACCAAAAGAGCTATGCTTAGTTGCTTAGTCATGTCCAACTCTTTACAACGCCATGGACTGTTGCTCGCCAGGCTCCTCTGTCCATGGGACTCTCCAGGCAAGAATACTGGAATGAGTTGCCCTGCCCTCCTCCAGGGAATCTTCCCAACCCAGGGATCGAACCCAGGTCTCCTGCATTGCAGACAGATTCTTTACCACCTAAGCCACTAGGGAAATTAACTGTTACTCAGCCATAAAGAAGAATAAAATAATGCCATTTGCAGCAACATGGATGGACCTAGAGACTATTATATTAAGTGAAGTCAAAGACAAATACCATATGATACCACTTAAAGCATGGATTCTAAAAAAAATTATATAAATGAACTTATAAAACAGGAAAACACTCATAGAAAACAAATTTATGGTTACCCAAAGGGAAAACAGGGGTGCAGGATGAATTAGGAGTCTAGGGTTAACAGATCAACACTACTATAAATAAAACAGATAAACAAGGACCTACTGTACCTCACAGAGAACTGAATTAATAACCTATAATGGAAAGAATCTGAAAAAGAATACACATATTCCGAATCACTTTGCTTTGTGACTGAAATATTGTAAACTTACTATACTTCAATAAAATATATGAGTATATAGACATATTTTTTAAGCATTATGTTAAGTATAAGAGTCTAGATGCAAAAAAAAAAAAAAAAAATGTTTAGCCGTTTGAAAGCCTGAAAATGCCAAATGAGAAGGCTAAGGTATCACAGAGATAACAAGCGCAGATGTAGTCAGCCCCTGCGGTGGGGAAGCGAGAGAAGAGGGTGGAAAGGCTGAGATGCAGACGCGGAGGAGCGGCGCTCGAGGCGGGGCCGGGCCTCTGCGGAGGGGGCGCGGACCAACGCGGGCTGACGGCCGGGCAGGCGGGCGGGCGGCCGTGAGGCTGACGGCGCGGGCATCAGGAGCGCTGCCAGCTGGAGTCGCTTGCCGCTGTCGGAATAAACCGGCCCTGGCGGGTGGAGAAGCAGCAGCGCCGCGGCAATTCTGAGAGGCAGCCAGACGCAAGCAGAAGAGCCGTGTCCGCGTCTCTTCCGCCTCTTCCAGCCTGCCTTCAGCGCCCCCTACCGGCGCTGCGGGCCGCGGCTTTGCAGAGCCCCAGTGTCGGGGCCAAGTACCGAAAAGTGTACTTGAAGCTCGGAGACAATAGGTTAATAAGTGACACAGTATTTTGAAACTAAAAAAAACACTGGGTTTGTAATCTATTATACATAATGAACTTTTTAAAAAACTTCTCCATTGAGAAACCTAGAGCATCTTTTATTTATCTTTAATGGATCTGAGTTCTTACACTTAAAGTTATGCTTTTAAGACCAGTAAATAAATGCTCCCATTAATACCCGGAAGGTGTCTACTTATCACATTTCATTCAGTTCAGTTCAGTCTCTCAGTCGTGTCCGACTATTTGCGACCCCGTGGACTGCAGCATACCAGGTTTCACTGTCCATCACAGCTCCTGGAGTTTACTCAAACTCATGTCCGTCGAGTCAGTGATGCCATCAGACCATCTCGTCCTCTGTCGTCCCCTTCTCCTCCTGCCTTCAATCTTTCCCAGCATCAGGGTCTTTTCCAATGAGTCGGTTCTTCACATCAGGTGGCAAAAGTACTGCAGTTTCAGCTTCAGTGTCAGTCCTTCCGATGAATATTCAGGACTGATCTCCTTTAGGATGGACTGGTTGGATCTCCTTGAAGTCCAAGGCACCCTCAAGAGTCTTCTCCAACACCATAGATCAAAAGCATCTATTCTTCACTGCTCAGCTTTCTTTATAATCCAAATCTCACATCCATACATGACTACTGGCAAAACCATAGCTTTGACTAGATGGACCTTAGTTGGCAAAGTAATGTCTCTGCTTTTTAATATGCTGTCTAGGTTTGTTATAGCTTTTCTTCCAAGTGAGCAAGCGTCTTTTAATTTCATGGCTGTAGTCACCATCTGCAGTGATTTTAGAGCCCAAGAAATAAAGTCTGTCACTGTTTCCACTGTTTCCCCATATATTGGCCATGAAGTGATGGGACCAGATGCCAAGATCTTGTTATTTGAATGCTGAATTTTTTTTTTGAATGCTGAATTTTAAGCCAATTTTTTCACTCTCTTCTTTCACTTTCATAAGAGGCTCTTTATAATCACGTTTCATTATGTGCCCAATTATTCTGTCACCCAGTAAACTATTTGAGCACTTATCCTGTGTCATCTGTTATTCTGGGTCCTGGGTTCTTAGTTATGTGATTTTGGGTTGCTCTTATTCAGTCACTCAGTCATGTCCAACTCTGCAATCCCATGAACTGCAGCACTCCAGGCTTCCCTGTCTTTCACCATTTACTGGAGCTTGCTCAAACTCATGTCCATTGAGTCCATGATGCCATCCAGTCCTCATCCCCTGTAGCCCTCTTCTCCTCCTGCCCTCAGTCTTTCCCAGCATCAGGGTCTTTTCTAATGAGTCGGCTCTTCACATCAGATGGCCAAAGTATTGGAGCTTCAGCTTCAGCATCAGTCCTTTCAATAAGTATTCAGGGCTGATTTCCTTTAGGGTTGACTAGTTTGATCTCTTTGCTGTCCAAGAGTCTTCTCCAGCACCACAATTTGAAAGCATCAGTTCTTTGGTGCCCAGCCTCTTTTATGGTCGAGCTGTCACACCCACACATGACTACTGGAAAAGCCATAGGAATCTTTGTTGGCAAAGTAATGTCTCTGCTTTTTAATATGCTATATAAGTTGGTCATAGCTTTTCTGCCAAGAACTTCTGCCAAGAAGCAAGTCATCTGAAATGGAGTTCCTCTGGTTGGATTATGAAGGAAAGGGTAGTTTCTCCAGCAAATATAATTAAAATGTTGACTTGAGCTGGCATGTTGGTTTATCCTCTACCCCTCTCCCAACACCATCCACAACCCTTTCCTCATATGGTCCCTTACATTCACATTCACCCACCCGCAAAACAGCTTGTGGGAACAAGAGATTTGAATATACCCATGTCCCTAAGTGAAGAAAGCAAGGTTAATGCAGCTTTGTAAGAAGCTGAGCCGTTAGCATTTATACCCAGGTGCTCTGATTTAATGTTCAGGACTCTGCCCACCACACCAGGATGCCGTTTGCACAAATGACTTCATCAGATTGGCTGATGGTGTAGACTTCCTGGGGTAAACTCAGAAATTCTGTACAGACCCCAGGCAGGCATAGGGCACCTGTAGCCCCACATCAGTGCACACAGCCAGGCAGGCCATCTCTCTTGGCTGCAAACAGATGGCATCTCACCTGAAATCCTGCAGGAAGGCAATGCTGGGCAGCCTCCTAGCAAACTAAGGACAACAGAGAGCCTCACCATGTTCACGATGAAGAAAATCTGAGAACTCTCTGAAAGAACACCCAGGCGTCCTTGTATCAACAATGACAATGCTCAGCCAATAGAAACAGTAAATATGTGTATATATATATATATATATGTATGTATATTGTATAGATTATATATGATATAGATTATATATACATTATATGTATTATATAATGCATAATAATATTATATATTCTATAATATATACAATCTGTATCATATATAATCTACATATTATATATGTACATATATAATCTATCTAACCTTGGGCAAGTAAGTACCGTGGCTTCTCAGAGATGCATGGAATTCTCCCAAGCATTGGCCTCAGAGGTGCAGACCCATTCCCAGACTGGTTTCTTGAGAGTTTAACTTTGGTGCAAATGCCTTGCTCAGATTCACAGACTCCTCCGAAGACCGTTCACTATAGCGTTTGATTTTGACCTCTCTGTGTTCACTATAGCACTGAATTTTGACCTCTTTAGAGTTCTCAAGCTCACTTTTGCTCTGGGTTTGGTTTTTATCACGCACCCGAACACCAGCACGCACACACTCAAGCTCACTTTTGCTCTGGGTTTGGTTTTTATCACACACCCGAACACCAGCACGCACACACTCAAGCTCACTATTGCTCTGGGTTTGGTTTTTATCACACACCCGAACACCAGCACGCACACACACAAGCTCACTTTTGCTCTGGGTTTGGTTTTAATCACACACCCGAACACCAGCACGCACACACTCAAGCTCACTTTTGCTCTGGGTTTGGTTTTTATCACACACCCGGACACCAGCACGCACACACTCAAGCTCGCTTTTGCTCTGGGTTTGGTTTTTATCACACACCCGAACACCAGCACGCACACACGCAAGCTCGCTTTTGCTCTGGGTTTGGTTTTTATCACACACCCAGACACCAGCACACACACACTCAAGCTCACTTTTGCTCTGGGTTTGGTTTTTATCACACACCCGAACACCAGCACGCACACACGCAAGCTCACTTTTGCTCTGGGTTTGGTTTTGATCACACACCCGAACACCAGCACGCACACACTCAAGCTCACTTTTGCTCTGGGTTTGGTTTTATCACACACCCGAACACCAGCACGCACACACTTGCCCCCAGTGCTGGGAACTCCCACGCATTGACTATTACAGGCTCTGATCGCTGTGCAAATGCAAAGAACACTCTAGTCCTCTGTTTCTCACCCCGCATCCCTCCACGGCACCTCACAGTTGCATACCCAACTGACAGAAAAGGGGATTGGCTCAGTGAAGAAAGCCAGAGCCCGTGAGAAAACCCAGATGACCCCCGTCTACATTAATGAAGGAGATGACTATAGAGATCCCTCCCATTCTACACACAGGACACTGGGTTCAGCAGTGAGGATAACACACCTCTGTGTGTTGTCACACATCTTTGATGTTCACAGATTCTTTAATTGCCCTGCATCCCCAATAGCAAACAGACAAATGAGAACTGGCAAAACTCCTTGAAAAATGGGCCATTGCCTTTCATCTCATAAATTTCAAAGACCCTTTGGAAACGTTCATTAGGCCCAACCCCATTCCATAGGCAGTGGGTGGAAAACCCAAGACAACCATAAACTGAACTCTGTATCTCTTCCAGCCCACTCACACAATCACCTCCTCCCAGTAGGATCTGACTAAGTATTTTGGTCTGCTCGTTTACTGTTTCTTCTTTTCAGCCCTCAGGGGAGCTAGCCAGGTGCCTTCTTTACAAGGAAGCAGCCGTGCTCCTGCGGAGCGGCCTTCTTTTCTAAGGAGTCATCCCAAGGTGATCTGTGGGGAAGCAGAAGCGGACTCAACAGGAAAAGTAGCAGATACCGACAACCATGCACCAAATAGGCAGACAGCAAGGCCCTGCGGCACAGCACAGGGAGCTATGGTCATATCTTGTAGTAAATGATACGGAAAAGAATATGAAAACATATATATGTGTGTGTGTGCGTACATGCAACTTTATAAATCAGTTATGTTGTTGTTTAGTCACTCAGTTGTGTCTGACTCTGCGACCCCATGGACTGCAGCATGTCAGGCTTCCCTGTCCATCACCAACTCCCAGAGTTTACCCAAACTCATGTCCATTGAATCAGTGATGCCACCGAACCATCTTGTCTTCTGTCGTCCCCTTCTCCTTCTGCCCTCAGTCTTTCCCAGCATCAAGGCCTTTTCCAGTGAGTCAGTTCTTCGCATCAAATGGCCAAAGTTTTGGAGCTTCAGCTTCAGCATCAGTCCTTCCAATGAATATTGAGGATTGATTTCTTTGAGGATTGATTGCTTGGATCTCCTTGCAGTCCAAGGGACTCTCAAGAGTCTTCTCCAACACCACAGTTTGAAAGCACCAATTTTTCGGCACTCAGCCTTCTTTGTGGTCCAACTGTCACATCCATACATGATTACTGGAAAAACCAAAGCTTTGACTATATAGACTTTGTCAGTAAAGTAATATCTCTGCTTTTTAATATGCTGTCTAGTTTGATCATAGTTTTTCTTCCAAGGAGCAAGTGTCTTTTAATTTCATGGTTGCAGTTATCATCCACAGTAATTTTGGAGCCCAAGAAAATAAAGTCTGTTTCTATTGTTTCCCCATCTATTTGTCATGAAATGATAAGACTGGATGCCATGATCTTTGTTTTTTGAATGTTGAGTTTTAAACCAGCTTTTTCCCTCTCCTCTTTCACCTTCATCAAGAAGTTCTTCGGTTCCATTTCACTTTCTACCATAAGGGTGATGTCATCTGCATATCTGAGGTTATTGATGTTTCTCCCAGCAATCTTGATTCCAGCCTGTGCTTTATCCAGCTTGTCATTTTGCATGATATACTCTGCAGATAAGTTTAATAACCAGAGTGACAATATACAGTCTTGACGTACTCCTTTCCCAGTTTTGAACCAGTCCATTTTTCCATGTTCAGTTCTAACTGTTGCTTCTTGACCTATACACAGATTTCTCAGGAGGCAGGTAAGGTGGTCTGGTATTTCCATCTCTTTAAGAATTTCCCACAGTTTGTTCTGATCCATGCAGTCAAAGGCCTTAGCGTAGTCAATGAAGTAGAAGTAGATGTTTATCTGGAATTCTCTTGCTTTTTCGATGATCCAACAGATGTTGGCAATTTGATCTCTGATTCTTCTGTCTTTTCTAAATCCAGCTTGAACATCTGGAAGTTCTCAGTTCATGTACTGTTGAAGCCTAGCTTGAAGGATTTTGAACATTACCTTGCTAGCATGTGAAATGAGTGGAATTGTGCAGCAGTTTGAACATTCTTTGGCATTGCCTTTCTTTGGGATTGGAACAAAAACTGGCCTTTTCCAGTCCTGTGGCCACTGTTGAGTTTTCCAAATATGTTGGCATATTGAGTGCAGCACTTTCACAGCATCATCTTTTAGGTTTTGGAATAGCTCAACCGGAATTCCATCACCTCCACTAGCTTTGTTCGTAATGATGCTTCCTAAGGCCCACTTGACTTCGCACTCCAGGATATCTGGCTTTAGGTGAGTGATCACATCTTTGATTAAAAACAAAACAACTTTTAAACAGAGTAGCACAGACTGAGGTGAGTCTCTGGCTTTTATCTTCAGAACATTTGTTCACCCCCCAAGGCTAAAGCAGCATCAATCTCACCACACTCTGTATATTCTCTTTCTCATGGTAAGTAGCTCATTTTGAATACTTACTGTGTTCTCAGTGCTTTGCACACTTCATTCCATTATCTGGCTAAGAGTTTACCTCTGGAATCAGAAAGATGTGGGAACATGCGTTTTCCTCACAAAATAGCATAGCTAAAATAGGTATTTGACCTTAAATAAGATTAGTTGCCCTTGGAGCCTCAGTTTCTTCATCTGTAAAATGGAAATAATAATTCTATCAATCACAAAGAGTTGTGAGAATTAGATGAGTAAACTCATATGAAGCAGTTAACATATGCCCAGCACCATTTAAATGCTCAATAAATATTAACCAATATTAAAGTTCACACAACACCATGAAACAAGTATCTGAGACCACTTGGACTTCCCAAGTGGCACAGTGGTAAAGAATCTGCCTGCCAAAGCAGTAGACACAGAGATGTGAGTTCAGTCCCTGAGTCGGGAAGATCCCCTGGAGAAGGAAATGACAACCCACTCCAGGATTCTTGCCTAGAAGATAACCTGGTCAGAGGAGCCTGGCGGACTACAGCTCATGGGGTCTCAAAGAGTCAGACATGACTGAGCACAGTGCAGCAGCAGATCCTCTTTACAGATGAGGAAATAATATTCAGAGATCAAGTCATTTACCAAGGCCACCAAATATAAGTGACAGAGCTCAGACTCGACAGACCTGTGACTGACCCGGATCCATGCTGGTAACCAGCGCCCGTGTGGAGGGGCTCACGGTCACCACCCCAAACTGGCCACGCCCAGCCCTCCCGGCAGAGATGTGCAGGGAACACTCCGGGCAGTGGGAAGCAAAGGCGAGCAGACATGGTTGGCCGATGCATGAAGCTCATGGTCACAAGTCCTGAACATCTCGCAGCCACTTGGGTCTTGTTTTCTTCAAGAACTGGAACAGGATCCGTTCAGACTGTTGAGGGGATAAGTGCATTTCAAACACCATTTTATGCCCAGACATGAAGCTAGCTTCAAAGTTCATCAGGAAAACGGGTTTTATCTTGTGCTGCATGGCCAAGGCCTGGCTCTGGGAGGTTTCCCAGGGCACCTTCTCTTCTCCCTCCCCTCCCCTCTTCCACCAGCTACACTCATTCTTTCCTCCCAGACAGCAGGAGGAAAACAGTCTCCCATCTCTTCACAGCATGGATGACTTCCATGACTGTTCACTGGGGGCTGGCACTTCCTAGTCGCCACTCAAACCAAAGAGACTAAGAGAGATAAAATTAACAGGCAAAGCCATAGAGACAGGAGTGGAATAGTGGTTATCAAGGACTGGGGAGAGGACTGGTGGGGAGCTACTGCTAAATGCATATGGAGTTTCAGTTTGAGATGATGAAAACGTTCTGGAAGTAGATAATGGTGATAACGGCAATGGCTGCACAGCAGTGTGAATGTATTTGATGTCACTGAGTTGCTCAGTTCAAATGGTTAAAATGGTAAGCTACTTGTTATGTACATCGTACTACAACTTAAAAATTCATTGATTTAAAACATCATTCATTAAAATATATTATTAATTTGAAATAATTTTATTCAACTCAGCACTTCCTGATAAGGTAGTACCTTGGCGCCAATAACAAGAAGACCACCTCTTCACTATCTGGGCCATAGGAAGGAAGAAGGCAATGAGAGCTAAGCCTCTGGATTCTAAGATATCAAGCTGGTGGAGGGGCAAGTGCAGAGAACTTGTTCTGATTTAAAGGACAGAAACTAGGAAGAAGCACTGTCAAAAGAGTTAATTCCTTGTGATGTTGTAAGTAGGCATCATGCCATCCTGTTAGCATGACATCTTAAATCCCAATGGTACTTCTCCAGCTTTCCTGAGAGATAAAATATGGTAATTCATCCAACCAAAACACTGTCCAGAAGAAGCTGTTACCACCATAAACCGAATCCAGCCCAAAGGGAAGCATGATAAAACCCATCAGGGCCTTCCCTCTAAGGACTAGTTTGGGCCAACAGAAGCTGGTCTATTGACGACATTTATATAAACTCCCCTTTGCCCTTTCCCATTTGAAACAAACTGGGCAAGTATTCCTAGAGCTAGTCAGGGTCGATGCTAAGCCCTGGGCTGCATTATGAACTAGTCTTGCCCTCATGTTGTTTACAGTCCATTGATACTCAAAAGCTCTAATGCTCAGAGTCTCTGGCCTCAAAGCTCTTGTTCTCAGGTCGATTCTCAGGACCTGTAAAAGGCATTTGGGTTTGGTGGTGTAGGCTGAGACTTAGAGCAAATGAGATCTGAGTTCAAATTCCATCACTTCCCAACTGAGCTACTTTGAACAAATGTCTTAACCTCCCTGAGTCCTTCTCATCTGCAAGATGTCGATGGCAATCTCATTAGCTACTTGTGGTTGCTGGGAGAACTGAATGAGGTCGTATATGCAGAGTATTTTATATGGCGCTTGCCACTGATTGGAGTAGGAAATGGCAACCCACTCCAGTATTCTTGCCTGGACAATCCCTGGATAGAAGATTGGGGGGTGCAGTCTATGGGGCTGCAAGGAGTGGACGTGACTGAGGGACTGAGCATGCACACCACATGCCTGCTGACAATAGATGGCCGCTGTTACTGCCAATGAGAGTGATTTTGATCCCCTAACTGTGAATCTCTTTGGAAAGAAGTAAGGCCCAGTAGGAGATACAGACCTAGGTGTCAGGGATTCCCAAGTATGGTCTCCAGCTGCATCTTCAGATGTGTGTCAATCTTATGACCTCGGTCTCACCGGATATAGAATAGGAACAGCACTTGCTGTCTCCTAGAGCTCTTGTCAGGATATATTAATTACTTTTTGCAAGACCCCTTGAAGCTGAAAGTGCTGACTAAATATTACAAGATAGAAAGTTGAAAAGCATAACATTTGTAATGAATAAAGAAGATGTGGCACGTATATACAATGGAATATTACTCAGACATTAAAAAGAATGAAACAATGGCATTGCAGCAATATGGACTGACCTAGAGATTGTCACACTGAGTGAAATAAGTCAGACGGAGAAGCAGAAACATCGCTTGACATCCCTTATATGAGGAATCTAAAAAGACATGACACAAATGAACTTGTTTACAAAACAGAAGCAGACTCACAGAATTGCGGAATGAACTTACGGCTGCCAGGGGAAAGATGAGGCAGAAGAGATAGGGTGTTTGGGATGGACGTGTACACACTGCTGTATTTAAAATGGGTAACCAACAAAGACCTACTTAGCACCCAAAGTTATGTGGCAGCCTGGCTGGGAGGGGAGTTTGGGGAAAAATGGATACATGTATATGTATGGCTGAGTCCCTTTGCTGTCCGCCTAAAACTACCACAACATTGTTAATCAGCTATCCGCCAATATAAAGTGCTATGCTAAGTCGCTTCAGTCACGTCCGACTCTGCAGATGTGGACTGTAGCCCGCCAGGCTCCTCTGTCTGTGGGATTCTCCAGGCAAGAACACTGGAGAGGGATGCTATGCCCTTCTCCGGGATGGTCTTCCCAACCCAGAGACTGAACCTGCGGCTCTTATGTCTCCTAGCAGGCAGGTTCTTTACCACTAGGGCCACCTGGGAAGCCCCCGATACAAAATAAAAATTTAATAATAATAAAAAGGAATCTTTCTGGAATGAGCAGTGCCTTTTTAAAAAAAAAAAAGTATATCATTTCTACCAAAACATTTCTAGGCAAATGTTTCTAGGCAAAACATCAAACTGGTGCCTGCCCTCGTTGCCAGGGATACAGCCCCTGCAGCAACATCCCTCCTTGACTAATGCTAAGTGAGATCAGTTCAAATACCACCACAATCTTCCCCGGTGGCCCAGACTGTAAAGAATCTGCCACAGTGCAGGAGACCCAGGTTTGATCCTTGGCTCGGGAAGAACCCCTGGAGAAGGGAATGGCAACCCACTTCAGAATCCTTACCTGGAGAATCCCATGGACTGAGAAGCCTCGCGGGCTAGAGTCCATGGGTTTGCAAAGAGTCGGATACAACTGAGTGACTAACAACATATGACGCACTGCCATCCATCACTCACTTCCAGCTCAGGTGGGCAATGAGTATTTCAAACAAATTTTTTTTCAATGTGCTTTCAACGTTTTGGCAACAACAAAAGAGTACACATGCATCCTAATATACCCATGGCCATATTGCAGTGAGTGCTCTATTAGGTCAAGTTTCTCCAGAGAAACAAGACAAACAGGAATGCCTAAAAAAAGAGAATTCGCTCACATGATTATGGAGGCTTGGTAAGCCCTGAATCTACAGGGTGGACTGGCAGGCTGGAGATCCAAAGAAGAGTTACAATTCAAGCCTGAGGCCATCTGCTTGACAGAATTCCCCCTTCCCTCAGAAAGACTTTCAGCTAATCGGAAGAGGGTAAATACTTGCCAATGCAGGAAAATTAAGAGATGTGAGTTCAATCCCTGAGTCGGGCAAATCCTCTGGAGGAGGACACAGCAACCCACTCCAGTATTCTTGCCTGGAGAATCCCATGGACAGAGGAGCCTGGCGGGCTACAGTCCATGGGGTTGCAGAGTCAGACATCACTGAGCGACTTAGCATGCACGCACCCACATTATGGAGGGTACTCTGCTTTACTCAAAGTCTATTTATTTAAATGTTGTTATCACATGAAAAAGCTCTTCAGATTCTCCAGGGTGGGGCTTAGCAATCTGCTTTTTAAAAGCCTACCAGGGGATTCTGACACACACTCAAGACCACTGGCTTAAGAGCAGAAACAAGTCCAACAGGTGCCATAGGAAAGAAGCTTCTGGGCCCAGCGTTCTGCTTGTTTTCCAGATACACTCTGAACCATCTAGTGAATGCCTGTGAGATTCCACCTATGAGATTTCAGGGTTGGTTTCTCAGCAAACCAGAGTTTTTCAAAATGTGAATCCCACTTGTTATATACCAGGTACTCTTCTAAAGTGTTTTAATGACATGCATTCAATTTCATTTAAAGTGACTTCTTCCCCTAAGTTTGTAGTATTTATCTTTCTGAAGACAATATGGCTTAAAACTGCATTAAGACATTTGGAACACCCCCTATCAGCTCCTTTTATCCTTATAAATCTCATAAACCAAGTATGATTATTACTGTCACTATTTCAAAGATCAGGAAACTGAGATTCAAAGAAATGAAGACATTTTCAGGGAACCTGGCTCCAGAGTCAAACCGCCACTACCATACTGCGGGTTGGGCCTTCTCTTAACTTATGAGCTGCTTGGGCCTCAGTCCTGAAGGCTGACTGGACCCACGGTTGACTGAGATGCCCTCCAGGGGCCATCTAGCTTCACTGGCCCCCGCTGGCTGTGGCTTGCTGGGTATGTTTGCTTTCAGAGTAATTCCCCCAGGGCCTGCGAGCCCTCAGAGGTGTGTTGCCAGCATCACTAAACCAAGTAATTTGCTCAAACTATTTCAGCAGCTCCCACCTACACTGATCTAAGAGGCCAAGGGAATTATGGATTGCTTTTAGAGTTTGCATTGACCCCACTTTCCAACCTTGTAGAACATGGTACAAAATATTAACTATTAAGCTAATATTTAGTAGAATTTAGTACAAAGCATAAGCAATCACCACTGTTCCCACTAACCAAGAGGTCTGGTTCATGGAAAATTGCTATATGTCCTATCCACGGATAGTTCATTGAGAAAAATTCCAGAATCATAAAGCATATATTTTGGAGATTTGAAAGAGACCTTCTGATTTAAGTCAACACACCTTCCCTGGGTCGTCTGATCATGGTCTTGGTCAGTCATTCATTCAGACATTGACTGATGGGAATCCATCCCCATGGCTATCCATTCCACGTCAGATACTAGAAAGATCTTCATTCTTATGGGCCAAGGGCTATCTCTCTGAAGCCTCATCCTTTGACCCCTGGGTTTAATCTGTCCTTCATTCTCACGCACTCAGGTGTTTGAAAACAATGAGCATGCCTTCTGCAAGCCTTCCTTCCAGCTCTCAGCTCTGCCATTCCTTCCGCCAGCTGAGCATCGTCTCCAAGGTCACCCTCTCAACGTGTGGTAACCAAAACTGAGTCCATATTCCAGGACAGATCTGATCAAGAAGAAGAACAAAGCAATCCCCTCCCAGCTGATGGACTGGGATACAAATATAGTTAATGCCATCATGATGTGCTTTTATAGGCACAGAAACAGAGTTCATTTTTTTTAACTTTTTTTTTTTTGGCCACACAGCATGACATTCAAAATCCTGGTTCCCCAATCAGGGCTCAAACCTGTGCCCCCTGCAGTGAAGGCATGGAGCCTTAACAACTGGACCACCAGGGACGTCCCCAGAGTTCACTTCTGAATACACACATGTAAATAAACTCTAAATACACGGAGTCTATTAAATGATAAAAAAAAATTTTAATACTCAAAAAAACTTTTTTAGACAATTTAAAAACACATGGCCTTTCCTCACCTTTCCCAAGCTCTTCTCTGTCTTCCATTTCGGTTAGTGTCATGAGCATGGCAGCAGCTGGTTGAAAGAGTCTGGGATTCCAGAGACCCTCAGGGCCATGACAGGAGCTGCCCCAGGTCCTCCTGCCTGAACCCAGGGATGTCCCTCCTCACTGGGGTACTGGGCTGGGTGGCAGGACCTGCCTCACTCTGTGACACAGAGTAATGACTTTGTGTAGATGAAGCAGCGACAGGACTCAGCCTCCAGAGGCAGGCCCTGAGCTCAGACCTCCTGGGCACTGGCTCAGCCACTTTGTGAAAGCAGAGTCCACTCTCCTCAGGGGAAGAGGGCAGGGAAAGAGCATGTGCTGAGCTCTAGTGTACAGCGGGCACTGTGGGGCTTCCGTGCCTTCTGTCTCCTAGAGACCGCCCCCCCGCCAACCTCTGAGGGGTGCATGTTGTCCTCGAAGGGCTCGAGTGGGTATGTGAGGCCAAGGCCCTGCAGCTGGTTAGAAGCAGGCGAGAGGAGAACCCTGCTGCCCTAGGTCACATCTTCCTACGACAGGCCCACCAGGGAGACTGGGTGGTCAGCACTCCCCATGGCAGCCTGCGCTGAACCTCGTGCTCTGTGAGACAAGGCTGGGGTGTCTGGTGGGAACCACCAAACAGGCCCCTTCTCAGGAGCAGAGGCCCTGAGGCCCAGGAATCTGAGGACCCAACAGGGTCTCAGCCCTGCCCTCTAATAAATCACTCTTCTCCCCACCTTGGGAAATGGGTCCTCGGCTGGCTCACAGATGTCTGGGTTTTCTCTGTGGCCTGGGAAAAGCTTGCACCACTGCTAAGTCAATCAGTGCTTATTAATTAACAACAATGAGCATTTTTCTCTCCCCCTCTCCACCCCTTTGCACTTAGTGAAATGCCTGGGATTAAGGAGATAATTCATGATACATAAAACTGCCACTTTTCAAGTCAGATCATTCTGAGGGTATGTCTCAAGAAGGTGGTATAAGAGAGATTCAAATCACTTTCAGGAGGTCTTCAGAGTCCCAAGGCATTAAAGGTCTCTTGTGGGGCCAGCCTGGCGGGTATAATGTCTCGTCTGCATGGGGAGCTAAGATGCAGTTAAATAAGTTAAGAGGGGCATCTCCCAGTGTGTTCGAAGGAAAAAATACCATTAATCATGATGGGTACTTACATGGGGCCTTTAATCTGTGCCTCTCAAAGTATCTTAATCACTATTAATTATACCTCCCGGTATACCTCTGAGGCAGGTGAAAACTAATATACCCATTTTACAGGTGAATAAAGGACTACCTGGGGAGGAGGAGCAAATTATCTGGGGCCACACATAAGCCAGTGGCAGAGTAAGCAATTTCAGCCCCAAGTCAGGACGTAGGCTACCCTGTTTTCATTGGAGCTTCCCTCTGAAGGACTGGGCTCTGGGAGAGAATCAAAGATGCTATTGTGGTACCACTTCTAAGGGCCAATGTGATTGATCACTCTTAAAAAAGAAAAGTGCCCTCTTTATGGAAAGCATAAAAGCAGAATATTATCATGCTCTGGACATTGTCCCTCAGGCTAAAGGTGGCCAGTGACTGTCGGAACGTTTGAGACACATCTTAGACTATGACTCAGTTGTCCTGAGCCATGAGAAAGATGCTCCTTTCAATGGAGTCACAGCATAGGGTGTCCAAGTTGATCTGAACAAGCAGATGTTCTGCAGCAGCTCCTGCTTATGTCCAGGGCTCCCTCTTCTCCCTCTGTGCTCCTCAGCTTTGGGTCCCCAACCCCACACTATAGGAGCACACAGCAGGGATGTCTGATCTAGTCTTGGAGACTCAAGGAGAGTCCAAACGAAGAGCATGAGCAAGTCGGCAGAGGGGGTGAGGAGCACTAGACTTGCGAGAGCACGAGTGTGGGGAATGCAGGGAGCTTTTTCTTCTTCGGTGCACCAGGTGTTAGTTGCAGCATGCGGGTGCTGTCGTGGTGGCAAGTGGGACTGAGGTCCCTGACAGAAACAGATCCACAGACATTGAGAACAAACTTATGGTTACCAAAGCAGAAAGCGAGGGACAAATGAGGACTATGGGATTAATAGAATACACACGACCTAGCGTAAAAGAGATAAAGCAACAAAGATTTACTGAGAACTATATTAAATAGCTTGTAATAACACATAACAAAACATTGTAGGCAAAATCCCAAATTCCTGGACCATAAAGAAGGCTGAGCACCAAAGAATTGATGGTTTCGAACAGTGGTCTGGAGAAGACTCTTCAGAGTCTCTTGGACAGGAAGAAGATCAAACCAGTCAGTCCTAAAGGAAATCAACCCTGAATATACATTGAAGGACTGATGCCGAAGCTGAAACTCCAATACTTTGGCCACCTGATGTGAAGAGATGACTCACTGGAAAAGAGCCTGACTCTGGGAAAGATTGAGGGCAGGAGGAGAAGGGGATGACAGAGGATGAGATGGTTGGATGGCATCACCGACTCAATGGACATGAGTTTGAGCAAGCTCCGGGAGTTGGTGATGGACAGGGAGGCCTGTCCATAGGGTCGCAAAGAGTTGGACACGACTGAGCGATTGAACAACACCTGAAATAAACACAACATTGTATATGAATTATATTTTAATTTTTTTAAGTAGGCTTTCTTAGAGAACTATATAAACTGTGTCTTTTCAATGGGACTAGCATGATACCTTGCACATAATTGTTTGAAAGAAGGAGGAACAGAAGAAGGAAGGGAAGGAGGGAGGGAAGGAGGGAAAGCTACCTCCCTGGGCCCAGTCACAGGGCTGTTACCACCTGGGGCCAAGTCACCACCTCGTTCCTGGATTTGGTGCTAACTGGTCTCCCAGTTTCTGTCCTTGCACCCTATGGTCTATCTTCAGTGGGCACCCAGATGACTCCCGCTGAAACAGAAGTCAGACCCCCGCTCCTCTGCTGGAGCCCCAGCAGCCCCACCGCACTGGCAGTGCAAGGTGGAGCCCAGGCTGGCCTCCGAGGCCCCACTTGACCTCGCCCCGCCTCCTCTCTGCCCTCCCCTCCCACCCGCTCCCCTCACTGAGCCTTCTGGCTATTCTTTTCTCAAGCAACCCTGCTCGAGGGTCATGGCCTGCTCCCTCACCAAGCTCCAAAATATAAGCTTAATGAAAGCAGGATTCTTATCAGTTAGCTGTGTTCTCTACAGTGGAGCAGGGCCTAGTACATACTGGTGGTCAAAGAATATTTTTTTTTAAAGTCACTTAAACGGTGCCTTGTGCAGGGAAAGTATTAGCTAATTAAAATTGATTCACAAAAAAAGATATAAAGATCATTATTGAACAAGTGGGAAATCTTGAATATGTATTCTGTTATATTACTGTACCAGTATGAAATTTCTTGAATGTAATTATGTGAGTTATATAGGAGAATGTCCTTGTTCTTAGGAGACAGATGCTGAGTGTCATGATATCCACAACTACATTCCAATGTTTCAGCAACATATAAATACTGAGATGTGAGTGGATCAGAACAATTAATGAGTCTAGATGAAGGGCAGGCTGGTGTTCATTGTACTGTATTTTAAAAATCATCTTCACTTTGAAATTCTTCAAAACAAGATGCTGATGTGTTTGGTTTGTCATGTGCCAACTTGGCTCAGCTGAACTACATTTCCCAGAAATCCTTTTCCCGTGCGATCCCGGTACGGACGGGCCACAGGGAGACTCCGGTGCATGGCGTGGAGGGTGGCGGTGAAGTGGCGGCCGTCTCACACTGGCCCACCTGGTCACTTGTCTGTCGGGTCACCACACTGGCGTGCGGCAGCAGTGTCAGCTGCTCCGCCAGCCCTAGACTCCCTTAAGATTCTCTGACTCCTGGGCCAGGTGTGTGTTTTGGGTCCATGAAGCAGAGCCCCGGCTTCTGCAGGACATCCATGCCATAGCGACCAAAGGCAACAGGTACTCCACTGAGAAGCCCCGCACTGTGGGTCCAGCTTCTGTGAGTGCCGGCCTTCTCCCCCGTTAAATCCATCTGCCTGTCCCCCCTGCCTGCCCTGAAGACTTCAAGCAAGAGCGTCCAAGGCAAAGGATCCTCACAGACATCCTTACAGGGATGGCTTAACCAGCTCCCACAGCTGCATACGGTCATGTTCATACAACAGATTCCTTACACACACACACACACACACACATTCTGAACTTGGTGTCAGGAGTAGGATTTACTCCATTAGTGTAAAAAGCCACACTCACAAATCTCTTTGAGATGAGTTCTTTATCTTTGGCTTCTATTGAAACCATTGAGCAACCATACTCTTAAACTTCCTATTCTTTGGTTGAGAGGATCTGTAAGGCACACTCAGTCTTTCTAGAGGGCCTTTGGCTTGACAAAAAGGTACTGTGAGGCCCCACCTTTGCTATTTCTACTGCCATAACCAAAGTTTTATGGTCACACCCTTGGCTTCACCATCAGGTTTTCCTGGCAGTGTCCTGGATCTGATCTCTGCCTAGAAGGCATTTCTTAGCTTTAGCACCATATGCCATCTGGAGAGGCTGAGAATCCTCCAACCCATCACATCCCAGCTTCTTTGGACCTAATAGTCCCTCCCCTGATTTTCCCCTCTCCTCAAATTTCACAACAAGCAGCCAGGAAAAATCAGGAGATACATTCCTCTCTTTACCTATAAATACTTGAGTAGATCACCTACTTCATTAAGTATATTTTCTAGTTTCCACCTTGCTGCTGAAAACAGTGTTGCTAATGATTTCTGCTACTACATAATGAAAATCTCCTTTTTTCTTTAAGTTTCCATAAGATTTTTCTTCATGTGCCCACTCATAAATGCACTGAAGGTGCACCACTTCTGTAATATTAATGCATAACCCGCTGAGTCAAACCCAGATGGAGGGATATTCTACAAAATGACAGCCAATATTGTACAATAGTGTCTACATCATGAAAAACAAGATAAGACTGAGAAATAACAGGTAAATAAGACTGAAGAGAAATAATAGGTAATAAATGCAATGTGGGATCTGGACTGGATCTTGGGGCTAGAAGAACATCAGTGGGAAGGGCTTAGAGTTTAATTACTGGTATTATAGCAATGTTAACTTATTTCCTGGTTTTGATCATTGTATTATGATTATGGCTAGAAGAACATCAGTGGGAAGGGCTTAGAGTTTAATTACTGGTATTATAGCAATGTTAACTTATTTCCTGGTTTTGATCATTGCATTATGATTATATAAGTTGTTAACATTGGGGGAAGCTGAATGAAGACTATTTGGGAACTATTTTGCAATTTTTTTGTAAGTCAAAAATTATTTCCAAATAAAATTTAAAAATCTCTATGCTTGAAGAATTCTCAAAAAAAAAGAAAAAGATTTTCCTTACTTTAAGCCCTAAATTCTACAAGTTGTGTGCACCTAATGTTTCGCTAACATTCTCTTCAAAACCCACAGCCTACTTCCAAAGGCACATCCATTGTAGGGCTTTTTATGGCAACACCCCATTCCCAGGAACTAAAATCTGTATTCCTTACCTACTGCTTTAGAACAAATTACTGCAAATCTCAGCACATTAAAAAATTAGCGTTTATTATCTCACAGAGTTTCAGACTGTCAGGAATCTGAAAGCAACAGGGTCTCTCGCAAGACGCTAGTCACACTGAGAGCCCAGGCTACTGTCACCTGACTGGCTGAGGCTGAAGATCTGGCCCCCAGCTTCGTTCTCATGGTTGTTGGCAGACCTCAGCTCCTCACTGGCTCCTGGCTGGAAGCTTCAGCTCCGTGCCACCTGGGTCACTCTAGAAGGTATCCCACAGCATGGCAGCTGGCTTTTCTCAGAGCAAGAGACAAGAACGTGAGGTGAGGTGGAGGAAAACAGAGTCCTCAGATTTCCTCCATCCAGCTAGTTTAAGCAGAAAAGAAATGTTTGTTACAGAATGACTTACAGAGTTATTTCAGGGAGACATAGAATTAAGCCTGACTGCCACAAATTCAGGACAAGTCATCCAAGAGATACACACAGCTACACCGTGAGACTATTCTTGTAGAAACCCCACTGTTGCTTCTGCCTGCCTTTTGCATCTGTGGAGCAGGGACCAGAGAACAGATGCTCCACCACAGTGTCCAGGAACATCCAGCCTCTCCACCCAGCATCCCTCATCCAACACACGCATTCCTCACCCACGACCCATGTCCCTCACCCACCGCCCATGTCCCTTGCTCGCCGCCCGCATCCCTCACCCGCGACCCGCATCCCTCACCCATCGCCCGCATCCCTCAACCACCACCCACGTCCCTCACCCTCCACCTTCATCCCTCACCCACCACCTGCATTTCTCATCCACCACCTGCATTTGGTCATCCAGGTCTCTGAAGGCATGTCTAGGTCACAGGCAGAATCCTAACCACAGAGAAGTCTGTAAATTACTAGTAGCAGAGTCATTGCCGCTACACTGAGAATCTATGTCTGAAGAGGGACAGGATGATGCGAGACGTCAGCAGGCGCATCCTCCTATGACTGTGGGTGTCTGAGACTTTGAATACTCCAAACAGAACACCTTTGAGCTACGAAGTCAAGAGACCCTGGAATGAAACACAGAGGGCGATAGAAAATTGGAGGAAGGCAACACTTTAAAACACAAAAAGAATTAAGGACTCTTTATACTCATATGAAGGGTGGCCCATTTATAGGGGAAAAAAAAACAACAGTAAAACTAGAATGTTCTCAATTCTTCCCAGTTTCAAATATCCTCTCCCATAGTCAACATATTACACATACTCTTGACAGACATTGTGTCCTAGTTGTTTTAATAGTATTTTTACACCTCCAATTTCTACATGGTAACCCTGCCACTACTCTTTTGGGCAGACTCTCTTCTTTGAATTCTTCAGAGAATGAATCTACAATCTTCCTCACTTTGTGGATGCACCTGGAATCTAACTCCTGCTTAAACAAACGTGTAGCAAATTCTCCAACGCTTAGCCTCACATTTACCCCCTCTCTCCAGAAGGACTTGGTGCCACCCCTGTCTGAGTCTGTAAAGGCTCCCAAGGTGTAAATAGGTCCTTGACTTTTCCCCAGAATTTCTCTTCTGCTCACCCAGAATTAGCCCCATTCCATTCCATCTTCCAAAATTTTGTTTCTATCATCTCTTTTCTCCTCTATTAATCCTTAAGAGTGTGTGCTTTTTAAAAAAATCCTCGTATCATTGTTAATTTAGAGAGGTTTCAAGAGGGAACAGATCTGAATGGGTATGTTCAACCTGCCTCCTTCAATCAGAAGTCCGGGCCTTGGGTTTTGCTCCCCATTTTAAATAAACTTCAATCACTTTATCACTTCTGGTTGAGAATGAGAGTGAAGTGATAAGCATTAGTCATTCATTCATGTCCAACTCTTTGTGACCCCATGGACTGCAGTCCACAAGCCGCCTCTGTCCATGAAATTTTCCAGGTAAGAATAATGGAAGGGGTAGCCATTCCCTTCTCCAGGGGATCTTCCTGACCCAGGGATTGAACCCAAGTGTCCTGCATTGCAGGCAGACTCTTTACCGTTGTACATTTCCTTAAACTTGTCCAGGAGTCTTTCATACTCTAGACCTGGGTTTGGAAGCAGAATGGATGGTGTTCATCATCTGATAAATGTGACACCTGTCTCCACCACTTTCCATGAGGATTTCAGGCGTTACCCCAAAAAGGACTTGCCTTTAATGGCCCGCACTTTGGAAAAATCCTTTTTAGGCTAAGTATCTGTCAAATCCATGTTTAAGCACAATACTTATCAATCAAATGAATGGATTGGATGAGCAGTGAAGAGTGGGACTCGGCTATCTTTCTATGGGGAGTTGTCTAATGCAGAGACTCTCAAACACCCACCCACAAGTATTTCTGCCAATTCACAACAAAACAAGAACAATAGGACATTGTATTAATGTCTATTCAGGGAAATACATTCAATGTATAAGGCTACTTTGTTGTTAATCCTTCCCACCTTAATGTTAAATTATTTTAATGCCATGCTGGAAAGAGTTGATTTTAGAGTTTATTGTTTTGCTGATTTTTGTTTCTCAGCAAAATAAAACATTGTTGACCTTCTGTTACTTAATTGTTAGAACTTTCACATTTCCCTGAAATTCTTGAGCCTGGGAGCTGTGGGTGCAATAAGAGTTCTCAGTGGAAAGGACTTTTGGAACCGTGGAGGGGCATGAATGGGGCCAGCAGCGGGTGAAACAGTGGCGTCAGCGAGCTGTGGTTTGGAGCCTTCCCACAGCCGCTCATTCTTCTTCTCCACTCCCATGCACCCTCTCTGGGGTCACACCAGCCCTAAACGCCTTACACACCACACTGTCCAGACTGAGAACTGCCTGCCTCCTGTGAACACTGGTATGTTGAGGGGTGTTCCGGGAAAGAGGCTGGGGGGGCCACTCATCACTGTGTGTCAGGTTTTATTACCTGGTCTCTAATGAGGGTGTTTTTGCCTCATCTTGGCCCCACATTCTGGGACTTCCTTTCTACATATGACAACTTGACACATTCTGGCTATAAAGGCAATGTGACACAGGAGAAGGAACTCTGGACTCAGAGCCAGAAATAGGACCACTTTCCAGCCATGTGACGGGTGCAACCTCTCTGACCTAAGTTTCCTCATCTGCAAAATAAACATAATGATGCCACCTTCACAGACTTGTTGCAGGAATTAATTATTTTAACAGAGGTTTTAACATCCACTTGGGGGGGCTATTGCAAAAGCACCATAGACTGGCTTGAACAACAACCATTTATTTCTCACAGTTCTGGAAGCTGGTTAAGCCCAAGATAAAGGTATCAGCAGATTCTGTGTCTGGTGAGAGCCTCCTTCTTGGTTCGTGCATGTGTGTGCTCAGTCACTAAGTCATGTCCAACTCTTTGCAACCCCATGGACTGTAGAACACCAGGCTCCTCTGTCCATGGGGTTTTCCAAGCAAAGAATTCTGGATTGGGTTGCCATTTTCTTCTCCAGCAGATCTTCCCAACCCAGGGATCAAAACTGCATTTCCTGCATCTCGTGCATTGCAGTCGAATCCTTTACCACTGAGCCATGGTTGCCTTCATTCTGTGTGCCCTCACATGGTGGAAGGGGCAAGGGAAATCTCCGGGGTCTCTTTTATAAGGTCACTACTCCCATTCAGGAGGGCTCCACCCTCATTACCTTATCACCCACCTCCTAACACTATCACATTGGGGGTCATGATTAAGCACATGAATTGGGAGGGGGCACATACACTTGGAAGGAAAGTTATGACCAACCTAGACAGCATATTAAAAAGACATTACTTTGTCAACTAGAGACGTTACATTGTCAACAAAGGTCCGTCTGGTCAAGGCTATGGTTTTTCCAGTGGTCATGTATGGATGTGAGAATTGGACTATAAAGAAAGCTGAGTGCTGAAGAATTTATGCTTTTGAACTGTGGTGTTGGAGAAGACTCCTGAGAGTCCCTTGGACTGCAAGGAGATCCAACCAGTCCATCCTAAAGGAGATCAGTCCTGGGTGTTCATTGGAAGGACTGATGTTTAAGCTGAAACTCCAATACTTTGGCCACCTGATATGAAGAGATGACTCATTTGAAAAGACCCTGATGCTGGGAAAGATTGAGGGCAGGAGGAGAAGAGGACGACAGAGGATGAGATGGTTGGATGGCATCACCGATTCAACGGACATGGGTTTGGGTGGACTCCAGGAGCTGGTGATGAACAGGGAGGCCTGGCATGCTATGGTTCATGGGGTTGCAAAGAGTTGGACACCACTGAGAGACTAAACTGAACTGAACTGAACATACACTCAGTCTATAGCAGGTTGGAAAAGCAAACATGGTCTCTGGCATCTCAAAAGTGCTCAGCAAATGTTATTTGAATCTGATGGTAAGAAAATAAGAGCTGAGAGCAGTTTTCCCTCCATACTCCAATTCCCGTAGGAGGGAATATTGAGGCAGAAGAAGTAGCTGCTGGTGAAGTTGCGAATGTGGATTGCGTGTTGTTACTAGGGAGCTCTGAAGCAGATCCTGACTCCTCAGCTCCTGCCCTTCAGCCAGGCCTAGTGTTCCCATTCTCTGCTCACAACCTCCTCACCCTTGAATCCCTCAGTCACTGACTCACTTGGCTTCCCTCTTAAGTCTCATTCCTTGTTTAAAACATATATGTGTGTATATATTTATGTATTTGAGTGCACA
The DNA here is from genome assembly GCF_023699985.2 of Odocoileus virginianus. NCBI lineage: Eukaryota > Metazoa > Chordata > Mammalia > Artiodactyla > Cervidae > Odocoileus > Odocoileus virginianus. Next base: position 429,662 of record NC_069701.1, read on the forward strand.
GGCCTTACTTGTGGCACATAGGATCTTTGATCTTCAGCGTGGCATGTGGCATCTTTAGTTGTTGTTGCATGTGGGATCTGTTTTTTAAATGCAGTGTATAAGATCTTTAGTTGTGGCATACAAACTCTCGGTTGTGGAGTGTGGGAATTGAACCCAGGCCCCCTGAGTTCGGAGAGTGGAGTCTTAGCCACTGGCTTGCCAGGAACGTTCCTTTAACACTCATCCTTATGTTGTAACACCTGGGATTTAATAACTGGATCATGGAGCGCTTGAAAACCCACTGGGCCCTGCCTCTGTTGTTCCCGGAATCCCTGGGTACCATACGTCTACTCTGACCCACCCAGTCTCCCCTCTGCTCCCCATCTACACCCTAGGAGAGCAGCTGAACCACACACACATGACAAACCCAAGTCACCAGCCGTCTGGGGGGTCTTCCTGCCTCCATACCCAGCAAAGCCCTTCTTTGGGGTCAAGTAGGGCCTATCCCCAGGCTTTCCAGGTGGCACTAGTGGTATAAAGAACCTCCCTGCTAATACAAGAGACATAAGAGACTCAGGTTCAATCCCTGGATTGTGAAGATCCCCTGGCGGAGGGCACGGCAACCCACTCCAGTATTTTTGCCTGGAGAATCCCATGGACAGAGGAGCCTGGCAGGCTATGGTCTGAAATGTCCCAACAATTGGACACAACTGAAATGTGTCCAAACGTTGACCCCACCTCAGAGCGCACAGCACAGCGCAGGGTTTGTCCCCAGGTAAAGCTGACTCTGTCAGACAGCACTGCCTGCCCAAGTGAGTCTGGTCTGATTCCTCAGTCTCAACTTGAGCTATCACAGCTAGATGGTGAGGAAGAGTTATCAGTTTTAGGAACTGAAAAACCATGTCTTCTTAGCACATCTCAGCGTAGCATGAAAATGTTGACCCCGCCTCAAAGAGATGGTGGGTTATTCACTTACCACTGTCTCTCCTACTGGACCTTGTCAGTTTTTCTCACTGTTGCATTCCCAGAGACTAGCACATAATAATAATTAAAGAATTTTTTGAAGAATGGATAAGTGAACAAAAATGAAAGCGGGGGTGAAAGAAAAGACATCTCTTCTATCAACAGCATCATGAGAGGAGAGCACAGGGCGATAGGTGGGAATCTGGGCAAATTCAAAGGGACAGAGTTAGGAAGCAGAGTTAGTCTGCACAAGACGTCTCTTTCTTTATCTTGAGTTGGGGGTGAGGGGTTATCTCCTGAAAGGGAGGGGTGGCAAGAAACAGGAGAGAGGATTGCGGACAGAAGGGAAGGTTTGAAACAGTTACAGTGGGGAGTGGACTAAGTGTCCACTAGAGCCTCTTGGAGGGGTTCCTGGGCAGCAAGAAGGCCCAGACAACCGTGATGCCACGGCAGCAGATGCCATCAGCCCAGAAAGGGAACAGAGGGGACAAAGCCTAATTCCGGGAAGAGTAATGAGGGGTAAGACCTGCAGATAGAGCTCGTCAACTCAGATCAAGAATTTGTGAGGCTCCTACTATGTGCTACACCTGCTCACTGAGTACAAAGAAAAACTGGAGAGCTCTAGACTTGGAAGAGCTCAAAAATGCTTCAAGTACGGGGAGTCATAAATGCCTAAGTAAAACTACAGGAAGTCTCAGGCTGCAACTCCACTGTGAATGCAAAGGATGCAAAGACCAAAGGTGTTTTCTCTTCTCCCTTTTCATTCTCCTTTTAAACCAAAATTCACATCCTTGTCTTCATGTCTAGAATTCTTTTTCAGCAAATATGACCGACACTCAGTAGTCCTGGAATGCCACCTGGTGGGATTTCAGTGTACAGTGTTACTCAGTCGTGTCCAACTCTTTGGAGTCCACAGACTGTAGCCCACCAGGCTACTCTCTCCATGGAATTCTCCAGGCGAGAATACTGGACTGGGTTGCCATATCCTTCTCCAGATGGGATTTCAAGGTATTATATATTTAGCTTCCAGAGGAAAAGCTTCTATTCATAGATTATAAGACCAGGAGAACAAAAGTGCATTCGTTCAGCAATATTTATTCCCTACAACTCTGTAACAGTCACAAGAAATACAAACAGGTACCTTCAAGTTTCTTCCAACTTAATAAGAGAAAAATGTAATAGTTTATTAGGAAAAACTTATATTAATTTATAAATTGAAAGTGTATATGAATTCAAATTTAATAAGAACTAAGACCTGAAGACCTGATGGCTGAATTATGATCCCTTACAGAAGACAACACAGTGTCCACTGTTAAACAGAAAATAAAAAGTCTAGTCCATCTATGTAAACTGTTTTGGTTTCTGAGCCTGCTCTCATCTCCTCTGGCTCCCCAGATTTCACTCCAGCAGGTATGACAAAACCCCACATCTTCAAAGGTGCTAACAGGCGAGGCAACTCTAGGCAGAAGAAGGAGAACCAACTGAAGTTAAAAGTCCTGAATTGAGCTAAATAGAGAACAGTGAGCTGGAGTAAGTCTCTTTCTGGCTGCACTGTGCCCGTGGGCTCAGTAGTTGGGCATTCAGGCTTAGCTGTCCCCTGGCATTTGGGATCTTAGTTCCCTGACCAGGGTTTGAACCCGTCTCCTGCACTGGAAGGCAGATTCTTAACTGCTGGATTACCAGGGAAGTCCTGAGAAAGTCTTTTTATGTTTCTGAGCTTGGATTTTCATTAGTGAAATGAAAATTAAAATATTTACTTTTCAGGATGGTTACAAGGATTAAACAAGGTCATAAGGCAGGAAACACACTTCAAAGTGCTTAAAATTTGCTTCATTCCATAAAAGAAAAATGCATCCCTTTCTCACTGACAAGCTATCACTGACCCAGATAAATGAGGGAAAGGTGAGGTCAATGCTGTGAACATCTTATCAAAGATATTTTGCTAATTTATTTAGTTTAATTAATTAATTAATTTTGACTGCACTGGGTCTGTTTCTGCTCAAAGGCTTTCTCTAGTTGCAGCGAGCAGGAGCCACTCTTCATTGGAGTGCATGGGCTTCTCATTGCTGTGGCTCTTCTTGTTGTGGAGCACGGGTTCTAGGGCGCACAGGCTTAGTAACTGCAGCACATGGACTTAGTTGCCTCATGGCATGTGGGATCTTCCTGGACCAAGGAGCGAACCCATGCCCCTTGCATTAAAAGGCAAATTCTTAACCACTAGATCACCAAGGAAGTCCTAAGAATGTCTGCATTTCGCACACAAAAAATCAAAACTGCATAGAAAAATTCTATGTATGGCAGACAGATTCTACCTTTTATAATCACATCAAAAATATGAAACACCTGGGAATAAATAAAAGTTGTGCAAGGTTTTAGCAAAGAAAATTACCAAACTTATTGAGACACATTAAAGATAATTGAATTAAATTAAGATAGATCATGTTCAATGGATTGGAAGACGCAATATTGTAAAGATGTCAATTCTTTCAAATCAACTATAGAGTTGATGCAATTCCAGTCAAAATTACAGCAGGTTTTTTAATAACATTTGACAAGTTAATTCCCCAATTTTTATGGAGATGAAAAGGGAAAGGGACAGGCAAGATGCAAGAAGAAGCGGGAGGAGGATGAGGACAGCAGGAGCAAGAAGAGGGGAGAACGGAGGGCTCGGGCTACCAGGTGTCAAGGCTTGTTGTGAAGCTATAATGTTTAAGACAGCATGGATTGGTACGTGGGTCAACAGACAGACCTACACAATAAAACCCAGGAAAGGGACTTTATATTATATGAGCACTTGCTACATGATAGAGGCGGGCAAAAGACAGTTTTTCAGTGAGTGCTGCTGGGACAATTAACTCCCCATATAGGTTAAACGTATAGATTGCACTTTCCTGTTGGCTCAGCTGGTAAAGAATCCGCTTGCAGTGTGGGAGACCTGGGTTCGATCGCTGGGTTGGGAAGATCTGCTGGAGAAGGGAACAGCTACCCACGCCAGTGTTCTGGCCTGGGGAATTTCATGGACTGTATAGTCCATGGGGTCACAATGAGTTGGACATGACTGAGCAACTTTCATTTCATAGGTTAAACAAAGATCAATTCCTGTTGTATCCAAGTCCTTAAGGTAAAAGGCAAAATTACAAAGCTTTAAGAAGATAAAAATAGGAGGATAGCTCCATGACTCTGGAGTAGGAAGCTTTTTAAAATAAGTATAAAATAGGTGTGTGTGTGTGTGTTAGTCACTCAGTCGCATCCGACTCACTCTTCGTGGCCCCATGGACTACAGCCTGCCAGGCTCCTCTGTTCATGGAATTCTCCAGGCAAGAATACAGGAGTGGGTGACCATTCCCTTCTCCAGGGAACCTTCCTGACCCAGGGATTTAACCTGAGTCTTCTACATTGCAGGCAGATTCTTTACCATCTGAGCCAGCAGGGAAGCCCTAACTGTTAAAGAAAGCACTGATAAATTTTGACTATATCAGAGTTAAGAAGTTCTATTCATCAAAGTATACCTTAAGAGAATGAAAAGGCAAGCCACAAATTTAAGACATACATAACTAACGAAAGGATTCATATTCAAAATAAAGTACTCCTTCAAATCAGTGAGAGAAAAAAAATCCCATAGAAAAATAGTAAAGGTATTGGTGTGGAATCAGTACTTTTAAATATATATATATTTAATAACATTTACAGGGAAACCCTAGATTACAATGACAATGATATAATACTACAGACCCACCAAAGAGGCAAACACTTCTAAAGCTGGTATTATTCAGTGTTGGTGATGTGTGGCAATGGAATTTTCATACACTGCTGTTGGGAATACAACTGGTACAACCGCTTTGGAAAAATGAGTTATCTCCTAAATTTGAATGCATGTATATTTTATTGTATATCTAAATTTGAATGTATGTATATTGTCTTGGCAGGAAAGTTATGACAAACCTAGACAGTGTGTTAAAAGCAGAGACATTAATCTGCCAACAAAGGTCCATATAGTCAAGGTTATGGTCTCCCCAGTGGTCACATACAGTTGTGAGAACTGAATCATAAAGAAGGCAGAGCACTCAAGAATTGATGCCTTCGAACTATGGTGCTGGAGAAGACTCCTGAGAGTCCCTTGGTCTGCAAGAAGATCAAGCCAGTTAATCTTAAGGAAAATAAACTCTGAATATTCATTGGAAGGACTAATGCTGAATCCGAAACTCCAGTATTTTGGCCATCTGATGTGAACAACTGATTCATTGGAAAAGTCCCTGATGCTGCAAAAGATTGAGGGCAGAGGAGAAGAAGGCGTCAGAGGATGAAACGACTGGATGGCATCACCGATGCAATGGATATGAACTTGGGCAAACTTTGGGAGATGGTGAGGGACAGGGAGGCCTGGTGTCTCCCTCCATGACTGGGAGACTGAACAACATGTATATTTTCACTCTTAGATAAATTTCTTAGAGAAACATATATACAACTTTAGCAGAAAACATGTATAAGAACATTCACAGTAGCATTTCTCAGGAGTCAAAACACTGCAGACCACTCAAATACCCATCAAGAATGTAAAAGAAAAGTAAATGACGGTATATTCATATACAGCTAGGTTCAGAAAAACATTTCCTGTGAAGGGCCAGAGAATAAACATTCTAGGCTTTGTAGGTCTGTGTCTCAAAATCTTAGTCTTTTTCTCCCCAACTTTATAAATATAAAAACGCATTCTTAACTCATGGGCCATGGACCATAGGTTGCCAACCCCTGATGTAGAGGAAAACTACACAGCACTGAAAATAAATGAACTACAGCTATATCTGGAACCCTGTGAATGATTCTTACAAACATGACACTGAGCTAAAGAAAAACACAAATATGCACATATATACAAATCATATATAGAAAATCATAAACAAAACCTACAAAAATATACTTCCGTTCACATAAAACAAGCACAATGACACTATAGGATTTAGAAATGCACAAAGAGGCCTTAAAACCACAAAGAAATGCAGGAAAGTCATTACCATACATATCAGCATCATGGACACTTACGCGTGAGGGAGGGGATTGAGACCTGGAAGGGACCTCTGGGCTCTGCAAAAAATTTTATTTCTCAGCCTAGATGATGGTGACAGAGGTGTTGGCCTTATCATTATTTGTTAACTCATGTGTTTGTGTTTGTAAATTCTCAAACTGTGTGTTTATGTTTTATGCATTTTCCTGTGGATATTGTGTTCGGACAGTATCAACTGAGCTTGAAGTTGAGGTTGACAAAGACAACAGTACAGGAAAGAATCAAAGAGAAACCTACAGTCTCATGACCTACTGCTCAAGCAACAAGGAACAGGAATTGAGAGGAAGATGTCCCTGAGGAAAGAGGAGGCTGGCCGTGTCCAAACATGTGGAATCCAAGGGTCGGGTATCCATTGGGCCAGAGAAGCCCTGGTTAGAACAGAACTGGGCAGTGGCAAGCTGCCTAATTTTTCTGGTCCTGATGGGAACTGGGACTGGAAAGTCACTCTCCAGATTCCACAGTTACAGACACCAGACAGGCTGGAAGGGCCACTGGAAGGAAAGGAGAGGACTGACGGGGTGGGACAAGGCAGCTTGGAGCAGCTTGGACACTGGGAATGGTGAGCAGTTTGTACACTCTCTGTGCCTCACTCTCCACACTCCCTCCTGGGCACAGGGAAGCATGCAGGAGAGCTTGTGCAGAGGGACAAACATTTTAACATGCATAATCTTTTTTTCCCTACTTTTGGATGCATCGTGTGGCATGTGGCTCTTAGTTCCCTGACCAGGGATCAACCCCATGCCCACTGCAGTGGGAACATGAAGTCTTAACACTAGACTGCCAGGAAGTCCATAAAATACATGTGAAAGTGCAAGTGTTAGTTGCTCAGTCATGTCCGACTCTTTGCGATTTTTTAAAAATACACAGTGGAATATTACTCAGCCATTAAAAAGAATACATTTGAATCAGTTCTAATGAGATGGATAAAACTGGAGCCCATTATACCGAGTGAAGTAAGCCAAAAAGATAAACAACAATACATATATACTAATGTATATATATGGAATTTAGAAAGATGCTAACAATAACCCTATATGCAAGACAGAAAAAGAGACACAGATGTATAGAACAGACTTTTGGACTCTGTGGGAGAAGGTGAGAGTGGGATGATCTGAGAGAACACATCAAAACATGTATATCATCATGTATATCATCAAACATTATTATCAGATTGCCAGTCCAGGTTGGATGCATGAGACAAGTGCTTGGGGCTGGTGCACTGGGATGACCCAGCGGGATGGATGGGGAGGGAAGTGGGAGGGGAGTTCAGGATGGGGAACACATGTAAATCCATGGCTGATTCATGTCAATGTATGGCAAAAACCACTACAATACTGTAAAGTAATTAGCCTCCAACTAATAAAAATAATTGGGGAAAAAAATAAATACATAAATGCACTAAAAAAAACTCTATTTTTTAAGTTTGTTGTATAGATCAAGAAACTGAGAATCAGGGAAGTTAAGAGATGTGTCTAAGGTGACAGATTAGTAAATGGTACAGACGGGATTGGGGACTAGGACCTCAGCTTACCAATGCTGTAGTCAGCATCCCTCCATGCCCCCCACCAGAAAACAGAACAGAACAAATAGGGGAGGGAGAGAGACAGAGACAAGGACAGAGAGACACAGAGGGACAGAGATTGCTCATGCCAGTGGCAGGTCTGAACTCAGCAGAACAGGCCCTGGGGCTGGATGCTCAAGCAGGATTTCTATGTTTCAATACTGAAGCAGAACTGCTTCTTCAGAAAATCTCAGTATTTGCTCTTAAGGCCTTCGACTGATTGTGTGAGGCCCACCCACATTGTGAAGGGCAATCACCTTTACTTAAAGTCAGCGGATTATAAGTGTCAATCACTTTCACAGATACCGTCACAGTAACATCTAGCTCAGTATTTGAACAAGTTGGCATCATACTCTGGTGAAGTTTTCTGTGGTTTTTTGGTTGGGGAAGCATGCTCTATGGTTTGTGGGATCTTAGTTTCCCAGCTAGGGATTGAAAGCCCTGAGTCCTAACCACTGGGCTGCCAGAGAAGTCCCTGTAGCCTAGTCACATAAAATTAAACATCACAGCTGGACATGAGTACCCTCCATTGACAGACTGGCCTAACATATGGTGATTGAGTTAACTTAGGCAGGTGTCTCGGTAGAAAGCATGGCCACATTAGTGTTCCCACCATACAGCCAGGAAAATGAGGCAAGGCCGTATTGACTGACCTGTCCCAGTTAATTAGCATCAAGGCTGGGTCTGCCCCTGTCTCCAGATTCCCACGCCTGCCTCTTTCCCTCTGGCCACACCCCTCTCTGTAGCTGCTCCTCACTTTCCCTCTGCTCTAGGGTGGCCCAGGCACTAAGCCCAAGCTTGCCAGACATGGGCCTTGCAGCCCTGACATGTTTCACCCTCCTAATGAGAACACTGAACTGTGCTGGAAATTAATTTATTTTTACTAGACCGTTCAGCAGAACTATACTGGGGAATGTTTAATGGTAAAACAGACAATCTCCTGTACCAAAAATGGCCTCCCATCTCTCTGGGCCACCAGTCATCCTGTGGCTCAAAGGTCTGCAGAGAGAAGCCTTCTCTCCCACTTTTCTCATGGCCTGGTGAAGGACAGGGGAGCCTGGTGTGCTTCAGTTGATGGGAGTCACAAAGAGTCAGACGCAACTGAGCAACTGAACAACAACCTGTGAAGGAGAGTCCCTTGCTTAGAAAAGCTAAGCCACACCCACTTGTGGGTTCAAACCTAGCAAGCATGTTTGCGCCACTGTTGGGCCAGGGACCAATTTCATATCAGGAGCAAACTGCATCTTGGGAAATGATTCATCCTAATAGAAGAACCCCTCATATTTGGGGGCCGGCGGTTCAGCAACAATGGAGAGAGACATGAATCTCAATGTCGCGTGACACCTACCTCTCAGATGGCACATTGGGAGCTGTGATGAGGAGTGTGGACCAGGAAGCCAATGAGTGGTGTGTCTAATATCTCTGTAGGACATCTGCTCTGTGGCCGGTGCAGGAAATGCCATGCAGCGCCAGTGGGAGTGAGATGTGCTTGTCCTCTTGGAGTGAGGGCCACAGCTCTAAAGGGCATGAAAGAGAAAAGGTGAGCGATGGTCTCTTCCAGAGAGAGATGGCTAGAAAAGGTTAGTGGCTCCTAGGTCAGTTCCGATCAGATCAATTCCCTTCTATGTACCAGCCCCAGAAGCACACAGATGAACAAGACATAGCCCTTGTCCTCTCAGAACGGAAGGACTAGTGGGGGATATAGACAATATCAATAAGAGTAAGTGCTGTGAGAGAAACATACTCATGGTGCCATAGGAGCCTGGTGGGGGGCACCCCATCCCACAAAGGGGTCTGGCTACCAGAAGGAGTTGACACTTGAGCTGATTAAGTATGAGCAAGAATTTACTCTTGGAGAGCTTCCCTGGTAGCTCAGTGGTAAAGAATCTACCTGTCAATGCAGGAGACATGGCTTTGAGCCCTGATCTGGGGAGATCCCACATGTCATGGAGCAACTAAACTTGTGTGCCACAACTACTGAGCCTGCACTCTAGAGCCCAGGAAGCGCAACTCCTGAGTTCACGTACCGCGACTGCTGAAGCCTGTGCACCCTAGAGCCCACGCCCTGCAACAAAAGAAGCCTCAGTACGGAGGAGCCCACGCCCTGCAGCGAACAGGAGCCCCCATTCTTCGCAACTGGAGAAAAGCACGCACAGGAGTGAAGACCCGGTGCAGCCAAAAATAAATTAATTTTTTAAAAAGAATTTACTCATGGAAGAAAGTGAGACAAACAACGGTGTAAGTGAAGACCCAGAAGCATTAACAGCAGGGGTGAGTTAAGAAAACAAGCTGAGAGTTCATAGGTCAGAATATAGGAAGGCAGAAGGCCAAGGAGCTAAGGCCAGTAGTGAGAGGGAGTGGCCGGCTCTGTGATCAAACTAGTAAACAGGTTAGATTTTATTCTATAAGCTATAAGGAGGCCCAACAGACTTTAAGGAGGAGTATGGCCCATTTATAGAGTTCCAAATTGCAATAGGTATCAACAATTTCTATATGCGCACCTTCAAACTATTAAGGTTCCAGAGTGGTCTTTCTAATGTACAAATCCAATGACATAGTATGCATGAGTGAATGAATAAGAAGACTTATTCTAGAACAAAGTGAAAAGTTGTCAAGCTGCATCAAGGATCCGGCTGAGATGAGAAATCACGAATTTGCAATGGCATCAACCTACACCGCTGTGTCATTTTCTCTAGTAAGAAGAAAAGTCACGTCTGTGAGATGGATACAGAGACGGAATTTTGCCATGTCAGACCTGAGAGTGAAGGGTGTAACTTTAAAAAAAAAAAGTAGTTTTATTGATTAAGTTTATTTCTTTTTGGTGGTGCTGGGTCTTCACTGCTTCACGGACTTTTCCCTAGTTACAGAGAGCCGAGGCTCTAGCTGCCACGTGCAGGCTTCTGTTGCGCTGGCTTCTCTTGTTGCGCGCTGGGCTCTAGCGAGCTCAGGCTCCAGTAGTTGCGGCCCGTGGGTCCACAGTTGTGGCTCCCAGGCTCCAGAGCTCAGACCCAGTGGTCACAGTGCTCGGGCTTAATTTCTCTGCCATGTGGGATCTTCCCAGACCAGGGATCGAACCTGTGTGTGTCTCCTGCATTGGCAGGCCGATTCTTCACCACTGAGCTACCGGGGAAGCCCCTGTGAGCCAGCAACTTTGAGGACTCACCACAAGGTGCAGGTTGGGGAAGAGGGAGCTTAGCACAGTGCCTGGCACATAGTGGGGTTCAGTACATCGCTGCGGAATGGTGAGTGGAGGGGTAAACGGGTTTAACTCCCAGGGACGGTTCCCCTTCTTCTAGTAAGACACGCCCACTCTCCTGACCACAAACGTGACCACGTGATCTCAGGCTGGCCAATCAGCGCTCCCCAGCTCCCTCACGCAGGGATAGGCCTGAGACGGCCACGTGACCACAGCAGGCCCGTCGGTGCTCTTCCCGGGCTGCAGCGGGGCAGGTGGAGGCTGGCCTTAGGCCTGTAGAGTTATGCCGGGAAGATGAGAGGCTCGGGCTCCCCACGGCCGTCTTCCCCACCACACAGAGAAACCCCCTTGACAGCAGTGGGGACAGCAAAGCAGAGCTGAGAGCTGAGTGAAACACTGCCAGGGACAGCCGAGACTACACAGCAGCTTCGTGTGAATTAGGGAAACGCACCTTTACCACAGGTTTAAAGAGCTCTTTGTACATCCGAGTGCAGGGAAATCCCTGGTCGTCTAGCAGTTAGGGGTCAGCACTTTCACTGCCGTGGGCCTGAGTTCTTTTCCTGGCTGGGGAACTAAGATTCCCAAGCCTCGCAGAACTCAGCAAAAATAAGCAAATAAATAAACATCTATAGATGTCGATAAGTAGATACAGATATCAGAATACAACCTGAACAACCCTAAGTCATAGGCCCTGGAAATAGGAACAAAGGTGAATGCCCTCTGCCGTGCTCAGTAAGCCTGGTCGTAGCCACTCTGAAGGAATGTTCCAGCCCCAGTGGTCTTCCTGCCATCTTAGGAAGGCTGGAATTAGAGAGTAGAGGGACAGGAACATGCCGCTGAGAGTCACAGGTGAGAGAAACAGCCGTTGAGGAGGCAGGGAGTGGTTGGGTCAGGGCACAGATTGCACTTGTGTGCACATATTCTCCTGAGCCTGTCAGGGCTTCCTATGCCAATGTGGCTTTATTAAAGAGGGGATTCTCGCTCACTGCTCCAGGACTCAGCTGAAACTGTCTCACCTACCTGCAGATCTTATATAGGTGAGTATGTGAATGACATGTGTTTCACATACAATGCCATGGGGATGGTGCTTCCTTAAGATGTGGTGCCCTTGTGCAGTGCACAACCTGAACAACTGTATGCAGGAACCCTGAGTCTGACATTCCTCAGACCCTATTGTACCTCTGCCATTTCCAGTTTAAAAAAAACATCAAAACTTCCTCTCTAAGCAAGCATAAAATGGGTTCCTACACTGGACAAGCCCTATTAATACACACTGACAAGTGAAGTGTAACCGAGAGATCAGGGCCGACTACAGGCTCTGGAGGTAAGAAAGCCATTTAAAATGTCAGAGGTAGAGTTGGTCTTGGTAACAGCAGAGTCAGAGATGGGCCCTGGGAGTGGGGTCTGAAGCAGATGGAGGGAAGGGAAGAAAGTTAAGCTCTGAGGCTGGGCCACGTCCGCAGACACTGAAGTTCCCCAAGTGGATTGCCGGCAAGAGGTAGAAAACCACCTCAGGGAATTATGAATACTGTTCTTTCCCCTCAAACCCCTCCCCACTCTCTCCCACTTAAACTTGATTGGTTGGTTTGTCCCTAAATGTGCCTGGAAGCCCAGCTGCATGAGCTAATGAGGATTTCCTACTCTATCTCTGGGGGTGGGGGGAAGCCAAATAAAATCCAATATGTTAACTCCCAGGGCTTCCCTGGTGGCTCAGGGGTAAAGAACATGCCTGCAATGCAGGAGACCCAGCTTCAGTCTCTGGGTCGGGAAGATCCCATGGAGGAGGAAACGGCAACCCACTCCAGTATTCTTAGTTGAAGAATTCCATGAACAGAGAAGCCTGGTGGGCTACAGTGCATAGGGTCACAAAGAGTCAGACATAACTGAAGTGAGTTAGCATGTGCATAGTATTATGAGGAAACAAATACAACTGGGCTAAGAGTAACTGATATTGCAAACAAGTTTTAAAAATTATTGCTGTTGGATGAGGGAAGACTGGAGTTTTCAGACTACCTGCAAAGTCTATATTTGGCTTGGTAGAGTATAGACTAGGGATGGCAGCACCCACATTTGCCACATGCCTTGACCTTGGCAGATGTTACTTCTCAACTACCACCCTGCTCCCATAGAGCCCAGATATAGCCTCATAATCCCTTTCATCACTCTAGATTCATTAATCTTCAATCAAGTTGAGATAATGGGGTTTCCGTGGTGACTCAGAATGGTATAGTGGTGAAGAATGGTAGCGTAGTGGTAAAGAATCCACCTGCCAACCCAAGAGTCCTGACTTCAATATCTGATCCAGGAAGGTCCCACATGCTGTGAACTGAACTAGGCCCGTGTGCCACAACTATTGAGCCTGCGCTCAACCTGGGAACTGCAAGTCCTGAAGCCCAGGCTCTGGAGCCTGTGCTCCACAACAAGAGAAGCCACAGCAATGAGAAGCCTGCGCACCACAATGAAGAGTAGGCCCTTCCTGCTGCAACTAGAGAAAAGCCTGAGCGGTGATGAAGATCCAGCACAGCCAAAAATAAAGAAAGAAAATTATGTTTTAGAAAGTTAAAACCACAATGAGGTACCATTATGCACCAGTCAGGATGGCTGCTATCCAAAAGTCTACAAGCAATAAATGCTGGAGAGGGTGTGGAGAAAAGGGAACCCTCTTACACTGTTGGTGGGAATGCAAATTAGTACAGCCACTATGGAAAACAGTGTGGAGATTCCTTAAAAAGCTGGAAGTAGATCTGCCATATGACCCAGCAATCCCACTTCTAGGCATACACACTGAGGAAACCAGATCCGAAAGAGACACGTGCACCCCAATGTTCATCGCAGCACTGTTTATAATAGCCAGGACATGGAAGCAACCTAGATGCCCATCAGCAGACGAATGGATGAGGAAGCTGTGGTACATATACACCATGGAATATTACTCAGCCATGAAAAAGAATTCATTTGAATCAGTTCTAATGAGATGGGTGAAACTGGAACCCATTATACAGAGCGAAGTAAGCCAGAAAGATAAAGACCATTACAGTATACTAACACATATATATGGAATCTAGAAAGATGGTAACGATAACCTTATATGCAAAAAAAGAAAAAAGAGACTCAGATGTATAGAACAGACTTGTGGACTCTGTGGGAGAAGGCGAGGGCGGGATGTTTCAAGAGAACAGCATCGAAACATGTATATCTAGGGTGAAACAGATCACCATCCCAGGTTGGATGCATGAGACAAGTGCTCAGGCCTGGTGCACTGGGAAGACCCAGAGGGATGGGGTGGAGAGGGAGGTGGGAGGGGGGACTGGGATGGGGAATACATGTAAATCCATGGCTAATTCATTTCAATGTATGACAAAAACCACTGCAATGTTGTAAAGTAATTAGCCTCCAACAAATAAAAATAAATAAATTAAAAAAAAAAAAAGAAAATTATGTTTTAGAAAGTTGAGATAAGGGATGGACTTCTTTACATCCTTGTTCTAGAGCAATGGTTCTCAACCCTGGTACATGCTGGAATCACCTGGGAGGAGGGGTAGGCAGATTTCAAAGATAGCCCTCAATGAGCCCCACTTCCTGGTGGGCATGTCCCCTGTAATCCTCTCCCTTCTACTGTGGGCTGGACTAGGTAACTTGTTTCTAGTGAATAGAATATGCAAAAATAGTGGAGTGTCATTTCCATGAATGGGCTAGAAAGGAGCGTGACTTTCGTCTTGGAAGTGGACATTGCTCAGTTGACCTTGACTGAAGCCTTCTGAAAGACTTTGGGCCAACACCTCGATTGCACTTTGTGAGAGACCCTGAAGCAGAGGCTCCACCTGAGCTGTGTCTGGATTCACGAATACAGACACCGTGAGATAGTAAATGCATGTTCTTTGAAACCACTAAGTATTGGGGTAATTTCTTATACAGCAATAGATAGCGAAAACAAGTGGGAATGTTTTTTTTTTTTTAAATACATACTACCACTAATTAAATCAGGATTTCTTAGAAATTTCTCCAAAGAAGACATATGGCCAAAAAGCATATGAAAAGATGCTCTACATCACTAATTATCATAGAAATGCAAATCAAAACTACAAAGGGGTACCACCTCAGAGCAGTCAGAATGGCCATCATCAAAGAGTCCACAAACAATAAATGCTAGAGAAGGTACGGAGAAAAGGGAACCCTCCTACACCGTTGGTGGAAATGTAAATTGGTACAGCCACTATGGAGAACAGTATGGAGGTTCCTTAAAAAACTGAAAATAGAGTTAACATATGATCCAGGAATCCTACTCCTGAGCATATATCCAGAGGAAACCATAATTCAAAAAAATACATGCACCCCAATGTTCAGTGCAGCACTACTTACATTAGCCAGGACATGGAAGCAACCTGAATGTCCATCAATAGAGGAATGGATAAAGAAGATGTGGTACATATATACAATGGAATATTACTCAGCCACAAAAAGAATGAAATAATGCCATTTGCAGCAACATGGATGGACCTAGAGACTATCATACTAAGTGAAATCAGACAAAGAAAAACAAATATCATATGGTATCACTCATATGTGAAATTAATTTTAAAGTATGAAATAAATGAACTTCTTTACAAAATAGAAACAGACTCCCAGATACCAAAAACAAACCTATGGTTACCAAAGGAGCAACGTGGGTTGGGGGAGGGGTAAATCAGGCACTCACACACTGCTCTCTGCAAGTTAGATAACCAACAAGGACTTAGTGCAGAGCACAGGGAACTCAGTATTCTATGATAATTTATGAGAAAGAATCTGAAAAAGAATACATGCATATGTGAAACTGAAATACTTTGTGGTACACATGAAATTAACATGAAATTGTAAATCAACTATATTCCAATAAAATTAAAATTTAAAAAATAGGATTTCTAAGGTTAGGACCCAATCATTAGTAGTTTTTACATCTCCCCATGTGATTCTAATACATACCCAGACCCCACTGACTAGGCTTCTTCTCATACAGTAAAGTGCAGAGGAGTCATCTAAATACTTTGTCAAAATGTACACATAGGGTGGAGCCTAAGGTTTTGCATTTCCAACAAGCTCCCAGGTTATGCTGATGCTGATGGTCCCCAAGACTACACAAAGCAGCAAGGCTCTAAAGACTCTAGACACAGGACAAGACAGGCCTGGGCTCAGCGTATGGCTCTGGAAATAGTGTGCAGCAGGAGGGTGCGAAGTACATGAAGAGATGTTCCTCAGGTCTTGGCAATCAACTGGGCTTGGAGGGTGGAGGCAAGGGGGGTAGCTATCTTAAGGTTTGAAGTCCAGAGGACTGGGAGGAAGCTGGCAGTTTTAGGTGAGATGAGGAATTTTAAAAGAAGTCTTTTGGGGAGAAAAAAATAATCCATGAGGGAAGCAATCTGTTAGAGATGATCAAGACATAATTTATGGGACCCAGTATAAAATGAAGATGTGGAGCCCCTTGTTCAAAATTATTAAGAATTTCTGCAAAATCTAAAATATGACACAATCAAACTTATCTGCTAAACAGAAACAGACTCAGAGACATAGAGAACAGATGTATGATTGCCTGGTGTGGGGGTGGCGTAGGGGGAGGAAGGATGAATTGGGAGTTTGGGATTAGCGGATGCAAACTATAACATTATATATGGAAAGAATAGACAAGGTCCTACTGTATAGCATGCAGAACTATATTCAATAACCTGTAATCATAATAGAAAAGAATATGAAAAAGAATATAAATATATATATATACTCAGTTATATATATATTCAGTTATAACATGTATATATTCAGTTATATATATACATATATAATTGAATCACTTTGTTGTATACCAGAAACTAACACAGCATTGTAAATGAACTACACTTCAATGAAATAATTTTTTTAATTATTGAGAATTTCAAGGGATTTCCCTGGTGGTCCAGTGGCTAAGACTCCGTGCCCCAAAGCAGGGGGCCCGGGTTTGACCATGGTTGGTTAACTAGACCCCATATGCTGCAGTTAAGACCCAGTATAGCCAAATAAATAAATAAAAATTTTAAAAAAATTCCAGGATGTTGAGAGGAGAGCATTAATTCAAGGGTGAGAGGCCCTCTGAACATGGGTCATACACCCTGGGACAGATTTGTCAAAAGCAAGACTTACCTCCTCCAAGAAACTCTCTTTGGTGACCTTGACACCCCCTGTCCCAGCCCCTCTGCCTTGCTCTGTGCTCGGGGCCCCCTCCCACCTTCTCCTCCCACAAGGCACTGGTCTTGCTGGCTCCTATGGCTGCTCCTCAGTGAGACTGGAAGTCGGTGGAGGGCAGACACTGCCTTGCCATCCACCCCCCCACCTACCCACCAGGTCTCACAGCAGACTGGGAGTGGCTTGTTCAGCCCCGCCAGGGTGCTCGCCTGGCCTGGGTCCCTGTCCTGCGCTCGCCTCCCCTGTGCCAAGGCAGATCTGTGCTGCCTTGAACTACAGCAGCCTGCTTTCCCCCCCTCCATGCCCTCCCTCAATCTGTGGGCCTCTCCCAGATCAGTCGCCCCAGTAACAGGCTATGAACAGAGTTCACAGCCTGTAGCTCCAAGGATGTTCCCCAATAGTTAGTTTCAGCAGAGTGCTTATGGTTTATATCAGAAAAGGCTGTTCTCAGGGGTAGGGGGCTGGAGAATTGGATGAGGTAGTCAAAAGGTACAAACTTCCAGTTATAAAATAAGTGTTAGGATGTAATGTATTATTATCAATGTGCTGAGTTGTGCTAAGTCGCTTCAGTCATGTCTGACTCTTTGTGACGCTATGGACTGTAGCCCACCATGCTCCTTCCTCCATGTGGATTCTCCAGGCGAGAGAATGCTAGAGTGGACTGCCATTTCCTCCTCCAGGGGATCTTCCCGACTCAGGGATCAAACCTGCATCTCTTGTCTCCTGCATTGGCAGGTGGGTTCTTTACTACCAGCGCCAATACAGCATCACTAATATAATTAACACTGCTCTATGTTATATATAAAAATTACTGAAAGAGGAAATCCTGAGTTCTCATCACAAGGAAAAAATATTTTCTCTTTGATTTTATATCTGTATGAAATGGTGGATGTTCACTACACTTACTGTGGAAATCATTTCATGATGTATGAAGTCAAATCATTATGCTGTACACCTTAAACTTATACTGTATGTCAATTATATCTCAATAAAACTGGAAGAAAGAAAGAAAAAAAGAAAAGAAAAGAACTGTTCCCTCTCTGAGGCTCTTGGTTGATCATTTGACATCAATTGTTTTCCTGTGGTTGCCTGAGAATTGCTTACAATGCTAACCTGGACACCCTCATGATCAGATACCACTCTCAGGCCAGCCCCTAGATTTGCCTTAAAAGGAACTAGGAACTCTCCTTTTGGGCCAAAGTATGAACAAAAATTCATAATGTACTGGAAAAGTATGTAATCAAACTCATCTACTTGGCAAACTTACTATCCTGCAAGTGCTTAAATCAGGTCTCATGAGATGCAAGAAATTGAAATGTCTAGAAGATGAAAATAATGCAGTGTAGCAGTCTATGATCTTCCCTGGCGGCTCAGATGGTTAAAAAAAAAAAAAAAAAATCCACCTGCCAATGCAGGAGATGCAGTTTTGATCCCTGGGCTGGGAAGATCCTCCGGAGAAAGAAATGGCAACCCACTCCAGTATTCTTGCCTGGGAAATTCCATGGACAGAAGAGCCTGGCAGGCTGCAGTCCATGGGGTCGCAAAGAATCACACCCGACTAAACAACAACAACAAATCACAGTCTACAAAATTCCATTGAATTTTACCTGCTGCAACTTTGTGCATATGGTCCTGAAATTATAAGTAAATGGTGAGATGTTTGGCATCTTGTTCTGTGACTTTATACTTAAGAAAGAAGGACATGAATATTTACTGTGAAGCTAGTATGAGTCAGATACTGTGCTGGAACTAGATCTCACATGCCACAACTAAGAGCAGGCACAGTCAAACACATAAATATATATTTTCAAATGTTTCTTATCTGTGAACCAGGGCTTCTCAGGTTGCACTACTGGTAAAGAACCTGCCTTCCAGTGCAGAAGACTTAAGAGATGCAGGTTCAATCCCTGGGTCAGGAAGATCCCCTGGAGGAGGGCATGGCAACCCACTTTAGTATTCTTGCCTGGAGAATCCCATGGACAGAGGAGCCTGGTGGGCTACACTCTGCAGGGTAGCAAAGAGTCAGACACAACTGAAGAGACTTAGCACATATCTGTGAAATGGTTTGAATGATAACAATAGTATTTTCCTCATGGGGTTGATGAACTGAATAAAGAAAGAAATCAATTATTACTCATAAGGCACTTAGGACAGCACTGACTTTCCATGGTTAATAATCTACCTTTATATTGTACAACCTTGTGAGGTAGTGTGATAATGCTCAATTTGTAGATGAAGTAACAGAAAATCAGAGACATGAAAACAATTTGCACAAGGTCACAAAGCTAATATTGCCAGAGCTGATATATGAATTCAAGAATGTGCCAAGTACAGCTCAACACTGAAATTCCTGGCATTATTCATTTCCTGAGCGCCTGCCATGCGTCAAGCACTGCAGATAAAGTGGAGAACTATGCTGTGTGCACTATGCTAAGTTACCTCAGTCGTGCCCAACTCCTTGTGAGTGGGTTGCCATTACCTACTCCAGGGAATGGCAACCCTACAGAAAAAGTGGAGAACTGGAAGAGGTTTCAGCTGGGGAAGAAGAGAGGAGGCAAACACCACCAACAGATGAAGAAGGTAGTTTCAGGCAGTGACAATGCAGTGAAGATAGTGAAACAGACTGACGTCAATAGGCATAGACTGAAAATAACCTATATGTTGAATGAAGACACAAATGGCAGTAGACCCATACAACGTGGCATATAGGTCACCTTAATTTTTTTTTTTTAATACGATGGCAAATCATGATTTTTAAAATATGACTACTAAGTTTTCATCATACCTATTATATTTTTTAAGTTTTATTTTTTATTAATTAATCAATTTGTTTACTTATTTATTTACTTATTTATACAATTTATAAGATCCAGCTATACCAGATCTTAGTTGCAGCATTCAGAACCTTCAGTTGTGACTCATAGGATTTTTAGTAGCAGCATGTGAACTCTTAATTGCAGCATGTGGGATCTATTCCCCTAATCAGAGCTCAAACTTGAGCACCCTACATTAGGAGCACAGAGTCCTAACCAACAGACCACCACGAAAGTCCCTCATCATGCCTGTTTTAATTTCCTTCATTGTGGCCTGACTTTGTGGCTTTTTCATTGACTTTTATTGAAACTAGACTTGACTAGGTCAATTCCCATCCTGTATGTGAGATATCCAGCTCATCCTGGTACCTAACATGATGTCAGATCCTGCTAGTCAACTAGCTCAAAAATACTAACTAATTCAGGAAAACTGCTATTTGTTTGTTTTTCTAATCTATGTGTTTGTTTTGTTATTTTTGACTGAAAACCTCCTGCAGGTCATATTCTGGAATCAAGCACATGGCATCTGCTCCAGACCTTGTACTCGATGGCTAACCCTTCATCTTTACCAGTGAAGGAACTGAGACCCAGAGACATGAAATCACTTCTGTAATAGAACAGCTAAACTAGGATCAGACTGCCATCCACTACATATCTGTTGAACACCTTCCTTATACTGGGTGCCATGCAGGAAGAGACAGCCCAGAGAAGATGTGGGAGAAATGACCTCTGCCTTTGAGGAGTGTTAGGTAGTTAGAACAGGAAAAAGGAGTCTAGAATGGTGGTGGCTAAAAGACAAAGAAGGGCAAAGCCCGTGAAAATAGAACAAAGGAAGGTCCAAGGATCGGAGTGAGAATCTCAGGTAAAGCAAACACCCCTCCTGGCTAGCCCGCTTTACATAGGGCAGGCTCAGGGGGAGGAGGAAAACATAAAAAGAGGAGCCAAAATTGGGCCTCTTGCTTCTCTTCTCTTCACGTCTCTTGGGTCGGCCCGCCCTCACGCCTTGAGGGTGTATTTTCCTTTGCTTACCAAATAAAACTGAGCTGTAATACCGAGCTGTAACACTGATCCATCCGTCACTTCAAATTTTTGCTGTGGCAAGACAGAACCAAGGAAATTACACCCTCCCCCGACAAGAAGTATAGTCTTAGAGATGAAGACTAAAAAGCATGAACCCACCAGAGAAATGTGTTCAGTTGCCAAGCACCTATTATCACAGCGCTGGACACTGGACACTGTGATAATAACTGACGTGAACCAGAGGTTCCCCTGCAACCATCCCACTTCACGACTGCGTTTTATTTGACTCTCTCAGCAGCATTACTGAGTAGGAATATCAGAATCCCATTTTACAGAGAAGGAAACTGCTGGAAAGAAATTCTAAACAGCTTGCCTGAGGTCACACAGCTAGAAGTGGAAAAGCTGGGCTTTTCCTGCATCTGTCTGACTCCAGAGCCAGAGTTCTTACCCAGAGTGCTCCCGAGAAGCACTATTATCATGTAGAAGAGATATTAAGAGATTAAGTTTCGGTATTCATCCCTAAGGGGGCCATAAGCTAAAAGGGAACAAGGCTTGTCTACAACTCCACAACTCCTTGTCATAGAGGCTAACACAAGCTGTGTGGTATAGGCAGTTTGGACCAGCCAAGTTCTCAAGGGAGAAAAAGAATTTCATTTTGGATCTACCCTCTTAAAAGTCTTGGCCTACATGGGGCTGCAGGGTGACACGGGGAATACATATCAGCTCAGCTTAGGAAGCTTAAGACACCATAAAATCTCAGCTCAAAGCAACCAATTTTAATAAAGATTTGTACAGGTCTTTCATACTGCAGCATTCAACACAATTCCATCCCAGCTCAACCACCTGCCTGGCACCCTAACACCATGTACACAATAAACAACAATATTTTCAAAGGAGACCAAAAACAAACAAACCCCAGAACTTACAGGTTATCTGAATGTGATGACCAATTTTTCAGAGCCAAACACGAAGATATGCGGTCTCACAAATTCATATGTCCTTACAGGAACAATAGAATAGTATATTAAAAATCAGATCTGTCTCTGAACATGAGAATTGTTTGAGGATATATGGCTGTCATAAAGCTAGGTCACTATCAACACACATCATTTGCTTCTACTGGAAGTGAATAATGGCTCCTAAGCTTTTGAGAAAATAAACTCTGGTGGGTTTTCTTTTTAAACCAAGTGATTGATTGGTGAGAAGAATCACCAAATACATGAAGGATAAAGTATATGTCAAAGATTGCAAAGGAGAAGACTACATTTCATACTCACTATGAATCTTGAATTATATCCTTTAGAAAAAACAAGTGTCCTCAGTATTGGTATGTGTGTGTGCCTAGTCTCTTCAGCCATGTCTGACTGTTTGGCTGCCAACTATAGCCCACTAGGCTTCTCTGTTCAAAGGATTCTCCAGGCAAGAATACTGGAGTGGGTTGCCTTGCCCTCCTCCAGGGGATCTTCCTGACCCAGGGGTCAAACCCATATCTCCTGCATCTCTTGCATTGCAGGCAGACTCTTAACCACTAAGCCACCAAGGAATCCCCCAGTATCAGTATATAGACCTCTCAAATCTTAGCCCCAACATGCTTTTCTAGTTTTCTTCCCTATTCTTCCTCTCTGCCTCAACCAGATTTATTGCCATGCCTGGGACCTTGTAGGCACTTAACTAATAATTGTAAAAGGAAAGGAAGAGAGGGAAGGAGGGATGGAGAGAGAGAATGAACAAATGAAACAGCAGATATAATCATGGCTTAAATGAACTCATGCTATCATGCTCCTCCCCTCTATGAAATCCTACTCTAAGTAAAGGATCTGATAGATTCAGATCAAAGTGTCATTAAATATGACACAAGAAGCTTCTAACTAACCTAGAGCAGTGGTTTTCCACTCTGGCTGCACATTAGAATCATCCAGTGAGCTTTCAAAGAACAGTAATGCCGGGGCCCCACCCCAGAAAATATGATTGAATCGAACTAGAGTGAGGCCCAGGTCGTAGTGCTTTTTTCCTACCTAATGTGCAGACAGGGTTGAGCATTTCTGCTACAGCCTGACCCCTCCGAGGGGCAGAGAGCAGATGTTACCTCTCCATGACCAGAGAGCTGGTGGGTGACGGAGGTAGGACTGGAACTCAGAGCATCACTGAGTCACTCTAGCCTTAATCAGCCCTCGATCTAATGACATTCTTCCCTCTCTCTTATATCTCTCAGACTGCAATTTTTCTCATTCATATTAAGCACCAGCCACGAGCTAGGTGCCAGGTAAACGGCAGTGAGCAACACAGCCAGTCTGCTCCCATCTCGGCCTCAGCAGGAAGAGCTCGTATATCTGGAGGCCTTTCCCAGTATGGATCATACTGTCCACTTTGAGTTTCTCAAGACCAGGAGCCACGAGTCATTCATCTTTGGAGCTGCAGGGCCTACCACGTAGCCTGGAACAGGGGCAGAGGTGGTGGAAGTTTAATGAATAAGTAAATGAACACAAGTGGTTCCTGAATCCCCTTACATGGAAAGAAAAAGAACAGAAAACTGTCAAGAAGATCCCTTGTATGAGTCAGGACGATTTAAGTTTTATGTCATAGAAATCCAACATTAATTTTTTGAGGCAAAAGAGGGTATTTATCTGTTCATAACTGGCAAAGGCAAGTGTGTAGAATCCCAGAGCTCAAACCACGTCACAGGGCCTCTATCTCTCTTCTCAGCTCCCACCTTAGTTTGTGCCATCTTGGCTTCATGCTTAAGTCAGGGCCTTTCCAATATTCCCAGCATTCCCAGGTTCATATCCTCTGATTTTAACAATCCCAACAATGACCACCTATCATTCCCACGAAAGACTCTGAGGGCTCAATTCACCCATCCCTGCACCAAACACTGGTTGGTTGAAAGTATATTCTGATTGGTCAGCCTGGCTCACAAGCCCACCCAGGGGCAGTTGGCAGGGAACCACAACGGTCAGCCTCACCAATAACATGTGAAACGGGCGAGGAATCCCCCTTAGGAACCAGAAGAAGGAGATAGGAAAGTGTGCCACACTGCCATGGTCTTCTCTCTTTCCATCTTTTGCTCCATCATCGTACTTGGCAAGATGGCTTTTGTCCTCATCCATGTAACTTCACAGCGGCTTCTCAGTAAGGAATCTGCCTGCAATGCAGGCAGGTAATTACTCTTGCTCTGAGTCTGTGTAGCCTCCTGGGGCTCCCTCATCAAAGACACAAATGCTCTGTACAGCAATTGTTTGTTTTTCTAGCCCCTACCTCTTGCTAGGATTTCTAAAGACTTCTATATTGTTCATGGTTGTATTCCCAGCCTTTTGTACACCATCAGTGTTTTATGAGTATTTACCATGTGTTAATGAATTTGAGTAAACTCCGGGAGTTAGTGATGGACAGGGAGGCCTAGCGTGCTGCGATTCATGGGGTCACAAAGAGTTGGACACGACTGAGCGACTGAACTGACTGACTGAACTGAACATGTGTTAGGCCCTGTGCAAATAAGTAGGTTCTCAGTGAACACATCTTGGAGGCATGGATGAATGGAGGTGTGGATGGTGGCTGGATAACCCTATATGCAAAACAGAAAAAGAGACTCAGATGTATAGAACAGACTTGTGGACTCTGGGGGAAGGCGAGGGTGGGATGTTTCAAGAGAACAGCATTGAAACATGTATATTATCTAGGGTGAAACAGATCACCAGCCCAGGTTGGGTGCATGAGACAAGTGCTCGGGCCTGGTGCACTGGGAAGACCCAGAGGGATCGGGTGGAGAGGGAGGTGGGAGGGGGGACCGGGATGGGGAATACATGTAAATCCATGGCTAATTCATTTCAATGTATGACAAAAACTACTGTAATGATGTAAAGTAATTAGCCTCCAACTAATAAAAATAAATGGAAAAAAAAATAGTGGATAGAAGAACGGCGGGTGGGAGATGGACAGATGGATGGATGGTGCTCAGATGCATGGATGGTACCCGGTGGACAGCTATCACCACTGCCCAGCGGCTCCACCCAGAGCAGCCTGAGGCTCCCTCATCCTTTTCTCATCCCTTTCATTCCAGACTGTCATTTCACTTTTTTGAAAGCCGCCTCGTTTCACTTGGAGCCATTAGACGGTCCCTCTAGGCCCTCAGGCAACAGCTAATAGTTTCCCTCCCTTCTGCCGCCCAGCTGAATCCTGAATCAACACCAGTAAAGTGGGTGTGAACGTAAGGAGACTACATAATTTGCTATGATTTACCCGGAGTGTGTGCATTCCTCTCCTCCCTCCCTCCCTCCTCGCTCCTCTGCCTTGCCCGCTCCCAGGGAACTGGTTCAACCGGAGCACGGCCGGCGCCCGGCATCTGCCTCCGGGGCCGGCGGGACGCAGCCGAGGAGGCGGGGCGCGCGCGGGCCGCGCCTTCGCGCCCGGGACGCCGGTGCGGGGCGGCCGGCGCGCTCATGAGGCCGCCGCCGGGCGGGAGGACGCGGAGACGCGGCCTCTCGCTGGGAGTCCTCGCCCTCTGCGTGGCCGCCGCCCGCTGTCTGCAGAGTAAGCGCGGGCCGGGCCGGGTCGGGCCGGGCGGGCCGTCCCGGGTGGGGGTCGCGGCCACCGGCCGGCGGGGCGGGGCGCGGCCTGGAGCGGGGAGTGGCCCCGGGCGCGATCGGAGCCGGAAGCCGCCGGGGGAGAGCCGGCTGCCGGTGGCCGTCTCCGCGGCTGCGTTCTGTATTTCTTTTTCTTGGAAGAACCCGGCTGCGGCCCTGGCATCCTTGACCCCCGGCGCACGCGCGCCCCGCCCCTGCTATGGGGGCCATTCTCCCTCCGCGCCTTCTCGGGTCCCCAGCGCTGGTCCCTGGTTCTTTAGGCCCCCCACCTCTTAGAGGAACCCCCAACAGACGCTCTCACAGAGGAAAGGGGGTCGGGGCTGGGGTTGGGGTCTGAACTCCTCAGGCTGGAGATGGCCCTCGCCGCTCCGCCGCGGGCGGAGGCTTCGGATGGCTGGACCCCGGGGACCCAGACCCCAGATCAGAGCACAGCTGCACCTTCTCATTTAGTCATTCCCCTTATGATCACTCCCATTTTACAGATTACTCACCCGAGGTTTCCAGAATGACAGGCGCAGGGCCGCGGGCGGGGGAGGACCTCTAGGCAGAGCCGGTGCTTACTAAGCGCCTTTGCGCTCACTGTCGCCAGGGCTTGACGGCACGTCTGTCATTGAATCGTCAGAGCCACTCTATGTAAAAAGTGCCACTCTTCTTATTTTCCCTTAATTTTCACTGGAGTGTAGTTGCTTTACACTGTTGTGTTAGCTTCTGCCGCGCAGCAAAGGGAATGAAAAAGTGCCGCTCTCATGCCTGTTTCACAAGTGAGGAAACTGAGGCACAGCTGCCGCCACCTAGGCAGTGATAGAGTTAGTATTTAAACCCGGGTTAACGTGGCACGATTGACCCTTACACCTCTCCAGCTACAGCCCAGCTTCGAAGGCTGCGAATCCCAGGAACCCACAAAGACTGGTAGGGGCCGCGTGCCTCTGGCTGTCTGTGGAGGAGGAAGCAGGTTAGTCCATCAGATGAGTGGGTGCGTCTGGGGTCGCAGTGACCTTTTCTATCATTTTGCACTCCTCCAACATGTTTCCGACCAGACATTCTCATGTAACATCTGTACAGCTGTCCCTGACGTTCAGGGGTCAGCCGTTCACCGCAGTGCGGAGTCCATTTATCCACTCACTCATTCACGGCCCCCTCTGCTTCCAGGAAGCAGGCCACAGCGGTACTGGGGGTTCTGTGGTTCAACAGTGATGCTCTCAGACAAGCAAACAAGAGTGCTGGCTGGGAGTGGCCAGTCCTGAGAGGCAGGGAGTGCCGAAGTTCTGGAAGCTCTAGAGGCTCAGATCCCAGACGTGGGGAATTAGACCAAGACTCCCAAAGGGAGCTGTGCCTACCCAGTGACAGATGGACAGAGCTGCCGGGAATGGGACAGCGGGACACAGGGCATCCTAAATGAAGGGGAAACGCATGCAAAACCGAGAGGAAGGGTCAATGTTTTGCAGTTCTCCACTGAGGAGCGACTCCTGCAGAGCTGTAAACTGCAGGAAGGCAGGTCCCTAGCACTTGCCCAGTGCCAGCCGCTGTCTGCCCTGTCCCCCTGCCTGAGGGGGCTATATTTCCAGGCCAGCTCCGGTGACACGGGGAGGGGGGCTCTGCCCTCTCACCAGCGCCCTCCATTCTCTTCTGCAGCCTCTGTCCAAAGCCTTCACCCAGAAAGCCAGATATGCATCACTGACACTGAAGCCCGTGTGAAAGCACGTGCCACAAGCTCACATACACACACATACACACACACACACACACACACACACCCTGCACGTGAAACCTTTTCTCTGTGAATGCGACCGTTATGGACTGAATGCTTGTGTCCCTGAAATTCCCATGTTGAAACCCTAACAGCCTTTGGGAGGCATTAGGTTTAGAGGAGGTCATGATGTTGCGGTCCCCACCGGGAGGAAGAGACACAGGAGAGCCCCTCCTCTCTTGCTGCCTTGGGAGGACACAGCAAGACGGCAGCTGTCTGCAGGAAAGAAAAAAGTCCTCCAAATCTGCCAGGACCTTGATCTTGGCTGTCTCAGCCTCCAGAGCTATGCTCCTTAAGCCACCCAGTCAATAGTATTTTGTTACAGCAGCACAAGCTAAGACAGAAGTAAAAAAGTGCTGATGTCAAAAAAAAAAAAAAAAGTGCTGATGTCATAAATACCCCCAAAATGTAGAAGCAGCTTTGGAACTGAGTAATGGGGTAGAATTCTGGACGAGTTTTGAGGTACATGCTAGAAATAGACTCTAAGTGCTGTTCTGGTGAGGTTGGAAATGAGGAACAAATTATTGGACAATAGGGAAAAGGTGATCCTTGTTAGAAAGTGGCAAAGAACTTGGCTGAGCTGTGTTCATGTTCCAGAGTTCCCGTTGAAGGTGGAGCTTGGGAATGATGAAATTAGATAATTAACTGAGATTCTTTTTTTTTTTTTAATAATGTATGTGTCTAGATGCATTTTTTTTTTTTGCATATGGATGTCCAATTTTTCCAGGACGACTTGTTGAAGAGACTGTCTTTGCTCCATTGTATTGCCTTTGCTTCTTTGCCAGTGATCAGTTAACTGTATTTAAAGGGATGTATTTCTGGGCTTTCTGTTCTTTTTTTAAAATTTATTTATTTATGTTACTTTACAACATTGTATTGGTTTTGCCATATATGGCAGACTTGAATCCACCATGGATGTACATGTGTTCCCCATCCTGAGCCCCCCTTCCACCTCCCTCTCAATCCCATCCCTCTGGGTCATCCCAGTGCACCAGCCCAGAGCATCCTGTATCATGCATCAAACCTGAACTGGCGATTCATTTCACATATGATAATTTGCATGTTTCAATGCTATTCTCCCATATCATCCCACCCTCACCCTCTCCCACAGAGTCCAAAAGACTGTTCAATACATCTGTGTCTCTCTTGCTGTCTCGCATACAGGGTTATCGTTACCATCTTTCTAAATTCCATATATATGCATTAGTATACTGTATTGGTGTTTTTCTTTCTGGCTTACTTCACTCTGTACAATAGGCTCCAGTTTCATCCACCTCATGAGAACTGATTCAAATGCATTCTTTTTAATGGCTGAGTAATATTCCATTGTGTATATGTACCACAGCTTTCTTATCCATTTGTCTGCTGATGGGCATGTAGGTTGCTTCCATGTCCTGGCTGTTATAAACAGTGCTGCAATGAACTTGAGGTACACGTTTCTCTTTCAATTCTGGTTTAACTGAGAAGATTCTTAAGTGAAGTGTTGAAGGAGCAGCTTGATTCCCCTTGTCTGCTTAGAGTAAAATGCAAGAAGAGAAAAGTGACTTGAAGAAAGAATTCTTAAGCAAAAAGGAAAAGGAACTTAAAGCTGTGGAAAATTGGCAACCTGTCTGTGTTATAAAACAGAGAGCATGTTCAAAAGAGAGCACAGAGACTATGACAAACCACTGTTTGATAAGATTAGCCTGGGTGTGAACCATGGGCCTAATCATCCCCCCAGCAGGAACAACTCCAGTGTAACTGCAGGGGTGAAGACAGAGGGAAGTGAGGGGAGGCCGTCAGACTTGATGGATCCTGCAGGGCTGACAGTATCACTGTCTAGCTGTGTATGCTATTTTTTAGAATAAGAAAAGAATGAAGGCAATTCAGTCAGCATCAGAGTTGTCTCCTTGGTTTCAAATGTGGGGTGAGGGGGCAGGGTATTGGTTTCAACAGGCAAGGCGGAGGCTTTGCTGAGCCCTCCGGGGGGCCTGGAGATGTCCAGCAGAGCTGCAGGGGTGAGGTGACCCCTGCCTCAGTGGGTCCTGAAGGCAGAGCCTGGCACCACAGAGGATTATGAGCGAACCTTAAGAGCTGATGGATTTACCTTACTAGGTTTTGGACTCACCTGGAACCTGTCACTCCTTTCTTCCTTTTGATCTCTCCTTTTTTGGAATGGGAGTTTATATCCTATGCTTGTTCCACTGCTGCATTTTTGGAAGCACATAACTTACCTGGTTTTACAGGTTCTCAGCTGAGAATAATTTTCTTTCAAGAAGCATATCTCAAGTCTAACCCAGTCTGATTTATTATAGATGAGACTTTAGATTTGAAGGAGAAATGAGTTCAGACTTTGGGAACTGTTGGGATGGAATTGATATATTTTGCATGCAGGAATTCATTGCATGAATTTTGGGGGATCAGGGACAGAATGTTGTGGACTAAACGTTTCTGTCCCCCCAGAAAGCCATTATGTTGAAGCCCTAACTCCCAATGTAATGGTATGTGGAGGTGGGGCCTTGAGGGGGCAGTTAAGTTTAGAGTTGACGTCATGAGGGTAGGACTTCTGTGAGGGGTTGGTGTCTCTCTAAGGAGAAAGAGACCACGGATCCCGCTCTCTGCACATGACAGTGCAGCAGGAAGGTGCCCGTCTACAAGTCGGGAGGAGGGCCCTCAGCGAGAACTGAGTCTGTTGGCACCTTGACCTTGGGCTTTCCAGCCTCCACAACTGTGAGGAGTAGATGTCTGTTGTTTAGGCCCCTGGTTCATGGTGTTTTGTTATAGCAGCTCAAGCTGACTAAGACAGGGCCTTAAAAGCCCTGAAAGCTGGCAGGTCACCTGCACCTGGCCAGGTAGAGTGCTCTTCCAGGACGCTGTTCATCTCCTGTCGGAAGTTAGCCATCAGGCTTCTGAGTATCAGTGCCTGCTTATCTGGATGCAGGTGATCCAAGACTCGAGTAGGAATGCCTTGGGTTTTTTCGTTGTTGGTTGGTTGTTTTTAATTGAAGTACAGTTGATTTACAATGTTTTGTTAATTTCTGCCATACAGCAAAGTGATTCAGTTTATACATATATGTACATTCTCTTTTAAATATTCTTTTCCATTGTAGTTTATCCTAGGATATAAACCTACATAGTAGGGCCGGTTGTTAAGTAGAACAATTTAGTTGGTGGCCTGAGCCAAGTCAGCTTGCTGCCTGCGTTTCAACCCCAGCTTCTAAAAAGCAGCCTGCTCCCCTAGCACGCACCCACACCCACTCACACATGTGCACACATGAACATACACACAAGTATTTCGCATCCCCGCTTTCCCAGGGTGGAGCCGGGGTGGAGGAGCTGGCCCTGCTGAGTTGCTCCTGGCCAGAGCCCAGGAGAACGGAGGAGCAGCGGGGACCAGAGCTCGGCCTGGGGACGAGGCTGGGGCGGCCACAGCCACGTGGAGCCATGGTTCCGGCTTAGCTGGAGGTGGTATGGGGCAGGCGGGAAGGGAGGGCCGGCCTAGAGAGAATCCCCTGGGGAGACCCCAGGCTCCATCACCGCAGGACACGGCCCCGCTGGCAGCTGCTCGGCCGTCTGTGTTGGCCCACGAGTATTGTTACTGAGCACGTAAGGTGCGCCCCACTGACCCAGGCAAAACTGACGGATGAGGTGTGGGCTGTCTCCGATTTATAGACAATGGTCTTGCATACCTATAAACATACCCCACCCACAAGAGTGGTGCTTGGGTATGCTTTTAAAAAATGCAGTAAAAAATGGAATCATGCTGTGCTTGTTACTCAGCAGCTTACTTTTCACAGCAATCTTTTTTTTAGCTCTGTCCACGTTGATAGCCAAGATCTTGCTCATTCCTCTCAACTATTAACACCATACGTATGTCGTATCCATATCTACTTTCTCCTTAGCTAGCCCGTCCCGAGACATGGCATCTTGCGGCTGGCAGCCCTTCCCGTGGGGAGAGCAGAGCCCTGACAGGGTGAATGCAGCGCTGCTGACGTGACATCATGTGGAGGGCGAGCAAGGCTTACGGGTGCCCTCTCCTCACGCCTCCCCTGGGGGTGGTGCTCAGAAATGCCTGGGGCTTACACTGCAGTTGTTGAGGGAGGGGCAGCATCACCAGAAAGTCACCCTAATGGCTTCATCCCTGGTCTCCAAGAGTCCTGAGGCTACTCCATGCTGGGCTGAGAAGGGGCTGCAATCAGGAGATCCTCCTCTCTCCATCGTCCCCGGGGCTTCAGGCCACTTATTTCTTCCATCTGCTCTCAGGCTTTTTTTCCTTTCAGGATTCTGATGTATCTAAACTCATGGTGCATATTATAAGTCAGTAGCTTTGCTGTAATCTCTGTGGGCCTGGACTGAAGTTGAGTTCTTCCCTAGAGAATGCGTGTTGCTTCTGTCCATCACGGTCGGCAGGAAGCATCCTCCTCTTGGAGGGTGCGATGGAGAAGCTGAGGTTGGGTCTTGAAGGATGAGCAAGTGCATACAGCAGGACGGGGTGGAGAAGAGAGCTCCAGGCATACAGCAGGTACTCAGAAGCTAGGAGGACGATCCTCAAGGATC
This sequence comes from Odocoileus virginianus, assembly GCF_023699985.2. Classification (NCBI taxonomy): domain Eukaryota; kingdom Metazoa; phylum Chordata; class Mammalia; order Artiodactyla; family Cervidae; genus Odocoileus; species Odocoileus virginianus. The sequence goes on from NC_069701.1 coordinate 461,305, forward strand.
CTGACACGGTCTGGGCGTGCCAAGTGACAGAAGCAGTAAGGTTGTTGCCTCAGCAAGCACTTACTGGGGATTTAACTGGCCCCCCATCCGAGACCCGCTGATGCTGCACCCCCATAGCCTGTGCTCTCAGGACCCTCGTCTGACTGCACCTGGGTTTTTCCTAGAACATAGGCTCGGGTTAAGAAAGTATTTATCTATCCGGCAGAAATGGGAATAGGAGAGAGGCACAGTTGGCAAGTATAACGTAAGGCAATGATTTTCTTCTATAACTGGTTTGCCGGGCTGGGAAGGCACTGGTCAGCCCTGTGGGCAAAGCGGAAGGGACATGCTAGACCATCAAATGAGCACAGAATATTCCTGCTGCTCTCTGTGGTTCAGGAAGCTCAATGGCCTGCCCCTGTGGAGGCACATCCCTGGGGACAGCTCAGGCTGATACCATCTGGACCCCAGAGGAAGCCCACGGCTCCGGAGCCTCCAGGAAGTCCCCCGCTGGGAAGGGTAGGGGCGGAGATCTGGTCCCAGTGCTGGCAGTAAGCCCTGTATATTGGGTCACCTTCCTTCTCTGAGCCCATGGGGCCAGGAGGATGGGTTCTCAACCGGGGCTGCACATAAGAACCTCCTGGAAGGCTTGTAAGACCTACAGATGCCTAGCCCCCCCCCCCACCTTGTCTCAAGGAAACAGCCTGGCAGGAAGTGTGTGCCCCTCTCCCATCTTCCATTCTCAGAGCATCTACCACTGTGTGCAGGAGAGTCTTGCTTCTCCCTTACTGGTAATTTAATCCTGACAAACCCACGGACACTCTGCCTCCAGGCTTAGGTCAGGAGACTTTCACTTTGAAGTTTGGTTTGGTTTAGTAAATGGTTGCTGAGCACCTAGTGAGGAAGGGGCACTGTGCCAGGAGCCAGGGACAACGGCATGGTCCCTGCAGTGGGAATCATGTGACCCGGCGGGGAGGGTCGGGTCCTGCCCTGATGATCAGCGGTCAGATGCCCGGGGAGTATGAGAGAGGCATTCAGCTGAGAGCTGGAAGGAGGCTTCTTGAAGCAGCAGCCTCGAAGTCACAGTAGGAGGAAGCCAGGCGAGTGGGAGGAGCAGGTTCTGAGCAACAGGAATAATGAGCGCAGACACGGCAGCACCGTCTTCTCGTCCTTGGGGCCAGTAGCCGGTGGCAGTGCCTTAGTTAAATCAGGTTTTTCAGCCCTGGTTAGTTTCTTCAAATTCAGTCTGATAAATTGTCTAGAGAAATGGGATTGGGAAAGTCTTGGATCTTGGGTGCCGGAGTAGTTCCTCTGAGAGACTTATAGCAGCGCCGGGGGTCAGATGTGAGTCCTCCGCAGTGGACGGGCCAGGGACCCCGTGGGGCGCCCCCGCGGTGTGCCGTCGGGCCTGCGGCAGGGCTCCCGGCCGAGGCTCACTGTGGGGCTGGGGCGCATTCCTTTTGAAAGCCGGTGCCCAGAAGCGGGGCACCGGACCCTCTCTCTCACCATCAAGCAAGCCCTCCACATGCTTTGGGATGGGCGGCCAGGGGTCCTTCAACCACCTTCAACCAGAACTGGCTCCTTTATGCAGGTAGACTGTCAGCTCAGCTCGAGCACCTCAGTCTGAGTGAACCGTCCATCACGTCGCACCCTGCCGGGTTGCCAGCGATCCGGACCGAACTGCGTGCTCGCCTGCTCCTTCCAGCGCGGGCACTCCCTCCCCCCGCCTGAACAGAAGGCCCGCTGGGAGCTGCGCTGTGTGGGCTGATTAGGCCTGGCAGAGGAGGGAACAGTCAGAATGGACCCTTCCAGTGAGTAGAAACCTGAGTACGGGGAGGGTGATATCAGCTGAGTTACAGAGGCGAGGCTGCGGGGGGAGTGGGCCACAGTCTGTGCAACAGCAACTGGGGAGAGGTGACGAGTCTTGGGCAATGGGGCAGGAAAATGGGGTGAGGCCAGGGTTCTTGGGTCTTTCAGAGGAGACACAGCCAGGTGGCTTTAGAGAGATTACTAACAACAGCCTCCAGCCAAGAAGAGAAGAAAAACCAGTACCTCCCAAGTGTTTACAATTGTTTTTTAACAATGAGACCACAGGTGCCATACCTGTGACTATTTATCGATCATATACTTTGTGCCAAGCACTATTAACTGCTGCCTTCCATGCATGCGTGCATGCATGCTAAGTCACTTCAGTCGTGTCCGACTCTTTGCGACCCTACTGACTGTATAGCCCCCCAGTCTCCTCTGTCCATGGGGATTCTCCAGGCAAGAATACTGGAGTGTGTTGCCGTGCCCTCCTCCAGGGGATCTGCCTGACCCAGGGATTGAACCTGTGTCTCTTATGTCTTCTGCACTGGCAGGCTGGTTCTTTACCACTAATACCACCTGGGAAGCCCTCTTCGTAGTAATCCTGCCAATGGGGACTATTAGTCCCCATTTTATAGATGGGGAAACTGAGACTCAGAGAGATTGAGGGACTTGCCTAAAGACCTTCATTCTTTCATCATGTGTTTATGGGAAGCCCACAGTGCCAGGTACTGTGCCAGGCCTTGGGGGGGTCCATGGAAAACAAGGTAGACTAGCCCCCTGGGTTTGTAGCTGACAGCTGATCTAGGAGGATGGACCATTAATCAAGAGCAATTACAGTGGGGATTTCCCTGGTGGCCCACTGCAGGGGGCTCAGGATCCATCCCTGACTGGGGAAGGTCCGCATGCCATGTGATGTGGCCAAAAAAAAAGAAATTACAACGGGACTGGGTTAAGTGGATAGAGTGGCAAGCCAGAGCTGGAGCCCCCTGGTGTTGAGCGACTGCAGAAGGCTCCTGGAAGAACTGATGTTCAGGACCTGTGGGCTGGAGAGGGGCTGGCCTTCAGTCTCACTGAAGGAGAAGCTGTGTACTCTCGCCATAGTACCCAGTCACTCATGTGTCTGAATTGTCTTTTGATCACTCTGCACCTGTCTCTCAAGCGCCTTCAGGCATCCTGGGAAGTCCTCCCAGAAGAACTGTTGGAGGTAAGCACCTCATCTCCGCCTTCATGCTCCTGTTTGCACACACGTTTCCACAGAAGTGTCCGAGGAGGCGCCCCCCTCCCAGTTTCCCAGGCCGGCCCCTGGCTCAGGCCCACTGTAAGTCCTGCAGCCCAGCTCTGCAGAGGGTAAGCCCAGGGGCACCTCACTCTCCACGGCTGGGCAGGGGCAGGCAACACCTCCGCCATACCTGGCTTTCTTGGCCTCCAAGCAGAAACACAGATTTACAAATGCAGATTCAAGTTCTAAACTTGTTGTGTAATTTGGGCTGGAAGAATGAGCCTCCTTCACTCAACACTCCAGCTCCCAGCCTCAGCTTTACTGCTTCAGTCCCTGCTACAGCTCCAGCTTCTGCTTACATACCCCTGAGGATGAGGAGCTCACTACCTCAATAAGCAATTCAGTGCATCTTCAAAGAATTCTCTTTAATAAAAGAGAAATTATCTTTAAAGAAAATAGTATTCACTTTAGTATTATTGAATGGTCACCAAGTGTTAGAAACTATGATAAGCTCCTTATATGTGTTGACTCCCTTAAACTTCATTCAGACTTCCCAGGTGGCTCAGTGGTAAAGAATATTCCTACCAATGCAGGAACCGCAGGGGACGCAGGTTTGATCCCTGAGTCAGGAAGATCCCCAGGAGGAGAAAATGGCAGCCCATTCCAGTATTCTTGCCTGGAGAATCCCATGGGCAGAGGAGTCTAGCAGGCTACAGACCATAGAGTCACAAAGAGTCAAAGAGTCGGAAGAGACTTAGGCACAAACAGACGCTGGGAACCTTTGCTTTACAGAGTTGCTTAGCTCACCTGTTCTTCCTTCCTAACCCCAGGCATCTCTAGAAATAGGACTGGACACAATCAAATTTGACTGATGCCAGAAAGAGTCCATTTCCCCCAGAAATCTTGCTGAGACTGTCACGGGGTCTCAAGCATTCCTTTTCACACAATGGCCCTTCATTCTTTTGGTTTAGGCATTGTTAATGCCCGTAGGAAGTGGGTCTGCACTTCAGCTGCTAAGCCTTTAGTGTGGATTCGCTCAGTGGTTTTCAGTTTTGGCTGCACTCTGGGATCACATAGTGACTTTTAAAAAGCACAGAGGCTTTGGTCTCAACCCTAAAAATTCTGAACTCCTAAGTCCAAGGTAGGCTTTTTAAAAGCTTCCCCAAATGGCCTAATATTCACAGATTGATAATAACTAGATTAGATCAGGTGGTTCACCTGGGTTCAGCGTCCTGTGACAGGGGAAGTGGGTTTGCAGGCCCTCTCTGCGGGGCTCTGAGAAGAGGTTGGGTGGCACTGTTCGGGTGCACAGTAGTTGATTAGCCAAGTAGCGAATGGTGGACTTGGGTGTGGCGTGTGTGACTCTGGGTTGGTGTTCCATCAGTGTTAGACCCCTTCACTTCCTTCCCAAATGCTTGTTGAATGAGAGGAGACTTGATTAAGTCTGGATGAAAAATCACAGAAGGGAGCTCCCCTGCGTCCTTGGGATTGTTCCTGGTGCTCAAGCTCCCTCATGTGTCTGGGCTTTTTAAAAGAATGAAGCACTGAAGCCAAGCCGTGATGATCCTTAGTTACAAATGAGGAAAGGATGCTCAGAGAGGGAGGGGATTTGCACAGTGGCCCAGATAGGGCCTGATGCAGCCAAAACAAGACTGGGGTCTTCAGATTCCGGGGCTTCCCCAGCCAGCCTCTTGCACTCCTCTGCCACCCTCTGCCCCCACAGGCAGGTGTGCCTTCTGGGCATCTGGAGAGAAGGGCGGCATTTCCACTCTGCAATCAAGATGGAACTGAGAAGAGCCCCGGGTGAATACAGTGGCCCAGAAGCCACAGGGCATTTCAAGCATGAAAGGGTGCTCTGCAGTGTCCCAGATGGACAAGGTTATCTGCTGGGAATGAGGAGGAATTTGGAGGTCTGGAGAGATTGGGGGAAACTGCTCATAATAATCATAGAGAAAGGAGGCGTGAATTTACATGAGAAGTGCAGTAAGGCAGTCTGGAGGGCCGTCTCGAGGGTACACTGTGCTCAGTTGCCCTGGAGACTGTCTGCTGTGGACACTGTCCACTGTGTCGACTGCTCAGGCCTCAGTCTGGGCAGAGAGGAAGTGAAGAACGGTTGATCCAGGGTGGGGGTTTTGCCAGGCACAAGTGATGAAGAGAGGCCGCTAGAGTTTGAAGAATCTTGGCCGAGGAGAGGGAGGAGGTTCTTGTAGATGAGGGTGCTGGAGGCATGGGGGCTGATGCCGGACTTCGCAGCAGGTTTCTACCTGTTGGAAGAATGAAGAGGAAAGTCTGGGGGAACAGAGCACTCACATTGATGAGGGTGGACCAAACTCAAAGGTATAGGATTTTTCTGGAGAGGGTGGAGGAGTGATGGTCTAAACTAGTATCCAAAAAAATTATAATGTGAGCCGCACACACACAAGGCACATATGCCATTCTAAATTTTCTGGTGGTTACCTTAAAAAAGAAAGAAAAAAATAAGAAACAGGCACAGTTCATTTTAACAATATATTTTGTTTTACCTAATATGTCTAAAATATTATTTCAACATATAATCAATATAAAAATCATTAATGAGCTCTTTTTCATTTCCTTTAACATTTCTTAATACATTAAACAGAATCTTCAAAGTCTCCCAAATCTGGTGTGCATTTAACATTTAGAGCACATCTCATTTCAGACTGGCTAATTTCAAGTGCTCAGTAGGTACTGTGACATGTAGCTCCTGTCTCAGAAAGCCCAGGCCTGGACTCCTGCTTCTCGTCACATCTGCCTCCCAATTCTGTACCAGTACTGAGTGATGTGCTATGTTGGAAAATGAGAGAGTGAAAACCTCCACCTCCGTAGCCCAAGTGCCTGATCTTATTAGAGTAAGCTGTGGAGCAGTGAAGGGAGGGCTGGGCTCCAGTCCCAGCTCTGATCTTCTACTCGGCAGAAATTTGGACACATGGCATGCCTCTTCTTTTTCTTTTTTCTTTTTAATGAATAAATATACTGCTGGTTTAATAAAATTCTGCTCTAAAACATTCTGATCACAGACTATCTTTTAAATTGAGGTGTAGTTGATTAGTTTCAGGTATTATGATTCAAAATTTTATAGATTATATTCCAATTACAGTTTAAAATATTGGCTGTATTCCCTGTGCCATACAATATATCCTTGTAGCTTATTTATAATAGTAGTAGTTGTATCTCCCCTACCCCTGTCTTGCCTCTTCCCACTTTCTTCTTCCCACAATAACCTCTAGTTTATTCTCTAATATCTGTGAGTCTATTTCTGTTTGGTTATATTAACTAGTTTAAGTTTTTAGAGTCCATATATAAGTGATAATATACAGTATTTGTCTTTCTCTGTCTTACTTATTTCACTAAGCACAATACTTTCCAAGTTCATCCATGTTGTCACAAACGGCAAAATTTCATTCTTTTTCAAGGCTGAGCAATTTTCAATATAAACTGTTTATACCACATCTTCTTTATCCATTCATCTGTTGATAGATACTTAGTTTGCTTCCATATTGCACATAATGCTTCAGTGAACATGGGGACACACATATCTTTTCAAATTAGTGTTATTGTTTTTTTTTTTGGATGCATACTCAGGAGTGGAATTGCTGGTTCATATAGTGATTCTATTTTTAGTTTTTTGAGGAGCCTCCATGCTGTTTTCCATAATGGCTGTACCAGTTGACATTCCCACCAACACTGTACAAGGGTTCCCTTCTCTCCACATCTCACCAATATTTATTTATAGTTTTTGATGAGGGCCATTTGACAGGTGTGAGGTGGTAGCTCATTTTGGTTCTGATTTGCATTTCCTTGATTAGCCATGTTGAGCATCTGATTTTCATGGGCCTGTTAGCCATCTGCCTGTCTTCACTGAAAAAATGTCTATTCAAGTCTTCTGTATACTTTTTAATTGGATTCTTTGGGTTTTCTTTTACAGTGAGTTGTATGAACTGTTCATACATTTTGAATATTAGCCCCTCATTAGTTATATCATTTGCAAATATTTTCTCCCATTCAGTAGGTTGTCCTTTTACTTTGTCAATGGTTTTCTTTGCTGTGCAAAAGTTTTTAAGTTTTATTAGAGCCTATTTGTTTATTTTTATTTACTTTACCTTAGATTAAAAAAATGTTGCTACAATTTATGTCAGAGTGTTCTATGTTTTCTTCCAGAAGTTTTATAGTTTCAGGTCTTACCTTTAGGCGTTTAATCCATTTTGAGCTTATTTTTGTGTATGGTGTGAGAAAATGTTCTAATTTCATTCTTTCACATGTATCTGTCCAGTTTTTTCAGCACCATTTACTTAAGAGACTGCCTTTTGTTCATTGACCATAGGTGCATGGGTTTATTTCTGAGCTCTCGATGCTGTTCCGTTAATCTTTGTGTCTATTTTTGTGCCAGTACTACACTGCTTTGATTACTGTATCTTTGTAGTATACTTTATTTATTTATTTATTTTTTGTAGTATACTTTAAAATCAGGGTGCATGATACTTCCAGTTTTGGTCCTCTTTCTCGAGATTGCTTTGGCTTTTCAGGGTCTTTTGAGTTTCCATACAAATTGATGCTTTTGAGCTGTGGTGTTGGAGAAATCTCTTGAGAGTCCTTTGGACTGCAGGGAGATCCAACCAGTCTATCCTAAAGGAAATCACTCCTGAATATTCATTGGAAGGACTGATGTTGAATCTGAAACTCCAATACTTTGGCCACCTGATGTGAAGAACTGGTTCATTTGAAGAGACCCTGATGCTGGGAAAGATTGAAGGCGGGAGGAGAAGGGGATGACAGAGGATGAGATGGTTGGATGGCATCACCGACTCGGTGGGCATGAGTTTGAGTAAACTGTGGGAGTTGGTGATGGACAGGGAAGCCTGGTGTACTGCAGTCCATGGGGTCGCAAAGAGTCAGACACAACTGAGCGACTGAATTGAACTGAACTGAACTGATCTGAACCAATTTTAAAATTATTTGTTATATTTCTGGGAAAATTGCCATTGTTTTGATAGGGATTGCATCGAATATGTAGATTGCTTTGGATAGTATGGACATTTTCACAATATTAGCTCTTTCAGTCCATCTTATGATATATATCAAAAGATATTTGATAGGATTGTTTCCTTAATTTTTCTCTGATAGGTTGTTGTTAGTGTATAGAATTGCAACAGATTTCTGTGTATTAGTTTTGTATGTGCAGTCTTATCGGATTCATTAATGAGCTCTATAGTTTTCTTGGTGGCATCTTTAGGATTTTCTGTGTATAGTATCACATCTTTTGCAAAGAGTCACAGTTCTACTTCATCCTTTCCAATTTGGATTCCTTTTATTTCCTTTTTTCTCTGATTGCTGTCACAGGACTTACAATAGTATATTGAATAAAAGTGGAAAGAGTGGACATCCTTGTCCTATTCCTTATCTTAGAGGAAATGCTTTCAATTTTTCATCGAGTATGATTTTATTTGTGGGTTTGTCAACGTATGACCTTTTTTATGTATGTATGACTTTTTTATGTTCAGGTTTGTTCCCTCTATGCCCACTTTCTAGAGAGTTTTTATAATAAGTGAATGTTGACTTTTGTCAAAGCTTTTTCTGCATCTATTGAGATGATCATATTTTATTCTTCAATTTATTAATGTGACATATACTGATTTTCTAATGTTGAACTGTTCTTATATCCCTGGGATAAATCACAGTTGATCATGGTGTATGATTGTTTTAATGTATTGTTGGATTTGGTTTGCTAGTATTTTTTTTTTGAGGAATTTTGCATCTGTGTTCTTCATCAGTGATATTGGACTGTTTCCTTTTTTTGTGGTATCTTTGTCTGGCTTTGATATCATGGTGGTGCTTGCCTAGTAGAATAAATTCAGAAGAGTTTGTTCATTTGCAGTTTTTTAGAATAGTGTCAGAAGGCTAGATGTTAATTCTTCTTTAAATGTTTGGTAGAATTCACCTATGAAATTATATGGTTCTGGACTTCTGTTTGTTGAGAGTTTTTTAAATTAGTAATTCAGCTTCCTTTCTGCTAATTGCTCTGTTTATATTTTCTATTTCTTCTTGTCTCAGTCTTGATTGTATGTTTCTAAGAATTTGTTCATTTCTTCCAGATTATCCATTTTGTTGGTATATAGTTGTTAGTAGTAATCTCTTTATGAGCCTTTATATTTCTGTAGTATCAGTTGTAATTTCTTTTTCATTTTTGACTTTATTGATTTGGGCCCTCTCTCTATTTCTTGATGACTCTATCTAATGGTTTATCAATTTTTTTGTTTGTCTTTTTAAAGAACCAGCTCTTAGTTTCATTGTTTTTTTTTTCTATTGTTTTTTTAGTCTCTATTTCTGCTCTGTTCTTTGATTTTTTTTCCTTCTAATTTGGGAGAGGGTTGTTATTCTTTTTCTAATTCCTTTTGGTACAAGGTTAGGTTGTTGATTTGAGATTTTTTTTTCTGTTTCCTGAGGTAAGTTTGTATCCCTATAAACTTCCCTCTTTGAACTGCCTTTGAGCTGTTAAAAAAAAAAGAACTACCTTTGCTGCAACCCATAGAATATGGATCATATGTTGTTGTTGTTGTTGTTGTTTTGGTTTTCAGGTTTTTATTTCTTTGATTTCTTTAGTGAACCATTGGTTGTTTAGTAGTGCATTGTTTAGCCTTTCATGTGTTTGTGATATTTGCAGTGTTTTTCACATGTTGTTGATTTCTAGTGTCATAGCGTTGTACCAGAAAAGATACTTGATAGGATTTCACTTTTCTTAAATTACCTGAGACTTATTTTGTGGCCTAGCATGTGATCTATCCTGGAGAATGTTCTGTGTGCACTTAAAAATACACAGCAGTGTATTCTGCTGCCTTGAGGTGGAATATTATTTATATATCTATTAAGTCCCTCTGATATAATGTGTCATTTAAGGTCAGTGTTTCCTTATTGATTTTCTGTCTGGATGATCTGTCTATTGCTGTAGTAGGGTTTTAAAGCACCCTACTATATTGTGGTACTGTCAGTTTATCCATTTATGTCTGTTCATATTTGCTTTATATTTAGGTGCTCCTGTGTTGAGTGCATATATTTAGTGATCAAATAAGCAAGTACCTGTGAAGGAAAAAGCATGGATCCTTTACCCTAATCCCCTGCCTGCCTCACAGGTTCAGATAATGCTTGTGAAGTACTTTGTGAATTGTACTAATATAAATGTGAATTGCTAACATTTTCAAATGTGAAAAATCTGGGACTCTGACCCAATCTTGGCATGCAGTTTGTTTATTGTTTTTATTTAAATAATACATATACTCACCAAAATATTCTCTAACTGTTCAAAAGGATATAAAGTGAAATGCAAAGTTTTCTCCCATTCCAGTCCTTTCCCTGAGGACAACCAAAGACACCTGATTTTTAGAATACCCTTGGGGGATATTTTGTGCATGTTATGGATAAATGTGCATATCTGTGTGTGTGCACATGTGCATATATACATATCATTGGTTTACTCAAATAGAACCATTTGTACACACTGTTCTGCTCGGTGCTTTTTCATTATTTTTGAGATCATCTAATGCCAATGCTTACAGATCTATCTCATTTTTAAAGTGGTGGTGTAATATTCCAAAGTATGCATATTGATGATTTACTTAATCAGTTGTGACATAAGAAGAAATACGTATTTGTTTTCTGCTCCTGATTCCTGAACATCTAGTAATTTCCTGGGTGAGATCAGTGACAGGAACTTCTTTTTTTCTTTTTGCTGTACCAAATGGCATGCAGGATCTTACTTCCATGACCAGGCATCAGACCCATGGCCCCCTGCAGTGGAAGTGCAGCGTCTTAACCACTGGGCCAACAGGGAAGTCTCAGGACCATTTTTGTTACCATATTTGGTCTATTCTCTGGTTCCTGACATATAAGCTTCTAAGACCCGTGGATTCTCTAGAGTCATGAATGCTTTTTTGTTTGTTTGTTAATGATGTGACTCTTGGAAGATGAGGGCTCATTGGCAGGGATTAGAAAGTTGGAACTTTCAAGGCGTCCCTGGTGGCTCAACGGTAAAGAAGCCATCTGCCAATGCAGGAGACAGGGGTTCAGCCCATGATTCGGAAAGATCCCACATGCTACAGAGCAAGTAAACCCGTGTGCCACCACTGCTGAACCTGTGCTCCAGGGCCTGGGAGCTGCAACCTCGAAGCCCATGTGCTACCGCTACTAAAGCCTGTGTGCCTAGAGCCCAAGCTCCACAGCAGAAGCCACCACAGTGAGACGCCTGCTTTCCACAACTAGAGAGTAGCCCCCCGCTTGCCACAGCTAGAGAAAGGCCCGCGCAGCAACAAAAACCCAGCTCAGCCATAAGTAATGACTTTTTAAAAAAAAGGAAAATCTGAACTTTTAGCCTCTACCCCTGAAGGAAGAAATGCTGGGGATTAAGTTAATCACTAATGGCCAATGATTTAATCATGCTTACGTCAAAGTGAAAGCAGAAGTCGGTCAGTCGTGTCTGACTCTTTGTGACCCCAGGGACTGTAGCCGATCACGCTCTTAGTTCATGGGACTTTCCAGGCAAGAATACTGGAGTGGGTTGCCGTTTCCTTCTCCAGAGGATCTTCCCGACCCAGGGATCAAACCCAGTTCTCCTGCACTGTAGGCAGACGCTGTACTGGCTGAGCCCCCAGAGAAGCATGTCGTGGGGCCTCCCCCTGAAACACCAGCTGAGTGAGTTAGTTGGAAGAGAACGCTTCTGTGCTGGTGAACAGATGTAGGTGCCGGGAGAGTGGTGAGGCCAGAGAGTACATATGAGAGCTCCAGTTCCCTCCTACGTACCTTGCCCTGAGGCATCGTTTCCGTGTGGCTGTTCCTGAGCTGTATCCTTTATGATGAAGTGCTCATAGTAAGTAAAGTGCTTTCCTGAGTTCTGTGAGACGTTCTAGCAAATTATCAAACCTGAGGAACTGTGGAAACCTCCAGTTTATACCCAGTTGGTCAGAAGTCAGGAAGCCTGGACTTGTGATTGGTGTCTGAAGTAGGGAACAGTCGTGAGACCGAGCCCTTAACCTGTGGGATCTGCACTAACTTCCGGTAGTAAGTGTCAGAAGCATCCTTTGTGGGGTAGGAAACATTTTTCCTCTACTGGTTCCTTACCAGCTAACACATACGTTGTCACCAGTCTTTTGCTACTGCAATTGACTGTACTATGCTTCAGTGACAATATCTACACTAGTATCTTTGCATCTCTGTGCTCTTACCTCTTGTAGGATAAGTTCCTAGAAATAGAATTTCTGGGTCAAAAGGTATATACTGTTTAATATTTCTATAGGTTTCACCATATTGCCCTTCAAGCAGGTCACACCCACTTATAATCACCACAGTAGTGATTCGGTATAACTTCTACACACTCCTGACAACATAATGTTATCAAACTTTCTCACTGTTCCTAGTCTGATAGCAGCCAAGTCAATCAGCTTTCCCAGCCGAGGTTTCACTGGACGGTGATAAATGTATATGACAGGTAGTACTTAATGAGTGTTGCCACTAGAAATGGTGGCTCTTGCTGTTTTAGAGTGATTTTTCTGGTTGGGGCACAAATACAGGAACCTGAAGGAAAGCAGCCTGCCAGCCTTGATCTCAGCTTGCATCTATTTTGTTTGAGCTTGGCTGACATCTGGGTGACTTCCCAAGGCCATTATATAGCCATGTCAAGGCGATGGGAGGAGCTCCCTCAGGGAGGACCTGAGCTTTGGTCTCTGAGTAATCAGGCACCAAGCTGGGGAATTACTACCTGAGCTAACAGGAGGGATAGGTACCCTATAAATTATGTGTGGATGTCAATCATTAACGCCATTCATGGCATCTAAACCAGAAAGCCAGCATTTGGGGTTGCTGTGTTGGCCCCTTATGAAACTATGTTTCTTAAACTCCAGGCTTGCTTGTTTCAAGAATGAAGGGGACGTGCATATTTTAATTCCAACTTAAAATTGTGCTATTTCTCGTCTTAGCTATTTGACTTTAGTGGGGAAAGGAGTCTTGTCAGGATCTCCCCTCAATCAGAACTGTTACCTCCTTAGCACAGGTCCAACCCCACACTCTCCTGATCTTTCCAAATGGGCAGCAGTTCAAGCAGCAGGGCATGTGTGTTTATTTATGCTTTATTTGTTCTTTCCTACGAGTATATTGTGAGCACCTATGAAGTGCCAGGCCCTGTGCTGGGCACTAGTATTTCTGAAATGAACTGGAGATGAGTTATCCCAGCAGAGGTCTGTCCAAGGCAGCTCTGCCCTGCCTGTATGCACTTCCTGCCCCACCCCCACTGCTGTCTCCCCAGTCCTGGTCAGAGGCGGGTCCAGGTCTATCCACACTCAGCATTGCAGGGTGCTCCCAACTGGGCTCCAGCCACGAGTTCTCCTGAAGGTGCATAGGACAGGAACATGTGGTGGGCCCAGGGCAGTGCAGATGAGGTGCATAGATGATAAGATCGTGGATTCTGCAGCCAGATTGCCCTTCCTGAAGCCCAGTTTAGATATGTCATGCAGATGGCACTAGTGGTAAAGAATTTTCCTGCCAGTGCAAAAGACATGAGATGCAGACTCAATTCCTGGGTTGGAAAAATCCCCTGGAGGAGGAGGTGGCAACCCGCTCCAGTATTCTTGCCTGGAGAATCCCATGGACAGAGGAGCCTGGTGGGCTACAGTCCAGGGGGCTGCGAAGAGTCAGACTCAACTGAGTAACTGAGCACACACTTCCTCTTGAACACCATCCTGGGGCCTCACTGCCTGCGGACAACACATGCAGTTGATCCCAGCCTGTGACAAGATTCCTGCTTCTTATTCACCAGGCCTCAAACATAAGCACCCATCATGCCCCTCTAGGTGGGCTGTTTTCTCAGCTGGGATTGCCCTTCCTCCCTTTCAAAATTTTAGTCTTCAGGTCTCAGCTTTAATGATGTCTTGCCTCTTCCCAGCTCCTGCAAATATCCTGGCTTATTACTGGGACAGTTGAAGAATACCCTGGATTTCCACCTCTGCTCTGACACGTTTTAAACTGTGATATTGAACAAATTACCTAACCTCAGTGACTTTCCTCCTCTTTAAAATGGGGATGATGGTTATCTTTCCTCCAGGCCAACACCCACAAGCCAGTGCCCGTCGGTGGAGGGGGCATGGGGAGTGCAGGGCTGGGCTTAATCACTTAAAAGGAGATGCAATGAGATTGCTAAGCCATGGAGATGCCTCTGGGAGACAGAGGTTACCAAAGAATGACTTGGGACTTACCTGGTGGTCCAGTGGTTGCGAACCTGCTTCCCAATGCCAGGACGAGGATTTGACCCCTGGTCATGAACTGAGAGCCCACGTGATGCAGGGCGGCTAAGCCCACAGCTTCAGCTAGAGAAACCAGGGCACCACAGGTACTGAACCGTCGCATCTGGGGCCCACGCCCCGCAGCTCAGCACGGCCAAGAGAGCACAGGGCAGAGTGGCTCTGGCCTGCCTACCTAGAGCTGGCTGCCTCTGTACCCACTGTTGAGCCCCCGTGAGCGCCTCGGGAACCAGCGGCTGTCTGTCTGGATTATTCTTCAGTGTTTCCGCGAATCTCAGATAGGGTGACCGGCTGTCCTGTTTTGCCCATGACCATCCTGATTTTAGCCCTGAAGCTCTTGAACCTGGGAAAACTTGTAGCCCTGGGCAAACCAGGAGTCTTGGTCACCCAAGGCCATTGACCCACCGATGGGGAGGGGAGGGGCTGCTGCAGGCTCTGGGCAGGCTCCGTGTGCGGAGTCCGGCTGGGCCTCGCCCATGCTGTGTTGCCTCATCCTTGCAGCCCTCCTCTGGAGGTGTTCCAGTCCTCATTCCACAGCAGAGGAAGCGAGGCTCTCAGCAGTGAAGGCTCTGTCTGCAGGTCTCACAGCTAGGAGGTCCCCGGGGTGAACTCTGTAGACCCGCTCATGGCAGGTGTCTCCACCACACCTCACCACACCTGGAATGACCCTTTCGTGACAGGACTCATCACTTCACCACCCTGCTTCAGTCCTTCCAAGTTAGGACTACGAGACCTGGCTTTCTGACTCATAGTTTAGCTGCATACAGTCTTTTTTTAAATGTAATTTTATTTTTATTCAGTTAGTTTTAGTTGTGCTGGGTCTTCACTACTGCATGGCTTCCCATCGCAGTGGCTTCTGTTGTGGAGCGCAGGCTCCAGGGCACGCGGGCACAGTGCTTGTGGCTCCCAGACACCGGAGCAGACACACGGATTGGTTGCTCCAAGGCGTGTGGGATGTTCCTGGATCAGGGATCACACCCATGGGTCCTGCATTGGCAGGTGGATTCTTTACCACTGAGCCACCGGGGAGGCCCCTTAGCTGCATACGGTCTTGATGAGGAGGCTCATGACGATGATGCTTGTTTCCTGGGTCTCTCCTGGTGATCACACTGGCTGGACAGGTGGCTTTCCAGATGAGTGAGGTGCAAATGAGCTGTGCTGATTAAGGCACATCCTCCATAACCGGTAGTATGTATCTCCCCATTAATTCATGTTCTTGTTTCCCAAAACTGTGGCCCAAATACTAAACAGTATTATCCTTTATTGTGATTTGGCTTGGCTTTCTCACAAGGAGGATATATTTAAGGGAATATATCCTCCTTAAGTAATCAGTTTTTGAAGGCAGCGAAGCACCGGTGCTATACTTGTAGGAGAAGGAATAAGGGCCCATCCTGCGTGCTAATCTCCAGCCTGCTGTTCAATAGCTGGTGGCGCCTGCGTGGCGCTTCTCTGACTGATCTACGGTGGGCGTAAGCAGCTCGGGACGCCAGGTTTTCAGGGAGCCCCTTGGTCCAGGGTCCAGTGGCTTCTGTCCTGCTGATGTCTTCAGTTCACAGCCTCTTCCTTAAAGGGAGCATCTGCATTTATCTTGGAAATCGGTAGACTTTGGTTCTTTTCTTCTCTCCATATAGAATTTGAATAAATATGAAGAGCAAGGTAAACGTTTAAACTTTGCTCACCAGATTGTTGGGTCTAATCAGGAGAACTTTAAAAGATTTCTTAAACATTTTATTATGAATTTAATTAGTGTGAAAATTAAAAATAATATAAATGTATAACTTTAATTTTCTGTTGTCATCCTATCTCTAGTGCATAGTCCCTATTAATATAGCACCTATTACTCCAACATTTTTCTATACAGAATATATAAATATCAGCACTTATTTGCGCATATGTAAATAAGATCATAGCATAAGAGAACATTTTTTTGGCTGTGCTGGGCCTTCAGTTTTGTGCACGGGCTCTCTCGAGGTGTGGTGCGTGGGCTTCTCACTGCTATGGCTTCTCTTGCTGCTGAGCATGGGCTCGAGAGCATGCGGCTTCCGTAGCTGTGGTACTCAGGCCCAGGTGCCCTGAGGCATGCAGACTGTTCCCGGATAAGGGATGAAACCAAGTCCCCTAACCACTGAACCATCAGGGAAGGCCTATAAATTTATTTTTTAACTGAATATCATGTCATAGATATCTTCCTTGGTCCACACAAAATTCATTCTTGTTCAAGGCTGCCTGGCCTCCATTTTACAAGTGAAATCTGATTTACTGCATCAGCTTCCTTGAGTAGAACATTTGAGCCAGGTCTGAATGTTGGCCTGGCCACTCAGTTCCTCTGGACTTGTTCTGGAATGATTTGGGCATATGGTGCAGGGGTGGTTACTCATTAATTCAACTTTTTAAACAATTGACAAACAGTTTGCCTTTAGACACTTAGAACTATTAATTTTCCTATTAATCTTTGCCATAGACAGTTTATTCCTAATTCTGTGTATCAGGAAGAGGAGGAGCTCTTTGTTCCTAAAACCTAATTAAATGCCTGATTCATTTGTCAGATTAGGAGGCGGTTTCTCTGGTCAAAAAAAAAAATACAGGGTTCTCTTTCCTCTGCTGCCGCTAAGGTGCTCGGTTCTTCTGAGGAAGCTAAGGCCGTTTTGAGGTGAGGCCCTCACTTCATCCGGCGACTAGCACCGCGCTCGGCAGCCCCCACCTAGCACTCGCCCGCACCATGGCCTCCGTCTCGGAGCTCGCTTGCATCTACTCTGACCTCATTCTGCACAACGATGAGGTGACGGTCACGGAGGATAAGATCAATGCCCTCATTAAAGCAGCCGGTGTAAATGTTGAGCCTTTCTGGCCAGGTTTGTTTGCAAAGGCTTTGGCCAATGTCAACATCGGGAGCCTCATCTGCAATGTGGGGGCTGGTGGACCTGCCCCAGCAGCTGGTGCTGCACCAGCAGGAGGTCCTGCCCCAGCCACCACTGCTGCCCCAGCTGAGGAGAAGAAAGTAGAAGCAAAGAAAGAAGAATCTGAAGAGTCTGATGATGACATGGGCTTTGGTCTTTTTGACTAAACCTCCTTAGTAACACATTCAATAAAAAGCTGAGCTGTTTAAAAAAAAAAAAAAAAAAATACAGAAACTAACAAGGACCAGTTGGCCAGTTTCCACCTGTGTCAGCGTCTGAAAATCTTGGACTTACTATTTTTGTTTTTCGGTTTTGCTGTTTCTTGAGCCAAAGTAACTGAAAGGCTCAAAATGGAGGTTCCTGAAGTCCCTATTGAAGCGTTTCCCAGGTGGCTCATATGGTACAGAATCTGCCTGCAATGTAAGAGATCTGAGTTCGATCCCCGGGTCCGGAATATTCCCTGGAGAAGGAAATGTCAACCCTCTCCAGTATTCTTGCCTGGAGAATCTCATGGAGAGAGGAGCCTGGCAGGCTATAGTCTATGGGGCCAGCAAGAGTTGGACACGACTGAGCGACTAACACACTTCACTTTTCTTCTATGTGTTTAGAAGCTTTTGTTTGTTGCTGTTGTTTAGTTGCTAAGTCATGTCTTTTGTGACCCCTTGGACTGTAGCCCACCAGGCTTCTCTGTCCATGGGATTCTCTAGGCAAGAATACTGAAGTCGGTTGCCATTTCCTTCTCCAGGGGATCGTCCCAACCCAGAGATCAAATACATGTCTCCTGCATTGCAGACAGATTCTTTACCACTGACCACCAGGGAAGCCAAACCACCCAAGCAGCAACATTTCTATGAGAACATTTTAACAAGGCTCACCTCCTTGTTCACATAATTATTAGTTGTTCACTTACTCATTCACAAACATTTATTGGCCAATTGCTGGGTGTCAGGCCTTATCCTGGGTACAGGGAATACTGAGATGAAGAAAGCACTTACTTCCTACCCTCCAAGGGCTGACCTGAAACTTAACCTCTGTTTCCTTCCTGAGAGAGAGAGAAAGCGAATGTGGCAAAATGTTAGTAATTGGTGAATTTAGTAGAGGGTGCATAGATATTATACTTGTCTTTCAACCTTTCTATGAAAAACCTCCCAGTTTTTCAGTGTGGATCCTATTGGATTATCCCCAGCCACTTAGCGAAGATTTAGGAGAGGAATGGTAATAGGATATTCTGGGGATATGTGTGCATGTACTAAATTGCTTTGATCGTGCCCAATTCTTTGCAACCCCACGGACCCCATGAGCCACCAGGCTCTTCTGTCCATGGGATTCTCTAGGTAAGAATACTGCAATGGGTTGCCGTTTCCTACTTCCTACTCCAGGTGATCTTCCGGACCAAGGGATAGAACCTGAATCTCCTGTCTCCTGCATTGCAAGCAGATCCTTTACCCACTGAGCCGTTGGGGAAGCCCATATTCTGGGGATAGGAGAGGACGAATGAGAAGTCTGGAAAAGTAACAGATGTGATTACCTGGAGCCACACAGCAGGAGCCCTGAGGCAACTGGGCACCCAACAAGGAAAGGGGTTAAATAGGAAGGAAGTGGAGGTGGAAACCCAGGCATGGGCTCCAAGCCCGAATCCTGCCCTACCCCCTCTCTGGCCAGACCTGACCGTTCTCTGTGTGTGTGGTTGTGGGGAGAGGAGGCTGGTACAGGTCTGTCACATTCTGTGCCCTCCACTGGCAACCACTGACCTTTGACTTGAGCATAGAGGTTAAATATTTGAGCTTTGGAGTTGGCAACCTTTGTGAGAATCTCAGCCTTGCAGGGTGAACTTGGACCAGCTAGTGAATCCTGTTACAGCCTGGATAGACTTGCAGGGGGTTATGTGATGCTTTGAAGACACGGCTGTGTGTGAAGCAGTTAGCACAGGGCCTAATTAATAAATGTATCATGACATGTACCATCCTAGCCAGTGATCAGCTGTTCATCTGCACACTCACGCAGGCGTCTCTGCTTGATGCCTCTTTGCCTCGCCCACCCCACAGATGTAATCAGCAGGTTCTGTCCTCTGCTCCCATACACATCCTAAGTCAGACCCCCTCACTCTCTCCAAGGCTGTCTCCAGTTTTAGCTGCTGCAGCAGTTGCCTGAC
The DNA here is from genome assembly GCF_023699985.2 of Odocoileus virginianus. Taxonomy (NCBI): domain Eukaryota; kingdom Metazoa; phylum Chordata; class Mammalia; order Artiodactyla; family Cervidae; genus Odocoileus; species Odocoileus virginianus. Next base: position 480,658 of record NC_069701.1, read on the forward strand.
TGTTCTTCCTGCCTGCACACTGGCTCCCTCACCCCCAGACGTTCTCCATGGTGGGCTTTCTCAAGCTCAGTGGAGAACGTCACCTTTCTTCTCAGCCTTCTTATGGCTTCCCATCACCCTGACTCTCACATCATGACCCAAGTCCTGCCCAGCCCTCCAGCCTCGCCTCCTGACCCCCCCGCCAGCTCCCTGCGCTCTACATTCTGACCTCCCTTTTGTCCCTGCCATGCCGGTTCACTCTCACTTCAGTCTTTCAGTTGCCCTCTCTGCCTGAAACACATGTCTTCACATGATTGCCTCCTTTTCCTCTCTGTCCTTTGGGTACAGTTCATTTCTACAGAGAGGTTCTCTCTGGCCATCCTGTCTAATGTTGTGTACCACCTCCATCCCCACCTACCTGTTTCATTATCTTTAAAGCATTTATAAAGTGATCTTGTGTGTTTATTTAACTCTTGTATGTCTCCCTTATACAGTGGAAGCTCTAGGAAACAGTGATAACCTTGTGTTTTGTTCAGTGTTCTAGCTTGGGATGCCATAACAAAATATGGCAGACTGGGGAGTTTAAGCAACACAGATTTATTTTCACAGTTTGGAGGCTATGAAGTCTCGGATCCAGGTTTTGGCAGGGTTTGGTTTCCAAGGAGAGCTCTCTTCCAGGCTTGCAGACATCTGCCTTCTCACCGTGACCTCAAATGGTCCTTTCTCCATATGAGAGAGAGACTGTTCTTACAAAGACACTAATCCCTGAGGACTTTCCTGGTGGTCTAGTGGTTAAGATTCCACACTTTCAATATAGGGGGTGTGAGTTTGATCCCTAGTAGAGGGACTGAGATTCCATATATCATGTGGCATGGCAAAAAAACCCCCAAAAAGCCAAACCACTAATCCTACTGGAGCAGGGCCCCACACTTATGACCTCTTTTAACCCTAATTACCTCCTTGGAGACACCACTTCCAAATATAGCCACCTGGGTGGGGCGGGGAAGGGCTTCAACGTAGAAACTGGGGGGAAGGGGACTATAAACATTCAGTCCATAATATTCACCTCTGTGGTGTCAGCACTAGAACCCAGAAGACAGCCTGACATGTAATGTGTGCTAAGTCCCTTCAGCTGTGTCCAACTCTTTGTGACCCTATGGACTGTATGTAGCCCACCAGGCTCCTCTGTCCATGGGACTCTCCAGGCAGGAATACTAGAGTGGGCTGCCATACCCTCCTCCAGGGGATCTTCCCAATCCAGGGATCGAACCCACGTCTCTTATGTCTCCTGCACTGGCAGGCGGGTTCTTTACCACGAGTGCCACCTGGGCAGCCCTGACACGGAACAGGCACGCAGTAAATCCTTGAACGGATGCAGGATGAAGCTGACTTCCCTGCGAGCCGTGTAAGTGGCCCACCTCTAGCGCTCCATCCTGCAGGTCAGGGCGTATCTCTGTACATTCCCCAGCCAGCCATCAATGCCACGGTGGAAGAGGACATCCTGCTCTCGGTGGACTACTCCTGCGACGGGGTCCCCACCATCGAATGGAAGTACACGTCCAGCTGGGGAGTGCAGAAGATCGTGGAGTGGAAGCCGGGGACTCAGGCCAACATCTCCCAGAGCCACAAGGACAGGGTGTGCACCTTCGACAATGGCTCCATCCAGCTCTTCAGCGTGGGCGTGCGGGACTCCGGCTCCTACATCATCACGGTGACCGAGCGCCTGGGGAGCAGCCAGTTTGGCACCATCGTGCTGCACGTCTCAGGTGAGACGCTCCCGGGGCCCCCGGTGCCTCTAGAAAATTGGAGTGTGTGGGAGGCCAACTTGATATTCAGGGACGTTATCTACACCCTCCCCCCCACCCCTGTAGAGATCCTCTATGAAGACCTGCACTTTGTCGCCGTCTTCCTTGCTTTTCTCGTTGCTGTGGCCGCACTGCTGATCAGCCTCATGTGGGTTTGTAATAAGTGTGCCTATAAATTCCAAAGGAAGAGAAGACACAAGCTCAAAGGTAATTCCCCGGGACCATCACCTTCTTCTCCCCAGGAAAGCACCCCTGCTGAGTGGCAACTCACAGTCAATGTGTCTTTTGCTTTGCAGAAAGCACAACGGAGGAGATTGAGCTGCAGGACATAGAGTGTTAGCCAAGGCCAGACCCAGTGACATTCCTACCTCAAGAGGAAGACATGATTTTCCCATGAAAGGAAGACACGCGGCCAGTCCCGCCCGAGCCTCTTGTTCTGCCCTAGCCACCTGTTGCTGCATGCTGACGAAGCTGACTGCCTGGAGCTGGACTCTGGATTGGACCACGTCAGTCCCAGTGGCGTGGATGTCAGCGAGGAGGAGGGCAGTGCTGTGGGCCGGCGCTGTGCCCAGCTGTGGGGCCGCAGCGGCCCAGTGCCCCATCTGCTTCCTCACTGCACTCTGCTCCGGCGGGGCGGGGGGCGGTGGCGGGGTCCCCATGCCTGTGTGCCCTGTGCTCAGGCATGTCTGAGTCTGTGACCCCGTGGACTGTAGCCCACCATGCTCCTCTGCCCATGGGATTCTCCAGGCAAGGACACTGGACAGGGTTGCCATTTCCTCCTCCAGGGGGTCTTCCCAACCCAGGGGTCGAACCCAGGTCTCCTGTGGCTCCTTGCCTTGCGGGTGGGTCCTTTACCTCCTGAGCCATCGGGAAGCCCCATAGCAGAGGCGGGAGTGTTTCCAGACCAAGCGTGCAGTGCTGTAACACGCTCTCTGTGCCCTGGTCTTCTCTGCCTGTGGCCGCTTCCAGCTTCTCCCGTGGGGACTGCTGTGAGCACCTCTCAGAGCAGGGAGGGCACCCGCCTCCTCCCTGTGGCTTGGAGCTTTAGGGAGAAGAGCTAAATTTGTTCTGGGGGACCACCACTGGGAACAAGGGACAGGGAGAGAATTGCCTTTCTTTTCCTCTCTCGCTCCAGCGTTAATTAGACTTTCCCTCCTGAGGCCCCAGGGGAGGCCACTGTGAGGAGAGCAGCTCATCTCCACGCGGGCAGCCCCCTGACAAGCTGGGGATGCCACCTGTGTGAAGGCTGCGGCCGCCGGATGGGCAGGAAAGTCAGCATGGGCTTTGAACCTGCCCCCTCAGTCACTCAGGCTTCCCGGCACGCCAGGGCCTCGCTGGCTTCCAGCGGGCTGGGGAACACCTGGCCCTCAGCTACCTCACCCTCAGAGTATCAAGGGAAGCCCACAGTAGCACAGAGCACTCCGAGCAATTAAAGGAAGCTGTGAAGACTCTTCCAGAGCCTAGGATGCAACGAGCGCTATGGCGGGTCCTGGAGAAAGTCAAGCGCCCTGGAGTACCGGGGCCCCAGGTGCCCCTGGGGATGGGTCACAGCTGGCCCTGGTCCTTAGCCTCCGAAGTCACTGGCCACCGTGGGTACCTGTATCTCTCCATGCCAGCCTCCTTTCAGCAAGCTCTAAAGCAGGCCTGAATTTATCTTCCGTTCTCCTTTTCCTCTCCAACATTCTTAGCTACAAATCAAAGGTACCACTCCATTTATTGGTGGAATCTGACCTTATTACCTGTGTCCCCAGCCCTCGCTGCAGATTCACCCATGCACACACGAAGGAGACCTAGAACATTGTCTTCTCCCTCCCTCCAAGTCCCCAGTGTCCACATCGCTTCCAGAAAGTTGCCTGGAGACATTAGTATGAGAATTTTGCCTACACACTGTCTCCAGGGTTACACGAAGGAATCTCTTGGGGTTACAGGAGCTATCATCTATCCAAAGGCATTACTTGATTCAGAATGCCAGAGAGCAGCTAATCTGCATGACTGGCTTGTAGCCCAAGCGCATGACAGACACGGGTCACCTCGGGCCAGCTCTCAGTCACAGAGGTGTACACAGACACACCTGTGCCCTTTCCCCATGCAGCAGCCAGTGGAACCCGACCTCCACCATGGAGAATGGGTTTCTTGTACTGGTCTCCAGCACCATGAGGAAGCAGGATGAGACACGCCAGAAAGGATCAAGGATAACTTGACTGTTCCTTTTTTGCACAGAGAGCCCATCAGCAGGAAATCGGATTAAATCTAGTTAGCTGCCAGAACCTCTGTCCTCTTGACACCTTACCTGCTTTCCAGAACTCTGTCTCTCAGCTTCTCAGAAGTCAGGGGTGGTAATCTTAATAAAAGGAGAAGTGGAAAAGAATACCCAGCGAGAGGTACCAATCCAGATATAAATTAAATTTTCTCCCCCGCCCCAAATCTTCATCAAAGGTTGTTCCTTCAGCTTTCCATGTCTCTATTTTGCACTTTGAAAGCTCCGCCCAGTTTGAATATTCCTGTGGAAAGTTCTTGAGCCTGGGAGTTCTATTTTCCAAAAAAGAAAATAGTAAACCATAGAGGTTTAGCCACTGAACATGTTAAACTGTAAGTTATGTTTCAAGCTGTGAAAAAAAATATGTTTTAAAGGCTTAAATAAAACCTGAAAATAAAGCCCTGATCCTTTATTTGTGAGCCTAGCCCTGCAGAGAACTCAGAGGCCTGGAAGAGGTTTCTGTCAGCTGCAGACAAGCAAAACCCTCAGCCAGAGCCAGGGGTCTGGCAGAGTTTTAAATGACAGTGGAATTAATCACATTGATTCTAACCATAAACATTTTTCAGCAAGTCAGAAAAACACCATTATTCTCCCCTGTGTTATAACCAGAAGACTAATTTGAAGCTCTTGCTTCCAGAATGTGACTTACAATTCAGTAGAGCCCTTCCTGCTTCTGGAAGGCACCAAATCGAGGATGTGGCAGGTGTATCACCCGGTCAATGGTGCGTAGGACGCGGGACAAAACGTACATGCTCTGTGGACAGAATGTCCTGTCTGAAACTGTGATCTTGGAAACCCAGAAAGTGTGTGCACTTCTCTCACTTCATGGTGTTCAGGTGGGCGAGGACTGCTGCAAGAGAACCTCAGTCTTGTGGAGTCCCCGCCGGACTTCATGCTCCGAGTTGAAATCAAACCACACACAGCTGAGGAGCCCAGACAGTGAGAGATAGGAAGGTTATCAGCATGTCTGGCTCAGTTCAGGGATGCAGAGACAAGGCCTGAGAGAGGATCGGGTTCAGAAAGGCTAGCTGTCTGTAATGAGGGCAGAGAAGAGGTGGCAGACTAGAATGCTAGGAGATGGAACCACAAGGAGCTGATGTGATGGAGTGAAACTGCAGGGCCCTTGGGTGAAGGAAAACCCTCTCTCCATCATCAGCCTTTATATATCCAGCTTGTTTCTTCTGCCCAGTTTCCAGGGAAGATCAGATGCTTCTAGTTTAATGAAAGATATGTCCTTGTGATTATGGGCAGTGTGTCTCTCCCCAGCTCAGCTTCTGATAAGGAACGGCGTGAATCTCCAGCACATGTGCCTGTCTGCACATCCATCAGCTGTGCCCACTGTAAGCTTTTCCAGCCCTTGAGAACAGTTACTGCGTCCACTATTTATACTGCTTTTAATTAAAATAAACCTTTTATTGTAGTGCAGTGATAGCTTACAGTGAACGATATCAGATTTGTGATCTTGGAAGATTTAGCTTCGGGACCAGGGACCAGGCTTGATCACTCAAGAGCTTTCATGTAGCAGAGTTTTATTAAAGTATAAAAAGGCACAGAGAAAGCTTCTGACATAAGACACCAGAAGGGGGATGGAGAGTGCCCCCCTCACTAGTCTGAGCAAGGGAGTTATATACTTTTTAACTAGTTATTACAGTAAATCAAAAGAGTGTCTCAAGGTTGTAAAGATCTCACTAGACCCACTCCCATAATTTACATTCTGAGAGAACAGGATTAGAGGAAGGAGAAATTGCCCTCAAGCAGGATACGTTGTTGTTATATAATCCTTAGTCCAGACTTTACACTGAGTTGTTTGTTGTGTAATCATCAGTTCTGTGACTAAGACTAAGGAATGTAGAGGGGAAAAAAAAGATGTTTGTCCTTTCCTCCTCCTTGAGAATTCCAGACCCTGTGTCCCCCAGATCCCTCTCCTCCTCAAGGACTCCAGACTTCTTGTCAACCTGCCTAGGAATTGACTCTCTCAGTAGTTGATTTACAATGTGCGGTTAGTTTCAGGTGTACAACAAAGTGAATCTGTTATGTATCAGTATATACATACTCTTTGCGACCCCATGGACTGCAGCCCGCCAGGCTCCTCTGTCCATGGGATTTCCCAGGCAAGAATACTGGAGCAGATTGCCGTTTCCTCCTCCAAGGGAGCTCTCTGACCCAGGGATTGAACTCTAGTCTCCTGCATTGGCAGGCAGAGTCTCACAGGTGAGTGTGTGTACATGTGTGTGCGGGCGTGCGCGCTTAGTCACTTCAGTCGTGTCTGACTTTGTGACCCCATGGACTGTAGCCCACCAGGCTCCTCTGTCCATGGGATTCTCCAGGCAAGAATAGTGGAGTGGGTTGCCATGCCCTCCTCCAGGGGATCTTCCCAACCCAGGTCTCCTGCACTGCAGGCAGATTGTTTACCATCTGAGCCACCAGGGAAGCCCATATACATATACACCCATTCTTTCTCAGATTCTTTTCCCATCTACGCTAGTACAGAAACTGACGAGCTCCCTGTGCTGTGCAGTAGGTCCTCATTGGTAATTTATACGTAGTAGTGTGTATACTGGCATTTCCTGGTGGCTCGAACGGTAAAGCGTCTGCCTGCAATGCGGGAGTCCTGGGTTCGATCCCTAGGTTGGGAAGATTCCCTGGAGAAGGAAATGGCAACCCACTCCAGTACTCTCACCTGGAGAATCCCATGGACGGAGGAGCCTGGTCCATCTCCTAATTTATCCCTTCCCTCTACATTTCCCCTTTGGTAACCATAAGTGTGAGATTTATGAGTCTGTTGCTGTTTAACAAGTGCATTTGTGTAATTTTTGCAATTAGATTTTACTTGTGATATCTCCACTACCTTTTAAGCATTAGGTAGGTAGTTCACAAAGGAGATAAAGCCTTTAAAATTAAAATGATATTGAAGTCCATATATAAAGAAAAAATCAGTCCTACTCAATAAACTCGTGTATCCTTCTAGACCTGCTATATATGAACATATCTGTCTATATATACACATACTACAGTATGCATATTTAAACTATTTTCTCTTTAGGCAAGTGGAATTCTATTATACACATTACAACTTGCTTATTCTCCTTTAATCTTTCTTGGGCATTATTTCATGTCTCTACCTATTCCTAAATATTCTTACTGCCTCCACAATGCAATTTGTAGTATGGATACATTATAATTGTTTATTCACTTAAGAATTTTTATTTCAAGTGGTATATACAAAAATAATATCTGGGGCAATCTATTATATGAGACTTGTTCCTTCTGCCGAGATGGCTTCCTCTTGTTAACTAAGGTGTTCAGCTATCACCTATGAATCGCTTCCTCTTAGGAAATTCAATTTTTTATAAGATTAAAAAAAATTTTTTCAAGTATAGTTGATTTACAATGCTGTGTTAGTTTTAAGTGTACATCAAAGTGAGTCAGTTATACACACACACACGCATATTCTTTTTCAGATTCTTTCCCACAATAAATAGGGTGTTACAAGAAATTAAATACAATTCCCTGTGCTATACAGCAAGTCCTTGTTGTTTACCTATTTCATATATAGTAGTGTGTGTTTGTTGTTTCTTTTTAATAAATAAGTTCATTTGTATCATATTTTAAAGTCCACATTTATGATACTTGTCTTTGTCTTATTTCACTTAGTATTATCTTCAGGTCCTTCCATGTTGCTGCAAATGGCATGATTTCATTCTTTTTTTTATGACTGAGTAATACTCTGGTGTTTTACATGTGTGTGTCTATACCGTAGCTTCTTGGTCTATTCACCTGTTGATGAACACTTAGTTTGCTTGCATGTCTTGGCTATTGTAAACAGTGCTGCAATGAACACTGAGGTGCAAGTGTCTTCAAATTATGATTTTCTTCACATATATGTCCAGGAGTACCACTGCTGAATCTATTTTTAGTTTTTTAAAAAACCTCCCATACTGTTCTCTGTAATTTCCATTGGCTGCCCCAATTTACATTCTCATTAACAGCATAAGAGGCTTTTCTTTTCTGCACACTCTCCAGCATTAATTACTTGTAGACTTTTTGATGATGGCCATTCTGACTGGTGTGAGGTGATAACCTCATTCTAGTTTTGATTTGCATTTCTCTAATAATTAGTGATGGTGAGCATCTTTTCATGTGCCTGTTGGCCACTGGTACATTTTCTTTGAAGAAATTTATTTAGATCTTCTGCCTATATTTTGATCAGGTTGCCTGTCTTTTTTAAATGATTTCTAATATTGGTGGAGTTTCTGTAAAATTTAGCAAAGATTGAGTGTTGGGAGAGACGGAAAGAGCACTACTAATGTAAAATCAAAGGATTTAGCTTCAGATTTGACCTTATCAAGTGCACCCATAGGTCCTTTGATACAACAGACCAGTGGTTGTTCAGGAAATTCTGTCCCTAATATGCTAAAAGTACTTTTCCCTCAGGTACCTCACAGTTTGAAAGGACTTTTTCTCACTAAAGTGAACTTATTAAATAATTCAGTTTTCTGTTTTTATTCAACAATGATATACAAATGCCAATTAGAATTCCTGGTCAGCATGAAATTATTAGGACTCTTCACTTTGATTTCATGGTGTTCTGGCAAAGAAATCTGATGGTGAAGTTAGAGGATAAATGTACGATTTCTGTGGCTGGTTACCACAGACCACAGCTCTCTCCTTGGGTCTCAAGGGAATCAGGATGGGACTATGTGTAGAGAAGGTTAAAAAAGAGGTCATGAATCGAAGTGAGTGGAAAAAGAGCTCATGCCACTGGCCTCATCTTGGTGTATCACTAAGTCATCAGGAAGTTTTCCAGATTGTATGTTACTTTTCTATCTCAAACTTCTCCCTCATCTACCAGATTTCAGGCCAAGTATACCCTAAAACAATAGCTCAAAATCACTAAATCAGGAAAGGAAGACAGCCTAACATGGAAGTTTCTCTGGTGCAGAAGCAAGGGAAGTCAGAACATCAGGAGGAGAAAAACTCCTCAGTCATTCAGTACAAACGAGTGCCTGCGTTTGGGACCGCTGTACCATAATTTTAGTCATTATTTCCAATGTTTACATTGGTCTCAGTTTTTCACTTTTACAGACTTCTGGAATGATCTTTAATGATCTTTGTGAAGTATGACTATAAACAAATTTCTGGAAGTGACCATGCAGATAGTTAACAGCAAACTTCAGGGCAAAAACCCAGCTCTGGTCACTGACTTTTGAGTACCACTTGAGTTACTGTGTGTTTTTTCCAGTAATCATTTACGGATGTGAGAGTTGGACTACAAAGAAAGCTGAGTGCTGAAGAATTGATGCTTCTGAACTGTGGTGTTGGAGAAGACTCTTGAGAGTCCCTTGGACTGCAAGAAGATCCAACCAGTTCATCCTAAAGGAGATCAGTCCTGGGTGTTCATTGGGAGGACTGATGCTGAAGCTGAAACTCCAATACTTTGGCCACATGAAAGAAGAGCTGACTCATTAGAAAAGGCCCTAATGCTGGGAAAGATTGAGGGCAGGAGGAGAAAGGGACGGCAGAGGATGAGATGGTTGGATGGCATCACCAACTCGATGGACATGGGTTTGGGTGGACTCCAGGAGTTGGTGATGGACAGAGAGGCCTGGCATGCTGTGGTTCATGGGGTCACAAAGAGTCAGACATGACTGAGCAAGTGAACTGAACTGTGTTACTGTGCTTGCTGCTTTGAAAACACAAGAGCTTTCTCTGTGGTGAACTGCTTTTCACTCCCATCCTAAAGTGAGATATAAAGAGAGCTGACTTTAGCTCCAAGTATTTAAGGCATCAACACAGAGCAGGAGTAGGAAAGTGAAAGTCAATGAAAGACCAAGGCAGAGGGTGTGAGGAGAGGTCAACCAGAGAGATGGGCTTTAACAATGGACATGGAAAAAATAAATCTTCCACCCACAAATGTGCTGTCTTTACTGTCTAGAAATTTTTCATACAGGACATGCTAAAATGCCTAAAACACCTTCTCCTACTGATGAATAAAATTAAAACTGGTTATCTGTACCATCTGACTTGTAATTGCGTTTGGGTGGCCTCGGCCTGCAATGGCTTGGAGCAGGGCCTGGGCTCCCGGCCAGAGATCGAGGCTGGGTTGCAGCAATGAAAGCACCTAACCTAGCCATTAGATCAGTGGTCAGTGACAAGGGCTCTGGCCCTGAGGCTTTGCAGAAAGGAATTTCCACAAAGAAAGTAGTGAAGCAAACGAAGTATTTATTAGGAGGAAAAAGAGTACAGTACTTGTGGATAGACACACGGGCAGACTCAAAGGGAGAGTCCCTGAGTTGTGCCCTCATGGCAGTTTAAATCACTTATATGAGGTATTTCTTACCATTTTCCCTTGGCCAATCATTTTGATTTGCCTCATTCACAGTCCCTATCTGGTATATCTCAGGATCCTTTTGTGTGTACACATGTCTTAGCCAAGATGGATCCTACCGCAAAGGCATTCAGGTAGAGCATCCCTTGACATTGTAACCCCCTTGGCTTGCAAGGAGCCTTTCGGTGCATGTGTAGTCTGGGGAAGTCTTCTGACTTCGTGAATGAGAAGTATGTGGTCGGGGCAGGGCCCAGCCTCATCCGTTAATCGTCAAGCTGCTCTCATCTTGGGAGTTTTGGTCAATAGGGGATGAACCTCCAACTGCTTTACCCTGGCGGGGGAGGAGGGTCCACCTGCCTCCTGCCTCATACTTAGTTGGATTTTTACAGTTGCTTCATGTTTTACATTTGCACATCTTAAAGAGTTTAGTATCTATCACCAGCCATAACTAAGCCTTTGAACCACCCCTGCGGTTAGCAGAGGCATTCCTCCTTCCCATTTTATGTGCATGGAAACAGCTTCAGAGAGGATTACACTGGCAGGCACACAGCTAAGCAGAAGTAGAGCTAACGTTCCAACACAGCTCTTTTGCCAACTGTTAAACACCTGGTGAGGGGCTAATTGGCTTTCTCCAACCTCTCCCCCCAAGGCCACAGCACATCCTTCCAACTGTGGGTAACTCACGTTGAAACACTGCTGCCACAGCAACTGACTGGCCAGCCACTTTCCCATGCTTACCTTAGCTTCCATTCCTCTCAGTCAGGAAGTGACTGATCTCTGAACATGCCTTAAAATAACGGGGCGAGGAAGGCCTTTGATTACCCCTGTCCATTCTGATGAAGTGTACGTGAGCGGGTGGTAATTATGCACGTATTCTCATCCGTTCTACTCCAAGACTGGTCCTTTTACTGGTTTGTGACAAGATAACCATAGAAACAAAATAAAACATTCAAACATTTTTATATTTGACATTCAATTTATGTCCATTATAATAAAGAGGGGGCTTTCATTTTGTATCTTTTTAGGTTTGTCTAGTTAATTCTATTTTTAATAAACTCTATATATACTTGGCTGCACTAGGTTCTAGTTGGGGCTCACGGGCTTCTCTCCAGTTGCGGCACATAGGTTTCTCTTGCTGTGACTGATGGGCTCTAGAGCACACGGGCTCAGCTGTGGCACACAGGCTCCGCAGTTGAGACACATGGGCTTAGCTGCCCCTAGGGATGTGGGATCTTAGTTCCCTGACCAGGGATTGAACCCACACCCCCTGAATGATTCTTAACCACTGGACCACCAGGGAAGTCCCTCCAGTAATTCACTTTACTGTATTTTACCAAAAGTATCAATCTGCAAAGGATGGAAATTAAAAAAAAAAAAAACTAGTCCTTTGCTGAAAGTTTGAGATTCACTGTTCTGCACTTTGAGCCTTCATAAAAGACTCCATACGTGAGCACATGCATACACATTAGCTTACTGTAATTTACAAAGCAACTTTGGGGATATCATAACTTAGGAAGCACTGGAAATTTTTAAAATACTTGCAGATTAATCTTTTAATTTCCATGGATAGAAAGATGCAGAAGCTTAATCAGAGGAGGAAAAAAGCACACAAAAACACAAAAGTATTATGGTATTTCATGGCTTACAAGTTCCACTTACCTTTTAAAAGAGAAATACAAAGGATTTTTAAAGTTATTTCAGTAATAAATTATTAAGATACCCATCTTTTAAAAATTGAAAGCCTTCCTCATAAGGAAACTACAGATTACTTAGATTATTTATAGTGGCACCAAAAGGCCCATAAGCCCAAATTTCTTATTAAGGGAAGTTCTTCAGACACGTTTTTAGGGCTGGGACACTATTTCTAAATTCACATTATCTGTTCTTTGCAAAATGTATTCCATTAATCCATTAGTATTTTCCCTGGGAAAATGCAGAGACCTAGTGAAATAAGATGGAACAAATATTTAATCAGAAGAAGCAATCCAGTGTTGCTGGCTGAGGCTGGGGACTGCCAAGGTCAGGGTAAAGCAAGGCAAGTGATGTCATTCAAGGGGGAAAAAAGACCAAGGAGATACCGAGGAAGCCCTAAAGATACAATACTATCTGCCTTATAAGCCTTCAGGTGGAGCTCTAAGGAATTTCTCAGCGGACTGAGACCCAGGCATGCGTAACAAAGACAATCAGAGGGAAAAGTACTTTATCCACTAACACAAGAGCTGGCTTTAATAGGTGTGGTGGGGAGGGCAGGACAGGCTCCACTGGTTGGAAAGTACTTTGTTGCTCTTAGGAGAAAAGATCTGCTTCTCTCATTGTGAGGGAATTCCTGTATGAAAGCTGGGTCTTAAGAGTGTTTAAATATTCTTAAGCAATAACAAACAATGTAATGATATGACATAATTCATTTAGGTTAAGAGTTCAGAGTGTCTGGAATTTTTAACTATACTTTATTTGATGTCAACATCAAAGGGATATTTTAAAAAACAAATGTCAATCCATGTTAGTAATATTTCAAGTCAACTGCATAAAAAAAGTACATCTCTCCATGTTTGTATACCCTATAACTGTACATAAAATTTTGCATTTTAAAGCACTTGTCACTTATAAAGTGAAAGGTTTCAAAATGCTAAGTAAACATTTGCTAATTATTACTTTTTAAAAACAATATTCCTTTAGAAGATTACTCTTCTTTGTGCTTACTGTTGATCTGCAAACATTCCTCAAAGTTTCTGGAAACTTCTCTGGGGGAAAAAAAATCTGGAAACTGGTCCAGAAAAAAAATCACAGTAGACAAGGACTAAGTGCAGACATAAGTAGCTCCATTTTATAAACAAAGTTTCGGCCTTCCATTTTATTCCACTGAACTTCTTTGAATGGCCCACGAAGATGATTCCATTTGCTATCTTGTAAAACATCACTTTTTGGAAGGTCTTTACACTGGTTACGGGGAAACTGAACCATAATCTTGCTGCCACTTTCAGGGCCATTACGAACTGTGGAGCAAAACCAAAATATCAATATATTCATTTTCCAAGCTAGAAACAACAAAGATCAGACAACTTCACTTTCCATGAGCATAAAAAGCCTTGTTTGTCTACCAACTTGAAAGTGCTTATTTAAAAGTACTTTTCAGGTTCAATATGCTAAAATAAAATTTACTAATTTATAGATATTGTGTGTTTTTGTGTGTGTGCTCAGTAGTGTCTGACTCTGCAATCCCGTGGACTGTAGCCAGCCAGGCTCCTCTATCCATGTATAGTTTTCCAGACAAGAATACTGGAGTGGGTTGCCATTTCCTACTCCAGGGGATCTTCCCAACCCAAGGATCAAACTCAAGACTCCTGCATCGCCTGCACTGGCAGGCAGAGTCCTTACCACTGGGCCACCTGGAAAGCCCCTTACAGATACTGGGCTGGTATAAATATTTATGAATTAACGTTTGTAATATAAAAATGTGGCAAAGATCAGTGTTGGTTTAGGAAAATCAAATGTTCTATATATTTTTAGAACATCATCATTTTTTTTTTCTAAAATACTTGATAACCTAGTCATTTAACAACTTGGTTAATATACACCCACAATGTGATGAAAGTCAAATGTTCAAAATCAGAACTGGAAGGGATGGATGAAAAGATTATTCTGAATATGAACTTCAGGTTTTAATGAGGCTTTATAACTTAGGCAAGAAGAAAGGGTATTTAGAAATTCTTATCAATAAAGGTCTCAAAATGATCAAGACTACAGATTCACAAGCTGTGATCCTATGGGGAAGAATCTCTAACTACCTACTCTTTCAAATATTTAGAGCAAGTATTAAAGAAGATCACACTGAAACGATATATAATTGTCAACAAGACAAAATGTATACACGCCTATCAAAGTGCCCCATTCATGGTAGGTGCTTCTCAAAACACCTCTCTGTTCTATCCCTTGACCATCTTTAGGATCAGATACTATTCTTCTTGCATGTTTGCAGCAGTATATTTATAAACTTAAAAAAAAGATTTTTGGCCCCATCATGCAGCATGTGGAGTCTTAGTTTCCTGACCAGGGACTGAACCTGGGTCCACAGCAGTGAAAGTGAGTCCTAACCACTGATCGATCACCAGGGAACTCCCCAGCAGTATATATTTTAAAAAGCATTTATCCATTGAAAGTTCTGAACTGCAGGAGTAATAATGCTGATGGCATTTTTCAGATAATCGCCTAGGAAAATGTGTTGCCAAGCAAAACATCTTTTATAACTACTATAAAAAGATGTAATAACCTGTTGCTCTGAATATTAGCTATGATGAGATAAACACTCAACATAATTAATAAAGGAACTCACCTACTACAGAGGTAGTTACTCTTAAGTATGGTAACTACTAAAGCTAAATGAAAAGGCCAAATCCCCAAAGGTCTCCTCACATTCAGAGCAGCAGAACATACCTGAGATAGCATAGTCACCATTGGGGGAGGCCACGGTTATGGCAGAGGCATTGCCAATGCTCTCTACAGGCCCCAGTCCCACGTGATTACTGAAGCTCAGGACCTGCCAGCCCATAACCTTGGCTAGCTGCTGAACTGCATGCACCTGATGCTGTGACATCTGTGAATGAAAAAGGAAACTTCACTGACAATCAGAACAGGTATTTACTCAGCAGTGACTTGACATCATGACTGTAAAGTGAAATTTCATTGGGGATTTTACTGCCTAGCAAAGGAACCCTATCTTATGTTTGAGGAATTCTCCTCTGTGTGGGGCAAGGGAACAAGATCCCACCTTCCACTGCAGAAGCTAAAATAGCCTGATACTTGCTTTCCTGTACACTGGCAGCAGGAACAGAGCCCACAAGCTGAACTTGGCCAGCTGGAGCCTCTCACCTGGATCACCGAGTTTGAAGGAACAGTAAAACAGCAGCAGGGTGTGTGGCTGAGTATCTCCCACTGGCCCCATCAAGTCCACTCTCCAGTCCACTTTGTTCTGGGAAGCTGTCACACTAACAGCTTTTTTATTGATCCTTAGTAAAGAGACAACCCTGAAACCACCCTGAAAGACCCTGACTGATACACAGCAAGGAGGGTCGTGGTGCTGGGATGGCAGCAGCAGGGGCCCTGCCCTGCCTGTGGTTCTTAACATCCAGCTTCCTTTGATCCTGAGCCATTTGCAAGCCTTATTCTCTAGAATTCTTAGCAATTCTGGAAGCTCTTTAACAGGCTTTCATTACACTTCTGCATGTGTGCTCAAGCTAACCAAAGCTATTTTAGGTACAATCAACCAAGAGGTGCCATACCTCACAAATGCCCTTTAAATAAAGGCACCATAGAGGCAAATCAGTGTAATAGATTACTGCTTCTAAGATGGAGAGGGTCAGTATTTTTGTAAAAATTTATGTGAAATATAAATATGTTTCATGTGAAAGATATATTAGCATTTCAAAAATCAACCCTTTATCCCAATAACTCAGTATTTCAATGGATCATCACAACTCCATGAAGAAGGTAGGAAAAATACTGTTCTTACTTTATAGATGGAAAAAAAAAAGGTCAAAAAATTTGTCCAATGTCACAAAGCAAGTCTGTGGTATAAGCTGGGTACTAGAACTCAACATTTTCCATATTGTCCCTTACTATGAGGAACGCTGCCTTAGGGCTTATGCATAAAGTGTTCCATTCATCATTTTGGAGCATGGATACTATAGTTTTGTATTTGATCATCCTTTCTCTGGTTTTCTTTACTTTCTGATTAATACTTCACTTTCATGTGGTCCTATGGGTGCTGTAAATCTCGGCTAACAGGAGAAATAAAAAAAGTTTGGTAGTCTCAGAACTGGTCATGCATCTTAAATACAAACCAAGAGTAGAAACAAATCTAGAACAGTATCAACATTTTCAATTAGCCAAAAGGTGGTAAATGTGCACTAGAAATCATTGTATTTTAGTCGCTCAGTTGTTTCTGACTCTCTGTGACACCTTGGACTGTTGCCCTCTAGGCTCCTGTCCATGGGGACCCTCCAGGCAAGAAGACTGGAGTTACCATGCCCTGCTCCAGCGGATCTTCGTGATCCAGGATCGAACCCACATCTGTTTGTGTCTCCTGCACTGGCAGACGGGTTCTTTACCACTGAGCTACCTGGGGAGCTCTGCACTAGAAATTAGTTGGCAAGAAGAAACGGCTTTTAAAAAAGTAATGTTACTTCGTATCGGCTTTGTTCTTTCAATGGTAGAGTGGAAGGGGCTCAGGAACCCTGTTACCTGGGACAGAAGGAAGTCCTGCAGCTCCTGGCCCTCATGAGACAGTGTGATCACCCTCCCATCTCTGTGCACGACCCGGATCTGCTCAACTCCAATATTCAACTGCAGCTGAATGGACCTTTATAGACAACACACACTAAAATTCAGAAATGTCCAAAATTACCTTATACAAATGTCAAGAACCTTTAGAGCAAAGAAAAAGAATACAACAATTTTGATAATCTACACCAAGACCCATGGGGGGAGAGTTTCCTCAGGTTCAGTGAAAACTATCAGACTCACTGAACTACTGACATCATAGGCCACGGAGTGCCAGTCTACTCAGAAGGATGCGGGGCAGGAAGCACAGCTTGTCACCCTGCCAACAGCACCTGCTCCTCTTCTCCTGAGGGCCCTGAGGCTGTTAACACAGCAGCCACACACCTGTGTTAAATAAGAAGAGATGTGCGCTGAGAGCATGTGGGCCTGCCCTGACCCAAAAACCTGGGTCCTCACAGGAGCCACGCACTCTTGTAACAGCTTCACAGGCCAGATTCCAGGGTCCCCGCAGGAGACTTGGCCCACTGATAACACTCACCCCACCCTGGGACATCCAAAGCCATCCCCAGCAAGGGCTTGTAATTTCTCCCAGTCCAGAACCATGTTACCAACTGGGGATCATTTTTGCCATAAGCAGTGTTGCCTAGTAACACACATGGCATCTTTCCTTATCAAGTTACTAGGTAACTAGAGAGAGTTAGTCAAAGGTCAAATTCTCATATAGAAAGGAAAAACAATTAACTTTTCACTCTCTTCCGAAATAATCAGCTAAGAAGTCAAAATACGTATGCTCTACTAACTCAGCTTAGGTCAAACAAACTCATAAAATAGCCAATGAATATATATATACAGGTCACAAATCTCTTCCAAGTCAGTTCACAAATTTTTAGCATATGACATGTACAAGAAACACAAAACTCCTCAAATAATCCAGGTGAACAAATGCAGAAAAAAACAGCATTATAGCTTTCCACATCTTATAGTAACTCTTTTTTCCTAACTTTGCTTTTACAGCAAATATTTAAGAATAAAAAATTTTGGTAACTATATAAAACTGTAATTTTGATGAATTAAAGTTTATATATTTCTTTTGAAGGAAAAACAAACAAAATTCATAAGGCTTACAGAAAAAAAGACTTATAAATCTAACCACATTTCTGAGTTCTCCTTTTTCAAACAAAGGTATAAGGAAAAAGAAATTTGTATCACTATTGGTGGGCGCATACATATGGCAATTACTCTGAAAAGCAAATTAGGGGACTTCCCTGGTGGTCTAGTGGTTAAGAATCCGTCCTCCAATGTAGGGAACTAGGGTTCAATCCTTGGTCAGGGAACTGAAATCCCACACGCTGTGGGGCAACTGAGCCCACACACCACGACTGGAGAGAACCTTGCACACCACCAGCACCACCACAGAAGGGTCCTGCGTGCCGCACAAAGGCCCCAAGGGCCACAGCTAAGACCCAGTGCAGCCAGAGAAAATTGTTAAAAAGGAGGAAGAAAGAAAAGCAAATCGGTAACATTAATCAAAAGTTTAAATGTCCTTATCTTTTGACAAAGCAATTACACTTGGAGGACTTTATCCTACAGACATGGTTGCACAAGTACAAATCACTGTTCTGGCATCCAACTAAAATAAAATGTTCAACGACAGGAAGTTGGGGGGTTCTAAGAAAGAGAATTACTTTCAGTTTTAAAAAGTGTAAGATGAAAAAAATAAAAAATGTAAGACGACCCTACCAGCTACAAAGGTGGGTAAGGACATTCTATACTTCCTTCTACTTTCTCTCCTGTCCTGACACTGACCTCTCTTCACAGAAGTTTAAAAGGTGTATGCTGGATTCAATGCCCATAATCCCCCAGTTTTCTCATCTTAGTTGTAGATGCAAACAATTCCAAATTGATCAATTTTTTCTTTTCCTCTCCTTAGTGCTGTACATTTGTACCTTTTGACCACCTTTACCAACATCCCACTACTGCAAACCACCAATCTACCATCTGTGTAATAACCTGTGATTTATGAACGTAAATCAAGCAGACAGCTTCTCCAGGGATGCTGGGGACAGGAGTCACTGAGGGCACAATCATGGACTCGAATAGACACCGAGGTTGCTTCAGACTGAACATTATGGAAAGTATGGGCTCTAATATAAACGACCCTCTTCACTTCAAACACCCCAGACTGGCCATGGCCTCCAGGCAAGAACTGAAGTGGATCAGAGTCTGAGGAAGCATGGCAGCTTTCCAGTCAGTGCTGGGGTTCACTCCTGACCATAGTTCAAATATGCAGCATTTACGTAGAGACTATGTAAATAGTCTCTGTGACTAGAGACTATTAAATAGAGACTATTTTGGACATTCTTACCTGTCATTTTCTTTTTTTTCCTGTATATTTTGGCCTCACTACGTGGCATGCGGGATCTTAGTTCTCCAACCAAGGATAGAATCCATGACCCATGCAGAGGAAGCATGGAATCTTAACCACTGGACTGACAGGGAAATCCTTATCTCTTACTTTTAAAAACACTCTACAGCTCAAATAATTTACTGGAATGTTATGCTTCCCTATCAAATAAAACCCCAAATCTTGATGTAATCACTCTACAAACATCAATACATAAAAAGCAACTTAACGTATTAAACAACTTCTTTTCAATACCTACTTGCAAAAAAAAAAAAATACTTACTTGCATATCTGTTCATAGCCTTGTGATGTAATTAAGACTTTCACACTAGATTCATAAACATCATTAATATTTGACCAATGAGCCTGTATCTGAGGATCTTCAATGCGACTTGCTAAGCTGTCAATGGTTGCAGCAGTCCTTTTAAAGCAGAGAAGTTAAAATTTTTATAGTCACCATATAAAATAATAAGGTAATAAACTGCTTATCAGTTTTATGGCTATTTGAAAACAGACGGTGACTTTCTGAAAATACTACTATTTGAAAAGCAAAGATTTTAAAGAAAAGTCAGATGTAGCTCTGATGTACTGGTTCTCAACTTCACATCACAATACATTTTCAGGGCACAATGATTTCCTTTTAACTTCATTTGTTTTCTGCCACTCAGAAAATCTTACCAGAATACAAGTGAAAGGCATACTTCTAGAATACTAATCTCATCTCTAAAAAGAATAAAAATTATTCATAAATATCAGTATTTGATCCCTGGTAACAAATAATTTGGGACATACCTACATTTGAGAACTATTACTGTCATGGAATTAGCATTTTTCAAGAAAAGCTAGAGAGATTTACTGTACAAGTAAAACCTATACACCAAGAAAGAAAAGTATAAGTGAGAAATAAGATTTATCAAGTGATGATTATGTACCAAATACTGTAATAAGTGCTTTCATGAATTATTTTAACCTTACAAACAACAAAAGTAGACACTACTATTATTACCTCAATTTTTCAGAAGGAACAAAAGCAGTTTAGCAATGTTTAGTGAAAGTTTGAAGCTGTTTGGGGCACAAAACCTGGAAGTGTAACTCCAGAGCCAATAATCTTTCCTTTCCATTTTATACACACTAATGAATAGCCACTGCCTAGAAACAAAGCATAAATTACGTAAATCAACAAAACTACCGAGATCCTCAGTGTCTAAAATCTGATGTTAGCACTTTGACAGAAGGAAAAGGCATGAGGAAATGGAAGAAATGAGAATAGCTACTGAAGACAAAGGATTTTTATATCAATTTTTATATGCTCTTGTATCCTGCTTCTGCTCTAGTACTGATTTCCTTCAGTCCATTTTTAACTTTCCCTTCTTCTTCTGTGATTTGTTTCCCTGGCAATGCTTCAAGAATTTTTAAGGCAGATAAATATGTGAGAGTTTTCACCTCAGTATTAACATATATCAACAAACTGGAAATAAAAAGAAATATAGCAATTGAGAATTGGTAAAAGAAATTATGGAATATTCACACAATGGGCTATCACATAGCTATTATATCTTTGAAGGCAGGGTTTAAAATTTTATGATACCCTATTTATTAAAAAAAACAAAAAACGCCCTGACACATATACTGTTGACCCATGAACAATGGGTCTGAACTGCACCTGTATACTTACAAGAGCTTTTTCACAAAATAATTACTACAACACTGCACAATTTGTGGTTGCTTGAATCCAGGAATGGCAAATCTGGGAAATGGAGGAGCTGCCTGTTTGATGGCCGAGCACAAGTTATACTTGGATTTTTAATACAGAGGGTCGGTATCCCTAATTCCTATATTGTTCAACGGTCAAATGTATGTAAAAATATATGAATGTTAACTGTATGGAATCACAGATGGGTCAATACACTTAGAACATTATTTCTATACCTAAGGGGAGAAAAGGGAACATTTTTTAAAGTTTTGCTGCTTCCAAGATTACAACTACTATTCTGAAACTTTTGTTAGCCGCTCACTCGTGTCTGACTCTCTGCGACCCCATGGTCACATGGACTGTAGCCTCCTCTGTCCATGGAATTCTCCAGGCAAGAATACTGGAGTAGGTGGCCATTCCCTCCTCCAGGGGATTTTCCTGACCAGGAATCTAACCCAGGTCTCCTGCATTGCAAGCAGGCAGATTCTTCACTGCCTGAGCCACCAGGGAAGCCCAATTCTGAAACAAAATGATTCTAAAGATAACTTGTCCCATGCCCCTCATTTATTTCAGGAAATATTTAACTTTATGGTTAATCAGAAATTTGCAACATTAACAACATACTCAAATTAATTAATATCTTTTATACTTGAAATGTACAAATGGGAAGTAACAAGTCATCTAACATAGTATTCCTACTGTTTATAAGGAACCTGGGTATCCACTATTCAATTTGACCAGAGTCCTTTAACCCCAATTGAGAGAGGATTAGATATTAAGTAACTTACCCAAAATTACTCAGCAAGTGGCTGAGCCCTGACAGAAGTGTATCTTTCATCCTGAATTCCTTACTCCTTTCAATGTATCATGCTGTTGTCTCAACATGTCTTCCTAATTCATTTTACTTAAAGTTTCTATCCTGAGACCAAAGACTAATATAAAACCATGACAAATAAAGCTAGACTGTATTAACAGGAAAAATAAATTAAAATTCAAAGTAAAATGTCATCCACAAAAAGTGTGCCCTCACCTGCTGAGTACCATCAAGGCATAATCACTGAATGAAGTAAAAACAGACCTCTTTGCCAACTGCCAATAATGAAAAAGAGCACCCTGTGGCATTTGGAAAAGACTTCGTTTAGGTCCAATCATGCCAAGTTCTTTAGTAAATGATGTATGGAAAAAAGAAAATGAGAGGGGCAGTTCCAAGATGGTCGAGGAATAGGATGGGGAGACCACTTTCTCCCCCATAAATTCATCAAAAGATCATTTGAATGCTGACCAACTTCCACAAAGCAATTTCTGAATGTTGGTGGACGACCCAGAAAGGCAGCCCTTCACTTCAAAGGGAGGCAGGACAAAATATAAAAGACAAAGAGACAAAAGAGTTAGGGACAGAGACCTGTCCTGGGGAAGGAGTCGTGAAGGAGTAAAAGTTTCCAAACAGCAGAAAACCCTCTCACCAGCGGGTCTGTGGGGAGTTTTGGATGTCAGAGGGCAACATAACTGGGAGAAAAAAAAAAAAACCCACAGAATACACACCTAACCGCAACTCCCAGCGGAGAAGCAGCCCAGATGCTCGCCTCCACCACCAGCAAGCAGGGGCTGGACAGGGAGGTGCGGGCTCTAACCTAAAGTGCAGCCTGGCCTGCTCACAGAACAAAGGACTGAGCGATCACCAAAGGAGAGCTGGCTGGCTGCAGACCGGCCCCTCCCCCCGCCAGAGGCAGAGAGGCAGGCAGGCGACAGTCAGAGCCAGAAGGCAAGGGGCAATCTTGGCCCCAGGCCTTGCATCCTAGACCAAATTGTGAGCCAGCTCCCAGTTACTAACCATGTCCTCCTGGGGTCCTGGATGGCTGACATTGCCAGGAGGGTCGCAGCCTGAGATTAGCTCACCAGAGGACACACACAGCACACCCAGGAAACCGAGCGTCCAGGACCAGGGAGGTGATTAAGACACACGGCCTACCTGGGGAGAGTGTGCTCACCAAGCATCTGGTCGCCGAAGCTGCTCGGACCTGGGAAGGGCACAAAATGCAGGCACAATCGAGTCTGTGTCCTTGCAGAATACCCGAGAACCTGAGCAGCTTAGACCTGGGAAGTGCATGCAACCCAGGGCCTGTTTTAGACTGTTCCCCTGCAGAGCACCCTGGAGCCTGAGCAGTGCAGACAGGGAAAGCACACGCCGTGAGCGGGGGCACACCCAGCGTGGGCCACACACTGCGCGCGCTCCCCACACACGCCAGTGATATCTGTGTGCAGCGTTCCTCCCTCCCTGCAGCACAACTGAACCAGCGAGCCTAAACAAGGGACCACCTTCACCCCCTTGTGTCCAGGCAGAAATCAGACACTGAAGAGACCTGCAAACAGAGGAAGCCAAATGAAACAAAGAAGAGGGAACCGCTCTGGAAGTGACAGGTGCAACAGATTAAAACCCTGTAGTTAGCTGACTAAGAACTGGAGGGGGCCTATAGACCTTGAGAAGACGTACAAGCTGTAACAAGAAACTATCTGAAGCTGAACTGACCCCACACTGGCCCCAACAGCTCCAGAGAAATTCCTAGATATATTTTTACTATTATCTCTTCTAAAATTTTTTAAGTTCTTTATTGCTCTTTTAATTTTCATTTTTATAAACTACTATTACCTTGCAAAAAAACAGACCCTATTTTTAAAGCAAATTTCATACATATATCTTTTATAATTTTTTGATTGATTTTGTTTTGTATTTTTAATATTGTATTTTTGAGACTCTAACCTCTACTCTAGATTTTTAATCTTTGCTGTCTGGTATTTGTTATCCATTTTGGACCTTTAAGAATCTAATCTCCAGTATCCATTTTCGCTTAGGGGGTGTGGCTCCTGCCTTGACTGCTCCCTCCCCTTCTGACTCTCCCTCTTCTCCGTCTGGTCACCTCTATCTCCTCCCTCCCTCCTCTCTTCTCCATGTAACTCCATGAACCTCTCTGAGTGTTCCAGGCTGTGGAGAGCACATAGGGAACTGATTACTGGCTAGACTGCTCTCTCCCCTTTTGATTCCCACTCTTCTCCGCCTGGTCACCTCTATCTCCCTCCTCCATCTTCTCTTCTCCATGTAACTCTGTGAACCTCTCTGGGTGTCCCCTCACTGTGGAGAATTTTTTCACCATTAACCCTGATGTTTTATCATCTGTGCTGTATGGATGCAGAAGTCTTGAGGCTACTGTAAGAATAAGACTAAAAGCCAGAGGCAGGAGGCTTACATCCAAAACTTGACAACTCCTGATCCCAGGGAACATTAACAGACAAGAGCTCATCCAAAAGCCTCCATACCGACACTGAAACCAAGCTCCACCCAAGAGCCAACTAATTCCAGAGCAAGACATACCATGCTAATTCTCTAGCAAAGCAGGAACACAGTCCTGAGCATTAAAAGACAGGCTGCCCAAAGCCATGCCAAACCCACAGATGCCCCAAAACTCACTACTGGACACTTCATTGCTCTCCAGAGAGAAGAGATGCAGCTCCACCCACCAGAGCACAGACACAAGCTTCCCTAACCAGGAAACCTTGACAAGCCACTAGTGCAACCCCACCCACAGGGAGGAACCTCCACAATAAAGAGGAACCACAAACTTCCACCTACAGAAAGGGTACCCCAAACACAGCAATCTAAACAAAATGAAAAGGCAGAGAAATATTCAGCAGGTAAAGGAACATGATAAATGCCCACCAAACCAAACCAAAGAGGAGGAGATAGGGAGTCTACCTGAAAAAGAATTCAGAATAATGATAGTAAAGAAAATCTTGTAAACAAAATGGAGTTACAGTTCAATAGACTAGAGACAATGATTGAGAAGATGCAGGAAATGTTTAACAAGGACCTAGAAGAAATAAAAAAGAGTCAATCAATAATGAATAACACAATAACTGAGATCAAAAGCACTCTGGAGGTAACCAACAGTAGAATAACTGAGGCAGAAGATAGAATAAGATGGAAGATAGAATGGTGGAAATAAATGAAACAGAGAGGAAAAAAGATAAAAGAATGAAAAGAAATGAGGACAACCTCAGAGACCTCTGGGACAATGTTAAACACTCCAACATTCGAATCATAGGAGTCCCAGAAGACGACAAAAAGAAAGGACATGAGAAAATACTTGAGGAGATAGTAGTTGAAAACTTCCCTAAAATGGGGCAGGAAATAACCACCCAAGTCCAAGAAACCCAGAGTCCCAAACAGGATAAACCCAAGGCGAAACACCGCAAGACACGTATTAATCATATTAATGAAGATCAAACACAAAGAACAAATATTAAAAGCAATAAGATAAAAACAACAAATAATACACAAGGGGATCCCCATAAGGATAACAGCTCATCTTTCAACAGAAATTCTTCAGGCCAGAAGGGAATAGCAGGACATACTTAAAGTGATGAAAGAGAAAAACCCACAACCCATATTACTATACCCAGCCAGGATTTCATTCAAATACGAAGGAGAAATCAAAAGCTTTACAGACAAGCAAAAGCTGAGAGAATTCAGCACCACCAAACCAGCTCTTCAACAAATGCTAAAAGATCTTCTCTAGACAGGAAACACAGAAAAGGTGTATAAACTCAAACCCAAAACAACAAAGTAAATAACAGCAGGATCATACTTATGAATAATTACCTTAAATGTAAATGGGTTGAATGCCCCAACCAAAAGACAAAGACTGGCTGAATGGATACAAACACAAGACCCCCATATATGCTATCTACAAGAGACCCACCTCAAAACAAGGGACACATAAAGTGAAGGACTGGAAAAAGATATTTCATGCAAATGGAGACCAAAAGAAAGCAGAAGTCGCAATACTCATATCAGATAAAATAGATTTTGAAATAAAGGACATGAAAAAAGACAAAGGAGGACACTACATAGTGATCAAAGGATCAATCCAAGAAGATTTAACAATTATAAACATATATGTACCCAACATAGGAACACCAGAATAGGTAAGGTAAATGCTAACAAGTATGAAAGGGGAAATTAACAGTAACACAATAATGGGAGACTTTAATACCCCACTCACACTTATGGATATATCAAACAAACAGAAAATTAGGAAGGAAATACAAACTTTTAAGTGATACAATGGACACAGTTAGACATAATTGATATCTATATGACATTTCACCCCAAAACAATGAATTTCACCTTTTCCTCAAGGGCACACAGAACATTCTCCAGGTTAGATCACATCCTGGGCCATAAATCTAGCCTTGGTAAATTCAAAAAAATTTGAAATCATTCCAAGCCATCTTTTCTGATCACAATGCAGTAAGGTTAGATATCAACTACAGGAAAAAAACTATTAAAAATACAAACATAGGGAGGCTAAACAACATGCTTCTGAATAAATAACAAATCACAGAAGAAATCAAAATATTCACAGAAACAAATGAACACACGACAAACCAAAACCTATGGGATTCACAAAAAGCATGGGGAGGTTCATAGCAATACAAGCTTACCTCAAGAAACAAGAGAAAAATCAAATAAATAACCTAACTTTACAACTAAAGCAACTAGAAAAAGAAGAAAGGAAGAATGCCAGGGTTAGTAAAAGGAAAGAAATCATAAAAATTAGGGCAGAAATAAAAGAAAAAGAAATAAAGGAGCCTATAGCAAAACTCAACAAAACTAAAAGCTGGTTCTTTCAAAAGATAAAATAGACAAACTATTAGACAGACTCATCAAGCAAAAAAGGGAGAAGAAGCAAATCAACAAAATTAGAAATGAAAATGGAGAAATCACAACAGACAACACAGAAATACAAAGGATCATAACAGACTAGTATCAGCAACTATATCACAATAAAATGGACAACTTGGAAGAAATTGACTAATTCTTAGAAAAGCATAACCTTCCAAAACTGAACCAGGAAGAAATAGAAAACCTTAACAGATCTATCACAAGCACAGAAATAGAAACTGTAATTAAAAATCTTCCAACAAACAAAAGCCCAGGACCAGATGGCTTCACAGCTGATTTCTACCAAAAATTCAGAGAAGAGCTAACACCCATCTTACTCAAACTCTTCCAAAAAATTGGAGAGAAAGGTAAACTGCCAAACTCATTCTATGAGGCCACCATCACCCTAATACCAAAACCAGACAAAGATGCCACAAAAACAGAAAACTACAGGCCAATATCACTAATGAACATAGGTGCAAAAATCCTTAACAAAATTCTAGCAAACCAGAATCCAACAACATATTAAAAAGATCATACATCATGATCAAGTGGGCTTTATCCCAGGGCTGCAAAGATTCTTCAATATTCAAATTAATCAACATGATACACCACATTAACAAACTGAAATATAAAAACCATATGGTTATCTCAATAGGTGCAGAGAAAGCCTTTGACAAAATTCAACATCCATTTATGATAAAAACCCTCCAGAAAGCAGGCATAAAAGGAACATACCTCAACATAATAAAAGTCATATATAATAAACCCACAGCAAACATCCTCAGTGGTGAAAAACTGAAAGCATTTTCCCTAAAGTCAGGAACAAGAAAAGGGTGCCCACTCTCACCACTACTATTCGACATAGTTTTGGAAGTTTTAGCCACAGCAATCAGGGAAAAAAAAAAGAAATAAAAGGAATCCAGATTGGAAAATAAGAAGTAGAACTCTCACTGTTTGCAGATGACATGATCCTCTACATAGAAAACCCTAAAGACACCACCAGAAAATTACTAGAGCTAATCAGTGAATATAGTCAAGTAGCAGGATATAAAATTAATACACAGAAATCCCTTGCATTCCCATACACTAACAATGAGAAAACAGAGAAATTAAGGAAACAATTCCATTCACCATTGCAACAAAAAGAATAAAACACTTAGGACTAAATCTACCTAAAGAAACAAAAGACCTATATACAGAAAACTATAAAACACTGATGAAAGAAATCAAAGATGACACAAATAGATGGAGAAGTATACCAAGTTCATGGATCTGAAGAATCAATGTAGTGAAAATGAGTATACTACCCAAAGGAATCTATAGATTCAATGCAAACCCTATCAAGCTACCAATGGTATTTTTCACAGAACTGAAACAAATAATTTCATAATTTGTATGGAAATACAAAACACCTCAAATAATCAAAGCAATCTTGAGAAGGAAGAATGGAACTGGAGGAATCAACCTGCCTGACTTCAGACTATACTACAAAGCCACAGTCATCAAGACAGTATGGTACTGGCACAAAGACAGAAATATAGATCAATGGAACAGAATAGAAAGTCCAGAGATAAATCCTCGCACCTATGGAAATCTTATCTTTGACAAAGGAGGCAAGAATATACAATGGAGAAAAGGCAATCTCTTTAACAAGTGGTGCTCGGAAAACTGGTCAACCACTTGTAAAAGAATGAAACTAGAACACTTTCTAACACCATACACAAAAATAAACTCAAAATGGATTAAAGATCTAAATGTAAGACCAGAAACTATAAAACTCCTAGAGAAAAACATAGGCAAAACACTCTCTGACATAAATCACAGCAGGATCCTCTATGACCCACCTCCCAGAATATTGGAAATAAAAGGAAAAATAAACAAATGGGACCTAATTAGGCTTAAAAGCTTTGCACAATGAAGGAAACTCTAAGCAAGGTGAAAAAATAGCCTTCAGAATAGGAGAAAATAATAGCAAATGAAGTAACTGACAAAGAATTAATCTCAAAAATATACAAGCAGCTCATGCAGCTCAACACTAGAAAAATAAATGACCCAATCAAAAATTGGGCCAAAGAACTAAACAGGCATTTCTCCAAAGACAACCTACAGATGGCTAACAAACACATGAAAAGATGCTCAACATCACTCATTATTAGAGAAATGCAAATCAAAACCACAATGAGGTATTATCTCATGCTGGTCAGAATGGCTGCTATCAAAAAGTCTACAAACAATAAATACTGGAAAGGGCGTGGAGAAAACGGAACCCTCTTAAACTATTGGTGGGAATGCAAACTAGTACAGCCACTATGGAGAACAGTGTCAAGATTCCTTAAAAAACTGGAAATAGAACTGCCATAAGACCCAGAAATCCCACTCCTGGGTATACACACCAAGGAAATCAGAATTGAAAGGGACACATGTACCCCAATGTTCATCGCAGCACTGTTTACAATAGCCAGGACATGGAAGCAACCTAGATGTTCATCAGCAGATGAATGGTTAAGAAAGTTGTGGTACACATACACAATACTGGATGTTGGAATATTAGTCAGCTATTAAAACGAATGTATTTGAATCAGTTCTAATACTATGGATGAAACTGGAGCCTACTATACAGGGTGAAGTAAGTCAGAAAGAAAAAAACCAAAACAGTACATTAATGCAATTATATGTAATTTAGAAAGATGGTAATGATGACCCTATATGCAAGACAGCAAAACAGACACAGATGTATAGAACAGTCTTTTGGACTCTGTGGCAGAAGGCGAGGGTGGGATGATTTGAGAGAATAGCATTGAAACATGTATTATTACCATATGTGAGATAGATCACCAGTCCACTTGCAATGCATGAAACAGGGCACTCAAAGCTAGTCCACTGGGACAACCCCGAGGGTTAGGGTGGGGAGGGAAGGGGGAGGGCGGTTCAGGATGGGGGACACATGTACACCCATGGCTGATTCATGTCAATGTATGGCAAAAACCACTAAAATGTTGTAAAATAATTAGCCTCCAATTAAAATAAATAAATTTTTAAAAAAAGAACAAAAATAAGCTTTGAAGTTAGGCCTGAATCCTGACTTTGCTAATCTTTTAGTTGTGTAACCTTGAGCAAGTTGCACAACTTCTCTGAATCCCAGTCTTACCATCAGTAAGCAATGTGCTAACACGGCCTGACCCAGAGCTAAGGATTAAATAAGTCAACATATAGGAAAGTGCCTTCCAAAATCCTAAAATGCAGGACAACCAAAAAATATATGGAAAGTTTCAAAAAAGGTTTCAATCAGTTCAGGAAAAGTAGCTCATGGATGGGTTATCGGAGAACGTTTGGTGTTCCAAGTCACATTCCTAGTCAGCTGTCTTTCAAAACTTTAATGCCAAGTGTTGGAAATAAAAAAGTTACATGGGCAATAGATCTAAGACTTCCCCAAACTTGACAGGGCCATCTACAACCATAAACTCTTATACCGCAGTGACCTCCCTCCCCCTGGGAAAAAAGATTAAAGTATGCCAAAAATAATGTACATAAAGTAACATAAAGAAAAAAGGACTGCAGTTTCAAAGAAAGATAGTAACTTTGTTCTTACCTACTCCTCAGAAATATATGCTTTGCTTGTTTAATTATTTTTTCCAGAAGCCCTTCACTTGACTGTATGGAATTAATTTCATTTTTATCAAAAGCTTGAGGACCAGAAAGTCTCATTCTCTTGTGGCCGAAAGGTGCACTTGCTGGATGTGGCATCATGATGGAACTCAAGGTCTGTTTATGAAACTGTAACAAGAACAGCCCTTTTCAACAGCCAGTACCCACATATTAACTACACAATGTTCAATCAAATCATGGCTCACAGTTTGGAAATATGAAAGCAATGGATTGGAAACACATATAAAGGTAGTCTAGGCACACAGATAACATGTTAACATGTGCTGCTGCTAAGTCGCTTCAGTCGTGTCCGACTTTGTCCGACCCCACAGACGGCAGCCTATCAGGCTCTGCTGTCCCTGGGATTCTCCAGGCAAGAACACTGGAGTGGGCTTAACATCTACTAGGCTATGCTAAATGTAAGTTAGTAAAGAAAAGGTCTCTCTCCAGCTGTCGTTCATTTTTATGTTAAAACTTTAATAAAAAACAAAAATAAATATTCTTCAGTAAGCCCCATTGACAGAACACATGCAATCAGTAGATAGTTATTCTACCATATCCTGGATTAGAGGTTCTAAAACCTGGGTACAGAACCACCTTAGGAATATAAAAAAATACTGATCCTTGAACCATCACAACTAACTAGACCAGATCTGGGGGTGAGGCATGGGCGGCTGGAATATATATTCCTATTAAGATTCTCAGGACAGTTCTAAATGACCTGTAAGTAGAATATATATCCTGAAATAATTCAAGTAATCCTGTTCACAGACACTGGCAAGACATTTTCCAATTACCCAATCAGAATCAACCTTTAGCACGCGTTTCTTACACCTTTCTATAAAACCTGTGGTAGAATAGAAGCTATGCTTGGTCACAGAGACTATACTTCGATTTTCTCTGTATTCCCTGAGCCCATAACAAGATCTTTCACAGCACAACTAGTGAATGTCATTGCTTTATGAAAAATGAGGACTCAGCAGTGGGGAGGGTGTGTACTTTCATGTAGGTACGCTTACCACAATGCAAAGAAAACATTTATTACTTACCTCTCTAATCAGTAGATGCAAATTATGCTCTAGAACATAAAGATGGTCCTCTGGACTTTGCTTCTCTGTAGTAGATTTGGGGGATTTCTTATCATTTGAAGAATGGCACAAAGAAATAGATAACTGCAAGCCTATTTATAAAAATAAGTAGGACAGACATAAATAACCTACAATATGGAAAAGCATAAACTATTTTCATAAAGCATTACCACAGCCCATTCTCAAAAGATACATTCTGAACTCAAAGAGGAGGTTTTTGTGATTAACATTTTTACACCAAAATGACTACCCATGAATACGATAAACTACCATGTATTCAATTTCTATTGACTTACAATGAGGCTGCTGACCTTCAGCTATGGCTAAAGACAGGTGAACAGAAACTGTAATTTGCTACTTCTAGATTTTAAATTAAAACAGAGTTAATATCTGGTATTACTGATTAGAAGACGTTCCCTGTTCCCATGAGAATCAGGATGAAAATTTTTCACTCCAGAAATCCATTCTCTTAGCAAGACTGAAAAAGATCCTCAGAATTTATGTAAAATAACAAGTGGAGCTAATTAAAAATTGATCTCTTGGTAAATCTAACTGCTTCTGAAAAATATTTTAAATCCAATTTCCACAAATTTAGGATATTATGGATATTTAATTAAGCATTTTCTAAATAGAAACACTAATTGAAAAAGATACATGCACCTCAATGTTCATAGAAGCATTATACACAATTGCCAAGGTATGGAAGCAACAAATGAATAGATAAAAAACATGTGGTATATAAACACAATGGAGTACTACTCAGTCATAAAAAATGGCATTTTGCCACATGCAACAACATGGATGGACTTAAGAGAGTACTATGCTAAATGAAATTAGAGAAAGACAAATACTGCATGGTATCACTTACAAATGGATTCTAAAAAATAAAACAAACTATTGAATATAACAAAAAAGAAACAGACAGAGAACAAATTACTGGTTACTAGTGGGGAGAGGGAAGCAGGGAGGGGCAACATAGGGGCAGAGGATTAAGAATACACAAAAGACCTTGAAGGACACATCGGAAGGTAAAACTACTTGTGATTATGAAAGAGTTTTTTGCTTCTTGTGTTTTTTTTGGTTTTCTATTATGCACATCTTAACTTTAAAGAACTAAATGTTATTTTTAAAACTTAAAAAAAAAAGAAAAAACTATGTATAAATTACAAGGATCTATATTTTATAATAACTATAGATGGAATACAACTTTTAAAGAGTGTAAATCACTATGCTGTACACCTGAAACTTATATATCAACAATACCTCAATAAAAAAATTAAAAATTTTTAAAAATTAAGCATTTTCTAATTGACATCTCATAATAAGAGGACCTTAGGAAATCTTCTACAAATGGTGTTGGCATAGACACCTCAAAGCAACTGTTACCTAATAACAGGTTTGCCAGGGCAAACTTCAACAGATACTGTTTAAAGCCCAGGAGCGACACCACTGAGGACGCAGTCGGCAGTGCAGGCTGGCTGCACGCTTCGCGGGCTGTTATGGCTGTTATTAGGGACTGCATGCTACTTCTCTGCTGTTAGCATTCCTTCAACACATCCAAACAGCTACCCTCTTTGTCCTGGCCCCCAAATCACAAAGTTTTAATTATCACTCAATAGGGTAAGATGCACTTACTTGGAAAGGGCTGAGAGATAATCTGATTTTTCACCACAATGTGAGGGATCTGTGATTTAATTTGAACAGCTTCCCGGGAGAGCTGTGCAAAAATTTCTTTACATAAGAGAACATTTTGTGCTGCTTCTAATTTTGTCTGCCAATGTGGGGAACCTGAAAGACAGGGAACATGCATATATATTAATTACCTAATTGTTATTACTTTTTTAAGATTTTTGTTGCCCTAGGTCTTTGTTGCAGCTCTTGGGCCTAGCTACCCTATGGCATATGGGATCCTAGTTCCCTGACCATGGATCAAATCTGTGTCCCCCCTACTCCCTACCACTGAACCACCAGGGAAGTCCCTTAATTACCTAACTATCTTAGGCATTAATTAGCTTAAATGATGGTCTAAATACATACAACAAAAGTTCAGAAAACTATGTATTACAGCATACCTTTTCCAAAATATAGAATATTTTACTTCTTCGACACAGAGAAAACTGGTAAATAAGTTCAACCTTTCAAAAAAGACTGCACAGGAATCCCTTTGTGATCCTGTCATGAGGATTCTGCACTCTCACTGCTGAGGGCCTGTGTTCGATTCCTAGTCAGAGAACTAAAATTCCACAAGGTGCATGGTGTGGAAAAAAAAAAAAAAGACTGTACAGCTATTCACTAATAATTGATTAACAAATTATAAAGTCATATTTCCAATTGCTCTTATTTAAAGTACCTATTTTTCCTAACTATATTTACTTTTAGTCAAGGCAGACAAGACCAGAAGTTAGAGAACAGAACTATACCTGGTTTGGATTTAGGCAAAGGTCGTTTGAAGAGGTTAACTGTGCCAAGGTCACCTATGTCTGGAGCCTGTTTTTGAATTGAAACCTATGTGAAAATTATAACACAAAAATATGTTAGTGAATTAGCTTCTGGGCTATTAATAAGAAATTACTTGAAAAATACTTAGACAAATACCCTGATATATGCAGACCCTTCTAAATCACTAGGAATCTGGACATCAAGGGGACAGTAATCTTCAGGTATCTTCTTGTCTAGATCAATATCTGTATTCTTTATTACTTCAAATGTACCATGATGGGGAAACAAAGACCCTAATGGGATATTAAAAACAGGAAAATCAAAACAGTTAACATGCTTATTCAGTTAACATGCTTATCTCAGTGAAGCATACATTAAGTTCCCACCAAAAATGTGTATTTCAGGGGGTGGGTAGGGAGAGGCTTGGTAAGCAAAAAGAAGAAAGGAAGCAGGAGAAAACAGCTATTTACCTTAAAAAAAAATAACATGTCTTAGTCTAATAGTATCATTATAAGAACTCTACAGGCTATCCAAACTGTTTTATTTCAACGGAGTTTTGATAAAATGAATATAATTCTAGACTATACATATATATGTATATTCACACTAATGTAAGTAATATAATCTACTTACAGATTTAAACCTTGGAGACTAAACACTTTTGGAGCTCAGACTCTGTAATAAGGTTGCGATTGAAGGATTCTGAATTCAACAAGAGGACAAAAAGATAGCATATACACCACTTTTTGTCAACCAACTCCTAGACTTCATGTGATGTCTTTGTATGTAGTACATAAGTTTGAGATAGCTGCCTTGGGCTGCTGAATTACTTGAGGAGGGCATAGATAAATGTAACTGCTATGTGATAATAACAAAAGATGCTCAAGATTTTCTTGCAGTTAAAAACATGTAATCAAATCCTCTTGTATCACAAGTAACCGTTTTAGGTAAAGTTCTTATGCATAATTATTTGTTGAGAAGAGCTTACAATGTCCAGAGCCAGAAAAGTACTGCTTCTATAAACTATCCATTAAAATGTAAAAATGTCTTTGTCATCTTAATTCATCTTTTGATGGAACTTTACCACTAGAACTCAAAATTTCCCAATTCACATCAATAGTAAGGCATGCAGGTCCTTGAGTTAAACCACTGCAAATTACATTCCTTTAATTTGAAGATACTCATGGCTTGCTCTGGCAAATGAATCCTTTTCAAAATATCACTCCACTACTGTTATCTCAGTAATTACAGCCAGGGCTCCTTGCTTTTTTTTTTATCCCTTGACACCGAAGGGCTTTACCCCACTGAGCTGTGAATCTTACAAACTTTTACTGTATAGATCCTCTGAATACACTTCGGCAGCTTAAAGACATTGCCACAATTGCTTTGAGAAACCTGTTATTACATGTTATAGCTCAACAACAAAGAATTTATACCAGAAGATGTGAAGTCAAGACATCCAACTTTGTTATATACTCCAACAAAATATATTCCTTAAGTTAAGGTTGCAGCCCTTAATGAATGGAAAAAGGTGAAGTGTTTTCACCATTGTATCTCTTTACCCAAGAGTTTAACAACAGCTTACCAGACTTAAGGAAGAAAAACAGAATAAGAAAGAATAGAAAGGTTTCTTTTTTTCTTTTATGCTCAGTGTTTAAGGGACTGATCAAACTTCCCAACTGAGGAGTCCAGTCCTGCCTGCTTATTTCTGACTAAAACATCTATTATGGTTCAGGGTGTGTTAGCATATAAACTCTTTTCTCTGAACTTTCTGTTAAATGAACCTAAAATTTTTTCAAATTAACTATATATCTTTATATACGGCTGGCTTCCCAGGTGGCGCCAGTGGTAAAGAACCTGCCTGCCAATGCAGGAGACGCAGGAAACGCGGATTCAATCCCTGGGTCAGGAAGAACCCCTGGAGTAAGAAATGGCAACCCATTCCAATATTCTTGCCTGGAAAATTTCATGGACAGAGGAGCCTGGCGGGCTATATAGTCCTTGGGGTTGCAAAGGGTCAGGCACAACTGAACCTACACACATATATAAAGCTATGATGAGAATAATTTGAGTTTTTTCAGGCTTATGTGTACAGAAATTAAAACTTCAAAATGTAACATGTAATTGAGAATATTATTATAAAAGAATCGACGTTTATAGTTTTTAACAAACTATTGTTAAAAAGCAGAGTTTTTAACAGTTATCTATACCTGCACTTCTGTAGCTCAGATCTCCAAGAATTTTATCTCCAACTTTTCTAAGCTTCCAGTGTTGCCTCAATCTCAAAAGCTCAGAGTTGAAGTCTCTTTGTAGCTTATTTTCTTGGTTTTCAGTGACTGATTTTGTCAGTCTCTCTGCCCCCTTCAGTAGGATCTGTGCTGCTCCAGCAAGTGACTTCTTTTTAGATATTAACTGCAACGTCTGAGGATTCTATCAGACACAATCCAGAAGTGTAGGGCTGTATTATTTTTAAATGGTTTTTTAAAATAATACATTTCCTCAATAAAAAAATACCTACTCAAGGGAAAATTAAAAAAGAAAAGGAGAGGGAAGAAAAGCACATAATAAATGTTTAAAAGAATAATAACCTTAACCCATTTCTTTGGTCACTTGATAAGAGACTTATGCTAAACCAAAACACTACACCATCAGAACTTAACACTGCATAAACCTGGCCCAGCCTAGGTTAGGCTCCCCTCTCTGCACTGCCATTCCTCTCTTCATGTATGCCACTCTCCACGTCACCCACAAGAACACCCTTTTAAGGCACTCATTTATACTTCAGAGAAAAGTCTATAATTGGAAAACTGATGAGAAATCAAAACCTATGTATTATATATACATACATAAATATCCATAGTCACTATCAATTCATGTACTATCAATTCCAAAGAGCCAAGTTTAGTGAAAGTTTTCTGGCTGCATAAGAATCAAAATAATAAAGGTTCATAAAAATGTCACAATTTTTGATCACATTACAGAACCTAATTTTGAGTTTTTGGAGAGCTTTAAGACAGTCTTTAAAACTTCATGTGGACTTAATTTTGCATCTAAGGAAAAGGAAACAATAGACACACAGCCTAAAAGATGGTACTGAGACTTAATAAAATGGCACCAGTATTCAACCAAAGCCCACAAATACCTGTTTTGGAGGAAGTGCATCCTGAGAGACAGGATCAAGAGTCATAAATTTTTTATCCCTAACAATACTAAGAACATCATAGAGAACACACATCTCTGTCAGGGCACTTCTCAAATTGTTCCTCACTGAATCCCAAGGCCAAAGGGAGGGTTGAAATTTCACCAATCCTAAAAAGTGAAAGAAAAAAGTAAATACCCAGATATTAGTTATAGAAAATTCACTTAGAGATTCAAAAGTACTAAAAAAAAGAAAAAAGTACTATAAGAATAATGAATTCTATTTCAAATTGTTCCCTCTTTTATCCCATTCACTCCACCCTTTCTAGAATCTTTGTTAACATTTAAGTCGGCATTCCTACAATGGCAAAACAAATACGGTATCTAATTTCCTAAGTTAAATCTAACATTACAGCATGATAGTAGTCATTCAAATCTTTAAAATCTAAGCAAGCCTTCTTAATAACCTTTTTTTCCTTCCAGCTTTTAAAACCTGAAGAATTGTTGAGAATTTTCAATACACAGAAAAGTACAAAACTAAAAATGACCTATAATGGCAGCATTCTGATAGTAAACACTATTATCTTCCAACCTCTTAATCACTTTTAGGAATTAAATTTCATGTATAGATCCTCACCATAGAGAGTTCAAACAACAGAAATACAGAGTAAAAAGCGAAAGCTTTCCTTTATTCCCCACCCCCAAATCTCTCTCCTCCTGAGAGGCAATCACTAGTAACTGTTGGGGTATCCCCACCCAAATTTATTTTATGTATTTATATACATATACTCCCAATTTTCCATTACTTGCTTCCCCCGCCCCTCAATATGTCCTAAAGACACCTTCACATCAGAATATAGATCTACTTCATTCTTTTAACACTGTAAGATATTCTGGAGCATGCACTGTGTCCTCAGTTGCTCAGTCGTGTCTGAAGCATAGACATACAGTCAATTCAAGAATTCTCTGGCAGTCCAGTGGTTAGGACTCTGCTGTTCCACTGCAGGGGGCCCGGCTTTGATCCCTAGTAGGGGAACTAAGATCCCTGCAAGCTGTGCGATGTGACCAAAAATAATATTAACTGAACAATGTATAGTAAGTTTAACCATTTGTGTGTAATGGGCACATAGACTGGTTCCAACAATGCCAGTTTTGGCCTATTTTTTCAAAAAACTGTCTTCAGTTCGAAGGAACTCTGAATATCAGGGATATTAACCATTTGTGTGTCATATGTGTTGTATATACATTCCCCAGCTTGTCATTTATCTTTTTACTTTGTCTGTGGCATCTTTTTCCATTACTATTTTTAAATTTTCTGCAATTAATACACCTATCTTTTCTTTCATAACGTCTGTTTCCTATCTTGCTTAAGAAGGTCTCTCCTGGGATTTCCCTGGTAGGCCAGTAGCTAAGACTCTGCATTTTCAATGCAGGGGGCTTGGGTTTGACCCCTAGTTAGGGAACTAAATCCCACATACAACTAAGATCCAACCCAGCCAAAAGTAATAAATATTGGGGGGGGGGGGGGGAGAAAAAGAAGGTCTTTCCTAGTGCCAAAGTTACATGATTATAACTTCTTGCCAATATTTTACCTCATTCTCATCTTCATTTCAATCCTTGTGGAAATATTTCTGTGTGAGGTTTGAGGTAGTATTTACCAAATGGATCCCTATTTGTCCTAACACAGCTGGCCTGAAATGCTATCTTTAAATTCCGATTTACACAGGGTTTGTTCACATAACTAAATCAAGAACTGCTGGATTTTTTTTTATTTACGACACTAAGAATACAAAACCACTCATACTTTTTCTATAGCTCTCTCCTAACTAGTTTTATTTTCCCTATAATCCATTCACTATACATATAGCATCCAGCGTAATCTTCTGTAAACAAAATCACCTGTCTACTTGAAATCTTTCAAAAGCTTTCAGCTGTCCTTCTAATAAAAGCCAAACGCTTACCCTGGTTGACTGATTCTACGTGATTTGGCCTCTGCCTACCTTCTAGACCTTATCACATACTCCTGACAACATAATCTCTCAGTAGGAGTTAGTAACCTTGCACATGGAAACACGGTGATTAGTTCAAAGTCACATAGCTAATACACGGCAGAATCGAGACGAGAACTCGACTGCTCCTAACCAGGGTGCCACATAGAGATGTTCTACTGAAAATACACACACTCCCCCAGCGACAGGGTCTCACAGGCTGTCTCTCAAGGAAATCTGCGCAGACACGAGTACTGAGAGGCTAGCAGCGCCCCAAAGTGTCCGGACGCCGCAGCCCCGCGCGGCCACGTTCAAGGCGCCTCACCGGGCGCGCCCCGCGGCCTCACCTTCCTCATCGTCCTGGTCAGCGCTGGACCCCGCGCCCGCCCAGTCCTGCGCGTCGCCCTCGGCGCCCGCCGCCTCCTCCTCTTCGGAGCCGGAGCCCTGGCTGAAGTCGATCCGCTGGGCCAGGCGCGCCAGGTTCTGCGACATCGACAGAGGCTGCAGGTACGTCTCGGTGCCGTCCAGGCCCACCTCCTGGACCTGCTTCTCGCAGGCCGACTCGATGCTGATCCGCACGGCGCGCACCCCAGACATGCTGGCGGGGGCGGCGCGGCGCCCGCACCGGGCGACAACCGAGGGAGGGAATGGGAGCGCCTCGGGGCACCCGCAACCGCGACGCAGCGGAGGCGCCGGAGGAGACAGAGTGCGGCTCCAGGCCCGGAAACAAAGGCCACACTGGACGCTTTCCCACAATGCACCGCACGCCCCGGCCCTCACCCGGGCCAGGCTCGCAGTCTCGCGGGAGGAAAGCGGCCGGCGCGGGGCCCACACTTCCGGCCGCGCGCCTGGGTTGAATCCCGCTGCGGCGCGCGAAGAGGTTCTAGGTCTATGAAAGCCTTGGCCGGTCGCGGGAGGGCGGGATCCCTGCGGTCTTCGTTTTAACTGTTGCTTGTTGGAAAGTGATGGAGGAAGGCAGGAAGAAGTCGGCCGAAAAGGGGTAGGGAAAAGGAGGTGAATGGGCCCCTGCATCTTAGCAACGAGAGGCCCTCCGAGAGTGCGGAGATGTGAGGAGAACGATGGATCTGAAGACTTGTAAAATCTCATCAGACAAGACTAAAGAGTTATAAAATAAGGGCGTAGTTTGAGGAAAACAATGAATTGTTTTTAAAGCACAGTTATAAAATTTATAAAATTATACTGCATAATTAGTTTATTATCTAAACTCCCGTAGTAGTAAACTCTAGGATGGCAACAAATCTCAGGCGTGTAATATGCGCATAATATTAATTTCATGCCTGACTGAAAGTAATATGTGTACGGTTAACAAGCAGTGATGTAACTTAAGTCTCCGAGTTCCTAAGTATTTCATCAGTAGTATTTCCACTGGGGATTATGAAGGGGGACAGGGAATTACTTTGTTACAAAACTATTTAATTGAAGGAATTATATATATCATTTATCACGGGCCTTTCCAAGTTTTGTGCTAAGTTTAAGTTTTTAAGTGTTTGAGTTTTAAACTTTTTCTAAGGTACTTAGGAAAATACAGTTGCCATGGTATCAGTCTGCCTAAGCAATACATGTGTGTGTTGGGGGGTTCTGCGACTTTTCAAGGGAGGAAACTATTTTTGCAAGCTCAGCTGATTTTGCTGGACAATCATGTTTGAGAATTACTGTGCTTACTCTTTATACATAAGTTTGCAAAAGGTTTTAATACTTTGTTTACAAACTTGATTAATATTTATCATGGAATCTATTTGTGCCAGTAACTGTGCTAAGTGTGTTAAACATATTTTTCATTTAATCTTTATAAGGTGCTCATACTTCTGCAGTTTGGATGGGGCAACTGCTGTCTCAGCTGGACTGGACCTGAGGGTCCCTTGATCTAGGCTGGGCTCAGCTGGTTGGTTTTGTTAGGGGAAGCACACTGATTGAAACCGCCCATCCTGGCCAGGCACCATAGTAACAATTTGTATGAGTTGTTTTAGGACAGGAGATCTTACTAAGGAACAGTGAACTAATAAGCTGCCACCACCAAGAAAAGTTCGGGAAAGGTCGAAAGGAGACACCACATGTCCAACTGAAGGAGGAAAACAGACAGAGCTGGACTCCATCTTAGGCCAGGCTGAGAACATTAGGCTACACTCAAGGTCACCCTCCCAGTGGACTCTGAACTTTGCACCTGGTGTCTGTAGAAATGGCATACCAATGGAAAACCGTACCCCGGGATGAAAGAGCCTCAGGACTTGTACTTGGACTCTCCGTTGCCTAAAAGAATATGCTAATTATCTCTGTAAGAGAACAAAGTGGTAAATTCCATTATGTTTATCAGGATATGACCACAGGCTTATTGGTAAATATCCATTGTTTATCTAGTCTTGTGATACC
Organism: Odocoileus virginianus; assembly: GCF_023699985.2. Classification (NCBI taxonomy): domain Eukaryota; kingdom Metazoa; phylum Chordata; class Mammalia; order Artiodactyla; family Cervidae; genus Odocoileus; species Odocoileus virginianus. The sequence goes on from NC_069701.1 coordinate 521,808, forward strand.
TGAATCATGGGTTAACTTTGATCTTATCTCTCTTTTACCTTGTCCAGACTAATTTCAAGGAATTTGGGGAGGTGGTTTTGAGCAAGTACACTTAGGGTATATGAGGTTTTCACAAAAACTGGTCAGGGTCCTTGGCTAAGAGGAGACTCTACCTTGGGCCTGCTGGTGTAATGAACTGCACTCCACTATCTGCATTGTCCTCCTGAGTGAGTTTGTTTCCCGGAATGCGTGGCTACAACACAGCCACCTCCCAGAATCCTCTCTGGCATCCATCTTGGCCGAACAATGTGTGCACCACCAGGAAGGACTCTGAGTCAGAATGATTGGCTAAGGACAACCCAGAAACGAATCCCATCACCATAAAACCCGAGGTCGCAAGCCATGTGGCAGAGCTGTTCTCCTGGGTTCCCTTACCCTACTGCTCTCCACCCGGGTGCCCTTTCCCAATAAAACCTCTTGCTTCGTCAGCACGTGTGTCTCCTTGGACAATTCATTTCTGAGTGTTAGACAAGAGCCCAGTTTCAGGCCCTGGAAGGGGTCCCCCTTCCTGCAACAGTTCTACTTCCAGATATAGATCTACAGATTATTTGGAAGCCTTTGTGCCATTTGTCTCTCATTCTTCTACTAGCAAGCTGGTCAGAGTATGTTCTTTTCATGGAAATGGTAGAGGTATAAGATCTAAGCCTTGCTTCCATTATATATCTAAAATCCACAAGTACTATGGCCAAACCCAAAAGTCAAGGATGGGAGAGGACTTGTGTTCAGCCTTTTTAGTTGCAGAAGCTGAAGAGTTACAGAGAAAACGGTGTGGATAATGGGAGGAGCAGGGCCAACAACGTATCACATATGGAAAATAATACAGTTGCACCCTTATGTTGAATCCTAAATAAAATTTAATTCCAAATGGATTAATGAGCCAAGTCTGAGGAACAGTGAACTCCTGGAACTTCCCTGGTGGTGCAATGGTTAAGAAGCCACCTGCCAATTCAGGGGACATGAATTTGATCCCTGGTCCAGGAAGATTCTACATGCCACGGAGCAACTAAGTCCATGCTTCACAACTACTGAGCCCGTGCTCTAGAGCCTGAGAGCCACAACTACTGAACCCCCGAACTGCAGTTACTGAAGCCCGCAGCCTAGAGCCTGTGCTCTGCAAAAAGAGAAGCCACAACAATGAGAAGCCCACACACCACAACTATAGATTAGCCCCCAATCTCTGAAGCAAGGAAGCCCAATAGCAGCAAGGAAGACCTAGCGCAAACAAAATTATAATTAAGTTAAAAACACACACACACAAGAAACAGTAAAGTGTTCTGCATATTTGGATACATATGAAACTAAGATCTGCTTAAAGGGATGTATATTTGTCAGATTTTGAGGGTTCATGGAACTCAGATCTTGCAAAGGGAACCCCCTATCATTTTTCAGGACCGAAGAGGGAGAGATTGCATTCAGATTTGGCCTCAATTTTATTTAAAAGGAAACCTGGCCCCACCCCAATGGATCTCTGATTATAATCAGTCTTTCATCTGCCTAACAAAGGTGGAAATCCTCACTGCTGGAAGATTAACTTAGTAGTAGTAAGTCATGAAATAGTGACTGAAACCAAAAACAAAAACCCATAGTCAGGAACATATTCATGGATGATCAAAACATTGGAGATGGGAGGCAAGGACTTTAACAGATTAGTATGTTAAAAAAAAATAGAGGAAAATAGACAAAATGAATGAAAAAATGGAGTTTCAATAGAAAAATTTGTCTATTAAAAAAATCAAAATATACATTCTAGACTAAAAAGAATGTTTTATTTTTTTAGTTTTTTTTTTTTTTTTTGCTATGGATCATTTTAAAAGTCTTTATTGATTTTGTTACAATATTGCTTCTGTTTTTATCTTCTGATTTTTTGGCCAAGATTATGTTCTGGTTTTTTGGTCATGAGGCATGTCGGATTTTAGCTCCCCAGCTTGGGACTGAACCCACACCGCCTGCACTGGAAGGTGAAGACTCAACCACTGGACCACCAGGGACATCCCCAAAGTAACTGAAATTAATAGCTTATAAGGTGGCACTTTAGTAAAGAACCCACCTGCCAATACAGGAGACCTAAAAAGACTTTTGAGTTTGATCCCTGGGTCGGGAGATCCCCTAGAGAAGGGCATGGCAACCCACTCCAGTGTTCTTGCTTGGAGAATCCCATGGACAGAAGAACTTGGTGGTGCATCCGTGGGGTTGCAAAGAATTGGACACTACTGAAGTGACTTAGCACAAGATAGGTTTACTAAGAGATCTGACATAGCACAGAACAAGATCAGTGAACTCAAAGTTCGGTCAATGAAAAAATCCAAAACACAGAACAGAACAGAATGTAAGATAACTTGGGATACACTTTCAAGATTCTTAGAGATGTTAAAAGGCTAATAAAAAAAAAATGACTAATAAGGGAATATTGTGAATAGCACCCCTTTTCCCTTCTTCTTGCCACAAATACCAGATTTTCTTAGTTTTAGTGCCCTCTAATATCCCAGGCTGTAATGTAGTTCTTCACAACTGGGGCCACCCTCCATTTAAGAAGAACTACATTTATCTTGAAGAACCAAGAGAAAAGAGAGAGAAAAAGGGGACCCCAAGAAGTCCGTTTCCTAATTCCTCTGGAATCATTTTTCTCTTGCTGTTTTAGGTAACAGCTCCACTAAAACCACCGATGCAGTGGTGCTGCTCGGACTGCACTGGGGCAAAGCCTTTGGGCAGAGTCAAGAGATGGAAAGGGAAAAAGAGAAAAATGGAAACTTTCACACTGTGGCCTGCTGGGGCCCCCTTTACTGCTTCTCTAGCCAAAATGAACTGTCTCTTGGGAGTTTTTGCTTTCCATGCCCATTGCATTGTTCTGTGACCCAGTCTGCCTCGGATAAAAGAGGAGAGAAAAATCAGGAAACTCATCATCAGTATTGTTCATTTTTCAAGTTTGGACTTCCTTCTTCAATCATTCAGTCAAAATGGTTTAATTTTCAACAGTCTTCTGGGAGTTGCCATCTGCATTTTATCCAAAGCTTTGTATTTTGTAATTGTTGAAGAAATAGGCTGCTGTGGGCTTATTCCATCTTGGCCAGCACCAGAAATTCATGTGTTCTTTAGTAAATTTAGTTTTGTGTTTGTGAGATGAAGTTTCCTCTATAATGTACAATACAGTACAGAGTAATACTAATAGGACTTACCCTATTTTAACTATTTGTTCATATGTCAGTCAGTGTCTGATCCTGCATCCCTGGTACAGTGCTTGGCATGTGGATGATGTTCGTTAAACTGACATTGAGTGAGCAATAGAACATGGCACACAGAGGCTTCATAGAGAATCTAAAAGGAAGCTGGGCTTTTAAAACCAAAAGCAACTGAGTGTCTGCTTTTAGGTATCTGTTCTAGTGGCACATATTATATTGTTAAGGTAACTAACCCAAGCATTGCTTGCATGCTAAGTCAGTTCAGTTGTGTCCAACTCTTTGCATCCCCATCGACTGTAGCCCGCCAGGCTCCTCTGTCCATGGGGATTTTCCTGGCAAGAGTACTGGAGTGACTTGCCATGACCCCCTCCAGGGCATCTTCCCTGGAGGGTAAGTGAACCACGTCTCCTGCATTGCAGGCAGATTCTTTACCACTGAGCCACTGAGGAAGCCCAACCCAAGCATTATTGTAAACTTAAAGAAATTAGTTTTTCTTGCCACACTTAATACACACTTCAGAAAAACACAATGTTTCAGACAAATGGGGCATATCAAGAGAAGTGGGCCATAGGTAGAAGTTCCAGGAATACTAACCATGTATTTGACCAATGAATGGATATATCAGATTTTCTGTAGAAAACACAGTATTTAATACTTTATTACTTTAGTCACATAATTGCCTTTATAGCTGTCAGATTGTGTTCTTATTTTAGGTTTGGAAAGGTGGTGTCAATGTATTTGATCTCCAAGCTCTTTGAATTGAAAATCACAAAACTTTTTAGCTGAAACCCCTAACAGAATGTAACTTCAGAAATGTATGCAAAAATAGAAATTAAAAGGATGAAATAAAATATGTAAAGGCATTCTAATATTCCTGTGCAGCTTGGGATGTCCTTTGCAGTTGCTGTGGTTCTTGCACCCCTCTTTGGAGAGTACTGATGGAGAGGGAAAGGCAGTGTTCACACACTCATCAGAGGAAGAGGCTCCGGACCCTTTCAGAGGGCAACTCACTGCTCCTGCCCCCATGCCATAAGAAATCTGATAGGAAGCAGCTTGGGAGTAGGACTGAAGCTAATTCACTCTAGAGCTGTTTTAATATTGCAGGGGTTCTCAATTCAGGTCCTTAAGGCAAATCTAGAACTCCTCACCAGGCAGGCCTGTAGGATAGTTCACTTCTCCCAAGGGCTGTAATGCCTAAGTAACTCAACCCCACTCACAGCTTTATTAGAACAGGTTCTTAGTGGTGGTGCTGTTCCACACTTCACTGTTCTCACTTGCTGCATATAGAACCCCCTGCTTCTTAATCCTCTTCTTTCAGGGCCAAATCCTCTTTACCCTTTATCTACACTTCTTTTGAATTTTTATGTCACTGCATCAGGACAGACACTTAAAAAGCTGACTTAAAAAGCAATATGTCAGAAAAAATCCTAATCCAGTCAAGAAAACAAAAGGGAAGTATTTAATTTGAAAATAATTGAATATTAATTATAAAATCACCATAATTCTTTAGTATAAACTGGAAAATATTTTAAGAAACTGTGTGAAAAAAAAAAAAAAGAAACTGTGTGAAAAATTAAATACAAAAGAAAATACTTCTAAAACAGATTCACAGTACTATGTCCTTAACTTTATATTTGTCAAAAAGAAGATAACAACAAACACCTGTGTTTTCACACCCAGCTTAGTAATGATTCCTGATATAGTTGAAGCTCCTTTGTGCTCTTCCTAGCTCACTTCTCCCTTCCTCCTAGAAATAACCACTCCTTGTCATTTCTTTGTATTTTTTTTTTTTAAATTAGTCACCTACTGTTGTGTAACAAAGCATCCCAAAAGCCACAGGCTTACAGCAGTAATCACTCATACTTGAAGATTCTTTATGTCCTGAGGATTAGCTGGGCTTCCATTTTCTCCCAGATACTGGCCTTTCTTGTTAACTCTTCAGTACCTTCAAGAAGATACGTTTTATGTTTTGAAGCTTTTAAAATTATCTTTAGTGAGATGATTCATCTGAGTTATCTAATCCATTATTACTGGAAATAGAAATCATAAATTTAACAGTGACCACTGGGGACTTCCCTGGTGGTGCAGTGCTAAAACTCTGTACTCCCGGTGCGGGAGGCCAGGGTTCAATGCCTGGTTGGGTAACTGGATCCCACATGCATGCCACCGCAAATAAGACTGAGTGCAGCCAGTGGCCGTTGGTTTTTCTGCCAAATACCAGTTCATAATTTCAGCCTATTTTTCTACTGGAAGTTCCTCTTTTCCTTACTGACGTGTACATGTTAATGCATCCTGAACAGTCAGTTCAGTCCAGTCACTCAGTTAAGTCTGACTCTTTGTGACCCCACAGACTGCAGCACGCCAGGCTTCCCTGTCCATCACCAACTCCCGGAGTTTACTCAAACTCATGACAATCTGGTTAGTGATGCCATCCAACCATCTCATACTCTGTCATCCCTTCTCCTCCTGCCCTCAATGTTTCCCAACATCAGGGTCTTCTCCAAGGAGTCAGTTCTTTGCATCAGGAATTTAATCAGCTATATTTTGAAAATATGTTCTCCTAGTCGGTGGTTTGTTTTATTCCTAAGTTTTCATTTGACCAACAAGTGTTACATTTTAATGTTGTCAGATCAGATTTATTTATCTTTTATATAGTCTGTGCCTTATGTTGTTTAGAAAATCTTTTCATGCCCTTAGGTCATAAAGATACTTCCTATATTTTCTTCTAAAACTTTAGAAGTTTTCTTGTTCACCTGTAGATCTTTAATTTGCCAGGCATTGAGTTCAGTCTGGTTTGGTTTCCCCACATTAATGACTGGTTGTGCCAGGACTCTGTGGACACATTCTCCTTTCCCCGTCAATCTGCTGCATCAGAAAAATCAAGCATCTGCACATGTGAGGACCTGCTTCTGCTCTTGGTTTGACTGTCCCCACTGTACCGAAACCATACTGTCTTACTTAAATAACAAGTTTACAGATGTTGCTATCTTTCAAATATCCCTGACCTTGCTATCTTGAAAATTGTCTTTGCTTATCTTGGCCCTTTGCTTTCCCATATATTTTTAAATGAACTGGTGAGGTTCTATCAAAAGCCCTACTGGGACTAGACTGACATTGAATTTATAGATTTGAGAAGAGCTGATACTTCTAGAGATTACATCTTCCTAGATGTAACTGTTTGTTTTTATTTCTTTGCATTTTCAACAATTTTATAATTTTCTCCATAAAGGTTATATGTAATTTTTGTTAAACAAAAATACTGCTGTGTACTTTTAGTAACATGTAATTGGTATCTTTTTCAAATTTACTTTTTTGTTTTGGCTGCACCACTGCTGGATCTTAGCTCTTCAACTAGGGATCAAACCTGGGCTGTTGCCACTGAGAGCATGGGGTCCTAACTACTGGACTGCCAGGGAATTCCTTCCAAATTTATCTTTTTAACCATTTTTTTTTTTGTTGGTATGCAGGAATACAACTCATTACTGTGTATTGATTTTTACATTTAGAAACTTTATTTCTATTGAAGTGTAGACACAATATTGTATTAGTTTCAGGTGTACAGCCAAGTGATTTAGTTATATACATTTTTTTCTCAGATTATTTTCCATTATAGTTCCCTTTGTTATACAGTAAATTCTTGTTGCTCATCTATTTTATGTGTGTGTGCTAAGTCGTTTCAGTCATGACTGACTTTGTGCAATGCTATGGAACGTAGCCTTCGAGGCTCCTCTGTCCATGGGTTCTCCAGGCAAGAATACTGGAGTGGATTGCTATTTCCTCCAACAGGGATGCTATGCTCTTCCCCACCCAGGGATCAAACCCTGTCTCTTACATCTTCTGCATTGGCAGGCGGGTTCTTTACCGTTAGTGCCACCTGGGAAGCCCATATCTGTTCCCACGCTCCTAATTTGTCCCCCTGCCCACACCTCACCCCCACTCCCTTTCCCCTTTGGTAACTGTATGTTTTCTATGACTCTGTCCCTGTTTTGTACATAGATTTTTGTATTACTTTTTAGATTCCACATTTAAGTGATATTTAGTATTTGTCTTTCTCTGACTTATTTTACATACTATGATATTCTCTAGGTCTATCCATGTTGCTGCAAATGGTAATATTTCATCTTTTTTATGGCTGAGCAATATTTATATTTGGACTTCCCTGGTGGCTTGGTGGTAAAGAATCCGCCTGCCAATGCAGAAGACATGAGTTTAGTCTCTGGGTCAGGAAGATCCCCTGGAGAAGGAAATGGCAACCCACTTCAGTACCCTTGTCTGGAAATCTCCATGGACAGAGGCGCCTGGCAGGCTACAGTCCATAGGGTCGCAAAGAATCAGACATGACTTAGTGACTGAACAACAACAATATTTACATTTAGGAACCTCTTTGAACTCAGTCTGATAATATAACTATAGATTCTCTTGGGTTTTCAAGAGGTCAACCATGTTTTCTGCTGAAAAACTGATTTTTTGCTTCCTTTTCAGTTGTTATACCTGTTCTTTCTTGTCTTTTTTCCTGGTTGAAACTCCAATAGTTAATGATATTGGGCATCCTTGTCACATTCCTAAAGTGAATATGGTATTAACATAATTTTGCAAATACCTATATCTAGCTAGTATTTTAAAAATTGCTTCTCAGAATATGCAGTAGATGTTAGTTTCATGGAGTTCAGGTGATCCTACTTTGTTTACAATGACCTCTTCGCTGTTTCTTGAAACTACCAAGTTCCCTTCTGGCTGAACCTTTAAATCTGCCAGAAAGGATGTTTCTACAAATAACCTCATGGCTCACTCTCTCATTTTTTCAGGACTTGGCTCAAAAGTCTCCTTATCAGGGGCTTTACCTGATCCCTCTCTATAAAATGTGTAAGAGTCTGATTCCACTTCTGATGTTTGATTGCTGACAGATGTTAAGCCTTGCCCCACTCCTTCCTCCCCTTCTGCCCCACGTTTGTGTGATAAGAAAGCCTGGCTGTGGGCTTCCCCGAGTGGCTCAGTGATAAAGAATCCTCCTGCCAATGCAGGAGACACGAGTTCAATCCCTGGTCTGGGAAGATCCCACATGCCGCAGCGCAACCAGGCCTGTGCACCGCAGCTATTGAGCCTGTGCTCTAGGGCCCTGCAGCTGCAACTACTGGGCCCATGTGCAGCAACTGCGGAAGCCTGTGTACCCCAGAGCCTGTGCATCACAAGAGAAGCCACCGCAATGAGAAGCCAGACACTGCAACTGGAGAGTAGCCCCCGCTCGCCACAACTAGAGAAAAGCCAGCGCAGCAATGAAGACCCAGCACAGCCAAAACTAAATAATAAATAAAACAAATAAAATTATTATTAAAAAAAAAAAAAAACCCTGACTCCTCCTTGCTTTGACACCTGTGGAAAATTCAAACTGCATGCACAACCATCACCCTGACCCGACCTGCTAACCATCATAAAACCCCCAAGCCAGTCTTCTCTCCCTGTTCTCTCAGGCCATTTGTGGACTTCTTGGGAGCTGCCCTGCTACCTCCAGAAAGTCTCATTATGGGAATCATGAAGTCTTTCGGACCCCCTTGGTGTGTGTGACTTCATCATTCTCAACGACTGAGCTGGGTGTGGAGTCCACCTTTTCTCAGCATGGTATGCCCACAACAAAACAGATCCTCCTTCAGCCTTTCATTTTTCTTCAGAGCATGAATACCGCCTGATATGATATGTATTTGCTTATTTGCCTTCTCCTACCATGTAAAGGACTGAATGATCGATCCCAGCATCTAGTGAAGTATCTGTCATAATCATTCATCCATTCATTCAACAAATATTTATTGAGTGTCTACTTTGGGCAGATTCTGTTAAAGGCGCAGTGTATAATGGTGATCAAAGCCGCTGCCATGGAGCCTATGTTTCCAGAGGATAGGCTCTGTTGTTCATTCAGTATGTATTTGTTAAACGAAAGAATACTAGTATTATTTTTGTTTGGAGGTAAGATATTAATACGAAACACAGGGACTCCCTGGTGGTGCAGTGGCTAAGATTTCAAGCTCCCAGTGCAGGGGGCCCGGGTTGGATCCCTGGTGGAGGAACCATATTCCATATGCCACAGCTCAGAGTTCCCATGCTACAACCAAAGATCTGCTATGCTACAATGAAGACTGATCTCCAGTGCCTCAACTAAGACTCAACACAGCCAAATACACAAATAAAAATAAAAAAATAGAAACATAGTATCATATTATAAACATAAAATTTTTATTCATTTTTTTGTTACAGACTAGTGTTTACTTAAAAGTAATATTTAGGGATTTATACATAGGACACATTATAGTTAACATCCAAAGACAATCAAAACATATTTCCTGATGATTTATTATATGCTTAGTACTAAAAAGCTCCTAAATCTGTAGTGTTGGTATTACAAGATTGGAGAGTTGTTTTTGGCAAATGATTATTACAGAAAAACACTGAGGAAAATATCAACCATTATAATCAGTAAAGTATAATTTTATATTTCACAAAGGACAGTAGTCATATTTAGCAACAGCCTCACTTATACATTATACACACTTCAAAGTTATATTTCGATGCTTTTTTTCCCCCTTCTTGCAAATAACCAACAAGATACAAACTGCTTCCAACTGACATTTGTGAAAGGCAAACTGCAAACTTATAATTATGGTTCAACTTCACCAAAAGAAGTAAAGGTGCTCCCTCTGACTGCCTTATTCCATGAAAAAAAAGTGTACTCTGACTTCTAAAATGGGTTTTTAAAATTCAGTAGAAAGATTTAACAATAACCAACATTCCAACACTGATTTTTCTAATACCCAGAAACATTCACTTAGCAGTTGTGAGACTAATTTGAAAAACTGAATAATGTTATACAAATGTAAATTACTATTAGCTAATAGGAATAATCACTTGATTCTTAATCATGTTTATACTTAATTATAAACATAAGAATGATTTTTAGAATAAAATAATGAAGAACATCTCCATCACGTGTCTTGTGTTCCCAATAGTCCCTCTCAGATAGATATGTGAAATAACACAGAACCCAATGTTAACATAACTTTCATTTCAAAGGCCCCCAAAAATAGGGCTTAAGTAGTGAGAGCATTTCTATTAGACTTTATATTAGTATCAATTAATGAGTTAATCAATCAATTAACCTTAGTTAATTATTACTTTTTCTAAACAAGTACCAGATGATTTAATCTCGCCCAAATGAATGGGTCTCTTTTGGTTGATCAATGCGAAAGAGAAACTCGGCAGGTAAGAAGTATCCGAGGTACTCCACTATATCTGGGGTGGTGTCGTAATGGTAGTGTCCCCCTTCTCCATGATGACTGAAACAATGAGTGTGCTCCAACCGCAAATCAAATCCCTAGAACAGCACAGAAGCCATCTGTTAGTCTTCCAATTATTTGGCATAGAACTTAGGGGATAGGAGGCCTTTTTAATTTAGGCTACAGTAATTTTTTGGGGTAGGTAATACAGTCACATGAATCAAAATTCAGAGGGTACAAAAGTTTATATTCAGTAAAATGTATCTATCCAACTCCTGCAGTCATCATTCCTTTCCTTAAAGGCAACCACAGTAAGCAGTATCTTCTATATCCTTCCAGAAAGATCTATATTTTTAATTACTCATAGGTAGTATTCTGCAGGTACCATGCTATATGTTGTTTTCTTAAATTAACAATATAGCTTTCAGATCATGAAGTGAAGTCACTCAGTCGTGTCTGACTCTTTGTGACCCTATGGACTGTAGCCTACAAGGCTCCTCTGTTCATGGAATTTTCCAGGCAAGAGTACTGGAGTGGGCTGCCATTTCCTTCTCCAGGGGATCTTCCCGACTCAGGGATCGAACCCAGGTCTCCCACATTGCAGGCAGATGCTTTACCGTCTAAGCCACCAGGGAAGATCATGAGAGCTGCCTAACTCTTTCCAAATGAGATTAAGATTATTTCCAGCTCTTCTGCTATTACAACAATGATGTCATGAATAACCCTTTTCACTAATCATTTTATCATGTAAGTATATATTTAATGATTAATTCCTAGACATGTAATCACTAAATCAAAAGATATAACTAGTCAGTAGCAGTAGATATTTGGTTTAAATTAGACTATATTATTATTTTTCAAGGGTAGAAAACTAGATTATAATGAATAGTATGAAGAACAGCAAATAGATCTGAATCCTGTCCTGATTCTACTATTTAATAACATAACTTTGGATGCTATTTAAAATGTTTGTGCCTTCAGTTCTCCAAAGGTAAAATCTACTTTGCCTAGATCTTAAGCAGTCAGCTACTTGCTTCCTTACCTTTCAAGGTAATTCTAGAAATTATTCTAGTTCTTAATTAAGAACAATTTTCTAAAAAGCATTACCACTGTAATATCTTGCAATGTAAAAGACAGACATAGACTTACGGGGTCTCTGGAGACAAAAACTGGCAGACAAACCAAAGGAGCCTTCATCTCATAAAAACGCAACCATTTATTCACGTCTTCATCAGAGTTCAGTGGACAGGAAGAAAATTCTGCAGGCTATAATGAAAGAACATTAAACATGTAAACATACTGAATATTACTGAGCTAAAAATTTATATATAATTTCATTGTTAAAAGCTTTAAACTTTCCTATACATTCTACTGCAATTTCTGGCACCAGGAGATTCATATACCCTAGTTTTCAAAAGGACCGCCAACCATTGTGTACACACTGAAAGATATGAATGAATAAATAAAGGAGTCTATTGCTGTATTTTTATTTTTCATAGCCTCTCAGCTTTCCTATGAGCACATCCTCATACCAGTCTTAAATGTTATTATTGCTATTGCTAGATGGAAAAAAAAAAGCAAGGCATTGAAAGTGGAGTAGAAGCATCAAAAAGAATAAAATATTGAGGAATACACTTAAGGAGGCTAAAGACGTGTACACTGAAAAGTGCAAAGCATTGCTGAAATGAATTTTAAAAGACTCCAGGAAAGGCATCTTGTGCTCATGGATTGGACAATTTAATATTGTTGACATGTCAATACTATCAAATATGATCTCCAGATTCACTGCAATTCCTATCAAAATCCCAATGATGTTTTTGCAGAAACATAAAAATCCACCGAAAAATTCATATGGAATCTCAAGGGGCCCCAAATCGTCTCACACTTCCTGATATCAAGCTTACTGCAAAGCTGTAGTAATCAAAACAGTGTGACACTAGCATAAAGACAGGCATACAGTTCAATGGAACAGAAGAGATTCCAGAAGTAAATCCTTGCATATATGGTCAAATGGTTTCTGACAAGGATGCCATGACCATTCAATGGGAAAGGACTATCTTTTTATCTTTTTAACAAACAATGCTTGGAAAACTGATGTCCTTATGCAAAAAAATGAAGCTAGACCCTTACTTCATACCAGATACAAAAACTAAAAATGGATCAAACACCTAAATATAAGAGCTATAAAGACTTTTAGAAGAAAACAGTGGGAGAAAATTTTAAGACACTGGATTTGACTTTTTAGATTTGGTATCAAAAGTACAGGTAACAAAAGGAAAACAAGTGGGATAACATTAAGCTAAAAAGCTTTTGTATAGCAAAGAAAACAGTCAACAAAATGAAAAGGCAACCTATGGAATGGGAGAAAATATCTGCAAACCATATATCTGATAAGGGGTTAATATCTAAAATACATAAGGAATTCACAAGCAAAAAAAAAAAAATTAAAAGAATGATCAAAGAACTGAATTAGACATTTTTCCAAACAAGACATACAAATGGCCAACGGGTATATGAAGAAGCACTCAATATCACTATTCATTTGGTAAATGCAAATCAAAACCATGAGACATCAGTTCATTTTAGTGAAGATGGCTGTTACCAAAAAGACAAGAGATAAAAAGGTGAGGATGTAGAGAAAAGACAGCCCTTGTACACTGCAAGTGGGAATGTAGAACCATTATAGAAGTTCCTCAAAAAATTAAAAATAAAACTACCATATGATCTAGCAATTCTACTTTTAGGTATATAGCCAAAGTAAATGAAATCACCATCTTGAAGAGATAACTGGACTCCTATTTTCATTGCAGCATTATTCATGATAGCCAAGACTGGGAAACAAAACCTAAGTGTCTGTCAATGGATGAATGCAGCCAGGAAATTAAAAGATGCTTGCTCCTTGAAAGAAAAGCTATGACCAACCTAGATAGTGCATCAAAAAGCAGAGATATTACTTTGCTGATAAAAATCCATATAGCCAAAGCTGTGGTTTTTCCAGTAGTCATGTATGGATGTGAGAATTGGACCATAAAGAAGGCTGAGCACCGAAGAATTGATGCTTTTGAACTGTGGTGTTGGAGAAGACTCTTGAGAGTCTCTTGGACTGCGAGGAGATCAAATCAGTCAATCCTAAAGGAAATCAACCCTGAATATTGATTGGAAGGACTGATGTTGAAGCTGAAGCTCCAATACTTTGGCCACCTGGTATGAAGAGACAACTCATTGGAAAAGACCCTGATGCTGGGAAAGACTGAGGGAAGGAAGAGAAGAGGGCAACAGATACTGAGATGGTTGGATGGCATCACCAACTCAATGGACATGAATTGGAGCAAATTCTGGGAGACAGTGGAGGACAGAGGAGCCTGGTATGCTGCAGTCCATGAGGTGCCAAAGAGTCAGACACAACTTAGCAACTAAACAATAACAACAATAATGGATGAATGGACAAAGAAATTGCTACCTATCTTTCTAGTTGTGATATATATGAAATATCATTCAGGCTTTAAAAAGCAGGAAATCCCACCATTTGTAACAATGTAGATGAACTTGGAGGACACTATACTGAGTGAAATAAGCCAGTCCCAGACTAATATTGGGTGATATCACTTGTATGTGGAATCTAAAAAAGTCCAGTTTAGAGAAACAGTAGAGTGGTGGTTGTCAGAAGTTGAGGTAGGATGGGAGTGAAATGAGGAGATGCTGATCAAAGGGTACAACCTTTCAGTTGTAAGATGAATAAGTTTAAAAATCTAATGTACATCATGGTAACTACAGTTCATAATAAAGTATTGTTTATTTGATTTTTTAAAAATCCTCTGATCATTTGGTATTTACAAATGGATTGACCTATAATTTTGTTGTAAATAATTTGGAAAAGTAATTAAGTAGTTTCACAATATGTCTTTATATGCGATATCAGCTGGTTTGCCATTTAAAATTATCAGACTAAAAACTTTAAAACAATATATTTTGTGACAGCTTCATTGTTAAAACAAAACAACATTAAAGTGCAACACTTTTACATTTTGTTCATCATTGACTCAATGGACATGAATTTGAGCAAACTCCTGGAAATAGAGGACAGAGGAGCCTAGCATCCTGCAGTCCATGGGATCATAAACAGTCTGAAATGACTTGGGAATGAACAACAATGACACTTCATTCACTCACCTACCAAAAATTATTTTTTAAAATTATTTTGTTGTTTATTTTATTTTTGGCTGTGTTGGGTCTTTGTTGCAACATAAGGGCTTTCTCTAGTTGCTGAAAGCCCAGCTGTGGTGCGTGGGCCTCTCATTTGCAATGGCTTCTCTTGTAGCAGAGCATGGGCTCTAGAGTGTGTGGGCTCAGTAGTTGTGGCTCATGGACTTAGCCGGCCTGGGGCATGTGGGATCTTCCAGGACCAGGGATTGAACTTGTGTCCCCTGCAACGGCAGGTGGATTCTTAACCACTGGGGCACCAGGGAAATCCCAAAAATTATTTTTGAAAATCCTAGATGACCTGGTCTGTCCTCTTATGGTATTCCATCATTAATATCTTATAAATATACTTTTTTTTTTTTTTTAAGTTAGTCCAGTTCAGTTCAGTTCAGTCACGCAGTCGTGTCTGACTCTTTGCGACCCCATGGACTATAGCACTCCAGGCCTCTCTGTCCATCACCAACTCCCGGAGTTTACTCAAACCCGTGTCCATTGAGTCAGTGATGCCATCCAACCATCTCATCCTCTGTCGTCCCCTTCTCCTCCTGCCTTCAATCTTTCCCAGCATCAGAGTCTTTTCTAATGAGTTAGTTTTCGCATCAGGTGGCCAAAGTATTTGAGCTTCAGCTTCAGCATCAGTCCTTCCAATGAATATTCAGGACTGATTCCCTTTAGGATGGACTGGTTGGATCTCCTTGCAGTCCAAGGGACCAAAGAGTCTTCTTCAACACCACAGTTCAGAAGCATCAATTCTTCGGCGCTCAGCTTTCTTTATAGTCCAACTCACATCCATACATGACTACTGGAAAAACCATAGCTTTGACTGGATAGACCTTTGTTGGCAAAGTAATGTCTCTGCTTTTTAATATGCTGTCTAGGTTGGTCATAACTTTTCTTCCAAGGAGCAAGTGTCTTTTAATTTCATGGCTGCAGTCACCATCTGCAGCGATTTTGGAGCCCAAACAAATAGTCTCTCACTGTTTCCACTGTTTGATAGGACCAGATCTTAGTTTTCTGAATGTTGAGCTTGAAACCAGCTTTTTCATTCTCCTCTTTCAGTTTCATCAAGAGGCTCTTTAGTTCTTCTTCGCTTTCTTCCATAAGGGTGGTGTCATCTGCATATCTGAGGTTATTGATATTTCTCCCAGAAATCTTGATTCCAGCTTGTGCTTCTTCCAGCCCAGCATTTGTCATGATATACCCTGCATATACATCAAATAAGCAGGGTGACAATATACAGCCTTGATGTACTCCTTTCTCAATTTGGAACCAGTCTGTTGTTCCATGTACAGTTCTAACTGTTGCTTCCTGACCTGCATACAGGTTTCTCAAGAGGCAGGTCAGGTGGTCAGGTATTCCCATCTCTTTCATAATTTTCCACAATTTGTTGCGGTCCACACAGTCAAAGGCTTTGGCATAATCAATAAAGCAGAAATAGATGTTTTTCTGGAACTATCTTGCTTTTTTGATGATCCAACAGATGTTGGCAATTTGATCTCTGGTTCCTCTGCCTTTTCTAAAACCAGCTTGAACATCTGGAAGTTCACGGTTCATGTACTGTTGAAGTCTGGCTTGGAGAATTTTGAGCATTACTTTGCTAGCGTGTGAGATGAGTGCAACTGTGCGATAGTTTGAGCATTCTTTGGCATTGCTTTTCTTTGGGATTGGAATGAAACATGACCTTTTCCAGTCCTGTGGCCACTGCTTAGCTTTCCAAATTTGCTGACATATTGAGTGTAGCACTTTCACAGCATCATATAAGATTATAATTTTCATAATGAATTTTTCCCCTTAAACCACAACCTTTTTTTTTTTTTTGACAACCATCTTAACAGTAAACTCAATATACTGAGGTTAGGATTCTAGCAATGGAAACGATCAGTTTCTAAGGCTGGGATGGCGTTAGGGCAGGAGAGCCTGTCCCCAAATTAACTTTGGGCTTCCCTGATAGCTCAGTTGGTAAAGAATCTGCCTGCAATGCAGGAGACCCAGGTCTGATTCCTGGGTTGGGAAGAGCCCCTGGAAAAGGGAAAGGCTACCCACTCCAGTATTCTTGGGCTTCCCTTGTGGCTCAGCTGGTGAAGAATCCACCTGCAATGCAGACCTGGGTTCAATCCCTGGGTTGGGAAGATCCCCTGGAGAAGGGAAAGGCTACCCTCTCCAGTATTCTGGCCTGGAGAATTCCATGGACTGTATAGTCCAAGGGGTCACAAAGAGTCAGACACAACTGAGCAACTTTCACTTGCACTTTCAAGGCTTACACTCACAGCTATCTTGACCTTTGAAACAAACTAAGAAGAAAGTTCTAATATTATTAACATGAAGAAAGGACTCTAGCAGGACCTTATCATATAACATGCTTTACAGTATTCTCTGTCATTTGAATTTTAAGGTAACACGACTGTAGTAAAAGGACTTGTTCAGAATGTCTCTAAAGGTTAAATTCTCAATGTATATTCAAATCTCCTACAATCTTAAGCACATGCACACACACACACACACACACGTGCAGAGGCCTTTACCATAATGTGAGTCTTCACTTTTCCCTTCTGAATTATGAAAGCACCTCCCATTCCTACAGGCTTATCTCCATAATGTTTTTCAAGAGTCTCCCTCATACATGTCACAAAGTTAAGTTTTCCAGTTCTTCTTTTGACTTTCACCTCAATGACCTAGAGAAAACATACATACCATTGTTGTAAGCTGCAAAATATTATGCAAATAACTACCAAAGTGAAACATTATATAATTCATTGCCATCAAGCAAATATTCAACTGTTTGTTTTGAGCACCCAGATATTAGCAGAAGTGTCTGAATCCTCTAAGTCTTAATAATATATATATATATATGCAAGATATATCATTTACTCTAATAATATCTTATTCATGCTTTTTTGGACTGAGAAAGAGAATTATAGCTTAATTTTATAAATTTATAGCTAAATTCAACACTGAACTCTTGAGACTCTTACTATATGTCAATATGGTAAAAGATTGAGAATTCTTTGATTTAAGGGATTAATTTCTGATACCTAGAGAAGAAACGACTATATTTTCTCATTTCCTTTAAAATTCTGGACTTCTGTTACCCCCACTTTAGTAGGTATTTTTGCTTCACCACCTCATTTCTCAAAGTGGCTGAAGTAGTTATCTCTTTATAAAATCTGAGAGTTCTCACAACTGCTAAAACTGAAATCATCTTAAAAAAATAAACAGCTTTATTGGGGATACAATTCACATACTATACAATCCACCTACTTAAAGTAAACAATTCAATGGCTTTCAGTATATTTATAGAGTTGTGTGACCATCACTACAATTTTGGAACATGAAATCATCTTTTTTTGGTACTAATAGGAAATAAATATGAAGTGGGGCATTAATTCTCCTTATCTATTCTTTCTATAATTTCTATAATCTATAATATAATCCCATCATTTCTAGATATCTCAATCAATGTCTGATCAGTCAGGAATGAGCAAGTTACATATGTACTAACTGTAGGTAGACATTATCAACTTCAGCTGCATGGTTCATCTATTTGACTAACTCACTCCCCAGAAGAATATCCTATTACCTTTTAGTTCCTTGGAAAAAGGCTATTGTTTACTAGTATTATTCTTAACCTTAGTTTTAAATGAGACTTTTACTCTGCCTGCAGTACTTTCTGAATCTTTCATAACTGGATTATTTAAAGAGCTTTGACTTGGGTATCTTTGGATTTTCTTAAGAAAATTACAGTAGCAATAAGCATTCAGATTTTTAGCTCTCTGAGAAATTTTGGAGAATACTGCGTTTTTATGAACAAAATCACCTTCCCAGGTTGGCCTTCACTGGCAAAAAGATTAGCCAGTAACGCACACCCAAAATCATGATATTTCTCACTGTATTTCTCTAGTAGACACCCTCCATCTGCAGGGTTAACCCGAGCAAAGTAACTTCCATTCACAGGAGGTCTGTGTCCACTTTCTGTTTGAACAAGTAGCATAAACTGAAAAGAAAAGTAAATAAGGTATTTAGTCAATCATAGAATCTCTATGCAAAAGAGAATATCTTGAAAATGTGACAAGATATTTTGCCCTACACTTTAAGACATTTTATTTCAAGATCTAATAATAAAACATGAAAAACAGAATATTTAATGTTAGATTAAAATGTTAAAGATTTACAAAAATCAAAAACGGGAAAAAACATTTTGTAAAATGTTTACAGTATTATGGTGTTTCTAAGAGATTGTGACATTTGCTTTAAAATTTCTCATTTTAAATTTTAAACTTTTATCTTGAACACTAGCCAATTTATATTAATGTTTCTATAAGGACTTGTATGATTATTGACTAACGGTCACATCTGTAAGAGGCAGTGAGAGACAATGTGCAAACTGAGGAGGTTATTCAGTCTCTGTTCATGAGATGTGAAGAAGCACTGATATTTTTATGTTGGAAATGCATTGACATACACAGTGATGGATATTACCTTTTATAAATAACAATCAAACTACTGAGCTAGATCCCTGCTATTGGTCTGAAAGAGGGAGTTGACTAGGTCATTAAACATTTCATGCATCTTCTGATTAAAAGCTGTCTTTGAACTAGCCAAGGTCAGAGAAGCTAGGAATCCTCTGATGTGTAAGGATCGAAATCTTTCACATTCCAGAGTCCTCGGCAAACCACAGCAGGACCTTTGATAGACTCATCTATGACTTAAGAAAATCTAAATTAGAGATGAGTGCTCCATTTCAGTTTGACTAACTGGAGCGTGGGCTATACTCTAAATCAGTACCAAACAGTATCAAATCTGTAGAGAGGTATGATATCAACCACTTACAATTCATTCAGATGACAGGATTTCTGATAGGGCAGTAAAAGGAAAAAGGCAAACTAAGTGTCAAATCAATAAGTTAAAATAATTGTACTAATATATATTACATATTATATATAACATATGATAATATGCTGACCTCAGAATTGAATCCAAGAGTCTGAAATGGGCCTGCTCCTGCTCCAAGAATAAAAGCTCCAGGAAGCTGGATGTCTTTTGCAATCTTATTTAAATCATAAACCTAAGTAAGAGAAAAAGCATATTATTTAGAACTGACTTACATAAATTCCCAGGTTTACTTTTTGTTACTGAGTCCATTAACATTTGCTTGTCACACTGGTCAGTGGGTCTTCTAAGAATAAAAATAGGAATCAATTTCCATAATCTTCATGTGAATGTGAAAAGTAAAAATACACTTACTTTTTTTTGATTTACAAGAGGCAGTAAGTAAGGCACACCTCCTACTTCTGCAATTCTAGTTTTTCCACAGATGCCTAAAAAGAAAATACACCTTAAAAATAGGTGAACATCTACATCTAAGTATAAAATACCAGAAGACACTTATTAAGAGTATGTATATTTTAGAAGAATTGATGCTTTCAAAGTATGGTGCTGGAGAAGACTCCTGAGAGTCCCTTGGACAGCAAGGAGATCAAACTAGTCAATCCTAAAGGAAATCAACCCTTAATATTCATTGAAAGGACTGATGCTGAAGCTCCAATACTTTGGCCACCTGATGTGAAGACCCAATTCAATGGAAAAGACCCTGATGCTGGGAAAGATTGAGGGCAGGAGGAGAAGGGGACGACAGAGGGTGAGATGGTTGGATGGCATCACCAACTCAATGGACATGAGTTTGAGTCAACTCCAGGAGATGGTGATGGACAAGGAAGCCTGGCATGCTGTATAAGGTCCATGGGATTGCCAAGAGTTGGATACAACTGAGCGACTGAACAACAATAATTTTGGGGGCTTCCCTGGTGATCCAGTGGCTAAGATTCTGAGCTCCCAATGCAGGGGGTCTGAGTTCAAGCCTTGGTCAGGGAACTAGATCCCATATACTGCAACTAAAGATTCTGCATGCCACAACTAAGACCTGATGCACGCAAATAAATGAATGAATAAATAAATATTTTTTAACAGAGTATACACATTTTACTCTATATCCTGTGATAAATCATAATGGAAAATATAAAAAAAGAAGATATATATGTGTATAACTGAGTCATTCTGCTGTACAGCAGAAATTGTCACAGCGTTGTAAATCAACTATACTTCAATTTTTCTTTTTTTACATTTTAAAATTTTTTATTTGTGTTAAAAAATGTTTGTACACCAGTATTTAAAATCATTGTAACAAAAAGGAAATGGCACTCCAAACTGCACTTCAAAGACCAGAGGACATCTTGGACTAGCTTGCTTTTTACTCTAGAGTTCACTGTCCTCCCACCCAGCTTCCTCCTTCACCAACAGTTTTTTTTTTTCCCTCCCAGTCAGACAGGCAGATGAGAGAGGCAGGCCATGGCTTACACATTGTTAGAGTAGTTCTCCTTTCTCTTGTGTGAAAAAGGTTGGCAGTCATTTAATCGATCCAACCTCTTACATCTTACAAAGCTAAACATCTAAAAGTAAAATAAGAAGGCAGTGTTTGTGGAATGTACAGTGCATACTGGCAGTGCATGCTTCATTAGGATTTGCCTGCTTGCTTCTCCTGTTCAATAGTTTCTTTTGAAGGCAGTGGACTTTTCTCTTGCGTTTCTGTTTTCTTCAATTTCGATTTATCGGACTTTTCAATCTCAGTCATATCGGGTTTGTCAGACACAGTTACAGAGGGAGTAGAGAGAGCTGCAAAGGAGAGGAATCCGGTTTGCGAAGGCCGAGGAGTGCTCTGCTTCAATTTTTTTTAAAAAAGAGTATATAAGTTTTCCATTCTCATCATTTTACAAATAGTAGGGGTCAGAATCTGTATTGGGTTGGTGAAAAATTTCCTTCAGTTTTTAAAGTAAAAATAAAACACACATTTTTCATTTTCGCCAATAATTTTATTGAACAAAGTATTCACCATTTTGTTCCACTGCCTTCTGCCATTTTTCAACTAACTTCATAATTCCATCTTCCCAACACTTTCTATCTTTCTGAGCAAAGAACTGTTCTCAGTGCCTTTAATTTCAGGGAACTGAAATTTTTTCCATGAAGAAAATCTTGTAAAGACCAAAATAAATGGACATCCAAAGGTACAATGTCTGGTGAATATGGCAGATGAATTAGAACTTCCCAGTCAAGCTACAACAGATTTTGCCTGGTCATCAAAGAAACATGTGGCCTTGCATTATGGAGGATTATGCATTTTCTGTTGACTAATTCTGGATGCTTTTCATCAAGTGCTGCTTTCAGTTGGTCTAATTGGGAACAGTACTTTTTGGAATTAACTTGTTTGATTTTCCAGAAGGTGCTCATAGTAGAACGGACTCCCTTCCAATCTCTCCATATTCACAACATCACCTTCTTTGGATGAAGACCAGCCTTTGGTGTGGTTGGTGGTGGTACATTTCACTTACCCCATGATCTCCTCCATTCCACATTGTTGTACAGTATTCACTTTTCATCACCCATCACAATTTTTTTTTTAAAGAGTGTTTTCATGTCATTTAAGTAGAGAATTGCATGTGGAGATAATAGTCAAGAAGGTTTTCTCTGCTTAACTTATGTGAAACCCAAACATCAAAGCGATGAATATAACCAAGCTGCTGCAAATGATTTTCAGCACTGGATATTTTGACTGTGTCAGCAATCTCTTGCATGGTATAAGTTGATTATTCTCAATGTCTCAGTTTGATAGCTATCAATTTCAACTGGTCTACTCGACCGTGGAGCATCATCCAGCATATCTTCAACAGAAAACTTCACAAACCACTTTAGACACATTTGTTCAGTCCCAGCACCTCCTCCACACACTGCCCAAATCTTTTTTTTGGGTTTCAGTTGTGTTTTTACCTTTCTTCAAGTAATAAAGCATAATATACTGAAAATGTTGCTTTTTTTCTTTTATCTTCAATATTAAAATGGTTACACAAAACTTGCCCATTTTGATAAGTTTTTTTAAAAATGTATGCTGATATGACAGCTGTCACAATATAATCTAACAAAACTGTTCTGAATGAAGCTAAAGACAACTAAGTACTATTAGACCCATCTTAAGGAAAAAAACCAAATGAATCTTTTGGCCAACCTAAAAGTAGCTAGGACCCCTGTCCTATTCTAACTACCTGTTTTTTTTCTTTTTTGTTGTTTTTCTGGCTGTGCCACTTGGCTTATGGTATCTGAGTTCCCTGACCAGGAGTGCTAACCACTGGATTGCTGAGGAGTTCCCTACTTGTGTTTCTAATACTGTCATAACCAAGTATAACTTGATATAGTTAGTAACATAAAGGCAATGGAGTTGATGGTAAGGCAAGGGCTAGAACTGGGGCCAATGTCTGGATTGGATGAAGTTTCTATATTAGTCTATAATGACTTAGTCCTTTAAAAATCTTTTTTTTTGTGTGTGGGTAGGGGGCTTTAGCTAAAATTATATTTTAAGGGGACTTCCCTCATGGTCCAGTGGTGAAGACTCCACATTCCCAATGCAGAGGACCCAGGTTCAATCCATGGTCGGGGAACTATATGTATTCCACAACCAAGAGTCCGCATGCCACAGTGATGATCCCACGAGCCACAACTAAGGCCCAGAGCAGCCAAAATAAATAGTGTAGCCTTGGAGCAGGTTCTTCTTAAGGGTGACCAGTTCAGTTCAGTCGCTCAGTCGTGTCTAACTCTTTGTGACCCCTTGCACTGCAGCACGCCAGGTCTTCCTGTCCATCACCAACTCCTGGAACTTGCTCAAACTCATGTCCATCGAGTTGGTGATGCAATCCAACCACCTCGTCCTCTGTCATCCCCTTGTCCTCCCACCTTCAATCTTTCCCAGCATCAGGGTCTTTTCAAATAGGTCCTTCCAGTAAGGGACATACAGAACAGTATTCTTGAGCTCTTCTGCAGAACTAAAACCCCCACCAAATGAAAGATGTTAACTACTTGATGAAACATTCTTCATTCCAAAGAGAAAGGTACAGTTCAGTAACCTTGAGAACCACAGATCATAGGACCGCCTGAGACAATCTCTATACTGAACAAATGCAAGCCTTGCAAGCACCCTGATCCCAGTGAGAAACCCCTCCCATGACTAACCCCTCCCTGAGACTCCCCACAACCCCCACTTCAGTTTGGGACCCACAGTTTTGAGAGCATCAGTCTGTTATGTCCCCCTTTGCCTGGCAAAGTAATAAAGCTATTCTTTTCTACTTCACGGAATACTCTTTGTCTCTGAGAGTCAATTTGACGCTGCTACACAGAGGCTTTTCAGCATCAATATTAATGTCCCTCCTCACTTTGAACATTGGAAATCAGTTGACAAATTTGTTGAAGGGATGTAAATATTTAATAGATGATTCAAATAAATACAAGGCTTTTAAGATCCCTTCTGATATTGAATAAGTAAAACATAAAAATTATAATAAGTTTCCATAACAGTCACTTGAACAATTAAAAATAAAATTTTGATGTGATATTCAGATGCTAGCCTACTGAATAGCTATTATATAACCTATGAAAGTTATTAAAGTACATAAAACACCATATTTTTCTACAAGGGTATAAAATGAAATTTGACCAATATTAGAAAACACAGAAATGAAGCACAATTTAATCTAAAAGTTGGGGCAATATCCTTTATTTGGAGATAATTTAAGATAATCCTTAAAAATAATTTTGGTTTCAGGAAAAGATCTGGTCTGAAAAGGAAAAGCTAATTGCAAAGATTGCTTACCTTTTATAGGAAAGGTAAATGGCTCCTTAGTTAAATCAGGGCAATCAACTAGAGAGACCTGGACTTCAGCAAAGTTATCCGTTAGCCCCTTCTGCAGAACTAATGAAGACAAGAAAAAAGCTTAACATCAGGTAGAAATTTGCCATCACATATCAAATCTTCCCTCTACTGTTTTGTGTGTCCTATTTCCAACCTAAACTTGTGTAATTTGTTTTTTTTTTTTAATTTCTGGCTGCACTGCCCAGCATGGGGGATCTTAGTTCCCAGAACAGGGATGGAATTTTTGCCACCTGCAGTGGAAGCAAGGAGTCTTACCCTCTGGAGTGCCAGGAAGTCCCTAAACTTGAGTAATTTAAAAGGAGCCTTGGGGGCCAGCAGTTAAGACTCCATGCTTCCACTGACGGGGGTGCTCCTGCATGCTGTGCTGCCAAAAAAATCATATAAACAAACAAAAAGGGGGGGAACAATCTTCTTAATGAACTTATTTAGATATCAGACACATAATTAATCACAAGATATGCATACTAATTACATAAATAATTCCATAAATACCACTGTAAGCTGTAGTGATTATAAACCACTGAAGATAAACACTGCACACATTTTCTTTTAGGGAAAGGATTCCAGGAATTGAAATGTAAATATTTACACAGCTAGAAAGTAAGCAGTTACATGCAACACCTTCACTGTTTACAGGCAAAATGTTTAGCAAAAGAGGACATGAAAGTATGTGCTATATGACTTCACTTATGTGTATTTCAAACAAAGGCAACTAATCTAAGGTCACAGAAGTCAGAACAATGGTCACTTCCTGGGAAAGAGATATTGACTAAGAAAGTGTGAAGAGTCTTCTGGGATACTGGAAACAGTTTATACTTTTTTTTTTAAACTTTAATATTTGGCCATGCTGGGTGGTATGTGGGATCTTAGTTCCCCAAACAAGGATCTGTGCACCCCTCCAGAGTCTTTTTTTTTTTAACATTTATTTATTTGACTGCACCAGGTCTTAATTGAGGCATGTAGGATCTATTTATTTTTTAATTGGAAGAAAATTGCTTTACAGTGTTGTGTTGATTTCTGACGAACATCAACTTGAATCTGTCATAATTATATATGTATATATATATATTCCCTCTCTCTCCTGGTTTCACTTTCTTTTTCTTATCTATTAATAGATCCCTTCCTTTGAATTAATCCTGTGACACTCCCTTAAGTTCTTGCTCAAATAAGGTGAGATACCTAAAAATATATACAGACAGAAAAACCTAAGCAAGGTTCACTGACAGTCTGTAATATCAGGAGAGGGGGAAAAAGTAGTAGATTGGGAACATGATTAATGTATCACAGTAGATTATTTCAAGAGTACTACAACTGGTAAAAAGTTAATAAAGCAAAACTGTGTACTCTTTGGGCACCACACACATTTAAATCTTGGATTATCATATTCATTTTCATTCTGTAAAGTTAGTATCTAGTATATGTGCTGCCGAAGCGAGCACTCATTCTGTAAAGTTAGTATCTAATCAAGACTATTTGAACAGTGAATAGTATCTAATCAAGTCTATTTGAACAGTGAATTTAGGTTTTTTTGAGAGGTAGAGATTTGGACTCTCATTATCTTAGAATGTTTTATTTTTATTTTTTTTCCTTAGGATAATAGAAAAGACTCAATATAGTATTTACCTCCAACAAGCTCCTCTAGACTTGGCACATGAAAAGAATATTCAGCACAAGCCATCTTCTTTCTTCCTTAGGGGACAAGGCACAACCTTTAAAAGAAGGGAAAAAACTAGTCTGAACCAACCAAGTCCAAGATGGCAAAAGATTAAACTTCCAGTAGACCTTGAGTCTCATTGTAAAGCATTAGCATCTAAATGGTACATCCATAAGCACCATAACCATAGAAGGCCAAAAAGTGGGTGGTGGCCCAATTCCTGAAAATTTCTGCCCCAAATAGTTGGAATAATCCTCCCACTTGTTAGCCTATGAAGTTACCCAGCCCATAAAAACTAACCACCCTACATTTAAGGACCTCTAGCTTTCTGAGCTGGCCCACACTGCCTGTCTTTCTTCCAAGGCCGTCTTGCTTTTTGAAACAGACGGCATTCTGTTTATGAAATTAGTTCAGTTCAGTTGCTCAGTCGTGTCTGATTCTGCAACCCTATGGACTGCAGCACGCCAGGCTTCCCTGTCCATCACTGAATGTTGAGTTTTAAGCCAACTTTTTCACTCCCCTCTTTCACTTTTAAGAGGCTCTTTAGTTCTTCCTTGCTTTCTGCCATAAGGGTGGTGTCATCTGCATACCAGAGGTTATTGATATTTCTCCTGGCAATCTTGATTCCAGTTTGTGCTTCCTCCAGCCCAGCATTTCTCATGATGTACTCTGCATATAAGTTAAATGAGCAAGGTGTCAATATACAGCCATGACGCACTCCTTTTCCTATTTGGAACCAGTCTGTTGTTCCATGTCCAGTTCTAACTGTTGCTTCTTGACCTGCATACAGATTTCTCAAGAGGCAGGTCAGGTGGTCTGGGATTCCCATCTCTTGAAGAATTTTCCACAGTTTGTTGTGATCCACAATCAAAGGCTTTGGCATAGTCAATAAAGCAAAATTAGATGTTTTTCTTGAACTCTTGGTTTTTCAATGATCCAATGGATGTTGACAATTTGATCTCTGATTCCTCTGCCTTTTCTAAATCCAGCTTGAACATCTGGAAGTTCACAGTTCATGGACTGATAAAGCCTCACTTGGAGAATTTTTAGTGTTACTTTGCTAAGGTAGTGTGTGAGATGAGTGCAATTGTGCAGTAGTCTGAATATTCTTTGGCATTGCCTTTCTTTGGGATTGGAATGAAATATGACCTTTTCCAGTCCTGTGGCCACTGCTGAGTTTTCCAAATTTGCTGGCATATTGAGTGCAGCACTTTCACAGCATCACCTTTTATGATTTGAAATAGCTCAATTGGAATTCCATCACCTCTACTAGCTTTGTTCGCAGTGATGCTTCCTAAGGCCCACTTGATTTTGCATTCCAGGATGTCTGGCTCTAGGTGAGTGATCACACCATTGTGGTTATCTGAGTCATGAAGATCTTTTTTGTGCAGTTCTTCTGTGTATTTTTGAAATGTCTCTGTAAATAAATCTACTTCATATCACTTTGTCTCTCACTGAATACTTTCTTTAGATAAGACCTAAAGACTTGAGCTTCATTAAGTCCTGAGTGTGTGATCTCAAAAGACAGTGGGTTCAAGTCCCAACCTGAGCTGTGAGGTTTCATGAGGATTTACAAGATAAAGCAAGTGTAGATTAATGATTGCAAGAGTTCACAGTGCACCAAGCATGAACATCTAAAGCTCTGGAAATGAAAGACTTCAGTTATATAAGGAAGGCAAAAGGGCACTTAGGTGTCTGTCCTCACAGAAAGGCAACCACAGCTTTTAGTATTTAATAATCAAAGTGAGAAATGTTCAAGTAACCTCTTTTAATACTAACACCTTAGATAGCTGACATTTAAATAGACAAAAGGAATACCAAACCAAGAGGGCACATGATGCATTTTTCTCCAGTCATGTACCTGGACTGAACATGCAGCTTTCTAACAGTTGGTTTAAGGAAGATAGATGCTGAAGCAAAGGTAGTTAGTTGCTAAGGTTTATGTGTAAGTGTTTAAGTGGTTGTAGAATAACAGTTGGTTGTACGATGCTCAGGTACTTCTATAATAGATCATTTACTTGTGTTTTCTATTCTGTATTTGACAATTAGGCTAAAAATTACCTGAGTTTCTTACACTATCACTTTTACAAAAGAAAATTTAAATTACTAAGAAAAATGGAAATTTCTACAAATGATTAGCTTTTGATATTCAAATCATTTCATTTACAAATAAACATTTTATTTTTGGTAAGCAGCTTTAATGTTCAATTATTCTGATAACTAATGAAGTATAATTTGATTTTTAAAAAATACATGCTAAGCATTTTACAATAATTAGACATTTATGCAGAGATTAGTGCCACCTGGGAAGCCTGTGGACCTCCAGGGAATTCCCTCAAATATATTTTCAAGTTGAAATAAATTATAATTGTTTAGGAATAGCCATTTTAACTTTTGAAATAATTTCAGATGGACAGAAAATACATACAAAGAAAGAAAGTATATACAAACAATCTTGTATACACTTCATGCAAGGGCTTCCCAGGTGGTGCTAGTGGTAAAGAAACTGCCTGTCAATAAATTCAGGAGACACAAGAGACATGGGTTCGATCCCTGGGTTGGGAAGATCCCCTGGAGAAGTCCATGGCAACCCACTCCAGTATTCTTGCCTGGAGAATTCCATGGACAGAGGAGCCTGGCAGGCTATAGTCCATGGGGTCACAAAGAGTCAGACATGACTGAAATGACTTAGCACACATGAACAAGTCACAGAATCTTAGCTCCCTGACCAGGGATAGAACCTGAGCCCCCTACAGTGGAAGCATGGACTCTTAAACCACTGTACCTCCAGGAAAGTCCCATCATCTTATATACATTAAAAAAAATTGTGTTTTTCTTTTGTTTTGCAAATTTTTTTCTCTGTATAATAGGCTCCAGTTTCATCCACTTCATTAGAATTGATTCAAATGTGTTCTTTTTAATAGCTGAGTAATATTCCATTGTGTATATGTACCACAACTTTCTTATCCATTCGTCTGCCAATGGATATCTAGGTTACTTCTATGTCTTGGCTATTATAAACAGTGCTGCAATGAACACTGGGGTACACATGAAGTAAGTCAGAAAGAAAAACACCAATACAGTATACTAATGCATATATATGGAATTTAGAAAGATGGTAACAACAACCCTATATGCGAGATAGCAAAAGAGACACAGATATAAAGAACAGACTTTTGGACTCTGTGGGAGAAGGCGAGGGTGGGATGCTTTGAGAGAATAGCATTGAAATATCTATATTATCATGTGTGAAACAGATCACCAGTCCAAGTTTCATGCATGAAGTAGGGCACTCAAAGCCGGTGCACTAGGACAACCCTGAGAGATTGGATGGGGAGGGAAAAGGGAGAGGGGGTTCTGAATGAGGGACACATGTACACCCATGGCTGATTCATGTCACTGTGTGGCAAAAACTACCACAACATTGTAATTAGCTTCCAATTAAAATAAATAAACTAAAAAATAAATAAATGAGAAAATTTTTAAAGTTCAAAAAAAATTATTTTTCTTGCCCATCATTTATTTTTTAACATTGTTTTCTTTTACAATATAGAATATTTATACATGCACATTAACACACTTATACATACTTGGAAATAAGATATAGTGACACTTAAATATTTTAATTTAATTTTATTTAGCAAATAGAGCATTAAATTATGAATGTATATTTTATATATATATATATACACACACACATATCAGATGATAGCCAAAACTTTATTTTTTTCAAAACTTGAATTCTCTGTATCCAGGAGCAGTTTACTTGGTGATAATAATTAAAATAAATGGCTACCATACAGAATTAAAAGATTTATTCTAAAATGGAAAGCAAATGTCATTTTATTTTTATTTTTTTCTAATATATTTACTTGGATGAGTTGGGTGTATGCAACTAAGCATACACCCTAATCTTGTCAGCAAGATTTCTGAAACCCTTTCTGAAACTTTGCAGAAGAAGAACGCAAAACTGTTATTGCCATAATATAACAAGTCACATATTTCTGACCTGACTACATTGTGTGTTAGTCGCTCAATCAGACACCTTGCAATTGAATGACTGCAGCCCACTCAGCTTCTCTGTCCATGGACTACTCTAGGCAAGAATACTGGAGTGGGTTGCCATTCCCTTCTCCAGGGGATCTTGCATAACCTCTCCCTAATATCCAGGGAGAGGAGCACAGTTCTTGAGGCACTAGCCTACTGTGTTCCTTCTCTGCCTGCCAAAGAAAGCAAGCCTCTATTTCCTTCGCCATAACTCTGTCTCCGTGTTTCTGGTTGGCATCAGTGCACAGAGAGTCAAGATTTTGGCAACAAATTCTTGCTTCCCATTCACATAAATCATTTAAGTCCTGTGAATGTAAAATGCTGTTGGACCCACAATCCAAGAGAGTTCACTGAGATTCAAATTCCCTGGATTCCATGGAGTCGGTAGAATGAGCAAGCATCAAGAAGTAAAATAATACAGAAGTTTCATCAAGAAGTGAAATAAAAACAGGGGTGTTAGTTTTGTTCAGTGTTAGAGTGAGAACAAAATACATAAGCCTGTATGAACTACACAGTATGAACTGTGAAATTTCAGTGATTCTGCGTATAAGCTAAATCTTATGTTTGTATTTAAAACTGGTATTACACAATAGAGTGGTAAATCTCATGCTAATGAGCAAATTAACGATAGTATTAATAATATAATTAGTGGTTAATAATAAAATAGCATGATTAATAATGCCCTTGATGATAATAGCAAGTTAATGCTATTAGTTAAAACATCATGACAAGTTGAAAGAGATACTACAGAAGAAATGAGACAGCTTATATCTTAGTAGCTTTAATGGCACTTTCCCATTGCATTTTGAACAAGGGACACTGCATTTTCATTTTGTACTGAGCCTCACAAATTACAGAGGCAAGTTCACTCTGGAAATATGGCAGGGGATAAGGCATGCAATCCCTGTTCTGGAACTTACTGTACTTCACAAACCCTACAAGACTTGACTACCTGTGCCTGGAATTGTTCAACATTTAGAGCAAAATTGAGTAAAGAGGCTAGATTACCTTCCAGGTCTATTCAATCCTAACATGACACTATCCACAAAATAAGACTAGACTGCTTTCCTGGTTTTATTATATGATACAAGAAGCTGAGGATTTGATTCCTGGGTCAGGAAGAACCCCTGGTGGAGGAAATGGCAACCCACTCCAGTTTTCTTGCCTGGAAAATCCCATGGACAGAGGAGCCTGGTGCTACACAGTCCGTGGGGTCGCCAAGAGTTGGACTAGAGATCAAGCCAGCTCATTCCTTTTTTTTTTTTAATTAAAAAAATTTTTTTCAGCTCATTCCTTTTTGTAAGTACTTTGGGAAAAACAAGAAACACCAAAACTAAGCTAGTTTGAACTTTTAGCTTTTTAACACAGTAACCATTCAGGAAACAGTGGCTGACTATTTTTCTGGGCTCCAAAATCACTGCAGATGGTGACCGCAGCCATGAAATTAAAAGACGCTTACTCTTCGGAAGGAAAGTTATGAGCAACCTAGACAGCATATTAAAAAGCAGAGACATTACTTTGCCAACAAAGGTCTGTCTGGTCAAGGCTATGGTTTTTCCAGTTGTCATGTATGGATGTGAGAGTTGGACTATAAAGAAAGCTGAGCGCAGAAGAATTGATGCTTTTGAACTGTGGAGATCCAACCAGTCCATCCTAAGGGAGATCAATCCTGGGTGTTCATTGGAAGGACTGCTGTTGAAGCCGAAACTCTCTGATGCGAAGAGCTGACTCATTTGAAAAGACCCTGATGCTGGGAAAGATTGAGGGCAGGAGGAGAAGGGGATGACAGAGGATGAGATGGTTGGATGGCATCACCGACTCGAAACTTCGGGAGTTGGTGATGGACAGGGAGGCCTGGCGTGCTGCGGTTCATGGGGCCGCAAAGAGTCCGATACGACTGTGCGACTGAACCGAACTGAACCGAACCATTCAGGGAACTGAGAAAACGAACAACAAAAATCCGCCGCGGGTGTCTCCTGTGATCTGTTAAGCAACTCCTGGGAGGCTGACCCTTCGTTCAGAGTGAGGGTAGGTAAGAACACAAGTTCGAAAGTGGAGCGGGGAGCTGGGAGTGCTTGCATAACAGAGGCTTCCAGTACAAAGGTTACACATTTTGAGTCACGGTCAAGGTATGATCCTCTCACAATTTAACGGAAAAGCGATTTCTGAAGGCAAAAGTGGACACAACACGACAAAACACACCTGGCCAGAGACACACACTCGCAAATCCCCCACAATACCCGTGGTGACTAACTTCGGACAGTTATAGGAAACCTCAGCAGAGGTGAGGCCACTGGGAGCAAGTCAGGCGGGGTGCCTGTTTCCTTGCAGTTCACGTGCATTCCACCCTCCTGACCCCACAATTTATTCCCGAAACGTTGGCCGAAACGTCCTAAGCGATTCCACTTACCTAGTCGGTTAGAGAAGCCTACACCAGACTCCTGCTCTCACCTTACTCAACTCCACCTCTCCAGGGTTAGGGCGTCCAGGCTCCGCCCACTGGACTCGGCCCTCCCCTCGCGGGGATAAACATGGCGCCCGCCAGTCGCACCACCTCCCAGCTCTCCCGTTCATCCCGCAGTCCAGTTGTTATCGCGAGACTTCCGCCCCACTATTAGCTTGGGCGCGCCGCGCGCTCACCCTTTCTTCCCGCGCGGCGGCGGAGGCTGGCTCCTGGCTGCTGGCTGCTTTTCGGAGTGCTGTGGTTTGTAGGTTGCTGTCCGCAGCAGGAGCCCGTGTCGAGCCGGCGCAGGTTAGTATACGCCATCCGCCTCTGGAGGGGTCGGAAAGAGGACACGGGCGTCCGGGCCTTGCGGGCGACGGAGGGGTCGCTCTTGTGGCTTTTTCCGGGCGCGGCGGGGTGGGGCGCAGACCCGGGAGTTGGGCCCTGATGGCGGGGCCCCCTCGGTGGTTGTGGACTGCAGGCCTAGGGCTGCATTGCGACCGTGGCCCGAGCGTGGCCCGTGAATGTTACAGTGGAGCATAAATAATGCTCATTCTCTAAATGGCGGTTGCTGACGCCATCCTTGTCCGAGATGGGCGCCTGCTGGAGACGCTCGCCCCAGGATCGCGCAAAGCGCCGAGGACGAGTTGTTCGCGGTCGCGTGGTACGGTCAGAGTACCCGACTAGGAAGCAGCACTTGCACAGGATTGCTTTCCAGATTCCGTAAAAGATTGTGTTAACCTTAGTTTTGATAATACGCCCAGGTATTCCATCGCTGTCATTGGATCCACTTTTCGTTTAACTTGTTTTTAAGGGCAGTTACTTCATGGCTTAGATTTTGCAAAGCTTGAGATCTGTGCCCTGTTGTTTTCCTGTATTTGAAATATATCGCTCTTAAAATGCTAAAAACTAAGAACAGTGGGAGAATGATGGCACCCTCTATAAGGGAGGTTGAGAAGTAAAAGACATTATCTTTTAAAAAATTTTGCCCAAAATACTGTATCCACGGAAGTGAAAAAAAGACAACGGACATTGTCGTAGTCTGTAAGCCTTTAATCGAGAATTTGGAGAATTTACAACTTTTAATACCCTAATAGTAAATCTCAGACCGGGAGTTTGGATTGAGGTAGTAAGACCTAATGATTATTTCCCCTGCTATACTGAGGCCACACACAGTAGTTAACTTCCGTTGAACGCTGATACTCTTCATTGTACAGTAATATGGCTAAGGGTTAAAATTAACATTTTTTCCTGTTGGGAAAGTTCCTTGATACTGTTGGAAATTACCTACTCTTCTGGAATCTTATTCCATTGGACAGATGGAGGCAAAACAAACAGAACCCGTGAATCAAATCTCTGGGTTTTAGAATTGATCTAAATTTACAGTTAACAACCAGAAAATATTAAAGGCTTCGTAAGTGATGTGGCCTTAATTTACATATTTACATAACTCACAGCTACATCAATATTTGCATTACTCTGATTACTAACTGTTTGGCATTAATTTGTTCAGGGAAACTACACCACATTTACCAGATTTTTTATGGTCAGAAATCTATTGAAAGCAAAAGATAATTTGAGAGGGACTTGGATCAAGAATGGATTCTCTTAACTGTGCAAAGGCATCTGATACAGCTATGGAAACTGAGAATCAGAGGTAAGTGCCTTTAAAAAAAAAAAAAACACATTTTTCCTAGAAAAGAGACTGGATGGTAATATTTACTGTATTTGAATTACTGGGAGGGCATAAATCATCAGTAATGAGTGGTGGTAAATGTAATTTTCAAGAATTGGAACAGAAAAGGAAAACTTGGTATGGACAGGCCTTTGAAGTTTTGAACTATAAGAAGATGGGTATTAGTGAATCTTGCTTTAAAATCAACTTGTTCTCATTAATTCATGTTAGCAAGGCTGCTGACTTATGTATTACGTATCTAGTCTAAATCATTGATCTCACTGGGAAATCACATGAGCATTTCTAGTATATTTACATCAGATACCTCTCTACAAGATACTCTTGTTTTATTTAGAGGAGACTTTGTCTTACTTAGTTTAGGATCTAGCCATGAACAGGATGCCTTTATGGAACTTGCATACATGAAGGATCACCATGGGAGTGGCATTATGGCCCACTTTAGCAGTTTGTTAGTACTGAGCCCATCTTTTAAGAAATTATTCTAAGCATGTTTTCCTGCTTTGATTTTAAAAAAGTATATTACTGGTAATAAACATTCAGTAATTTGAGAGGGTGCAATTAATCTTTCCCTGTTTTCTAGTGACAACTCTTCCTCTGGTAGCAGCTTATTTAAAACTCAGTATGTTCCTGTTCCACCTAAACAGAAGCAAAGAAACACTGTTAGAAAATTCGTTCACATACCCAAAAGTACTCAAGCAACAGAGTCATCTAGTGACTCATCTATAGAGCCAAGACCACTGACTTTAAAGGCTATTTTTGAAAGATTCAAAAATAAGAAATATAAACGTAAAAAGAAGAAATACAAGCCAACGGGAAGATCAGCAGGAAGACCAAAAGGAAGGAGAACCACTAGATTCTCACAAATTACTGAGGAACAATTTAAAGACAAAAGACCTGGTTTCCCATTTTTAGAATCAGAAAATGGAAGAAAACCATTACCTTGGAGAAAAATTTTAACCTTTGAGGTAATTATTTATATATGCTTATACACAGCTTCAATGTGTGAAATGAGTTGTTGGGTCACTTAGAATTTAGGTAACATCTGGAGCGTGCAATTTGCAACTCTGATAATACTTCTTTATCCTGACTATACTGCCAGTTAAATGCCACCTCCATCCTTCAGTTCAAAGTTGTACTTGGGCTTGTATGTATATGGTAAACATATACAAGATTTATGCTTGTTGTGCTTGTTTTTCTTGGTGTACTAACTTTGGTAACTTGCTCGGTAGAACAGTGAATTCTTTATCTAAGCAGTGTTGGATAGAGGTGATTGCCATATGGCAGAGCTAGGGCTTCCTTGTTATTTTAGAACATAAGCATCTATCTGCTAAGTTGTGGCAGAAAAAAAATTTTTTTCCAAGTCCGTGACTTACAATAGGATGTTCTGGTGTATAGCAAGCAGTGGCAAGAGGATTTTTTAACTACCTTGAAAAACTGAAGTATGAATACTACCTCAAGGAATCCTTGAAGCAGATGAATGTTGCTGAAGATTTAGAAAAAGAAGACTTTGATAGTCGAAGATACAGATACTTGGATGATGATGGATCTCTCTCTCCTATTGAAGAGTCAGCGTAAGTTCAGACACTGGAACAATTTTGAACATTGTTGGGCTTTTAAATTTTAATGTCGCTCCACATTATATCAGTTTGTTTTGATTTTAATAGTTTTAATGTTTAAAATTCATATTAGAAGTTCAGTTCATGTCTGACTCTTTGGGACTTCACAGACTGCAGCATGCCAGGCTTCCTTGTCCATCACCAGCTCCCAGAGCTTGCTCAAACTAATGTCCATCCAGTCAATGACGCCATCCAACCATCTCACCATCTGTCATCCCCTTCTCTTGCCTTCAGTCTTTCCTAGCATCAGGGTCTTTCTCCAAGGAGTTGGTTCTTTACATCAGGTGGCCAAAATATTGGAGTTTCAGCTTGAGCATTGGTCCTTCCAAGGAATATTCAGGACTGATTTCCTTCAGGATTGACTGGTTGGATCTCCCTGCAGTCTAAGGGGCTCTGAAGAGTCTTCTCCAACACCACAGTTCAAAAGCTTCAATTCTTCAGTGCTCAGCTTTCTTTATGGTCACTCACATCCATACACAACTACTGGAAAAACCATAGGTTTGACTAGACGAACCTTTATCGACAAAGTAACATCTCTGCTTTTTAATATGCTGTCTAGGTTGCTCATGGCTTTTCTTCCAGGGAGCAAGCATCTATTAATTTTATGGCTGCAGTCATCATCTGCAGTCATTTTGGAGCCCAAGAAAATAGTCTGTCCCTGTTTCCATTGTTTCCCCATCTACTTGCCCTGAAGTGATGGGACCAGGTGCCATGATCTTAGTTTTCTGAATTTTAAGTTTAAAGCCAGCTTTTCCACTCTCCTCTTTCACTTTCATCAAGAGGCTCTTTAGTTCTTCTTTGCTTTCTGCCATAAGGGTGGTGTCATCTGCATATCTGAAGTAATTGATATTTCTCCTGGTAATCTTGATTCTAGCTTATGCTTCATCCAGCCTGGCATTTCTCATGATGCACTCTGCATATAAGTTAAATAAGCAGGGTGACAATATACAGCCTTGACACACTCCTTTCCAGTTTGGAACCAGTCTTGTTCCATGTCCAGTTCTAACTGTTGCTTCTTGACCTGCATACAGATTTCTCAGGAGAAATTAATTAATAATTAAGGATTAAATGTTACTTAATATTAAATATTCATACTTAATATTTAATATCATAACAGTATGCTATGAATTTACTGTCATCTGAGTAATAATGTTTTTAATATTGCAGCACAGAGGAGGAGATTGCAGCAAACCTTGAACATGATGAATGTGATATTAAGTTGGTGGTAAGTGACATTTTTATTCCATTTTGTTTTGGGAGGGCAGGAGTTGACAAAGGGAGATTTTTATCCTGTAGTGTTACTGTCGAATTTTAGAAAGGCTCAATGCCCTTGGTGCAAGAAATCTGAGGATAAAAATGAGAATTTTATAGATAATTGAGAACATCAATTAGCAGTACTGTGTCAATGGTATTGTAAATTTTAATGTGTTTTATTGTTACTAGGATATCAAATGAGAAAAAAATCCAAGTGTAATTTTCAGCTTATTTTAAGTAACATAGTTGTATGTAATTACTAGTGCAGTAAAATTGGTTATATGTCTTACCAATACTTCCTATGCAGGAGAATAGTTGTTTCATAATAAGTTCTGAATTTCCAAAGAAGAATGTATATTTGGATCAAGAGGAATATACTGAAGAAACTGCTTTGCTTAAAAAGAGAACATCAAAATCTAAACACTGGACAGAGGACAAAATGGGCTAAAGAGAGACAGGATTATAAATACCAGACAAGGTAAACAGAATAAAAGCGAAGATGATAAGTATGAATATATATGCCAGCCTTAGAAAAAAAAAAAAACCCTGTAAGAAAATAAAGAATACTTCAAACAGATTTGTGAAACTCCTGAAGTAGTAATTATCATAAAAATTATGTAGAAAAAATTTGAGGCTGTTAACAGCAGAGACTGACTTGACAAATAATAAACAAAAGTCATTCTGTTTTTGCCTATGATGGTTTATTTCTAGGTAAGAGAACTTAAAAGGTACCATTTGAGCACTGAATCAAATAACAGATTATAATCTTGAAAAGTTTGCATAAACTGATTTTTTTTTTCTCAGCTACTCTCCTTACTGTACCTACAACTTCCTGTTTTTGTTTTACTTAGACAAGTTTAGTGTGAAATGCTGAGTACTGTAATAATTTTCCCTTCCTAACTACCTGTATTTCAATATCATTTCATCCCCACTGTATATAATACATTTTACAGTAGCACTTGTGTTTGTTTTTGTTTAATTTGTGGACAAAAACTTACAGACAAGTGCGAAAGTAAGTCCTCTTTTGCAACCCACAACTCATTGTTCAGTATGAGTTTTGATACAGATAAGAAGGAACATGATCCATAAAATGGGTGTGTATTGATGAGCATAAAGATTGCTTCCAGGGCTATAAAGTTAAATAAGCTTTTAAATTACCAGCTGTATTGATCCTAGTACTCAGTTTTAATGTTGACATAAAACAAACAAAGATGGGCTCCTTTTTTTAGGCTTTTATCTTCGGAATACAGTGTCTGGATTTTCCAAAGGTATGTCTGATGCTTTAGGTGAGTTTGGTTCAGATTTGTGTAAATATGATACATTGTCAGAATTTCTCCAGAGGTTTATTTTTGAAAGGCATTTTTGCCAACTTAAATTTCTATTCATTATGTAATTTCAGAAAATGAATCTCGGGATTGGCATGTTTTATAGTGACAATGTGCCGGCTTTACTTTGCTTGCAGGAAAGGGTCCTAGAACTATAAGCTATCAGAATCTTGGCTATCCCCTCTTGAAGCATATGTATTTTTAATCTCCTAACACTCTCTATATAATTTATTTTAAAAAATTTTATTGAAGTATAGTTGATTTACAGTGCTAATTTCTGCTGTACAACAAAGTGACTCAGTTA
This sequence comes from Odocoileus virginianus, assembly GCF_023699985.2. Lineage (NCBI taxonomy): Eukaryota > Metazoa > Chordata > Mammalia > Artiodactyla > Cervidae > Odocoileus > Odocoileus virginianus. Next base: position 560,569 of record NC_069701.1, read on the forward strand.
TATGATTTTTCTTTTTCTTTTTATTCTTTATTTTTATGATCTATTACAGAATATTAATTCCCTGTGCTATATATAGTAAGCACTTGTTTATCTTATGAATTTGTATCTACTAATTCCCAAGTTCCCAGTCCATGGCTCCCCCACACCCCCATCTCCTGTCCAACCACAAGTCCATATCTGATTCCACATATAAATGATACCTGTTTCTGACTTAGTTTGCTTTGTATATCACTAGGTCCATCCATGTTGCTGCAAATGGCATCATTTTCATATTAATGGCTGAGTAATATACACACCCCTCCCACACATCTTTTATCAGTTCATCTCTGGACATTTATGTTGGTTCCGTATCTTGGAACAGTGCTGTAGTGAACACAGATGCCTGTATCCTTTCTAACCATATTTTTCTTTGCGTGGGATTGCTCATCATATGGTAACTCTACTGTTTTCTGTAGTGGCAGTACCAATTTACATTCTCACCAACAATATAGGAGAAGGTTCCTTTTTTTTTCTCCAACACACTCTCTGGCATTTATTTGTAGACTTAAATGATGGCCATTCTGACCAATGTGAGATGGTACCTGCTTACAGTTTTGATTTGCATTTCTCTAATAGTGATGTTGAACATAGAACCCACACCCCCTGCAGTGGAAGTGCTGAGTCTTAACCAGTAAACCACCAGGGAAGTCCCACAATTAAGGGATGCATATACTAAAATGAAGTAGAAAATTTAATAGTGCAATGCTAGAAATGACTACACAGGACATATAATTTCATAAATCTGAATGATACACAAATGCCAAGTGATCCTCAGTGATCCCCAAATGGTCAGAACATCAGACATATTAACATTCTGTATTTTCATAATTGTTATCAATGAGAATATTTTATATTATAGTTCTCAATTTAAAGCCAAAAATTCATTTAAATAGTTCTGCAGTAATGTGGGCACTGCAAGGTTAAACACATTGTAGTAATAAAGTTCTTAATAATCAAGCTTAAATTTACATATGCAATTTTTTGGTTCAGCTGTAATAGTTACTTGGTACTTTATACTATCTTTCCTAAGCATTGATTTAAAACTACATATCATGTGATTAATTCATGGTATTATTTCTTTAATTTAAACAATGATTAAGCAACAGTTGAGGTCTATCCCGATGGGGCTTTTTCTGTAAACCTACGTCGTTGGAAACGCCTCATAGAGTAACCATGTAGTTTCCTTTACTCATAGAACTACCTGTTAGATCTGTGGGAAAGAACTACAAGACAGAGCTGCCAATTAAACTATGAAAAACCTAACAATTTTTTTTTATCTTAGGTATTGGCATATCCCAATGATCTCTGTCAAGTTTTAGGGTGTGATAACTTCGGTAAGTTTTTAGTTAGTGACTAGAATTTGGGGGGGGTTACCATTCCAGTTCAGATGATGAATTTAATGTTCAACTGCTGAATGATACAGATATGAATTAAAACTTAATTCTGATAGAGCTGAGTATAACAAAATATTTAAGTAAGCATATATTTAAGTTTTTGTTTTTTAATCATGAGTAAGTAACCCATAATCTTTTATTTGGTATCTGCAGGAATTAATATTATTTGAACTTTAAGCTTTTAGAGGTAAGTAGAATATTTAATTTCTATTCCAATAGGATTCAGAAGTTCTGAAAACAATGTAAATTTTGAGTATGGCATTCCATTACTATTGTGACTGCTAGTTATTTAGGTGTAAAACAATTATCAAGATTTTGGCCAAAAATTTGCTGCAATATTTGTACTTACAGATTTGGAAAAAAATGAAGACAGCATGTGTAGGACATGGAAATGCCCTGGTCCCTTGCACCTTTTATTAAACTAGCATGTAAATATCAAGTATGATTGGATAGTTTCCTATGTAAGTTTTATAGGTATAGAGAGGGTAAAAAGGTAATACTAAGTTTATAGTTTAAGATAAGAGTTAATGTAGTTGCCTTGCTGGAATGACAAATAGGAAAAAATTACATGTTAAAAAATTTTAGAGGTCTGTGTGTAAGTAAGTTTCTCAGAGTATCATTACAGAATGAGGTTGGGGTGGTTCCAGTTCAATCATAACTGCACTGCATGGTATCTGCATTCAGCAGTTTGTTCCTGCTGGCTGTTCAAAAGACAGTGCGATATAAATTCAGTATCTGGCATCGTTGGTTTCTTTGCTTTGTGCATGTCAGACCTGGTATTTCTACTGATACAGTATCCTTTTAGTTTCTTATACTGTTCAGTTTGACATAATCTTCAATAGTAACTAATACTTTTTTTTTTCTATGGTTGTCATGAAGAACTAGACATCCCATCTCCTGACCCTAAACAGGTATTTCGCTTTTCACTTTCTGCAGTTTTCCTTTACTGATAGCATGCTTAGCAAAACAGTGGAACTTCTATACAGGTGCTACTGCTGCAGTCATGTCTGACTGTGCGACCCCATAGACGGCAGCCCACCAGGCTCCCCCATCCCTGGGATTCTCCAGGCAAGAACACTGGAGTGGGTTGCCATTTCCTTCTCCAATGCATGAAAAAGTGTGCTCAGTTGTGTCCAACTCTTATAGACTGGAGCTGTACAGGTGCAGAAGAAGCCTTTTGCACATTCTCTTAAACTTGGGAAACTTATGTATAAAGCCTCATTCTACTGAAAATGGGCACTTGTTAATGGTGTTCATAAACTGTTAATGTGGCTACATTGAGAACACAGGTTTTGCTTCCATCCCTGTAGTTTTATTGCAGTGGTGACAATGAGACCTGTAACATTTTTGCTAGGCTTGTGAGTAAAACCTGGATATAATATGGCTTCAATATTAGGAAAGTTGAAGGGATAAACACCAATGTACTTGCTATATTTAACTTCTAGGATCCTATAGTGAACTGCTTGAGGAAATTGGATCTTAAAGATTATAGGTAAGATTTTCATTTCCTTGTATTTAATGAAAAAAACTACGTTTAAACAGCCCATTGGGTGTTTTTTACTGTTTTTTCAGTGATGTTATGATGATGGGCAAATTGTTCAACTGCTCTGAATAGGCTGAGTGAAAATAGCCTTTCTGAACATCCATATTAAAACTATATTTTAAAACATGAAAGCTCTAAGATTAAAGTTGCCTGAAGACATGTATGTTTCGCAACAAAGCTTAGGTATGAATGAAAATGGAACCGAATCAGTCCCAGTTATTAAAATACTTTTCTGTAGGTGGCAAACTTTGAAGTGCTCTCCATTGAAGATCAAAGAGGCCCAACTAAAACAGCTGTGGCAAGTAATTTGTTTTATCTGTCAGGTTTTGATGGTCATTACCAAGGCTTTTAGAATGCAGTTTCTCATTTGCTGTGGACATGACCGTAAAACAAAGTCCCAACTAGGTTTTTCTTCCTGCTACTTTGTTAGCATTCAGCCTGTTGGGAACATTTTATTAGCTTTTAATTAACACTTAGGAAGGTCAGCACTGTTCTAGTACCCAGACATTGCTAGTCTATGCCTAGCATGGAACAGTCTGTGCCTAGATTTCTGGAGTTGTTTTCTAGTTTACTGGGGTAGCTGGCTTCAGAACTTTACATGAGCATCTATGAAAATGAAACCTGAAATATTTCTGTTATACAGGCATCACAGCTGTGGACTGAGCAGAACTTTTTGTAAGGTATGTACACATTAGAGAAAATAATTTCTGTAGGTCATTTCAAAGAGGGCTGATGGGACCAAATCCTGGAGCCCTTAACGCTGTGACCAAAGATCGAGTTCTCCATTGGATATAATAGTCACTCAATAGTGCTGTGTTTTCCTGATGGAGATACAAGCCACTCATATCCATGACTGGTGATGTGGGAAAGTAAAATGTAAATGTCTTCCAAATTTAACCAAATTTAACTCTTCTTCAGGGCTGCCTTGAAGATGACAACTTTGGAGGAACTATGGTGACTGGCAGTGGAAAGAATCAGGACGTGTGAAAAATCCTTAAAAATTTATTGACTCAAATAACTTTGCCTATGTTATGAATAAAAAGAAACCTTTGTGCAGAAAGTCAGCATGTATTTTTGGCTTGAAGCTTCTCTAATGTTTTCTGTGGAGGAAATAATATCAGTTATTAATATTAGGCTCTGATGTGCCTTAGACATGAAAACTTGGGGGTATGCACGGGATGCTGCTTACCTTATGAAATTCTTTTGTCCTTGCTCTGCTTTGGGCATGTACATCTTGCTTTGCTTTCTCTTCCTTCTGCTTTTTCATTTCAGCTAATGGAAGGTATAATCTATAAGAAATTTGTATGGAATTAAAGACGGACACTTCAGGTACGTGTTTAGTCACTAAATTTGCATCTGACTATGCAACCCCATGAATCCCCAAGGGATTTCCCATGGCGTGGGTTGCCATTCCTTTGTCCATCAGATACATATAAATCCATATACATACCCTAGTGCCCTTTGGTGTGTATGGGGTTGTGCAGTCTTTTTATCTTCAGGAAGAGACACTTTAACTTGACGCATACCCTTTAGGTGACTTACAAATGAACCTGAGTGGAGAACAAGCCACTGAGTAAAACATGTAATGCCACTGAGTAAAACCACTAAGTAAATACATAGTTCGCTCTGATAACAGATACCTGTAGTTTTCTCCATTATTGTTTTGGTTTGAGAATTTCCAGAGGCGTGAACTTTATCCTTTATCTCTTTCTGTCTCTGTGAGGATCTCTCTATAAATGCCTTTTTTCTTTTTATGAATGCTTCCTGTAAGCTCTCTGGTGCAGCTGTACACCTTGAAAAGGTTTCTGTTTAAAAGTTTTTTTTTTTTTTTTAATTATGTATGTCAGCAGTATACAAATTCAAGTTCTCATGAATGGGTGTGGGTTCACCAATCTGATGCACATACCTGCACACACAGTTGGTTTCTCCAGTGGATGTTCTGACATAGCTGGATAATCTGAGTTTTCTGTTTCTGACACAAGAGGCAGAAACTCACTCACCTAATTGCAAGAAAGTCATAGAAAACTTTACCACTTCAGAGAAGACTTTTACAGACTTAAAGGCTCTAAACTTAAACCCCAGTTCTTTTGGAACTGCCTTTCAGAAAATTCAGTTAATTCAAAAATAACTTGAAGACTAAATTTTCTAGAAAGGATGAGTCAAGCAAGAACTGAAAAATGTAAAGGAAAACTTACAAAGCAATAGCACGTAGTTAGTGGCTGGATCCACTGATCACAGCCTTGTGAATGATAGGCTCAATGAAACTGAGCCATGCCCTCTAGCGCCACCCAAGATGGACAGGTCATGGTGGAGAGTTCTGAGAGACCGTGGTCCACTGGAGAAGCTTAAACAGTATGAAAAGGCAAAACAATACAACACTGAAAGGTGGAACTCCTCAGGTCAACAGAAGAGACGGAGCCAAAGTGAAAACAGTGGTAGGATGTGGCTGGTGATGGTCCAAAACTGCATAGGAACCTGGAATGTTAGGTCATGAATCGAGACAAACTGGAAGTGGCAAGAGTGAACATCAACATTTTAGGAATCTAAATGGATTAAAATGGACTGGAATGAGTAAATTTAACTCATGACCATTATATCAACTACTGTGGGCAAGAATCCCTTAGAAGCAGCCCTCATAGTCTGCAAGAGTCCGAAATGCAGTATTTGAGTGCAATCTCAAACAGAAGGATCTTTGTTTCCAAAGGAAATCATTGACTATCACAGTAATAACAAGTCTATGCTCCAAACAATAATGCCAAAGAAGCTGAAGTTGAACAGTTCTATGATGACCTACAAGACCTTCTAGAACGAACACCCCAAAAAGATGTCCTTTTCATCATAGGGGACTGGAATGCAAAAGTAGGAAGTCAAGAGATACCTGGAGTAATGGGCAAGTTTCATTTTGGAGTACCAGCAGCAGGGCAAAGCCTAACACTTTTGTTAAGAGCACACAGCAAACTTCCCTCATAGCTCCTGCAATGCAGGAGACCTGGGTTCAATTCCTGGGTTGGGAAGATCCTCTAAAGAAGGAAATGGCAATCCACTCCAGTATTCTTGCCTGGAGAATCCCATGGATAGAGGAGCCTGGCAGGCTGTGGGGTTGCCAGAGGTGACTAAACCACCACCACCACCACCACACAGCAAACACTCTTCAACCCTAAGCCTACACAGGAGATGACTCTACACATGGACATCACCAGATGGTCAGTAACAAAATCAGACTGATACCCATCTTCAGCTTCAAAGAATATAGTCAGCAAAAACAAGACAGGAGTTGACTGTAGCTCAGATCATGAACTCCTTATTGCCAAATTCAGACTTAAATTGAAGTAAGTAGGAATATCACTAGAACCCACTAAATCAAATCCCTTGATGATTATACAATGGAAGTGACAAGTGGATTCAAGGGATTAGATCTGATAGTGCCTTACAGAGATAGAAGAGAAGAGAAAAGCAAAGGAAAAAAGGAAAGATACACTCATCTGAATGCAGAATTCCAAAGAATAGCAAGGAGAGGTAAAGCCTTCCTAACAGATCAATGCAAAGAAACAGACGAAACCAACAGAATGAAAAAGAGCTCTTCAAGAAAATTAGAGCTACCAAGGGAACATTTCATGCCAAGATGGGCACAATACAGGACAGAAAACAGTATGGACCTAATAGAAGCAGAAGATATTAAGAAGAGGTGGCAAGAATACACAGAACTGTACAGAAAAGATCATGACCCAGATAATCACAATGGTGTGATCACTCACCCACAGGCAACCACTCTGGAGTGCAAAGTCAAGTGAGTCTTAGGAAGCATCACAAACAAAGCTAGTGGAGGTGATGGAATTCCAGGTTGAGCTATTTCAAAATCCTAAAACATGCTCTTAAAGTGATGCACTCAATATGCCAGCAAATTTGGAAAACTCAGCAGTGGACACAGGACTGGAAACAGTAAATTTTCATTCCAATCCCAAAGAAAGCCAATGCCAAAGAATGTTCAAACTACAGCACAATTGCACTCATCTCATGCTAGCAAAGTAAAGTGAAGTTGCTCAGTCTTTGTGACCCCATGGACCATCTACACCAACAGTTAAGTCTAATGCTAGCAAATTAATGCTCAAAATTCTCCAAGCAAGGCTTCAACAGTACACGAACAGAGAATTTCCAGATGTTTAAGCTGGATTTAGAAAAGGCAGAGGAGCCAGAGGTAGAATTGCCAACATCCACTGGAGAAGGAAATGGCAACCCACTCTGGTATTCTTGCCTGGAAAATCCCATGGACAGAGGAGCCTGAAAGGCTGCAGTTCATGGGGTCGCAAAGAATTGGACACGACTGAGGGACTTCATGTCACTTCACTGGATCATAGAAGAAACGAGAGTTCCAGAAAAATATCTGCTTTATCAACTATGCCAAAGCCTTTGACTCTGTGGATCACAACAAACTTGTGTACAATTCTTCAAGAGATGGGAATACCACACCACCTAATCTTCCTCCTGAAAATCAAGTTAAAACTGGACATGGAACAATGGACTGGTTCCAAATTGGGAAAGGAGTACTTCAAGGCTGTATATTGTTACCCTGCTTATTTAACTTATATGCAGAGTACATCATGCGAAATGCCAGTCTAGATGAAGCATAAGATGGAATCAAGATTGCCGGGAGAAATATCAATAACTTCAGCTGTGCAGATGACACCACCCTTATGGCAGAAAGTGAAGAGGATATGAAGAGCTGCTTGATGAAGGTGAAAGAGGAGGGTGAAAAAGCTTTTAAAACTCAACATTCAAAAAACAAAGATCATGGCATCCAGTCCTATCACTTAATGGGAAATAGATGGGGAAACAATGGAAACAGACTTGATTTTCTTGGGCTCCAAAATCCCCTTGGATGGTAACTGCAGCCATGAAATTAAGATGTTTGCTCCTTGGAAGAAAAGCTATGACCAATCTAGACAGCATACTAAAAAGCAGAGACATTATTTTGCTGACAAAGGTCTGTCTAGTCAAAGCTATGGTTTTTCCGGTAATGTATGGATGTGACAGTTGGACTATAAAGAAAGCTGAAGAATTGATGCTTTTGTACTGTGGTGTTGGAGAAGACTCTTGAAAGTCCCTTGGACTGCAAGGAGATTCAACCAGTCCATCCTAAAGGAAATCAGTCCTGAATATTCATTGGAAGGACTGATGCTGAAGCTTGACTACTTTGGCCACCTGATGCAAAGAACAGACTTGCTGGAAAAGACTGAAGCTGATGCTGGGCAAGACTGAAGGCTAGAGAAGGGGATGACTGAGGACAAGTTGGTTTTATGACATCACCAACTCAATGGGCATGAGTTTGAGCACGCTCCAGGAGTTGGTTTAATGACAAGGAAGCCTGGCGTGCTGTAGTCCATGGGGTCACAAAGAGTCAGACATGACTGAGTGACTAAACTGATTAGCACTGTTTTGTACCATGTAGTTGTGCTTCCCTGATAGCTCAGCTGGTGAAGAATCTGCCTGCAATGCAGGAGACCCTGGTTCGATTCCTGGGTTAGGAAGTTTATGTGGAGATGGGATAGGCTACCCACTCCAGTGTTCTTGCCTAGACAGAAGAGTCTGTCCTCAAGGACAGAGGAGCCTGGTGGGAGTCGCTCAGAGGCAGACATGACTGAAGGACTAAGCACCAGCAGCAGTAGCCCTATCAGCTTACCCACTGTCAGTTTCCTACTGTCAGCACATTCAAACATGATACTGTAAGAAGAAATGCCATGTACAAATCAAGGTAACCCTTATCCCCTACATTTCAACAATGGGTTGCTATATAATTAAGGTTTATTAATGAGAGCTGTGAAATTTACCTGAAAACAGCTCTTTGCCTCATTTTCTCTCTTTTCTTCTAGAGTTAAGTTTGCAAAATCCATTTCAGCAATACTGACATCACTGGTGCTTGTCAATGTAAGTTCTGGTTCTTCCATTATACCATGGCCAGATTCTGTTTCCTGTTTAACAAAAGGGAAACCACATTCAACTATGGACAACAGAGAAGGTCTACTCCATATATTATAAAGCCAAATGCTTACAGGACTAGGTGGCCAGAGTGAGTAGGGGCTGTACAGAATCAGTGTCTGCATCCTATCTAAATGGAGCAGTGGCTGGCTACTGGGCTGCAGCCAAATGTAGGTCACTGCTGCTAGAGCACCCTTTGTAAGGGAACAACCTTTAAACACTTAACAAGAATACAAGAAAATCCAAAAGGTGACCAAAACACCCTTATTTTCTGCTTATCTGTGGCAGGACAAACAGTACTAGGAGGTAAAAGCTATGTTCAGGTGACTGCTGAAGTATAGGCTTAGCTATCATTTTTCAGGTAAGCTGGAGAAGAGAAATGTAAATTGGAAAGAAAGAAATGTAAAATTCAGAGGGAGGTCAAATTGAAAAATTTGTCATTTCTACATTTCACTGGAGATTTCCAATGATTATGAGACTATCTCAGATAGGAATGTGAACAAGTAGCTTTGTTGCATGTCCTGCAGTTTTGTTTTCAAAGTCTTTCCTGAAAATGTATTCAGGTATACAGCACAGATTTCACTTACCCAGACTGGAATAGATCTCTGTAATGAAAATGATCCAGAATTTACAAAGAGCTCTGATTGTGCAAGTTGAGATGGGTTTCCTATGATTGTTGGAATTCCTGCCATAGTTGAATCCTGAAGACATTTTTCATTCTGAACAGTGAGTGAATATGGTATCTGAATTGAAGTTCCCATCTCTACTGTCCTTACACATAAATGAGAGTCAATTTCCTCTATGTGTGGATTTAAATCACAGGTTTCTTTTTTATCATCAGTGAATCCTTGACCTTGTAACACTGTATCAAGTCTTTCTGATAGTTTTTCAAAGCCCAGTCTTTCTTTTCTGCCTTCTGGTTGGTCTTTTATTGACCACTCACTAGAGGTAGAACCACATGGAGTGATATGCTGTAGATTTAATTGATGAAATACATTAGCCTCACCAGATGAATTGAAGACCAAACTTTGCAAATTTCCTACTGAGAGCTGGAAATGAACACTTTTTTGCTGGTTTTGTAACAGTTCATTTTGTTCAGAGGAACAGTTCTGATTTTCCACACCTTGGGAAGAAGCTCTCGCTTCAATGCTAAAAATGCTTGGTAGATCGGCATGCTGGCTCCCTTCCTGTGAAGAATATTCTGGTTGAAGTTGTCGAAAAGATTGTTCAGACCCTGTAAGAGATCAGTTGATCATAATTAGGTGTTGTAAAACTTGGATATAATCTCTAACAATTTCTGAGAAAATTATAAATACAGCCAGGTTACTTATAAAGTTCAGGAACAAAAACTGATGTACACAAACAAGAATAGGAAGCTAAAGGACAGTCACAGTGATTTTCAAATAATTACTGCTCACACCATGGATTTTCTCCTTTAATATTTAATAAAGGAAATACAGCTATTAGACCACAATGAGGACGTTTCCCCCATAACAGAATATTGACTTTATAACTGAAAGACAGACTAAAACATTCACGCATGTCTCACAGATGGGTATGCTGTGATGTGTGCATATACATATATACACATAATTTGTATAAAAAGTTTTAGAAGGATACTTTAACTGTAAGAGCTGAAGTAGGGAAGCTGAACAAGAGGCAGCACTTACTACCCTCAAAAGGAATAAGGGTATGAGTGGAGACAAACCAAGAGCTACTAGGCGCAATTTCCAAGGAAAAATGATATAAACCACCATGAGAAACTATCGCGCTTTATTTAACTTTCCCAAACTTCTGCATACCCTCAATATCTTCTGCAGCAAAACTCTGAGCTGCATCACAAGCCATGTTAGGGTCAGGCTGCTGGTTCAGACTGGTATTAGAAGAATGCAGGCTGGCCCTCCTCAGTGTTGTAAAAGAAGCCACACTTCTGGGGGATGGAGTAGCGTGGAGGCTTTCACAGGAAGAACCCGACCTCTGACGGGAAACAGGGAAAGGCTGTGTTATCAGTTCCACCAACAAATCCTCATGTTTCTTTGCTATTGTACTTCCTTAATTACCACTTTACTATCACATTAACAACTTGCTTATTCAAACCCAATTCTTTAACTTTAGGAAATATGAGAGACTTTTTATTTGGAAAACAAACTGTGTATTAACTAACAAGACACAGTTCAGAACATGACTGAATCATTTTCTGATAAGCAGGAACTATGCAGACTGCCTGGAAACAGAAAGACCCAGGTTTGAATCTTAGTTCCTTTACTCTGTAGGTGGAGACTCAAAATTTTGCAACATTCTATTTACCTCACTATTTAAGACTAAATTCCATCAAAGTAACCCTTGCCCCCAAACCCCCAAACCCTGAAAACTAATGATAAAAATGTTCTCAAGTTTTTATGGAGTGACCCATAGCTAGAAATAAAGCTGTTGGGACCAAATTCTAATGCACCTATTTTCAATCTTGGTTCCACATTATAACCATTTTATCTGACCATTCCTAGATTTTCTGATTTAATTGGTTGGAGGTACAGTCTGGGCCTGTCAGGCTATAGTTCATGGGGTCGCAACAGTTGGACACGACTTAGCAACAAAACCACCACCACCACAGTCTGGGCATTGGTACGTAAAAGCTCACCAGATGATTTTAGTTGGCAGCCAAGGCTAAGAATCATTCCTCTGTTCTAACAGAAGAAAAAACAGACGGTTTTTTGAAATTCACTGCAAAGAAGCATCTACTTTACCTGGTTAAAGTCTTTGCTATCTTGAGAAATCCCAGAGAAACTTGAAAACAAATCAAAATCTGGATGTGGTTCTAAGGGTTTAAATAGCTGGTGATGCAAATTTGGAAAACTGTGCTCCAATTCTGGAAAGTCAAAGTCAACTGTTGGAATTTAAGGGGAAAAAAAAAAAGACATTTATCTTAAAAGTAAAGCCTAGAAAAGTAGTACTAAGAACATATTCATAAAGGTTATTTTAAGGTAACTGCAACTCAACAAAATTACTTCTATTCCTCTCATTACCAGCAGATGCTTTCAAATTAAGCCCTATCATTATCATTATTTCTGATGCAAAAGGGGTTTCCAAATCCTTGACACATTTAAGTTTCCAAATGGGAAACTCAAAGTCTAGCCTCAAAGTCTCTATGGGGTTAATTAGGAATAAGATGCCATTAGGGTCACTGCTTTGCTACAATAAGCTTTGTTACTCTCAGATCACTTGGGGATCAATTACTTAAGAAAAGCTCACTGTACTGAGTGCTATCATGGGCCAGACACTGTACTTCATGTGTTTTATTTCACTTTATTATCTCCAACACCTCTTCTACAGAAGATGAAGAGTAAGCTGCCTGTGGTCTCAGGAAACAGTCACAGGGTCTATATAAGCCATACAGACCCTATGACTCGAGTTTACGTGCTCAATACAGGCAGTACTGCTTCCGCTGCTATAGGTAACTCTGCAAAGGTACAGGAAAACCTGCTCATCTCTTCTACATGGTCTTCAGTCTTATTTCAGAGCTCCTTTCTCACTCAGTGCCCTCCTCAGTGTTTTCCATGTTATAATTGCTACAGCAAGCCACCAAACACACAGCTCAAACAATCACTACTTCCAACTAAAAAGGATGATAGGTTAAAAAATGAAGAACACTTAGTTTACAGGCTTATTAAAAAAGTCTTACTTTTAAATAAAACTCACCCCGAAAGTCTGTGTTCTCAGCCATCAAATTTGCTTCAGTAATGTACCTGTCTCTCATCTGCTGAATGTGTGTCTGACCAGATGTCACTGTTTCCACTGCACATGGAAGAGGTTTACGGACATCCCGAGAGTCCTGTCTTTGATAAGTATCTTGTGTTGAAGGAACCCTAGAACTTAAAACATTTGTTTCCTCTCCTTTACTGGCAGGAGGTTCTTGTTCCCTATGGTCCACATGCTCTGGGACTGACTCTGAAAATGGGGTTTAATGAAAATACTTAATGGCTGCGTACTTCCTTTGAGACAGATTTTAGCAGACAGACATAGCAACATACATTGATAAGCAATCAGTACAACCAAGAAATGTGCTTGGTAGTTCCCACTGATATTAGCAGACCCTGCTCAATGTGTTACTGGAGATTGATAGAGCATCACAGTGACTTCCAAACATGTTTAGAATATCATACTGTCCAATATTCTAAAGGCATGATTACTTTACTTTTGAGACTTAAAGAACAATCCCTCTCAGCACATTCTGAAAAACAATGTTAGCTCTCATCACTGTACTCCAACTCAACTGGTGCTTGACTTTCAATTTGTTTATAAATGTTTTGATACTCGTACCTGGCTCTGTAAGGCTCAAATCTATGTTTTCGTAACTTAAAAAGCTCCCAGTGGAAACAGTTATTGAAGATAATGGCTCATGATAAACTTCTTGTGTTTCAGCCTAAAAATTAAGGAGAACATTAGGCCACTGTGTAGGAAGAAATAGCTAGAAAAAACCCAAACTGCCAACAGTAGAAGTTATTAATTCCGAGCTCAGATCAAGTGTAGAAACCTTCATAGTTATATAAAGTTCTGCAGTAAAAACTTTTCATCATTGCTCAGAACTGATCAGCCTTTCATACATGTACACCCACAACCAACTCTCATTACCCACCAATAAGCCCCTTGATTGTCCAGTCACCTTTACACACACACACACACACACACACACACACACACACACACCCCTTATTTTAAATTATTTTGCTTCTCAGAACTACAGAGATCATGCATCAGGTACACTGGGTGGTCTTCTGATGCTCAGATTTGGCTACTTTCATCACTGATCCACTTCAGTAAGAGCAGATCTCAGAGAACACAGATGAAGCCAAGCAGCTCTAATGATGCAGGGCACATCAAAACATTACCAACCTTAACATCTGACTTCACATTTGGATTCAGGTACATATGGCCTTCTCTCTCCACAGCGTAGCTTAATACTGCATGATTCTCAACCACAGCCTCCTTGGCTTTGACTAAAAGGAAGAGGGAGGAAGAAGGACTAGATTATGACAAATCAAATTCTCAGCACCAGAGGGCATAATTTCCTGCCTTCCTACAGTTCTCTCTTTTTGACTGAGAAGAAAAAACAATTCACGTTATTATTCATTAATATTTATAGTTAGCACATTATACTTTTTCATGGAAAACTGTAGTTGTCATTATTATTCTATGAATAAAAACCCTTTAGAAAAGAGCCAGTGTGATTCGAAATGCTTCTATCATCATTTTAAGTGAAGAAGCAAGAATATTCAATCATAAGTACAGTGTGATCTCAAAGTTGAGAAAAATGTACATAAAAAAGTGCAACCAGTGCTAGGACAAGGAGAAATCTGACTTCTTTATAACTTGCAGTGTTGTCTAAAATCACAGGCGCATGTACTGCTTTTACTATGAATTATCATTCCTAATTACATTTGACATACTAAAAACACATAGAAATTATACTATCTCACTATTAGTAATTTGGGTATTCTGAGTTAGTTTTTTTCTTACTCTCAATTGCCAGTATTTGTGAGAAAGCTGGCCAAAGCATATGTCATCTGTGGCTCTGAAACAGAATAAAATGAAAACTGTTCCACCAAATATAAAATAACATTTTCATCTCATTATCACCATGATATTAAGAGATCATGCTAATTAAATGTTTCTTAAGTGTTTATGTAAGAAATGTTTTCTAAGAGGTCACATATCCCAGGCACGTATGAATCTACGTATGTGTGTAGATATATATTCATAAAATGATATCTATATTATGGATAATTAAGTAAAACTACAGAAAATATATTTAAACATAATTTGTTTTTAGATACATTTTTTGACTCCTAGATGAATTAAAAATATTGTGACATAATTCAACCATTAAACTGTTACTTGGCCGCTTCTATATACACTAAGATTTTAAGTGAAGAAAGTAAGAAACTTAATAGTGAGTTATTTTTTTTTTAAGCAGCTTATCTCAAAAGCCAGTTTTGAGATAAGAAATTAGGGATTTTTCATTTCAGAATCACAATTCTTTTTAACTGTTATTATCTATAACAAACCAAAGATTCCCCCAGAGCAGGGGTTGGTCCAGGGTAGCATTTGGGTAGTGAATCCCAAAGAAAGGCAATCCCAAAGAATGCTCAAACTACCACACAATTGCACTCATCTCACATGCTAGTAAAGTAATGCTCAAAATTCTCCAAGCCAGGCTTCAGCAATACGTGAACCATGAACTTCTAGATGTTCAAGCTGGATTTAGAAAAGGCAGAGGAACCAGAGATCAAATTGCCAACATCCGATGGATCATCAAAAAGCAAGAGAGTTCCAGAAAAACATCTATTTCTGCTTTATTGACTATGTCAAAGCCTTTGACTGTGTGGATCACAATAAACTGTGGAAAATTCTGAAAGAGATGGGAATACCAGACCACCTGACCTGCCTCTTGAGAAATCTACATGCAGGTCAGGAAGCAACAGTTAGAACTGGACATGGAACAACAGACTGATTCCAAATAGGAAAAGGAGTATGTCAAGGCTGTATATTGTCACCCTGCTTATTTAGCTTATATGCAGAGTACATCATGAGAAACCCTGGGCTGGAAGAAGCACAAGCTGGAATCAAGATTGCTGGGAGAAATAACAATAACCTCAGATATGCAGATGACACCACCCTTATGGCAGAGAGTGAAGAGGAACTAAAAAGTCTCTTGATGAAAGTAAAAGAGGAAAGTGAAAAAGTTGGCTCAAAGTTCAACATTCAGAAAACTAAGATCATGGCATCTGGTCCCATCACTTCATGGCAAATAGACGGGCAAAGAGTGGAAATAGTGTCAGACTTTATTTTTTGGGCTCCAAAATCACTGCAGATGGTGACTGCAGCCATGAAATTAAAAGATGCTTACTCCTTGGAAGGAAAGTTATGACAAATCTAGATAGCACATTAAAAAAGCAGAGACATTACTTTGCCAACAAAGGTCCATCTAGTCAAGGCTATGGTTTTTCCAGTGGTCATGTATGGATGTGAGAGTTGGACTGTGAAGAAAGCTGAGTGCCGAAAAATTGATGCTTCTCAACTGTGGTGTTGAAGAAGACTCTTGAGAGTCCCCTGGACTGCAAGGAGATCCAACCAGTCCATCCTAGAGGAGATCAGTCCTGGGTGTCCACTGGAAGGACTGACGCTGAAGCTGAAACTCCAATACTTTGGCCACCTCATGCTAAGAGTTGACTCATTGGACAAGACCCTGATGCTGGGAGGGATTGGGGGCAGGAGGAGAAGGGGACAACAGATGGCTGGATGGCATTCCTGACTCAATGGACATGAGTTTGAGTAAACTCCAGGAGCTGGTGATGGACAGGGAGGCCTGGCGTGCTGTGATTCATGGGGTCACAAAGAGTCGTACACAACTGAGTGACTGAACTGAACTGAACTGAAGAATTGAAAAATAAAAATGAGAGAGAGAAGCAAGGTCGAGTTAGTTACGATGTTGAAGAATTCAATGGATAGGTCCCTGAAAGTAATTGGAAGAGAAGTATCACTGGTTTGAAAACAGCACACTGATTATAGGGATACAGTGGGAGGTTCCTAAAAAGGGGTTACATCATTAAAGCAGTGCCTTAAAGACAGTAATCTGCCCATACTGCTACTGGAAGGCAACATTTTCTGCTTTCCTGAGAAGCAAAGCACCATTTCCTGCTTTCCTACAAAAGCAAAGGGTACAGAGTACAAAGCTAGGGAATACCACCTAAAAAGCTGAGAAACCAAGGTGAGGTGATGACCTGATCAAGCGGTAGAGAGGGAGAAGACAGTAACAACACTAAGACCCTCCCTTCCAAGGTAGAAACAATACCACTCCAGGATGATTGTGAGAAAGAGACAAGCAGCCTCTGACAGCCAGGAGCAAACCTGGCACTATTGGCTATGCCTTGGAGTTCTCCTGGTAACAATACTGGAGAAGGCCACTCTGTGACTATGATGGGTCAAAACAAAAATCAGACCATCAGTTCTCATGTCTGAACAGAGACAAAACCATGAATACTGTCAAACCACAAAAAAAACCATCTCCTTATCCTGGCTGACATGAGTGACTGCTGCTTAACCAATTACAGCTTTACTTAGCCTAACTCCATTATTCCTACCTCCTAGATAAGAATTTTGTGGGTATCCAATAATAGAATCACACTTGCTTCCTGGTAATATCCAATACGAATAAGCAAAGCCCTATTTTCCTTGAACCCTCCCCAAAATTACCTAATAAAAGCCCAAGTCTTACAGTAAGTCCTTTCTGATACTCTCTCACTAACTCACTTTTGGTTCCCCTTGGTGTGCATGCTCTCTCACTGTAGCAAGTCAAAGCACACAGCTTTCTTGTGTAGAGGTGTGTTCTCTGGTAGTCTCTGGCTAGAGGACATTGACAGGTAGAATAAAAAGGAATGCAAGTATTCACTGAGGGAGTGGAAGTCACTCAGTCATGTCCGACTCTGCGATCTAATGGACTATATATACAGTCCATGGAATTCTCCAGGCCAGAATACTGCAGTGGGTAGCCTTTCTCCAGGGGATCTTCCCAACCCAGGGACTGAACCCAAGTCTCCCACATTGCAGGCAGATTCTTTACCAGCTGAGCCACCAAGGAAGCAAAGAATACCGGAGTGGGTAGCCTTCCCTTCTCCAGCCGATCTTCCCGACCCAGGAATCAAACCTGGGTCTCCTGCATTGCAGGTGGATTCTTTACCAATTGAGTTATCAGGGAAGCCTTTAAGTATTCACTGGCTAAATCTAAAAAAAAATGGTAATAGTTTTACTTTAAAATTTCAAAAACTATAATTCAGTGGAAATTGTATCTGTAGTTATTTCCATCTCCAATTTAAAAAGGAGATGCTGAAGTCAATTTCTCTATAAACTCCCGTGTAGAAAACAGGTCTCGCTCTTCTCTCATTCTACTAAACACTACGTACAACTAAGGCAATAGTTATCCAAGTGTAAGTGATAGCTAAAATAAGAAGAAATCTGGTTAGCAAAAGGTAACTTTTAAAAAGATACTTTAGAAGTAATGAAGCAGTACTGGAACTATGCTTTGTAGAGTCAATATTATACATAAAATACAGCCTGTTATAAACATGCATAAATTCAAAAGCAAGAAAACTAACATCAGTTGTCTTTGCGTGGCAGATTTTAGTCATTTAAAGTTTTTTTCTTGTAACTTGTTAATACTTTCCAACATTTAAAACTAAACATAAAACAGCTCATTTAGAATGCCACAGATGTGAAATTACTTATTCTCTAAATAAACTTCACTTTCCTCATTCAACTTTTTGCATATGGAATATCGGCTTCTTATGGGAAAAAATTTTACAGTATGTAAACACAGAAAATAGAAAGTGAAACCCAATCTCTAACAAGGGTTAACCTGTACCAACATGTTGATTCTTATTTCAGACAGTTTTCAAATGCACGAACAGACTTTTCTCCTCTCATTTAACACTTTCACAAAACTGCAGTTTTACTGAAGTTATTTACCATTTTTCATTACAAGCAACACTACAATAATTATCTTCTGCCCACATACTCTTGGTGCACAGCAATTCCACTTTTGATTCCTTTCTCCCTCACCTGCTTTATCAGAGTCATCACCACAGATGTTCTCCTGGGCAACTGGGCGAAGATGACCAAATGGATCATGGTCCAGAGGGCTCCCAAGAAAACTTTGTTCTCGGCTTATTGAGACCCTCAGGGGGTCTCTGTCTTGACAAAAATCAGGTTTACCTGGGAGGAAAAAAAATTGACATACTGGATTTCCACTGATGTTTCTACTTGAAACTAAAAAGGATAAAAATCTAAACTCTTAAAGATTTGATCAATGTATCAAGAAAAAGTAGCTGCTTAACTTTCACACAGCCTTTACACTGTTTTACTTCAATTTTACTAAGCTTTTAATATGCCTGGAGAACTTACCATTAATATTGTAAGGTATAATACGTATTCATAATGTAAAATTCAAAAACAGTCACAGCTAATCTGTGATATAAGGGACAAATTCAGGTGTTTACCCTGGGGAGAGGAGGAATAAGAGTTAATATCAAGGGTACAAAGGAAGAGTTTATGGAGTTCTCTAACATTCCAATTCCTGAGCTGGATGGTGTCTACCTGATGGTGATTTTCAAAGTACTTATTTCTGTAAGTAAAATAATACTTATGATTGAAATAAACACTTATGAAACAAAGGAATGGGAGACACTCAGAAGTAGAAGCTAATTTACTGGGGGCAACTCCAGAAAAACTTGAGAATTAACAGGCAAGATGTATTACAAAATGAAGGTGTGTATTAGGGAACTGAAAACAGGTAGAAGGTTTCAAAACATGTACTTGGAAAAGAGCCCTCCCATCACTTGAGATTCCTGTCTCTCAACATCATCCCCCAGAGAAGACGAAAGGTTTATTCTCTGGAGAAATGGAATCCTATACACTGTGATCAAATTTATCACAGACTCTCAAACTGGAAAAATGTCAAAGGGTCACCTTCTAAGGGGAAAAGCACCACAGCTGACAGGATTCAAGCCTGTGTGGGGAGACCCCAATGGATTTCCAGTCTATCCTCTTAGCCGTGTGGCCGCAGCTCCACTCTGAAATCAGAGGCATCAGGCACAGAATGGGGCAAGGGTGGAGGGAAGAAAAGGAACGGCATAAAGAAATCAGGGGTATTGAAAGAAAGTCTACATCCTCTACTCAGGTCCCTCAGGTCTGCCTCCATAGCACCAACAGCCAGGCTTGTATCAAAGCTGGAGGATCTTTCTTTGAAGAAACTTAACTGTAAATTGCTCAGGGAAAAGAACCACAGGTACTAAGTTGACAGTCCTCAATGAAAAATCACCTTTTCCAATGAAATCCAGAAGTAAATAAGGTCCCCATCTATAGAATTTCCAATTAGCCAGTCAGTGTTCCACTGAAATATGCAAGATTTTATATTTTAAAAATTCTAAAATTTCACACAGAAGAAAAAAAACAAGGAAGGACTTAGAAAGAATACAGGAACCTAAACTAACAAAAACCTATAAATATTCAGTGTAGGTAGTATCTTGCATCCATGAAACAAGAGCAAGATGCTATGAAAAGAAACAATCAGAAAAGAGGACAAGCTTTTAGAAACCATACTTTGAGAGCTAAAATAAAAATTTCTAAGAAATGTTAGAAGAAAAAGCTGAGAAAATGATCCTAGAAGGTAAAGCCAAAAGAAATAAACTACAGAGAAGAAATATAGCTCAAATTTTCTCAACTTTATCATCACCCACCTAAGGAGCCTTTTAAAGACTTTTTCCCTAATGGCTTCCCAACTCTATGAAATTTAATAACTATATATATCCTGTATATCTTTTTTTGGGGTGGGGGGAGAGTAAGCATTTGGAAACTTTAATACCAGTGTAACATTGCTTTGACATTCAACTGCATGGTCTGTAACTTAACAAAATATTGGTCTGAAAGGACTGGAGAATACCCTGGTCCTTCAAATACAGTTTCAGAAGCTCTGTTTTCAAAGACAAGGGATAGTATTCACAAAGTAGGAAACTACAAAAGGTGACAAATATTAAAATGAAACTATTTTTACAAATGCATGGATTATCTACAAATAAAAGTAGAAATATCTTAACCAAAAAAAAAGATTAAATAATTATACCATATATCATTCTATGTATATTTGTGCTTTGATACATAAAAAGTAAGACGTTTTCATCTCCCCCAAAACCAATTTTCACCCCTTTTGGAGGCAATAATAGCCTTGTCAAGAACGTATCATTCATCTCAATGGTGAAAAACTGAAAGCATTCCCCCTAAGATCAGGAACAAGAAAAGGGTGCCCACTTTCCCCACTATCACTCAACATAGTTCTGGAAGTCCTAGCTACAGCAATCAGAAAAGAAAAAGAAATAAAATGAATCCAGATCAGAAAAGAAGTAGTAAAGTTCTCAGTCTGCATATGACTTGATACTGTACATAGAAAACCCTAAAGATATTATCAGAAAATTACTAGAGCTAATCAGTGAATTTAGCAAAGTTGCACGATACAAAATCAATACATAGAAATCACTTGCATTTCTATATACTAACAATGAAAAATCAGAAAGAGAAACTATGGAATCAATCCCATTCACCACTGCAACAAAAAGAATTAAATATCTAGGAATAAACTTACATAAGGAGACAAAAGAACTGTACACAGAAAAGTATAAGACACTAATGAAAGACTTCAAAGATGACATAAACAGATGGAGAGATATTCCATGATCCTGGGTAGGAAGAAACAATGTTGTGAAAATTATTATACTACCAAACACAATCTACAGATTCAATGCACTCCCTATCAAATTACCAATGGCACTTTCCACAGAACTAGAACAGAAAATTTCACAATTCATATGGAAACAAAAGACCCTGAAGAGCCAAAGCAATCTTGAGAAAGAAGAGTGGAACTGGAGGAATCAGCCTTTCTGACCTCAGGTTACACTACAAAGCTACAGTCATCAAGACAGCGTGGTACCAGCACAAAAACAGAAATACAGACCAACGGAGCAAGAAGAAAGCCCAGAAATAAACCAATGCACCTATGGATACCTTATATCTGACAAAGGAGGCAAGAATATACAATGGGGCAAAGACAGCCTTTTCAATAAATGGTGCCGGGAAAACTGGACAGCTACATATAAAAGAATGAAATTAGGACACTTCCTAACACCATACACAAAGATAAACTCAAAATGGATTAAAGACCTAAATGTAAGACCAGAAACTGTAAAACTCTTACAGAAAACATGGGTAGAACACATGATGACATAAATCAAAGCAAGATCCTCTATGACCCACCCATCTCCTAAAGTAATGGAAATAAAAACAAAATTAAACAAGTGGGACTTGATTAAACTTAAAGCTTTTGCACAGCAAAGGAAACTATAGGCAAGGTGAAAAGACAACCCTGAGAATAGGAGAAAATAACAGCAAATGAAACAACTGACAAAGGATTAATTTCCAAAATATATAAGCAGCTCATACAACTCACTACCAGAAAAACAAATAACCCAATCAAAAAGTGGGAAAAAGACCTAAACAGAAATTTCTCCAAAACAGACATACAGATGGCTAACACACACATGAAAAGATGCTCAACATCACTCATTATTAGAGAAATGCAAATCAAAATGACAACAAAATATCACCTCACACCAGTCAGAATGGCCACTGTCAAAAAGTCTACAAACAATAAATGCTGGAGAGGGTGTGGAGAAAAGGGAACGCTCTTGTACTGTTGGTGGGGATTAAATTGATACAGCCATTATGGAAGACAGTATGGAGATTCCTTAAAAAAACCAGGAATAAAACCACTAATGACCCAGCAATCCCACTCCTAGGCATATACCCTGAGGAAACCGAAATTGAAAAAGACAAATGTATCCCATTTTTCACTGCAGCACTATTTACAATAGCTAGAACATGGAAGCAACCTAGATGTCTGTTGACAGATGAATGGATAAAGAAGTTGTGGTACACATACACAATGGAATATTACTCAGCCATAAAAAGGAATGCCTTTGGGTCAGTTCTAATGAGATGGATGAACCTAGAACCTATTATACAGAGTGAAGTAAGTCAGAAAGAGAAAGATAAATATCATATTCTAACGCATATATATGGAATCAAGAAAAATGGTACTGAAGAATTTACTTATAGGACAGCAATGGAGAAACAGACATAGAGAACAGACTTATGGACATGGGAAGAAGGGAGGAGAGGGTGAGATGTATGCAAAGAGAAATATGGAAACTTACATTATCATATGTGGGATGGATGGCCAATGGGAATTTGCTGTATGGCTAAGAAACTCAAACAGGGGCTTTGTGTCAACCTGGAGGCATGGGATGTGGGGGGAGGTTGGGGGGGGACATTCAGGGGGGAGAGGATATGTGTGCCTATGGCTGACTCAGGTTGAGGTTTGACAGAAAACAACAAAATTCTCTAAAGCAATTATCCTTCAATTAAAAAAAAAAGAATGTATCATTCAATTTCCAACTAAAAGCTGTTCCCACAAATAGAGAAAATGATGTGACCTCAAATTATTTTAGTGGTGTTTAGTATTTAGCTTAGTTTTTACTAAAATCCATTGCCAACTATAGGAGCAAATACAAGAAGAAGCACCAAGGAGGCTTGAAAAGTGACTGTGTTTGGCAAGTTAGGATTAAGGGGTGAGGGGTGTGTAGGGGCAAGAAGAAATGCTGTTTCATGCTGTAATCTTTTAGCACTATTTGCCTTTAATTATGTGATTAAATATTGCCCAAAGACGTGTGATAAAGGCTATGACGAAAACTCCCAAAGAGCACATGAGAAGGACACATGATAGTCCAGGCAAAGTTTATGCCACAAAGTGGCACCAAACTCAACCCTGAAGGGAGGGAGCAAGATCATGAAGGCCCTGATGGATGGCTAGGGACTTAAGACTTAGTTCAGACTTACCCTCCAGTCAAGGGGAAACTACCAAAGAGTTTTAAACACAGGGCAATAGAGGCAAATTACTCTGAGTACACAATGGAAAAATGAATGAAAGTAATGCTAGGCTAGAAACAGGGAGACATGGAGGTTTGCAGCAGTCTTTCAAGAAAGAAATGACAGCTTGAATTAAAAGAGTAGTAGTGGGAATGGAAACAAGTGAATTAACTAGAAATGGAAGTGGGACTGCAGACAGAGTCGATCAACTAGAACTGAAAAGAACTGGTAATCTGTTGGTTGCTGGAGAGGTATAGGCAAAGGAAACTGTCAAGACTTACATCCGAGTACTTGTCACTGAAAAAGGGCTAAAGGATAAGGAGGTGTAGGTGAGGGAATATACAGCTTTCCCTTCTAAGCAAGATGACATTTTTGAAATCTCAAACACAACTCATGAATTTATAGGAATCAATGGTGAGAAATTCCCAGTGCTCAATCCGAATCAGGGAAATCACTATTCCTAAATAGTTGTGTTTACCAAATACTGCAAAATGAAGCAAAGCTTCCAAAGCCTAGTAATAAACAGAATACTTACTTTATATTATAAGTTCCGTAAGACATAAGAAGAAAACAAAATGTGGAATGATTCAAGAGTTATTCAGAATTCTACCTTCTTAAACTCTTTTAGCCGGAAACAAAAGTACAATATTTTATGGCCTTAAGACCTAAATGGGCTTCCTTTGTGGCTCAGCTGGTAAAGAATCTGCCCGCAATGCAGGAGACCTGGGTTCGATCCCTGGGTTGGGAAGATCCCCTGGAGAAGGGAAAGGCTACCCACTCCAGTATTCTGGCCTGGAGAATCCCAGGGACTACACAGTCCATGGGGTTGCAAAGAGTTGCACACGACTGAGTGACTTTCACAAGACCTAAATAGCTAGTATCAATAGTAAACTTCCATGTACCTTTCTATTAACAAAGCTTATTTTCCCCCTTCAAAGAGTCTTCAAATTGATAAATTTGATCAATAAAACTATCTGGTTGAGTGTAAAATCTAAAAACAATTGTAAAACAAAAATAAAGCTTTTATTAAGGATCACCAGAAGAAATTTTTCTAGATAACTGGATCTCTGAAGAAGCACACAAAAGAAATATACATATTCTAACAGTTCTTAGAGTCAGGATTTTAAGCACCATAATTATCCTGTGAAAGATACAAGAAAAGAGCAGGATGGCATTACTGACTCGAGGGACCTGAGTTTGAGTAAGCTCTGGGAGTTGGTGATTAACAGGGAAGCCTGGCATGCTGCAGTCCATGCGGTTGCAAAGAGTTGGACATGACTGAGCTACTGAACTGAACTGCACAAATAAATTTTATCAATTGAATTGAAAAAAAAAACAAAAGAGCAGTGAAGGTACTGAGGTGAAAGAGCAGTACGGGAAAAGAGAGAGAGGGGAAAAAAACGAAAAAAGAGTTACATCCTAAAGAAACTGGTTGAGGAGGAACCAGAGGGAAGCAAGAATGTCAGAATAAGGAGAACAAAGAATTTTTGTCTACAATAAATTGCCTTCTCCCATATATAAAGAATTTAGTTACCTAATGATATATTTCTTAAGTCCACATTTTAAATACTGTTTATATAAACCACTTTTTCCCCTTCATGAGTACTCACAGTCTAGGTTTCTTCAACAGCCACAAAATATTTAGCATCCTGAAATAACTATAGAAAACTAGCAAACTATTAAAAAATCGTAATTTATCAAGCCCTCTCTTTACCTAGTAGAGAAGTTCTGCCACTTGTTGGTGACTCTACCTCTTGTATGGCACTAAGTTCATGTTGGTTCAAATCCAATCCACCTCTTACTCTTGCTACAGGTGGTTTTGAGGATTTCCTACTCAGTTCTTTGTCCTGACGCACACCTAACAAGTCAAAAGACAAAGTCAGGCACAATACAGATCTGTTAACACAACGAACTTCTTCAACGAGCAAGTACAGGAGGTGAAAGCAAAGAATCATCATCAGGATAATGAGTACAACAGAATATAATTATTAGTATCTTACCACTTTGCTTGGCATTACTACCTTCTGAAAGGAGCTGATGATCATCACAGTTGCTCCTGTCTGCAGGACCAATGTTTTCTTGATCATGGAGATGAGGAAGCCATTCTCTGAGCGTCTGGGTTTCAAAATCATCCTCAACTGTGGGCTTACTTTCCTGAAAAAGTAGATAGATGAGGGTGGGGATGACAAAGGATGAAGGATCATGTGAAGAAGTTATTAGATCTATATCTCCTTTCTTCAATTAGTACCTCAAGCAAACAAACAGCTCCAACCACATTAGTACAAATTTATCTACAGATTAAAAAATAATGAGAAGTACTTCTAATATTTGAAAGGGTAGTAATTCCACTGAAAAGAAAAATCAGTCACAGCCTTGAACCTCAAAAACAGCCTTCACTGCACCTTTCGAGATTAGATTTGAGTATCCCTAGACCTCACATTCTCATGAATTCAAACTTCTCCTGGGCATCAAAGGATCTGTAGAATTCTGTTCAGGCTAACTCATAAATTAGGAAACGGCCACACATTCATATATAGGGGGATACACTGTCTCCCATATAGAGAAACTATGAATAGAAACCAGAGTCCTCTCAACAATTCAGTCACAAGCAGCAGGTCCAAATGTCCATCAGCCTAAAATCACACCACTTTTATACCAGGTGTTAGTACTGTCACTTCAAGAAAAAGACGGTACTCATTTTGATTCTATACAAATGTCAACAAAGTGCTACAGAGAAAGCACGAAATCTGCTATCTGCCTAAGAGAAATTCTGCTAACTAGTTATTTTATAATTTAATCTTGTGGTAAGCTCAAAACTCTTTATAACAAAACTTCAAAACACAGCCTACATTTTTACTGATATTTTCCATTTGGTTGTATCAAACTACTGGCTGAAATTAGTTGGGCTTCAAATAACTATTAACCTCATAAACACCATGCAAGGTGGATGAATTTTTATTTTTTAATTCCCATGTTATTTAAGGTAAAAAATTAAAGCACAGCTAAGTTCAAACCACTTGTTCTCAATAACTAAGAACTTATTTCCACCTAGGAGTAAAACAAGTATTTAGTTTGGCTGAGTTACCTGAGTCATCGGGTTACTGGAGATGTTTAATTCTTAGATATTCAAGTTTAATACATACCTGGCTGTCTTTGAAGAAACCCTTCAGAGTCTCCTGATGTTTCTGTGTCTGCTGCTGCAAGGCTGTCTGTCTCTGTACAAGCAATACTTCTTGGGCTTTCTGACTAAAATGCAGAACTTCTTTTTGTAGCTCCAATTGCTTCTGAAGTCCCCAGTTATCTTGCTGAGCAAAGATGGGCTGTGAAAAACTCAAAATTCTATCTTGAAGCCTTGGGCTTACAGAAGCACTAGAGGGAACTGCACATTCAATCTTGGCTGAATACAATTCACAAATGTTTTGAGATTTTACCTCAGCAAAGGGGAGTGGAATAAACGAATGTTCTCTTTCCTTGGGTAAAAACAAAGAGGGAGAAGGCTGCCCAGAAGCATCACCTTCAATCGGCTTTATCTGATTGCCTCTAAGCCGTTCTTCCTGGGCTTTTTCACTAAAATGCAGCACTTCGCCCTGCAAGCCCAACTGTGTGGACACGTGGTCTTGCTGAGGCAGAATAGCCTGGGATAAATGCAAAGGCCTCTCCTGAGATCTCAGAATCTCAGGATGACTTGGGGAAACAGCAAGGTCACTTCTGGCAGGAAAAGACTTTGGCATTCCTTCAGAGTCAGCAACAGGCAGTGCTATGTGGGATAAGGATGAAGAGGCACTGGTCTGCTCAGGTGAGACCCCTTTGTCCAATTTACTTAGTGTTTGCAAAAGGAATTCTTCTTGGACTTCCCTCTGTATATCTAACTGCCGTTGATAGGCCTTTAAATCACCATGGTGAGGTTGGAGAAAATGCTCAGGTGACTTTCCCTCAAGTGTATATTGTCTGGGCAAAACCAACTCTTTTTGGATTTTCTCACTACATGGAAGGGGGTTGGTCTGGGCATACAAATGTTCTTGTTGAAATGTGACTGGATAATCTTGTTGAGGCAAAACAGGCTGTGGTAAACCTAAAAGTCTATCAGGCAACCTTGGTATCTCAGAATGACCCGAGGAGACTATATTATCACTCTTAGTTGAACAAGGTTCTTGGATTCCACCAGCGTCACTAGGAGATAATGAAGCAAAAGGAGGCTGCATGACTTGGGGTAGGAAGGAGGAGGGGCCAACCTGCTCGGGAGACACTCTTCCCTTCCACTGACCCTGCTTGTGCAAAAGAAATTCTTGTTGAGCTCCCTGTCTAGACTGAATGATGGCTTCCCTCTGTGTAGCTAACTGTTCTTGGAGTGACTTCAGGTTATCTTGCCGAGGCTGGATAAGCTGTGATAACTTCCAAAGTCTATCCTGCAACGCTGGGATCTGAAAACGGCTTGAAGGAGTTCTACTCTCACTCTCTGCTGAAAGAGGTTCCCGAGACTCAGCAGAAGGCAACGGAGTGAGAGACAGCTGCCCTAACTGGGGTGTGAACGAGGGGCAAGTCTGTTCAGAAGACACATTCCCTTGGGATCTCTGGCTGAATTGAAGGGCCTCCTCTTCTCTGTCTAACCGTTCTTGCTGTCCTTCCAAATTACCTTGCAGTGATTGTGTATGTCGTGAAAATCCCAGAAGTCTTTCCTGAGATCTTGGGATCTTCCAGTGGCTCAAGGGAACAGTACTGTCACTCCTGAATGACATGTATTCCTGGCATCTTTCAGATTCAGCTCCCTGAGACAGAGATAAAGAGGTGCCGGTCTGTTCAGAAGGGAAAATTTTTTCTAATTCACTCTGTTTGTGTACAAATTCCTGAGTTTCTTGCTTATCGCCAAGTATTACCCTCTGAAGGTGTGACTGATTGTGGAGTGCCATTAAATTTTCCTGCTGTGGCAGACTATACTGTGGAAAACTAAGAGACGCATCCTGAAATGCTGGCATTACCAAATTACTTGAGGGAATAACACTATCCCTCTCAGAGAAATAAAAGTTCTGAATTGTCCTAGGCTCAGTTTCAGCTGAAACTTGTGAAGCAAGTGAATGTTGAGTGACCACTGGCAGGAATGAAGAACTCATCTGCACAGACTTAGCGTCTTCCAAATCCCTTTGTTTACGTGAAAGTAATTCTGCTTGGGCTTCATGCCTGGCTTGGAGAGCATCCCTCTGTGTAATCAGCTGTTCTTGGAGCAACTTCAAACAATCATGCAAAGGTTGGAACTGTTGTGGTAAACCTAAAGACCCATCCTGAGATGCGGGCATTTCAGTCTGGATTGAGAGACGCTCCTTCTCAGTCTTAGATGAATACTGGTCCTGGATTTTTCCAGACTGAGGACCAGCAGAAGGCAGTGAAGTAAATGTATGCTGAGCTACTTGAGGTGGGAGAGAAGAGGACCCAGTCTGTTCAGCCCATACTCTCCCATCCAACTCATTCTGTTTATGCACACATAATACTTCCTGGGCTTCCCGCCTAGCCTGAAGGCTGTCTGTCTGCATTTTTAACTGTTCTTGAAAAAATTTTAAATTAAGCCTATCCTGAAGTTGTGGGACCCCAGGATGGCCTGAAGAAACTCCAGTCTCCTTCTTCGTTGGAGAAGATTCCTGGATTCTACTTGACTCAGCTTGGGCGGAAGGCAGTGAAGCAAACGAATTCAGAGGTACTAATGGAAGGAATATAGAAAGGCCAGTTTGCCCTTCCAACTCTTTCTGTTTACACAAAAGCAGTTGTTCCTGAGCTTCCTGTCTTGTCCGAAGAACTTCCTTCTGTAGGTCTAACTGTTCTTGGAGAGCCTTCAAATTACTCTGCTGGGCTATGATATTTTCTGAGAATGGCAAAGACTTATCCCGCATTTGGCCAGCTACAGAAACTACACCTTTGCTCGCAGTTGAAAAGCGTTGCTGGATTTCTCCAGACTCGACTTTAGTAGGCAGAGAAATAAAAGAATGCTCAGCTACCAATGGTAGGAATGAAGAAGGTTCAATTAACTTAGAAGACACACTTTTGTTGTTCTCTGAGAACACCTGCTGGGAGTCTAAACTTTGAAGAGCTGCTGCCCCAGATGTTTCAGCTCTTTCTCTAGCATCCTGCACTGTCAGTGGCTTATCATGGGATAAAGCCCTTGCAAGTGTTTGAGACTCTTTAGCAACCAATTTGTAGTCTCTCTGTTGTACTTCAGTCTGTGAGAGCTGCTTTCGGTGTTCTTGTGATTCCAAAGCTTGCTTGCCTAAAACATCTGAAGTGACTAATGCTTCAGTTGTTTCTACCAGTCTTTGTGGAAAGCAATTCTGTCTTGAAACCTGATAATCTTGCTCTAATCTGGAGACCTGTACAGGGGGTACAGGTTGTTTGTTAGGACTCAGCTTGGGTCTCTGACCTTGATCCTCCTGTTCTGATGGAACAGTGGGTCTTTCAGATGTTGGTGGTGGCACTGATGTAACAGAAGCAGGTATCATTGGGGTAGCTGACAGGGATGGGTACTTTCCTCTTAACATTGTCTGATATTCGAGTAATCGCTTCCTGGCTGTTTCAACAGACTGCTTGTGAAACCTACCCAAAACAAACAAACATTACTCTTTTTTGATGAAAACAGAAACAACCTACATTCTCAAGTATTTATACATTACATTCAATCTAGGAGTGGCCACAATCAAGGCAGAAATGGAACAATGCTATTAACATTGCCCTTTGAGAAATCTACATGCTGTAGTTCTAAAGGGAATCCTGGTAAGATCTTCATATAAACCAAATAATAAACCCTGAAAATGTAGCCACGCAGTATCACATAAGAACTGTACCCTAATTAATACCTGTTTTGCTGTAATAGCTGTTGTTGATAAATATGAATCATCTGTCTGTGCCTATCTTCATCAGAACGTATGGTGTATGATGCTGGAGCAGTGCTGACCTAGTAAAAGACAAGGCTACTAATCAAAAGGCAAATACAGAAACAGGTACTAAAGTATTTTACGTAAACTGAAGTTCTGTAATTGTAAAC
Organism: Odocoileus virginianus; assembly: GCF_023699985.2. NCBI lineage: Eukaryota > Metazoa > Chordata > Mammalia > Artiodactyla > Cervidae > Odocoileus > Odocoileus virginianus. Next base: position 591,068 of record NC_069701.1, read on the forward strand.
TTCCATATAGCCTTTTTTTTTAAATAAAAAACACTGGCACTTCCACTGTTGAGAAATGAAGTAATCTATCACTCTTGCTTAGTGTCAAGGAAGTTCAAGAGTTCAACATACATATTGCATACAACTCATGGTCATTGTATTAGCACTGTCTAGAAACTGAAAGATGAAAGTCATCAGGTTTGTATAAGCTTATTTATATATATATACATACACACATATATACATATATATCAATCAGGTTTGTATAAACATATATATATAATTTTAAAAGATAATCAAACACAAATTAGAAAGGCGTTTTACTTTTCTGAACACTAAGACTGACTGTTCTTATCCTCCAACAGTCTACATAGGAATGAGATTTCCTGCATCCTACCCCAGTCTGTTGAGTTTTTTTTCTTTTTTCTTCTTCCAGCTGAGCTCTGAAGCAATCCGTTTCTAATCTTAACTTCTGTTGTTCAATCTGTTCAAGTAATTCCAACTGTTTTTGCTTCTGTTCTTCTATTTCCATTATCTAAGTAACAAAAATACTACTGATCTATTAACAACAAACTCATACCAAAGTTTACATGCATTACACTGAAAAGTAATAGGTCTCATCCCCAAGAGTACCAATTCTCCAAGAAGAAAGTGGTGATATTTTATCTGTCACTGCCACTGCCAGAGGGAGGAAGGAAGCGAGACAGGGAAAGGGGAAAGGAGAGGGAGAGAAGTAAAAATAAACATGTTAACTATTTCTATTTCCTGAGAGCACAGGGAAACCTTGATCACCACTGAAGCACCACCTCCAGAGAAGTAGCAAATTCTCTGTTCACATCTTTAGCTCTACCTTGTTCTCAGTAAGGATAATGCCTAAGAAATTAAATATCAAGACCTCTCACAACACTTTGATTTCTTAGGCATACTCGTAAAAGGGTGCAGTTATCTAGAAGCTAAGTAACAGTAGAGTGAGCAACATTCGGTCTTTACCGTCAGGCATGAAACAGATGGGAAGACAATGGCAGAGGGATGATAAACTCTAAAATTATACCAACACACACATACAAGTCCAAGAAATAAAAACATCTATGTTAAAGTAACTATGATTCATGAGGACAAGGACTAGTCTAACTGGTTGCCTGCTAAATCCAATACCTTCTAGTCCTTTAAACATACATAAGAAACAAGGAATAAACAGAAAAGGGAATCTATGTGAAGCTTTATTAAGTGGCACACTTCTGCTAGAAATAATGATCTAATTTTCAAAATTAAAAATGTCTCTATCTGATACTACCTATTCCTCATCAAGCAAGAGTGACTATAGCTGAGTTCCTGTCTTTACCTTCCTTCAAAATGGTAGTCACTAGCTACATGTGACTATTAAAACTTAGAGCAATCCAAAACAAAATTTAAATTTCAGTTTTTCATTTGCACTACTCATATTCAACAGACCACGTAGCTAACAGTTATCATACTTGACACAGATATGGAAAATTTCCATTACTGTAGAAAAATCTATTAGACAACAGTGCTTTACAACACAGATTAGAAAGCATTTATCTGAGAAAAAACAATGGCTCTTAAGATTATCAACCCTCAGATGTATTTTTATAAAAGCTATGACTATAAACTGATTGGCTTAGTAACAATTAGTCTCTATCAAGTTAATTTGTATTAAGAAAAATTTTTCATTAAAGTAGAAGGGTCCAATATTATAGAAGCTGAATTTAAAATTTTTCTTTGAAATACAGCCTTTCAAAAAAACGGTTGGGATCACAAAGTCCAAATGTTTTAACACTATGACATGGACTCATTTATTCAACAAATATTTATTGAGTACTTACCATGTATAAGGCATTGTACAAGAAACTATGTAGGGTAAATTGACTTTTTAAAAAAGACAATCTTTGCCTTTATCAAATCAATGTGTAAGGTAGAAGAACAGTATCAAAAGTAGCCAGATTTTAAGACAAATCTCATTGGTCAAACAAAACTACAGTACCCAGGGGAAGAAACCTTTAAAAATAAAAATTTCAAATTACCTGTTTCTGCCTTGCTGCCATTCTAATTCTGACTGCTTCTTCTTGAGGATGAAGTAGAACTGAACTCGGAGCTACAGCTATAATAGGCTGAGTGGTTTTCATTTCTAAGAGAATTCCCAAAGCAAAAATTAGTTTCACTAATTTAGAATTTAATACAACTGTAATGTCCTTTGTTAATTTATTACATGTAATTTTATTAGGAAAAAGATGTGACGAATTAAGTTCGTTTAAGAATGTGAAAAAAGAAATACCTTGTTCCTTTTCAGAGTCTGTACTAAAGGAAGGTGGTTTATCTTCACTAGTAAGTGGTCCAGAGTCAACTGTTAGCATGTCACTTTCAACAACTGTAACAGATATATTAACATATTATCACTGTCAAAATTAAATCTGAACACTGTAACAAAAATCTACATTCAGATTATCACTGGTCCACATGTCTTATTTAGTTAAGATCCAGCCACCTTCCAGATGATTACATATTTTATCTGATAAGCTCAAGTCTAACACAAAAAGAAAATAAAGAAGATACAAGTAGACAGACTAAAATTGTAAACAAAAAGGAAAAGATGAAAGACAACTGACTTAAAAGACAGGCTTACAGTTTCAAACACAATGGGAAAGCATAAAAAGAATAGAGGAAGTAAGGCACCAAAGTGTAAAAAGAAAAATTTTAATGTATCTTCAACACACTTATATTTTAGGATTTTTATTATTTATGAAACCAGAGCAGAAAAAGTTAAGTTAAAGCAGTATACGTTGATCATATCAGGGTAGCCAGAAACTCTGCAGAGAGTATCACCCACTCATTCATGGAGCACCTACATATGCGCTGCATGCACATGTACCACAGTCAGGAAGGAAAGACCTCAAAGTGGGTTTTTGGGGCAGGTGGGAGCAGAACGTTATATAATCATCTTAGAAAAAAATTATAAAATTAGAAACAGTGCTAAGTACTATATAAGAAAAAAAAAAGAGGGCTTATACAAGAGAGTATTTCAGACAAATCTGGATTAGATTAGGAGCTCAGATGAGACTTCCCTGAGGAAATGGCACTTAAGTGGACATTTGAAAGGTAAGGAAGAATCAACCAGGTAAAGAGTGTGGGGATGGACAGGAGACCTTTCCAAACAGGGCAGCAGGCATTAAAAACCCCGTGAGGATTAAAAAAAAAAAAACTTGGTTCAAACAAGAGGAAGAATGCAGTCAAATGAGGCTAGAGAAAGATTATTACCCACGGCCTTTTCCAACATTACTTGGTTATGGATTAAAGATGAAAGTATCACCTTGTAGTAAGTGCCAATACCATATTCTCTTACTTCTCACTCCTTTTTACTGCTTGCCCCTTCTCTAGCCATCTTCTATATGCCTGAGTTCCTCAGATGTCTTATAAGCCCTTTTCTCACCGAATTCTTTCCACTAAGAGTTCTTCCATGCCCATGTGCTTGAATATCATATGTCTGACTTCCAAACTTGTCTCTCTCTGCTTTAAGCAGGTCAATTAAGTCAATAAATATAAACTGAGCACCTTTTATGTACAAGGCACTAGTCTAGACTCTGGGGATAGAGCAATGAACAAAATTAAGTCCTACATTCCAGGACTGGAGGATGAGCAAGGTGGAGATGGGTAGGTGTCAAGACAAAAAGCAAATGAGCAAGAAAGAAAATTATAGTCCATCAGATGCTAAGAGCCATGGAGCAGAAGAGACAGGAAGTGAGGATTTTGGGGCTGGGGGAAGGTATAGGAGTTTGACATTTTATATAGAGTGGTTGAGAAGGTTTTATTGAGAAAGTGGTATCTAGCAAGTATTTGAAAGAAGTGACAAGAGTGAGCCATAAAAATACCCAAAGAGCATCCCCCTCCCCACCCAAAACCTGCACTTGCAAAGACCATATGATTTGTATTTGCTGTGTTGGAAAATTAGCCAGAAGCCAGTGCCTATGGTGCAGTGGTTGGGGAAAATATGAAGTCAGAGACAGAGTAAGGGAAATGAGGGGAGGGGTGTGTGGGGAGATCTGATGCCACTGTAAAAAAAACAGTTTCCCTGAAGGAAATGGGTAGTTATTGGAGAGCCTCCCCCAAAGGAATGACGCAGCTGACATGTTTTAACAGGATGACTCTGGAAAAAGATTACTACAGGAAGGTGCAAAAGCTATGGATAGAAGACCAGAGAGGAGGTTAGTATAGGCAAGAATCTACACTAGAGAATGAAAATTACTTACACAAGGATGGTAGCTGTAAGAAATGGCTAGACTCTGGATATATTCTGAGCATAGGATCAACAGGTTTGATGATGATTTGGATGTAGAATACAGAAGAGACGAACCAGAATAACAAGCTTTTTGGCTTAAGCAAGAGAATTTTTTGCCACTTACTGAAAAATATGATCATAGGAAAAGTAGGTATAGGGCAGGAGGGGATATCAAAAACTTAGTTCTGGAGAAGTTTAAGATGTGATTCGATACACGAGTGTGTGTTAACTGTTTAGTTGTATCTGACTCTTTGGACCCCATGGGCTGTAGCCTGCCAGGTTCCTGTGTCCACGGAATTCTCCAGGCTAGAATACAGGAGTGGGTTGCCATTTCCTTCTCCAGGGGATCTTCCTGACCCAAGGATTGAACCTGAGTCTCCTGCATTGCAGGTGGATCTTCACCATCTGAGCCACCAAGGAAAAATATCAAATAGACATTTAAATAAAGAAGTGAAGTTCAATGAAGAGGCCAAGTCTGGAAAGACACACCTGGAAGTCACTGGCGTACAGACTGTAACATAAAGTCCTCACACTGGAGACCAACTAGGGAGTATCAATACAAAGAGATTGTGAGAATCAAGTTCTGGGGGCAATAACTAGTGGTTGTTGAGATGAGAATAATTAGCAAAAAAAACCATGATGGAGGAGTCAGCGAGGTAAGAAAACCAAGAAAGGGAAGTGTCAAAAGGTCAAGTGAAGAAAGTATTTTCAGAAGGATTCCTGTTGTACTTAGGATCAAATCGAAGACTTAAACAGCAACTACAAGCCACTTCTTTCAGAAGGCTGGCAGCAAAACATTTCCACATAAATCCAATTACTTTGTTTAAAAAAAATATAGAAGATAAAACTCAAAGAAAAAAAGCAAAGCAAAGAAGAGCTATATCATGATTCTTGTTTGCTAGTATGTAATTCAAGGAAATACTACTGGTTTGACTTTAGTAACTTCTGGAAATATATTTAAATAGTCCTATCTACCAAAATTTTTGCTAAAAAATTAACAAGGAATCAAATCTCTGGTGGGAAAGTAAAATAAACACACAATACTGTACATTCAAAAGCTGTTAATGTGTTCATATCCTTTGATTCAGGAATTCTTTTCCTTTGTTCCTATGGAAATAGGTTTCTAACGCTCACTGCCTATAAGTGGCAGCATTATGGGCTTTGAAACATTTTCTTCCTTTTGACCTCTGTTCTTTGATTTTTCAGAAATGAGCCTATCTTTGAACAACTTAGAAAGGGTTTATGTACTATAATGTGAGACTGGAGAAAACTACCTTGTTCCTGCCCAGAGGATAATGTTCTGTCTTCACTCACAGTTGCTCCTGATTCAACTGTCAGGGCTTTACTTTCAGCTTCACTGACAGTAGTAATCATTTCACTTTCCTCTTCAGACATGGATTTAATTGTCCAGAGAGATTTCTGGCTTCGGATCTTACTTAATAATTTTTTAAAAAGAATTTTTGAAGGAATCTGGTGGGTCTTCACTGCCGAAGGAACTAAAAGAAAAGAAAAGGAAATAAAATTTGTTCAGCAACTACTACAAATAAGGTAAATTATTCTATCTTTACACTTACCACAACCACCACTGGTTAAAACAAAAGTACAACTGTATTTTCCTCAGAATTTACAATTTAACACAATTTTGTAATGAGGTATAATTTTTTTCATCTTAAATTTAAATAAGGACAGCAAAATTCAATTACAGCGGACCCGTGAACATGTCTTTGAATTGCACGCGCACGCATGCTGGGTCACGGCAGTCGTGTCTGACCCTTTGCGACCTTATGGACTGTACCCACCAGGCCCTTCTGCCCACGGGATCTTCCAGGCAAGAACAGTGGAGTTGGACACCATGTTCTAAGGGATCCTCCTCAACTCAGGGAGCGAACCCACATCTGTTTCATCTCCTGCACTAACAGGTAGATTTTTAACCACTAGCACCACCTGGGGTCCACTTATTTGCAGATTATTTTCAAATAAATATGTTATCACAGGACTACACGATCCAGGCTTGGTTGAATCTGCAGATACAGAACACTGGATACTGAGGCCCAAGTTACATGTAGAGTTTGGACTGTATGGAGGATTGGCACCCCTAACGCCTTGTTCATGGGTCAACTGTATTTTTCAACAATCGGCATGCAGCAAGCTTACAAATGTATCAGGAAGATGCTTATTCCACTTGCTAAATGATGACAGAATGTGTACCTCTTAATCTGTGGTTAAGACCAGCATTCAATATATGTGCTATAAGGTTTGCAAGAAAATAAAAGATTCTGCAGAGGCCAGAAATGAAGTTTAAAGGGGAATTCATAGCAATTGAGCCCTGAACCCATTTTTCTGAAATTTATGCCAAATCATAGTAACCTTATACTTTGTTCGGACAGCAGTGTGAACACAGGCAACAGGGATAATGCCTACAGCCCTACCCCAAGGAGTCTCAGAGGAGATCCACATAAAATGGGAACCCCCAAGGACTACCTATCCACAGTGTCTGGTGAAGATGAAAAGAAAGTCTGAGTGGTTTTGAACAAAGGCAATACTCATAGGAATGGGGAGAAAAGAAGTCAAAAGGAAGAAGACTTGGTCTCTAAGGAGATGTGTAGTAAGAGACACCTTTTTGTCTTTTCAGAGGTATTGATGCCTCTCATAGCTTCGGCTTGGATTACTGCAGACTGTGGCATCATCATTAACATGAGGAAGACAGAAGGACAAGGTAGAAGATGAAAAATGTACTGTTAGACACTGTCAAGTGAAAAAATTCAGAAGGTGGAGACAGAGATGAAGTTTAGAAGAAACCTAAGTTTGTGCTGTTCATCACTACACATCAAGTGCCTAGAAGCACAGTAGGATGCACAGTAGAAGCACAAAGTCTAAAAAACAAAAACAAAAAAATGCTGACCTTTCAAATGAATTCAAAGTTGATCAAATAACCTAAGTAACCTAAAAAATTTTCATATATAAAAAACATCCCTCCTACGTATATGAAAAGGATCTTTAGTGATGAAAATCTGAAGTTTCCTCCCCTCATCACTCCCATTAGTATTAGGCACTGTTTGTGGTTAAATTAGACCAGTCTTTTCTAAATGCTGGCAAAAGATTAACTTTTTTTTCCTATAAAATAAAGCAATATTCAGGTCAGAAGTTTTTACCGTCTGCTTCACTAGAATGGACTGTTTCAGCTTCTGTCATTGGAATGTTTTCAGTCTCCCCTAAACTTTCGTGTTCCATTGAGAGGTCCAGTTCTTCATCTTGGATCTGATCAATCACAGCAGGCAGAGGCTCTGGTTCAAGGTGCAAAATCAGGTTTCCTTTCACCTCTCAATAAAGAAATACACAAACATGTTTCCATTCCAAAATGAGTAACAAGAACTTGTGCATAAAATTTTAAAGATCATCACAGTTTCAAGTCTAAAATATGAGCCCCTCTTTCAAATGAAAACTCCTTTCAAAACTAAAACTGCTTCATCAAGACAAATGTATTTTCCCACAAAAACATTTAATAAGTAACGTTTTAATGACATTTAATAACATTTCAAAGTAAACTTTGAAAGTTTACTGAAAATATCTTACTCCTGTCGGCATTGTACATGTCTTCAAAGGCAAATTCTAGCTCTCTCTGCCAATCCTCTTTCATTTCACTGCGTTTGTATGGAAGTTCCACTAGTTGTGGTGGCATCCGTGCTACCATCAGTCTCCTGCGTGCCAGGTCCTCGTGCTGGAGCTGCTGGAGTTCTTTCATTAGTTTCTCTTGATTCTTCAAGAATAAAGAGAAATAATTAACAACTGAGTCACACACTTTGGATAATAACATTCATAGTGAGGAAATCATGAAGGAAATTAAAAGTGGAGAAATCATGAAGATAGGGGCTGTAGTTCCATCCCCTCCTTTACCATTTGATCAAATGCCACAAGACACTACGAGTTGGCCCTCCACATCCGCAGATTCAACTAACTATGGACAGTGAAGCACCACAGTGTGTAAGCTGACCCACACACTTCAAGGGTCAACTGTATTATGCTGGCAAGTAATACGAGAAGATGGTTTTAGTTAGGCCACGAAGCTTCAAATGTGTCTGTCAGGTCTCCTTCCTCAGGACAGTCACAGAGCTACACTCCAATTAAGGTGCCACTGCTCCTGCAATATACTTCGTTTCAGTTCTCCACGCTGCCAGCAGCAGACACCATTCTCGAGTGAGCACCAAGACTCATGGTGACTGTGGCTTAACAAGTATTTCCTGTTACTCCACACTATGCTTGTGAGTAAACAGCGAAGTAGTGAAGGAGAGAGGAAAACCCTGGGAAGATTGACCATGGAGTCTACTTTCTTCACCACTAAACACTACTAATTTATGCAAGAATGTGCTCAGTTTATATTACTTTCCATGTTTTTTTCCCTGTAGGTTTAAAACTTAGATGAAATTCATCTTTTAGCTTTTGTAAACTAGGGGTAAGTTATGATTATCATGATGATCATAACTGACTGTAGTCTCTCTTCATGGAATTTCCCAGGCAGGATTACTGGAGTGGGTAGCCATTCCCTTCTGCAGAAGATCTTTCTGACTCAGGGATCCAACCCAGGTCTTCGGCACTGCAGACAGATTCTTTCCTGTCTGAGCCAACAGGGAAGGCCCAGAGATAAAAACTAAAAATTTAAGGGAGGAGGTCATAATTCAGTTCAAATTATACAAACTTTAAGACATCTAATTTTGTGGCATCTAATTACCATAGAAGTGCATTAAAAACTCATTCTTCAGATAAATGTTTAAAAATCCAAACATATTAGTCAAATTCAGAAAAAAAAAAAAGACTTCTAAGAAGAGGAATTGTTTCTATGCTGTTTCAAGAATAAACACTGAACAATACGCATGACAGATGCAATGCTGTAACTACAAAGCCAGTTTTCACCATACATATTTTATAGCTCCGCAACGAAGTTCAATGTTTCTTGACAGCAAAGATTATGACTATTTTTGAATCAACATTCTGCAAAGGCAACAAGTCCTTTGCTTGGTAAATATTTAATGATTTGAATCTGAAAATCCACAGAGCACAAATGTAATTCAAATAACTAAATTAGAAAAGTGATTAATTTCTTCTTGGTCTATTTTTAAACTGATTAATACATTAAACTTTTAATATATCCATTAGTACAAGTTTTAGAAGAAAAATTAGAACAGTTTCACCCAACCTGAATTTGAAACAAGGAGGTAAAAGCAAGTCGGAAAACTTGGAAAGACATGAATCAGACAGTATTTTCCCATTCTTCATGACTCTGTCCTTTGAGACTGTTCACTATCAGTTAAGTCCTACGGTGCCCATAGGTAATGCCATCAGTAGTGGTCACAGCCAGAACTGAATGCTTACTTGAGCCAAATGGATCTTTTTCATTGCTTGGAATCCCCGGGCATGTGCCTTCTCACTCTGTTCCATCTTCTCTTGTGCTGCCTGCTTCTGTAGTTCTTCTAACCTTTTAGCTTCTTCTTCAGCAGCCAAATGAGGATCTGGCTAGCAGTCAATCAATAACATTTTAGACAAATAAAGTATGAAACAAAGTGGTAACTAAAAGCAAAACAACCCTAAAATCATGTTTTTCTATTTATATCAAATTAAATGATAACCAGCTATATATATTTTTTCAAGTTATAGTTTTAAATACCCGCAATTATCAACAGCATGTATATATGAAAAAAGTCAAATTGTTAGTGTAAACAGTTTTACAACTTGTTCATTTTAAAGGAAAGTATACTATACTCATCCAAATACATTCCTCCATCATATTTTTATTAAGAAATTCTACTAAAACAACAGCGTTGAAAGGTAAACAAAGAGTTAAGAAACCACAAACATCAAAGGTCATGAAAGCCATTAGCACTAAGATTTGCCTTTGGTTTTCAGCCAAAATTTGCTGCTTGGCTTGCACCTTGGGAAGGCCAAATCACCAAAACACCTCCTTTAACATAATTTCTGGCTTCTAGAACTTGTGCATAATCAATGATCATGTGGTTGTACAGTGAGCCATTATTTCATTAACATAGCAATATTAAATGTGTGTATGTGTGCTGGGGGGGGTGTGGAACACAACCTGGATTTACTATTATACCTAAACATTCACTTTCAAATACAGGTAAGCATTTCAAATATAACTTTAAGTAAAAATATTTTACATGGTGATAATCTATCAGTCAATGAAACAATAACCACAAAAGCTATTAACCACATATTTAAAATTATTTATAACTCTCAAGTAGTGAGATAAATAGGTAAAGAGATAGCTAATGAATTAACAAAGAGTAGGGACTTCCCTGGTAGTCCACTGGTTAAGACTCTGCCCTCCCACTGCAGGGGATGTGGCTGGATCCCTGGTTAGCAAATTAAGATCCTGCAAGCTGCTCGATGCAGCCAAAAGATAAGAAAGAAACAGTGTACTGGCCAAATAAGTGTATGAAAAATATTACATTCCTTTTGAGCTAATAAATATTTATGTAAATCCTTATGTAACAAAGGTCAGACTAAATCAAAGCTATAATCTATATAAAATTTTTCAGTGTATTAACACGTAAATGAATTAAATTAAAATGAATTTTAGGAGCAACATTTCATTTAGGCCATGAGGTTTTTAAGAAAAAAAGTTATTTGGGAATTCTTCACATCATGTGAGGGTGAATTAAAAGCCAGAATGTCAACTGTGATAAACCAAAATTTGAAGAGAAGGAAAAACTTCAAAACACACAACATGTATAATAAACAGACTAAGTCCAGATATAAGAAGATATAAAGAGTATCAATGAAGGGTCAGAGAAACATTAGACATGCCAAACAAGTTTTAATCTGACCCCTGCTGCAGCTGTTCAATTGCTAAGCCGTGTCCAACTCTTTTGGACTATAGCCTGCCAGGCTCCTCTTGTCTGTGGAATTTTCCAGGCAAGAATACTGGAGTGGGTTGTCATTTCTTTCTTCAAGGGATCTTCCCGACCTAGGACTGAACTCACATCTCCTGCACTGGCAGGTGGGTTCCTTACCATGTAATCTGACCACTCAAAAACAAGGTTTTACAAGGAATTGTCTTCTTTAAGACAATCTGCTAAAACTTTGTGTCAATGCAATGAAAAATTTAAACAAATATCTGGTTGAAATTGCCAGATTCTATTTTTACCAGCTGAACTCAAAAGATATAAGTGAAATTTGCAAAAAGTGTGAATCCCAAGCAAAACTACTTTTTGGAAAATATCTGTCTGAAAACATCTTTCCTATGAATAGTAATCTGCAGTGCACAAAACAATAACGCTTTCTTAATTGGTGGCTGCTTTTAGGCCTACTATGGTGTTGTTGAATGTTACTCTCTAGTCAAGGTTGTATCCATTTCTAAAAGGCTGTACCTTCTTAGATTAACTTTTAAAAATACAGTGGGATTTATTTGGATTCTTTGGTATTTTTAAAGCTGAACTAAGATTCATTTTCTGGACAACCAGCTATCACCAGGCTCATTAGGTGTGTCACCTCTACTTACAAATTTTCTCACTATTTTGCCACACAGATGAGTTGGTTCTTGATAAACTGTTCATAAGTAGCTCGGCTGGTTTCGGGATACTTAGCTAAAATTCGTTTTGTTAAGTCTTTACTAGTTAACTCATTATGGAAAAGGTGCAAGGAGTAATCTTTGCTTGTTTGTACTTTTTTTCTTTCATTGTTCCCTTGCAGTACTTTCTCTACAGCATCATGTTTAAAATTTCTATCTCCTATACTTTAAGTGATAGATAAATGTTTTGTTTTATTTTATTTTTGGTGATTTAATTGGGAGTGGGGTTGTGGGCGAAATTTAGTTCAAGATATTCATGATATGTGAAACATTCTAGGTGTAAACTAGGTGCTTTGTTTAAGCTATGTCTTGGTTATCCAAGCACACTTTCCAGAATGCTTACCTTGTTACGACCTGTCCCCTCTCACATGGTTAATACGTATGAAGAGGTTTAAGTGTACTGTGCTTATTTGAGGAGGGTGACAGGCGGTGTGTGCATGCTTCATGGCCTAGTTCAACTAAGCACTCAATTCTTAGTTTACTACTAAATCCTCTTTTGGTTATCAGCTTCATAGTAACTTCCGTATTGGGTTTTCTTAAATTAAAAAATGTAGCCCATTTCTTCCCACTCCATAGATTACACCTTGACCTAACGTTTTTATGTACTATGATTGTGCTTACTTTTGTTTCTTTTCAGGGTTTGCTGAAGATGGTGGTGTATAGACTGTATTAGCAAGGACTGGTGAGGTTTATCAGCGTTCATCAATTATAGAACAGGCTCCTCTAGAAGGGTATAAAGCACCGCCAAGTCCTTTGAGTTTTAAGCTGTTGCCACTAGTACTGTGGCGAACAATTTTGTTTGTGTAATTATTTGTGTTTAGGGCTCAACATAGTGGGGTATCTAATCCCAGTTTGCATCTTAGCTATCGTGTGTCAGCGGCTATAGAGTTACTTCTGTTGTTTATTTTTGTTATAATTATGGCTTTTTACAGCTTAATTAGAATTTAACTTTATTTGGTGTAGTGCTTTAACATGCTTTACGCCATATCCCTATTAACTTGGGTTAATTGTATGACCGCGGTGGCTGGCACGAGATTTACCAACCCTGATCAATGTAACTTAGTCAAATTTTCATTTATGGCTTAATTTTTACAACTGCTGTCTCCTGTGGGGGTGTGGCTAAGCAAGGTGTCGTGAGCTACACGTGTGTGCTTGATACCAGCTCCTCTTAGTCTTATTAATCTAGGGGGCATCCTCAGAGGGATGTGGATGCTTGCATGTGTAAGTCTATTAAAAGTCAATAGGAAGGCTGGGACCAAACTATGTGTTTATGGAGTTGATGTACTCATCGAGGCATCTTCAGTGCCTTGCTTTAGTGTTTAAGCTACATTAACTATGCATCATAAGGAGGACCAGGCATTTATATACCTACAAGTGATTAAATATGCTACTTCTGCATCTTCTACCCAAGAAATATAGACGAAAATCTTTTCTGTTTGTCTGCTGACATTTCTGGATCTTACAGCAAATACAGTGGATGTGATTAGAAAAATATTTCTAGGATGAAAAATCCATTTTAACAAGTGCTATGTAACAGTCATTGACAAAGGAACAACTCAGATGAAAACATCCTTAGTATAAAACAACTTTTTAATACTAAAATTAAAGGATGAAGAGCAGGAGTCATTTAGGAATTTCAAGCATATGAAGTTTTGTTTATGTGTACAGAATGTAAATGTAGCACAAAATTTAGAGAATAACTGGCTCTAAATATGAATATAGCAGGTCAGTGTCATCATTCTGTCAAAGACAACCTTTATAACATACCAGAGACTCTATCAAGTAGATCCACTTTATCAAGATATTCAAACAAACATGATAGCAACTCTCACATGCTGAAAGACTCACTGAACATAATGAAAGTGCTTATTTGGAGAAAGCAGCTGAAGGAATCACTGAAATATATGCCAAGAATGCCAAGTAGTTTTTATATGATACCTCCTAAAAAGATCCTATCATTCTACTCAAAGAAAGATTCTAAATTACTGCACATGTGAAATAAGCTTAGATGCAGATGAAAATACAGAGATTTGTTTTCTGGGAAATCAAACACATTACTGCACTGTCACATTTTAAACCCAAGGTTTAAGGACAGATTTTTCCTAAGAGATCGTGTAAGGAAGAAAATACCAGAATGCTTTAGTTTGTGGGACACTTTTTATAAAACTGCATTATAACTATTAATCTAATCTTCAAGTCCAGAAATTGAAGAAAGTAGTCTTTTAGTTACTGTCAAAGAGAAAAGTTTAAAAACTTACTATGACATCATCAGTGATACCCTATATGACAGCTAAAAATAGAAATGTCTTTCATCAATCTTAGTATAAAATATATATTTAATACTAATATAAAGTATTGAAGTTATAATATTTTACAATTTTAAACAAGCTTCAAGATTTATTCCTTTCTTAGAAGTTAACTTTATGATGCTAATACTCATCTTGTGTCTTGATCAAATATTGATTTTAACATTTGTTATTACAGAATTTGTTGCATTCTAACCTCCACATGAATGCTACACTGTGAAATAGTGTATATATCTAGTAGATAAATATACTGACCATGAAAATTCACTGTTACAAAGAAACAGCAATTATAACAAGGAGTAACAATCATTTGTCACTTTTAACATGGACAATTAATTTTTAAGCCATATCATTTCCTACAGACAAGGGTATGGTGTGCGTGTGTGCTAGGTCACTTCAGCTGTGTCTGACCCTTTGCGACCCTAAGAACTATAGCCCACCAGGCTCCTCTGTCCATGAGATTCTCCAGGCCAAGATACTGGAGTGGGTAGCCATTCCCTTCTCCAGGGGATCTTCCCCACCCAGGGATCGAACCAGGGTCTCCTGCATTGCAGGCGGATTCTTTACCACTGAGCCACCAGGGAAACCCATGGGTATGGTAAGATGGCCATTTTCACATGTTGCAGTCACTTTTTAAAAGGGTGTAAAGATCTATATCAAGTATCTGTGATAAAATGTTATACACTGTGGAACTGATAATTTCTCTTTTAGACATTTATTCTAAACATACAATCAGAGCTGTAGACAAGCGTGGCTTTATTGGTGGTCCTGTGGTTAAGAATCTACGTTGCAATGCAGGGAACACCGGTCTGACCCCTAGCCCCGGAGGATCCCACATGCTTTGAGGCAACTAAGCCCAGGCACCACAACTACTGACGCGCACAGGAGGCCAAGCTCCACAACCAGAGGCCACCGCCACAAGAAGCCAAGCACTGCAACTTGAGGGGAGCCCCCACTCGTCACAACTAGAGAAAGCCAATGGGCAACACCAAAGACCCAAGCACAGCCAGAAATAAATAAAAAAAATTTTTTTTAAAGTTATAAAAAATGTACAAGATGAGTATGTTTGCATTACTTACGAAGCAAAAAAACTCTCCAAAACAGAATGGTTAAATAAACTCTATAATGAAATATTTAAGTAGCTATTAAAAATCATGTTTTAAAAAGCATGTGTATATGTTTATATACAAATAATGAAAATGTATTAATTAAAAATATTATAAGGAATCCATTAATGTATTAACCAATTACTTTTTGGTGATGAAACCTTAGGTTTTTTCCCATAGTGTATAACAGTATCTAGTTTCAAATTTCTAGAGTATATACTATTTTTATGTCAAATAAACTTTTATGGTAAGAAAATTAAATATATCCATTTAAGTAGCCAATTCCTTTCATTCATATTATATCAGCATTCCATTCACATTCAACATGACATTGTAATTCAAAGCATATTTAAAAGATTTTTTAATCACTCTTACCCTAAGACAGTCAGTATAGCTGTTCAAATTTTGATACCTGGGAACAATATATAACTCAATTCAATCGACAGAGAAATAATAGTGAGAGTCATGAAAAAAGTCAATCACCTGCTTTGTGTCCACCTCTCTACTCACAAAAGTACAAAGATGATGGTAGGTAGAACTGTTCGTCTTCACATTAGTTTTCTTGACTTCAACATTCTGAAAAATGAAACAAAATAGATTGTTAGGTTGAAAGTATTCATTTTTATTTGAAGCAGCATCCAATGAAAAAAGTAATTCTGTATTTTAATCAGTTATTCTTTATTTTTTTTCTTCATGAGAGCGTGCACTCTTTTTCCACTAATCCGGAATCTAGCTTTAAAAGTCAGGTTATTATTTCAGTAAGAATAATGAACAGGTGATGCTCTATAGTTTACTGTATGACATCAGGAGGCACATAATGGCAAGGTGTGCCTCTGTTACTGATTTTAAGTTTGCTCATTTGGTTATGATGTTTCATAATCACTGATAATAGAAAGTCCTCTTCTGTCGAACAGAAGTAGGCCAATGAATAAACATAGAAGGATGATCGATACTTGTGATGCTAAGTATCATCTCCCAGATTACTTGGCAATTGAAAAGAGAAAAATTTATGAATATAATTGAGATCTCTTGTACCCACATAACCAAATCAGACAAATACAGAACACAAGAAACTAGTCTATTCAAAAATTCTGAAATAAAAAAGTTGGCCAGGGTTGGGGAAAGAATGTCTTACTTTGCAAGAGACCAAGAGACAAAGCAAACAGAAGCAAGAGGTAAACCTTGACTGGATCCTGGTTACTTTTCTTAGTGTGATATTGCGGCCGCATAGGAAAATGTCCTGGACTACCCTGGTGGCACAGTGGGTAAAAATCTGCCTGTTAATGCAGGAGATACATTCAGTTCCTGGTCTGGGAAGATTTCACAGGCCACGGAGCAACTAAGCCTGTGTACCACAACAAACTGAGGCTGTGCTCTAGAGCCGGGAGCCATGACCACCAACTCTATGAGCAGTAATTACTAAAGCCCACGCACCCAGAGCCTGCACTCCACAACAAGAGAAGTCACCACAATGACAAGCCTGCGCACTGCAACAAAGACCCAGCACAGCAAAAAATAAACAAACGTAAAAAACAGAAACAAACCTAAAGCTTCATGATAAAGAAAGAGAGAATGTCTTTTTTCTCAGCAGAGGTACACTGAAGTATATAGGGTGAAATGTAACCTATAAACCTACATTCAAATATATTTTTATATATTCAAATGTATATACAACCATTTGAAATCTAAACATAATGCAAAATGAAATCTACACACAAGCTATTTCTTAACTCTTCTCTGTATTTAAAATTTTTTCATACTAATAATGTTGGGGAAAGAAGTACCACCACAGTTTAACATATAACTCATATCTGCCAAATCACTTACACAGACAATGTTTTGGTCAGTTTAAAGTTTTGACCTTGACTTGTTAGGGCTTCCCAGCTGGTTCAGATGGTAAAGAATCTGCCTGCAATGCAGGGACCTGGGTTTGATGCCTGGGTTGGAAAGATCCCCTGGAGAAGAGAATGGCAACCCACTCCAGTATTCTTGCCTGGAGAATTCCATGGGCTGTACAGTCTATGGGGTCAGAAAGAGTTGGACAAGACTAAGCCACTTTCACTTTCGGCTTGTTAGAAACATTAAGAATTATGACAAAAGTAATAATAATAAAAAAATGGTATATACTCCCTGCCTTTTAACAAGGTACCGGGGGAGTGGCTGAAATCTGACTTCTCTGTTTGGATCTTACTGGATCAAATGTCACATGGCAGATGTCTAACATAAAAGTAGGAAGGTTGACGAAACCAGAGGCTTAAGACAAGACTATCTGGTACTGAGGCTGATCACACATACATAAAATACATTTGTCTATACAACAAAATAATATATCCTATTTGTATTTTTTTAAATTTCTGTTTTTAACTTTTTTGATAAACACACCTACGTAATTTTGATAATCATCCAAATGAGCTATTTTAATAACCAAAACAAGATAATCTGAACAGGAGAAGCAATGCCTTTCAAAATTAATTTCTGATTAATAAGTGAAATTTTTTTTTTTAAAAAGCTTCAAATCACAAAATTACTCATTTTACTCTCACAAAGCAACAAACTTTTCTTACCATTTCACATATCTTATGTGAATTTATTAACTTATCTGGACCTCATTTCTGTGTCTATAAAATGGTAACTATTTACAATAGTCGAATCTTGAATGTGGGAAAATCTTTAAGGCAAATAATCCTTTTCTTTCCCAATAAAATAAAAAAGGTTACAGTTTTTCAAACAAAAAATCTCTTGAGAGAACTGGAGAACACTGAACACAGACTGGGTATCAGATTATACTGGGAACAACATTATATTAGCATTGTGCATTAAAATCCTTAAATATCAGAGATACAAACTAAAGCATTTGTGGGTAAAATGCTATCTAGAATTAAATATTCTAGATATGTAGTACCTGTACAGTTAAAAACTAAGTTCAAACAAATGGTATTTGGACGTGCACTGAATTCTAACAGTAAAGAAGAATTACTATATCCAAGCTCCCATACCCAGAGTAATTCACCTCAAAGAGAGCTGGAGGAGGGGGTGGCAGACTTGCGATTTTGGCAGATCTCTCCTTTTCTACAAGTAGAGCTTCTTTTCGAGCTTTTATATGCCTTAAAAAATAAAAGATGTCATAAATTAATCTCTCAAATAATGTTACAGTACAACTCAAAGTTAAAAATATAAAAGTCATTACAATCTTAAGAAATCTTCCACAGCCTGATCCCATAGGCTCAAATGCTATTTAATAAAGAGTGTATACACATGTGAGAAAATAAGAGTAAAAGAGGTGTAGCTAGACTTAAAGCTCCACAATGTGGACTGACCCAGCAAACATCGTTCTTTAGAATAATCTGGACTGAAAAAACCTAAAAATGATAAAGAGAAGCCACTGTATAAAATGACCACTTCTGACTAGCTAATAGGTTCTTTCATTTTTACAATATGCAAAAATCTCATCAACGACTTGCAGAGTGTATAGCCTCTTTTAATTTTCGTCATTGCACTGATTTTTTTCTTTTTATATCAGAGGCAGATAGATTTTGGTTGACCTGCATTCTAAACTAGTAATACATTTCTTCAGAAACTCAGTAACTGCTGCTAAAGTCAGAACACAAAAAAAAGTTCACTTGTTAGAACATACTCCCCCCAATGCATTATTTTAAACCAAGTGTAACAAACACCATGGATACACTATATAGCTCTAAAAAAGTATCCAATGTACCCTTTAATTCCAGCTATGTCAGTTTCAGCGGAGAATACAGTAAAAATTACTATTACATTACCAGGTTTTTTGTTTCATTAACATTTCTTTTTGATTTTTCTGTACTTTCAGGGCCTCTTTATGTCTCATTTCTGCCTTTTTTTTCCTTTCTGCTGCCCGGTGTGCCAGAGCATTTAAATCAGGCTCCTAAAAACAAATATTACTTAAAATGTCATGTTAAACAAGACTAAAATGACAAATATATAATAATATGTGTGATACTCTGCCAGGGAAAAAATCATGAAGATATATTCAAATGAAAAACTGTGCTATAGCACAAAATTAACGATGACATAAATAAAGCTACAAAAATCTGATGTCAGAACTTAAAGCTATTAATACTAAAAACACAAACTAAAACCAGGGACCAAGAATATTTTGATTGACACATTCTTTAAAGAGTTCTTCTTCCTAACTAAAAGTTTGGTAACAAAGACAAGCATTCTTGAAATCCAGCTTGTTTATTTTGTGTAACCATCTCTGGGACCACAATCTAGGATTTTCCAACCATAAATCAGAAGAAACAAAACAAGGTCAGGGAGTAGTCTTAAATACTGAGTTAAGTACTACTTTGTCTTTGTGAAAGGATGAACTCGAGTGTATACACATTCAACTACACATTTTGGAGGTGTGAGGAAGGAGTGATAATGAAAATGAAATCAGAAATCTGAATTCATCCCACCAAACTTGTCCCAAATGACTGAAATGAATAACAACTTCTAATTCTGAAGGTTACTCTTTTATTTACGCAGTTGTTAAGGACTGGAAAAGAATAATGTTTGTTTTTTTTTTTAAATGAAGTATAGTTTGATTTACAATGCTGTGTTAGTTTCAGTATAGAGCATAGTGACTCCATTATACATACACATATATATCTATTCTTTTTTGGATTCTTTTCCCTTGTAGATTATTATGAAATATTGAGTATAGTTTCCTGTGCTCTACAGTAGGTCATTGTTGGTTATCTATTTTATATATAGTAGTGTGTGTGCTAATCCCATTCTCCTAATGTATTATCCCTTACCGCCCACCTATGGTAACCCTAAGTTTGTTAGAGAATAATAATAATAGCGAATAATAATATTTATATAATTTATATAATTATAATAATAATGAAATAATAGAGAATAATAACTTAAACATCATAGAAAACAGATTTTCCTTGACATGCCTCTTAACAGGAAATCAATCAAATAGATTCTTAAGTTACATTAAATTTACAAAAACATTGAGGCTGCCCACAGCAAATTCTACACATGAAAACATATTTAAAACTAAGACCATGCCATCTGGTCCCATCACTTCATGGGAAATAGATGGGGAAACAGTGGCTGACTTTATTTTTCTGGGCTCCAAAATCACTGCAGATGGTGACTGCAGCCATGAAATTAAAAGATGTTTACTCCTCGGAAGGAGAGTTATGACCAACCTAGATAACATATTAAAAAGCAGAGACAACTTTGCCAACAAAGATCCGTGTAGTCAAGGCTATGGTTTTTCCAGTGGTCACGTATGGATGTGAGAGTTGGACCGTGAAGAAAGCTGAGCGCCGAAAAATTTACGCTTTTGAACTGTGGTGTTGGAGAAGACTCTTGAGAGTCCCTTGGACTGCAAGGAGATCCAACAGGTCCATCCTAGAAGAGATCAGTCCTTGGTGTTCACTGGAAGGACTGATGCTGAAGCTGAAACTCCAATACTTTGGCCACCTCATGTGAAGAGCTGACACATTGGAAAAGACCCTGATGCTGGGAGGGATTGGGGGCAGGAGAAGAAGGGGACGACAGAGGATGAGATGGCTGGATGGCATCACTGACTCGATGGACAGGAGTTTGAGTGAACTGGAGCTGGTGATGGACAGGGAGGCCTGGTGTGCTGCGATTCATGGGGGTCACAAAGAGTCGGACACGACTGAGCGACTGAACTGAACTGAGTAACACCAATCTACTTTTAACAAGTATCATTACCACAGACAGGCAGTCAAATAAGTGCTCACTTACGTTTTCTTTGGCTTGTTGATGCCCCTCTCCCATATTTCTTAAACTTGCCAAATACAGTTTTTCCAAGTTCTTTATTTTCTGAGTTTGTGATTCCTCCCATTCTGTCCTTAGTTCCTCTGCCAAACGAGTGAATTGCTGATTTCTCCTCTGTTTTATATCTTCTCTTATTTGTAAAGCAATATCTCTTTCTTGTTCTCGAACCTAAAGGAAGAATATTTAAGATTATATGAAAAGAGGCTTACTTCAACTTTTTGGAAAAGCTCTTTGGAAAGAGGATCCTAAATGAATCTGATTCAGGTATTA
This sequence comes from Odocoileus virginianus, assembly GCF_023699985.2. Lineage (NCBI taxonomy): Eukaryota > Metazoa > Chordata > Mammalia > Artiodactyla > Cervidae > Odocoileus > Odocoileus virginianus. The sequence goes on from NC_069701.1 coordinate 612,383, forward strand.
GATATATCAATTCTCCAGAGTATTCACAAGATATAAGATAAGGCCTATTTAAGGCAGAAAATCCAGGTGATGGAGGAAAAAACAAAATCTCAAGACTACTTACAAAGTTCCCTGATAAGCCACTGTTTCCTCCCCCGAGACCTAAGGGGACTGCCATTACCATTCTGATTACATACAAGAAGCTAAACTGGCAAGCATGATTCACTGAAATTTATAGCCCAGATAAATACAGAAAGATCTAGATGAGAATGATGTTATATATCACCCCCAATTCTGGAGAGAATGGGACATAAAACGTTTCACAAGGACTTAACTATGTTACTCTAAAAAGACTTCTAGACAATAATCTATAACTTCTGAATAAATTTATTTCAGTAGCTTTCCAATAAATCTTCTTCAAAGTCATTCTAATAATCTTCATCAATTACATGATTTTAAAAATGAACTATTTTCAACAATGGAGTTGGAGGAGTATGTTTGCGTATGTTTTTGTATTGATTCGCAGGTTTTTTGTTTGGGCTTCTTTTTTTGCCTTTATGCCAGATGATGCATTTTATGAATTTGTTTGAGAGAAGATCTTGGGAAATAAAAATTGCATACATTATATAAAGAGAATAAATAAAAATACCATCAAATATTTAGTAATCTCAAAAATGAACTATTTTATAATAATTATTGATTGAAATAATCCTTATCCTGAAACTCTTCAATTTATTTACTGTTTCAGTGTACTTCTCAAGTTTTCCAAAACTAGTTAATATGTAAGAACCAGAGCTCTCATAGAGCCAGAAGAAATTTTTAAATGCAATATTTTATTTAGAATACTCTAATGTAAAAAACCTAACAGAAGTAGAAGATATTAAGAAGAGGTGGCAAGAATACACAGAATTAAACAAAAAACATCTTCATGACCCAGATAACCATGATGGTATGATCACTCACCTAGCACCAGACATCCTAGAGGGCGAAATCAAGTGAGCCTTAGCATCACTATAAACAAAGCTAGTGGAGGTGAGGGAATTCCAGCTGAGCTATTTCAAATCCTAAAAGATGATGCTGTGAAAGTGCTGCGCTCAATATGCCAGCACATTTGGAAAACTCAGCAGTGGCCATACCTCCAAGAATTGGTGATGGACAGGTAAGCCTCAAGTGCTACAGTCCATGGGGTCGAAAAGAGCCAGACACGACTGAGCGACCGAACTGAACTGAACTGAATGTAAAAAATGGGCTTCCCTGGTGGCTCAGTGGTAAAGAATCCACCGGCTAATGCAGGAGATGCGGGAGAAAGAGCAACTCAGTCCAATATTCTTACCTGGAAACCCCCCACGGAAAGAGAAGCCTGGCAGGCTACAGTCCATGGGGCCTCAAAGAGTCAGACACAACTTAGTGACTTAACAACTACAATGTAGAAAATACTAATAATTTGGGGGACACAAAGAAGTTGACACTATGTTCCAAATACATCTCACCTGCAGCAATCTTAGTTTTCGTCTTCTTTCATAATCTTCCTTTAAAATGAAGGCTTCCTCATTAGGACTCAATCTCAGCTTGCAAGCATTCACTCCCTTTCTTTTCATTTTCATGTAGTACTTTAAATATGAAGGTTCTGCATTAAAAAAATACATATATATATATCTATTAAAATAAGGCAGTAAAGGTTAGAACACTTTTTAAAGGGCTGTAAACATGAAACAAAATGATTTGGGTAAACTAAGTTCAAATTATTTATAAATAGCAATTATTAATTCAGCATTTCTCACATGGGGAGAAAGCAGTTTAGTGGTGAGTAAACCATTTCAAGCATTACTTGAAAAAATGCTTCCTCATCTGTGGCAGATTATTGTTTACCTGTAATATCTGGGACCTAACTAACTCCTACTTGAGATTTCCAGAGTTTACCCAGCTTAAACATAGAAAACCACAAAGATTTCAAAAGGTGTGTCAGCGCAGAATAAATGCTTCACAAATTACAGCTTAACACTAGAACTCTGATAACTTGTTCATAACCAGCGAGACTACGGCACTGCAAGGGCTCCTGGCTCCTATTTCAGCTGCCAGCCTGTGATATAACATGCTCACCAAGTGTCACTGTATCTTAGGGAATCACATTAACCCCTCCACAGGAAAGCAACTCTTCAGTAATTGGTGGTGTGATTTTTAAATGAAATCATTAAACAAAACACCTCCTAGAACAAAGTTCTGTTTTTAGGTTCAGTCCAGGGTTTAAGATTCCTAGATTTAGTCTTCTATTGCGCCTGTTTACACTCAGGTGTTCTCAATCAAGTCTCTAGATTATAACATGCCCCAATTTGGGAAAGTCTGGTGGGGAGAAAACGAAAGAATTTAAGAATCTAAAGTTTTTATAAAATTTTAAAACCCTCCCCAGGTGACTCTGTATCTCCTTGTTCCAATTATTGCCATTTTCAAAAATTAGACACTTCAGATCAGTACATAACCATGATTTCATCTGAGATCAGTCTCTTTACAACAACCAGGAAGGTAAATACGGTAACCAAACACTTAAATCTTTCTTAAGATAGTATTTTTTGTTGTTTTTGCCCCACTTGGCTTGTGAGAATCCTAGTTCCCTGTGCAGGGATCAACCTGGGCCCCCTGCAATAGAAGTGCAGAGTCCTTATCAGTAAACCACCGGGAATCCCCTTCTGCAGCCCGTTTAAGCACCACTTCCCTGTGAAACTGCCCTCCAGGGATTCTTGCTCCGCCCACCTGCCACTCATTCCTGACCTACCTGTCCACAAGAAATGTTACCTTCACATTCATATGGGGACTAATCTATGCTGTCTTGATACTACCTTCCTCTAGTTTTTCATCAATAACTTGCCCTTTCTAGTTAGATTCCTTAACAATAAGGACAGAGGCTCTGGTTTTGGTTTTTTTTTTAATATCCAAATTAACCACGAATAACAACTACCAGGCAGTATTTCACATACTAAGGATAGATACTGTTTTCACTCAGGTGTACGAATAGCGGCCAGAAGAATTTGGGGTTATCTAATAGGAACTAAGGGCTTCCCTGGTGGCTCAGTGGTAAAGAATCTACCTCTCAATGCAAAGACCTGGGTTCGATCCCTAGGTTGGGAAGATCTCCTGGAGAAGGAAATGGTAACCCACTCCAGTATTCTTGCTATTCTTGCCTGGAAAATCACATGGACAGAGGAGCTTAGCAGGCTACAGTCCATGGAGTTGCAAAAGAGTTGGTACATGACTTATCAACTGAACAAACAAAAAAAGGAACTAAAACTTTTTCAGTGAACTCTCCATCAAAAAGAAGGCAGGAATCATCTTATTCATGGTTGTATGTGCAGAGCCTAAAAACTGCTTAGCTCCTAAGTAGGTCCTTTAGTGTGCTGACTGAATGAATGACTCATTCAATGAGTTAATTCACATAAAGTGCTAGATAGGTATATGTGGTCACTGTTACAACCTGATGACAAAAAGGAGTGACTGCTTACATGTGAAAAATCTTTTCCAGCTGCAACCCACTCAGCTGATATTCACAAGGCTTTGGTAATGTACTCTGTGAAAGTGCCAACCAACCATTCTCTTTATTTTAGACAAGAATCAAAGGCCACTTAGGTGAAAGGATTTGACCTGAGTAACAATATCTACTGGCAGAGCCAAAAGAAGAATCTGGTGTTTCTTATATATGGCTCCTAAATTTCTGAAATGCTAAAATATAGGTAGTGAGGAAAATTTTGTTTAATCCAGTATTTTTTGCAAGAGGGGATTGACAAGAACTAAACAAAGAGAAAACAAGTAATCCTGTAATCCTCAATTTTCTTTCCTAGAGGATTACAGGAAAACAAGCATACATTTGTTACTTTTACCTAAGATGTGACAGAATAACTGTTTTCTCTTGTGTAGTAATATCTTAATTTTTACACTTGTTTGGAAATAATCTTACTTAGTATTCGCAGCTTCTCTAAATGTCAACGACAGTACAACAACCAAAAGCAGGAAATTAACACTAGCACAATACACTAGCTAATTTACAGACCTTATTCAAATTTCTTCAAATGTCCCACTAATGTCCATTTTCTGGATCAGGTCCCAAGCCAAGGAAAACATATCCTTTGACTGCTGCGTCACTCTAGGTCCTCAAAGCAGATGCTAAAATGGCATAAAACCCTCGAGGATTTTAGTAGGGGAAATGCCTGTGTGAGGGAAAATGGGGAGGGAGCTGGGAAAAGCTAGGAGTGTTTCAGACTTTCATGCAAATCTGCCATTGAGTGAAGGAGGAAGGCAAAGTTGGGTAGACGACCCTTGAACTGTGCAGTCTAAGGAAGCTTCAGGAAGACTTCTGGGGAATCCTTCAGCCAAAATCCCTTGTGTCTCAGGAACAGGCCTGCCTTCACAACCACCCCACGCTCGTCATTAACTAGGAGCAGTCTATGGGAGGGATCCAGGTAAACAGATTTCAGAACACAGGGGCTGAGGGTCTGTGAATCATGTTCTAGGCTAGAGTTTTGTCTCCAACTCCTCTAATTTGAGATGTTCCTCAGTCTCGTCACCCCTCCCCCATCTTGACATTTTAAAAAGATACCAGCCAGTTATTTTGCATAATATCCCTCTATCTGGATGTGTTTAATCCCTTCCTATAGTTACACTGAGGTTATGCATTTTTGGCAAGACCACCACAGAAGTCATGAGGTACTCTTCTCAGGGCATCACACCAGAATGAATTTTGATCCCTTGATTAAGAAGGTGCCTAACAGGTTCCTCCACTACAGACACTATTTCTTTTTAAGTATTCGGTGGAGAGATATTTGAGGCTATGTAAATACCATGTTCCCCACCATATTTACCAACTAAATTTAGTATCCACTGATGACCGCATGAAACAATGTATTTTCTACTTAAATTATTCCTTCTACACTTACCAACTGGAATCCTACTGTAAGGAAGTTTCACCCATTCCTCTCTTTAGTATTTATTCATACCAATACAGGTTTTCAAATTCTAAGTACTGTTACTGACAAATAATAGAGGTGATACTACTTATCTTGCAAGACTGTCCTGAAGATTAAACGGCAACGGGCACCTCTTAATCACCTATATTAAGAAGATCTGGCTTCAAGGGCCAATTCCACTTAAAGCAGGAAGACACTTAAAATCACTTTGGTCTCACTTCCTTTAAATATATAAGCACAGTCATAATATCTTCTCCAACAGGTTGTTTTGATTTTGTGTCTTAGTAAATACAAACTGCCAGATACTTTCTAAAATTTAATGACTCTACCGTTCCCCACTGTTTATAAAGCAGACGTTTGCAGCAGAACTTAGTATCTAAGAAATTAAGACACTAAAAGAGAGCATGCTCTGTGCATGAAACGATTCCAAGCTGGTTCCCAGGAGTGAGGCCGCTCCGCGGGTGACCTGGGAGCAGGACGCACCCAGGAGGTCTGCAGTGGCGGCCCCGCAGACCCTTCCGGCCGCCCCGACTTGGAAGCTCAAGCCCCCGCGAGGCCCGACCCCACGGGAACGCGCACGGCCGGCTGCGCCAAAGGCGCCGGGGCGGCCTCTCACACGGCGCAGGCGAGCCCGTGAGGGGACGCGCGCCCCTCCGGGCGCCCCGCGGCCTCGAGCCCATGAGGGGACGTGCGCCCCGCCGGCCTCCCGCCCGGCCTGTGAGGAGAGCCGCGGGCCGCTGCGAGCGCCCCCCGCCGCAGCACACCCCCGGCTCCCCGCCTCACGAAGAAGTGCACGCTCGGGACCCTCGGGAAGCCAGCGCCTCCGTCACTCACCCGGGAGACGAGAGCCGGACCTCAGGAATCGCGGTTCAGACACAGAAGGCCCGGCGGCCCGCCCCACAGCAGCCTCCGAACAGCCCTTCGGGCGTGAGCGGGGCGGCCATTTCCGAGCCGCCGTCACTTCCGTCATTCAAACCGCTCGCCAGTGGCGCGGCTGGGCCGCGGGAAGCGCCGAGCCCCGCCCCGCCCCGGGGGCCGCCGGGATGGCCTCGGCGGAAGGACCTCCCGGGTCGCGTTCCGGCCCTACGTGGGGCCTATTATTTCTCGTTTCGGGCGTGGCTTGGACGTTTTGCTTCACGACTCCCGACGGGCTCGTTTACAGATCCGAGACAGAGGCCCAGGAAGGGAGAGATATTTACCACAGCCCACGCGGGAGGCTTCAGTCTCAAGCGTCTTTATGAAGACGCCTTGGCAGGTGCAGCCTTTCTTGTCTGAGGACACAGTTCGTTTGGTACTTTCCTCACGCTGCAGTTATTTTCTGATAGTTTTCAACTCACAACAGCGAGCCGTACCGTAATGCTGTGCCTCCAGAGGGCCGCACCCCCTAGAACATGTCAATGGTTTATCCGCTGTCGATAACCTACAATCAGAAAGGGAGCGAGAGCTGGTTCATATTTACTGAGCCCCTATTACGTGCCAAGCACAGTGTGATAGGTGCAGGGGAAGCCAGGGTGAGTGGCTTACGGCCCCACGCTAAATTTTGTAGTCCAGAGCAGGGGTCTCCAACAGGTTTGTGGCCTGTGAGGAACCAGGCTGCAGGGCAGGAAGTGGGCAGGCGGTGAGGGAGTCAAGCTGCATCTGTGTTTATGGCAGCCCCTCACCGCTGGGAGTACCGCCTGAGCTCCATTTCCTGGCAGCCCTGGGTTGGCGCCTCATAGGAGGGCCTGAATCGTACTGAAACCATTCACTGCTTCTCCTACGTCTGTGAAAACATGTCTTCCACGAAACCAGTCCCTGATGCTGAAAAGTTCGGGAACTGCTGGTCTAGAGGGTGAAACATACCAAGAATCAAACAAAATGAGGAGTGGGTGAGAGGGAATTTACTGATACAATTAGCTCTGACTTCATTGTAGAGAAGAGGTCAGAGGAAGTTAAAACCGAGACAAGGCACATAATCCAATTAGAATTGGGTTGCAAGAAATGAAAGATGATTACAAGAGTGGAGAGAAGTGGGTAGATTTAGGAGGCAAATCCGGAATTGGTTTTTATCTGCTTATGGAAGGCAAAAAAAAGAGGGAGAAATAAATGGCAATGCTGAAGTTCTCTATTTGGCAACTGAGTGGATGTGGATAACTTTCTCCTAGAAAACACAGAAAGAAGATCGGGTTTGGGACGGGGAAGTCGAAAGTTAAGCTTTGAATATTTTAAATTTGATCTGTTTCTGGGATATCTTGACAATATCCAGAAATATTTAGGAGGCAAAATTAGCAGTAGTTAACAATTGCTCGTAAGGTTGAAGGAAAAGGGAGAATGAAATTAACTTCACAGGCTTGTGGAGCACTGTTGAGGGTAGTGCCAATAACCAAGGGAGAAATAGAAATGGGAGTCAGTTTAGTAGCAAGTTTAGTAGGCAAGGCAATGAGCTCAGCTCTGAACATGTTCTGCTTCACGTGTCTGTGGAAGGATGTGCAGTAAGCAGAGGAATACAATGGTAGACAGCCCACAGAACTCGGCTAGCGTATAGACTCGGATTTCATTTTCATATGGGTTATAACCAAAGCTATGAAAGTGGATGAGATCATTTAGGGAGAATTAACAGAGTGAGAAGAGCAATGAACTAAGGACCAAACTTGGAGGAACATCAAAACTTAAAGGAAGTGGAGAAAGGAATTGTCAAGTATACAAAGAAGAAATAGTGGGACCAACCTTGAATGAGATGGTTAGATAGCATCACTGACCCAATGGACCTGAAGATAGTGAAGGAAGCCTGGTGTGCTAGAGTCCATGGGGTCACAAAGAGGTGGACACGACTGAGTGACTGAACAACAACAACCTTGGTTTTACAGACAAAGAAGCTGCATTATAGAGAAATTTGGTGACTTGGCCAAGAGCACATGTAAGGGAAGGGTGAAACCAAGACTAGAATTCATGTATTTATACCAAATACTGGGGTTCTTCCTTCATGCTTCCCTGTCCATGATCACAATTATTTTAATAATTGTACTTACTCTAAACAAACCTCTTCAACATCCTCAACACAGACTCATAGGTACTATCCCACACTCAACAAAACATGTATCCATTATTTCATGCTTTACGCTAATTTTGGTGCCCACTCTGTTTTCCAAAAGCACCAAGCACATTCCCCGTCATAGCACTTATCAATCCTTATTGAAATGACCTGTTTATTAGGCTCTCGGTTGACTAGACTGAATTCTCAAGAACTGGAGTGCATTTTGTTCAGTCACCTGCCACTTTGAGCTTCTCAAATGTTTGTGTTTTTTTTTTAATGATGAATTTTTATTTTCTTTTTATTGGCATACAGTTGCTTTAGAACATTGTATATGATTTTTTTCCATTTATTTTTATTAGTTGGAGGCTAATTACAATATTGTGGTGGTTTTTGTCATACATGGACATGAATCAGCCATGGATTTACATGTATGCCCCATCCTGATCCCCACTCCCTCAAATGTTTGTTGAATGAACAAATAAATAAATTATATGCATCATTTCCCCAACCTGCATCCTGGGCAGAAATCTTACAATTGGAGATTTTGAATTAAGGCTTGTTTTTTTGTTTTTTGGTTTTTTTTTTTTTTTTTTTTGATAGGAGGCAGTGAGGAATCAAAGAAAACCCAGTGGGCTTCGAATCAGAGTGTTTGGTCTACTATCACAACTCTGAGACTTACCAACTGTTGGACATGAAGCCAATGAGCCTTGGTTTCTGGTTTGTTTCTCCATTATTGCCAACCAGACCACCTCAGAGTGTCCAGAATGACTCACTCATTATGACTAGCAGTTGATTCTGATTGTCAGCTGAAACTTTGCTGGAACTATTGAGTGAAGTGCTGTTACCAACCAGGGTTCTTGGCCTCAATCAATTTAAATTATCAGAGGCCAGGCAAGAAATTCAGGCAAAGCTCTCCTGGGGTCCCTTTTGCAGCAGGGTGGAGTGAGAACAAACCACCGGTTCCCTTACTTGGTCACTCTTCAAGGAGGGTGAGCTTGTTCCTTATGAGGGGATGAGGGTAGGGGTGTATGTGGGGGTCAGGCTAGAGGGATGGCTTAGGTCGTTTGCACAGCACTTTGTGGCCTTGTGTGCAGGGGGCATGCACAGTACTCTGCTCTTGCTCCAGGCTCTTCAAATGTGGCAGTTCAGGGACTTCCCTGGTGATGCAGTGGCTAAGACTCTGTGCTCACAGTACAGTGGGCCCAGGTTCGATCCCTGGTTAGGGAACTAGATTCCACGTGCCTCAACAAAGATCAAAGATTCCATGTACCACAACTAAGATTCGGCACAGCCAAACAAATAAAAATAAATGTATAGATATTAAAAAGAAAATCACAGTTTGGTTTTTTGGTCTCTTTGCATCAGTTCATAATTTTGCCCCAACTGTGTATGCATGCAGTTATTTTTAGTCCCATACAGTTTCTTTGTATTTTGTTGCTCAGGGAGGTATTTGTCCAGGGACAAATATTTCAGCACTGCAGCAAAGGGTCCCAGCCCCAAACATGTCTCAGTGCCTTCAAGCAGCCTCTCCATGTGGGTTGGAATTCTTACTAGCTGAGATTTAAGAGAGAATGTCCAAAGAATGAGTATTTCCAGGGCAAGAACATGAAAGCTGCAAATCCTTTTAAAGGCAAGGCTGAGAAATAGCAAGTTTTGCCACACTGTCTTGATTAAGTATCTTAGGGCCAGCCCAAATTCAAGTGAAGGGGAAACAAAAGTCATCTCCCAATGAAGTGAGAAAGAATTTGTAGCCATCTTTAATTCACCACCATTTCCTTAGTAATACTTGACCTGCTCTCTTCACAGGCTGCTTGTGAAACTCAAAATCATGAATCATAAAGAGCACGTATGAACTCCAAAACCATGTTGGATACATTCAGTTCAGTCACTCAGTCATGTCTGAATCTTTGTGACCCCGTGGACTGCAGCACACCAAGCCTCCCTGTCCATCACCAACTCCCAGAGTTTACTCAAACTCATGTCCATTGAGTCCGTGATGCCATCCAACCATCTCATCCTCTGTCATCACCTCCTCCAGCCTTCAATCTTTCCCAGCATCAGGGTCTTTTCAAATGAGTCAGTTCTTCTCATCAGCTGGCCAAAGTATTGGAGTTTCAGCTTCAACATCAGTCCTTCCAATGAACATTTAGGACTGATTTACTTTAGGATGGACTGGTTGGATCTCCTTGCAATCCAAGGGACTCTCAAGAGTTTTCCCCAACACTACAGTTCAAAAGCATCAATTTTTCGGCACTCAGCTTTCTTTATAGTCCAACTCTCACATCCATACATGACTACTTGGAAAACCATAGCCTTGACTAGACAGACCTTTGTTGGCATACATTAGGGCTATTATATATATAGGCATCTTTGTCTCCTCTTCTTATTACAGAACCAGCCCTCCAGGCCACAGGGGCAGGCATGTGACCCAGACTGGGCAAATCACAGTTCTCTATCTCCTTTGCTATTGAGATTGACCCAAGGATAGGAACATGTTCTAAACTGAGTCTTTTGTGGCTTTTATTTTAATACAGTCACTTCAGACTTCAGGAGACAAAACCAAACCAAACAAACAAAAAATACCTTTTAAATGTGTTTATTGGTGTTCAGTGTTTAATTTTTAATTGGGTCCCTTTGTACTCTATTGGCCTAGGGCTAGGTGTATAGGCTTAGTTTCTAGTGTTGCTACCCAACTAGGAATGAACATTAATAAGCAATGATCAAGAAGAAGAATTTTCCCTAGGCAATAACAACACTAGTGTGACTGGCACTATGCAATGCTGCCCCTCAAACTGCAATGAAAGCCACTCAGGATTGGAGCAGTTTAGCATGTTTCTCTGATGGGGAACAATTTCACTGCTCTGAGTCCCTTTCATCTTTATGCACATTCAATATGAGAGATTGGCATTAAAGTCAGGGTGGCGGAGGACCCTCAATAATTCTCATGTATAAAGTCCAGATGAAAGGGAATCACTGCAAGAACAGAAGTAATCCGATTTCCATCTGACCATCTGCCAACTGGCCTTTCTCTCTCTCTGGCATAAATACCAAAAGGGCTTAACAAGTGATAGGATCTCAGGGTAATTTACAGCTGCTAACAGAAGTGAGATTAAGAGTGCCCAGCAGGAGAGGAAAGATGGGCTGGGAAAGGCTTTTAAAAGCTATAAATATTTTTTGAAAATGTGTGTGGGTAGATCCAGAGGTGGGGAGAAATTGGACCATTTATTTAAGGAGAGTGAAAATTGAGAGGAGAGAATAGGAAAATGAATTGATTTCATTTCATCTTTTAAATCTGTTTCAGGTAATATGATTTTTATTAATATTACTGATATTTATTAAGCAATGAGGGTGTAGACCATGAGTCATATACTTAAAAAGACAGGGAAGTCCGGTGACTTCCTGGTAGTCCAGTGATGAAAACTCTGCCTTCCGGCGTAGGGGACATGGTTCAATCCCTGGTCAGGAAACTAAGGTCCCATATACCATGAAGCATAGGCCCCCCAAGATAGTAATCATCCAGTTATAACCATTTTGGCTTCATCGTTTTCATTCGTTCATTGACTATTCATTGAGCAATTACTAAGTGCCAACCAAACGCTTTGGCTGAGGATACAGTGATAAACCAGATATTGAGGATATAACAAATGCACAAGACAGACGCGATCCTACCCTCAAAAAGGCAGTGCAGACGTGTGAACAGGCTCTCACAATACTTTACAACAACAGCCTGCTTGTTCTTTACATGTTTTCATTCCTAGCCAGAGCTCTGTCTGAGCCAAAAATGGGGCTGCCACGTAACTGGTGAACTAGTGAGGCGGCCATCAGAAGTCTGTGGGTTTCTTGAGGCTCAAATTAGCAGAAAGAATTAGCAGAAAGAAGGAAACATTGACTCCTGAGGATACAATTGATGTGTCTGCTACCCCAGAGACCCAACACATATAGTAAGCACTCTATGCTTTCCAGAGAGGAGGAACTCCAGCTATAAATCTTTGGCACCGGGAAGAAGACAGGTGGGAATCTAAGATATTCTAGCAATTTTAAAGGGAGCAGTGTATTGATAATATAATGCATATGGTGTCACTGTGTGTTGATGGGGCAAAATATTTTATGGTGAAACAGGCATATTGAAGGGAATTCTGCATTTCTATAATACTGCCAAGCACAGCTGAGAGAATAAATTTGTGCTTGCTTCAGTCTCTGTATATTTGGACTTGTTTTTTTCCACAGCATTCTAGAAAGTGGTGACACAGGGCAATCTTTTAGACCAACAGCCATCTATAAGCATTCCTGCCCTGCTTGAAACCTATAGTGGTTCTCTTTACAGAATACATCAACGCTAATGTCTCTTACTAGCTTTCCAGAACCTCCAAAATATGGCACTAAAGAGAGCAGAGCTCAGGGTTTCAGTTTATCACTAATCACTTTGTGCCTTGGTTTTTTTTTTTTTCCTTGTAAAATAGGAATAATAATATCCACCATGTCAAACTCACAGGACTGTGTCAGTGTTGAACAAAATGGTGCATCTGACAGCACTTTAATGTAGTGTTACTGTGCAAATGTGATTATTATGATGTTGGTGCTATTATGATGTTGGTGCTTTGAGCCATCCAGCATTATTTCATGTCATCCTTCAACTGGACCACAATGTGCTGTGATCCTTCTTGTCTCTGAGTTGGGACTTATGCGAGTCCCTAGCCCGGTGGGGAGGAGAGCGAACCCTGAGGCCAGACTGCCTGGGGTCTGGGTCAGCACTTGCCCTCGAGGCTGTAGTGAGGATTAAATGGGCTCCTGGGGTAAAGCTTGGCACATCACATCACTCCCAGCACTCCAGCAAGTGCTTTTCATACTTGACCACATCTTCCTGTTCTAGCTCACATCCTGTCTCATTCATGAAGTCTTCTCCCCTGGTTATCTCCTACCTATAAAAAGTTATACCCAGAGTGATGTCGCACAGGTTAACTATTTGTTATTTCATGATATGATTGTATTACCCAGTTATATGCATTAACTCAGCATTTAATGAACACCTGCTATGGCCAGGTTCTTTCTTGTGTTTGTGTTAAGTCACTTCAGTAGTGTCTGACTCTCTGCGACCCTGTGGACTGTAGCCCAACATGTGCCTCTGTCCCATGGGGTTCCTTAGGCAAGAATACTGGAGTGGATTGCCATGCCCTTCTCCAGAGGATTTAGACCATGAGAATAAAGAAATACAAGATGCAGGGCCCATCTGTGGTCAGATGACCAAGCAGACAGTTGAGCTGTAAACTGAATGGCTGTGTCCCCTGAAAATTCATATATGAAATCCTAACCTCCACTGTGGTGGTGTTTGGAAGTGGAGCCTTTGGGAGGTGATTAGATCATGAGGACTCACTGACCCTTCTCCATTAGAAAAAGCCCCTTGGGGACTTGCCCAGCAGTCCAGTGGTTAAAAGACTTTGCCTTCCAATGCAGGGGGTGTGGGTTCAATTCCTGGTTGGGGAACTAACATCCCACATTCTTTGGGGCCAAAACATAAAACAGAAGCAGTATTGTAACATTCAATAAAGACTTTTTAAATGGTCCACACCAAGAAGTCTTTAAAAAAGGAAGAGCCTCTGTCCTGTTTCTATGAGTTGTCTCTCATCTGCAAGAGCCTTTCCCAGATTTCAAATCTCTGTGCTCTTGCCCCCACCTTTTCCCTCCCTCCCCTCCCACCTTTGTTCCTGTGACTTCACTGTTAGAACTCCACAGCTGGAACTTCCCTCAAACCTTCCATTAGGTGTCTACTCATCCTGCGCTCTCTCTGCGGCTCTTACGAAAAAGGCTGATGACTTCATAATTCATGCCCTGATGTCACCTAGCGCAGGTCAAAAGAAAGATGTCTTTTTACGTACATATGCCGTTTTCACCTTCAACACCAGTTCTAGCATGCCTTGTTCAGGGAGACTTAAAACTATTGCATCATCTGTGGTTTAGCAAGCATTCTGCTGAGAGCAGAACTATCAGCATCATGCCCATGCTACAGCTGGGAACACTCGTGCCTGTATTACACGTCTTGTCTTCCGTTCCTTACATTTGGAACAGCCGAGGTACGCCTTCACGGCTCACTTCTGGGCTTACTTCCCATGGAATTTCCTAACCTCATCCCTCTGAGTCTCATTCCTCAGGCTGGCTTCATTCAAGCTAACGGATCCCCTCCCAGGCAAAGGCACGGGTGTGCGTTTTCAGAAGGACCTTCAAAGTCTTAACACAAGGAAGTGAGCGATGGGGCTACTTTTAGTCACTTTTCTTTTTTACATGGCGGCGGCAGGACCAGTAGTGAGAGGTGAGGCGACGCCTCAGATGCCATCCTTGATGCCTTTATGTATGTTTTCTGTTTCAACTCCTTGGGGGGAAGGGTGGAAATTATCATGTCTACCGCTAGAGGGCAGACTGGTCAAATTTAAATGCGTGCGGCCATTGAGACGCTGTGGGGACTTTTTTGTTTCACGTCCCCTCCACCCCCCGACCCCCCACCCAAACCCCATTAGACAAGAGAAGAGGGACCAAGGTCACCAGAAATAGGAAAAGCAGAGGCAGCGCCACCGCTGCTGGTAAGAGCCGGTCCCCCTCCTTTCGGTGCGTGCCGCCAGCTGGACTGGCCTAGGGCCGCAAACGGAGCGTCCGGGTGATCTAGCTCGGTGTTTAGTGCCTGTTATGGACCAGGCGCCTTACTAGACGTTTTACCTACTGCACCATCTGTGAGCCTCACAATGGTCTTCTGAGGCACATGTTTAAGATCACGACAAGTGAAGAGACGTGCTTGTTAATATGTTGCTCAAAAGCAAGTAAATGATAAATGACAGATACCGAGTTTGAACTGATGTTTGTGAAGGAAGGGATCGATGGGAAAGGGGTCTCGAAAGGGCCTGAAATTAAGCGGTAAATTACCATTCAAAGCCTCTAACAGGGCTTCAGGGCTGGGCACTGTCCTCTGCTAGTCACTGTAGAGTGGAGAAAATACCTTTAAAACAAAGTATGTATATTCACCTTAAAAAAAAAAAATCAACAGAGACTATCTAAAGGAAAAAGCAGAAACTGCCTTCAAATCTTATTGTCTAGATAAAGCATTTTTAACCATATTTAGTTAGACTCCTATGGTATTGTTTTTATTTTGTTTTATGAATTTTTTTATGGATCCGTGTAGCTACATGTGTACATTATCATGTAAATACAGAATATATACTATCAATTTTAATGATTGTGTTTTATTTTATTGTACTTAGACTCCTTAAATCACTCCAGTTCCTATTGATAAACTTTTCATTAATTTTCAGTTTTTTCCATTAGAACAATTTTGTAGCAAATTCTTTGTGTTTCTCTCCAAAGCTCCCCCTTCTTTTGTTAACTGGATCCCATCTGGTCTCCGTAAATTCCTTTGTCTTTTTCTCCTTTCTGCTATACCGGTTCTTTAACAAACATACCAGATTATCTCTCCCATCTTAAAAAAAAAAAAAAAACTTTCCAGATGTCACTCCATTTTCTTTGTTCCTCCAGACACCTAAAATTTTTGAAAGAATTGTTTAGACTCATCAGACTCACTTTCTCTCCAATCAGGTTTTCACTCACAGTCCTCCACAAACTGTTCTTGTCAAGGTCACTGTGACTGTCATGGTGTCAAACTCAATGGTTACCCTTCATCTTCATCTTTCTTGCAGCATTTGACATATTGGCCATTCCTTTCTTTTTCAGAATTCTTCACCTGCCTTCCAGGAAATCACTTTCTTGGGTTTTCTCCTATTTCATTGTCTGTAGTCCCCTTTGCTTGTCTCTCCTCGTCTTCCTGATCTCCAAATTTTGGAGCATCCCAGTATCCAGATCTTAAACCTCTTCTCTCTCATTTGGTCTCAGGACTAAATACTATGTGTATGCCCAGACTTCCTCCTAAACTCCAGATTCATAGCCAAGTGCCTTCCTGATAGTTCTACTTTGACATTTAATAGATATCTCAAACCTGACAAGTTGAAAGCCTTGGGTTCTCTGACCTCACTTCATTCTCTTCCTACAAGCTTCCTCACCCCAGTAAATATCAAACTTCTCAGCCCCAAATCTCAGTCATCCTTGATTCCCTTATTTTTCTATGACTCACATCTGCTCTTCAGGAAATCCTGTTGGCTCTACCTTCAAAACATATCTAGCACTCAACCACTCCGTGTCCCCCTCCCCCATTAGTTCCCACCTAGAATACTGTAACCTCACCCCAAGCAGTCTTCCTGCTCAGGCTTGTGCCCACTTCCAGCCTTTTCTCCACCAGCCGCCAGAGAATCTTTACAACCACCCACCACTGCTCTGCTCAAAGCCCTCCAATTCTGAGTGCTTCACTGACGGCCAAATGCAATGGCTTTATAGTGATTGACAAGGTCCTGTGTGGTCTCAGAACACAATCCCCTTGGCTTCCACCACTTTACCCAACCCCACACTCAGCTCAGTGTCACTGGTCGCCTCCCAGACCCCACCCTCTGCCTGGAATCATCTTTCTGCAGGTGTCCTGGGCCCTGCTTTCCTGCTTCCTTCAAATCCCTGCTCAGTGTCTCTTTGTAAGTGAGGCTTTCCTAGTCACCCTGTTGGGAACAGCGTATTTTGTTTTCTATTGCCTCACTCTGCTTTATTGTCCTTACCATCATCACTGCGTGTGCGCATGTCTGCACACACTCACACACACCCACACACACAATTTATTTGTCGTTTGTCTCCCATGACTATAATGTATGTTCTGTAAAGGCAAGCACTGTACTTGTTTTCTTTTCAGTGTACCCCTAACTCCTGAACTAATGCCTGGCACCTATCAGGGCTCAGTACAAATTTGTTGAATGAATGAATATTCATTTTCCAGAGCAATGATCTCCAGGTAGATTTCTAGGAGGGGGATTGCTGACTCCCAGGTTATGAATTTTTAAGACGTATTTGACACATTCGACAATTTATATTCCCACCAGCAGAGTACATGGCGGCGCTATTGACCAATGCTCACCAAAAGGGATTTTGTCAATACTTTTCATCTTTAGTCATCTTTCAGGCAAAATATTTTCTTTTCATTTGCATTTTGGGGTTATTTGCATGTTTTCATGCATAGACTTATTGACCATTTGTACATGCATTATTTGTGTGGATCCCCAGATTAAGTTTTTGTCTACTTCTCTGTTATGATTATTTTCCTTATTGATTCGTTCTTTGTGTATTCAACCTTTGAATTGCCAATATTTTTCCCAGTTTGTCATTTGTCTTTCAACCTCATTTTTGATGTTTTTGCAAAAGAAAATTTAAAAATGTATTATGCATTCAGATTTATTCCTTTTTCCTTGGTGATTTCTTATTTCTCCAATAAGAATATAGTTATATTGAGCTTTCTCAGGCTTTCTTGGACATGTCTACTAAGTATATTCTTTTCTTGTGGATAAATTTCCCACCAAAGCATTATATCATGGGTCCAGGTAGAAGGAAATGGGTTAGGACTACCTGGCCCATCAGACATGTAGTTCCAGGAATCTGGCTATTGGAATGTTATACCAAGGCAAAATGCCACAAACTCAGTTCCCCGGGAAGTTCACAGAAGGACAAGCTGACTACAGCTGTTAAACATCTATTCATAAAGCAGGTCCCAGAGAGAGAACACTGTATATAGCTCCTGGAAGATGTGAGCTCACATAGTTCTGCCCCAAGGAAAGACATGCAAAGGAACAGAACCACACAGTTCTGGAGACTCAGAAAGGGTTATTTTGACAGGTTTCCTTGCTTGCAGGACCATTTAATCACCAGTTATTTCCCTTCCCTTGTCAGCAAGCGGTATTGGCTGACATATGCCTCAACACAAAGTGGTGCTGTATTTATACACAGAAGCAGGTGTCTCCCTATCTACCCTCATCGTATGTGCATAAGGCACTAAAGATGTCCCCGGGGCAGAAACAACACTGGTCCCAACATAAATGATGAGTTCACTCATCGTGAGCGAGGATGGCAATTCACATTCATTGTGCTGCAGATGTGCTGAGGTGTCCTGAGGTGTTTATTCCCTCCTGGGCCGGGCTGCTGGTACAGTGCTGGGTGGGGCTGAGCCCCCAACTCTTATGCCTCAAATAATTGTCCGTGGACAAGCAGTATCTTCTGGGAGCTGCTGCATTTCAGCCTTCATCTCAGAATCTGCGTTTTCACAAGATGCCCTAGTGATCGTCTGCTCATTTAAGTCTCAGAGGCTGTGCACAATGGACTCTGGTTTTAAACAGTCCTATCCTTTATCCCAATAACTCATATGTAAAGATTATCACTGTTTGTTTTTTTATTGTGAAGACATTTGGAGAGCACTGGTTATTATAATCAGAGCTAGAAAGAATGTTAAATAATGTTACTGCTGCTGTTGTTTTTGAATGGAAAGCTGTGGCTGTGACTCAGCACCTGATTTTGTTGGCTTTGTCCCCAACTCTGACTGTTCATGTTTAATATGAGGCTTGCTCCTTTCCAATGAGACTGTAGGATCCTAAAGGACGAGGATTATTTCGCCTTATAACTCTTCCCTATGATTTGTTTTACTGCTGTAAAGCAGTGTTTTGCAAACTTTGTATAGGAGTCACTGGATGGATGGTGGGGAGGGATGTCTTTTTATAAGGCAGATTCTTATTCAGTGGTTCTCAGATTCTACTTTTCAAGGAAACTTTCAGGTGATTCTGATACTGCTGGTCCATGGACCATACTTTGAGTATCAAGGTTTTAGAGTATTCATTTAACTCTCATAACAACCTTATGAGATACCTTGGCTAGATGTCATCCGCATTTTATAGCTGAGGCATTTGAGGAGCAGGCAGTTAAACTATTATGCCTGAGACCCTGCCACTAGTCAGGGATGGAGTTGGGTTCCCCATGGCGTTCACCTCTTGAAACCCTTCTTTCTTTGTGCAGTAAGAGACAGAAGAGCGATGGAGACTGGCCCCACAATGAATGGTTAGAGCTGTCTCAGGGTTCAGACCCAAGTTTTCTCTTTTCTCTTTTCATGGCCATTCCAGTACACCACGGTCCATTCAGGATGCTCCAAATAACCATAGATTAGGTGGCTTATAAATAACAGACATTTATTTCTCATAGTTCTGGAGGCTGGAGGGTCCAAGACAAAGGTGCCAGCAGATTTGTTATCTGATGAAGTTCCTCTTCTGCTCACAGATGCCTGTTTTTGTGCTGTGTCCTCGCACTGTGGAAGGGGGGAAAAGGAGCTCTCTGGGGCCTCTTCTTTCAGGGCACTAATCCTGCTCATGAGCGCTCCACCCCTATGAGCAAATCATCTCCCAAAGATCCACTTTCAAATACTCTCACCTCAGCAATTATGAATTTGAGGAAGACATAAACATTCATTTACCATCAATGGCGATTAAGAGTTTTATACTTAGGATACATTTTGACATTTTCTTTTTTTTTTTCCATTTATTTTTATTAGTTGGAGGCTAATTACCTTACATCATTGCAGTGGTTTTTGTCATACATTGAAATGAATTAGCTATGGATTTACATGTATTTTGACATTTTCTCAGTGGCTATAAAGTAAATTTCATCCAATATGTTAATTACTTTAGATCCAATGGTTCTCAACCCTGCCTCACTTTTGGGACTTTAAAGACATAAATTCCTGGGCTCCACCTTACAGATACTAAAGTCAGAATCTTCAGACATAGGAGCCCAGACCATCTGCGTTTGTTGAAGCACCATAGGTGATTATAAGGGGCTTTCTGGGTGGCTCAGATGGTAAAGAATCTGCCTGCAATGTGGGAGACCTGGGTTCATTCTCCAGGTCGGAAAGATCCCCTGGAGAAGGGAAATGGCTATCCACTCCAGTACTCTTATCTAGAGGATTCCATGGACAGAGGTGCCTGGTGGGCTATAGACCATGAGGTTGCAAAGAGTCAGAAATGACTGAGCAACTAACCCTTTCATGCTTCCACAAGTGAATATAATGGATGACCAGAATTTTAAAAAAACACTACTCTCTGCATGTTTCCACACTTGCTATGCCAATTTTTTCTTCTAGTTTTTCTGAGATATATAGTTGACATACAGCACTGCATAAGTTATAGCACTGTATAAGGTGTACAGCATAATGATTTGACTTACATACATCAGGAAATGTTTATCACAATAAATTTATTAATTATTGACTTTATTAGCATATAGTTGCTTCACAATGTCGTGTGAGCTTCTACTGCATATATGGATCAGCCATACATATACATGTATCCCATCCCTTTTGGATTTCCCTCTCACTTAAGTCACCACAGTGCATAAGTGGAGTTCTCTGTGCTATACAGTATGTTCCCATCAGTTATCTATTTTATATATAGTATCCGTGTCCATGGGGTCTGCAAAGAGTCAAACATGATTAGCAACTGAGCAACAACAATCAGTAGTGTATCTGTGTCAATCCCAGTGTCCTGATTCCTCCCACCCACCCCTTTCCTCCTTGGTATCCATACATTCATTCCCTGTGTCTCTATTTCAGCTTTGCAAAAAGTTCATCTGTACTTTTCATGAGATCCCCCATATACACGTTAATATATGATATTTGTTTTTCTCTTTCTGACTTACTTCATTCTATGTGACACTCTCTAGATTCATCCACATCTCTGCAATGACCCAATTTCATTCCTTTTTATGGCTGAGTATTTCATTGTGTATATGTACCACATCTTTTTTAAAAAATATTTTTTTAATTATTTGGCTGTGGTGGCTGTTCGTTGTGGCAAGTGCGGTGCCACAACATTCTTGTGGTGCCTGAACTTCCTAGTTGCAGCATGTGGGCTTAGCTGCTCCATGGCACGTGGGATCTTAGCTTCCCCACCGGAGATCGAACCTTCGTCCTCTGCATTGCAAGGCAGATTCTTAACCATAGGAGCACCAGGGAAGTCATCCAAATCTTCTTTATCCATTCCTCTGTGATGGACATTTAGGTTGCTTCCATGTCCTGGCTATTGTAAATTGGGGGGGAATGTGTCCTTTTAAACTATGGTTTTCTCTGGGTGTATGTCATTGGGGAGCATATGTCCTTTTGAATTATGGTTTTCTCTGGGTATACATCCAATACAGGGATTGCTGGATCATATGGTAGTTCTATTTTTAGTCTTTTAAGGAGACTCTATATTGTTTTCCATAGTGGCTTTACCAATTTACATTCCTACTGACTATCACAATAGTTTTAGTGAACACTCACATAGATGCAAAATTAAAGAAACAGAAAAAAAATGTATTCTCCTTTGTGGTGAGGACTCAGAATTTGCTCTTTTGACAGTTTTCATACATAACATACAGCAATGTTAATTATATGTATCGCACAGCACATAACGTCCCTGATACTTACTTACCTTATAGCTGGGGGTCTGTGCCTTTGGACTGTCTGCCTTTCCCTGTACCTCACCCCGTAACCACAAAATCGGACTTTGTTTTTGAAGTATAATTGACCTACAATGACATATCACTAGTTCCTGTTACACAACGTAGTGATTTAATGTTTCTGTACATTTCAAAATGATCACCACGGTGTCTGGTGGTGATAGTTATATATATCAACATATAGTTACAATACGTCACTATACAAAGATATTACACAGTTATTGACTGTATTTCCCACACTATACATTTAATATCTGTGGCTCATTTATTCTGCAAATGGAAGTTTGTACATCTTAATCTCCTTTATCTTTATCCTTCCCCTTTGGCAACTACCTGTTTGTCTGTATTTATAACTCTCTTTCTGTTTTGTTGTGTTTGTTCATTTGTTTTGGTTTTTAGATTCCACATATAAATGAAATTTGTCTTTTTCTGTCTGATTTATTTCACTTAGCATAATACCCTCTTGGTTCATCCATATTGTTGCAAGTGGTAAAATTTCTTTCTTTTTATGGTTAATATTCCATTATTATATATATATATACCACATCTTCTTTAGCCATTCACCTATTGATGGGCACTTAGGTTGCTTCCGTATCTTAGCTACTGTAAATAATGCTGCAATAGCCTTAAGGGTACCTATATCTTTTTGAATGAGTATTTCATTCTTTTTGTGTAAATGCCCATGACTTACACAATGTATGGTAGTTCTATTTTTAACTTTTTGAGGAATCTCCACACTCTTTTCCATAGTGACTGCACCAATTTACATTCCCACCAGAGTCCAGAAATCAAGATTTTAACTCACCCCTCTGGGGGATTTTGAGGCAAGTAGTCACAGAGCACAATTAGCAAAGCACTAGCACTTTACTATACTTTCTTTATTTAATTTATCTTTAATTGTCTATTTTTCACTTATTTTACTATGCTTTCTAAATGTGCTTTTGGGGGAGGAAACTACCCTGTATTTCCAAAGCACTTCAAAATGCATACTGGGTTGATAGTAATAAAGACTTTCCCCACCTCATTGGACCCAGATCCCCTGGAAGCCCCTGGAACCCATTCCAGAACTTTGAGAGAGAGCATGCAGGAGTCCCACCACAGGTGGATAAGGGTTGACTGAGTACCAGACAGATCCTGAGGCCAGGTAAGGGAAAGACCCAGAATCTCTTTAAAAACAAACCCCAAATCTTGTTATTTTTCACAGTCTACAAAACTGAATGCAGGCAGGGATGATGGTTACCTTTTAGAATTTTTATTATGATTTCATGCATAATTTAGATCACTGGATGGCTGTAACTCTCGCTAATAAATTGTGTACACCCTGAACACAATAAAAATCAGTCAGCACAGCAGAATCAGTCTGTTCATTGCTGAACCCCTTGGGGCATGGCAGAGTTAAAGAATGAATAAATAACCAACCAAAAGATGCAGCAGCTCTCGCCTCCCATTTTATTTCAACAGGGTTCATTTTTGAACACAGGTATGTTTTTGAAATACACTCTTCTTCCAAAGGCTCAAGGTGTAACACACACATACATGCATGCATACTCACTCTCCTGTTATTTGATCACTGCTACAAGTGAACCTAGGATAGATGTATGAACAGAAAGGAAACTAAGAAAAACAAACTAGAAAGAATAAAGAGTAGTGAATTATTTGTAACACTCTCCATTAAATTTTTTATTCAGTTCAGTTGCTCAGTAGTGTCTGACTCTTTGCGACCCCATGAACTACTTACTGTATGCCAGGCTTCCCTGTCCATCACAAATTCCCGGAGCTTACTCAAACTCATGTCCATCCAGTTGGGGGTGCCATCCAGCCTTCTCATCCTCTGTCGTCCCCTTCCCTACTGCCATCAGTCTTTCACAGCATCAAGGCCTTTTCCAATGAGTCAGTTCTTTGCATCAGTTGGCCAAAGTATTGGAGTTTCACCTTCAGCATCAATCCTTCCAATGAGAATTGAGGATTGATTGCTTGGATCTCCTTGCAGTCCAAGGGACTCTCAAGAGTCTTCTCCAACACCACAGTTCAAAAGCATCAATCCGTTGGCACTCAGCTTTCTTTATGGCCCAACACTCACATCCATACCTGACTACTGAAAAACCATAGCTTTGACTAGACACATCTTTCTTGGCAAAGTAATGTCTCTGCTTTTTCATATGCTGTCTAGGTTGGTCATAGCTTTTCTTCCAAGGAGCAAGCGTCTTTTAATTTCATGGGTGCAGTCACCATCTGCAGTGATTTTGGAGCCCAAAAAATAAAGGCTCTCACTCTTTCCATTGTTTTCTCATCTATTTGCCATTGAATGATGGGACCAAATGCCATGATCTTAGTTTTCTGAATTTTAAGTTTTAAGCCAACTTTTGCACTCTCCTCTTTCACTTTCATCAAGAGGCTCTTTAGTTCTTCTTCACTTTCTGCCATAACAGTGGTGTCATCTGCATATCTGAGGTTATTGATATTTCTGCCAGCAATTTTAATTCCATCTAGTTCTTCATCCAACCCAGCATCTGGCATGGTATACTCTGCATATAAGTTAAATAAGCAGATTATAATATACAACATTGACGTACTCCTTTCCCAATTTGGAACCTGTCTGTTTTTCCATTTCTAGTTCTGTTGCTTATTCATCTGCATACAGATTTCTCTGGAAGCAGGTAAGGTGGTCTGATATTTGCATCTCTTTAAGAATCTTCCATAGTTTGCTGTGATCCACACAGTCAAAGGCTTTGGCACCATAGTCAATAAAGCAGTAGATGTTTTTCTGGAACTCTCTTGCATTTTCAATGATCCAGTGCATGTTGGCAATTTAATCTTTGGTTCCTCTGCCTTTTCTAAATCCAGCTTGAACATCTGGAAGTTCATAGCTCATGTATTGCTGAAGCCTGGCTTGGAGAATTTTGAGCATTAATTTTCTAGTGTGTAAGATTAGTGCAATTGTGTGGTAGTTTGAACATTCTTTGACATTACCTTTCTTTGGGATTGGAATGAAAACTGACCTTTTCTAGTTCTGTGGCCACTGCTGAGTTTTCCAAATTTGCTGACATATTGAATGCAGCACTTTTACAGCATCATCTTTTAGAATTTGAAATAACTCAACTGGAATTCCATCACCTCCACTAGCTTTGTTCATAGTGAGGCTTCCTAAGGCCTACTTGACTTCACATTCCAGGATGTCTGGCTCTAGGTGAGTGATCACACCTCGTGGTTATCTGGGTCATGAAGATCTTTTTTGTATAGTTCTTCTGTGTATTCTTGCCACCTCTTCTTAATCTCTTCTCCTTCTGTTAGGTCCATACTGTTTCTGTCCTCTATTGTGCCCATCTTTGCATGTAATGTTCCCTAGGTATCACTAATTTTCTTGAAGAGAGATCTAGTCTTTCCCATTCTATTGGTTTCCTCTATTTATTTGTATTGATTATGTAGGAAGGGTTTCTTATTTCCCCTTGCTATTCTTTGGAACTCTGCATTCAGGTGGGTATATCTTTCCTTTTTGCCTTTGCCATTTGCTTCTCTTCTTTTCTTGGCTATTTGTAAGGCCTCCTCAGACTACCATTTTGCCCTTTTGCATTTCTTTTTCTTGGGAATGGTCTTGATCACTTCCTCCTGTACAATGTCATGAATCTCCATCCATAGTTCTTCAGGCACTCTGTCTACCAGATATAAACCCTTGAATCTATTTGTCATTTCCAGTGTATAATCATAAGGGATTTGATTTAGGTCATAGCTGAATGGTCTAGTGGTTTTCCTTATTTTCTTCAATTTAAGTCTGAATTTGGCAATAAGGAGTTCATGATCTGAGCCACAGTCAGCTCCCAGGCTTGTTTTTGCTGACTGTATAGAGCTTCTCCATCTTTGGCTGCAAAGAATGTAATCAATCTGATTTCAGTATCAACCATCTGGGGATGTCCATGTGTAGAGTCTTCTCTTGTGTTGTTGGAAGAGGGTGTTTGCTATGACCAGTGTGTTGTCTTGGCAGAACTCTGTTAGCCTTTGCCCTGCTTCATTCTGTACTCCAAGGCCAAATTTGCCTGTTATTCCAGGTGTTTCTTGACTTCCTACTTTTGCATTCCAGTCCCCTATAATGAAAAGGACATCTTTTTTGGGTGTTCTAGAAGGTCTCGTAGGTCTTAATAGAACCACTCAACTTCAGCTTCTTCAGCATTATTGGTTGGAGCATAGACTTGGATTACTGTTATATTCAACAATTTGCCTTGGAAACTGACAGAGATCATTCTGTCATTTTTGAGATTGCACCCAAGTACTGCATTTTGAACTCTTTTGTTGATTATGACAGCTACTCCATTTCTTATAAGAGATTCTTGCCCACAATAGTAAATATAATGGTCATCTGAGTTAAATTCACCCATTCCAGTCCATTTTAGTTCACTGATTCCTAAAATGTCGATATTCACTCTGCCATCTCTTGCCTGACCATTTCCAATTTGCCTTGATTCATGGACCTAACATTCCAGGTTCCTATGCAATATTGCTCTTTACAGCATCGGACTTCACTTCTGTCACATCATATCCACAGCTGGTTGTTGTTTTGGCTTTGCTCCATTGATTCATTCTTTTTGGAGTTATTTCTCCACTGAGCTCCAGTAGCATATTGGGCACCCACCAACCTGGGGAGTTCCTCTTTCAGTGTTGTATCTTTTTGACTTTTCATATTATTCATGGGGTTCTCAAGGCAAGAACACTGAAGTGGTTCGCCATTGCCCTCTCCAGTGGACCATGTTTTGTCAGAATTCTCCGCCATGACCCGTCTGTCCTGGGTGGCCCTACACAGCATGACTCATAGTTTTATTGAGTTAAACAAGGCTGTGGTCCATGTCATCAGTTTGATTAGGTTTTGTGATTGTGGTTTTCCTCTGTCTGCCCTCTGATGGAAAAGGACAATCGGCTTATGGAAGCTTCCTGATGGGAGAGACTGACTGTGAGGGAAACTGGGTCTTGTTCTGATGGGCAGGGTCATGCTCAGTTAATCTTTAATCCAATTTTCTGTTGATGGGTGGGGCTGTGTTCCCTCCCTGTTGTCTAAGCTGAGACCAAACTATGGTGGTCTCAGGTGGACCCACAAACTGCGAATAAGTATACCAAATAAATCCTCACACTATTAAGAAAGTTCTAGAATGAACACAGATTTCCCAACCTGGGGATCTGGCAAAGGAACTGAGAACCCCCAGGAACTTGACTTTGGAGATCAGGGGATTTGATTACAGAACTTACACAGGACTGGGGAAACCCACTCTTGGTGGGCACAAACAAAACCTTGTGCGCACCAGGACCCAGGAGAAAGGAGCAGTGACCCCACAAGAGCCTGAGCCAGACTTACCTATGAGTGTCCAGGAGTCTCGGGCAGAGGTGTAGGTTGGCAGCGGCCTGCTGCAGGGTCTGGGGCACTGAGGGCAGCAGTGTGTGCGTGGGACCTTTTAAAGGAGGTCGCCATTACGTCTTCATTACGTCCACCATAGTTTGGTCTCAGCTGAAACAACAGGGAAGGAACACAGTCCTACCCATCAACAGAAAATTTTTTCTTAATTTGATTTTTATTTTGTATAAAAATATGGTTGATTTACTTGTTGTGTTAGTTTCATGTATACAGCAATGTGATTCAGTTATACAAATTCAAAACAACAGAATGGGAAAGACTAGAGATCTTTTCAAGAAAATTAGAGATACCAAGGGAACATATCATGTAAAGATGGACTCGATAAAGGACAGAAATGGTATGGACCACAGTAGCAGAAGATATTAAGAAGAGGTGGCAAGAATACGCAGAAGAACTGTACAAAAAAGATCTTCACAACCCAGATAATCATGATGGTGTGATCACTCACCTAGAGCCAGGCATCCTGGAATGTGAAGTCAAGTAGGACTTAGAAAGTATATCACTATGAACAAAGCTAGTGGAGGTGATGGAATTCCAATTGAGCTATTTAAAATCCTGAAAGATGATGCTGTGAAAGTGCTGCACCCAATATGCCAACACATTTGGAAAACTCAGCAGTGGCCACAGGACTAGAAAAGGTCAGTTTTCATTCCAATCCCAAAGAATGCTCAAACTACCACACAATAGCACTCATCTCACATGCTAGTAAAGTAATGCTCAAAATTCTCCAGTCAGGCTTCAGCAATACGTGAACCGTGAACTTCCAGATGATCAAGCTGACTTTAGAAAAGGCAGAGGAACTAGAGATCAAATTTCCAACATCTGCTGGATCATAGAAAGAGCAAGAGAGTTCCAGAAAAATATCTATTTCTGCTTTATTGACTATGCCAAAGCCTTTGACTGTGTGGATCACAGCAAACTGTGGAAAATTCTTCAAGAGATGGGAATGCCAGACCACCTGACCTGCTTCTTGAGAAACCTGTATGCAGGTCAGGAAGCAACAGTTAGAACTGGACATGGAACAACAGACTGGTTCCAAATAGGAAAAGGAATGCGTCACGGCTGTATATTGTCACCTTGCTTATTTAACTTATATGCAGAGTACATCATGAGAAAGCTGGGCTGGAGGAAGCACAAACTGGAATCAAGATTGCCTGGAGAAATATCAATAACCTCTGATACGCAGATGACACCACCCTTGTGGCGGAAAGTGAAGAGGATCTAAAGAGCCTCTGGATGAAATTGAAAGAGGAGAGTGAAAAAGTTGACTTAAAGCTCAACATTCAGAAAACTAAGATCATGGCATCTGGTCCCATCACTTTATGGGAAATAGATGGGGAAACAGTGGAAACAGTGTCAGACTTTATTTTGGGGGGCTTCAAAATCACTGCAGATGGTGACTGCAGCCATGAAATTAAAAGACGCTTGCTTCTTGGAAGAAAAACTATGACCAACCTAGACAGCATATTAAAAGCAAAGACATTACTTTGCCAACAAAGGTCCATGTCATCAAAACTATGGTTTTTCCAGTAGTCATGAATGGATGTGAGAGTTGGACTATAAAGAAAGCTGAGCACCGAAGAATTGATGTTTTTGAACTGTGGTGTTGGAGAAGACTCTTGAGAGTCCCTTGGACTACAAGGAGATCCAAGCAATCAATCCTCAGTGAAATCAATCCTGGGTGTTCATTGGAAGGACTGATGCTGAAGCTGAAACTCTAAAACTTTGGCCACTGATGCAAAGAACTGACTCATCAGAAAAGACCTTGATGCTGGGAAAGATTGAAGGCAGAAGGAGATGGGGATGACAGAGGTGAGATGGTTGGATGGCATTACCAATTCTATGGAGATGAGTTTGAGCAAGCTCTGGGAGATGGTGATGGATGGGGAAGCCTGGCATGCTGCAATCTGTGGGGTCGCAAAGAGTCGGACACAACTGAGCGACTGAACTGATGTATAAGTGATATCATGTATTGTCTGTCTTTCTCTGACTCCCTATTTTGAATCTAATCATTCATTATTTTATTTAATAGCCTGTATTTTATTTGATAGCCTATATTGATCATCACTGACTTCATGAAAATGAATTTGAGCAAGCTCTGGGAGTTGGTAATAGACAGGGGAGCCTGGTGTGCTGCAGTCCACGGGATGGCAAAGAGTCAGACACAACTGAGTAACTGAACTGAATTGATTGAGCATTTATCACATACCGGGCCATTTGGTAGGTATTTGAGTCTATCATGGCTTCCATCCTCAAGGTACCACAATCTCCTGGGGGAGAGGAGTGAGGATATGAGAGAAAACAAAAATAAACAATTTCAGCACATTCACTTAATGAAGGAAATCCTTCCTGCTAATATTTCTTCCTGGAATATATCTGTCATCAATAAGCAAGAAATCCAGGCCCTGGAAAATGTGCTGTGAGCAGCTGTGATTTGGGGAAAGGCTACTTACTCGTGTCAGCCACTCCTTGGAGCAGTACCATCTCTGCATGGCTATCCCAGACACACAGACAAGGGGGGAAAGGCCCGAGATGGTGTGGGCATTCCCGAGGTCACACTGGGGGAACATGGTGTAATCAGGTCCTATCAGTGCCTTTATCAGACCTGAGAGCAGAACTCTCTTGACCTTGCCACCTTATTTCCATCATTGAGAAGGTGATAAAGAGAAGAAAGGAAAATCCATATGTGAAGAAAGTTTGACAGAGAGAGTAACACCTCTAATGATTACTTCTGGGGTTTTAGAAATTCAATTCAATAGTATTGGATAGAGTTTAGTAACTTTCTAGGTGCGTAGATGGCCTGGGCAAGGTTAGATGGGTGATTCCTCCTTATAAAGCCTGAAAGAAACCCTGTAAAGAGATTCCACTCCAGCCTTCTCAGATTTTAATGCTTAGTTTATCTAAAGGGGACCCTGGTATCATGTAGGATGCTAGATTTGGGGGGCAGGTGGTAGGTTTTTCTTTGTGGGGGGGGGAGTTGTTTTTAATTTTTACTTTTTGGCTGCAGCATGTGAAATCTGAGTTCCATGACCAGGGATCAAACCCTCACCCTGTGCATTGTAAGTGTGGAGTCTTAATCACTGGACTACCAGAGAAGTCCCTAGGCTGCTAGATTCTGGGATGAGATTTTGTTAGAGCCTTAAACCCAGAGGCACTGATGACATCAGGGGACTCAGAAGACCACAACTCCCTCCAGGGCTGAGCTGTCACGGAACACCGAGTGTGCTATTTTCCCCGGCTGCTGGGTCTGCCGTCCCACTCGGAACCTCACGCTGTGTCGGGGCTAGCATTAAATGTAGCAGGCTGTCCGTCTGTCTGTCTGTCTGAAGTTGGTGAAAGTGGCAGGAATCCAAGGATACGGGAATCAGAGTCTGCCTGCCAATGCAGGAGACACAGGTGCAATCCCTGGGCTGGGAAGGGTTTGATCTCTTTCCCAATGAGTCATGTCACATGGTACATGACTACTGGAAAAACCATAACTTTGGGTTTCCCAGGTGGCACTAGCAGTAAAGAACTTGCTTCCCAGCGCAGGAGGCATAAGAGATGCAGGTTCGATCCCTAGGGTGGGAGGATCCTCTGGAGGAGGAAATGGCAACCCACTTCAGTATTTTTGCCTGGAGAATCCCTCAGACAGAGGAGCCTGGTGGACCACAGTCCACAGGGTTGCACAGATTGGGCGTGACTGAAGTGACTTAGCACATGCTACACACAGTAACAAATAAGACTAACAAATTTCAATGTTTATGATAATAAAGACTTATTTCTCACTCCTATGTCCCAAAATGACTCAACTGCCGATTTGTTCCATATCTCCATACTGAAACCAGAATCTCCAGGGAAAAGTCATTTTCTTAAGTAGCCTCTCCAGGGAATGTTTCAGGTCAAGGAGACAGAGGGAAAGAAAGATGGCAAACTATGTTCTTAGTGTCACTTCTGCCCACTTCCCGTTGGCCAAGGGGGTCCATAGCTGCTCTGGAGTTCAACAGGACAGGCTTTTATAATCTTCTCAGGGAGGAGGATCAGAATATTTGGTGATGAGTAAATCAGTCTACTACAATGAGTCAAGACTTCTAAGGGACATATTTGGGTCTAAAATCAGAAGCCATGTGCAGTGGGTCCAAAACTGGAGGCCGAGTTAGCAGGGAAGACCAGTGCAGCGGGACTCCACCAAAACTGGAGGAATACAGGAACTCACAGCAAGGGTGACCCAAGGGTGGTGGCCATGGATACCCTGGGTGGTTTTCATCCACTGACCTGTGACTGGCTGGGACATGGATGAACTGGATGAATGTGCAGGCCTGGGGAGCAGAACTCAGGGTTCATCAGGGCAGTGTGAGCTACCCTTTTTGCTGGACTGGATCAGAGTTGCCCTCGCACTGTCTTGTCTTCAGCTCTGTAGACACTGGTCACCCTGAAGGAACTGAGGCAGCACGCTGTTACACTAGTGATGGGTTCTAGAACGCTTCCTATGTCTACAGCCTTAAGGGTCCTTTTAGAACCTTAATCTTTTTTTTTTTTACATTATACATCATGTTAGCAGTAACATGATGTATAAAGAGAGCTCCAACTCACTTTAAAGGGTTTTTGATAAAGTGAAAGTGTTAGTCTGTGTCTACCTCTTTGCAACCCCATGGACTGTAGCCTGCCCGGCTCCTCCTCTCTCTTCAGGCAAGAATACTGGAGTGGGTAAGCCATTCCCTTCTCCAGGGGACCTTCTTGACCCAGGGATCAAACTGGGTCTCCTGCATTGTAGGCAGATTCTTTAACATCTAAGCCAGCAGGGAAGCCCAAAAAGATGGTGCAATTAGGAAAGACTTGTAGATAGTAACGTGTCTGCGATAAATAATGATTTACAATGAGCAATAATCAAGATTGGTAGCTCTGTTTGCTTTTCCATTACCTAGAGCAATAGGAAGGTATACTCTGCTCAAAGAAGAAAAGGCAAAGAGGGAGTCAGATCAGAGAGAGAAACACAGGATCTAATGACTGGCCTTTTAGACCTTGAGAAAAAGCAGAAAGTGAGTTTGGTTCAGCACTGGCTACCATTCCTGTATTTAGTGTTCATCTCACGAGTCGGGGACACTTTGCCCCCTCCCCCAGTGCCCTCTTGCGTCTCCTGCAGCACTCATTCAGACCTGCTGGGTAGAGTAGACCCAGATTAGACCCTCTCAAGCTAGGGTCTCAGTCTCTAACATTCTCTCTTCTCCACTATCGAAATTTCCATTCAGTTCCCTTGTTTGGGGGCTTTGCTTAAGAACAATACCCGAGGAATCTGTAGATAGACTAATTCAGACTGAAGTACAAAAGACCATAATCAGTCAACAGGTTAACCTTTTCCAGGAATATTTGCATTTCAAAGTTTTCCCAGGAAAACACTTTGACTAAACAAATAGTGCCATAATAGTGGAATATGAGGCAGTGTGGCTTGTCTATGGGGGAACTCTTTTGTTAGGGGGTCTTTTCTGGATCATTCCCAGTCCCTTCTAAACAACCTGTGTTTATCACATCCTCAATTGTTGGCACCCAGTTTGATACACAATTCAAGCAGCCCGGACGCTGATGGCTTCTGCACAGTAAGGGGCTCCTTCCAGCCAGACTGTGAATTTCAAGCACCATTGCCAGGAAGAAACTAGTAATTATAACTTCACACATAGCATCAGGCTTCACAACAAGGAAATCATGATCTCTTAAGCATTTTCTTATGGATTAGCATGTTAGTCGCTAAGTTGTGTCTTTGTGACCCCAGGGACTGCAGCCCGCCAGGCTCCTCTGTCCATGGGATTTTCCAGGCAAGAACACTGGAGTGGGTTGCCCTTTCCTTTCCCAGGGCCTCTTCCAGACCCAGGAAGAAGGTCGAATCTGTATCTCCTGCATTGGCAGGTAGATGCCCACCTGGGAAGCCCATGGATTAATATAATTAGTCCTTACAAAGTCCAAGATGGGGGCAGGTCAGGTTTGTTGCTCCCATTTAACAGATGCAGGAACTGAGATTCAGAGACGTTAAGTAACTTTTCTAAGGTCACACAGCTAGTCTCCCCATGCCTAGCCCAGTGCATGTCCTTCATGTGATGCTGCTCTTTCAGCCTCTGGCACTACCTGGACTTCAGGTACTTGGGATTTGGGCCAAGCAGGGCCAAGTGCAAGATGGTAGGGGTGGTGTCATCAGCCAGAGCCCGGGGTGTGTGGTCCCACCGCCTCTAGCTTAGCAACGGGGTTAGGGGTGGAGAGACAGGGACTGCTTTCTACATTGGTTTTCTGCATCTGTGTGGGTATTGACTTCCTTCTCAAAGGGTTCCATCTGCCTTCTACCTAATTATGTTACTAATCTTCATCCCAGTCCTTTGAGGATTTTTATCCCTGTTCTATAGAGGTGCAGGTTTCCAGGGTTACCAGAAATCCAGAGATTGAAGCCTTTCTCTGGCTTTCTTGTAAAAGTCCTTGTCAGTGGAAATCTGACTTTTCTCCACTTTTGTTTTCTGGATGGTGTGTCTCTCACCACTTTTCTGTTTTATTTGTTCTTGCAATTAATTTGTTAAGAATAATCCCTGAGAAGCTGTTTTGTGCAGAAGAGATTGTAAAATAACTTACAGGCCCTGTGTCCTCAGTGACACTTAAAAAAGAAAAGCCAACAGCTCCTACAGCAAGGGCAACATCCGGGCGGGGGTGGGGGGAGCACCCTGCTCTTGCAATCAGCAGAGCGGGGGGCGGGGTTAGGTCTCTGTTTCTCAGTGACTAGCTATGTGGTCCTGCTATAATTGAGTGAATGCTTCCATCTGAGTCTCAGAGGCTTCCTCTGTGTGATGGGGAAATGGTAACAGCCACTTAGAACTGTCTTTTGACCACTTTTTAATTGATCTTTCCACAATAATATATCTGTTCTTGTTCTAGCAAGATATCTTTTCAAAGCTATATTCACATTAGAAGTTTTTAAAAATTACTGGTGTCCAGGTCCTATCCCAGATCAACTAAGTCAGAATCTTTGGGATGGAGCCAAAATCCAACTGCATTAAAAAAAATTGTGAGAGTGATTCTAATGTGCTTCCAGAAGTGAGAAGTCACTTCTCAGGAATAAGTTTTGGGAACTGCTAGAGGAAATATATATATTTTCTCAAAAAGAGATATCTGTTTATGAAGGGATAGATACAGTCATAGTACTTGGTTTTTTGTATGTGCGATTTCTGGTACCTCATTCAAGGCCAGGTAGAGGGGTGGGAAACCGAAGTCACAGCACCCCTGCTATGGTCAGTTGCTCTGTTGGTCATCTGACTGCCTTACAGCTCGGTAAGACTGGTATTACTAATATTATGTCATCTGGCAGAGGAAGGCATTGAAACATACCAACGTTAAGTAATTCTTGCAAAATCACACAACTTGTAAGTATCAGATTTGGGATCTGAACCCGTATCTGTCAAGTGTATGCATGCTAAGTTGTATCTGACTCTTTTCAACCCTATGGACCGTAGCCCACCAGGCTCCTCTGTCCATGGAGTTCTCCAGGCAAGAATAGTGTAGTGGGTTGCCATGCCGTCCTCCAGGGGATATTTCTGACCCAGGGATTGAACCTAGGTCTCATGCTTCCTGCATTGACAGGCAGGTTCTTTACCACTTGCGCTACCTGGGAAGCACCTATATCTGTCAGTGCCAAAGCCCAAATGTGTTCTGCCATGCTGATGGTTCTAAACCCTGGCTGACATTTGCAGCAATGTGGATGGACCCAGACAGTATCATACTAAGTGAAGTAAGTCAGACAAAGACAAATATCATATGATGCCACTTATATGTGGAATCTTAAAAAAAAGGTGCAAATGAACTTATTTACAAAACAGACTCACGGACATAGGAAGCAAACTTATGGTTATCGAAGGGGAAAGGGGATGGGAGAGGGATAAACTAGGAGTTTGGGCTTAGCAGAAACAAACTACTATCTATAAAACAGACAAGAAACACGGCCCTGCTATAGAGCATAGGGAACTATTGATACAGTCAGTATCCTGTTATAGACATAATGGCAAAGAATATGAAATAAGAGAAAAAAGCCTTGACTGAGATTCTGATTACCTGAACTGGAGTAAGGGCAAGACATCAGTATGTTTCAAAAGCCTCCCAGGAGACCCTAATGAGTGGTCAAGGTTGAGAGTCATTGCCCAGCACTATCCTGCCTTCCCAAAGTGCTCAGAACACATTCATTGAACTTGAGGGTATTGGGGAAGAACTACATCCATCCACACACATCTCTCCCCATCCCTCTAATGCACGCTAGGAGGGAAAAACACTGTCATTCCATAGTGAACACTTTTTAGAACAGGGAATCTGGTCATTTAAATGTCCATGTCGAGCCTTTCTTGAGAACTTGTGCCCGAGGGCCTGTATTTCCAGGTGACTGGTCAGAGGGAGGCAGCACAGAGTGGGGAGGGGAAGCTCAGAAAGCTGGGCCAGGGGATCACAAAGACAAACTTGGACATCTTTACAGTTTTACCTGGAGTCAGTCTGCACTAGGAAGCAGTCAAGTCTTAACAAGCAGTTGTGGTCGTTCAGGCCAGACTGTATAGGGGGTAGCCTTGCAACTGGGAGATTATTAAGAAGTTTTTGTTGTTCAATCATTAAGTTGTGTCTGACTCTTTGTGACCCCATGGACTGCAGCACATCAGGCTTCCCTGTCCTTCACTGGCTCCCAGCGTTTGTTCAAACTCAGGTCCATTGAATCTGTGATGCCATCCAACCGTCTTATCCTCTGCCATTCCCTTCAGAGGTTTGAGCGCTCAGTCGCTCAGTCATGTCTGACTCTTTGCGATCCCATGGACTATACAGCCGATGGAATTCTCCAGGTCAGAATACCGGAGTGTGTAGCCTTTCCCCTCTCCAGAGGATCTCCCCAACCCAGGGATCGAACCCAGGTCTCCTACATTGCAGGCTGATTTCTTACCAGCCGAGACACAGCAGAAGCCCAAGAATACTGGAATGGGTAGCCTATCCCTTCTCCACCAGATCTTCCTGACCCAGGAATCGAACTAGAGTCTCCTGCATTGCAGGCAGATTCTTTACCAATTGAGCTATCAGGGACTAATCATATGTTCATCAAATGTTAATCAAGCTGTTACTCTGTGCTAGGTTCTGACCTAAGGTGGGGGTATGAAGATAAGGAAGTTGCTGCTACCTTCATCCCAGAAGTGTCTAATCCAGTGGGAAGACTTGAAATGTTTCCTCAGCCTCCCCTGAAAAATAAGAGCAGTGTTTCCACAGCCATTGATCAAGAGAAAGAGGAGGTAGCTGGCATGCACTTTGTTAGCTCTCCATGGCTCCTTCCTCCTGAGACCTGAGCCACACAAGGAAGCAGATTGCAAGAAGCCCAGCTTATTGGTACCTCCTGACACTGAGAGGGTTTAGCTACAGCACTTCTGGGAGCTCTTCAAGGTAGTGATAATGCTTGCTGACTTCTGTGGTGTTCTCTGAGTTCACTTTATAAAGAGGGAGGGAAAGGGGCTTGCTCTGATATAGTGCCCCTTTAATTTGGCTGCTTAGAGCCACAGACATCTCTTCTGGATCATATGCCTTACAGGCACTGTTTGGGTCATTTCACCTAGGTGAGTATAATCCATCATAGCAAGAGGAAATCTACTGTTTCCCTGTTTTTCCATTATTATAGTGTAGCTCACTTAACTGGGGAAAGAATGCTGGGTCTTGACCTTCCACTCAATAAGACATAGAGTAGGACTCCATCAGGCCAAGGGAAGGGTAAATCCTGGAACATCTGGGTCTAGGCATTAACCTAGACTACTGGGTGAGGGTGAGCCAAAGACCCATGGGAATGGTATATCAGTGGACAGGAACAGACAGAAGTCAGGTGACTCAGAAGTCTAGGAGCCAGGGATCAAATGGGTTAATTTTCTGATCAGAAATAGGCTAAAAGTGAGAGGGCTGGGGATTACAAAGAGCCATGACCCTCTTAGCTGCCGAGGTCAGGGTCAGACAAGGAGTTCAGAGAGGTGAGGGATCTTGGCAGCTGGCTTTCTTTTTATTCCCCCACTTCCCCTTGGCAGCTGTCTTGATAGGAATAAGGTCAACATTTGGGTGGGTGTTTGAACCTAGATTCCAGCTGAGAGGTAAGAAGGAAAAGTCACTGGTTAGGGAAAGGAAAATAGAGGCTATAGATTCTTAGCAAGCTGTTTCTATGTTTTAAAGCAGAGTAAATTCTTCCATATATGTTCTTAACCTTATTATTAGATTAATCTCTGTGTGTGTATGTGTGTATATATATATACATGTACATATATACATGCTGCTGCTACTGCTGCTAAGTCGCTTCAGTCGTGTCCAACTCTGTGCAACCCCACAGACGGCAGCCCACCAGGCTCCCCCGTCCCTGGGATTCTCCAGGCAAGAACACTGGAATGGGTTGCCATTTCCTTCTCCAATGTATGAAAGTGAAAAGTGAAAGTGAAGTCGCTCAGTCGTGTCCGACTCCCAACAACCCCATGGACTGCGGCCTACCAGACTCCCCCGTCCATGGGATTTTCCAGGTGAGAGTGCTGGAGTGGGTTGCCATTGCCTTCTCCACATACATACACAGATATATGTAATTTTTTTTTTCATATTACCCACCGAGCAGACTTGGAGGCTTCCAGGGCAGGGGTGTAAGCTTACCTATCTAGGTTGGACACACAGTAGGTGTTATTTACTTTATCCAGCTCCTAGTGCAAGGTTCTTTACTGACCCCTGAGGTGTCCACATGGAAGTGCAGACACATAGAAGTGACATCTCTACAGTTACCCAGGTCCTTTTTGCGACCGCGCCTCTGACGCCAGGGTCACAGTGGGCTTGCAAAGCAGTGTATAATGCTAGAGACTTTGCTGATATGCTCCACCAAAGTGTCCTAGGGAATAATATTTACTGAGAACTGTGGCAGGCTTGGCCCTGTCTGTACTTATGGTGCTGACCTCAGTGAAAATCACCATCAGTGAAGCAGATTTTATAAAAGCAGCCCCAAGGACGTGCCTCTCCTCATCCCATTGGTGATGAGTTGTTCTCTGGCAGCTCCTGGTATTCTGCTCCAGGCCTTTTATTTGGATTTTTCCACTGGGCTGTCAATCTTCTAATGAGGCACGACATTTACTCTTCCTAATTCCCCAATCACTGTGATACTGTGAAGCACTCTTAATTGGCTGCTCCATCTTTATAGTTTTTGTGAAGAAGGGAAAAAAGAGAGGGAGGGTAGGAAAAAGGAAAAGATCGGGGTGCATCAAGGGAGGGAAATGAAAGTAAAAAAATAGAAGAAAAGTGAGGGAAAATAAGAAAAAAATATGAAACTGTTGACAGTTCGAGTTTTCCCTTATTAAGAAAGTGGTTTAAATCCTTCGGAGCTTCTCTTTCAAGCTAGTCCCCTGTCAGAACTTGAAAGAACTTCTCTTCTGCCTGGGATACAAGTTGTAGGAAACTGCAAAGGCACAAAGGTACCTGCTTATTAATAGAGCATTTTCCTCTTTAGGGTGTGTGTGCTGTGTGTCTGTGTCTTTCCCCTAGTAGGGCTGTGGCAACCACTTCTGAGTTTGAAAACCAACGATGAATTCTCTTTCTTTCTCCCCAAACACAGGCTCTGCTTGTAGTTTGTTTTTTCACTGTGATGGCTTCGTGGGGTGGTGCAGAGGACAGCAACGCAGTCATTTATTTCAAGCCTTTGGTCAGCCAGGGGCAGGGGAAGGGAGATGACTAGCTTTCGCATTTCTACGACTGCTTTGTAAATTTCAAAACAGAAAACAAAAATCGTCTCTTCTCCTTTCAGCCCTCCTGAGCACCCACAGCCCCGCTCTTCCCTCTCGGGTTCCCGCCCGCAGCGGCTGGCGGCTGTGCCCCAGTCCTGCTCCACGAGAACTGTGCTTCCCCACCAGAGCGGCTTTCTTTTCTGTCAACTCAGCGGGCATCTGCCAGGCAGGTCCTTCTAAGTTCCCTTCTGATGACTCTTCTAGTGATGCTACTGGCAAAAGGTGAAATGAAAAGCCAAAATCTAAGGTTCTTAGAAGACGAGAAGCAAAATTTTCAACAGTGGGATCTTAACTATCAAGCATTAGTGTGTGTGTCTATTTAGGAGTGTGTATGTGTGTGTTTCTGTTCAGGAGTGTGTGTGTGTGTGTTTATGTTTAGGAGTGTGTGTGTGTTTATGTTTAGGAGTGTGTGTGTGTGTGTGTTTATGTTTAGGGGTGTGCGTGTGTTTATGTTTAGGAGTGTGCGTGTGTTTATGTTTAGGAGTGTGTGTGTGTGTGTGTGTGTGTGTGTGTGTGTGTGAGGGCAAGGTGTGGTGACAGAGAATGAAGAGGAGTCAGTGCTTGGATCTTCCTGATTTTTTTTTTTCCTGATGGTTTAAATTCTTCCCCTCTGTCCCTACCTAGAGTGACCTTTTTTTAGTGACAGTTCTATTGATTCATTTTAGGCTGTGCTGAGTTTTTCTAGTTGCAGCAAGCAGGGGCTACTTTCTAGTTACAGAACTCGAGCTTGATTGCCCCGCAGTATGTGGGATCTTCCCAGACCACGGGTTAAACCGGTGTTCCTTGCATTGCAAGGCAAATTCTTAGCCCCTGGAGCACCAGGGAAGCCCCAGAGCGACCTTTTAACCTTCCCTACCTGCGCTCGCTTGCTTCCTTCTTTAGGCCCAGGATGAAGATGAGGTAAGGAGCGGCTGCAGATACCATGTCTTTTCAGTGGCTGTGGAGGTGACACGGGGGGAGGAGGGGAGAATGTGGGTGGGATTCCGGGTGGGCTTCAGACACAAGCTAGATCTGAATCCCTGCGTTAGCACACGACAGCCCTGCAAGCACTTGTGACAGTGAAGGTGTTAGTCACTCAGTCATGTCTGACTCTTTGCAAACCCAAGGACTGTTGCCTGCCAGGCTCCTCTGTCCATGGGATTCTCCCGGCAAGAGTACTGGAGTGGGTTGCCATTTCCTCTTCCAGGAGATCTTCCCAACCCAGGGATCAAACTCAGGTCTCCTGCATTGCAGGCGGATTCTGTACTGTCTGAGCCACCAGGGAAAACTTATTACAGCACTGACATCTGAAATGGAAAAAATTGTATTATGTATTCAGAGCACTTAGAACACTCTATGTTTAATAAAAGGTCAATAAAGGTAAATATTATTGGCATTTACTGCCTGGTGGGCAAGAGCTTTGAAGGCATGTTTTTCATTGAGAGACACATGAGCAATGGTTCCGAAGAAGAACACTAGACCCACGCACCCCCGACTCCCTCCAGACTGAGGGCAGACCTGAGGGAAGGTGAACGGGTTGCCTCCCAGTCCCAGGACTCCAGTAAGGCCTGTGGGAGATGCAGGTAAACAGCTGTCCAGGATTCCATTAAAAAATCAGGTTTACGTCTCATCTTCAATTAGGTGACTCTCTAGGTCTTTTAAAACCTACTAAATCTACAAATAAATGCTGGAGAGGGTGCAGAGAAAAGGGAATCCTCCTACACTGTTGGTGGGAGTGTAAATTGGTACAGCCATTATGGAGGGCAGTATGGAAAGACCTTAAAAACT
Organism: Odocoileus virginianus; assembly: GCF_023699985.2. NCBI lineage: Eukaryota > Metazoa > Chordata > Mammalia > Artiodactyla > Cervidae > Odocoileus > Odocoileus virginianus. The sequence goes on from NC_069701.1 coordinate 652,625, forward strand.
AGAAACAGAGATACCGTTTGATCCCTAATCCCACTCTCAGGTGTATATCCAGAGAAAACTCTGATTTGGACAGATACATACGCCTCAATGTTCATTGCAGTGCTGTTTACAACAGAGAAGACGTGGAAGTGAACTAAATGTCCACTGCCAGATGAATAAAGAAGCTATAGTATATTTATACAACAGAATATTGCTCAGGCATAAAGAGACTGAAATATTGCTATTGGCAGCAACGTGGATGGACCTAGAGATTGTCAGACTAAGTGAAGTAAGTCAGAGAGACAAATATTACACGATATCTCTGATATGTGGACTCTAAGAAAACAATACAAATGACCTTACTGACTATACAAAACAGAAACAGACTCACAGACATAGGAAACCAACTAATAGTTAGCAAAGGAGGAGAGTGGTGGAGGGAAAAATCAGGAATGTGGGATTAACAGATGCACACTCTGCTGTGCTGTGCCTAGTCACTCAGTCGTGTCCAATTCTTTGTGACCCTACGGACTGTAGCCCACCAGGCTCCTCTGTCTATGGGGATTCTCTAGGCAAGAACTCTGGAGTGGGTTGCCATGCCCTCCTTTACTACTTATAAAATAAGCAACAAGAACCTATTGTACAGCACAGGTTTGTTATAACCTCTAATGGAAAAGAATATGAAAAAAATGTATAACTAAACCACTTTGCTGTACACCTGAAACTAGATGCCAAGGGAACATTTCATGCAAAGATGGGCTCAATAAAGGACAGAAATGGTGTGGACCTAACAGAAGCAGAAGATGTTAAAACACAGAAGAACTGTACAAAAAAGATCTTCATGACCCTGATAACTACGATGATGTGATCACTCACCTAGAGCCAGACATCCTGGAATGTGAAGTCAAGTGGGCCTTAGAAAGCATCACTATGAACAAAGCTAGTGGAGGTGATGGAATTCCAGTTGAGCTATTTCAAATCCTGAAAGATGATGCTGTGGAAGTGCTGCACTCAATATGCCAGCAAATCTGGAAAACTCAGCAGTGGCCACAGGACTGGAAAAGTTAAGTTTTCATTCCAGTCTCAAAGAAAGGCAATGCCAAAGAATGCTCAAACTACCACATAATTACACTCATCTCACATGCTAGCAAAGTAATGCTCAAAATTCTCCAAGTCAGGCTTCAGCAATACATGAACCATGAACTTCCAGATGTTCAAGCTGGTTTTAGAAAAGGCAGAGGAACCAGAGATCAAATTGCTAACATTCACTGGATCATTGAAAAAGCAAGAGAGTTCCAGAAAAACATCTACTTCTGCTTTATTGACTATGCCAAAGCCTTTGTTGTGTGTCACAACAAACTATGGAAATTCCTTCAAGAGATGGGACTACCAGACCACCTGACCTGCCTCTTGAGAAACCTGTATGCAGGTCAAGAAGCAACAGTTAAAACTGGACATGGAAAAACAGACTGGTTCCAAACAGGGAAAGGAGTACGTCAAGGCTGTATATTGTCACCCTGCTTATTTAACTTATATGCAGAGTACATCGTGTGAAATGCCTGGCTAGATGAAGCACAAGCTGGAATCAAGATTGCCAGGAGAAATATCAATGACCTCAGATATGCAGATGACACCACCCTTATGGCAGAAAGCAAAGAAGAACTAAAGAGCCTCTTGATGAAAGTGAAAGAGGAGAGTGAAAAGGCTGACTTAAAATTCAACAGTCAAAAAGCTAAGGTCATGTCATCCGGTCGCATCACTTCATGGCAAATAGATGGGGAAACAATAGAAACAGTGACAGACTTTATTTTTGGGGGGCTCCAAAATCACTGCAGATGGTGACTGCAGCCATGAAATTAAAAGACGCTTGCTCCTTGGAAGAAAAGCTATGATCAACCTAGACAGCATATGAAAAAGCAGAGACATTACTTTACCAACAAAGGTCCATCTAGTCACAGCTATGGTTTTTCCAGTAGTCATGTATGGATGTGAGAGCTGGACTATAAAGAAAGCTGAACATAGAAGAATCAATGCTTTTGAACTGTGGTGTTGGGGAAGACCCTTGAGAGTCCCTTGGACTGCAAGGAGATCCAACCAGTCAATCCTCAAGGAAATCAACCCTGAACATTCATTGGAAGGACTGATGCTGAAGCGGAAACGTCAATACTTTGGCCACCTGAGGAGAAGAACTGACTTATTGGAAAAGACCCTGATGCTGGGAAAGGCTGAGGGCGGTAGGGGAAGGGGACGACAGAGGATGAGATGGTTGGATGCCATCATCGAATTGATGGACATGAGTTTGAGTAAACTCGAGGAGTTGGTGGGCTTCCCTTGTGGCCCAGCTGGTAAAGAATCCGCCTGCAATGTGGGAGACGTGGGTTTGATCCCTGGGTTGGGAAGATGCGCTGGAGAAGGAAAAGGCTACCCACTCCAGTATTCTGGCCTGGAGAATTCCATGGACAGTCCATGGAATCGCAAAGAGTCAGACATAGTGAGTGACTGAACTGAACTGAACTCCTGAAACTAACACAGCATTGTAAATCAACTGTACTTCAGTTAAAAAAAAACAAAACAAAAAAAACACCCTATTTAAAAAAATGATACAAAAGCAAAAAATGTATGAGAGGATTTATACATCTCCTCCCCAGTCTTGGTTCCTCTCCCCAGGGACCATCACCATAACCATTTTCTTATATATTCTAAATGTTCTAGCCTATGAAACCCCATTTCATAATATCCCCTTGTCCTTTGAGCCTGCATTAAAAACTAACTGAATATGTAGTCTTTTATCCTGTTTTTGGGACAACCTCCAGGACTGTCACAGCGAGTCGGATGATGTGTCTGCCAGCTAGCTGCTCACAAGTAGGGGCACATCCAGTGCGAGAACTTGAGCGGCGGGAACCTACGGGACGCCGGGGGGCGGGGTGGAGGGTGGGGAGGAGCAGAGCGCCCACTAGTGGGCGGACACGGTGAGGCAAGGTAACCCGGAATCAGAAGAGCGTAACACGCTCAAGAGTTAAAGGTACAGAAATGGAGTACGGAAATGGAAGGAATCGTTCCTTCTGTTCAAGAGCGTGCAGCAAAGGTCTGTAAGGCCAGGAGGAAACACCCAGCTAGAAAGCAGAAGGGTGACCAACAGAAGCCTGTTTTATAGCACATGGAACTCTACTCAATGTCATGTGCCAGCCTGGATGGGAGCAGGGTTTGGGGGGCAATGGATACATGTGTATGTGTGGCGGTCACTTCATGGTTCCCCTGAAACTATTACAGCGTTGTTAACAGGCTGTACCCCCACACAAAATGTTTTTGGTGTTAAAAAAAAAAATAAAGTTAATAAAAATAAAGTAAAGGGGTACCAGGGATAGAGTATCACTATTTTGGTGAGTTCAAGACTAAAACCCAAGTGCTTTTTCCTCTCCTGTTGCTTCCAAACTACCTCATCTTACATTCTTGCCAAAGGCGACTTCATTCCTTCTGGGTCCCATGTGCATTGTCCTGGTCCATTACACAGCCTTGTTGCTGATGGATGATTTTGCTGAGAAGCCCTCACTGGGCCGCTCAGCCCTAGGTTTTACAGCATAGTGTGATTTCATTAATTTTATTTTTTAAAAGTTTCTTAAAATAATACTTATTTCTTAAAAGTTAACATGTGCATAACAGGAAACCAAAAAACACAAAAAGGAAAAAAAAGTTATCTATAATTACAAGCAGTTTACTGTTTGATGTGTCCTTCCAGGTCTTACTTTGTGTATTTACACAACTAAGCATCCATTATTATGTAATTAACAGCGAACAGTTATGTATCATACTTTTTCACACACCATGAATATTTACCATTTCAAAGTTGATTTCACTAATTTTATAAGGTCAACTTATTAGAGGCAAGTTGGGGTGCCCCCAGATAAACAAATAAATGGTTTGCTAAGCCATTCACTTTAAATGACAATAATGAAAATGTTAATAAGCAGTGATATTTGCAACATGGTTTATGATCATTTTTAACAAGCAATTCTGCTGTGATCTTCGAATGATTTTCTTTAATAGATAACCTCCCTGTTGTCAGATTTGGTCTTGACTCAATGTGTTTATGCTACCCCACCACATGTGTGTATGAGTTAAAAAGCCTCTTGGCTGAGTTCCACAACTAAACTCATGAGTCAGACTCCTTATGGATTTTTATAAGTGATGGTCATTACTCTGCATGAGTTGGGATGGAAGTTTTTGGTGATTTAAATCGTAGAATTAAAACCCACTTAGATAAATGACTAATTTAGGGCCAAAATCTATTTCCAGCACAGAATTATCTGGATTGGGTCTCTGGACAACTACTAACTAATTACTTAAAATACTTTCAACATTATGTTCTGCTCTTTAGACATTAAGTTAGGCCACAAAATTCTTAAGAACAGACTGGATTGGGTAACCAAAAGGCTTTATTCACTCTGAGACTGTTTCCTCATCTATAAAATGGGAGTGATAATAACTGTTACTTCCCAGAGTTATATACAAGGCATACATGTATATGTACGTGCATATATATATATGCATATATATATATATATATATATATATATATATCTTATTTAAATAATATCCTGTACCCAGGTGGCGCTAGGGGTAAAGAACATACCTGCCAATGCAGGAGACATAAGAGACACGGGTTCAATTCCTGGGTCAGGAAGATCCCATGGAGAAGGAAATGGCAACCCACTCAGTATTCTTGCCTGGAGAATCCCATGGGCAGAGGAGCCTGGTGGGCCACAGTCCATGGGGTTGCAAAGAGTTGGACCTGGCTGAAGTGACTTAGTTTGCACGCATACCGAGTGTCTAGCATAGTAGTGTCTGGTGTGTTATCTGTCATTGTAATTACCAAACAGCAGTTCCCTCTAAGATTTTCCTGAAGTTTCTTAGTCCACTGTGGGCTCAGTTTGGTGTTTCCCTATTTTGGACTATCTTTCACACACTTTACAGGAATCTACAGACCATTCAGGCAGCTTTTTCTCAGATTATGTCTACCCTCAAATGATGTTCCTCCATGGAGTCCCTTTGTGGTTTTTTTTCCCCCAGCTCTTTACCTACCTACTCTCATTGACATGGATCTTTTACAGAAAGGGCTTAGATGGAGGGTGGCATGTTCCACTTGTTAGAAGGTTAACTTAAAATTAACTATGAAGCCTCTTTTGTCCAGATCTTGTTGAAAATATTTCCAAATGAGCAAGTTCATTTTTCTGTCCTCAGACAGTTCTATGAACATAGAAGTTCATCTTTCTGTGATGATAGAAGCTCTTGGGCTTCCTGAGTTATCACTGCAGATGTTGGCTTTTATCATCCTGGCCTGAAAGGATGAAGACTGAAGAGCAGGTGCTTCAACTTTTGACTTGTTTCAAAGTTGGCATCGAGAGTAAGTTTTCCCTGGGTTTGCTAGAACCGTGTCTTATACAGTTTTACATTGTAGGCATTCAGTATATATTTGTTAAATAAATGATAATTGCATCATTGCTTCCCCAACTCCTCAGTCCCTCCTGCTACCTCTCTTTTCCATCTTTTCCCAAAATATTGAAGATAGCTTACAAGGATGCCTAAAACAGACAACGGAGGCGACAACATTTAAGGACAAATCCGTTTCAGCCACTTCTTTCCTTTTCTCCTGCTGTAGCCTCCTTTGCGCTGCGGTGGACCCTGTTGTGCTGCCCCTGCCGGCTGGGCCAGGAGCCGGGGAGTGGGCCAGGAACCGGGGAGTGGGCCCGGAGCCGGGGGGTGGGCCCGGAGCCGGGGGGTGGGCCAGGAGCCGGGGGGTGGGCCCGGAGCCGGGGGGTGGGCCCGGAGCCGGGGGGTGGGCCAGGAGCCGGGGGGTGGGCCCGGAGCCGGGGGGTGGGCCCGGAGCCGGGGGGTGGGCCCGGAGCCGGGGGGTGGGCCCGGAGCCGGGGAGTGGGCCCGGAGCCGGGGAGTGGGCCAGGAGCCGGAGAGTGGGCCCGGAGCCGGGGGGTGGGCCAGGAGCCGGGGAGTGGGCCCGGAGCCGGGGAGTGGGCCAGGAGCCGGGGAGTGGGCCTGGAGCCGGGGAGTGGGCCCGGAGCTGGGGAGTGGGCTGGGCAGAGTGTTGTGGCTTCAGAGCTAATCAGACTCTCCTGAGACAGTTCTCAGTGTCAGTGTGATGGCACTTCCTTCTAGAAACTCTCCTTTCTTGGTTTAATTTGAGTGGATTCTGTCGATATTTATTTTATCATAAAATAAAAACTTATTTATTTACATTTTTATTTTTATAAATTTATTTATTTGGATTTCCCTAGTGGCTCAGCAGTAAAGAATCCATCTGCAGTGCAGGAGACACAGGTTCGATTCCTGGATCAGGAAGATTCCCTGGAGAAGGAAATGGCAACTCACTCCAATATTCTTGCCTGGGAAATCCCATGGACAGAGCCTGGTGGGCTATAGTCCACAGGGTTGATATTTATTTATTTTATAATAAAATACTAAATTATTTATGTATTATATTTTATTTCTTTATAAGTTTTATAAATTTTATTTTTTATTTTATAATAAAATACTTTCATTTTACAATAAAAATGATTTTGAGTGTTTTCTGTTCTTTACAAGAAGAACAACAAAATCCCCGATAAGTCAGACCACAGTTTAAAATTTTTTAATTAATTAATTAATTATTTCTGGCTGCACTGGGTCTTGCTGCTGCCTGCAGGCTTTCTCCAGTTTCTGCAGGCAGGGGCTATCCTACTTGAAGTGTGTGGGTCGTTCACAGTTCTGTGGCAAGCTTTCTATAGGAGGTGCAGAGTCAGGAAATGTAGAGTAAGCTTATTTTTATACAGTAAGTCAACTACTTTTTCAAGTAGTATGCTTAAGCTCCAGACATCTTTGTAAATGAAGTACCTCTAAATTTTAAGCAGTGGGTCCAATTGTTAATCTGAAAAATGTGCAATAAATATGAAACAGAGCATCAAAAATAAAGGTTTCAATACACAGGGAAGACAACGTATTTATTGTCCTTTTTTTTCCAGATGAACAATCTGAAAATTTTTGGTGCATTTATTTTGGATATATATCCATATTAGTAAGCATAGTAGTCAGTTAAAGATGACTAACATACTGTTTAAAAATAAGTTTATCTTAGATTCCCAGACTTTTCAGACACCCTCTGGTAGCCAGTGTGAACATGGAAGCTTCATCATTATATAGCTGAGAGAGTCATGAGATAAAAGAAAATGTAACTACTCAAGAGGTGATGGTCTACTAAGGCAGAGATTTATCCTGAATATCCTCATAAAATCTCACAGTTTACCATAACAGAGTGAACAACATCCTCAGCTCCATCTTTACAACAGCAGAATGCAAATTTTATAATATTGTTTCTTGTAATACCTGCCAATACTGGCAGATAGTGTTACCTGTAAGCACAACCCAGAGAAACTCATTTTGAAGGCAAAGGAGACGGTGGGCGCCAATCACCCTTTAGTGGCCTTGCTTCAGCCCAGTTTACCATCCTATGTTCAATTCTTTTCAAGAAATATTTATTGGATATCTGTGTGTGTTTGTGTGTGTGTGTGGCAGGGGGAGCGCACGCTTCAGTCGTGTCTGACTCTTTGCAACCCCATGGACTGTAGCCCGCCAGGCTCCTCTGTTCATGGGATTCTCCTGGCAAGAACACTGGAGTGGGTTGCCATGCCCTCCTCCAGGGGATCTTCCCGACCCAGGGATTGAATCTGCATCTCTTATGTCTTGCATTGGCAGGCAGATTCTTTACCACTAATGCCACCTGGGAAGCCCAATTGACTATGTATACTGTATATATTGGAAAAACCTACAATTTTCCCTTCTTCTAGTGAGTCTTCCTTCTCAGAGCTGACACCTCTGGTCACCAACTGTGTGGGGTTTCCCTGTCAACAAGTGATTCTCTTAGACATCAACCGGGTGTCCTACAAGTTAACTCCATATCTAATCCTCTCTATCTGTAGATGGTGTCAAATCCCACAGACTAAGGGCTCAGGCCCCCAAGAATGTTCCCCTTCTCCTTCAGATGCTGATTATGAGTAGTAGGTCCCCAGGTTATCTACAACTTCCATTAGTCTTGGTTACTAATTGGAGTGTCCCTTGTCCCCTCCTCAGGTTCAATTAATTTGTTACATCAGCTCACAAAACTCAGAGAAGCACAGTTATCAGTTTATTAAAGGATATGTAAAAGCAGCAGTCCCCAACCTTTTTAGCACCATGGGCCGATTTCACGGGAAACAACTTTTCTACCAACTGGAGTTGGAGGGGTGGTTTCAGGATGACTCAAGCACATTACTGTTTATTGTGCACTTTATTTCTAATCTAATGCTGCTGCTGATCTGACAGGAGATAATGGTCTGTGGCTTGTAGCTTGGGGACACCCGTGATAAAGGATCCAGTTGAGCAACCAGATGAAGAGATAGGAAGGGTGAGGTCTGGGAGGGCCTTGAGCCCAGGAGCTTCTGTCTCCAGGGAGCTGGAGTTTGTTCCCCTCCCAATAGGGATCTGTTCCCAGCCTGGAAGTCCCTTGCACCCTATGCAACTGGGATTTTAATGAAGCTTGCGCACGTACACATGATCTATTGTTGCCTCCATTTCCAGCCCTTCTGCCCTCTCTGGAGAGAGGGGAAGGGGCTAAAAATTCCAAGTTTCTAATTGTGACTTGATCTTTCTAGTGGCCAGTGCCCAACCAGGAGCCATCCGCAAACCCACCCAGAGTCAACCCACCCATTAGAGCAGAATATGGACCCAGCACTCTGCTCCTTCCCCTTAGGAATTAATGTGGAATTTAGCAGCTCTATGTCAGGACAGGGTCAAACATTAAATACTAGAACTTAAGATGCTCCCAGGGTTCTTATCACTTAGGAAATTAATTACAAGCGTTTCAGGAGCCCTGAGTCAGGAGCCATGGTTCAGTTCAGTTCAGTTCAGTTCAGCCACTCAGTCGTATCCGACTCTTTGTGACCCCATGAACTGCAGCACACCAGGCCTGCCTCCCTGTTCATCACCAACTCCCGGAGTTTACTCAGACTCATGTTTATTCAGTCGGTGATGCCATCCAGTCATCTCATCCTCTGTCATCCCCTTCTCCTCCTGCCTTCAATCTTTCCCAGCATCAGGGTCTTTTTCAATGAGTCAGCTCTTCGCATCAGGTGGCCGATGTATTAGAGTTTCAGCTTCAATATCAGTCTTTCCAATGAACAGCCAGGACTCATATCCTTTAGGATGAACTGGTTGGATCTCCTTGCAGTCCAAGGGACTCTCAAGAGCCTTCTCCAACACCACAGTTCAAAAGCATCAATTCTTCTGTGCTTAGCTTTCTTTATTGTCCCACTCTCACATCCATACATGACTACTGGAAAAACCATAGCCTTGACGAGATGGACTTTGTTGGCAAAGTAATGTCTCTGCTTTTTAATATACTGTCTAGATTGGTCATAACTTTCCTTCCAGGGAGTAAGCGTCTTTTAATTTCATGCATACAGTCACCATCTGCAGTGATTTTGGAGCCCCCAAAATTAAAGTCAGCCACTGTTTTCCACTATTTCTCCATCTATTTGCCATGAAGTGATGAGACTGGATGCCATGATCTTAGTTTTTTGAATGTTGAGCTTTAAGGGAAGAGACACCAAAATATGTTTTTATTATCTCAGGTTGTGCTAATTGCTAGGGATGCATATGTTAATAAGATAGAGTCACTGCTCTCATAGAGTTTACCATCTGGCAGGGATTAAAGACATTAACCAGGAGATTGCAACTCTTTACAAATAAAAAGCACCTCCTAGGTGCCAGGCCTTCTCCTGGACACTTTACATCCATTGTCTTTATTAAGCAGATCTTGTTATGCTCAGTTTAGGGTACTTAAATGCTTGGAGAAGCTGTTACATATAGATTTGAGATTTGAATCCAAGTTGGCATAATTTGATAGTCTAGAATCCTATGCTATCCAATATGGCAGCCACTAGTCAGGTGTGGTTATTTAAATTTAAAGCAATACATACAGATGAAATCTAAGCATTTAGGTCCTCAGTCACATTGGCCACACCTCAAGTGTTCAACAGTTACATGGAACTAGTGGCTACTGTATCGGACGCTGCAGATTCAGGACATTTCCATCATCACAGAAAGTTCCATTGGACAGCACTGGTCTGGACTCTTGAAGTCTAAACTCAAGTTCAACTTCAAGATCCTATGCCCAGAACAGATTTTCAAAGCCCAGGAGTCACAATAATTAGCATTGTTTCTTTTCCCTGAGCTATCAGAAAAGAAGCTTCTGAATAGGGAGCTACCCTGGCACACACTTTGAATGCTACTGATCTTGGATGTGACCTTAAGGTTCTGTTTGTAATGAGAAGTGTGCACAATTTAATGAGATAATAAGCCACACTTTCAGTGGGAAGCCTGCACATAGTAGGCATTCAACCAATGCTCATATAATATTAAAGAGTGTGGAGCGTGGAGTCACAACACTGGATTTGAGGCCCAGTTTATCATTTTCCAACCACGTGGCCTGCACAAATCAGTTAGTTTCTCTGAACCCAAGTTTCCTTAATTATAACATGGAGACAACATCTGACCTTGGAAGACTGTGAGCTAACAGATATGAAAGCACTCTGTTAAGTACAGGCTTTGTAAAGTAAGGTATTATTTCTGCCCTCTTTTGTGCCCTGAAAAAAATTATTAAAATAATAAATTTCCAATCTTAACTTGTTTACCTGTGCTTTGCCTGTTTTCCCTAAAAATGGAAGACATAAAATATATGGTTTATTGAGGGCCAGTATTACACGAGATTACCCAAGTTTTACTGCAGTAGAAAGAGGAAAGAAGGAATAGGGGGACAGTGCAAGTCAGCATAAATCTTTGCTAATTCCCTGATAGTCAGGATCAGGGCTGCGGAGATGGCCAGGCGTCTGTGGAGTGGATGCTGTCCTGGGTCTTGCATTGGTGAGTCCAGACAGGACTCAGAGAAGGGCGCCTGGTGGACCCCATTGACCACCTGTGACTGAGTGAGGGTTTATGCCAAGTCCTGGGGAGCAATGTGCCTCTGGGGCCTCCATCCTCTCCTGAACAGAGCTGGTATGAAAGCATCCAGGCAGCAGACTGCCAGACTCGCAGGAGAAACAAGGCACCTTAAATCTAGCTCTTTCCATTCAGGGAGTGAGGGTTTAGGAGGGAGTTTTAGCCCACTTTTGAAAAGGCTTGTTAGGACAGTTCCTTTTTTCTCTCACACCTGCAACCCACACTCATAACCCCAAAGTCAAGCTCCTCCCCCGAAGTCCCCTGAGTCACCGGGATCATCGTTTCCATGTTGCTCACCCATCCTCCTGAAGGAAAAGATGGTGGCAGAGGATGGCGTCACAGATTCAATAGACACGAGCGTGAGCAAACCCCGGGAGAGTGAGGAACAGGGAAGCCTGGAGTGCTGCAGCCCATGGGGTCTCAAAGAGTCAGACGCGACTTAGCGACTGAACAACCCCAGCACCATCTGTGCTCACCGCGTCCCAGCTCTGAGGTGGGTCACCTTGCGCTGGGTTTACCCAGGGTACAGGCCTCCCATCGGATGTTGCCCTTGTGTAGGGCATCCCTGAGGAGTACAAGTGGGCGTGTTCACCTGCCCTTTACTGTCCAGACCCTTCCCTTCCTACAACATCATCACCCAAGAGCCAGTGAATGGGTGTATCAGACTTCACATTAGAGCCAGAGTAACTAGAAGGAAAGATAATGAAAGGAGATGGGAGTCGGTGAGGGGAAGGGTCCTAAAGATAACCCTCCACCTGTCTGTCCTCAAAGTCAATGGTGAAGCATGACAGGAACTCACCCTTCGTAAGGGAACCCCAGGGGACACAGCCAGTTCCCAGGCAGGATCGCCATCCTTGGGAGGAGACATTTTTCCTCGAAGCTCAGAGTGTGTGTACCAGACCATCACCTTTTAGTGGAAATCCTGCTCTCCACTCTTGGGGGTGTTACATAACAAAAGTTCAGCTGAGGAAATTTGAAGATTGAATTGGTTTTATTCAGCAACTCATGAACCAGGCAACATCGCACCTAGCAATAAAAAGGAGCTCCAATGAGTGGTAGAAAATAAAAGTTTTCTAAAGGTGGAGAGGGGCAGAAAAGGGAAATTATTGGCCCCAAATGCACTGTTTTAGGCAGAATTACCCTCCGAAGGGAAATGGAAGGGGCCTATTTAGTGCTAACCAGGGTAATTCCAAATAGACTGGTTAAAGGTTACATCTCAAGGGAAGATTGTAGCTGTGGTTAGGTTGGGTATTATGTCTTGGTTTGGTTGCCTGACTTGGGTCCTTAACACAGAGACTCCGTTTTTTGTTTACACATATCAATCATTACTTTATTATTATTATTATTATTGTTTTACTAGCAAGTTAGGTGGCACTTTATTTTTTTTCGTGTCATGAATTCTTAATTTTTTTTAAATTTATTTATTTTAATTGGAGGCTAGTTACTTTACAATATTGTAGTGGTTTTTGTCATACATTGACATGAATCAGCCATGGGTGTACGTGGCCCCCTCCCACATCCCTCCCCACCCCATCCCTCAGGGTCAAAGAGACTCCGTTTATTTTGAGCCTGTTGGTTTTTTTGGTTTTTTTTTTTTGGTCTGTGCTGTGAGACATGTGGGATCTTAGTTCCCCAACCAGGGACTGAACCTATGTCCTGGGAAGTGGAAGGCAGATTCTTAACCACTAGACCAGCAATGAAGTTCCTGTTGGTTTTTTTTCAACAGGGATTTCTCTGGCCCTAAACACTGGGAACACAGAAATCCCATTAATCACATTTCATGACGTCTCTGAGCTGTACCACCTAGTCTCAAACGTAACAGAGTAGGTCAGGACTGGCTTTAACTAGCGCCCTTTGAAGTCTCTTAGCTGAGGCAAGGGGCACATGGGCCTCTTTAGCATTCTCAGTGATCCTAGATGCAACCATCAGGGCACTTGGACACACTGGCACATTAACACACACACACACACACACACGTTACAATCTAAATCCACATTGAGGAAACACGTCTCTAACTTGCAGCACGGTCCACTGAAGCACTCTTGCCCCTCAGTGAAATGAAACTAGCTTGAAGGCGGGACTAGAGAAATTTTAACCATAAATTCTCTCTGCTCGTTTGGACCACTATCCCTCTTTGGTGTGCATCATGCACCTGCGTTCACTTAACCAGACGTCTTAGAGGACGCAGGAATGCCTGCTTGACTGACAAGAGCAATTTTCTTCTGGTGCCAGCAAACTAATGCTTTAGGAGACAGCACTCTTTGCTCAATCCTGTAAGGCCCAACCTTTTTAGCACCAGGGATCTGTTTCGTGGAAGACAGTTTTTCCATAGCCTGGCCGGGGTGAGGGTTGGGGGCAGGGGATGGTTTGGGGATGATTCAAGCACATTATATTTATTGTGCACTTTATTTCTTTGTTTTAAATTATTACTTTGTTTGCTGGGTCTTTGCTGATGTGTGGGCTTTCCTAGGGACCAGGTTCAACAGCTGAGGCGCAGGGCTTAGCTGGTACCCGGCGAGCAGCATCATCTCGGCCCAGGGATCATCTCGGCCCAGGGATCGTTCCGCTGCTGATCTGACAGGAGGTACTGGTCCAAGGCCCAGAGGTCGGGGAGTCCCGCTGTAGGGGGTCAGAGTGACCCACTTCGCACCCGGTACATGCAGGTCTGGGCTATACGCATTGTCGGCATGTTATTCTGATGTGCAGCCCTTTGTCTCAAGGATGCGTATGAGGGACTTCCTTGGCGGCCCAGTGCTTAAGGGCCCACCTTCCAGGGCACGGTACGGACTTGACCGCCGGTCTGGGAGCTGAGATCCCGCGCAGCGGGGCCACTCAGCCCGGAGCCTCAACTACACGTGCCCCGGAGCCTCCTGCTGCAACAGAGAGACTACCTGCCGCAACTAAGACAGCCTAACCAAAAAATAGAGAATAAATATTAAATAAAAAAAAAAAAGGCAAAAAGAACACGTATTAAGACTGTGCTTTGACCTCTAGTGGGTGGAACAGTCCTTGGAGTTTTCCGTCTCCCGGGTTATAATCCTTGGGTTGCCTTGAATAAAATTCTGTTTCTTTCTTGCTCTATTAACTGATATTTCACTGGCCATGACAGAAGCAGAACATTATACTATCATGCAGAGTTCTGTCAGTCTCCGTAAGCTCCTTCCTCACACCTTCTTGGTGTAGGAAACTGACTCATTTGGACCATCTATCACTTGGCCACTAAAAACATCTTGTCGGGGCTTGAAAACTGAAGTTGTTTGTTCAGTTTTTGGTGCTTCCCAGGTGGCGCAATGCTAAAGAATCTGCCTGCCAATGCAGGAGATGCAGAAGACGTGGGTTTGATCTCCAGGTTACAAAGTCCCCTGGAGTAGGAAATGGCAACCCACTCTAGTATTCTTGCCTGGAAAAATCCCATGTCAGAGGAGCCTGGCAGGCCACAGTCCGTGGGGTCCCAAAGAGTCAGACACAACTGAGTGACTGAGTGTGCGCGTTCAGTTTCCCCTTTTGGGGATGCGTTGGTTTGCAAGCACAGCCATAATAAAATACCACAGCCTGAGTGGCTTAAACGACAGAAATTTATTTTCTCGCCATTTGAACCCTGGAAGCCTGAGATTGAGGTGTCGGCAGAATTGGTTTCCCCTGAGGTATCTTTCGTTGGCTTATAGACTGCCGTCTTTTTCTGTGTCTTCACGTTGTCTTCTCTGCGTGTACCTATAAGAAACTCTTTGCAGGAAATCAACTTTGGCAGGGAAGCCCCCTTTCCTGTCACTTTGGCAAAGCTGTACTGTAAACAACTTTTAAACCAGGCACCTCCATGCTCTCCTCTTTTCTGGCCCAAGCGCACCTTTCAAATCTTTTAATCCCTCAATACCTTGCCAAACTTGTCGGTTCGTTCTGTAAAATCAGGGACATAGAAATGAAGAATAAGTAATCAACAGATGACTAGATTTCTTTCCTAGTTTCCCCTTCAGTAACCTCCCGAGCAAAGTGTGTGACCAAACTGTGAGCAAGATAACATCTAGACGAAGATTACAAACCTGCACACAAGCCTGCACACAGTGGGGAATGGTGATGAGTCTGACCCCCCATTAACTGAGATGACCTCCCTGTTCCCCTTCAAAACCTTCAAGATGAGCAGAATCTTCGGAAGTAGTTTTTGGGAGACGCTGAATCCACCCCAGATTGCCAGCATTCTGATCGAAAGCACCTTACCTTTCTGCCCTTTGTGAGTGTTGGTTTTGTAAGTGGTGAGCATCAGGGTTGATTCTGTAACATCCAGATCTCTTCTTACAAGGACACTGGCCGTATTGGATTGTGGTCCACTCATAGGACCACATTTTTACTCAACTGGTTCTTTGAAGAATCTCCAAATACCATCACATTCTGAGGCTAGTGGAGGTTAGGTTTTCAACATATGAATTCTGGGGTAGGGAGTGGGGGGTGGAGGTAGGGACACAATACTATTTTTTTTTGCTCTTCTAATAGATTTTATTTTTGGAACAGTTTTAGGTTCACTGGAAAATTGAGTAAAACATACAGTGATTTCCTATCTATCACCTGCCCCAGTACATACATAGCATCCCCTGTTATCAACATCACCCACCAGAATGACACATTCATTATAATATATGAGCCTGCATTGACACATCAGTATTACTCAAAGTCCATAGCTTACGTTAGAGATCACTCAGTATTGTACATTTTGTGGGTCTGGACAAATGCATAATGACATATATCCATCATTACAGTATCTTACGGAGTTGTTTCATCTGTCACCTTAAAAACCTTCTGTGCTCCATTTAGTCCTCCTTCCCTGTCCCTAACACCTGGAGACCTCTGATCTTTTTATCGTCTCCATTGGCGTGTAGCTAATTAACAATGCTGTGACAGTTTTGGGTGGACCACAAAGGGCCTCAGCCGTGCCTGCACCTGCATCCAGTAGAGACACTGTGCTGTGCTTTCTTGCTCGGTCATGTCCGACTCTTTGTGACCCATGGGCTGCAGCCCACCAGGCTCCTCTGTCCATGGGATTCTTCGGGCAAGAATACTGGAGCAGGTGTCCATGCCCTCCTCCAGGGGAACTTCCCACCTCTGGTGGTCCAGTGGTAAAGAACCTGCCTTCCAAGGCAGAGGACACAGGTTTGAATCCTGGTCAGGAAACTAAGGTCCCACATTTCGTGGGGCCTGTCAGTCTGCCTGAAAATTAGAGACACAATTCTGTTCAAAACGGGAAGAGATTCAATTTCCAGCCTGGGTATTTTTCAACATGTCCTGAAATCTCGGTATTCTGAAGGAAGGCAGCAGGAGGTGCTGTGTTCCCCTGGTCCTAGTGACCCCTGGGGGTACAGAGGGGTTGGAAAGGGATGGGCTTGCTCTGATGTCTACACAAGCAGCTAATTCACTCCACACAGAACGGCAGGGCAAACCCTTGTTCTTACCCGCAGCATACCACTGGATGCCTCTCCTCCAAGCATGCCAGAAAATTCCCTGTGACCTTTAACATCAATTTAAACTTGGGTAATGAGTTTTCCTCTCTCTCCTTTTTTCAGACACAATACTCTGCATACTCTGACTCCTTAATAAAAAGAGTTAAACAGAAGCTATTGTGATAAGACTTTGAAAATCAAAAGGACCTGCAGAAGCTCCACGCTGCCCTGCCCTCCAAGAGGGTGGTGCCCGCGTGCTCAATCTTGTCCAATGCTTTGCAACCCAATGGACTGTAGCCCACAAGTCCCCTCTGTTCCCTGCAAGAACACTGGATTGAGTTGCTATTTCTTCCTCCAGCAGATCTTCCCTACTCAGGGATCAAACCGGTGTCTCCTGCATTGGCAGGCAAATTCTTTACCATGGAGCCACTGGGGAAGCCCCTACTAAGTGTGTGTGTGGGAACAGAGGGGGGTAATTTATTCAGCTCATTCCACAACCATTTACTAAGCACAGACCTTATGCCAGGCATGGTGCTAAATTTGAGAGCCTCAAAGATGAATAAGATCAAATTCTTCCCACCAGGGGTCCAGTTGAGGTTGATCAGAAAGTAAACAAATGATTAGCATACAGAATAGAATGGCAGCTGTAATAGCCTTAACCACTGGCTGGCTGCTATGAGAGTTCGGAGCCCAGGGGAGGGAGGTCAGGGAAAAGCACTCTGAGGTGATTACTGAGTGATCCCAGAGGAGAAAGAGAGGATGACCAGATGGCTACAGAGGGGTGATTCCAGATGGAGGTGCAAAAACCATCCCTAACGTGGGGATAGAGCCACCTAACTCAGAGATCTACTGTGAGAATCGATGAAAAATACATGGATAAAGTGTCCAGCCCAGTCTGTAACGTGTGCTGACCAAAGGCAGTTCAGGGAGCCCATTCTGTCCTCTCAACTCTGGTATTCTCTCCCCTTGTTTCTTTTTGTGGTAAAACCAACCTGGGACTTAGCAAGTCTTCCCAAGAACAGGTTGAGTTTAGAGGCTGCCAAAGATCATTCCTTCTCTGTTATGTCAAAGCTACCCATAGTTTGTTGTTGTTCAGTCGCTCAATCATGTCCAACTCTTTGCGACTCCTTGGACAGCAGCACACCAGTCTTCCCTGTCCTTCACCATCTCCCAGAGTTTACTCACGCTTATGTCCGTTGAGTTGGTGATACCATCCAACCATCTCATCCTCTATCACCCCTTTCTCTTCCTGCTTTCAATCTTTCCCAGCATCAGGGTCTTTTCCAATGAGTTGGGTCTTCACATCAGGTGGCCAAAGTATTGGAGCTTCAGCTTTAGCATCAGTCCTTCCAATGGACATTTAGGATTGATTTCCTTTAGGACTTATTGGTTTGATCTCCTTGCAGTCCAAGGGACTCTCAAGAGTCTTCTCCAACACCATGATTCGAAAGCATGAATTCTATGGCACTCAGCCTTCTTTATGATCCACCTCTCACATTCGTACATGACTACAGGAAAAACCATAGCTTTGACTGTATGGACCCATAGTTTATGCATCTTAATTCCAGAAGTTGCAAGGGGATTCAGCCATCTTCTTGATGGAAAATCAGGGAGTCCAGGAAGGCACAGAAAGAAGTCCAGTGGAATGGTTGGAGAGTGTTGACGCATGCCTGACTTATTCTCTGCGTGATCATTTCTATCACAGTAATTAGACTCCGTAATTAAAAATCACTAATGCTTCATGACAGCCTGCAGTTGGATTTGGGACACAAAGGAGAAGGTTGAGGGTATGCAAGTATGCGGAGAGGACACCGAACTCAGAGATGTTGTGCTGGGAGATGGTGTCATTCACTCAGGGCCATTTCCTAACAAAAAGTCTTTCATTTATATCTCGAAATAGTGAGGCAAAGGAGCAGCTTTTAAAAAGAAAAAAGACAGAGGGGGAGATAAGTAAAAAATGACAGATCACTTGGAAAGCCACAGTAATTTACCTGCCTGCATTCCTTTCCTGGGAAGGTTTTTATCTGCCCCTACTGTTGTGAATTAGTTAGTAAAGCTGAAATCAAAATTGGTTTCCATTCTTCCACTGCTATTTGACCTCTGTGTAAACAAGAAACCACATCAAGTTTCTTCATATTCTTAGCTATTTAAGAGCCCCCAAGAAACCAGGATTTCTGGTTCCAATCTATTGTGACTGTGGGGATAACAGACCAACGATGGCAGGGAATCAAAAGTAAATTCGCAGTCTTGCCATAGAGAGTTTCTCCAGGTGGCTTAGGAGCAGGGCGCTTCCTGGGTTCAGTGGGGCCTGTCCTTGGTACCCCTGACACGCGCAAAGTAGCCAGAAGGAGGGGAAGCTTGGATGAAAGCTAGTTCCATTCTCACCCTTGTCGAAAAGGAATTTTTCCTCCGGCCTCCGAAAAGCTCCGCCTCCTTTGAAAGTAAATTAGGTAGAAAATTACTTTTTCACAAACTTGACTGAGGCTGTGAAAGTCGTTCTGCCTAAGTTTGAAGAGTGATTGGAACTGAAGGTTTTTTTTTTTTTTAATGATTCTTTCCTCTTTCCTTTTTGAAAAACAGATTGCCCCTGGGGAAAGAATAGGAATTCAGGTAGATGGTGAGTCCTTTTCCAGTGTGTCTGATTCTGATGGGGAGTTCTTATCTTCATTTGCATGTCAATACCCAGGGCCCTCTTGGATTTTTTTAGGTATTCTGGAGTCATCTGTACAATTTTCTATTATTTCTCAGTGCAAATGTATCACATTTATGGATTAAGCAGCCTTTCCTACTAGTTTTGGGGGAATATAATCATCACATTTAAGCTGTTGTGTCTACAGTTATTTGTCATCTATTGCTGCATTACTGACTCAACAGACATGAATTTGAGCGAATTCTGGGAGATGGTAAAGGGCAGGGAACACTGGCGTGCTGCAGTCATGGGACTGCAAAAAGTTGGACACAACTGAGAGACTGAACAGCAACAACAAATTGCTGGGTAACAAAGCACCCTAAAACTTACTTAAACTTTAAACAACCGAGGTTGCTTATTTTCCTCAGTTCTGTGGGCTGGCAGGGCAGTTCTTCAGCCCCACATGGGGTCACTCAGCAAATGCATTCAGCTGGCAGATGGGCTGCTCGAAGGTCCACGAAGGTCCCTGTCTCTCATATCTGGGGTCAGGGCATGCTGACAGTCAGGGTACCTCCTTTCTCCCTGTGGTCTATCTCTCCACATAGGCTCATCCTCCAGGAAGACAGTCTGGACTGCCTTACAGCGTGGCTACTGGCTTCCAAGAGCATGAAAGGAGAGTGCCAGACCTTTTAAAGTCTTAGAGGAAAAGCCCAGCACTGGCCCAGTGTCACTTCCACCATATTCTGTTGGTCAATGCGAGTGACATCGCCAGCTCAGATTCAAGCTAAAGGGAAACTGACTTCACCTCTTGGTGGGAGAAGAATCATTGCACAGTTAGGACAGTGTGGCTTCCTCCGTGGCTCAGATGGTAAAGAGTCTGCCTGCAATGCAGGCCACTCAGGTTCTGTCCCTGGGTTGGGAAGATCCCTTGGAGAGGGAAATGGATGCCCACTCCAGTATTCTTTCCTGGGAAATCCCCTGGACAGAGGAGCCTGGAGGACTACCGTCCATGGAGTTGCAGAGAGTCAGATATGACTAGGTGACTTTCTTTTGGAAATGTCTGCCACAGTGGTAAAATGCACCCTGAACTGATGCTTGAAAACATATTCTGGGAAGTTGAGGGTTGTCAGTATCGCTGAATGGGTGCTAGAAAACTGATGCTAATTATAATGATAAAAAGTGAAACTGCTGCTGCTGCTAAGTCGATTCAGTCGTGTCCGACTCTGTGCAACCCCTTAGACGGCAGCCCACCAGGCTCCCCCGTCTCTGGGATTCTCCAGGCAAGAATACTGGAGTGGGTTGCCATTTCCTCCTCCAATGCATGAAAGTGAAAAGAGAAAGTGAAGTCGCTCAGTCGTGTCCGACTCTTCGCGACCCCATGGACTGCAGCCCACCAGGCTCCTCTGCCCATGGGATTTTCCAGGCAAGAGTACTGGAGTGGGTTGCCATTGCCTTCTCCAAAAAGTGAAACTACTATTCACTAAACATCTTTCATGTATACCAAGTAGGGCGTTAGATGCATTATCTCTATCTTCTAGAAAACAACTTTAATTGAGTGGTACTGTTATATCCATCTTACATATTAGAAAACTGGGGCTTAGAGACTCTGTAAATGGGGGCTCCTTGCAGCAAGCCATGGAGATGCTAGATGGGGCCGCTGCCTCTGTGTGCCATTCCCCTCCTCTCATGACCCAGGAGGGCCCCCCCTCGGCTCTTTGCCAGCCTGGGCCACACCAGTCAGACACCCTGACTCCTCTCCTTGTCTGAAGGTGAGTGATGATGAGATTCTATCCACATGTGCTTTCTGCTCAGTGACAAAAGGTGCTGAAGAGTTTTTAGGTAAGCCTGTTCCATCAAACAAGTTATTCCTTTAAGTTGTCAGCCTTCAATCACTTAGCTAAGCTTTTTTTCCTTAAAAAGGCACTTAGAAGAGTCAAGAGATTTTTGAAGCATTTAGAAAGTACTTGCTCTATAACTATTAAGACTTATTAGGAAGCTATCTTAGCCTGAAAATGTAGTATACGTGCCAAAATAGACAGGGCGGGCAGAGCAAAGAGTTGATGCTCAGCCCTACCCACACACAGAATCACATGTAGAAGAATGGTTATAGCAACAGGGTAAAGTATGAGTCAAAGAAGAAATGGACCCTTCAAAGGATGGGTCCTCTAGATAACCAGCCTTTTGAATGGAGAGGTACAAAATTAGATCCCTACTTCACAACATACACAAAAATAAATTCCAAGTGGATAAAAGGTCTATTTGTAAACAGGTGGAAAAAAGATGTGACTGTTTCCAGAACATTAAGTGTAGAAAAAAATGTCTTAAAAAAGACACAAAAGTTCAAACCATATTGAAGAAAATGGTTAATTCAAATGACATTGAAGTGTAGAATGTCTGTGAAACTGAAATGTATACACATTATAACCCTGCTATTTGAGTTACTGGTAGATCTAGAGAAACTCACATAGGCATGAAGGGGAATAGAAGGTTGTTCATCGAAACAGCGTGATGTAAAAAATTAGATAGAGTCTAATTGCTCCTCAGCAGGGGAGTAGCAAAATAAATTGTGGTTTATTCATATAATGTAATCATATTAGCAGTTAAAATGAATAAACTAGATTTACATTTAGCAACATAGATAAATCTCAAAATCATAGTGAATGAAAAAAGCAAGTGCAAAGAAATATGCATGGAGGACTTCCCTGGTGGTCCAGTGGTTAAGAATCCACCTGCCAATGCAACAGACATGGGTTCTATCCCTGGTCTGGGAAGATTCCACATGCCGCAGGGCAACCAAGCCTGTGAGCTGCAGCTCCTGAACCTGTGTGCGGCAGCTACTGAAGCCTGTGCATGCTAGAGCCTGTGCTCCGAGGTAAGAGAAGCTACCTCTCATTGAGAAGACATAGCCCTCACACTGCAGCTAGAGAGTGGCCTCTGCTTGCCACAGCTAGAAAAAGTCCACACATAGCAACAAAGTCCCAGTGCAGCTAAAAATAAATAATTTAATATATACAATGGAATTATGGCTTTTATGAAAAATTTTAAACATAGGAAATATATTGAACTTTAAAAAATATAGCTACCTACATATATTGTTTTTGTTGTTGTTGTTTAGTTGCTAAGTCTTGTCCAACTCTTGCAACCACTGGAACTGTAGCCCGATGTAGATAAACATAAAATATGCCCAGGAGGATACAGACCAACTTCAAAACAATGGAAATGAGGAAGGAAAATAGAATTATACATAAGGGTCTTCATATGTTTCTTTATGATTTGTATCATAGCTGTGATCATATTTAGGGGGCTAAATATGGTGAAGTATTAATGTGCATTAAATCTAAATAATGGTAACATGTGCTTTTATTAAATTATTATATTTTTCTTATGTTTTAAAAAGTTAATGTTTTTAGAGGCCCTAAAGAATGATAGCAAGGGGCCTTCCCTGGTGGTCCACTGGCTAAGACTCCGAGTTCTCAGTGGAGGTGCCCTGGGTTTCATCCCTGGTCAGGAACTAGATCCCACATGCCACAACTAAGACCAACTGCAGCCAAATAAAGAAATAAATAAATATTTAAAAAGAGGCTGTGAGGTCCAGGTCAGTGTGAGAGAGAATTTGGAGGAGGTAGACTGCCTGGGATGCTTGTGAAGGGCCTGCTGGCCCATCAGCCTTCCGTCCCAGGGGCACGTCCGTCAGACTCAGCCCTGGTCAGCCACAGCTCCAGCCTGTTTTCCTCTCCAAGCTGCCTTTGGGGACACCCTCTGCAAGTGGAAAACAAGTTAAGCCTTTGCTTATTTTTACCTATCAATTCCAGCTACCCAAGTTCATTCCTAGTCTCCTTTTTGTCTTTAGATTTTGAAAACCAGAGATAAATAATGATGATGCTATTGGAGGAGAGGAAGTCCAGAAGGCCTTACTTCTTGAAAAATCTTTATGTTTTTCAAAGTTGTGTCATTATTTCAGTGACTTTTCACATCGAGCCCATAGACAGAGCAGGTATTTTTGTTCCCCTGTTACTATTAAAGAAACAGAGTCATTGAGAGCTTTAAAATGGGGCTAGGGCATCAAAATGATTGGTGAGGTCACTACACCTAGAACCTGTTCTGAAGCCCCAGTTTAAGACTGTTTGTAAGACTGTTGTTGAGTGTGGTATGTGGTATTATAATACCATGGGTCCCCAAGGGAGCAATTGCTATCATCACAGTAGTAGGTTGAATTGTGTCCCCCTGAGAGATAGGTCCTAACCGCCAGTACTTGTGACTGTGACCTTATTTGAAAATAGGATCTCTGCATATGTGATGAAGTTAAGATGAGGTCAAACTAGATTAGGGTAAGCCCTAAATTCAGTGGCTGGTGTCCTTACAGGAAGAGGAGAAGGGACACAGACATGCACAGGAAAGAAGGGTGCGTGAAGACAGAAGCAGAAATTGGCGTGATACAGCTCTAGCCAAGGAACATCAGGATTGCCAGAGCAGCCAGAAGCTGCAAGAGAGGCCTGGGGGATGGTGTCTCCTTCAGAGCCTCTAGGAGAGTTAATGAGAATCAATCAGCCCCATTGACACCCTGATTTTCTGGCTTCTTGAACCGTGAGAGAATACATTTATGTTGATTTAAGCCACTCAGTTTGTGATAATTTGCTCTGGCTGCCCTAGGAAGTAAACACAACCTAAGGTTTGGGGTGATTCCAGTGGAGGTGATGTCTCAACTGAGACTGAAGAGCTAGTGTAGAGATGGTGTCAGGAACACACTCAGCCACAAATAAGAGCAATCCCATCCAAAGTGGCTCAAACAAAAAAGGCTCCGTTGTTTCCACATGACAAGAGGTTCAGAGACAAGCAGTCCAGGGTTTGTGTAATTGCCCATGCTATGCGGGACCCAGGCCCTTCCTATATTTCCATCCTACCATCTCTAACTTGTCGGCATCTTTTGTCCTCATGTTTATTGCTTCATGGTTGAAGTTGGCTCCTGAGCCCCTCAGCTACATATTTGCATTCTAGACAGAAAGAGGAGGGAGGAAAAAGGAAGAGCCTTTTCCAAAAAGCACCAGCAGACTTCTCAGATTTTCATGGTCAGAACTGGCTGACATTTCTTATGACTTCCCCAGTTATAAGGAAGGAACACAGATCTTTATATTTTTTGCTTTCCCGCCTCTAAAATAGAATGTAATAGAAGGACACACCTGAGAAGTTGATAATTGGTGCTGAGTAAACAGTTCTACAATGCCTCTAAAATACCACTGTTTCAGGTCAAATTTTAAGACTGGCAGCATGCATTAAGAAAATCAAAATAATAGTTTAAACACATAAGAGTCTGGATGTAGGCAATCAAAGGCTGGTAGAATCATCACAAGAAAAGATTCCTTTTATCTCTTTTCCTTTATTCTTAGTGTTAGTATCTATCCTCATTGTCAACTCATAAATTATAATGGCTGCTAAAGTTCCAGCCATCACAGTTTCATTCCAGAAAGCAGGAAGGATAGCAAAATAGCATACTCCAGATAAATGTCCTTCTTATGAGGCATCCTCCAAGCAGTATCTCCCATTATGTCTCACTGACCAGTATTAGAGAGAAGAGAAGGTGAAAAAATATTGCTTTTATTGAATAAAAACAAGGCTGTCTCAGTAAGGAAGAAGATATATATTGGGTAGCAATAAGCAGCTTCTGCCTCATAGGGCAAGTAAGTTTCATCTCGAGTGGCAATTTTATCTTATTTGTAGTGATTTCTTAGAGCACTGTGTTAAAAAAGATTTTGAGGCAATGATCTGGGCTTAGTATGTAGAGTGCAATGGCTGATTATGGGTCTTGATCCTGGTCATGAGAGCAACGGGCAATGATCTGAATGTGTGCATCTTGAATTGGCTATTCCTGTTTATGTTAGCCAATGAATAAGGGAGTTTAAGAAAAAACAAACCAACAAACACCTGCCTGATCTCCTCCCCCTTTGTGGTGTGTCCCCTGATGCCTTACTGTCCCCTGTAGAGCAGCCGGCTGTTGAACGCATTCCTCTTCCTTTGCGAAGGGCAGGAGAAGCTCATTTGCTGGTGATGGGGTGAGTGCAGGAGGATGTATTCGTTTGCTAGGGCTGCCCTGACCAAGTCCCACAGACTGGATGGTTAGTAGGAGCAATTTATTTTCTCCTGGTTCTGGAGACCGGGAGTCTGCGGTGTCCACAGAGTTGGTTCCTGCTGAGAGCTGTGAAGGAAGGACCTGTTCCCCTCCTCTCTCTCTGGCTTGTGGACGGCCGTCTGCCCCCAGCATCTGTGCAGGGCTGTCCCTCCGTCTGTGCCTGTGCCCACATCTTCCTGTTCTTACAAGGACTCCAGTCGTATTGGAGGATAAGGAAATGGCAACCCACTCCAGTGTTCTTGCCTGGAGAAACCCAGGGACAGGGGAGCCTGGTGGGCTGCCGTCTATGGGGTCGCACAGAGTTGGACACGACTGAAGAGATGCAGCAGCAGTCATATTGGATCAGGCCTCATCCTGTGAGCCTCATTTAAACTTAAAAAAGAGTATTTAATTTTAACTGAAGGATAATTGCTTTACAGTACTGTGTTGGTTTCTGCCAAACAACAGTATGAATCAGCCATCAGTTCAGTTCAGTTCAGTCACTTAGTCATGCCCGACTCTTTGCGACCCCATGAATCGCAGCACGCCAGGCCGCCCTGTCCATCACAAACTCCTGGAGATTGCTCAAACCCATGTCCATCGAGTCGGTGATGCCATCCAGCCATCTCATCCTCTGTCGTCCCCTTCTCCTCCTGCCCTCAATCCCTCCCAGCATCAGGGTCTTTTCCAATGAGTCAACTCTTCGCATGAGGTGGCCAAAGTATTTGAGTTGCAGCTTCAGCATCAGTCCTTCCAATGAACACCCAGGACCGATATGCTTTAGGATGGACTGGTTGGATCTCCGTGCAGTCCAAGGGACTCTCAAGAGTCTTCTCCAACACCATAGTTCAAAAGCATCAATTCTTCAGCATTCAGCTTTCTTCACAGTCCAACTCTCACATCCAACACTGGAAAAACCATAGCCTTGACTAGACGGACCTTTGTTGCCAAAGTAATGTCTCTGCTTTTTAATATGCTATCTAGGTTGGTCATAACTTTCCTTCCAAGGAGTAAGCATCTTTTAATTTCATGGCTGCACTCACCATCTGCAGTGATTTTGGAGCCCCCAAAAATAAAGTCTGACACTGTTTCCACTGTGTCCCCATCTATTTCCCATGAAGTGATGGGACCAGATGCCATGATCTTAGTTTTCTGAATGTTGAGCTTTAAGCCAACTTTTTCACTCTCCTCTTTCACTTTCATCAAGAGGCTTTTTAGTTCCTCTTCACTCTCTGCCATAAGGGTGGTGTCATCTGCATATCAGAGGTCATTGTTATTTCTCCCAGCAATCTTGATTCCAGCTTGTGCTTCTTCCAGCCCAGAGTTTCTCATGATGTACTCTGCATATAAGCTAAATAAGCAGGGTGACAATATACAGCCTTGACGTACTCCTTTGCCTATTTGGAACCAGTCTGTTGGTCCATGTCCAGTTCTAACTGTTGCTTCCTGACCTGTATACAGGTTTCTCAAGAGGCAGGTCAGGTGGTCTGGTATTCCCATCTCTTTCAGAATTTTCCACAGTTTATTGTGATCCACACAGTCAAAGGCTTTGGCGTAGTCAATAAAGCAGAAATAGATGTTTCTCTGGAACTCTCTTGCTCTTTCTATGATCCAGCAGATGTTGGCAATTTGATCTCTGGTTCCTCTGCCTTTTCTAAAACCAGCTTGAACATCTGGAAGTTCATGGTTCACGTATTGCTGAAGCCTGACTGGAGAATTTTGAGCATTACTTTACTAGCGTGTGAGATGAGTGCAATTGTGCAGTAGTTTGAGCATTCTTTGGCATTGCCTTTCTTTGGGATTGGAATGAAAACTAACCTTTTCCAGTCCTATGGCCATTGCTGAGTTTTCCAAATTTGCTGGCATATTAAGTGCAGCACTTTCACAGCATCATCATTTGAAATAGCTCAACTGGAATTCCATTACCTCCACTAGCTTTGTTTGTAGTGATGCTTTCTAAGGCCCACTTGACTTCACATTCCAGGATGTCTGACTCTAGGTGAGTGATCACATCATCGTGGTTATCAGGGTCAATGAAGATCTTTTTTATATAGTTCTTCTGTGTTTTAACATCTTCTGCTTCTGTTAGGTCTATATAATTTCTGTCCTTTATCAAACCCATCTTTGCATGAAATGTTTCCTTGGTATCTCTAATTTTCTTGAAGAGATCTCTAGTCTTTCCAATTCTGTTGTTTTCCTCTATTTCTTTGCATTGATCACTGAGAAGTCTTTCTTATCTTTCCTTGCTATTCTTTGGGACTCTGCATTCAAATGGGAATATCTCCAAGAGGAGCTACTCCACGTTCAAGGTCAGGAGGGGCGGCCATGAGGAGATACCCCTCATCCAAGGTAAAGCACAGTGGCTGCGCTTTGCTGGAGCAGCCTTAAAGAGATCCCCCACGTCCAAGGTAAGAGAAAGTCAAGTAAGAAGGTAGGTGTTGTAAGAGGGCATCAGAGGGCAGACACACTAAAACCATAATCACAGAAATCTAGCCAATCTGATAACAGGACCACAGCCTTGTTGAACTCAATGAAACTAAGCCATGCCATGTGGGGCCACCCAAGACGGACGGGTCCTGGTGGAGAGGTCTGACAGAATGTGGTCCACTGGAGAAGGGAATGGCAAACCCCTCAGTATTCTTGCCTTGAGAACCCCATGAACAGTATGAAAAGGCAAAATGGTAGGATACTGAAAGAGGAACCCCCCAGATTGGTAGGTGCCCAATATGCTACTGGAGATCAGTGGAGAAATAACTCCAGAAAGAATGAAGGGGTGGAGCCAAAGCAAAAACAATACCCAGTTTTGGATGTGACTGGTGATGGAAGCAAGGTCCGATGCTGTAAAGAGCAATATTGCATAGGAACCTGGAATGTTAGGTCCATGAATCAAGGCAAATTGGAAGTGGTCAAACAGGAGATGGCAAGAGTGAATGTCGACATTCTAGGAATCAGCAAACTAAAATGGACTGGAATGGGTGAATTTAACTCAGATGACCATTATATCTACTACTGTGGGCAGGAATCCCTGAGAAGAAATGGAGTAGCCATCATAGTCAACAAAAGAGTCCGAAATGCAGTACTTGGATGCAATCTCAAAAACGACAGAATGATCTCTGTTCATTTCCAAGGCAAACCATTCAATATCACAGTAATCCAAGCCTATGCCCCAACCAGTAATGCTGAAGAAGCTGAAGTTGAATGAATCTATGAAGACCTACAAGACCTTCTAGAACTAACACCCAAAAAAGATGTCCTTTTCATTATAGGGGACTAGAATGCAAAAGTAGGAAGTCAAGAAACACCTGGAGTAACAGGCAAATTTGGCCTTGGAGTACAGAATGAAGCAGGGCAAAGGCTAATAGAGTTTTGCCAAGAGAACACACTGGTCATAGCAAACACCCTCTTCCAACAACACAAGAGAAGACTCTACACATGGATATCACCAGATGGTCAACACCGAAATCAGATTGATTATATCCTTTGCAGCCAAAGATGGAGAAGCTCCATACAGTCAGCAAAAACAAGACTGGGAGCTGACTGTGGCTCAGATCATGAACTCCTTATTGCCAAATTCAGACTTAAATTGAAGAAAGTAGGGAAAAACTAGACCATTCAGGTCTGACCTAAATCAAATCCCTTGTGACTATACAGTGGAAGTGAGAAATAGATTTAAGGGACTAGATCTGATAGAGTGCCTGATGAACTATGGACAGAGGTTCATGACATTGTACAGGAGACAGGGATTAAGACCATCCTCATGGAGAAGAAATGCAAAAAGGCAAAATTGTTGTCTGAGGAGGCCTTACAAATAGCTGTGAAAAGAAGAGAAGCGAAAAGCAAAGGAGAAAAGGAAAGATATTCCCAATTGAATCAGCCATAGGTATACGTATGTCCCCTCCTCATTTAAACTTAATTACTTATTTAGATGCTCTATCTGCAAGTATATTCTGAGATACTGGGCATTAGGACTTCAACGTAGGATCCTGGCACGTGGTGGGGGTCGGATATGTTCCATTACAGCCCATGACAGAACATGTTCTTTCCCCCTCTGACTGAAGAAAAATGCATTCTTCAAATGGAAGGGGAAGCAGGAGCTTATTCAAAGGCTGTCACTGAGGAAGCCCCTTCCTTGCCAGAATGAGTGGTGAGGACTGGAAGAATCCCATCCAGCCTGCTACGTCATGTCAAGAGGTAAGAGAAGTTGGTGTCCTGTGATTCATGTGGCATCCCAGCTGGTGATGACTGTTCTCCGGGCGCAGCTGGTGACAGCTGTACCCTAGGCCCAAGTGGTGATGGTTGTACCCTGGGCCTAGGTGGTGACGGCTGTACCTTGGGCTTAGGTGATGTCGGCTGTTCCCTGGGTTTAGGGCTGGGACTTCTGTCAATGGAAAGGGGCTGAGAGCTGGCCCTGAGAGGCAAGGGCTAGCGGAGGAGCAAAGGCAGGCACCACGGGTTGGAAGACTGATTCAGGCGCTGGAGGCCACATCAGGGAGTGTTGAAGGGTGGCTCCAGGGTCGCATGGATCATCTGGGTTTGAACCCTGACTCTGCTTTCTTCTGGCTGTATCATCTGGTCAA
This sequence comes from Odocoileus virginianus, assembly GCF_023699985.2. Taxonomy (NCBI): domain Eukaryota; kingdom Metazoa; phylum Chordata; class Mammalia; order Artiodactyla; family Cervidae; genus Odocoileus; species Odocoileus virginianus. The sequence goes on from NC_069701.1 coordinate 682,358, forward strand.
ATGACAGAGTTTCTCTGGGCTTCCATTCTCCTCTCTGTGGAACGGGGACAACTTACAGAGTCGTGGGGAGGAAGACAATGTACCCAAAGTATTATTGCAGTTAACACCTGGCGCATAGTTAGCTGTTCACTCTGTTGAGAACTGAGGGATCTGGAGCAGGGAACTAAGAACTGTCTAGACCAGGTCCAGGTGGCCCAACTGGAATCCAGCCCCGGGGTGTGGACAACGTCATGGTGGGTCACATGGAGTTTGAAAATACCAGAAGGATTGAGGTCTCACAGCTGTTTAAGGTCTTGTCCAGAACCAGAGGTAGTTTTGACCAGTTTGCCTGAGGGCAGGAATGAAGTCTCTATCTTTTTTCTTTTTTGCCTGTTAAGTCCTAGTGTCTGATCCCTTCCTGATACTTGTTTATTCAACAAATAGTTACTGGGTACCTAATACTTGTTTCACAGGTATTATTTAATTTAATCATCATATAGTATACAACAGGTACTATAATCCCTGATTGTTTTAAAAAATTAACTATTTTTGTCTGTGTTGGGTCTTAGTTGCCCCACTGCAAGTGGGATCTTAGTTCCCCAACCATGGATCACACCTGTGTCCCCTTTATTGGCAGGTGGGTTCTTAACCACTGAACCACATGGGAAGTCCTCTGATTTTACTTAATGTGAGAATAATAAGGTTTTGAATGGGTTCAGTTCAGTTCAGTTCAGTTCAGTCGCTCAGTCAACCCTGATTCTTTGCGACCCCATGGATTGCAGCACACCAGGCTTCCTTGTCCATCATCAACTCCCGGAGATTGCTCAAACTCATGTCCATCGAGTTGGCGATGCCATCCAACCATCTTATCCTGTGTCATACCCTTCTCTTCTTGCCGTCAATCTTTCCCAGCATCAGGGGCTTCTCCAATGAGTCAGTTCTTCGCATCAGGTAACTAAAGTATTGGAGTTTCAACTTCAGCATCAGTCCTTCCAATAAATATTCAGGGCTGATTTCCTTGAGGATTGACTGGTTGGATCTCCTTGCAGTCCAAGGGACTCTCAAGAGTCTTCTTCAATACCGCAGTTCAAAGCCATCAATTCTTCAATTCTCAGCTTTCTTTATAGTCCAACTCTCATATCCATACATAACTACTGGAAAAATCACAGCTTTGACTAGATGGACCTTTGCTGGCAAAGTAATGTCTCTGCTTTTTCATATGCTATCTAGGTTGGTCATAATTTTTCTTCCAAGGAGCAAATGTCTTTTAATTTCATGGCTGCAGTCACCATCTGCAGTGATTTTGGAGCCCCCAAAATAAAGTCTGTCACTGTTTCTATTGTTTCCCCATCTATTTGCCATGAAGTGATGCGACCGGATGACATGACTTTAGCTTTTTGACTGTTGAATTTTAAGTTAGCCTTTTCACTCTCCTCTTTCACTTTCATCAAGAGGCTCTTTAGTTCTTCTTCACTTTCTGCCATAAGGGTGGTGTCATCTGCATATCTGAGGTTGTTGATATTTCTCCCGGCAATCTTAATTCCAGTTTGTGCTTCTTCAGGCCTGACATTTTTCATGATGTACTCTGCATATAAGTTAAATAAGCAGGGTGACAACATACACCCTTGATGTACTCTTTTCCCAATTTGGAACCAGTCTGAATGGGTTAGTAATCTATTTAAGGTTATGCAACTATTTAACAGGAGAGATTCCCAGGTGGCTCAAGTGGTAAAGAATCCACCTGCCAAAGCAAAAGGCACAACAGACATGGGTTTGATCCCCTGGAGGAGGGCACAGTAACCCACTCCAGTATTCTTGCCTGGGAAATCCCATGAACAGAGGAGGATGGTCGGCTGCAGTCCATGGGGTCGCAAAGAGTCGGACACGACTGAGCACACATGCGTGAAAAGAGGTATGATTCAAATGCTGTTCTGTCTGAGATCAAAGACCATTCCCTTTGCACTGCAATCGGGGATGTCTGCCTGTCTGTGTGTGAAGGTGATACAGTGGTCTTCACTGGGCGAGGGGGAGGGTGTTGCTGTAGCTGTGTTATTTTCCCTCATTATTATTATTATTTATTTTAAAATAAAAAGCTCTACCAATCATGGAGACTATAATAAGCACATGACTTAGTAGGGGATCAGTTATATATACCATGCCCCTGTCCTCAGAGAATGGTCCATGTAGGGTCATATAACTCAAACTAAGCCAACCAGACTCTTTCCCTGGAATTTTTCAAATCCATCTGAGAGACAGAGTCCTCCTTCCTTTAGATCATTAAGTCTGAAGTCTGGAAGCCCAGAGCAACCTGTGCCATGCCCCTGTGGAGTGGAGAAATCCCCCTCGCAATAAAATAAATGAGACCGAAATGCAAAGAGGAGCAGAGCAGATTGGAGGGTCAGAGTCCGAACAACACTGGAGCCCCTGCCTATGGGGTTTCAAGACCAGCTCCACCCCTGACCATGTAATCTGATCCATCTCCCAGTTTAGGGTGGTGGAATTGGGCATCTGTCACTGGCAAAGAATGCAGATAATTTCCCAGTAAATAGAATAGAAACAGATTCAGCAAACTTTCTGTTTAGTCAATAGGATAACTAATCACAGGCCCCAAATTTTAATTTCTAGTTTTGTTTCTTGGGGATCTTTTTCAATTTGTTGTGCTGTTTCTGTTTAGTCAAGTCATGTCAGACTCTTTTGCTGCCCCATGGACAGTAGCTCACCAGGCTCTGTGTCCATGGGATTTCCCAGGCAAGACTACTGGAGGGGGTTGACATTACATTCTCCAGGGGAGCTTCCTGACCCAGGGATCAAGCCCAAACCTCCTGTATTGGCAGGCAAATTCTTTACCACTTAACTGTCTGGGAAGTCCTCTTTTCAGTTTGTTCAGCCAAGTCATGTCCTACTCTTTGCAACCCCATGAACTACAGCATGCCAGGTCACCATCTCCTGGAGTTTGCTTAAGTTCATGTCCGTTGAATCAGTGACATCATCCAATCATCTCACCCTGTGTCGCTCTTGGCTAGCATATAGCTGAAGGATGGTGATTCCCAGAGGAACTATGAAGATGTTTCAGAATATAGAAAAGGGGATGATATTAATATTAATTCATACAGAAAAAATTGTGTAAGTACCATTTATATATTTCTCTTTAAAGTAACATTTCTTATTGGAACTTTTTTTCTATATACAGATATGGAACTCCTTTGATGGACTTCTAACAGTGTTGAACTCATGAATTCCCTTCTTGCCTTTAACTGTATGCTGTGTAAAACACTTAAAAAGCATTTATGTTTGAGTGCTGGTTAGGAGATCTGGTTTTTCTGGTAGTCATGTATGGATGTGAGAGTTGGATTATAAAAAAATCTGAGCACCAAAGAATTGATGCTTTTGAACTGTGATATTGGAGAAGACTCTTGAGAGCCCCTTGGACTGCAAGGAGATCCAACCAGTCCATTCTAAAGGAACTCAGTCCTGAATATTCATTGGAAAGACTGATGCTGAAGCTGAAGCTCCAATATTTTGACCACCTGATGCAAAGAACTGACTCATTAGAAAAGCCCCTGATGCTGGGAAGGATTGAAGGCAGAAGGAGAAGGGCAGGACAGAGGATGAGATGGTTTGATGGCATCACCAACTTGATGGACATGAGTTTGAGCAAGCTCCAAGAGTTGGTGATACACAGGGAAGCCTGGCGTGCTGCAGTCCATGGGTCACAGAGAGTCGGACATGACTGAGCGACTGAACTGAACTGAACTGAACTGAACCAGGAGATCTGATGGCCAAATTATAATTTTGATGAAGCATCCTATCTAAACAAACACTTAAATCTCTACTCACAACAATATTTACAAAACTTCTTCTTGTGACAAAATATGTACTTTTCATTCTGGTAAGGTGGTAACATTGCTAACAGCAGAGAACAGTGACCTGATAAATCCGTTTTTTCACTCTATGTAGAAACACTTGCCATCAAGGTTTTGTTTGCCCTTTAAAGTTAATGAATTGCATGATCTAATAATAACTAATTATACCTTCCTTCTGTCATAAAGCTCTTAAAGCATTTCACAATCAATTAGCAGCTCAGGGACATCATTATTATTGGACATTTTGCAATATGAATGCATTCGGAGTTGGTATACAGCAAACTTGACTGTAATGGTAAAGGTGGGGCGAGGTTGTAAGCCAAACCCGCAGACGTTGACGTTTCTTGAAGAAAGCTTTCGATGTCGCACCAGCTTACTAGCAGGGCTTTGTGGTCCCTGGTTTTTATTTTTCTCGTATTGCTTTTCTCACTACTTATGCAATGTCCATGAAATCTGGTGCCAGAGCCGAGGTCTGGTGTTTCTCCTTTCCTCGTTGCATTGCTGCTCTCTCTTAGATAAGTTAAATGTGTGTACTCACTTGAGACAAAGTCCAATACTGCATAATTTATCTGGCATGTTTGGTTAGCACAGGCCAGCAACTGGGTGATAGGTCAGAGTGGATTTTAGGTCAAGGTCATGCTAGAAACAATTCAAGACTCGAACCTAAACACTCTAATGTCACTAACCTCTGGTTCAGCCCTTGAAAGGCTGCTGAAGCCCTCCCCGTACAACGAACTATTGGCTCATAACAAAGAGTGACCTGAGAGATGGCCCAATAGCATGGTACACTTTCTGTACAACTTTAAATATAAACACTGCCCATGGGATGTTTGTTTGAATCAAACATAGGCCAAATTTAAGTAGCTCTGTATGGCTCTTCCTAAAGGGAATTTAAGGTAGCTTGAAAACTTCCTGTAATTTACTTCCACTGTCTGGAGGTTCTCAGCTTAACTGGAGGAAGTATTTTGCCTTATTTGGTAGTTTAAATCAGGGAGGGCTCTAGGACCCTGGGGTGCCCTAAGCAAGCATGTGTGTGCCAAGTCACCTCAGTCAGGTCCGGTTCTTTGTGACCCTATGGACTATAGCCCACAAGGCTCCTCTGTCCATGGGATTCTCCAGGCAAGAATATGGGAGTGGGTTGCCATTTCCTCCTCATCTTCTTAACCCAGGGATTGAATTTGCTTCTCTCTTGTTTTTCTTCTTAATATTTGTTTTTAGTTGATTGATCATTGCTTTACAATACTGGTTTGATTTGTCATACATCAACATGAATTAACCGTAGGTGTACATATGTCCCCTCCCTCTTGGGTCTCCCTCCCACCTCCCAGCCCTTCCCACCTCTCTTGGTGATTACAGAACCCCAGTGTGAATTCCCTGAGTCGTGCAGCAAATTCCCACTGGCTGTCTATTTACAGCCAATGTGTTAGTGCACACACGTGCACGCTGCCCTCCATTCATCTCCCCCTCCCTCTTGTTCCCCACCCTTGTCCATGAGTCTGTTCCCTATGTCTGCATCTCCACTCCTGCTCTGTGAACAGACTGAGTCTGCTCCTCCTATGTCTCCTTCATTGGCACCCAGGTTCTTCCCCACTGGCCTGAAAGCCCTGGGATGCCCTACAAGGTGTACCAAACTGGCGTGCACTGCCCAGCTCTCCTCTCTTAAGCAGCCCCTTCCTTCAAATGACAGACGAGAAATACTTTAACAATCAGCAGCAGTGTGGTAGGCTGAGTAATAGTCTCCCAATACCCTTGTTTTAATCTGTTGTGCCTATGAATGTTACCTTTTCTGGCACAAAGAAAAAATGGAAGGACAAATGAACTTCGCAGATAGGATTAAATTAAGGATCTCAAAATGGGAAGATTACCCTGGATTATCTGGGTGGGGACTAAATGAAATCATTTATATCCTTTTAAGAAGGAGGGGCTTCCCACGTGGCCCTAGTGATAAAGAACCCCCCTGCCCACTGAGTGGCTTATCAACAAAAATCTTTTGCAGAACTGAGAATGTCTTCCTGGCAATGTGGGACAAAATGGTCATGAAATGCCCCCAAAGTGTGGTTGGATTTTTGACCACAGGGGGGGTCTGTCGACCACAAACTCGCACTTGCCAAGTGCATTGCCAACAACTGAGCACCAAGAACGTTAGATATCTGCGTCTGCAGAGGCTGAACCCCGCACCGCTGCAGCTGCTGACCCTCAACACTCCCGAGGGGGTTCAGGGTGGAGTGAGCACTCTGCGCTCCAGCGAATTTGTGGGACAGGTTTTGAGGTAGCTGAATGTTTTCAGGAACAGGTTTTATGATCTCAGTCCTTGCATCTCCTCATATCTAGAGAAGCACTACATCCCTTCATGGTGCCTTCAGATCCTTGTGAGTAGCAGAAAAACTTTTGTAAACTGAGTACAGAACTCCACCTTCACCAAAACCTAATCTATTGACCTTCCCCCACTGCATCCTTGGAGCAGTCTCTCAGAGCATCTACGGTGCTGCTTCCTGGGCTGCAGTCCGCATTTTGCCTCAAAGAAATCTCAACTCAAAAAAAAAAAAAAAAAAAAACAAAAGAACCTGCCTGCCAATGCAGGAGACATAGGAGACAAGGGCTTGATCCCTGGGTTGGGAAAATCTCCTGGAGAAAGAAATAGCAACCCACTCTAGTATTCTTGCCTGGAGAATCCCATGGACAGAGGAGGCTGGCAGGTTACAGTCCATAGGATCACAGAGGGTGGGACACAATTGAAGCCACTTAGCATGCAAGAGGTAGACAGAAGGAGATTTGACACAGACAAAAAGAGAAAGCAATGTGGCCACAGAGCCACCAATTACAATGCTAAGTTGCTTCAGTCGTGTCCGATTCTGTGCGACCCCATAGACGGCAGCCCACCAGGCTCCCCGGTGCCTGGGACTCTCCAGGCAAGAACACTGGAGCGGGTTGCCATTTCCTTCTCCAAATGCATGAAAGTGAAAAGTGAAAGTGAAGTCTCTCAGTCGTGTCCTACTCTTAGTGACCCCATGGACTGCAGCCTACCAGGCTCCTCTGTCCATGGGATGTTGCAGGCAAGAGTACTGGAGCGGGGTGCCATTGCCTTCTCTGAACAATTACAATGATGTGGCTGCAAGCCAAGGAGTGCCAGCAGCCACCAGAAGCTGGACAAGCAAGGACTGGGTCATTTCTGAGAGCTTCTTGAGAAAGTATGGCCCTGCCCACGCCTTGATTTGGGGCTTCTGAATTTCAAAACTATGAGAGAACAAATTTCTACTGTTTTTAGGCATCAATTTCTGATAATTTGGTACAGCAGCCCTAGGAAACTAACACAAGCTGTGAGATTAAGTGATATAAGGGGACTGAATGGAGGCTCCACAGGGGGTCCTAGGATCTGCCTCAGATCAGGAAGCCTAGAGAATGCAACTGTAGCCCAAAGTTGGGATCCCAAAGATAATTTGAGACTGATTGTTTGCGTCTGGTGATGTTAATTGGTAAAGAAATTAACATGAGTTTGAGACTGATGGTAGAAGTTTGGGGAGTTCCCCAGACTTGGATTACACCCCATACTGCAGATTGTACAGTGTCTCAAATCTGTCATGTGTGTCTGTACGTGTAAATCAGATTGCTGGGAAAAATTAAGGGCAGGTGGAGAAGGGGGAAACAGATGATTAGATGGTTGGATGGCATCATTGACTCAATGGACTTGAGTTTGAACAAACTCCGGGATATCGTGAAGGACAGGGAAGTCTGACTTGCTATAGTCCATGGGGTTGCAGAGACTCAGACACAACTGAGCGAGTGAACAACAATAAGATTATGGAAGCTTTCCTTTTTCTCAATTCTGTCTTGATCTAATGGATCTTCATTCTGAGAGTTATTTTCTCTGGTTCACTTACCTCTATTTGTGACAGGAGACTTTTACTGAATGGCTCCTCAAATGGTATGACTACGTTATGCAGAACTTTTTGAAAACCAGTATCTTGCTGGTTCTTTCAGACAGAGGAAAGTCTGGGGCCAGGGGACTCTGTATGGTGGGGGTGGACATACTCCCCACGTCAGGCTGGGAAATGTCAGAGCTTGTGGGGCAACTGGAAAAGTGAGCCTGGAACTGCGTGGAGAGGAACTACTGGGCTGTCCCTGGGTCATGTGAGTTTGGCTGTGGAACAACATGTCTGTTGCACTGGGCTGTTGCTTCTGACAAGAAGCCCCTGGGGAAAAGTACACATCAGATGTGCTGCATTCTTAGGAGCTGGAAGAAATTTGGCTGATTCGGAGGACAAAATGGCTCAATCAAGTGAAAAGGGATTTCAGAGCTGACATCAGCCTGGCATTAACAACCAGGTTCTTATTGTCTGCTTTAGAACCTCAGTAGGAGAATTTGCCTACCTTGGATACTACAAGCACAATGCTTCATGTTTAAAGATTAAAGCAGCTTTCTGGCATGTTGGAAAAAATCCCATGGGAATGGGTTTCACAGCCAGAGGCTGGGCTCCCTCAAAAGGGTGTCACTTTGTAGCAACATTATCTTCTGCTTCCACAAATATCAAACAAGCCCACAATTAATTCTTTCCATTAGGAGCCCCATCTCCCACTACTGTTATGCTTAGGATCGAAACAATACAGTCTGATTACCATTATGTCCTGTGCAGTTTCAAGTGTAAGCGCAAAATGTGAAATGTAGGATTTTTTTTTTACATCTTGTCACCCCAGATGTGGATATACTTTGGAAGTGGAATTAGAAACAATGTAATGGTAATTAAACACTGTGTCTTCCCTGGGATAAAATACAGCATGGTGCCAAGCATTTGACTGGCAGTACGTAATTAAAAGTTGCTTTAAATGGCTATACTAAACATAGCCAGTAAATCCTTAATCTAATTTTCTGTTGATGGGCAGGGCTGTGTTTCCTTCCTGTTGTTTGACCTGATGGTGGAGGTAATGAAGATAATGGTGACCTCTTTCAAAAGGTCTCCTGCACACACTGCCATGCCCGACCCTGCAACAGGCCACTGCTGATGCATGCCTTGCTGGAGACTCCTGGACACTCATAGAGAAGTCTGGCTCAGTCTCTTGTGGGGTCACTGCTCCTTTCTCCTGAGTCCTGCTGTGCACAAGGTTTTGTTTGTGTCTTCCAAGAGCCTCTGTTTCCCCAGAACTGTGGAAGTTCTGTAATCAAATCCCACTGGTCTCCAAAGTCAAATTCCCTGGGGGTTCCTAGTCCCTTTGCCAGATCCCCAGGTTGGTAAATCTGTTGTTCATCCTAGAACTTTCTTAACAGTGTGAGAATTTATTAGGTATAATTGTTCTGCTATGTTGTCACCCTGCTGATTTAACTTATATGCAGAGTACATCATGCAAAATGCCGGGCTGGATGAAGCACAAACTGGAATCAAGATTGCTGGGAGATAGAGCAATAAACTCAGATATGCAGATGATGCCATGCTTATGGCAGAACACAAAGAAGAACTAAAGAGCCTCTTGATGAAAGTGAAAGAGGAGAGTAAAAAAGTTGGCTTAAAACTCAACATTCAGAAAACTAAGATCATGGCATCTGGTCCCATCACTTCATGTCAAATAGATGAGGAAACATGGAAACAGTGAGAGACTTTATTTTTGGAGGCTCCAAAATCACTGCAGATTGTGACTGCAGCCATGAAATTAAACGATGCTTGCTCCTCAGAATAAAAAGTTATGATCAATCTAGACAGCATATTAAAAAGCAGAGACATTACTTTGCCAACAAAGGTCCATCTAGTCAAAGCTTTGGCTTTTCCAGTAGTCATGTATGGATGTGAGAGTTGGACTATAAAGAAAACTGAAGAATTGATGCTTTTGTACTGTGATGTTGGAGAAGACTTTTGAGAGTCCCTTGGACTGCAAGGAGATCCAACCAGTCCATCCTAAAGGAGATCAGTCCTGAATATTCATTGGAAGGACTAATGCTGAAGCTGAAAATCCAATACTTTGTCTACCTGATGTGAAGAACTGACTCATTGGAAAAGACCCTGATGCTGGGAAAGATTGAAGACAGGATGAGAAGGGGATGACAGAACATGAGATGGTTGGATGGCATCACTGACTCGATGGACATGAGTTTGAGCAAGCTCTGGGAGATGGTGATGGACAAGGAAGCCTGGCGTGCTGCAGTCCATGGGGTCGCAAAGAGTCAGACACGACTGAGTGACTGAACTGACTGAATAACCAGCTTCAAAAAGGTGACAGAGGGGAGCAATTTTAATACAGAAGTTTAAAAAATTTAGACACATTTAGAATAGTTGTAAAACACCTGCGTAAACACTTAAAATTAAATCCCTAGGGTGTACTGATAGGGTTATATGCAACACTTTTTGCTTTGTTATTTTCCATAAAGTGATAATTTAGAGTACACTGTTTTTGAAAAAAGAAATACCAGTTAATGTGTATAAATTTGAGGGAAAAGGAGAAGTCTTGAGACAACAAAGTGATGGAGTTTGAAGACGGTAAATTCCAATATGCCTGGATGTATCCCTTTTTATTGATATACTTTAATATCATTCAAATAGAATTACTTAATATTATTTATTTAGTTAATACAATTAATAATTAAAAATTAGAATTTTCAGTTTTACTGTATATACATTATACCTCAATTAAAAATATTGTTGGTCAATTTGAGTACAGTCTCTTGGTGGAGAAGGAAGAAACATTGGAGCAAAGGAAAGGGGGCTTCTTTCTGCTCCCTGAGCAACATTTACCTGAGGTCCATTCATCTGCAAAACCATTGCAATGCAATGTCACTAGGAAGTTACCAAAATGCAGAGAAAAGTTTATTTTAAATATTGATAAAAAATTAAGTTGATTTAATATATGTATTTATGATTTTAAGATAGTTCACATACATTTTGTTAGTGTGAATTTTGTTTCCCTGGAAACACTACCCCTGGTGCTCATGCCTGAGGCCGGAGGCCCTGGCAGAATCTGAGAGCCTGCGTGCAGGTCTGCAGGCTTCCCTGGTCCCCTTAGGTGATGGGTGGTGACTAGTGGTTTTCTCACCATTGCACTTATGGTACAGCAGACTCTGTTAATGAATTACTTATATAAGCATCCCTGAACTTTATTCTTGTAGAGTTTAAGGAAGAGATGGAACTTACCTGACAAGTAAGCAGGCATAGAAAATCCTGATTGGCATTATTAATCTTCCCTGAAGAGAAACACAGCAGGGCCCTTGAAAATGTCAGGCTGAGAGCTTTTGACAAATCTGAACAGCCCAAGAGAAAAATGTTGCTAAGTGGGTTCACAGCCAGCTCCTGACATCCCTGCCTTCCACAGTAAAGTGCTCTGTGACGTCAGAAGTGGTGGAGGTGAGCTTTGCTTCCATCGGAGCTGCGTGGGCTCTTTGTCAGGACTGGTTCCACCCTGGTTCTCAGATCAGCAATGGTGACAGTACAGGTGAGCCTCTGGAAGGGACGCACTGTCCTTCTCAGCACTGGCAGCGACCTCTGTTGTCTCAGCGAGCAGCCAGTCACCCGCGGGAAAGGCTAGACCCGCAGCAGGTGTTGTGGGGGGACAGCATTGTGAACCCGAATCCCCACCTCAGGGAGTCTGCTTGGGGAGGTTACACACACTGCTCATTTGCCACCAAAAAGTAAGAAAGGAAGGGATAGTGGTGGCGAGGAACAGAGGGAAGGAGGAAAGAAGAAAGAAGGAATGGAGAGGGTGAAAGAGGAAGAGAGGGGAAAGGGTGGTAATTCTATTTTATTTTTAGCTGTTCATTTTATATTGGAGTGCAGTTGATTAACAATATTGTGTCAGTTTCAGGTATACAGCAAAGTGATTCATGTATCTATTCTTATCCAAATTCTTTTCGCATTCAGGTTGTTACATAATATTGGGCAAAGTTCCTTGTGCTATACAGTAGGGACTTGGTTACCCATTTATTTATTTTTAAAACCTTTTTATTTTGTATTGGGGTATAGCCAATTTGCAACGCTGTGATAATTTCGGGTGAAGAGCGCAGGGACTCACCACACGTGGATGTGTATCCATTCTCCCCAGGCTCCCTCCCACCCAGGCTGCCGTGGAGCCCTGGGCAGGGTTCTTTGGGCTGTTCAGCTGGGCTGTCGGCTGCACGTGTTAAATGCAGCAGACTGCGTGTGTCGACCCCAAGCCCCCTAACGCTCCTTCTCCCTCCAGCTTTCCCCTCTGGTAACCAGGAGTTCAGTCTCTAAGGCTGTGAATCTGTTTGTAAATAAGCTCATTTGTATCAAAATAGAGGTAGTAAAATAATTGCTTTCATGTGATCCCTGATCATTGTTTTTAAATTGAATTATTTAAGATTAATTTTTAGAGATTCAATGCTTAATATATAGATAGATATTTAAACTAATGACTTAGCATTTTAAAGAAACCGCATTCAATTTCTAGTAATGCAGGTCAGACGTTATTTTATCATTGTTTTGCTACCTATTTTGCTCATAACAAAACAAACAGAGAAGTATTTCCCTGGAAAAGCTCAGCTTTCTGAGGAGAGGAGTGAAAAAGACGCTTCTTCACTTCTCCACAGACAGGAGTAGGTGGCAAGAATCCAGAGATCGCCTTTAGTTACATGGGATCACAAATGGAGACTTGTGTTCATGTCTCTCCTTTGGGCTCCCCAGCTGGCGCTAGCAGTAAAGAACCCACCTGTCAGTGCAGGAGACAAAAGAGATTTTCAGTATTTCTGCAACTCTCTGGAAGGTGAAAGGGGCTGAACTCCCAGTAGATGCGGCAGAAAAGGAGGGGAGCCACAATCCGACTGAACATCATTTGATTAGGATACAACTCTTTAATATAATTTTGCAGAAATGATTTCAAATTTACAGAAGAGTGGCAAGAAGAGTAAACGAACTTCTGTACAGCCTCCACCCCATTCCCTAACCCCTTTTCCCTCATGTGGGATTAATGTTTTACCCCATGAGCCTCGTCATTTGCTCTCTGTCCATATGGCTTTTGATTAATTTATTTGGCTGTGCCAGGTCTTAGCTTCAGCCCAGGGAATCTTTGCTGCATATGCTAATCTTTTACTGCAGCTCACGGGCTCCAGAGGTCCTGGATTCAGTAGCTGTGGAGAGAGGGCTTAGTTGCTCCATGGCATGTGGGATCCTTGTGGATCACAGATCGAACTCGTGTCTACTGCATCGGCAGGTGGATTCTTTATTACTGAGCCACCAGGGAAGCTCCCTCCATCTTTATTTGGTATTCCATGACTATAGTACAGGCCAGTTACTTTTTTTTTTAACAGTACAGGCTGGTTACTTTTTTTTCCCTTTTTTTTTTCATTTATTTTTATTAGTTGGAGGCTAATTACTTTACAATATGGTAGTGGTTTTTGTCATACATGGACATGAATTAGCCATGGATTTACATGTATTCATCATCCCAATCCCCCCTCCCACCTCCCTCTCCACCCGATCCCTTTGGCTCTTCCCAGTGCACCAGGCCCGAGCACTTGTCTCATGCATCCAACCTGGGCTGGTGATCTGTTTCATTCTAGGTAATGGAAGCAACCTAGATGCCCATCAGCAGATGATTGGATAAGGAAGCTGTGGTACATATACACCATGGAATATTACTCAGCCATTAAAAAGAATTCATTTGAATCAGTTCTAATGAGATGGATGAAACTGGAGCCCATTATACAGAGTGAAGTAAGCCAGAAAGGCTGGTTACTTTTTAGAATGTCTTTCATTTGAAGTTTGTCTGATACTTGCTTATGCTTGCTGCTGCTGCTGCTGCTAAGTCGCTTCAGTCGTGTCAGACCCTGCAAACCCCACAGACGGCAGCCCACCAGGCTTCTCCGTTCCTGGGATTCTCCAGGCAAGAACACTGGAGTGGGTTGCTGTTTCCTTCTCCAATGCATGAAAGTGAAAAGTGAAAAGTGAAAGTGAAGTTGCTCAGTCAAGTCCGACTCCTAGCGACCCCTTGGACTGCAGCCTACCAGGCCCCTCTGTCCATGGGATTTTCCAGGCAAGAGCACTGGAGTGGGGTGCCATTGCCTTCTCTGTTGCTTATGCTTAAATGTAGCTTATACCCTTTGTGGCAGGAATACCACAGAGGTGATGCTGTGTTCTCCTCAGTGCATCATGTCAAGAGACATGTGATGGTGATTTGTCTGATCACTAGAGATGATAAAAGAGATGTTCCATTCTGTCATCATGCATTAAGACAGTGTCTAACCAGAATTCTCTACTTTAAAGATGAACTGTAAGCCTTTTGCCTACAAAGGTCTGTACAGTCTTAGCTATGGTTTTTCCAGTAGTCATGTACAGATGTGAGAGTTGGACCATACAGAGGACTGAGCACTGAAGAACTGATGCTTTTGAAGTGCAGTGCTGGAGAATACTCTTGAGAGTCCCTTGGACAGCAAGGTGATCAAACCAGTGAATCCTAGAAGAAATCAACCCGGAATATTCACTGGAAGGACTGATGTTGAAGCTGCAGCTCCAGTACTTTGGCCATCTGATGCGAAGAACTGACTCATTGGAAAAGACCCAGATACTGGGAAAGATTGAAGGCAAAAGAAGAGATCTACACAGGATGAGATGTTTGGATGGCATCACCAGCTCAATGGACGTGAATTTGAGCAAACTCCAGGAGATAGTGGAGGACAGGGAAGCCTGGCATGCTGCAGTCCGTGGGGCTGCAAAGAGTCAGACACAACTTAGTGACTGAACAATGACAAGACTTTTATACCTTATAAGTCATCAATACACATTTAATAGGAGATAGTTCAAGACTTCTTACATGTCCTGAAATTTTTGCCTACTAGTTTCAGCATCTGTTGATGAATCTTGCTGAGTCAATCATTCTTGTTATAATTACCAATTTGTTTAGTTCCATTAACCCTTTACATTTACTAGTTGTTATTCTATGATAAGATCAATCCTTCCTTTTTCCTTAATTTCTTTATTATTATGAGTGTGCATTCATGAATCCCTGTTTTATTCTGTGACTTATAACTCGTTACTATCCTTATTTATTTTGATGCTGAAATGTTGCAGGTTTGGTGAGGATGAGCCCTTTTAAGATGGTGCCCGTGTTCTTCTGACAGATACTCACCATTTTTGGACCAGTTTCTTACTTTATGGCACAAAATGTTGAAGGCATATCTTATACTTTCCCTGCATCAGCCCGGTAATTAGCCATTCTCTAAGGAGCTTTGGTTCCTTTGAAAGAATATCTGTATGTGCTCAGTCTGCTGGGGTGTCATTGTTCTTAGGCCCTCTCAGAGCTAAGAAACGTGTGTGCGTGTACACATGCACACATACACACATAGGCATCCTGGTGGACACGAAAATGTACAGCTCAGGTCCCCCTACAAGGAAGGACTTGTTGCAGAGACAGGCCTTGCCCAAATCACATCTTTTCAGCCAGCCCTCATCTAATGTCTGATTGAGGATAGGGGATAAAGATTAGTTATTTTGGTACAAAGAGAACAACTCTGACAGGCCATGGACGCTCCAGAGTCGAGCTGACCAAGACAGCCCTGGGCCAGCATCACAGTTCAATGCCCCCTTCTGCCCAATCCATCCCCTTCTACATACTTTGACCCCTAATAAATATCCTACACTCCAAACTTCACACACACACACACACACACACACACACACACACACTCTTATTTCTACATTTATAAAAATACAAGTTCATACAGGGCCTGGAGGGAGGTGGTTGATTCACGGTAATATTGGCTCCAGAGAGGCTGAGTGGCACGGGCTCTCAGAATCTCCTTAGCGATGGCTCACGTTGGTGAAGACTTGGGAGATTCTCACTGGCAGAAGCTGCAGGAGTCCACAGGAGCAGTGAGGCCTTCGCAGGGTCCTCAGTGGAGAAATCTGCTGGGTTCTCCTGCTCCCGCTTTCTTCCATGGAGTGAACTCAGGTCCAAGAGGAGTTCCTGAGCTGAAGGCTGCAGTGACACGTATTTTGCTGGATTGTTTTCACAAAAATCTGAACAGTCCACGCGTGGATCAGCAGCACATGAGCACCCTGTTTTCCTGATGAGAGCACCAACAAGATCAAGCCCTGAGCCCTTGGAGGGGAGCACTGCCTCCAAGGCCCTAGACTACCAGAGAACTCACCCTAGGGAGGATCAAATAGTGAGAACCCACACAAAGGAGACCACTGGAATACAAGACCCGGCATCACCCAACGACCAGTAGCACCCTGTGCAGGACGCCTCATCCAAGCAACAAACAAAACAAAAATGCAAACCCAGTCATCAGCAGACAGGAGGACCACCTCACTCAGCCTTGCCCAGCAGAGGGAAAACCAACCAACAAACAAAAAACTCAGCACAAATCTCACCCTAGCAAAGCTTACACAAACCACTGGACAAAACTTAGTGAAAGTGAAAGTCAAGTCGCTCAGTCGTGTCCGACTCTTTGCGACCCCAGGGACTGTAGCCTACCAGGCTCCTCCATGCACAGGATTCTCCAGGCAAGAATGAAGGAAGAAAGAATTCAATCCTGAAGCCTGGGAAAGGAGACTTCAAACACAATAAGTTAAAGAAAAATAATGAAAAGGCAGAGAAATACTACATAAATGAAGGAACAAACTAGAAAAATAGACGTCCAAATAAATGAAGAAGAAATAGGCAAACTACCTGAAAAAGAATTCAGAATGATGGTAGTAAAAATGATCAAAAACCTTGAAAACAAAATGGAGAAAATGCAAGAATCAATTAACAAAGACCTAGAAGAATTAAAGAATAAGCAGAGACAAACAACACAATTACTGAAATTAAAAATATTCTAGAAGGGATTAATTGCAAAATATCTGAAGCAGAAGAACAAATCAGTGAGCTGGAAGTTAAGTGGTAGAAATAACTTCTGAAGAGCAGGATAAAGTAAAAAGAATGAAAAGAACTGAGGATAGTCTCTGAGACCTCTGGGACAATAACAAACACACCAACATTTGAATTATAGGGGTCCCAGAAGAAGAAGAGAAAAAGAAAGGGTATGAGAAAATTTTTGAAGAGATTATGGTTGAAAATTTCCCCAACGTGGAAAAGAAAATAGTCAGTCAAGTCCAAGAGGTGCAAAGAGTCCCATACAGGACAAACCCAAGGAGAAACATGCCAAGACACATACTAATCAAACTAACAAAGACTAAGCACAAAGAAAGAATATTAAAAGCAGCAAGGGAGAAGCAACAAGTAACATACAAGGGAAACTCCACATGCTTAACAGCTGATCTTTCAGCAGAAACTCTGCAGGCCAGAAGGGAATGGCAGTATATGTTTAAAGTGATGAAAGGGGGAAATCTACAACCAAGATTACTGTACCCAGCAAGGATGTCATTCAAAATTGAGGGAGAAATAGAAAGCTTTTCAGACAAGCAAAAGTTATGAGAATTCAGTACCACCAAACCAGCTTTACAATAAATGTTAAGAGACTTATATAGTCAAGAAATACAAGAGAAGAAAAAAGATATACAAAATCAAAGCCAAACAATTAAGAAAATGGCAATAGGAAAAAAATATATATATATCAATAATTACTTTAAATGTAAATGGATTAAATGCTCCAACCAAAAGACATAGACTGCCTGAAGGGATACAAAAACAAGACCCATATATATGCTGTCTACAAGAAACCCACTTCAGACCTCAAGACACATATAGACTGAAAGTGAGAGGATGGAAAAATACATTCCATGCAAATGGGAAGCAAAAGAAAGCTGGAGTAGCACTCCTCATATCAGAAAAAATAGACCTTAAGATACAGAAGATTACAAGAGATAGGGAAGGACTCCACATAATGATCAAGGGATCAATCCAAGAGGAAGACATAACAATTGTAAATATCTATGCACCCAACAAAGGAACACCTCAATACATAAGACAAACACCAACAGACATAAAAGGAGAAACTGACAATAACAAAATAATAGTAGGAGATTTTAACATCCCACTCACACCAATGGACAGATCATCAAAACAGAAAATTAATAAGGAAACACAAGTCTTAAATGACACATTAGATGAGGTGGATCTCATTGATATCTTTAGGACATTCCAGCCAAATGCAGAAGAATACACCTTTTTCTCAAGTACACATGGGACATTCTTCAGGATAGACCATATCTTGGGTCACAAATCAAACTTCACTAAATTTAAGAAAAGTGAAGTCATATCAAATATCTTTTCTGACCACAACACTGTGAGACTAGATATCAACTACAAGAAAAAAAAACTGTAAGAAAGAAAAACACATGGAGATTAAACAACATGTTTCTAAATAACGAGCAGGTTACTGAAGAAATAAAAAGGAAAATCAAAAATTTCTATAAACAAATGAAAATGAAAACATGACAACTCAAAACCGATGGGATGCAGCAAAAGCAGTTCAAAGGGGGAAGTTTATAGCAATACAATCCTACCTCAAGAACAAGAAAAACATCAAATAGATAACCTAACTTTACACCTAAAACACTGGAAAAAGAAGAGCAAGACCCCCCAAAATTAGTAGAAGGAAAGAAATCATAAAGATCTGAGCAAAAATAAATGAAAAAGAAATGAAAGAAACTGTAGTAAAGGTTAATAAAACTAAAACATGGTTCTTTGAGATGACAAACAAAATCAACAAGTCTTTAGCCAGACTCATCAAGAGAAAAAGAGAGAAGAATCAAATCAACAAAATTAGAAATGAAAAGAGGTTACAACTGACAATGCAGAAACACACAGTTTATTACAAACAACTATATGGCAATAAAATGGATAACCTGGAAGAAATGGACAGATTCTTAAAAAGTTAAATCTTCTAAGACTGAACCAGGAAGAAATAGAAATTATGAACAACTCATTAAGCACTGAAATTGAAGCTATAATCAAAAATCTCCTAAAAAACAAAAGTTAAGGACCAGATGGAGTCACAAGAGATTTCCATCAAACATTTAGAGAAGAGCTAATGCTTATTCTTCTAAAACTCTTTCAAAAAATTGCAGAGGAAGGAACACCTCCAAACTCATTCTACGAAGCCACCATCACTCTGATGCCAAAACCAGATAAAGACAACACACAAAAAAGAAAACTATAGGCCAATATCACTGACGAATATAGATGCAAAAATTCTCAACAAAATTTTAGCAAACAAAATTCAGCAACACATCAAAAAGCTCATATACCATGATCAAGTTGGGTTTATTTCAGGGATGCAAGGATTCTTCAATATACACAAATCAATCAATGTGATACACCATACTAACAAATTGAAAGGTAAAAACCATATGATAATCTCTATAGATGTAGAAAAAGCCTTTGACAAAATTAAGCACCCATTTAAGATTAAAACTCTTCAAAAAATGGGTATAGAAGGAACCTACTTCGACATAATAAAGGCCATATGTGATAGGTGTACAGCAAGGATTATTCTCCATGGTGAAAAACTGAAATCTTTCCCCCTAAGATCAGGAACAAGACAAGGATGTCCACTTTCACCACTATTATTCAACATAGTTCTGGAAGTCCAAGATACAGCAATCAGAGAAGAAAAAGAAATAAAAGGAATGCAGATCATAAAAGAAGTAAAGCTCTCACTGTTGCAGATGACATGATACTGTCCATAGAAAACTCTATAGAGATAGTATCAGAAAATTACTAGAGATAATCAATGAATTTAGCAAAGTTGCAGTATACAAAATCAATACACAGAAATCACTTGCATTTCTATATACTAACAATGAAAAATTAGAAAGAGAAATTAAGGAATCAACCCCATTCACCATTGCAACAAAAAGAATTAAATATCTAGAAATAAACTAAGGAGACAAAAGAGCTATACATAGAAAATCATAAGACACTAATAAAAGAAATCAAAGATGACATAAACAGATGGAGAAATAATCCATGTTCCTGGGTAGGAAGACTCAATATTGTGAAAATGACTATACTGCCAAATGCAATCTACAGATTCAATGCACTCCCTATCAAATTACCAATGGCATTTTTCACAAAACTAGAACAAAAAATTTCACAATTCATATGGAAACACAAAAGGCCCTGAAGAGCCAAAGCAGTCTTGAGAAAGAAGAATGGAGCTGGAGAAATCAAACTTCCTGACTTCAGATTATTCTAAAAAGCTACAGTCATCAAGACAGTGTGGTACAGGCACAAAAACAGAATTATAGACCAATGAAACAAGATAGAAAGCCCAGAAACAAACCCATGTGCCTATGGGTACCTTATATTTGAGAAAGGAGGCAAGGATATACAATGGGGCAAAGACAGTCTCTTCAATAAATGGTGCTGGGAAAACTAGACAGCTACATGTAGAAGAATGAAATTAGAACACTTCCTAACACCATATACAAAGATAAACTCAAAATGGATTAAAGATCTAAATATAAGACCAGAAACTATAAAACTCTTAGAGGAAAACATAGGCAGAACACTCGATGACATAAATCAAAGCAAGACCCTCTATGTTCCACCTCCTAGAGGAATGGAAATAAAAACAAAATAAATAAGTGGGACCTGATTAAACTTAAACACTTTTGCACAGCAAAGGAAACCATAGGCAAGGTGAAAAGACAGCTTTCAGAATGGGAAAAAATAATAGCAAATGGAACAACTGACAAAGAATTAATTTCCAAAATACACAACCAGCCCCTTTGTATAATATACAAAACATACAACTCAATACCAGAGAAACAAACAACCCAATCAAAAAGTGGGAAAAAGACCTAAACAGACATTTCTCCAAAGATGGCTCACAAACACATGAAAAGATGCTCAACATCACTAATTATTAGAGAAATGCAAATCAAAACTACAATGAGATATCACCTCACACTGGTCAGAATGGCCATCATCAAAAAGTCTATAAGCATTAAATGCTGGAGAGGGTGTAGAGAAAAGGGATCACTCTTGCACTGTTGGTGGGGATTAAATCGATACAGCCACTGCGGAATATGGTATGGATATTCCTTTAAAAACTAGGTTAAAACTACCATATGACCCAGTAAATCCACATCTAGGCATATATCCTAAGGAAACCAAAATTGAAAAAGGCACACGTATCCCACCGTTCATTGCAGCACTATTGACAATAGCTAGAACATGGAAGCAACCTAGATGTCCATCGACAGTTCAGTTCAGTTCAGTTCAGTCACTCAGTTGTGTCTGACTCTTTGCGACCCCATGAATCGCAGTGCGCCAGGCCTCCCCGTCCATCACAAAATCCCAGAGGTTACTCAGACACATGTCCATCAAGTCGGTGATGCCATCCAGCCATCTCATCCTCTGTCGTCTCCTTCTCCTCCTGCCCCCAATCCCTCCAGCATCAGGGTCTTTTCCAATGAGTCAACTCTTCGCATGAGGTGGCCAAAGTATTGGAGTTGCAGCTTCAGCATCAGTCCTTCCAATGAACACCCAGGGCTGATCTGCTTTAGGATGGACTGGTTGGATCTCCGTGCAGTCCAAGGGACTCTCAAAAGTCTTCTCCAACACCACAGTTCAAAAGCATCAATTCCTGGGCGCTCAGCTTTCTTCACAGTCCAACTCTCACATCCATACATGACCACTGGAAAAACCATAGCCTCGACTAGACGGACTTTTGTTGGCAAAGTAATGTCCATCGACAGACGAATGGATAATGAAGTTGTGGTACATATACACAATGAAATATTACTTAGCCATAAAAAGGAACACATTTGAGTCAGTTCTAATGAGGTGGGTGAACCTAGAACCTATTATACAGAGTGAAGTGAGTCAGAAAGAGAAAGACAAATATTGTATTCTAATGCATATATACGGAATCTAGAAAAATGGTACTGAAGAATTTATTTACAGGGCAGCAAAGGAGAAACATGAAGAACAGACTTATGGACATGGGGAGAGGGGAGGAGAAGGTGAGATATATGTAAAGTAACATGGAAATTTACATTACCATATGTAAAATAGATGGCCAACAGGAATTTGCTGTATGGCTCAGGAAACTGAAACAGGGCTCTGTATCAACCTAGAGGGGTGAGATGAGGCAGGAGAGGGGAGGGAGGGTCAAAAGAGAGAGGATATATGTATACCTATGGCAAAGAAAGGCAATCCCAAAGAATGTTCAAACTACCGCACAATTGCACTCATCTCAAATGCTAGTAAAGTAATGCTCAAAATTCTCCAAGCCAGACTTCAGCAATATGTGAACCGTGAACTCACAAATGTTCAAGTTGGTTTTAGAAAAGGCAGAGGAACCAGAGATCAAATTGCCAATATCCGATGGATCATCAAAAAAGCAAGAGAGTTCCAGAAAAACATCTATTTCTGCTTTATTGACTATGCCAAAGCCTTTGACTGTGTGGATCACAATAAACTATGGAAAATTCTGAAAGATATGGGAATACCAGACCACCCGACCCACCTCTTGAGAAACCTGTATGAAGGTCAGGAAGCAACAGTTAGAACTGGACATGGACCAACAGACTGGTTCCAAATAGAAAAGGAGTACGTCAAGGCTGTATATTGTCACCCTGCTTATTTAACTTATATGCAGAGCACATCATGAGAAACACTGGGCTGGAAGAAGTACAAGCTGGAGTCAAGATTGCTGGGAGAAATATCAATAACCTCAGATATGCAGATGACACCACCCTTATGGCAGAAAGTGAAGATGAACTAAAGAGCCTCTTGATGAAAGTGAAAGAGGAGAGTGAAAATATTGGCTTAAAGCTCAACATTCAGAAAACTAAGATCATGGCATCTGGTCCCATCACTTCATGGCAAATAGATGGGGAAACAGTGGAAGTAGTGTCAGACTTTGCTCTTTTGGGCTCCAAAATCACTGCAGATGGTGACTACAGCCATGAAATTAAAAGATGCTTACTCCTTGGAAGGAAAGTTATGACCAACCTAGATAGTATATTAAAAAGCAGAGACATTACTTTGCCAACAAAGGTTCATCTAGTCAAGGCTATGGTTTTTCCAGTGGTCATGTATGGATGTGAGAGTTGGACTGTGAAGAAAGCTGAGCACCGAAAAATTGATGCTTTTGAACTGTGGTGTTGGGGAAGACTTTTGAGAGTCCCTTGGACTGCAAGGAGATCCAACCAGTCCATCCTAAAGCAGATCAGCCCTGGGTGTTCATTGGAAGGACTGATGCTGAAGCTGCAACTCCAATACTTTGGCCACCTCATGCGAAGAGTTGACTCATTGGAAAAGACCCTGATGCTGGGAGGGATTGGGAGCAGGAAGAGAAGGGGATGACAGAGGATGAGATGGCTGGATGGCATCACCGACTCAATGGACATGAGACTGAGTAATCTCTGGGGGTTTGTGATGGACAGGGCAGCCTGGCATGCTGCGATTCATGGGGTTGCAAAGAGTCGGACATGACTGAGTGACTGAACCGAACTCAGCTGAACTGATGGCTGATTCAAGTTGAGGTTTGACAGAAGACAAAGAAAAAAAATACAAGTTCAGACCAATACTTCCAATTCCAACCAATCACCATGGGTTTATCCCAGTATCCCCTCCCCTATCATCATCATCAATATATTCATTTATTTTCTGTATCCCTCTCTATGTAGGCAATCCCCTAACTGGGCAGGATGTCTCTTCATCTCCAGTCCCACAAGCCTGACCACACTGGTCCTGATGACCTATGTGGCTGTAGTTAGCTGAGTCTGCAGCATTGAATAAGGATGCAATTCATTGTATAAAATAGGGGATTATAAAACTTTATATAAAAACATATTTTATTTGATTTAAAAGTGTATTTCAACAGTATATGATACTTGTTTCCTTTTTAGTGGTGACTATGGTCTATTAAAAATGAAATTCCTTATTAGAATTTCTGGCACATATGATAGGAGAGAAATGTCAAGAGAAGGCCCTAATTTTAGGAAGTTGCTCAGTAAAAACAGCAATCATATCCTACTTAGTATTTGCAGAGGCAGTTTGGTTTGAAATGGCTTCTCTAGGATGTATTGGATTTCAATAAATGGATCAGAAATGGATCATAGAAACAGAAGATAGTTCATATTGCCAAAGAAGCAGCAGAATGAGTAAAATCAAGAAGTATCTGGGGGAAGTGAGTAGGTCAATTTGGAAGAAGAAAAACATTTATGAAGAGAGAATGAGGAACATAAACATGGAAAGTTAGCCTGTAGAGAGGATCCTGGTGGTGGTTCAGATTTATTTTGTAGGAAACAGAGAGCAACCATTCACCCTTTGAGTGTCATGATAAAGATGAGTCTAGCAGCAATGGTCAAGATGTATTGATGGGGAGAGAGAGAGTTAGGCCACTTGCAGTGGTTTTAGTCTTGACAATAAAGGCACTGGTGGGCTGGTGGATCAGTCAAGGTTTAATCTGGAATGCAGAGCTACTCTGAGTGTATGGAATAAGGATTTGTTGTAGATAAAGACCTTAACCATCATGAGAGAAGCCATGGAAGCAACGGTCCAACAGGGGGAGTTGGAACATTCAGGATAAGTCACTAACTAGTCCACCTGAAGCACTGGCATGGGTGGAAAGTTAGAGCTTCAGTTTGAAGGATAGGTATGTATAGCCTCCAGGGTGGGACCTCAAAGGAGAGTTGGCAGACAACTCTGCGGGAAGTTGTCACTTCTGTGTAGCTACTCTTTCTCTGGTCTGCAGCCACGTATTTGGTAGTGAACCTGGGCTACTGTTAGTCATCAGAGCCAACAATTGGGAATGAAAGCTAATCATCTAGTAGGTAAGAGCAAGACAGTCCAGATAAGAAAGAACACCCCTCTTCCTCTGCATCTATCTGTCTCCACTTCCCATCATGATGACCTTCAGAGAGCAATGGAGGCAAATTCACTCCACCTTCCAAGGCTTGCACAGATTCTTTGAATTACTCTAGGTCCCCTGGGAAGTAGAAGCCAAAATGGGGTTAATGATGCAAGAGACTTTTAAGGGAACCATCTCTGCAGGAAAATGGAGAGTCAGGGTAGGAGGGGGGCAAAAGAGCCACCAGACCATGAAACATATCTGGTCCTGGGTGAAAGAGAGAAGGGAGAAATGATGGTTGGGTGGATCAGCGTAGTTCTAAGAGAGTTTGGCAAAACCACAGGGAATCCTTAAGCAAAATCAGACGCATGTCCATCAGAGGAACCTTCCATCTCATAGATGTGAGCTGCCTTAGTATCCCTGCCACACTCAGTCACTGATTGAGGGTGGCCCATGGGAAGTGAAGCCTGGGTACTTATGTGGTGATGGATTTCAGAATCCAGCATCTGGGGCCAGTCAGTTACACTCCCTGTAGCTGGAAATCCAAGAATCTTCTCATAGCCACCACATTCTTCTCTTGATCAAGTCTTACCTGGAACCATATAGGGAAAATAATAAGTTCTAGCCTAACTAAATTAGCCACAGTTGGTAACAGTAGGGATAAGCATAGGACTTGGGAAATGCCTCAAGAAGGCAGACAATGACAGGGGTTGGTTACTGGCAGGATGAAGGGGCCAAACAGAAGAGGATCAAAATGTGTCTTGTCTAGGCTGCTGGGTATCTTTAAGAGAAAGAGAAAAGAAAGTTAGAAGAAAGAGCTGGTCTGAAGGAAAGCTGACAAAACTAGTTTTAGATGAGTGAGAGATCGTGGAAGGACATGCAGGGAGAAATCTCTAACAAGCAGCTGGAAACACTTCACTAGTTCTTGGGCAGAAGCACAGAGAGAAATATTTGATGGTTATGCACCAAGGAGATCAAACCAGTCAATCCTAAAGGAAATTAACCCTGAATATTCATTGGAAGGACTGATGCTGAAGATGAAACTCCAATATTTTGGCCACCTGATGCAAAGAGTTGACTCACTGGAAAAGACTCTGATGCTGGGAAAGATTGAGGGCAGGAGGAGAAGGGGACGACAGAGGATGAGATGGTTGATGGCATCACTGACTCAATGTACATGAGTTTGAGCAAACTCTGGGAGATAGTGAAGGACGAGGAAGCCTGGAATGCTGCAGTCCATGGGGCCACAAAGAATCAGACATGACTGAGTGACTGAACAAAAACAGCAACAAGGATTTGTGGAAGGCATGAGAATAGGTGGATTCTAGAGAGTGGAGAAAGAAGAGAGGACTGAATCCACGCTTTTGCCCACATCTAGGGAGACTCTGAGAGCAAAGGGACATAAAGATCATTCTGAGATAGAAAGAAACTGGGAACCAAGATCACAGATGGCAATAAGGGCCAGATGAAGTAGAGTCTCAAGGAGGAAATGATCTTGGGTGGCCTTGGTTGAAGTGGCTTGAAGCAGGGCTTTGGTTCCTGGAAGAGGTTGAGGATGGGTTGCAGTGGTGAGAGCACCAAATTCTAGCTCCAGACCAGTGGTTGTAATCTTTGCAGTCTCACCCATGGAGTGGAGGTCCTGCCTGGGGTCTTTTCCCGACTGGGACTCCAGATGTGCTATGATATGGGACTTCCGAGGGCTGATTAAGTCTGGATATTGATCAGAACCTAATTTGCCTTGCCTTGGACACTGAAAAAAAAGATCTTAATGACCCAGATAACCATGATGGTGTGATCACTCAGAGCCAGACATCCTGGAGTGCAAAGTCAAGTGGGCCTTAGGAAGCATCACTATGAACAAAGCTAGTGGAGGTGATGGAATTCTAGTTGAGCTATTTCAAATCCTAAAAGATGATGCTATCAAAGTGCTGCACTCAATATGCCAGCAAATTTGGAAAACTCAGCAGTGGCCACAAGACTGGAAAAGGTCAGTTTTCATTCCAATCCCAAAGAAAAGCATTGCCAAAAAATGTTCAAACTACTGCACAATTGCACTCATCTCACACACTAGCAAAGTAATACACAAAATACTCCAAGCCAGACTTCAACAGTACATGAACTATGAACTTCCAGATGTTCAAACTGGATTTCAAAAAGGCAGAGGAACCAGAGATCAAATTGTAAACATCTATTGGATTATCAAAAAAGCAAGAGAGTTCCAGAAATACATCTACTTCTGATTTATTGACTACGCCAAAGACTTTGTGTGGATTGCAACAAACTTTGGAAGATTCTCAAAGAGATGGGAATACAAAACCACCTGACCCGCCTCCTGAGAAATCTGTATGCAGGTCAAGAGGCAACAGTTAGAACAGAACATGGAAGAGTGGACTGGTTCCAAATTGGGAATGGAGTATGTCAAGGCTGTATATTGTCACCCTGCTTGTTTACCTTATATGCAGAGTATATCATGCAAAATGCTGGGCTGGAAGAAGCACAAGCTGGAATCAAGATTTTGAAGAGAAACATCAATAACCTCAGATACGCAGGTGACACTACCCTTATGGCAGAAAGTGAAGAGAAACTAAAGAGCCTGTTGATGAAAGAGGAAAGTGAAAAACTTTGCTTAAAACTCAACATTCAAAAAACTAAGATCATGGCATGTGGTCCCATCACTTCATGGCAAGTAGATGGGGAAACATGGAAGCAATGACAGATTTTATTTTTCTGGGCTCCAAAATCACTGCAGATGATGACTGCAGCCACGAAATTAAAAGACACTTGCTCCTTGAAAGAGAAGCTATGACCAAGCTAGACAGAATATTAAAAAGCAGAGACTTTACTTTGCCAACAAAGATCCATCTAGTCAAAGCTAGTTTTTCCAGTAGTCATGTATGGGTGTGAGAGTTGGACCATAAAGAAAGCTGAGCACCGAAGAATTGATCCTTTTGAACTGTGGTGTTGGAGAAGGCTCTTGAGAGTTCCTTGGCCTGCAAGGAGCTCCAACCAGTCCATCCTAAACGAAATCAGTCCTGAGTATTCATTGGAAGGACTGATGCTGAAGCTGAAGCTCCAATATTTTGGCCAACTGATTCGAAGAACTGATTCATTGGAAAAGCCCCTGATGCTGGGAAAGACTGAAGGCAGGAGGAGAATGGGATGACAGAGGATGAAATAGTTGGACTTGATGGACATGAGTTTGAGTAAGCTACGGGAGTTGGTGATGGACAGGGAAGCCTGATGTGCTGAAGTCCATGGAGTTGCAAAGAGTCAGACACGACTGAGTGAGGAAACTGAACTGAGACCAGTGGTCAGTGACAAGGCCCTGCTGTTCAGCTTTGCAGACAAAGAATTCCCATGAAAAGGGAAAGTAGAGAAACAAGTAAAGTGTCTTACTAGGAGGAAAAAAAAAGAGTACAGTACATGTTGATAGACACACAGGTGGACTCAGAGAGAGAGGGGGGTGGGGGGAGAGAGTTGTGCCCTCATGTTAATTGAATCACTTTTATGGAGCCTTTCTTCTGGGTTTCCTTTGGCCAGTCATTTTGATTTGCCTGGTTCTGAGTCCATATTTGCGATGTCTCAGGATCCTCCCGTGTGTGCACATGCGTCTCTTAGCCAAAATAGATTCTACTGAAAAGGCCTGTGAGTAGTTAGCATCACTTACTATGGGATGGTGCCCCCCTTCCCATTTTGACCTTGAAGGAGGTCTTCTGCACATGCTTAGTCCGAGAGGTCCTCCCTCCTCAGAAACCAGCCATACGGTAGACCCAGAGAGACCAGGAGATTGAGAACACAGCACACCTGCTGTTAAACTTGGGATTAAAAGCCCATTTGTGTTTTTGCCCAGTGTGATTTCCAAGGAGAGGTAGAGGTGAACACAGTTCTTTGGACATGAAGAAATGAAGTGTTAGTCTCTTGGTTGTGTCTGACTCTTTGTGACCCAATGGACTGTGTAGCGTGCCAGGCTCCTCTGTCCAGGGGGTTTCCCAGGCAAGGATACTGGAGTAGGTAGCCACTCCCTTCTCCAGGGGATCTTCCCAACCCAGGGATCAGACCCAGATGTCCTGCACTGCAGGTAGGTTCTTTACGCCTGAGCCACCAGGGAAGCCCTGAAGAAATGAGCAGCAGGTTAAAAAAAGTGATGGCTGCAGGAGTAGGCTAGTGGAGCCGTCTGTCCACATGGAGAAGCAATGTTCTCAGGTGAAGGCAGATTTGAGCAGGACTGTGTGCAGAGATGGAGGATCTGATAGAAAAAAGAGAGACTGGCAGTGTTACAAAGGACAACACCCCGAAAGAGTGTGGAAAGGTGGAAACAAGAGCTCAGCAGAAGGAGGGGTTACTGTCAGAAGGAGAACACATGTACTTCTTTCACAGATACACCCCCTCCCCTGCCCCCAGCAGAGCCAATCCCGACCTCTTAGATGTCCTCCCTATTATCCTCAGAGTAATTAGCTCCATGCATTTTATTACAAACGGCACCTCATAAGCCAATCATACTTCCACAAATTAAAAATATAAGTCTCTTGGTTTTTTACACAGCTTCTGCTTATTAAAACTAACTTCATGGAGCAATTAACAAAGAGAAATATCTTGCAACTCACTAGAGAAGAATCATCCATAGATGTCAGGATTCTGGTATTTTATTCCTACATTAAATCTAAGGACATGGGGGCTTGTTAAACTGCCTTTTTATTCAGAGATTTGTGGAGTTAGCATCTTCTGGCTGTCTTCGGCAAGATAATTTAGGTAAGAAAGTTTGTGCATATCTTTTAGCGCAGGTGACAACTTCCAATGAAGGATTTTACAGAGAGCAGAACACGGTCATTAATAACACAACATCCTCACCAGTCATGCATATTTCTTTTTTATAACAAGCATCTTGTTTGGTAATGGCAGGACAGCAGAGTGAAGATCCTGCCACATTGAAATTCATGAAGTCCAATCCACTTTATGAAATGCACATATAAAGACTTTCTGCTCAACTCTTTCTAAATTGCTGTATCTATCCTTATGACTTAAGGATTTGTGAAATACTCTCCTGCTAATAATACTTTAAAATGCATCTCCCCTGCAGTATACCCATTACGTCGATTGAACTACATAAGAGATTCTTAAAATACAGACTGTCTTATTTACATAAGGATCATTATCTGGGGAGGATGCCATGCTTGGGAGTAGGGGGAAGAACTAATGGCTGTATTAGAGGTCTGTCTGGGACTCAGCATCTTTGGAAGAGTGGTTGGACGCCCATGCTGTCAAAGTACATCAGGCAAATCAAAAGACTAGAATTCATCTCCTGTTGTAAGATGAAAGGGAACAATGAAGAAAGTGTGTACTCTGCATTGCTCTGGTTCAATCCCTTTCTGTAGGCTGCTCTGCCAAGCCTGGCTTATTGAGACTAGCTAGGGAGAAGAATTGTCTGATTTATGGAATGTTTTCAAAGAAATTCACTTTTTATACTCCTAAACGCAAATAATAACTCAATAACAGCTCAAACCCGGTGCACATTTTCCCAGGTGGGGGTCCTGACTGGCTGACAGTGATTCGTAGTTAGTGTAGTGACTGTGTGTGCAGTATGTTGATGCTTTTCAAGGGCTGTCTTTAAGCTCACTTTTTACTCTCAGTATTCTTCCTGCGACTTTGTTTATTCTAATAAGTAAACTTTTAGGAATAAGCTTTAGTCATGTCTCTGTTCCATGAATTAAAATTTAGTGGGACCTCAAGGAGGATTTATTTGTGTGTGTGTGCGTGTGTGTGTGTGTGTGTGTGTGTGTGCACATTTGTATGTATGTTTTTAGCCATTTTATTTTTAACCCAAGAAAGAGAAAAAGAAAACAAGTTATCACCAAGTTATAAGCCACAATGTCATGTAAGCTCTGAGCATAGTGATAAGAACATGATCTCAAGGGAGGTGAATTGATTTTTTTTTGAACGTATGCTGTGCTCCAGACCATGAATTAGGTGATTTTGTATTAGAATCCAGGATTTATAAATCTCAACATACTGCACACACAGTCACTATGCTAATTACAAATCACTATCGGCTCAGTCAGGGCTCTGGCCCTTCCAGAACAGCCACCTGGGAAAGGAGATTCTTGTAATCTAATATTCTAACCATTTAACATCAAAATATGCTCCCTGCAAAGACACAGAGAAGCTTGGGATTAGGCCCTGGGACAGAGAGTAATCAGGAGTCAGTTAAGTGGCAGCCTTGACTCACTGAAAAAAGCAGATGACCTAGAATAAAGACAAAGAAGAAAAAAAAAAAACCCATAACCAGTATCCCTCAAGACAAAAACAGTAACAAAAAACCCTGAAGCAAAATCAAATACAGAGTGAGTAAAACAGATAGACTCAAATCAGCAAACTTAAGCTCATGCGCTTTTCTTAGAGTCAAGCTTCGTGATTCTTCACTCAGAATCGATATATTCTTTCCCTAAGTTTTTTATTGTGGTAAAATTTACAAAATATGAAACATACTATTTTAGCCATATTTAACTGTATGGTTCCATGGCACTAAGTACATTGACATTGTTGTACAATTTTTATCATCATCCATCTCCCAAATTTTCATCACCTTCCTAAACTGAAACTCTGTCCCCCTTAAACATTAACTCCCTATTTCCCCCCCCACCCCCTCCCCCCAACCAAGCCCCGGGCCTCTACTGATGTACTTTCTGATCCTCAGTTTGACTCTTTAGGTACCTCATGTAAGTGGAATCAAACAGTATTTGTCTGCATATTGTGCTGCCCTGATGGCTCAGGGGTGAAGAATTTGCCCTCTATGCAGGAGCCGCAGGAGCCACAGGTTCAATCCCTGTGTTGGGAAGATCCCCTGGAGGAGGGCATGGCAACCACTCCAATATTCTTGCTTGGAGAATCCCATGGTCAGAGGAGCCTGGTGGGCTACAGTTCATGGGTCGCAAAGAGTTGGACGTGACTGAAGCGACTGAGCAACGTATATTGGAATGCATTTTTAGGGTTAACTTAATGCATGTCCTACAGTTTTATGCCTTCCTTTTCTCTCCCCTGCGCTATATAGGTTCTCACTCACTACATTATACATGGCGGTGTATATACGTCAATCCCAATCTCCCAATTTATCCCCCCTTCTCTTCTTGGTGTCCATACATTTGTTGTATACATCTGTGTCTCTATTTCTGCTTATTTTTATCTGTTTTTATATTGGACAGAATTCTAACTCACTTCAATGAGTGGTTTCTGGTTTCTTAGCCAACTAGAGATTAGCAGCAACCTGTTCCATTAAGGTGCTGGTAGTATCATCTGTAATTCTAATAGAAGGAACAGCTATAGTCCACTATGTCTAGCAGACGTCCAAACTCAACACCTGCCACTCCAGAGTCTCTGACGGAGAGAGTGAAGAGCTTCAGTAGTCCCTACATATATTTCTATATTATAGCACAGAGAAATACGACTCCGAGTCATCAAGCAAAGAAGGGTTTATGTCCACTGAACTCAAGTTAAGGTGGGAAAGATATCCAAAATATCAAAATATTTTGGAGTATAGTTTCTAATGCATTTAAATTTTATTTTAAAAAATTTATTGAAATATAGTTGATTTACAATGTTGTGTTAGTTTTGAGTGTACAGCAAAGTGACTCAGTTCCACATTTATATATTCTACTTTATGTCCATTTCCATTATAGGCTATCATAATATATTGAGGATAGTTCTCAGTGCTATACAGTAGGTCCTCATTGTTTATTTTATATATAGTAATGTGTATATGTTAATCCTAAACACCCAATTTTTCCCTCCTCCACTGTAAACTTCATTGATAAGGGATATTTAATGTATGACAGAGATAGAAAAACACTAGTTTTTCTTTTATTTCATTCTTTTCCTCAGTCATTTACTTGCTCATAATTTTTATCCATTCAACAAAACTTGATGTGGCTGAGATATGTCTTAAGACATTAAGGAAATACTGTATTTTCAGGTGGTCTGATTTCCAGTTTATTTTTTCTTTATGGCCACATATAGCTGGGTGATGAGTTGTTTAACGGATTCCCTGTTGGACATGTAGATTACTCATAGTATCTTCTGTTACAACAGAACCGCCTCATTTCTCCAGCCTGTTCCCTGAGAGGGGCTGACCTGTGCCTGGTGGCTGAGCCGTGCCCTGCCCGCTGCCCTCCCGTCTCCCCTGCTCTCCGGGCCGCCGCTCTCACCCACGCGCTCAGACACTCCCCCACCCCTCCAGGGCCTTGGCCTGACCATCCCATCTCAAGCGTGCCCCTGCACCTTCCTCCCGTTTAGACATTTCTCCTCTTGGGTTGGGACACGCTTCTGGTGCAAATTCCCATCTCCTCTTGAGGACTCCCCTGAGTCCCCAGGTAGGGGGTGGGGGGCTCTCTGCGTCTCCTATGTCCCTTGGCCAAACAAGAACCTCTTTTGTTGGGTTCCCCCTGGCCTCCCGCTGGGGTGAGAGTCTCCTCCCCAGCACAGGGCCTCGATCTTGCTGCTTTCTCAGGAAACACCAGGGGAATGAGCCCCTTGGGGTGGCATCAGGGGGCCCCATCCTCATGGAGGGGTAAAGTGTACCAGATCGCCCAGAAGGTCCCAGGCAGGGTGGGAGAGCTGGAGTGGGGTTCAGAAACCAGGGGGAGACAGAATCATAGCTGACCAATAGGAAAGAGGGGGCAGTGATCACTGGTGGGAACTTGAGAGGATTCCTGGGGAGACAGAGAGGATGGGGAGGGCATGGCAGGCAGCTGAGGAGTTTAAAGGCAGGGAAACGGAGGCTGGGGCGGGGCCTGGCCCTGAGGGGCGGAGCCCACTCACTGGATGCAGGCAGGGCTTCAGGACCAGGGGTCGGAGGGCGTGGGATTTGTGACTCAAGGGCCTGAGACCCCTGTGTGAAAGAGGGCAGGTGGCAGCTTACTCTAAGTGCCTCAGTCTGCCTGTTTGTGGGGTCGGAGATCCCTCCCTGATTTGGAGGTGACCCAAGCCTGCTTGAAGCTGGCACCACTTGTTTGGCTCTGCCTGGTCAGGGTTCTCGGTGGGCTGGCTCTCCCGCTCCCCCTCAGGTCTGGGGATAGAGACCGACACGCAGGATCTAGGAAGGCTCTGATGGGGGGCTTCCCAAGTTGTCCTACTCGAGAGCCGTCTGGGAACTCAGAAAAAATTTCTGGTGCCAGAGGCCCCCCCAGCCTTGGTGAGGGGGAGTCCCTGGGGCTGGGGCTGGGTGTGGGGTCTTTGAGGCTCCCCAGCAATTGCACTGTGAGGCTGAGTTGAGACCCCCCACCCCCCACCCCCAAGCTGCACTGGGCAACGCTGACCACACAGCGGAGGAACCAGGCCTTTCCTCTCCTGCAGGGCTGGTCACCGGCCAGCCTGACACTGCATGTGACTGCCGCCTGCCGTGGCCTGGGCGCCAAGAATGGGCAGCAGGTAGATTCACCTCAAAGCTATCCCCTCCTCTCTCCCCGGCCCGCCGTAGAGGACATCTTTGTTTATCACGACTGTCCTGGGCAGACTGGCTGACGGCTCTACTAGTCCTGCGAGCACGCTGCCTGGGCTGTCGACGCCAAAATCCTCGACGTGGAATCCGCGGCTGGTGGCGGCCGAGCACAGTGGGGACACCGCGGGGGACTGAGCGCAGCTGGCGGACGCTGAGCACAGCCCTCTGCCTCTCTCTGCCGCCAGCTAAGTGGCTTCGCCCCCACCTGGAGGCCGGAAGGGAGCACCTGAAATCCCGGGGCGGACGGGCGACAGGCGGGAGGCCCAGAGGTCTTAACCGCTCTGGTTTTCCTCCTCCTATTGCCGCTTCACTGCCTCCGTCCCCAGTGCTGCTGTAACCGCTGAAAGAACGGATGAACAAACAGAGCTCCTCAAAGCTGGTGGCTTTAAGCAACACAAATCGATCATCTTCAAGTTCTGGAGGTCAGAAGTCCAAAATGCGTCTCCCTGGGCTAACACCAAGGTGTGGGCAGCGCTGTGCTCCTCCGGAGGCCGCAGGGGAGGATCAGTTCCCTGTCTCTCCAGCCCCTGGAGGCCGCCAGCGTTCCTCGTCTTTGAAGCACATCCCGCCCGCGTTCCTCGTCTTTGAAGCACATCCCTGCAGCCTCTGCTTGTCACCACAACTCCTTCTCTGCCTCTGAGCCTCCCCTGCCTCCTTCCTGTGAGGAACCTTAACTCAACCCCATCTGCCAAGGCCTTTTTCCCTGGAAGGGAGCACACATTATAATCCTGGGGATTAGGATGCCCTCAGGGAGGGCGTGATTGTGTTCCTAGACCCAGGAAGAAGGAGTAACTTGAGGTCCTGGGCAGAGGTGGCTGGTGTGGCTGCCTTTCCCCAGGTCCTTGCATCCTGCTTGCGCTGTCATCAGCAAACATCCTCAGATAAAACAGCCAAGAGTTTCCATTGGCTCAGGGCTTCCAAAAACCACAAAGTTTCTGAACTTTCAAATAATGGTTTCCTCCCCTCTGCAAATTTTCTGAGTGACTTTGTTCAGAGTGGCCTGACCCAGAAAGTATGGGAGAAGCAGGGCCTGCGCGCCCATGTTTCCTGGTGGCAAAAGAGTCTCAGATCCCTGAAGGAAGGTAGGTTCCGATTGATCTTAAACTTCTTACACAGATCTAGCAACAAGTTTAGGATCCAAATGCGACCTGGGGAAATGTTTCCTGGATGAAAGGGAAATGAAGAGCTATGAGGGAGCCTTAAGAGCCAAATCACAGCCCAAAGCATTTCTTTTGGGGAAAGTGTAATTATAAGTAAATGAATGCTCTGTCATTAGTACAGATCTTCTGTACATAAATAGAGAAAAACCATTTGGGGCAATGTTATAGATTTAATAGAATAAAAGGGAAAAGCAACAGAGGAGAAACAGAGAAGAAAGAAAAGGAAGAAAACACTAAAACAGGAGGAGGAGACCCCACCGAGAGCATCAGGCTATGACTCAGCTCAGGGTAAACTCTTCGGCTGCACCAAAATAATGCCCCAACCCAACAGACACAGAAAACCCGTCTGAACCATGTTCTAAGGCAAAGCTTACTCTGCTTGAACACTCTCTTTCAAAGTTGGGTTTTGTTTATGTATTCAGTTGTGTTCAGCTAATATCTCAGACATTTATTTAGCCTCAAAATATTGTAGGGTTATTCAATCTATGCACTCTATTAAAACTATCCCTTACCAATTAGTTCCAAAAATATTTGGAGACACACACATATGCCAACATTTGTATTACTGTTAAATAATCCTAATCAAGTGCACCACTTCTTTGTGATCACTGTCTTTGATCTCCAGCAGCCTTGGTCTGCAGCGACTTGAAGCAGAGTTTTGATTCCCGGCCAGACTGAGGGCGGGTCATGGCAGTGAGAGCTCCAAATCCAGCCCCTAGATTGGTGGGGGGTGGTCAGTGACAAGGCCTGGCGCTTCATCTTTGCAGAAAAAGAATTCCTACAAAGACAAAAAGTAGTGAAACAAGTACAGTGTTTATGAGGAGGAAAAAGAGAATAGCTCATGAGGGTAGACACTCAGGCTGACTCAGACAGAGACAGCTGTGCCCTTGTGGTACTTTAGATCACTTATATTGGGCGTTTCTTCCAGGTTTCCTTTGGCCAGTCATTTTGATTTGCCTGGTTCTGAGTCCACATTTGGTATGTCTCAGGCTCCTCCCATGTGTGCACATCTTAGCCAAGATGGGGTGTAGCGAAGAGGCCTGTGGGTAGTTAGCATCACTTACATGAGGCAATGCCCCCCCTTTTTTTACAGGTTTAATGGGTTTAATAAGTTTACGCCTTTAGTTCCTAGTTGCAGCATCCAATATTCCTTTGCAACACCAGACAGACCCAGCAGTGGCCAACAGTCAAGTTCAGACCTCCAGAGTTTAAAAGCTCAGCTTCTCTGAGCATTCTGTGTTGCAACGGTACTTGTCTGAAATTGGTACCTCCCTAACTTTGGGGGAACTTTAAATGTAGATGCCTCTAAAGGGAGTGACCAGGGGCAGCGGAGAAGCTTCCCGGCCCCGCCCGCACCCAACATATGTGCTTCACAGAAGAGTAACAATAACAAGTCCACAGAACGCAACAGCGACAATTACAGAAGTCCATTCATCCAAGGGCGGTGGGAAGGTGGTGGGAGGCAGGCAGGGGAAGTGGGAGGGGAAATGGCCCAGGGAGAAAGGGTATTCAAGTCAGTCCAGGCACAAGGCTGGCAAACCCTAGAAAAGAGCTGCAGAAAAACGTGCGGTCCTTTCAGACTCATTGGTGTTTAAAATCCACACTGGTGTCAGGAAGATTCTGCCTTACATGCACCAGAGACAAAAATCCAGATTCCTCAGAGAGAAGGGGATGCGGGCAGGGCTCTTGGCAGGTGGGCCCTGCCTCCCCTGGGAGGGGTGGAGGGGGGCCGGGGAAGGGGTGCCAGGTGGCCTTCCAGCCCAGCCGGCTCCTCCGGGTGGCGGGCGTACCCTCCACGGCCCGCAGCACCTTCAGTTTGGCAGGAGACGGTGCAGAGAGGGGAGTTTTTCCGCAGAAGTGGAGCTGCTCAGGCTGCTCGCAGGGAGACCATCTTGTGGAAGAGGCTGTTGTTTAAGAAAACCAAGGAGAAGAGGCACATCTGGAGAAGATGTGCTTTGCCAGGTCTTTGCTTCAGGGATGATGAATAAAGGAAAGAGGAGAGAGAAGAGGATCCACTGACAAGGCGGGAGGACTGCCTTGTGAGGAAAGCCGGGCAAACCAATCCAGAGTGGCAGTCCAGTTCCTTTCTATGTCTGACAGCCATGGGCGCATTTTGATTTCTGCGCGAGGAAGAGGGCCTCAAGCAAGAGGTTGAAGAGCGTGTCAGCAATGCCAGGGAACGGGGGAGGCCTCCTCGGGGATAGCTCAAGTGCCAGGTCAGCTATGTCCTGAAACCAAATCGCACGGAGGACTTTACTGAACACAGAGAGCGGGAGCACCCAGACAGCACCGAAAACCGTTGTGAGGAAGAACCCCAGCCACCAGCAGACATCCCAGGGTAGTGACGGATCACCAATATGGATCACCCAGATCACCAATCTGAGCTGTTGTTACTGACTGAAGGGCAGGAATAAACACTTCATAAAACAAGAGGAGCCGGACCCAGATGACTCCACCCTTCCAAGAGCAGCATTGAAAATCTCTGCCAACAACATGTGGCTCACCCCCTGCTTCCCGAGCTAAGCCAGGACACGCTCGCCCTTCTCCGAAGCTGCTTCTCTCTTTTGCTGATTTCGAGCATCCAGTTTTGAGAGGGCGCAGACTCTCCAGATGGCGTTTTTGATTCCCCTGGCAATGTCCCGCGGAAAAAAGGTTTGACCCTGTCCCGCTTTCTCCTGACCGCCCAAACTATCAACGACACGAGGGAGAGAGCGGAGTCCCCAGACCTTCCCGCGCAGCTTCGCCGAACGGCTCCGGCAGAGCCCCCGCGGCCCGCCCGCTGCCCGTGCGCCGCCGCCGCGCAGGGCGCCCCCTTCCTGTCTGACTTCCAGGGGGCCTTTCTGCGCAGGGTCGCGGGGAGGTCTCCTGACAGAGGATGAGAAAGTGTGGTCTCCTCTCCTCTGTCTGTGCAGGGCGCAGCCTCCGCCCCCAACTGTCCTGCTATTTTCTTCTTGGAGTATCTCACTTTCTTCTCCTAAACAACAGGAAGCCAGAGACATCAACTCTTCCACACACAGCCCAAAGTAACTGTGACAAAACTGATTCAATAAAACCGTGAAATGGGCTCACTTGATTTTCTTTGCTTTCACGGCTTGCCTTTCTTGTAACATCTTTTAATTTCCTCATTTATTTATCCTCATTATTAATTTCCTCATTTATTTATTGAGCACTCACTATCTGCTGGTATTAAAACATCTTAGAAAATATTAAAAATAGTTTTATTGCCTTCCCCAGGATATCTGCCTTTATACTTTCTCAGACTGCAGAATAAAAGACTTTAAACTGTATGATACTTAAAGAAACCTCTTTCTCTACCCTCTTATATGTGTTTGGGGCCTGAAGATTAAACTGACAAAAGACAGATTAATGGACAACGTGGGGAAAATGGCGGGGGGTGGGGGTATAAATTGGGAAACCAGGATCGATATACATATATACACAACTATGTTTAAAATGGCTTTCCAGATGGCACTAGTGGTAAAGAACCTGCCTGCCAAGGCAGGAGATTTAAGAGATGTGGGTTCGATCCATGGGTCAGGAAGATCCCCTGGAGGAGGACATGGCAACTCACTCCAGTATTCTTGCCTGGAGAATCCCATGGACAGAAGAGCCTGGCGAGTTATGGTCCATAGGGTCACAAAGAGTCAGACATGACTGAAGCGACTTAGCACATGCATAAAATAAGTAACTAATGAGAACCTGTTGTATAGCACGGTGTGGGGGGGGGGGGGAAGAAGGTGCAATCTGTTTGTAGGACATATATTAAGTTCACCTTAAAAATGCACTTCTGACAAAACGTGGTCCACTGGAGAAGGGAATGGCAAACCACTTCAGTATTCTTGCCTTGAGAACCCCATGAACAGTATGAAAAGGCAAAAGGATACGACACTGAAAGATGAACTCCCCAGGTCAGTAGGTGCCCAATATGCTATTGCAGATCAGTGGAGAAATAACTCCAGAAAGAATGAAGAGATGGAGCCAAAGCAAAAACAATACCCAGTTGTGGATGTGACTGGTGATGGAAATAAAGTCCAATGCTGTAAAGAGCAATATCACATAGAAACCTGGAATGTTAGATCCATGAATCAAGGCAAATTGGAAGTGGTCGAACAGGAGATGGCAAGAGTGGACATTGACATTTTAGGAACCAGTGAACTAAGATTGACTGGAATGGGTGAATTTAACTCAGATGACCATTATATCTACTACTGTGGGCAAGAATCCCTTAGAAGAAATGGAGTTGCCCTCATAGTTAACAAAAGAATCTGAAATGCAGTACTTGGATGCAATCTCAAACACAAGAAAATGATCTCTGTTCATTTCCAAGGCAAACCATTCAGTATTACAGTAATCCATGTCTATGCCCCAACCAGTAAAGCTGAAGAAGCTGAAATTGAACAGTTCTATGAAAACCTATAAGACCTTCTAGAACTAACACCCAAAAAAGATGTTCTTTTCATTATAGGGGGATGCAAAAGTAGGAAGTCAAGAGATACCTGGAGTAACAGGCAAATTTGGCCTTGGAGTACAGAATGAAGCAGGGCAAAGGCTAACAGAGTTTTGCCAAGAGAATGCACTGGACATAGCCAACACCCTCTTCCAACAACAAAAGAGAAGACTACACATGGACATCACCAAATTCTCAACACTGAAATCAGTTGATTATATTTTTTGCAGCCAAAGATGGAGAAGCTCTATACAGTTAGCAAAAACAAGACTGGAAGCTGACTGTGGCTCAGATCATGAACTCTTTATTGCCAAATTCAGACTTAAATTGAAGAAAGTGGGGGAAACCACTAGACCATTCAGGTATGACCTAAATCAAATCCCTTACAATTATACAGTGGAAGTGACAAATAGATTCAAGGGTTTAGATCTGACAGACAGAGTGCCTGAAGAACTGTGTATGGAGATTCATGACATTCTACAGGAGGCAATGATCAAGACTATCCCCAAGAAAAAGAAATGCAAAAAAGCAAAATGGCCGTCTGAGGAGACCTTACAAATAGCTGAGAAAAGAAGAGAAGCTAAAGACAAAGGAGAAAAAGAAAGATATACCCATTTCAACACAGAGTTCCAAAGAATAGCAAGGAGAGATAAGAAAGCCTTCCTCAGTGATCAATGCAAAGAAATAGAGGAAACCCAATAGAATGGGAAAGACTAGAGATCTCATCAAGAAATTAGAGATACAAAGGGAACATTTCATGCAAAGATGGGCACAATAAAGACAGAAACAGTATGGACCTAACAGAGGCAGAAAATATTAAGAAGAGGTGGCAAGAATACACAGAAGAACTGTACAAAAAAGATCTTCATGACCCAGATAACCACGATGGTGTGATTATCTAGAGCCAGACATACTGGAATATGAAGTCAAGTGGGCCTTAGGAAACATCACTATGCACAAAGCTAGTGGAAGTGACAGAATTCCAGTTGAGCTATTTCAAATCCTAAAAGATGATGCTGTGAAAGTTCTGCACTCAATATGCCAGCAAATTTGGAAAACTCAGCATTGGCCACAGAACTGGAAAAGGTCAGTTTTCATTCCAATCCCAAAGAAAAGCAATGCCAAAGAATGTTCAAACTACCGTACAATTGCACTCATCTCACACACTAGCAAAGTAATGCTCAAAATCCTCCAAGCCAGGCTTCAACAGTATGTGAACCGTGAAATGGATGAGATGGTTGGATGCCATTATCAACTTGATGGACATAAGTTTGAGCAAGCTCTGGGAGTTGGTGATGGACAGGGAGGCCTGGCGTGCTACAGTCCATGGGGTCACAAAGAGTTGGACATGACTAAGCAACTGAACTGAAAAATGCATTTCAGCATACACTAGGTGCAGACAAATACTGTTTGATCCCACTTAAACGAATAGTCAAATTCATAGAGTCAGAAAGGACATTGGTAGATGCCAGGGCTTTGGGGGTTGGGGGTGGGAGTGGGGGAAGGGGGACTTAGTGATTTGTGGGGACAAAGTTTCTGTTTAGAAAAATGAAAAATTCAGCAGATGAATGAAGGTGAGAATTGCACAAGAATGCAAATGTACTTAGCGCCACTGAACTGTGCAGTCAAATATGGTTAAAATAGTGTGTTTTC
Source organism: Odocoileus virginianus (assembly GCF_023699985.2). Lineage (NCBI taxonomy): Eukaryota > Metazoa > Chordata > Mammalia > Artiodactyla > Cervidae > Odocoileus > Odocoileus virginianus. Next base: position 723,633 of record NC_069701.1, read on the forward strand.
TATTATGTGACTTTTACCACAATAAATAATATTTAAAAAAGACAGATTAAAAGGAGAAAAGTCACACACAAATTTTATTTGATGGTAATATTTTATTTTTTACATTCACAGAGAACTTCACAGAAAAATGAAGACCCAAAGAGGCAGTTAAACCTGGGGCTTATACACTATTGTATCAAAGGGCAATATATTCATAGAAAAATGACAAGACAAGGGCAATAAATTGTGGAAAGATAAATATTTGAAAGTGAAAGTCGTTCAGTCGTGTCCGACTCTGTGACCCCATGGACTATACAGTCCATGGAATTCTCCAGGCCAGAATACTGGAGTGGGTAGCCTTTCCCTTCCCCAGGGGATATTTCCAACCCAGAAATCGAAGCCAGGTCTCCTGCATTGCAGACATATTCTTTACCAGCTGAGCCACACGGGAAGCCGGGGAAAACTAATGGAAGATGGGTGTTATTTTAGCAAGACTTGTTTGTGCAGACCCACCTTGGGGCTGACTTTCTGTCTCCTCCTGGCTGTTCTCCTGATGTGGAAGAAAGGAAGGACAAAATGTTCACAAAGGAAACTTTTTAGTCAGCTTTCAGGCAGGTAGGATGAGGGCAAAGAGCTCTTTCTGAATTTGCCACTTCTTAACTTGTTTAACTCAGAAATAATCTCTATGCCAAAGTGGCACATTTTAGGGTGTCATATTCTGATCCCTTTCAGTACCTTATTAAAGGACCTTTATATTAAAGGGGTGAGGGTACTGGGACCCAGAGACAGAATCCCTGGGGACCACATCCCATCTGGACAAAGGCGTTAGGAAGTTGGAGGCTTGAGGGGCTTTCTTTCTGGGCCAAGGTACTGGTCACCTGCACAGCATACTCTCCAGTCAACCCTTTTGCACTGGTTTCATCTAAGCCATTGATGAAACTTCTGTTAACTAGGCTTTAATTTGGGCTTCTAGTCATTGAAATCCCTGGTTTCATCCCCATGTTATGCTCGTCCCTTTCTGTTTCTCCATCTTCTTCACTATTCAACCCCTTGACCTGCTGGAGCTGATTTTCCTTGGCTGTGAGCTTTCCTGTTGATTATAAATGTAGGTGAAAAGAGGGCCTTGTAGACATCAAATCTGTACTCCTCAGTCTATACCTCAGTGACCTTGGGCAAGTTACATAATTTTCTAAACCTTTGTTTCTTCAGCCATGTTGTTTAGTCGCTCAGTTGGGTCTGACTTTTTTGCGACCCCAGTAGGCCAGGCTCCACTGTCCATGGAATTCTACAGGTAAGACTACCAGAGTGGGTAGCTGTTCCCTTCTCTAGGGGATCTTCTTGACCCAGTGATTGAACCTTGGTCTTCTGCATTGCAGACAGATTCTTTACTTTCTGAGTCAACAGGTTCACTGCATGTATAGTGTTGACATTATGTACATTCAGTTCAGTTCAGTCACTCAGCTGTGTCTGACTCCTTGTGATCCCATGTACTGCAGCACGCCAGACTTCCCTGTCCATCGCCAACTCCAGTTTACTCAAACTCATGTCCATTGAGTCAGTGATGCCAACCAACTATCTTGTCTTCTGTCCTCCCTTTCTCCTCCTGCCCTCAGTCTTTCCCAGCATCAGAGTCTTTTCCAATGAGTCAGTTCTTACATCAGGTGGCCAAAGTATTGGAGTTTCAGCTTCAGCATCAGTCCTTCCAATGAATATTCAGGGTTGATTTCTGTTAGGATTAATTGGTTTGATCTCCTTGCTCTCCAAGGGACTATCAAGAGTCTTTTCCAACACCACAATTCAAAAGCATCAATTCTTTGGTGCTCAGACTTCTTTATGGTTCAACTTTCACATCCATACATGGCTACTGGGAAAACCATAGCTTTGACTAGACAGACCTTTGTTAGCAAAGTAATATCTCTGCTTTTTAATATGCTTCTAGGTTTATCATAGCTTTTCTTCCAAAAAGCAAGCATCTTTTAATTTCATGGCTGCAGTCACCATTGTCAGTGATTTTGGAGCCCAAGAAAATAAAGTCTCTCACTGTTTCTGGTTTCCCCATCTATTTGCCATGAAGTGATGGGACCAGATGCCATGATCTTAGCTTTTTGAATGTAGAGTTTTAAGTCAGGTTTTTCACTCTCCTCTTTCACCTTCATCAAGAGGCTCTTTAGTTTCTCTTCACTGTCTGCCATAAGGGTGATGTCATCTGCATATCTGAGGTTATTGATATTTCTCCCAGAAATCTTGATTCCAGCTTGTGCTTCATCCAGTTCAGCATTTCTCTTGATGCACTCTGCATGTAAGTTAAATAAGCAGGGTGACAATATAAAGCCTTAACATACTCCTTTTCCTATTTGGAGCCAGTCTTGTCCCATGTCCAGTTCTAACTGTTGCTTCTTGACCTGCATACAGATTTCTCAGGAGGCAGGTGAGGTGGTCTGGTATTCCCATCTCTTGAAGAATTTTCCACAGTTTGCTGTGATCCACACAGTCAAAGGCTTTGGCATAGTCAATAAAGCAGAAGTAGATGCTTGTTTGGAACGCTGTTGCTTTTTCTATAATCCAACAGATATTGGCAATTTGATCTCTGGTTCCTCTACCTTTTCTAAATCCAGCTTAAACATCTGGAAGTTTATGGTTCACTTACTGTTGAAGCCTAGCTTGGAGAATTTTGAGCATTACTTTGCCAGCTATCAAAGAGGGCTAATAATAGCTGCCCAAACACTCTGTGAGAATTTTATGTATTCAGAAACTCTCAGTTACTTACAACTAATATTTATTGAGTATTTATGGAATGCCAGGCACGTTTCTAAATAGCTGAAGTATATTTATCTCAGTAAATTGTTTTAACTAGGGTGTAAGTAGAAGTCATTCTTGTTCTACTTTTATAGAGGAGGAAAGTGGAGGAGAGAGAACCTAAATATGGTTATTTAGGTGCTAGAGCTGTTTGGGGTTCACTCTGCCAGGCTCCAGAGCTCTGGTTTGTAACCTCTAGCTTACTGGCAGCCAGCCCAATCACATTTTCTCTCATTTTTTTTGAGTGTCCTCAATCTTGCCTAGGGCTCCCCTGGTGGCTCAGTGGTAAAGAATTTGCTTTCCAGTGCGCGAGACGCAGGTTCATTCCCTGGGTCGGAAAGATTCCCTGGAGGAGGAAATGGTAACCTACTCCAGTATTCTTGCCTGGAGAGTCCCATGGACAGAGGAGCCTGGTGGGCTACAGTCCATAGAGTCAGAAAAGATTCACACACGACTGAGCGCGCGCGCACACACACACACACAGACACACACACACACACACACACACACACACAGACACGCACACACACACACACACACACACGCTTGCCTACTGGCCTGCTTGTCCTCTCTGCTGACCCCTACTGGACACCACGCAACAGCGCCAGTCGTCCCTTGGGCGGCTGAGGAAGTGCTTTCATAAAGCCTGTGGGGGATGAAACTCCGCGGGAACCAGCTCCTTAGAAGCCCCTCCCCCTGCCCTACTGCATCACACCCACAAGCGTCCAGCAGTAACTGCCCACAGGTCTCACCAGCTGCAGAAACTCCGAGTCTCTGGAAAGCAAACACCGAAGTTCACAGGGTCTGGCATTCAAATCCTTCTCTTCCAGTTTTGACCCAACCCCCAGATTAGTCGCCTAAACAACAATGCAGCAAAACTGGGTTGATGAGTGATTTTCAGGCTTCGATTTATTTTCTCTCCTGATAGCTGTCCTCATGTAGATGAAAAGTGAAAGTGTTAGTCGTTCAGTCTGACTCTTTGTGACCCCCATGGTCTGTAGGCCACCAGGCTCCTCTGTCCATGGGATTCAGGCAAGAACACTGGAGTTGGTTGCCATGCCCTCCTCCAGGTGATCTTCCTGACCCAGGGATCGAACCCACATCCTGCATGGACAGGCAGGTTCTTTACCACTAGTGCCACCGGGGACTTTGAAATCACACAGTTGGAATCCCAGCAACACCACTTCCTGTGCATTGAAGAGTCACAGTCTTGCTGAATTTCCTTCTGTCTGACATGGCCTAGGGGCTGGGCAGAGGGTTGAATGACAGGATTTGTGAACGGCACCTTGACTGGTGCTGCACTTGGCTCTCAACAAGGGGGGTTTATTTACTTAACTGACACTCATAGAGGCCTTACTATGTGTCAGACTCTATTCCACTTGCTTTGCAAATATTAACCCACTAGTTCTCAGGACAGTCTTATGAAGAAGTACTCTTTATTATATCTGGGTGGAATGCAGTGATTTCTAAAGTCCTTTCTAACTCTGAGAGTCTATGACCTGGATCCTGTCACAGTGATGCTAATAACAGATCCAGCCAGCCAGTCTTTGTGACTGGAACTGCTGCTTGAGGGACTGCCTGATTATATTAAGTCTCAGTTTTCCTGATCCTAGGGGTCAGCATTTAGATGGATGTACCCCTCAAGTCTCACCCAACTCAGTGTCATTTTCTCCCTTACAGACATGTCCACTAACAAAATTTTCCAGTATCTTCGAAAGTATACTCTGCCTGCCTGGAAAATGTTGTCCTTTCCCTCTCCTCTTCCTCCTCCTCTTTCTCTGCTCATAATTAATTACTACCATGTATTTAACACTTATCTATACCAAGATCCATGTTAAACTCCACTAATGTATGTGTAATACATGCACATATCTACATACACACCTGTTGGAGCAGGAGAGTAACAGGAGCTGATCGTGTTTTGGTAAATTCTTAACTATAGGCCAGTCTGATTGCATTCAGGCCCTTGCTTGTTTGCATAGCTGCTTTAACGTGCCTGGGATCTACTCCTGTCCCCAAAGATCCCCTCCCTCCCTGCCTGGGAGCCCCTGCTCCAGCTAAGTAAATAGCAGAACTCTGGTTTCCCATGACAACAACTTTCTCATTATTTAAAAGAAAGAAAAAGTGCTTTGTAATGAAAGGTGCTCAAAACAAGTTTGAGGTAAAAGACAAGGCGATCAGAAGATAGGAAATGAACATGGCATCTAAAGAACTGCATAAAGCCGTGAGAGACCAGCTCAGTGCAAGCTGGTAATTATGTGTTAAGACTGAAGCATTTATTTCTCACAAGTTAACATTTTGCATGATGAATCTTCTGTGAGTAAATGCATGGGTTCTTTTTTGTTCTGATAGATTGTTTTTTTTAAACCACAAACATGGCCTAGAAGAAAGGAGGAATAAAAAGGAGAATCGTTTCTTCATTATTGACTTAATTATTCAGTCGTCATGGATTCCATTTTTATTTTGGCTAGTTTGGGGTCCCCAAGTATAGGAAGCATTTGAAAAACTATAAAAACAAACAAATTGATAAAAGATTCTTATAAAAAGTGAGCTCTGCTGAAAGATTAAAGATGGCTATTTGCTCAGGGGAAAAAAATGGGAATTTACCAGTCAGTGCCTTTCGTTATAGGGCAGGTTATTATAAACAATAGTGGTCAGTATTTTCTTTGCCAAGAGAAAAAAAGGAGTAGGTTTTAGCTATAGCCAGAAATGTGGAGAGGCTATAATGGAACCCCATTCCAGAATTGCTAAGCATCCGTGTGACTGCAGTGTTAGCACAGGGCGTGACTCTGAGGTTAAGGACCTGCTCATGCTGCTTTCTGTTGATCTCATTACCCACTGCACCCACACACCCTCAGTCTCAGCTCCAGGGGGACAGATAGTTGGAGCCACTCCTGCCAACTGCCTGGTGAGCCCTGCTGGCGGCCTCTGCTGAGTATGGAATTTAACTCTCAGCAGTGCACCTCCCAGACCTGGCCAGGGCAGAGCGCAGGGCAGCGAGGTCAGCATCGGGAGACCCGGCTGGAGGGTCCTACTCCTCAATCTGCCTCCTGGGATCAGTCAAATGAGCAGGTTGATCTTAATTGTAGCGGTTTTCAAATTTCAGTGCAGATGAAAATTTTGACAATTATTGGATTGTTTATTTTTGAGAGGGTGCTTGCTTACATTCCAGCTTTCGAGCCCCTTCCCTGACTTTCCAGGTGGTGCAGTGGTTAACAATTCACCTGCCAATGCATAAGATTGGGTTCGATCCCTGGGTCGAGAAGATCCCCTGGAGGAGGAAATGGCAACCTACTCCAGTATTCTTGCCTGGAGAATCCCATGGACAGAGGAGCCTGGTGGGCTAGAGTCCATGGGGTCAGAGAAAGAGTTGGACATGACTGAGCACACACATACATCCGATTCCCCACATAAAATTTTATTTTTTATTTTTACATGGAGTGGAGCACAGAACCCAAAGTTATGTTTATTAATAAACACCTGAAATGAATAACCCTTGGGCTAGTCTATTAGCTTGGGAGAGCTGCCATAACAAAATACCACAGACTAGGTGGCTTAAGCAACAGATACCAGTTTTTTTGCAGTTCTGCTAGGTAGCAGTCCAAGATAAGTGATTGACAGGCTTGGCTTCTCCAGAAACCTCCTCCCTTGGCTTGCAAATGGCAGCTTCTTGCTATTTGTTCACAAGGTCTTTTTTCTGGTGTCTAGGGGCTCAACATATGAATTTGGGTAGGGGAAAAAATTTTGGCCCCTAACAGCTAGATAATCTCTAAAATTCTGACTGATGAAAGCAAGGTCATACCTCTCTCCAGGCTCAACTTCTTTATTTAAAAAATACTTATTATTTGTTTATTTGGTTGCACTGGGTCTTGGTTTCGGCACATGGGATCTTTAACTTTGGTATGGGGATCTAGTTCCCTGACCAGGGATTGAACCTGGGTCTCTGCATTGGGACTGCAGAAGAGTAGCCACTGGACTGCCTGGAAAGAGACTACCAGGTAAGTCCCTCAGCTTCCTTTTTGAGACTTCTTGTAGCACTATGGTGGAATAGCGAAACTTATGTTTACAGTCTCTCCACTTCTCCAGCCAGGGTTTCCAATCCTACTTTGGTGACATCTGGCCTTAATCTCCTGGCCCTAACTGCTGCTACCACCCTATCTAATGTGCCTGCCACCCCGCCCTCCTACACTGATTTGAGGTCTGGTATTGATTTATTTATCTGCTTCCTCATTTCCTGTCTTTCTCCCCTGCTAGACTGTAAATTCCATAGATCAGCCTAGCACCACACACAGTGCCTAGCATACAGTAGGCACTCATTAAATACTGATGCATGAATCAATGACTGAACAATTGAGCTGAGTTGAGAAGACCTTAAGGTCCAGTCCAACCACAGAATCACCTTGTCTTCTTTATCCTTTCACTTGGACAACGTTGAAGAGACTTCGCCCGAGCCAGAGGCAATAAAATCTGTGGAATGCTCTCCACCATAATATCTTCACGGAGGCCTGGGAGAGGTGAAATTCATGCTCACTTATCATCCTACTAATGTCTTAGTCACCAAAGTGTTAACAGTGCCCTGAACCTATTGTCCCCGGACCGCACGACCCTGAGACAGGTCAGGGACGGAGGGGGGCAGCTCGTCAGCCAAGAGCAAGCGTCACCCACCACCCACCTCGTCAAAAGCCCCGCGCAGATCTGGAGTCTGCGGGTGACACAGGCTGGAACCTGGGACTGCTGCCAAAGAAAGGGTGCTTGCACCTGGACAAAGTCTCCTCCAGCGACCAAACACAGAGAAACTGTAAGGACCTAAAAATAACTGCATGCCTGCACAGCTGGGGCAGTTAGGAGCGACAGGACACCAAAGGCCACAAACCAATGGCCGTTCCTGAGGTGCCGGCAGCAAAAGCGGGTACTGCGCATGCTCCCTGCGCGCGCGCGCGCGCACACACACACACACACACACACACACACACACACACACACACACACACACACACACACACACACACACACACACACACACACCCACCAGGGGGTGGGCAGACCCCCTAAGCTACACCTCTTGCCCCACCCACCGACCCACCCCTGTCCTCACCCCAGTTAAAGAGACAGCGGGACCTAGAGACTCATGCTGAGAGAAGTTAGGTCAGAGAGAGGACAAACGTTATATGACACCCCTTACATGAGGAATCTAAAAAGACATGATACAAAAGAACTTATTTACGAACAGAAAGAGACTCACAGACTTGGAGAAGGAACTTATGGTTGCTTGGGGCCTTGGAGCGGAGAATAGGGGGATGAGACAGGAAGTTTGGGATTGACATGTAACTCTTCTACATTTAAAATGGATATTGACAAGGTATCCTACCGTATAGCACAAGGAACTCTGCTCTATGTTATGTGGCAGCCTAGTTGGGAGGGGCGTTTGGGGGAGAATGGATACAAACGTGCGTATGGTGGCCCTTTGTGGTCTATCACAACATTGTTAATCAGCTATACTCCAATACAAAATAAAAAGTTAAAAATAAAAAGGAACCAGCTCCCCTCTGGCCCCAGCTGGATAGAGAACAAGAACACCTGCTTCTTGTTTTCATCCCCTTGTGCTGCGGCCAGACCCCAGGAGGGCCTCATTAACATCTATTGATTAAAGAGTTTTTAAGAGCCTGGGGGTACACACATGGCCCACAACTGGCGTCTGGATGTGACCGTCCGTCTTCCTGCAGCTGGCCAAAAGCTCTTTTTTATAAACATCAGGCCTGAGACATTTGCCAGGAAAACAGTTACGCTTTTTATTGCCTGTCATTCTTTTAGACTGATGGAGAGATGCTGGACTGTGTCAACAAAGCAACACTATTAATGCAATAAGACCAATTAAAAATGAAAAAACAAATATATCAGCAATAGTTTAAAGAAGACAGTCTCAGCTCACTGAAGACAGGTGAATTTTAATCTCAGATTGGGTTGGATCTACATAAATGAAAGTGGGATTATATCTTTGGGCTACAGGGAGGCAATATTTTTGGATAGTGCTCATGTGTATTTTCACCAAAGGCCTCACCCCACATTGAGTTGATTGCTTTTTCCTTATACTTACTAAACTTGTGAGCATATATTTCTTTCTATGCCTGTTTCCTCTTCTATACCAGTGGTTCCTGGAGAACAAGAATCACATATTATTTATTTCTGCATCTCCTGTACCTGCTGCTGCTAAGTAGCTTCAGTCGTGTCCGACTCTCTGCGACCCCATAGACAGCAGCCCACCAGGCTCCGCCTTCCCTGGGATTTTCCAGGCAAGAACACTGGAGTGGGTTGCTACTTGGCCTCAAATATTGAATGAATAACTTAACAAGGAGATTTAAATATTGACTAGTAGGTACTGCCAAAATGTTTTATGGCAGATTAGTCAGAGACATACTAATTACTGTCATAATCATTCCAATATATCCCACTCTCAATAATTTTATTTACAGAATTAAAAAAAAAATCCCACTGGTTTTAGCCTAAGGCTAAAATTTCTTAGAATGGACCATACCATGCATGTTTGGGGGAGGAAAGAAGCCAGAATAAAGATGTATGCATGGCCCACCTCTGGGAATGTAAAGTGATTTTCAAATTATCCCACATCAAACAGAATCAGAAAAGGAAATGTATTGGGACTTCTTTGGCAGTCCAGTAGTTAAGAATCCACCTGCCAATGCAGGGGACATGGGTTCAGTCCCCGGTCTGGGAAGACCCCACATGACGCAGGGCAAGTAAGACTGAGCACCACAACTCCGAGGCCCATGCTCTAGAGCCTGGGGGCCGCAACTGCTGAAGCCTGCGCGCCCTAGAGTCCACGCTCTGCAACAACAGAAGGCCCCACGGTGAGGGGCCCACGCACTGCTACTTGAGAGCAGCCCCTGCTCACCGCAGCTGGAGAAAGCCTGTGCACAGCAGCAGAGACTCAGTGCAGCCAAAAGTAAATGAATTAACTTTAAAAGAAGTAAATGTCTTAGAGGGGAGTCAAACACCTGGAAGTGAAGTGAAGTGAAAGTGAAAGGCGCTCAGTCGTGTCTGACTCTTTGTGACCCCACGGACTATACAGTCCATGGAATTCTCCAGGCCAGAACACTGGAGTGGGTAGCCTTTCCCTTCTCCAGGGGACCTTCCCAACCCAGGGATCAAACCCGGGTCTCCCGCATTGCAGGCAGATCCTTTACCAGCTGAGCCACAAGGGAAGACCCTAAATACCTGGAACACAATGCAAAGCATTAAAAAAATCATCATGTGCTCCAAATTATACACGTTATTGCACCACTCAATAATGTACATAATGGTAAATTAGCTCTAATTATTAATACCAATAGCCTCATTCACTGAGAAATCAGTTTATAATAAAGAGCTGTTTAGCGTCTAAGCTCCCAAGGCCATAGCCAAGCACCTGCCAGAGAGGCAGTCACGGGGGATCCCAGCTAATTGTCTCCTAATTCTGCCCTCTCCCTGAGGAAGAGCCACAGTGTACGCTCCACATTTAATGAGGTCAGGAAGACGCCATCCGTGCCTCCCTCACTGTTTGAGGGTCCTTTCCACAGGGAGACTGTCCTGGGTTGGCACCAAGGACCACTCAGCAGGTAACATAGCTCCGTAAGAAGCTTTTAGAGCTGCACAGAAATTTCCTTCGTGAGCTAATCTTTCTCGTTGTGCTCCCAATCAAACTGATTTTTTTCCCCAAATAGCTTGGGGATATGTTATGAAAGAGCCAAGAAGCATCCTTAAGTTTAATAATGCTTTAAAAAATTATGGTAAAATACATATGAAATGTAACATTTTGACCATTTAAAAGTGTTTTATTTAAAACAGTTTAAAACATTTAAAACAGTTTAATGGCACTTACTTCATCCACAATACTGGGCAAACAGTACCACTACCCAGGTCCAGGAAACTTTCATCTCCCCAAAGGGAACCTCCCCCACTTTAAGTAGTCTGTCCCCATTCCCTCTTCCCACTGCCCCCTGGAAACCACTAACCTGCTTGTTATCACTATGGGTTTGCCTGTTCTGAATATTTATTATTCAGTCTGTGACCTTTTTTAAAGAGCTGCCTTCACTTAGCTAGGTGCATCCACTTTGTGGCGTGTGTTAATACCTCACTCTTTTTTATGACTGAATAGTATTCCACTCTATCACACTGTTCTTTAGTTGATGAACACCGGTTGTTCCCATCAACCAACCTTTTTTTTTTTCTTTTTAAAAATTTAAAATTTTTATACAATTTTTAAAGTTTACTTTCCATTTATAAAATATTGCTATATTCCCTGTTCACCAACAAAACCTTTTAAGGCTAGCCCCTATGTATCACCTCCACTTCCTTAACCTGGTGGGGTCTGGCTTGGCCTTATAACAGCTAGTATTGACTACAGCCAATGGTGATGGAGAGCTTGCCCTGCTCTGGGTACTGTGCACAGCAGTGTATGAGTATAACCCCGCCTAATCCTCATGGGGCAAAAGCTTGTGCAGGTTCGCCTTACAGCAGACAGCCCAGCAGAGGGGCTGGGAACTGAAAACCAGCCCAGGTTCCGTTGGCTGTGTCTGCCCGGAGGGAGAGGCCCTGGTCGCCCCAGTGTGCACAGAGGCAACTCTGTCACCAGCACTTTGGGTAAATATTGTCTTTATTCCTGGAGAAGGAAATGGAAACCCACTCCAATACCCTTGCCTGGAAAATTCCATAGACTGAGGAGCCTGGCAGGCTACAGTCCATGGGGTCAAAAAGAGTCAGACACAACTGAGCAACTTAACTTTCTTTTTTCTAACTATCCTTATTCTCACTATACTTAAAGTGTGTTGTGTTAGTTGCTCAGTCGGGTCTGACTCTTTTTGACCCCATGGACTGTAGCCCACAGGCTCCTCTGTCTATGGGATTTCCTAAGCAAGAATACTGGAGTGGACTGCCATTTCCTTCTCCAATCTACACTTAAGGAAAGGGAAAATTTGAGAGTCTCTGTAATAGTTAAGATTATCCAAACATCTAACAAAGAGGAAGACACCAAGGCTTAAACCCAGACACAGATGAGTTTATATCCTCAGCCTTGTATCATGTACAAGGATAACATTGGGAAGAACTTCTGTGGTCTCCCTCTTTCAAGATTTTCTTCCATCATAATCCAAAGCAAAAGTTATATCTTACACTGTTACCCATTACCTAATCACATATATAATGAAATAAGTTTCATGAAACTGCTTAAGCTCAGTACCTGCAATGTACTTTTCTAATCTATTTCATTAAAAGAAATACTGGTGCAGCTCCACTAAATTGACTTTTGACAGGTTGTCATCCACAGTTTCAAAACGACGGCTGAAAACCAACCATTCATTTTTCAGTCTTTTTTTACTTGAACTCTGGGTGATATTTAATGAAATTCCCCCTGTTTTGGGATTGCCCTCTCGCAGGCTTGAGAATGCTATTTCCAGCTCTCTCTGCACTGCTCCCTTTATCTTATTTGATGCTTTCTCTACTTCCCCAGTCTCTCAAGGTGTATAACTAACTCATAACCAAAAGACAGAACAGGTGCTTTATATTTTTTAACTTAAAAGAGTTTATTGATTTATTCACTTTATTTTCTATCTGTTGTGGGTCTTTGTTACCTGACATGGGCTTTCTCTAGCTGTGTGGCTGCTCTCGCTGGGGAGTGCAGGCTGGAGGCGCAGAGGCCTCAGTAGCCGCTGTGCAGGGGATCAGCAGTGGCGGCTCGCCGGCTCTGGGGCACAGGCTTAATAGTTGCAGCCGCAGGCTTAGTTGCTCCACGACTTATGAAATCTTCCTGGGCCGGGGATCAAACCAGCGTCCCTCGCACTACAAGGAGGATTCTTAACCGCTGGACCACCAGGAAAGCCCCCAGAACAGATGCTTTAAAAAGAATACATACAAATGGACAAGCGCATGAAAACATTGCTCAACATCATCAGTCATCAAATAAGTGAAAATTAAAACCACCATAAAATACCATTATATACCCACATGCGTACTTGCTAAGTCACTTCAATCATATCAGACCCTGTGCACAAGAATGTCTAAAATTAAAAGGACCAACAACATAAGTGTTGGCAAGGACGTGGAGCAGCATCTATTGCTGGTGGAAATGCAAAATGGTGCAACCACTTTGGAGAACTATTTGACAGTTTTTTATAAAGTTACTTTTACATTTACTCTGTACTCTGGCAATTCACTCCAAGCTATTTCCTTGATAAGAAATTAAAAACATATTTCACACAAAGAAGCAGCCTTGCTTGTAACAGCTTCAAATTGAAACCAACACAAACATCCATCAGTGAGTGACTGAACAAATAAAATGGGTACCTGAGACAACAGAATAATATCCAGCGAGATGAAGGCACAAACTACTGATACAGAAAATATCCTACATGAACTTCAAAACTATCATGCTGAGTGAAAGAAGGTGCACACAGAACTAGAGTGCATGCTGTGAGAGCCTACCTACATGGGATATTCTAGGAAAGAAAAGCTAATTTACAAGGACAGAAAGTAAGTGTATCAGTGGCTGTCTGGGCAAGGTAGGGGAACTGTTTGCTGGCTGAGAACATAAGAGAACCTTTGGGATGATGAAAATATTTCATGTCTTGGCTGTGGTTACATATATGTATATATTTGTCAAAACTATCAAAATCATATATCAAAATTGACATATTTTAACTTTATGTAAAGCATAACTTTGTAGTGTTAATTTAACAGCCCATAAGAGCTTTCCAAGGAGTGTTCAACCTCTTCTATTCCTTTTCATCTCCTCCAACTAATCCGTTATTCGAGTCTCCTGCTTTGACTTGAAGCGACTCCCTCAGACGAGCCTCTCCTCTCACCCCTGTCCCTGGGTCTTAGTTCCGGTCCTCAGAGTCTCTCCCTGTGCGGAGGTGAGAGCCTCCAGTCTCCCCTCACCCCGCTCCCCTCAGCTCCAGCCACTGTTTTCCTTCTCTCCGCCCCGATTCCCGTGCTGTCACCCCTGAGGAAATGGCTTCCGCTGGCCACACTCTGCTGACAGGTTGGGACAGCATTTCCGCTTTCCTTCCTCCCCTCTTCCCCTCACAGATGCTCACCGGCAGACACAGGCGCTCCGCACGCCCTGCGGGGCCTCACGCGCTGGGCTCCCTCCAGGCTCGTTGGTAGCCCCTTGGAGCTTTCACAGCTCCGTTTCTTTATACCTTCTGTACCCATCACCTCTTAGCCCTTCCTTCTCTGTCTTCTTGGGCTTCCTAGGTGGCTCAGCGGTAGGGTCCACCTGCCAGTGAGGAGACACAGGAGTCTCAGGTTCGGTTCCTGGGTTGGGAAGATCCCCTGGAGTGGGAAATGACAACCCACTCCAGCATTCTTGCCTAGAAAATTCCATGGACAGAGGAGCCTGGCAGGCCACGGCCCTTGGGGTCACAAATAATCAGTCACAACTGAGTATGCATGCTCTCTCTCTTCTTATTGATTTCTATTTCTTAGAGGTTCACACTCTGTGAAGCTTTCCTCCATCTACAGGCAGATATATGTGTCTCAAGACCTTTTGCTTACCCCTAATTTAACATCTCCCGGCTATGATTTCACTATCTGTGGAGACTGTTCCCTTTTAAGACGTATGATTTGATGCCATAGCCATATCTGTGTCTCTAACAACTAACGTGATGGTGCTTAATAAATATTGTTTGAATTAGAAGAACCAGACACATACATTGGCCATATGTTTTTTGATGATGAAGTTAGCATCGTAAATACTCCTGTTAGAATTAATTTTTTCTTCTCCTGTCCTCCTATAATCTTTTGTCAATGCCTCTTTTATATTGCTTTTCATTTCTCCACTTGATTGTGAATTTTTTAAAGTTTTGAAATATTCTAAGCACCTTACAAAGTGTATAGCGAATAATAAACTCCCATTCTTGTCAAATCATAGCATTTTTGCTCTATTTGCTTCAGAGGTTTTAAAAAATTAAACATAACTTTTACAGATACAGTTGAATGCCTTTCCCTTTCCTCCGTCTCAAAGGCACTCACTCTCTTAAATTTGGTATTTATTGTTTATTTATATATTTTTATACCATGTATGAGTGAATTCACAAACAATGCATGGTGTTTCTACATATTTAAAACTTTATACAAATAATATAATATTGCACATATTATTCTCTAAGTTGTTCTTTTGTTTTGTCTCAACATGATATTTTAATTTATCCATGTTGCTACATGCAACTCTAATTTAAGTGAGGTAAAATATATATGCCTGCATAAATGTTCAATGAGGTGTAACCCATTGTAAGCAGAGAACAGATTTATGCTGTGCAATCATGATTCTCTTAATTTGCCTGCAACAATACGAGACATTAGCTTGCCTACTGTTGTCTGCTGTATTGGAGACTATGTCACAGTACAGTACAGATATCTCTGCAGACACATTACATTAAGAATTAGGACTGGAAAGCATCTTTCATAAACTATGGAGATGGACTAAATCTACAGATTTGAAATTTAATGAAGTCTACAGATTTGAAATTTAATGAAGACAAATGGAAGATGCTGCATTGGGGTAAAAGAAATCCAATGGCACACATATAAGGAGGTGATTTGGCTTAGAAGCAAAACATGAGCAGAAAATGGGATGTTTTTTAGTTGACAAGTAAGCAAGGATGTGAAACAAAACCCCAGCTGAGAATCACTGAGATGAAGTATGGAATGAGGAGCCTTGGTAATGGAGTATGCTTCTTGGGGCTGCTTGGACCACACAGGGAGGCAGGCTTCAGTTTCTGGATGTGGAGCTTGTTCGGAAGAAAGTAATGAGGGTATTAGAAGGAAAAGTGTTGCTTTCAAGAAAAGAGGTTGAGGCCCACAGGGATCTTGACGTTTGATTTCCATGGTGGAAAGGAGGTTCTCTGTGGCCTCGAGAGAGGGCTGAACCAGTCCTGCTCCTCTTCCTGAATTCCTACCTGTGCACACCACCCACCCGGTCCCAAAGCCGGAAGCCTGCCCAGGGTCCTCTCCCCGCCTCGCGGCCGGCCTGCTCCCTGTGTGGCCATCACCTTGCTTTATCTCTCAGCAGCCTCGCATGCTTGGAAGCAGTCTTCCTGCACAAGACACTATCTTCTGCTGGTTTTGCGTATCGTTTGTTTTCCTGAACTTCCTCCTACCTCTAAGAATGCCAGAGGTGCAACCAGATTTTGGGGAGAAAGAAACAGTTTCAATTTAGGGGTCTTTCTTTAAAAGAATACAAAATTATGAATAAAAGGCCTTGGATGGGGCTCATACCAGTGGGAGAATTATTTCCCGGCAAAACCACCTCAGGCCTTTTTACACTCGTCTGCTTCTTCCAAGCTGCATGGTCAAATCCCTGAAGACATACCCAAGCCCTTTTTCCTCCTGGCTTGGAGGATTCCATTCACATCTTACACATCCACGACTGTCTGGTGACACCCAAGTTTCGACCTCCAGCTCTGGCCTGCCTATCTCCAGTCCCATGCTCAGATAGCCATCCTTACCAGGCTGTCTCAAGACACTGCAGACCCCCTGTGGCTGAGATGGGATGATCTTCCACCGAAGCACCTGGTCCTTCTACAGGGTTCCCATCTCACTAAATGGCACCAGCATCTACCCAGTTCCAAGAACTAGACGCCCAGGCGCCATCCTTAAGACTCCTTCTCCCTCAGGCTTATATCCAACCATCTTCAACCCTGTCACTTTTAACTTAAAGACCTCTTTCTCTTCTCCAGCCTCTTTACCATCTTCCTGGCCAAGGCATTTCCGGCCTTGGCTGGACCTCCACTAGAGTCTCTTAACTGGTCTTCCTACATCACGATCTGACCACCTCCCTCCTCCACTTCTCCGCACAGCTGCCAGGGTATCTTGCCTCTCTGATCAGATATGAACCTGACCTTAGGACAAGGTTCAGACAACCACAGAGCCCTAACGGCCCGCTTGGCCTGACCCCGCCCGACTCTCAGCTCCCCTCCCATCAGCTGCCTGCCCTTCGGTCTCTCAGGCCCCCTGCTCCCTGGCCTTTGCTTGGAAACCTCTTCCTCACCCTCTCCACTCCTAACTGCATTCTAGGCCAGGTCCCCTGATTGCTCCCTCTTAAAGATGTCATTTCACTCCTGAGTCTGTGGATTCAGTAGCACACGTTCACTAGTGTGACTGACTTGATTGATTTCATGTCTGGCTTTTAACGAGACTCTCAGCTTCATGCAGTTTAGACATGCTTGTCTCTGTTGACTTTTCCATGTATCATAGCAAGTCCTTCAACAAATATTTGTTAAAGAGCATTATGAGTAGATTCCTGGAAATGGATAAAATAAAGTAAAATAGGATGATGCAAGCCTAGCTTCTAAGTCGTGGATCAAAGAATCTTTAACTTTGAAAGAACAAGATTCAAGGACATTGTACGTTGTGGAGGCATCTACCCTGTTAGGTCAGAAAATATATTTCTCTTCAAAGGTTGGGATTTAGCAATTCCCAAAACCCTGTCAGAAGCCAGCTGGCTGCCCACATTTTTGAAAACATGGTGATTCGTTAACCCTCAACGACAAAGTCCAAGAGCACGGCTTTGCCATCAGGGCCAGCCGTCTGCCGGCCTGTAGCTTTAAGAGCCTGTCGCCAAGTATGCGGTGACGTCGACGGGAGTTCCCTGGGCCCAGAGCATCTGACTCGGCCTCTGCAGTGCAGTTTGGAGCAAAGGATTTGGCCTGAAGATGTTTCACCTGCTACCTCTTTGGGGTTTAGAGTGAAATTTAGCTTTTATACTTCTGTTTTGGCCTGGTATAATTTAACCTTCAGTTACTGTTTGTATTTCCTATTTCATTATTTACAAACTATTAAATAAAACTCTGAATGTGGCACTGGGACTGGCAGAGGGGAGCAGAATCAAGTTCTTTCCAGTCTTTTCCCAAAGTTCCAAACTGGCACTGTTAAAAGTACAGGAGAAATGTTTTGTCATTTCAGGATATGACAGGGGCTGCAGGATCTAAAGTGTTTGATGGCTTTTTTTTTATTATTAAAGCAAATCTTTTCTATCCTTCAAAATAAAATGGATTAGCCTATGGGATCCCAGAAAATTCACACCAAATGACTAATCAGAGCAGCATATTATATTGGGTTGGCCACAAATTTCATTTGGGGTTTTCCTTACTTATTGGCCAATCCAATAGTACAAGAAAGATGCTTGTAATGAAAAAAAAAAATGCTGTCAACTGTTATTTAAAATACACTATAGTAAGATGCCCCAATATTGTCAGAAATGTTTCCAGAGGCCTCAGAATAAGTTCCGCCTCTTCGTGCTAAGTATCACAGGCACAACTCCCAGTGCTTCTCAGGGCACCGTGATGGCTGTGGAGTGTGTCCTTGGGGAGACTGTGAGCCCCTGGGACCGGAGCACGTCTTTCAGTTCTTTGTGACAGGCCTCGCTTCAGGGTGTCTGCCACATTGTCGGTGCCAAGAGAACAGGAACTGGAATCAGAGAATTCTGTGCTCCAGCCCTTTTCTCATACTTTCAGACTCTATGACCTTGGCAAATTCTTAAACTCCCCAAATTCCATTATTCTGTAAAATGAGGAAGCGGCCGTGAGAATAAAATGAGGTGTGTCCTGCATGCTGTGGGTTCTCTATAGTTGTTATTGTAAGGACTTAAAAGCTAGGATGCTGGGCTCTGCCCTGTGCTAGCCGTGTGACCTTGGGCAGCCCCATAACCTCTCTGAGCCTTGGCTTCTGCTTTGTAAAATAGGAGTAATATCTACTCATTAGAGTTGTGAGGAACAGGTTTTAGACTATTGGATTCAGTGGGCTGAAAACAGTCTAGTGACTCATGCATGGTTTGCCAATCTTTTATTTTTTTCAGATAAGACTATTTCAAAAAACAAAAAAATAACAACAAAAAAGAATATTTCAAAAAATAAACTATCATCTATCCTCACCATAAGAGTATTTTAACACCAAAAGAGTAGGAAAAGTTAATTTCTTTAAATGAACATAGCTTTAAAGATTAGTGCTTTTCAATGGCTTTATTTTCAGACTGATGACAATTTTAGTCTCGTGCCAGCACTAGTCCAGGTCCAGCCTTTGGAAGCCATTCATTATGAGGATTAAATGAGATGATGCATGTAAATAGCTGAGCATAAAGCCCAGCACATGGGAAACACTAAATAAATTTAACTGCTGCTATTTAATATTATCACCATAAATCAAAGTACATAACTCATCCATTAAAAAGCATGATAAATGAATGAACTAAATACCTGTTGTGCTAGTAGTCAGTGGAGCTAAAGAAGGAAAAGAGGGGATGATATGAATGACTGACCGAAAGCTTTAGGAAGAAAAGTATTATTGATAAATACTCATTGACGGCTTTCTATGTTAGGTGTTCCTCTTAAGGAATTTAAATGCATGATCTCATTTGTGCCTCATAAAAGCCCCATTTTTACAGACAAGGCAGCAGAGAGGTTAGGGGACTTGATCCAGTCACTGTTTAGTAAATGGTGAGGCTGAGATTCCAACCCAAACAGACTCCATCACCATGGTCTTTCGCCTCCCTCTAATAAACATAGGGACTTCCCAGGTGGCATCCGGGGGTAAAGAACCTACTTGCCAAAGCAGCAAATGGAAGAGACATGGATTTGCTCCCTGGGCTGGGAAGATCCCCTGGTGATGGGAATGACCATCCACTCCAGTATTCTTGCCTGGAGAATCCCATGGACAGAGGAGCCTGGTGGGCTTCAGTCCATAGGATTGCAAAGAGCTGGGCATGACTGAAGTGACTTAGCACATAATAAACATAAGATATAGGATAAATTTCAATTTCAATGATATAGAAGTAGAGAAAAGAAGTGAAAGACAATTCAACGCAAGAGTAGCAGACTGTGTCATTGAATTAGATTTTGAGCAGGAAGAAAAGCTTTAGAAGATGGGCATGTTGCCCTGTAATCATACCCAGTTTTATGTAAAAATGTCCTGCTCTGGAAATGTGTCAGGTCCCATTTTCAGGGCAGTTGAAGAATTTGATAGGTTGAGTGTTTTGGCGCATCTCCTTTGTTTTCTGTGGGGCTTCTCCACACGTGTTTCCGGAAGTGTGATGTACCTCTGATGGTGACAGCTGGAAGGGGCTGGGGTGAGAGTGAGGGAGGAGCCTGTCTGTTTGGCTCTGAGCCTTGCTGAGGTGTTTTCAATTCTCTGGATTGCCACGACAGCAGGGGGGTAGTTGCGGGAGGGCAGCATGTTCCAGCTAGGGTCTGGAAGAGCGATCAGATGGGCAGGAGGCGCCTCCTCGTCACCGGTCACCCGCGTGGAGCCCAGGCTGGCGAGTCAGTTTTCCCGAGGAGCAGTCACTACTCCATCGCTCTGCACCAGCTCCATGCCAGAGAGAAAGTGAGCTCTGGAGACACGCCCGTGCAGAACAGAATGAAGCAACAGGTCACATTTTCCCACAGCCTCACTGACAGCACGTGGCCAGTGTCCAGCTAAACTTGGCAGTCGTGGCCACCCAAACCTCCCTCCAGCCAAAAGCAGAGTGACTGACTTCTTGGAGATGGTTCAGTCACAGCTGTGCCTGGATTGTTCCCCAGCGGACGCTCCACAGCAGGGACCCGAGGAGGGCCCAGCCAAGGTCCCAGCCACCTGGAGGGGCTGCCAACGCCAGTTGCTCTTTTGACGACCAGAGACCTCTGTGGGGGTTGGGGTTACGCCTGTGGGGTTCATAGGATGCCAAGTCAAACATGATTTCCATCATCTCATTATCAACCTTGTTTCTTATTAATCCAAACAAACACTTTAGCCTTGACATCTGTGCTACTCAGCACAAAAATTATCCCATCTTTGGGGTTTAAGTTGACAGAATTTTCTGTTCCAGGCACTGATCTAAGCACTTTCTGTGGCTTATCTACCTCTCCCAGCTACCCTTTGCAGAGAGTGACAGGAAAGCAGAGCAACGCAGTAGCTGATACGGGGCGCACAGTGAGTGCACAG
Source organism: Odocoileus virginianus (assembly GCF_023699985.2). Lineage (NCBI taxonomy): Eukaryota > Metazoa > Chordata > Mammalia > Artiodactyla > Cervidae > Odocoileus > Odocoileus virginianus. Next base: position 744,372 of record NC_069701.1, read on the forward strand.
CGCCCGCGTCAGCTCCAGAGTCTGAGAGCTTTGCCCCCACGTCAGCACCTCTCTCGAGTGAGGATCACAAAAAGAATTACTATACAAGGGTTCAGGTCTCCTTTTTTTCTTGACTGTATTACAAGCTCCTTGAGGGAAGGGACTATTTCTTACCAAGGTGCTCCCATAATGTCTCATTCATCTTGGATTTCTGTAACAAATACCACAGGCTGGGTGGTTTAAATAATAAGCATTTATTTCTCAGGTTGGAGGGTGGAGATCAGGGTGCCAGCCTAGTCAGATCCTTATTGAGGACCCTCTTCCTTGGTGGGTGCAGTCAGAGAGAGACCTTTCTCCCTTCTTATAGGGGCATGGATCCCATCCATGAGGGGTGAGACCTGATCATGACTTCATCATCTCCCAAGGGCCCTACCTCCACATCCTATCACCTGGAGGGTTAGGAGTTCTTTATTTTAACATTTTTTATTTTGGATTGGGGTATAACTATAACAATGTTGTGATAGTTTCAAGGGGAAATCAAAAGGAGTCAGCCATACATAGACATGTATCCATTCTCCCCCAGACCCTGCTCCCATCCAGGCTGCCACACTACTTTGAGCAGAGTTTCCTGTGCTATACAGTAGGTCCTTATTGGTTATTCATTTTAAATACAGAAGTGTGCACATGTCCATCCCAAACTCCATAACTATCCCTTCCCCTGGCAACCATAAGTTCATCCTCTAAGTCTGTGAGTCTCTTTCTGTGTTGTAGGTAAGTTCATTTCATACAAGTTGGGAAGGGGACTCAGGCATTCAGTCCATAATACATAATATTCATTGGTGCATTTGGGAAACATTTATTGAGGACCTATTATGTGGGCTTCCCTGGTGGCTCAGACGGTAAAGCATCTGCTTGAAATGCGGGAGACTCAAGTTCAATCCCTGGGTTGGGAAGATCCCCTGGAGAAGGAAATGGCAACCCACTCCAGTACTCTTGCCTGGAAAATCCCATGGATGGAGGAGGCTGGTAAGCTACACTCTATGGGGTCGCAAAGAGTCTGTCTCAACTGAGCTACTACACTATCATGTACTAGGAACTGTGCTAAGTATTTGCCAAGAGAAAGACAAAAAGATCACCAGGTCTGTTCTTTGGGAGCAGCAACAGTCTTATGAGGGTAACATCTAGGGACGTCGATGACCTTACAGAATAACCAAGCCTACCTGACATGACACATGCCATGCTAGCAGATCTGAGCAGGTATTTACAGACTGTTAAGATATTTTATCCTAGATACAATAAGCAAGAGTTTTAGTCTCACGTAAAATACTTAAATTAATCCAATGATGGGTGTAGCATAATCAGAAATATCTATGTGGCCTTTATTTCCAGTTCTGGACACAGAGTTCCTAAATCTTTTGGAATTTCCTGAGTGATAAGGATGCAAAGAATGTTCTGTGTTTTAATGAAGTACTCTCGATGGGCCCCTGGATAGCTTCAGGATGGGGGTGGTTTGCCAGAAAGACCGAATCTTGATTAGAAGTCTAGAAATTTCAGCCTCATTCCCCAGCCTCTGGGGAGGGAGAGGGGCTAGAGATTGAATTACTAACCCATCAGACCTATGTGATGAAAACTCCAGAAAAAAAAAAAAATCACTAAACAACAGGGTTTGGAAAGCTTCTGGTTTAGTGAGCAAACACCTCGAGCTACAGGGAGGCATTGCGGAGAGGACGTGAAAACTTTACACCCTGCCCTGCGCTGGCCGGCCTCCTGTGTTCCGTCTGTTGGACTCTTCCTGAGCTCTAGCCTTTATATTAAATTGATAATCATAAGTGAAGTGTCTTAGGAGTTCCACGAGCCATTTCAGCAAACTATCAAACTGATTAGGGGGTGGTGGGAACTCCCACCTTAAAGCCCGTCACTCAGAAGATGCCCCAGCACTTGTGATGGACATCTGAAGTGAGGCAGCCTTGGGGAGTTGAGCTCGCTGCATTGTGAGTGGTGGTGGTTTAGTTGCTAAGTCACGTCCGACTCTTGCGACCCCGTGGACGATAGCCTGCCAGGCTCCTCTGTCCATGGGATTGCCCAGGTAAGAATACTGGAGTGGGTTGCCATTTCCTTCTCCAGGGATCTAACCTGGGTCTTCTGTGTGGTAGGCAGATTCTTTACCAACTGACACGCCAGGGATCAGATGCTAACTCCAGGTTGGTAGCGTCAGAATTGACCTGTAGTTTCCCCAGCCGGTGCCTGGAGAATTGGAATGGGTCATTGGTGTTGGAAAACACCCTGGTGGCCTTCTTGAGAGAACAACGTAAAGTTGTCCATCTTTAAACAGGATGAATGTCAGAAAATACAAACATTTCTGTCAAAAGTGGGCAGCCAACTCAGAAGCACATACAATTTGATTTTTATGAATTGTGTAAAGATCAAAATAAGAGATGGGTGTTCAGACATTTTGCGTTGTGTAACCTTGCATCCAGATTCTTATAAAGGCCTCCTAACTCCTCTCCCTGCTTCCACTCTTATTCTGCTCTAATCTCTGTGCACCGAGCAGCCCTGGATCTTTTTAAAACAATAAATCAGACCATGTCACTTACCTACAAACTCATCAATGACTTGCAGTTGTTTTTAGATCAAAACTCAGATTTCCTTTGGGCTGCAGTGACCTGCATGATCTATCTCCTAACTCTACAAACTCGTGTGATGATGACAATTGATAGACCGATAGCACTTTTTGAGTATCCATGATGCACTCTACACGCTTTCTCTCACTGAATCATTTCAACAGCTCTCCTAGCTGTTTCTCTAGCTCTCCTGCCCTCGAATTCACACACGCACTCTGCTCCTTTTTATTCCGGATGCCCAGAGAACGCTTTCCCAATCTGGACCTTGGCCTTTGCTGTGCCCTGGACTCTGGATGCTCTCGCTCCAGTTCTCATGCATGGCTCCTGTGCACCCAGTCAGGAGTCTGCGCAAATGTCGCCTCTTCTCAGAGGCCATTCGACGGTGTAAGCAGCTCCTCCTGTTGCTTCTTGCTGATGAAGACTTTTCAGGGCCTGCCATGGTCGTATTTCTTTCTTTTCCTGTGTTCATCTGCTCTCCCACCTAGAGCGTCTGTAAGCTCTTCATGGTGGTTTTCTCACTAGTTGTGCCCACTACACTACCCCCAGCACCTAGTGTGCTCAAGGAACAGAGGAGATGCTCAATATGTAATTTTAAAAATGTTTATTGGAGTATAGTTGATTAAGAAGAGGTGGCAAGAATACACAGAAGAATTATACAAAAAAGATCTTCATGACCCAGATAATTACGATGGTGTGATTACTCATCTAGAGACAGACATCCTGGAATTTGAAGTCAAGTGGGCCTTAGGAAACATCACTATGAACAAAGCTAGTTGAGGTGACAGAATTCCAGTTGAGCTATTTCAAATCCTAAAAGATGATGCTGTGAAAGTGCTGCACTCAATATGCCAGGAAATTTGGAAAACTCAGCAGTGGCTACAGAAAAGGTCAGTTTTCATTCCAATCCCAAAGAAAAGCAATGCCAAAGAATGCTCAAACTACCACATAATTGCACTCATCTCACATGCTAGCAAAGTAATGTTCAAAATTCTCCAAGCCAGGCTTCAACAGTACATGAACTGTGAACTTCCAGATGTTCAAGCTGGATTTCAAAAAGTCAGAGGCACCTAAGATCAAATTGCCAACATCCATTGGATCATCAAAAAAGCAAAAGAGTTCCAGAAAATCATCTACTTCTGCTTTATTGACTATGCTAAAGCTTTTAACTGTGTGGATCACAACAAACTGTGGAAAATCCTTCAAGAGATGGGAATACCAGACAACCTGACCTGGCTCTTGAGAAATCTGTATGCAGGTCAGGAAGAAACAGTCAGAACTGGACATGGAGCAACAGACTAGTTCCAGTTCAGGAAAGGAGTACATCAAGGCTGTATTTTGTCACTCTGTTTATTTAACTTATATGCAGAGTACATCATGAGAAATCTGGGCTGGATGAAGGACAAGCTGGAATCAAGATTGCTGGGAAAAATATCAGTAACCTCACATATGCAGATGACACCACCCTTATGGCAGAAAGTGAAGAAGAACTAAAGAGCCTCTTGATGAAAATAAGACGAGAGTGAAAAAGTTGGCTTAAAACTCAAAATTCAGAAAACTAAGATCATGGCATCTGGTCTCATCACTTCATGGGAAATAGATGGGGAAACAATGGAAACAGTGAGAGACTTTATTTTTGTGGGGCTCCAAAATCAATGCAGATGGTGACTGCAGCCATGAAATTAAAAATGTTTGCTCTTTTGAAGAAAAGCTATGACGAACCTAGACAGCATATTAAAAAGCAGAGACATTACTTTGCCAACAAAGGTCCATCTAGTCAAAGCTATGGTTTTTCTAGTAGTCACGTATGGATGTGAGAGTTGGACTATAAAGAAAGCTGAGCACCAAAGAATTGATGCTTTTGAACTATGGTGTTGGAGAAAACTCTTGAGAGTCCCTTGGACAGCAAGGAGATCCACCCAGTCCATCCTAAAGGAAATCAGTCTTGATATTCATTGGAAATACTGATGCTGAAGCTGAAGCTCCAATATTTTGGCCACCTGATGCGAAGAACTGACTCATTGGAAAAGACCCTGATGATGGGAAAGATTGAAGGTGGGAGGAGAAGGGGATGACAGAGGATGAGATGGTTGGATGGCATCACTGGCTCAATGGACATGAGCTTGAGTAAACTCCTGGAGTTGGTGATGGACAGGGAGGCCTGGTGTGCTGCGATTCATGGGGTTGCAGAGAGTCAGACACGACTGAGTGACTGAACTGAACTCATTGTTGATTTACAGCATTGTTACTTTCTGCTGTCAGCAAGTGAATCAGTTAGACATACATCCACTCGTTTTTAGATTCTATTCCCATATAGGCTATGTGAGCACGGCGGCTGCCACGGCGCACGAGCGTGGCTGAGAGGAGCTACCCCACGCCTGAGGTAAGGAGCAGTGGCTGTGCTTTGCTGGAGCAGCCGTGAAGAGATACCCCATGTCCAAAGTAAAATAAACCCAAGTTAAGACAGTAGGTGTTGCGAGAGGGCATCAGAGGGCAGACAGACTGAAACCATAATCACAGAAAACTAGCCAATCTGATCACATGGACCACAGCCTTGTCTAACTCAATGAAACTAAGCCATGCCATGTGGGGCCACCCAAGACAGACGGGTCATGGTAGACAGGTCTGACAGAATGTGATCCACTGGAGAAGGGAAGGGCAAATTACTTCAGTATTCTTGCCTGGAGAACCCCATGAACAGTATGAAAAAGCAAAAAGATAAGACATTGAAAGATGAACTCCCCAGGTTGGTAGGTGTCCAATATGCTACTGGAGATCAGTGGAGAAATAACTCCAGAAAGAATGAAGGGATGGAGCCAAAGCAAAAACCAAACCCAGTTGTGGATGGGACTGATGATAGAAGCAAGATTCAATGCTATAAAGAGCAATATTGCATAGGAACCTGGAATGTTAGGTCCATGAATCAAGGCAAATTGGAAGTGGTCAAACAGGAGATGACAAGAGTGAATGTCGACATTCTAGAAATCAGCGAACTGGACTGGAATGGGTGAATTTAACTCAGATGACCATTATGTCTACTACTGTGGGCAGGAATCCCTTAGAAGAAATGGAGTAGCCATCATAGTCAACAAAAGAGTCTGAATGTACTTGGAGCAGTACTTAGATGCAATCTCAAAAATGACAGAATGATCTCTGTTCGTTGCCAAGGCAAACCATTCAGTATCATGGTAATCCAAGCCTATGCCCCAACCAGTAATGCTGAAGAAGCTGAAGTTGAATGGTTCTATGAAGACCTACAAGACCTTCTAGAACTAACACCCAAAAAGATGTCCTTTTCATTATAGGGGACTGGAATGCAAAGATAGGAAGTCAAGAAACATCTGGAGTAACTGGCAACTTTGGCCTTGGAGTACAGAATGAAGCAGGGCAAAGGCTAACAGAGTTTTGCCAAGAGAACGCACTGGTCATAGCAAACACCTTCCAACAACACAAGAGAAGACTCTACACATGGACATTACCAGATGGTCAACACCGAAATCAGATTGATTATATCCTTTGCAGCCAAAGATGGAGAAGCTGTATACAGTAAGCCAAAACAAGACTGGGAGCTGACTGTGGCTCAGATCATGAACTCTTTATTGCCAAATTCAGACTCAAGTTGAAGAAAGTAGGGAAAACCACTAGACCATTCAGCTACGACCTAAAGAAAATCCTTTACGATTATACAGTGGAAGTGACAAATAGATTCAAGGGTTTAGATCTGATAGACAGAGCGCCTGAAGAACTGTGTATGGAGATTCATGACATTCTACAGGAGGCATTGATCAAGACTATCTATTCCCAAGAAAAAGAAATGCAAAAAAGCAAAATGACTGTCTGAGGAGGCCTTACAAATAGCTGTGAAAAGAAAAGAAGAGAAACACAAAGGAGAAAAGAAAAGATATACCCATTTGAATGAAGAGTTCCAAAGAATAGCAAGGAGAGATAAGAAAGCCTTCCTCAGTGATCAATGCAAAGAAATAGAGGAAAACAATAGAATGGGAAAGACTAGAGTTCTCATACCAAGGGAACATTTCATGCAAAGATGGGCTCGATAAAGGACAGAAATGGTATGGACCTAACAGAAGCAGAAGATATTAAGAAGAGGTGGCAAGAATACACAGAAGAACTGTACAAAAAAGATCTTTATGACCCAGATAATCATGAAGGTATATCACTCACAGTCACCTAGAGCTTGACATCCTGGAATGTGAAGTCAAGTGGGTCTTAGGAAGCATCACTATGAACGAAGTTAGTGGAGGTGATGGAATTCCAGATGAAGTGTTTCAAATCCTAAAAGATGATGCTGTGAAAGTGCTGCACTCAATAAGGCAGTAAATTTGGAAAACTCAGCATTGGCCACAGGACTGGAAAAGGTCAGTTTTCATGACAATCCCAAAGAAAGGCAATGCCAAAGAATGCTCAAACTACCACACAATTGCACTCATCTCACATGCTAGTAAAGTAATGTTCAAAATTCTCCAAGTCAGGCTTCGGCAATATGTGAAACGTGAACTTCCAGTTGTTCAAGCTGCTTTTAGCAAAGGCAGAGAAACCAGAGATCAAATTGCCAACATCTGCTGGATCATTGAAAAAGTAAGAGAGTTCCAGAAAAACATCTATTTCTGCTTTATTGACTATGCCAAAGCCTTTGACTGTGTGGATCACAATAAACTGTGGAAAATTCTGAAAGAGATGGGACTACCAGACCACCTGACCTGCCTCTTAAAAAACCTGTATACAGGTCAGGAAGCAACAGTTAGAACAGGACATGGACCAACAGATTGGTTCCAAATAGGAAAAGGAGTATGCCAGGGCTGTATATTGTCACCCTGCTTATTTAACTTACATGCAGAGCACATCATGAGAAATGCTGGGCTGGAAGAAGTACAAGCTGGAATCAAGATTGCTGGGAGAAATATCAATAAACTCACATATGCAGATGACACCACCCTTATGGCAGAAAGTGAAGAAGAACTAAAGAACCTCTTGATGAAAGTGAAAGAGGAAAGTGCAAAAGTTGGCTTAAAGCTCAACATTCAGAAAAACAAGATCGTGGCATCTGGTCCCATCACTTCATGGCAAATAGATGGAGGAACAATAGAAACAGTGGCTGACTTTATTTTTCTGGGCTCCAAAATCACTGCAGATGGTGATTGCAGCCATGGGATTAAAAGACGCTTGCTCCTTGGAAGGAAAGTTATGACCAACCTAGACAGCATATTAAAAAGCAGAGACATTACTTTGCCAACAAAGGTCCGTCTAGTCAAGGCTATGGTTTTTCCAGTGGTCATGTACGGATGTGAGAGTTGGACTGTGAAGAAAGTTGAGCACCAAGGAATTGATGCTTTTGAACTGTGGTGTTGGAGAAGATTCTTGAGAGTCCCTTGGACTGCAAGGAGATCCAACCAGTTCATCCTAAAGGAGATAAGTCCTGGGTGTCCATTGGAAGGACTGATGTTGAGGCTGAAACTCCAGTACTTTGGCCACCTCATGCAAAGAGCTGACTTATTTGAAAAGCCCCTGATGCTGGGAAAGATTGAGAGAATGGGACATTAGAGTATGAGATGGTTGGATGGCATCACCAACACAACGGACATGGGTTTGGGTAGACTCCAGGAATTGGTGACGGACAGGGAGGCCTGGCATGCTGTGGTTCATGGAGTCACAAAGTCAGACACGGCTGAGCGACTGAAATGAACTGAACTGGGTAGAGTTCCCTGCGCTCTACAGTAGGTCCTTATTAGCTATTTTATCTTATATTTAGTAGCGTGTATAAGCGAGATCAGTCTGGATCTCCCATTTGTCCCTTTCCTCTTCCCCTCTGGTAAGCTCAAAATGTATTTGGTAAATGGTGTCTTAAGAATATTAAGTAATACATTCTAAAAATACCCTGAACATTTCTCTGTAAGTAGTGACCACCTAACCATGTTAATATTCATAAATTAGCATGACTTGCTTTAGTATGCTTGCTCGATGGGCATGCATTTGTTGCCTGAGTAACCATGCAGAAATCAGGTCAGGAGAGCCTTAGGGAAACACGCCTCAGTGTTTCAGAGGTAACTGGGTGGCCAGGCGGGCCGTGTTGTGCACTGAGGAGCAGAGCTGTGGGCGGGAGCTGTGACAGCCGTTCGGGTGGTCAGGACTGCAGGCAGCGTTTGCTGTTTGGGTGGGGGTTGGGGGGGGCCTTGGGGAGGGTGGAGTGGGGATGGAGGGGTGAGGAGAGGCAGGAGACAGGTTACAGGTCAGACCTCAGACGGTGGAGAAAAGTGCTAAGTACCATGCTGAAAAGGACGGGCTTCGCACTGGCAGCTGTGGTCAGCTGTGGAAGTGGGAAGAGCTTAGGAAATGAGAATGGTCAGATTCACGCCGCGTAGGAGAGAGGACATGGACCGGAGGGAGCAGAGCCTGCGTGCGAGACGTGAAGCCCATGGTGCGGTAGGAATGGAAGGGGTCTGCGCACTGAGTTCGTGCTCAACGTGTTTGCTCAGGAAACAGCAGATGTTAAAAATATGCATGATGAAATACACAACACATCATGTGAACTGGTGAAAGGAAATCTGGGTGCTGGACAGAGAGGTATGTACTTCCTTAAGGCCAGCATAATAGACAAGCATTGCGAGTCCCTGAATGAAGGATCATAGATATAACTTGTAAGTAAGGCACAGGATTGAGAGCCAGAAGGGTCTTCGGAGTCGGCCTGTGTCCTATTCCTCATTTTCAAATGTGTGGCCTTGCTGCTTTCAGCAGGGCTTTCTTAACATTCCCTGACTATGTCACACGTGCACCACCTCCAGAGTTTTGCTCCTGATGCTTTCTTTCCCCTGTCCCGGCTGGCTGAGACCCTACTCATTTTTTGGGCCAAGATACAGAGGCATGTCTGATGCCTTCCTTACCTTTGTTCAGGTAAAATCAATAGCTCAGCTCTTTGTTTCTGTGTCATTTGCACTGAGGTCTAGTATGTGAATACTCACTGGGTCACTATCTGTGGTGAGGAACAGGGTGGACTCTTCTTTAAAATTGAACTTTAGTTGATTTCTTGCAATTTTGTATTACTTTTAGATGCACAGCATAGTGATACAGTATTTTTGCAGATTATATTTCATTATACATTATTATAAGATAAGGGGTATAATTCCCTGTGCTATACAATAAACTGTTATTGCCTACCTATTTTATACATAACAGTTTGTATCTATTGCTCCCATGCCCTAATTTGCCCCCACCTTTCCCTTTCCCCTTTGGTAACCAGAAATTTGTTTTCTATATTTGTGAGTCTGTTTTGCATATATATTCCTTTGTATTATTTTTTAGATTTTACATATAAATGATATAAATAAGTCTTTCTCTGACTTATTTCACTAAGGATAATATTCTCTAGGTCCATCCACATTGCTGCAAATGGCATTATATCATTCTTTTATATGGCTGAGTAATATTCTACTATATATTTATATATATATACACACACACACTCTTTGTTTACAAAGTGCATATATATATATATATATATATATATACATATGTATGTATGTGTGTATACATATACACACATATATATGTTGTCAATCCTAAGGGAAATAAACCCTGAATACTCATTGGAAGGACTGATGCTGAAGCTGAATCTTCAATATTTTGACCACCTGATGTGGAGAGCCGACTCATTGGAAAAGATCCTGATGCTGGGAAAGGTTGAAGGCAAAAGGAGAAGAGGGCAAAAGAGGATGAAATGGTTGGATGGCATCACCGATTCAATGAACATGAATTTGAGTGAACTCCAGGAGATGGTGAGGGACAGGGAGGCCTGGTTTGCTGCAGTCCATGGGGTTGCAAAGAGTCAGACACGACTTAGCGACTGAGTAACAACAATAGATATACCACCCAGATATGACTGGGTTTTCTTAACCCAGTCATCTGTTGATGGGTTCTTGTGTTGCTTCCACATCTTGGCTATTGTGAATAATACTGCATGAATTTTCCTGAATTGTTTTAATTTTTTCTGGATCTATACCCAGGAGTGAAATCGCCGGATCCTGTGGTAGTTCTGTTTTTCATTTCTTAAGGAACCTCTATGCTGTCTTGCATGGTGCCTGCACAGTGGTCTCTGACTAGCCATGTAAGTTACTGAACCACCTTGTGCTTTAGTTTCCTCATTTGGGAAATGAAGGTAATAATAGTATGAATAATGTTATCCACTTGTAGGGATGTGGGAAGGATCTTATGAGTTAATATGTATGAAATGCAAGAACAACCCCTGGCACATGGTAAGACCTTGAGTGTGCTAGCTAAATCCCTGCTTGACTGGGTCTGTGAAAGCAGGAGGTGTAGACCTTCCTTTTTTCTGTAACCCAGAGCCTGGCCTAGTGGGTGGCTCCCTGCGATCCTCGGCGAGTGCTGCTGAGTGAATAGCCTGCCCAGGTGAGGAAGCAGGTTCTGCACCATTAGGGCACACGTGCACGGCCCCCGGAGCGCCACATGGGCCTTGAGAGCTCTTAGTCTGGTATTGGCCTGGTCACTCATGCATGTGAAGTAGGAGGTAAGCTCTTCTATCTGTGTACCTGGAGCAAATAAGGCTCAGTGCATTTAAACTCACTTTTCAGACTGCCTTTTATGATATCTACAGAGCAACATTTGCAGTTACAGAACACATAAAAAAAAGTGAATGTAAGTGTAAACTTCTGAAATTACTGTGGTTTAGGGAATGATAGGTGTTATTTTTTCTCAAGTTTTATGTAATGTGAATGCATGCTCTGGAATAATCTGAACAAAAGTTGTAAATAAGCCTGAAGAGTACTTATTTCTAGGATAAGGTGTAATGGCAGTGTGTACCTTATCTTTCAAAAGCTGGCAAAATGTGTGGTAGTTCTAACAGTGCAAGTGTGAGATATTTCCTCACAGTATTTATTGGCCTGAGATGCTGTGAAACAGAGCCATACTCATATCTGGAGCCCTGATTTAGAAACTTCACTCCTCAAGGATGCTGCTGGGAGCAGGAAGGAGGTCAAGGAAGGGTTTGACTTCTTACACTCACAGCTAAGACCGCTGTCCTCCACCTGGAGGTGTCCACCCTGCCCTGGCTTGGGCCCAGTTCTGATTTGAGGGGGAAGTTAAGGAACCCAGGTCCATTGCAAGTTAGCTCTACTGTTGGACTCTGGGTTCTGATTCCAGGTAAGGAAACCAACTTGCTGATTGCCCTATCTATGTCAGGCTTCTACATGCTTTATCCGGTTTACTCTTTATAGAAAAACTCACGTGTGATGAAACAGGTACCTAGAGTGATTAAGTGACTCGACTTAACCAGGATTCAAATCCTGGTTCATGGTGGAAATAACCCAAATACCCATCCCCTGGTGAATGGATAAACAAAACAAGGTATATCCACGCAATGTGATGGTATTCATTCATTTAAATAAATGAAGTACTGATCCATGTTATATATCAGTCAGGGTTCTCCAAAGAAGCGGAACCAACAGGATATGTACAAAATATACATTACATAATTAAATATGTTACTATTGGTATACCTATGTACCTACATATTATCTACCACTAGGAGATATATAAAATATATTAATAAATCAACATATACTTAGGTCAGACAGAGAAGTATTGTATGACATCCCTTATATGTGGAATCTAAAATGAAGTGACAGAAATGAACTTACTTACAAAACAGAAACAGACTCACAGACTTAGAGAATGAGCTTATGGTTGCCAAGGGGAAGGGACAGGTAGTGACTTTGAAAAGGTCAAGTACACACTGCTGTATTTTAAATGAATAACCAACAAGGATCTATGGTATAGCACATGGAACTCTGGTCAATATTATATGCCAGGCTGGATGGAAGGTGGGTTTGGGAGTGAATAGATACATGTGTATGGATGGCTGAGTCCCTTTGCTGTTCATCTGAAACTACCACAACATTATTAGTTGGCTATACCCCAATCCAAAATAAAAAGTTTGGGGAAATATATATAATATATTAATATATTATATATTCATACTATATTATGAATAGTATGAATATACTATGAAAATGGGGAAATAACTCACACGGTGATGGAGGTTAACAAGACCCAAGATCTGCAACTTGCAAGTCGATACTTAGTGGAACCAAAATGGTATGGTTTTAAGTCCAAGTCCAAAGGCACGAGAACTTGGACAATGAATGGTATAAGTTCCAGTCTAAGTCCAAGTTCAAAGACCAGCATGCCTGCTTGAAAACAGTCAGGCAGAGAAAGAGATAGAGGGCGAATTTTCCCTTGCTCAGCCTTTTTGCTTTATTCAGCCCTTCAGTGGATTGGATGAGGCCCACCAACACTCGGCAGGGAAATGGGCATGACTCAGTCCAGCAATTCAAATGTTCATCTCATCCAGAAACACTTTCACAGACACACCCGAAATAATGCTTAACCAAATATCTGGGCCTCTCATGGCCCAGTCTCATTGACACACGAAATTAACCATCACGGACTACTCCACCGATGAACCTTGAAACCATTATGCTAAGTGAAAGAAGCCAGACATAAAAGGGTACCTGTTGTGTGATTCCACTTAAATGAAATGTCCAGAGCAGGCAAATCCAGAGAAACAAAAAGCGGATCAGTGGCAGCCCAGGAACTGGTGGGGAGGTGGAAGGCCAGTGACTGATTCGTGGGTATGGGGCTTCTGTTTTGAGCTAAGTCACTTCAGTCACGTCTGACTCTGTGACCCCATGGACTGCAGCCCGCCAGGCTCCTCTGTCCATGGGGTTCTCCAGGCAAGAACACTGGAGTGGGTTACCATTTCCTACTCCGGGGGATCTTCCCAACCCAGGGATCAAACTCACGTGTCTTACATCTCTCTGCTTTGGCAGGTAGGTTCTTTACCTCCAGCGCCACATGGGAAGCCTGGGGTTTCTGCTCAGGGTGATGAAAGTGTTCTGCAGCTAGACAGTAGTGATGGTTGCGTGGCACTGTTAATGTAATGAATACTATTGAATTGTATACTTTAAATCAGTTAGACTGATAAATCTTACTGTACATGTATCCTGCCATAATTTAAAAAACCTGCACACCTTGTTTCTCTCATACAACAGTGCTTCTGCTGTGCCCCTGATTCACAGCGATTTCTCTGTGGAAAAGCTGCTCAGCCTTCCAGTCCCCCTGCAGCATGGGTTGTGCTTTTAAATGCCAGCCCCCCCAGGTCTCGCCCCTCCCCACAGGGGACGGGTTGGAGCTTTGTCCTCCAACAGGGGCGGGGGTGGGTGGGCGCATGACATCACTCATTCCGACTTCCTGCCTACTGGAGCTGGCTGCTCCTCCGTCAGATCCCGCCCCAAACCTGCTCCCCTTCTAAGCGCACATCTTCAGCCTGTCCTTGCACGGCAGAGTTTCCGTGGCGGGTGCTGCCTGTCCCAGGGAGCTGCTGACGCTGACCCGGGTCAGATGCTTCCTCTGTCCCCCTGTCCCTCATCTCATGCCCTTTCCCCCATGGACGCTGCCTTCCCCTCCTACCGTACCCCTGACGGCCAGTTCTGCTCCTCTGACTGCTGGTACCTGTCACTGTGACCCCAGTGTGACGACCAGTCCTGTGTGGAAACTGGGTGAAGCCTGCTCATTCTGGGCTTTCTTGACCTTTCCCAGCCGGACCCATCTTCCCAGAAAACATGTGTCATCATTCCCACCCCGCCCCTAATTACCTTTTCCGACATGCACGTCTAAGGCAAGACCGTGTAGGAGGGAAGAAGCCACATGATATAAAATAGATAAAAACTGAACATGGTAGGAAACTTGAGCCCAGAAGGAAAGAAGAAGAAACCGTCACAGGGTTGAGGAACGTGGTAGGAGCCCCGCAGGGTCTCCAGCCTCACGAAATCCCGGTGCAGCAGCCCCCACACAAGGCCCGTCCCCTCCTGTGGGTGCCTAACGCCACTGAACCCTTTCTTCTTGCGGGCGCGATCCACATGATCTTGGGTGGCCTCAAGTGGCTTGAAGCAGGATTTTGGTTCTCGCCCAGAGACTGAAGTCAGGCTATGGGAGTGAGAGTGCTGAATCCTCACCGCGGGACCACACCAGGGACTGGTGCCCAGTGACAGTCTCTGGCCCTGCAGAAATGAACTCCCACGAAGACGGGAAGTAGTGAGACATCTAAAAGTGTTTGTTACGAAGAAAAAGAGTACAGTAAGTGTCTATAGACACACAGGCAGACTCAGAGAGAGCATCGTGCCCTCGTGGAAGTTTAAATCACTTATATGGGGCGGTTCTTCTGTCTCCCCTTGTCTGGTTCTGAGTCTGCACTTGACTGATCTCAGGATCCTTTCACGTGTGCGTTCGCATCTCTTAGCCAAGGTGGATTCCAGTGAAGAGGCTAATGGGTTTGGCATCACTCACCTTTTGACCTCCAAGGAGATTTTCTGTGCCTGTGTAGTTGGGATGATCTCCTTGACCCCAAGAATGAGAAGTATCTTGTCTCTATTATTTTTTGGCAGGGCTCAGCCCCTCCTGTTATCCTCCTGTTATCTTCCTCTTCGAGCGTCTATCCTTAGACGACAAACTCCAGCTGCTCAACCCGGACGCCCTCTATCTCCTGCCTCACACATCCCACCCTCTTAGCAGCCCCACCGTGGCAGGGACACAGGGCCCAACCTGCTCCTTCCCCGAATAAGCAGCTGTGCTTCACTTCCGAGAACCTCCCAGCGTCCCCGCCGGAGAGGAATGATGTCGTTAGTAACGGGAGAATGAGCCCTTTCCATCCTCCAGCTGTAGAGGGAACAGGCTGCGTCTGGAAGAGGTGGTGCAGCAGGGATAAAGCCCAGAGTGCAGCCGGGCTCCCCTCTGCGGGGCGGCGGCAGCATAAACTGACTTGGAAGCCTGTCAGTCTTCCTGGGCGAGGGAAAGGAGCCTGCGAAACAGGCACAAAGCTTCAGCCTCAAAAAAAAAAAAAAATCCATCTCCTGCTGAAGGAGAGAAGCAAGCAGTTTCCATCTCTCAATCCTATCAGGTACTGCGGTAAAGACAGAGGAAAAAGACGCAGGTCCTGTCCTGAGTGAGGATTTTGCTCTGGGTACGGAGTGGGGCAGGGCGGGGAGGCAAGACCCAGCGTGGCTGCGGGTGACCCCTGCTATGCTTGGTGTGTGCTGGTGTAAGAAGCAGATTCAGAGGAGGCTGGCGCCCCAGGGGCTGAGAAAGCTTCCTGGAGAGGGGGAGCCACACCCTGAGGGATGGGGGGGTTCAGGATGGGGAGGGGAGAGGCATTCTGGGTGAGCCCCCTGTGACACAGTCAGGGGACAGGGAGGGGAAGCCCAGCTGAAGCTGAGCACTGGAAGGGCAGTAGGAGGATGGAAGGGAGGTGGCGGGACGCGGGGAGGGCTTGACGAGTACGACCCCAGCCTCGTCTCTGCCTCTCTGAACGGCCGTGAGAAAACTGTGATGTTCACAAGCGTCGCTGAAGACACCGGATTGGAAACCTAACCCAGTAACCAGCACTGTCTGGGCCCTCCTGAAACGACAGTTCTGGGCTCGAACCAGGAGGAGAGGAGACAGGGCACAGCCTTGGAAGGCTGAGGACACCACATGCGCTAGTTAGAATCAAAGGGGTCCAGAATGGGAGACAAGTCACAGCTAGGCCTCAACCCTCAGTGTACACTCATTGTAACACATTGGCAAGCTAAATGTCTTGACACCAGAGGCACCATGACAGTTCCAAGGCCGGCCATTGAAGACCAAAAAGTGGGCAGTGGCCCAGTTCCTGGCCATATCCACCCGTCCCCCACAATGGTTGGAATAACTCTCCCACTCATGAACCCATGAAACTACCCAGCCCATATGGCAGAGTGGTAAAGAATCCACCTGCAACGCAGCAGACCCAGGAGGAGTGAGTTCAATCCCTGGCCCAGGAAGGTCCCTCGGAGGAGGAAACGGCAGCCCACTCCAGTACTCTTGCCTGGGAAATGCCGTGGACAGAGGAGCCTGCGGGCTACAGCCCATGGAGTTGCAAAAGAGCCGGACACGACTTAACGACTAAACAACAATAGCTTGAAAACTGACCACACCACGTTCTGAGGCTGCACTTGCCCTCTGCGACAGCCCATACCCTGTGGAGTGTGTTTCTCTCTGAATAAAACCACTTCTTACCTATCACTTTGTCTCTCACTGAATTCTTTCTGCCATGAGACAGTAAGAACCTGAGCTTCACTGGGTCCTGAAAGTAGATCTGTGATCTCAGTTGGAAGACCATGGGTTTGGACTGGGTTTGTGTCTTGGTCTTGTGAGTCCGGGTCCCAATCTGAGGTAAATGGTTTCAACCTCAGATACTTGGGCATTATCCCACAGGCTGTGTGGAGTCATAAGAGCTGGTGAACAGGAAAAGGATTTCAAAGCCCAGGCAGGAAGGGAATTATGAAGGATGTGAGAGGGGCTTGTGGAAGGTTAATCCTCGTCTTCTCTGACGGAGGCCAGCAAGGACTGAGAACCCTGATGGGAGACGCTGAAGTCCTAAAGTTACCCTGGAAGGATGGGAAGCTTTCCAGCGACCTCTCAGACCCTGCTGGAGGCTATTGGATCATGTTGGAAACCTTCCCTGAAAACTCTCTCGAGCTCTCAGGAGGTAGGGGCTGCCAGCCCCTAGTCCCTCTAAGCAAAAGCAGAATGTGTGGGTAGGATGGGAGAGACTGTCTTTCTCAGTCATCACTGTCAGCCGTTTTTCACTCCAGCGAAAATTTAGTAGGTATATTAAAATGCATCCAGGCACAATAAAACCTTGTTTGAAGTTTAAAATATAGCTTGTCAGATGAGTATTTAGTGGTGTGTTTTAGTGTGCATAAGTGCAGACCAGAATTTCATGTGTAGCCTAAGGTACACATTAGCAATTTCACAAGTGATCTACAATCGCAGTGTCCATGGGCCGCTCGAGAGGTGGGTGGCGGAGGAGAGGCAGCAAAAGAGCATACGACTTTGGGACCTTTTTCTTTATCCCCCTAAGTAGGGCCTTGAATTCCCAGGCGACTTTATAATGGAGTTTCCTTGTACTTACTGATTATTTTATCTTATGTTTTATTGACAGAATTCATGTAACGTAAAATTAGCCCTTTTACAGTGGGTAATACAGTGGCATTTCGTGCACGCACAGAGCCGTGCTCTCCAGCCATCATCTGTCTCTAGCTCTGTAACGTTTTCATCACCCAGAAGGAAGCCCTGCATCCGTCAAGCAGTCACCTCTCCTCTCCTCCTCCCTTCAGCCCCTGGCAACCAACCACTCATCTGCTTTCTGTCTCCATGGATTTACCTATTCCAGACCCTTCTATTTTTAAAATTTCTTGCTAATTTTTAGCTTTTGTTTCTGTCTTATGATTCATAGAAGTGTTTGTGTGTTTCTCTGGACCACAGGCAATAATGCCTGTTATTTTGGAGGGATTCAGAGATTGCAAAATGGGAGCCAAGACGTCAAGTCGTTGAAAAGAGAGGGACTGCTGGGAGGATGCTACACAGGTAATGCTGCAGAAGCCAGTACAGGTAAGGCGGGAGACAGTCCTACCAAGTTTTTCCCAAGGGAGGCTATTAACATTTTAGTATGACTAGACCCTTGGCAGTCTAATGAAGCTCTTGGATTTCCTCTCAAGATGGTGATTTGGATAAAATAGAGCATACAGGATTACAAAGGAAGCTAATTATATTGAGATTCAGTTCTAAAATATTAAAGTATTTGGTGATCGTGTTTTACTTAATACTTCTTTATTAACATATTGAATAAGGAGACCTAGTTGTGGGTCTAATAATACTGTAATCTTAAAGTAGGGAGAGGTGTAAATTATATTTGGAGATATCTGTGACACTATAAAGTGCTATGAAAATATCTGACTTCTATTGGTGGCGAAGTCACAGATATTGCTAATATTACTGTGATTTGTCACTTATAGTCATAATGGAAAGGAACATTCATGGAAGATAGGGGAAACAAAGTTATCATTTTTCCCTAACCAAGTTCATCCACAGATGTTGCTTAAGAATCCTTATTCTGGAGTCAATGGTTTCTAATCTATTTTCAGCCATGGATGTCTTTGAGAATGTAGCAAACGCTATCCATAGGCCATCTCACCATCCTGCAAATGCATTTATCTAGACGTACAAAAAATTACATCATGTCTATGGACCTCCTGACACCCTCCCATGGACCATTTCCAAGCCCATGGACCCCAGGTTAAGATCTCCAGTTTCACATGCACCAACAGTCAAGGGCACTGTATGACAGCATCTCTTGGCTGTAGCTAATAGAAACTGCCTGGAGCCAGGCAGTTTTAGAGGATGGCTGCAGCAGAAGCTTCTAGACAGTCTTATCTGCATTCCACATCTAGAATAAGGAGGTTCCATCTGGGGCCAGGCTTTTGACCCACAATCATCATTCCAATGTCTGAGTGTCCTTGGCTGGGTCAGGAGCCCATTCCTGCACTAGAGGAGAACTGGGCACCTTGATCAAATACCTCAGCAGGCTGTCTCTGTTGAGGATGAAGTATTTCTCAGAAGGAACTTGAGGTACAGCTAAAAAAAAAAAAAAAAAAGAACAGAAAAAAATTGCTGTGGATATGAGGCAGAAAAAAGAGAAAATAATTTTTTTAAGTTCCATGAAAACCATAGACAGGTACTGTTTTATTATTATTATAAGATACTTTCTGGAACATTTTAATATTTCTACAATCAGGATATAACTCTCAATATAAACACACATTGAAAGCAGCCCAGATCTCCTCCCCACACCCAGACACATAAACTGCTGTTATATCAAATCAGTATTGTGTCTTACAGCTGAGTCTTAGAACTGTGGCCTCACAGTACAAGCCACATTTCTGGAAGCTTCAGAAAGTGCTTCCATTCCTATGCTCTTCATGCTATTTTCTTTTAATCTCCGCTCTTCTAAAGCATACTTTATTTGTCTAATTTGGCTCCTTTTTCATATCAGATGTTTACCATATGACTAAATGCCGAGATGAAGCCAGATTCAATTAAGCAGGTGTCCTCTGAAGAGCAGCTACGAGTCCAACTCTTTTCTGGGCATTGTGAGCATCATACAGGGAGAAAAAAGCAGTCCCCTGCTCTCCAAGAGCTTCCAGCGTAGGTGTAGAGGCTGCACACACATAGGAGCCAGGTACAGCGCTCATCTGCCCTGCCAGCCTAAGTGATGCACACTTCGGTGTTCAGTCGCTCAGTTGTGTCCCCACGTAGATTTGCAGCCCCGTGGACTGCAGCACACCAGGTTCCCCTGTCCTTCACCATCTCCTGGAGCTTACTCAAATTCAGGTCCATTGAGTCTATGATGCCATCCACCCATCTCATCCTCTGTCGTCCCCTTCTCCTCCTGCCTTCAGTCTTTCCCAGTATCAGGGTCTTTTCCAGTGAGTCAGTTCTTCGCATCAGGTGGCCAAAGTATTGGAGCTTCAGCTTGAGTGTCAGTCCTTCCAATGAATGTTCAGGGTTGATTTCCTTTAGGATGGACTGGTTTGATCACCTAGCAGTCCAAGGGACTCTCAAGAGTCTTTTCCAGCATCACAGTTTGAAAGCGTCAATTCTTTGGCGCTCAGCCTTCTTTATGGTTAGGTGAGACTTTACAAGCTGCCGCTGGGAGTCAGGAGTCGAGAGCAGGGTATGGGTTGAGTAGCAAAGCAAGACCCTGGGCATCCTGTCCTGGGTCTGTGCCTGTGTGGACACGGGGCTCTCTGGACTTCTTTCTGAAAGCAACGAGCCTTTGAGAAGTCGCACTTCTTGTCTTGGTCATGATCCAAGAAACACAGAATCTCTGAGTGAGGAGGACCATGTGGGCCCTGGGCCCCCCACAAGGGCCAACCCCCATTCACCGCCCAGGTCTCTGCTTTAAGGCACTTCCAGAAAGTTCCTCTCCAACCTCTCAATTTAGAACTAAATCCTATTATGAAACTTTCTCATGATACCTTGTTCTTTTTCTTCAAAACACTTAAGATCATTTGTAATTACATGTTTATTTTTCTTTCCACTGGTCTGCGAGGTTTTCTAGGTAGGCAAACGACTGTGTCTTTTTCGCTTGTCTCTGCATTCACAAAACTCAGTGCAGTGCCTGCACCTTTGAAGTGCTCAGGAAATACGTGCGGAGCCATTAGAGATTTAAGCATAGGCTACAGGCTTCCCTGGTGGATCAGGCAGTAAAGAATCTACCTGCAATGCAGGAGACCCATGTTCAACCCCTTGGTCAGAAAGATCCCCCTGAGAAGGGAATGGCAACCTCCTCCAGTATTCTTGCCTGGAGAATTCCATGGACACGGAAGGCTACAATCCACAAGGTCACAAAGAATTGGACATGACTGAGTGACTTACACTTCAGAAACCATGTCAGTGTTTTCTGATAATGATGAGGTTCAGTTGATAACAAGGACACCGTTGACAGGAAACACCGTTTGATGTTAAAATTGTGCCAGACCAAAGGGACAGCTGGTATATGTGTCATTGATGCAGATCTTAAGGGTTATGAATCTGAGAGTTAAGGTAATTAAGAAACACTGCTTTCTGGTTTGGAATTGAAAACCTGTAGTGAAGTACAACCTATGGAATAAAGCGGAGAGTCTTCTGCTCGGTTGCATCCATGCCAACTGTTTCAACTGTTCTGCCTTTAATGGGACTCTGGGGAGTTCTGTGTTACTGTGGTCTTATTTTCCCAAGCCAAAAAAAAAAAAAAAAAAAAGCCATGAAACCCTGAAAGGAATTAGATGACTACAAAGACAGGCAAGTTAATGAAACTCTTATTTCTCTTCAAACAGAAACTTAACATTTGCCAGCAGGGAGAAAGTTGTGAAGAAATGAAGTTGAAAGAATCCACTGGTGTTCCTGGCTTGAGAATTTGCTTTGGTTGTTGGCAGTGGGGTGGAGCAGGGATTCCTTTCCATTTTTTAGCTGAAGACTTAAACTTCAAAAATCAGAGGCAGTGAGCATAAAGGTCTTGGCTGAACTTTTCATTACTGCTCCAGTGTGTGTGTTAGTCACTCACGTCTGTCTCTTTTCGACCCCATGGACTGTAGCCTGCCAGGCTCCTCTGTCCATGGGGATTCTCCAGGCAAGGATACTGGAGTGGGTTGCCATTTCCTCTTCCAGGGGACCTTCCCGACCCAGCTGGATCTCCTGCACTGCAGGCAGATTCTTCGCAGTCTGAGCCGCCAGGAAGGCCCAGGGTCTTTGTACAAATGAAAGCAGAGATCCTGGAAGTTTCCTTACATGGGATTTTATAGCTTTATAAAAATGAGCAAGGCTCCCTTTACTGTAGAATTGAGTAGATATAATTTGGCTCAAAGTCGTTTTTTTTTTTTAATTTTGAAAAACTATGTATGTCTGATATTACTATCAGTGAGAAAAAAAGACGTTTTTATTGTAATACTTGTAACTTATGCAGAAGTCTTCTCTGAGGGATTCAAATTCCAGCTAAGTGTATGACATGGGCAGGCTTGCTCCTGGTGGGAATGTGAATTTATGGGACTTTATGCTACCCTTGAAAACACAAGAAGTTGGATATTTTCCTCTCGCAGCTTAGGGAAGATAAATTTCACCCCTTTTTTAGTTCTAGAAGAGTCTTTCTGGAATGTCAGCTTCTGGGAATTCATATTGGATTTAATTTTAACACCAGTTGAGTACCTGCAGAAGGAAGCATTGTCGAAGGTGTTAAGTGTTTGACCGCTGTATTCAGCTGGGCTTTGGTCTCAAACGTACTAGGTCTCAGTTTTCCCCTTTGTATGTGTGGGTTTTAAGTCTCTTCAATCATGTCCGACTCTTTGTGACCCCATGGACTGTAACCTACCAGGCTCCTCTGTCCATGGGATTATCCTGGCAAGAATACTGGATTGAGTTGCTATGCCTTCCTCCAAGGGATCTTCTCAACCCCGGGATTGAACATGCATCTCTTGTAGCTCCTGAATTGCAGGTGGATTCTTTACTGCTGAGCCAGCCGCCTGGGAGTCCCCACTTTGTAAGATTAAAACAACATCTCTTCTTCTTTTTTTTTTTTTCATTTATTTTCATTAGTTGGAGGCTAATTACTTTACAATATTGTAGTGGTTTTTGCCATACATTGACATGAATCAGCCATGGATTTACATGTGTTCCCCATCCTGAAACCCCCTCCCACCTCCCTCCCCACCCCCATCCCTCTGGGTCATCCCAGTGCACCAGCCCTGAGCACTTGTCTCATGCATCCAACCTGGGATGGTGATCTGTTTCACACTTGATAATATACATGTTTTGATGCTGTTCTCTTAGATCATCCCACCCTCGCCTTCTCCCACAGAGTCCCAAAGTCTGTTCTGTACATCTGTGTCTCTTTTTCTGTCTTGCATATAGGGTTGCGTTACCATCTTTCTAAGTTCCATATATATGCGTTAGTATACTGTATTGGTGTTTATCTTTCTGGCTTACTTCACTCTGTATAATGGGCTCCAGTTTCATCCATCTCATTAGAACTGATTCAAATGTATTCTTTTTAATGGCTGAGTAATATTCCATTGTGTATATGTACAACAGCTCCCTTATCCATTCGTCTGCTGATGGGCATCTAGGTTGCTTCCATGTCCTGGCTATTATGAACAGTGCTGTGATGAACATTGGGGCGCACATGTCTCTTTCAGATCTGGTTTCCTCGGTGTGTATGCCCAGAAGTGGGATTGCTGGGTCATGTGGCAATTCTATTTCCAGGTTTTAAGGAACCTCCACACTGTTCTCCATAGTGGCTGTACTAGTTTGCATTCCCACCAACAGTGTAAGAGGGTTCCCTTTTCTCCACACCCTCTCCAGCATTTATTGCTTGTAGACTTTTGGATAGCAGCCATCCTGACTGGCGTGTAATGGTACCTCATTGTGGCTTTGATTTGCATTTCTCTGATAATGAGTGATGTTGAGCATCTTTTCATGTGTTTGATAGCCATCTGTATGTCTTCTTTGGAGAAGTGTCTGTTTAGTTCTTTGGCCCATTTTTTAATTGGGTCATTTATATTTCTGGAATTGAGCTGGAGGAGTTGCTTGTATATTTTTGAGATTAATCCTTTGTCTGTTTCTTCGCTTGCTATTATTTTCTCCCAATCTGAGGGCTGTCTTTTCACCTTGCTTATAGTTTCCTTTGTTGTGCAAAAGCTTTTAAGTTTCATTAGGTCCCATTTGTTTATTTTTGCTTTTATTTCCAATATTCTGGGAGGTGGGTCATAGAGGATCTTGCTGTGATTTATGACTGAGAGTGTTTTGCCTATGTTCTCCTCTAGGAGTTTTACAGCTTCTGGTCTTACATTTAGATCTTTAATCCATTTTGAGTTTATTTTTGTGTATGGTGTTAGAAAGTGTTCTAGTTTCATTCTTTTACAAATGGTTGACCAGTTTTCCCAGCACCGCTTGTTAAAGAGGTTGTCTTTTTTCCATCGTATATCCTTGCCTCCTTTGTCAAAGATAAGGTGTCTATAGGTACGTGGATTTATCTCTGGGCTTTCTATTCTGTTCCATTGATCTATATTTCTGTCTTTGTGCTAGTACTATACTGTCTTGATGACTCTGGCTTTGTAGTAGAGCCTGAAGTCAGGCAGGTTGATTCCTCCAGTTCCATTCTTCTTTCTCAAGATTGCTTTGGCTGTTCGAGTTTTTTTTGTATTTCCATACAAATTGTGAAATTATTTGTTCTAGTTCTGTGAAAAATACCGTTGGTAGCTTGATAGGGATTGCATTGAATGTATCGATTGCTTTGGGTTGTATACTCATTTTCACAATATTGATTCTGCCAATCCATGAACACGGTACATTTCTCCATCTGTTTGTGTCCTCTTTGATTTCTTTCATCAGTGTTTTATAGTTTTCTATATTTAGGTCTTTTGTTTTTGCTATGGTCTCTTTAGTTTCTTTTGCATTTATTTTTGCCCTAATTTTTAAGATTTCTTTCCTTCTACTAACCCTTCTCTAGTTGCTTTAGGTGTAGAGTTAGGTTATTTGTTTGACTTTTTTCTTGTTTCTTGAGGTAAGCCTGTATTGCTAATGGACCTTTCCCTTAGCACTGCTTTTACAGTGTCCCATAGGTTTTGGGTTGCTGTATTTTCATTTTCATTTGTTTCAATGCATATTTTTATTTTTACGTTTTTTTTTATTTCTTCTATGATTTGTTGGTTATTCAGAAGTGTGTTATTTAGCCTTCATATGTTTGAATTTTTAACAATTTTTTCCCTGTAATTGAGATCTAATCTTACTGCACTGTGGTCAGAAAAGATGACTGGAGTTATTTCAATTTTTTTGAATTTACCAAGACTAGATTTATGGCCCAAGATATGATCTATTCTGGAGAAGTTTCCGTGTGCACTTGAGAAAAAGGTGAAATTGATTGTTTTGGGGTGAAGTGTCCTATAGATATCAATTAGGTCTAGCTGGTCCATTGTGTCATTTAAAGTTTGTGTTTCCTTGTTCATTTTCTGTTTAGAGGATCTATCCTTAGGTGTTAGTGTGGTATTAAAGTCTCCCACTATTATTGTGATATTGTTAATTTCCCCTTTCATTCTTGTTAGCATTTGCCTTACATATTGCGGTGCTCCTATGTTGGGTGCATATATATTTATAATTGTTATATCTTCTTCTTGGATTGATCCTTTGATCATTATGTCGTGTCCTTCTTTGTCTCTTTTCACAGCCTTTATTTGAAAGTCTATTTTATCTGATATGAGTATTGCAACTCCTGCTTTCTTTCGGTCTCCGTTTGCATGAAATATTTTTTTCCAGCCCTTTACTTTCAGTCTGTATGTGTCCCTTGTTTTGAGGTGGGTCTCTTGTAGACAGCATATATAGGGGTCTTGTTTTTGTATCCGTTCAGCCAATTTTTGTCTTTTGGTTGGGGCATTCAACCCATTTACATTTAAGGTAATTATTGATAGGTATGGTACCATTGCCATTTACTTTGTTGTTTTGGCTTTGTGTTCATACAGCCTTTCTGTGTTTCCTGTCTAGAGAAGATTCTTTAGCATTTGTTGAAGAGCTGGTTTGGTGGTGCTGAATTCTCTCAGCTTTTGCTTGTCTGTAAAGTTTTTGAATTCTCCTTCATATCTGAATGAGATCCTTGCTGGGTAGAGTAATCTAGGTTGTAGGTTATTCTCTTTCATTACTTTAAGTATGTCCTGCCATTCCCTTCTGGCCTGAAGGGTTTCTATTGATAGATCAGCTGTTATCCTTATGCTAATCCCTTTGTGTGTTATTTGTTGTTTCTCCCTTGCTGCTTTTAATATTTGTTCTTTGTGTTTAATCTTTGTTAATTTGTTTAATATGTGTCTTGGGGTGTTTTGCCTTGGGTTTATCCTGTTTGGGACTCTCTGGGTTTCTTGGACTTCTGTGACTATTTCCGTCCCCATTTTAAGGAAGTTTTCAGCTATTATCTCCTCGAGTAACTTCTCATGGCCTTTCTTTTTGTCTTCTTCTTCTGGGACTCCTATGATTCAAATGTTGGGGCATTTCACATTGTCCCAGAGGTCCCTGAGGCTGTCCTCATTTCTTTTGATTCTTTTTTTCCTTGTTCCTCTCTGCTTCATTTATTTCCACCATTTTATCTTCTACCTCACTTATCCTATCTTCTGCCTCTGTTATTCTACTCATGGTTCCCTCCAGAGTTTTTTTTTATCTCATTTATTGCATTATTCATTTTTAATTGACTCTTTTTTATTTCTTCTAGGTCCTTGTCAAACATTTCTTGCATCTTCTCAATCCTTGTCTCCAGGCTATTTATCTGTAACTCCATTTTGTTTTCAAGATTTTGGATCATTTTTATTATCATTATTCTAAATTCTTTTTCAGGTAGATTCCCTATCTCCTCCTCTTTTGTTTGGCTTGGTGGGCATCTTTCATGTTCCTTTACCTGCTGGGTATTTCTCTGCCTTTTCATCTTGTTTAGATTGCTGTGTTTGGGGTGGCCTTTCTGTATTCTGGTGGTCTGTGGTTCCTTTTTATCGTGGAGGTTTCACCCAGTGGGTAGGATTGGACAATTTGCTTGTCAAGGTTTCCTGGTTAGGGAAGCTTGTGTCGGTGTTCTGGTGCGTGGAACTGGATTTCTTCTCTCTGGAGTGCAATGGAGTGTCCAGTAGTGAGTTTTGAGATGGGTCTGTGTGTCTGGTGTGACTTTGGGCAGCCTGTAAGTTGACGCTCAGGGCTATGTTCCTGTGTTGCTGGAAAATTTGCGTGGTACATCTTGCTCTGGAACTTATTGGCTCTTGGGTGGTAGTTGGTTTCAGTGTAGGTATGGAGGCTTTTGAATGATCTCTTATTACTTAATGTTCCCTGTAGTCAGGAGTTCTCTGGTGTTCTCAGGTTTTGGGCTTAAGTCTCCTGCCTCTGGATTTCAGTCTTATTCTTCCAGTAGCCTCAGGACTTCTCCAACTATACAGCATTGATAATAAAACTTCTAGGTTAATGGTGAAAAGATTCTCCACAGTGAGGGACACCCAGAGAGGTTCACAGAGTTACATGAAGAAGAGGAGAGGGAGCAAGGAGATAGAGGTGAGCAGGAAGAGAAGAAGGGGGACTCAAGAGAAGAGAGACAGATCTAGGCAGCACTCTGTTCCCTAGGTGTTCTCCGCAGCCCAGGACACCCACAGAGATTCACAGAATTGGACTGAGAAGAGAAGGGGGAGGGAGGAAATAGAGGTGATCTGGGGAGCAAAAGGAGAGTCAAAAGGGGGAGAGAGTAATCATCACAATCCTGAGTAAAAATGGGTACTGAATATTGGATTCTTAAATGTCCAAAATTGATATCAAATACTTGAAAACAAAGATTAAAAATCTAGAGTAGAGGTTAGACTCTTAAAAATAAAATATTAAAAGCAAAAACAAAAACAAAAAATTTAAGAAATATATATGAAGTTTGCTTTAAAAATAGGGCCTTTCCAGAGGAATCGGGTGGAGAGGGAGGTGGGAGGGCGGATCAGGATGGGGAATACATGTAAATCCATGGCTGATTCATGTCAATGTATGACAAAAACCACTACAATATTGTAAAGTAATTAGCCTCCAACTAATAAAAATAAATGGAAAAAAATAAAAATAGGGTCTTTTTGTTTTTTGCAAGGTTCTAGTGGGTTATGAAAATGAAAATTAAGGAGTAATAGAGGAGTAATAGAGGACTTTAAAAAATAAAATAAAATAAAAAAAATTTTAATTAAAAAAACAGTAAAATTACATCTAGGAATTTCTCTGGAGCTGTTGCGAGCAGTGTGGGTTTGGTTCAGTTTTAGATAGCTCCTTGTTCCAGCTTACACTTCTCGGTATCTATAGGCCCCTTCCAGTGCAGTCAGTGTTAACTACGGGATTTTAATCTGTTGCACCTGTCACTTTTGAGGCGGTTCCCTTTGTTTATTTGGCTTCTGTTTGCAGGTCTCTTCAGTGTCTAATTTCTGCCCTGACACAAGCGGGCGGAGGGGGTCTCTTGTTTAGGTTCGCTTGTTCAGTCATGCTGCGGGGAGGGAGGGGCGCTGCAGACAAACGTCACTGGTGTGTGTGGGGAGCACTCACAGTGTTCCGGCCACTCTGGGTTTGCCCCTGCTCACGGTGTGTGTCTGTCTACACTGCTGAGGCTCCAGGCTGCTCTACAGGGAGCGGGCTCTGAGTTGCTGCACTTCCCAAGCCTAAGCTGCTCAGGATCAGGTTCTCGGGTACTCCACAAAGGCGAACACTTGGTTGGGCCTGTGTTTTGTGCCTTCCCCAGCCCGAGCAGCTCAGGCAGCCAGGAATTTGATGAGCACACTCTCCCCGGGTGCACGGCGCCTTCTCCCCTCCACGGTCCCAGCCTCAGTTTCCACACGCGCGGTTTGGTGCTCCTTGTGTCTCTTCTGGGGAGCTGCGACCCTCCCAGTGAATGTCAACCATCCAGAATCTCAGGAAGTCTTTGGTTAGAGACTAGAAGCCTGATTGCAGTTTGGTAGGGGATGCTGTCTCTGGGGCCGAGTTTACCCCTTTCCCCTCCCCCTGCCTCCTGCCTCAGGCGGGGGTTGGGCCAGTCTGCAGCCGGCTAGCTCTTCTCTGGAATTGCTCAGTCCTTCCTTTTTTCTGGCAGTGTGTTCAGGCCGGTTAATTTTCTCTCTCTCTCTTGCTATCCCACAGTTTAAGTTGCTGTCTCACATTAGCTCCCTCCGATTGCCCTCAGGGCATTCAGGCCTGGTCCTTACCCTAAGCAATGCCAACCACTCCTCTCCGTTCTGCCCCCACTTGCTGGTGGTGGATGTGAGCATCTGAGGTACTTTTCTGCTAGGAGTTGCTTTTAGGCATGTAATCTGTGGGTTTTATTTATTTTTCCTCCTGGTTAGGTTGCCCTCCAAGATTCAAAAACTTCCCCCAGACCCACCAGTGTGAGGATTTCCTGGTGTTGGAAACTTCCTCTGTTAAGACTCCCTTCCCGGGACGGGTCTCTGTCCCTAACTCTTTTGTCTCTCTTTTTTTATCTTTTATATTTTGTCCTACCTCCTTTCGAAGACAATGGGCTGCTTTTCTGGGCGCCTGATGTCCTCTGCTAGCGATCAGAAGTTGTTTTGTGGAGTTTGCTCAGTGTTCAAATGTTCTTTCGATGAATTTGTAGGGGAGAAAGTGGTCTCCCCGTCCTATTCCTCCACCATCTTAGCTCCTCCGATACAACATCTCCTTTTAGGGTCAAGTAGCCTCCCTCTGGTGAACAGTGTTGGTGACCTAAGGACTCCCCCTGCCACAAGCACACACCTGTGAGTGTGCACGCATATGCGTGTGCACACACACGTACACACACATACTCTGTCACTGACCAAACCCCAAGTCCAAAGTTTCAGTCCTGAGTCACCCCCAGTTTCTTCCTGACCCACAGCCACAGACGCAGTCCCTGGAGTGATGCCTCTTCAGGCTCCATATTCTAATCTGTTAATGTGTCTGCCACATAGGTGAGACAAAGGGAAGCAGAGGCGTGATTCAAAGGCTGAATCTTTGCAGGGGTCACCCAGATCTCTGAGATTGTAAGGCAGTCACATCCAAGGCTTTCAGAGGGCATGGCCCTGTAACATTACAAAAACATTTAAGGGGAAAACTGAGACTGTCAACGTTCTATTTTGCTGAAAACAAAACCCTAAGCCATCACGAGTATAATATTCACTGGTATAAAAATGGAATGCATTTAGCTTTACATTGCTCTAACAAGATCTCATTTTGCTTCTGAGTAGCAAAAACCTCTCCATGGGTCTGCAGCCATCAACAATGAGCCTGGGACCCTGCTGTAGAGAGGATACCAGGGCCAGGCCCGAGGGAGCAGTTTCGTGACCACAGATGCTGAGCGGTGCTCGGGGTGGCTGCAGCTAGGCCGTGCACCCAGCTTCAATTTTGAGGACTCCTGTCTGCGAACATGCAGGCCTGCTGCCTTCCTTGTCCCAGACCTCCCCTGTGAACACCCAGGCCTGCCACCTTCCCCACCCCAGACCTCCCCTTTCTTACTTCGTGGCTTTTAGAACTCATTCCCCAAGACTGGCAGTCCTGTGCCAGGGATTAGGAGTTCGCTGGCCAGTTCACAGGGCATGGATTTAATCCCTGGTCTGGGAAGACCCCACATGCTGAGGAGAGCTCAGCTGTGAGCCCCAACTCCTGAGGCCCACACACCCAGGGCCCACACCCCAAAATGAGAGAAGCCCCCCTGCTGAGGAGCCTGCACATCACAACAGAGGGACACCTGCTTGATGCAACTAGAGAAATCCATCCGCAGCAACCAAGACTTAGCACGGCCAAAAATACATACAACTAAAAAAATAAAGACAGCATAGTCCAGCACAACACGGCCCATCTCAGATGTGCAAGGTATCATTTCCTCCTTCACCCTGAGGGTAAATACGTGTCCTCCTCGCAGTATCACGGACAGACCCAGCACGGTGTGTCTTCCACAAATCTATACCCACCACATTCTCTTTGTTTTATTTTTTCACCATTCCTATAAAGCTAATGTCATATGGAATGAGTCAGAAGAGTCAAAGGCCTAGATTATTCATTCATTGATTCGTTCATTTAATAAATTTTGAGAGCCGATTATGCAGCAGACTCTACATCAGGTTCCAGGGATACAGCAGTGGGCAAACAGCACAGTCCCTTCTCTCATGGGGGGAGACAAACAAACAAACAAACAAATATGTAATTATAAAATGTGATGAGGACAGTGAAATGTCAGGAGTGTCATGACAGAGTATAAGAGATGCAGAAGGTAAGAGAAGCTTTCCTGAGAAAGCAACAGCTGAGCTGAGGCCTGAGATGATGTAGTAGATGCCCATTGGTTTTGGTCACCTTTGGTTCACTTTCTCTTCTTTTGATGACAACACATGATGATTCTTTGGGGGCTTTCTTTAGGGGAGGCCTATTCTTCTTGGGTTGGTGCTGTGATCAAGCTAGGCCACGTGACCAAGCCAGGTCCAGCTGGCTTTCATTCAGGGCTTGGACTCTGAGTGGAGTGACACAGGATGGAAGACAACCGGAGAGGGCAGGGCGTGACCAGCGACAGAAGGAGCCGAAACGATGCTCCCGAGGGCTGGCTGCACCAGGCTTCGTGGGGCCAGATGAAGGCTTTGGATTTTATCCTAAATGCAAAGGAAAGTTGTAAAGCTATTTTGAGCACAGGGAGGATATTTTTGTGAGCAACCAGTGTCACAGAGGAAAAACAACCCAACAAACAATCCAGTCCAATGAACAGTGTGAAGATTTTTGGTCTTCTCAGTTCTGCCCTAAGCTAGCTCCAGGACCCTGAGAATTTGTCAGGCTCTTGTAATCTCTAAATTCTCTGAGCCCCAGTGCCTTCATCTGCAAAATGAGGTAGGAGATTAGCTGATCTTTAATTTCCCTTCCTTCTCGGATGTTTCACGATCTACAGAGAAACCCTGTCAAATAGAACGAAGTGCTCATCATCAAGAAGTTTATAACCAAATGGGAGATATGAACACCCAACCTCTATAACCCCTGCTGTGTTCCAAGGAGCTATGTTTAAAGTGGTTTTTAAGCTGGTTTTGCCAGCTCATTGTCTTATTGGCTGCAAAAGGATTTTAACCAGGTTCAGTAGTCATTCAATGCAGAACTTTGAGAAGGCATTACTTGAAGTGTGATACTCTGTTAAGCTGAGACATGTTAACTTCAACTGAGTGCTTCATGACAGAAAACACGAATGAGTGTATTGACTCTTGTCTGAATTTCACCAAGACCTTGTAACTGTGGAAATGGCTGCGTGTGATATGTCTGCTGCTGCTCTGTAACTAAGTCACATCCAACTCTGTGACCCCATGGACTGCAGCATGCCAGGCTTCCCTGATTTCACCAACTCCCGGAGCTTGCTCAAACTCACGTCCATTGAGTCAGTGATGCCATCTGACCATCTCATCCTCTGCCGCCCCCTTCTCCTCCCGCCTGCAGTCTTTCCCCCGTGTCTGTCAGTTTATCTATTGCTGCCAACACTCAGTGGCTTAAAGCAGCCACCATTTTATTTCTTACAACTCTTGGGACGGCTGGGTCATTTTGGCTAGACTTGCCTGGGCTCAGTCATATGGCGGCATTCAGCTGGTGGGTTGGCTGGGGAACTGCTACAGCTGGGATGACAAGCCTCTCTCTGCCTCAGGCTTTCATTTTTGAGGAGGTTGGACCAGGTGTTTTTCACGTTCTTCACAGCATTTCAAGAAGGCAAGGAGCAAGGCGCAAGTGCTCGTCAAACAGCCCTCGTTTGCCGTGTTTGTGGATGTCCCAGGGGCCAAGCCCAGGCTTAACAGAGGAGGCTCCACACCAAGGACATGCATAGGAGGTGAGAGTCATCAGAGGCCATTAGGGTGACTGTGTGAACTGTCCCTCTTAGATATGCATTGCAAGACGTGCAACTTTAACCTATATGGTGCTTTCACAAAGACACAATGTTCATGTTATTACTAGTATAAGGAAGCATTTGGAGTCACCTTATTAAGGGACTGAGTCCTACATCAAGTGGTTCTGCTTGCCTCATAAAATTATTCATTAATTTTTGCAGTGGCCTTGGAAAGTTATGTACATATTTAGAGGAAAATACCATTTACAATTATAATGAATTAAAGCAATCTTTACTGCAGTACCACTGCCTCAGATTGGAACTAAGGCTTTCTAATTTCATATTAGCAGCATCTATGTCCGCCCAACCCCTCTACCCAAGGATGTGGGTGCCCTTCTCGTCGAGCAGACCTCAATCTCTTTTGAGGGCAGGAATCCTACCTCACCCATGTTTCTCTCCCTCCCTCTCCCAGCATGTATGACACTCAGTGGATGCTCCTTGAGCTGTGCTATGCTAGGCTCAGATGCTGAGTCGTGTCTAACTCTCTGCAACCCCATGGACTGTAGCCCGCCAGGCTCCTCTGTCCATGGGATTCTCTAGGTAAGAATACTGGAGTGGGTTGCCATTTCCTCCTCCAGGGGATCATCCTGACCCAGGGATCGAACCTGCGTCTCCTGCATTGGCAGGTGGATTCTTTACCACTAACCACCTAGGATGCTCCCTAAATGCCGGTTAAATAAACAAATCGACAGTTGCCTTTTAGTAAACACCTTTATGTTCCAGGCACTTCACTCACAGATTGGATCACCAATCTCAAGGCCACAGATGTGTCATTCTCCACAGTTTACAACTCAGGGGACTGAGTTCCAGAAAGCCCAAGGTGGACAGGCTGGGATTCCAGCCCAGTCCTGGCTGATGCAACTTCATTGGACCCCCTGCTGTTTTTCATGCAAAGCAGAAAGGAGACTGTCAAAAGTGAAAAGACGGCCTCCAGGTGTTGAGATAGGGGCAATGAGGAAACAGTAGAGGCTGTAGATTGCAGAAGCCTTTAAGCATTCACTGCCTTTACAAGAAGATAAACACTGTTCATTAAGAGATTGGCCATCAAAACCCAGGTGGAAAACCAGTAGGAGAGCCGGTTCTACAGCTCTTAAAAAACCCACTACCAATTAGTTAATTCTTGCGGGTGGGGAAGAGGAGAGACAGGAGAGGCCCTGTTGGGTAGGTGACAATTCCACACTCATAAGGGGTGTCCTCAGACGAAAAGATGGCCATTAGTTTACATTTTGCGTATAGTTTTTATTGCCTACTAGGTCAGTAATAATAGTAACAATAGCTACCCATTAGTGATCATAATATCGGCTTCTACCACTTAGTTCTGCAGCATAGGTGGGTGGAGGGGCTGAGCAAGGCACTTCACATACAATGCAAGGTCTCAATGCGAACAACAGCCCTGGGAAGTAGGTTTTACTATTCTCAGTGTATAGACGAGGTAACCGCTCAGAGAGATTAGCTTTCCCAAGAGCTTCCAGCTTTTAAGTGGAAGATCTAAATCCTAAGTCTGTTCGACTAAAAGCCCCTAGTAGCTGGGCGGTGGGGCCTGTGCCGCTCGGTGCTGGTCTGAGGTCTGAAACTGTGAATCTTATTTATTTATGCAACGCTGAGCACGTGTCTGTGTGTGTGTAATTCACAAACGAAAAAACAAATCCAGGTCTGGGTATCTGTTCTCTGGAAGTTTAGAAGCCTGCGTGGTGGAGAGCTGCCAACGTCTGTCCTCATTCATTCGCTCCTTGGATCCCGTAAGAAGTGTTTGTGGCGCACTTGGGTATTCCGGGCGGGGCGCGAAGCTAGGGGAGGGGACTGAAGCCGGCTGCTTCCCAGCCTGACCTGACTTTCTCCGGGGCAAAGGCTAGGGTTCAGGGAAGCAGAAACGGTATGGAGCCTCCTGGGGCGCGACCCGCACCGGCGGCGGGGCGGCGAGTGGCAGCTGGCCGGGGCGGGCTCCCCGAGGCCGGCCCGCGGCCTCCGGCGGAGCGTCTCGGAGCAGCGGCGGTGGAGAGTAGGGCGAGGGGCCGCGCGCGTCGCACGGGTGGGCGGCCGGGCCGGGCCGGCGCATTAGGGTTAGGGCGGGAGGATTCGGCTTCCCGGCGGCAGAGGGCGCCTGGCGCTGCCGGCCGGGGCCGCGCGCCCGGGCGCCGGGAGGCGAGGCGGGGAGCGCGAGCAGCGGCCACCGCCACGTCTTCCCGGCAGCGGCGGCGGTGGCGCGGGCGGAGGTGAGCGGCGGCGCGAGCCGGGCCGGGCCGGGCGGGGGGCGGCGGCCCCGCGGCTCCCGCCGCGCCGGCCCTGCGTAGAGCCGGGCGGCCGCCGAGGCCCGGGCTCCGAGCGCGTCCCGAGCGCAACTCGTGCCGGCCGCGGGCGGGGGCCGCGGGGCCGCGCGTCTCTGAGCGGGGCCGGGGTCCCCGCGCTGCGGGCCGGGGCCGCGCCCGGGAAAGTTGGGGCGGACCGCGAGCCCAGCGGGCCGGGCGGGAAGTGCGGGAGCGCGGCGGTCCCGGGGGACGAGGGCACGGGGGTCGCCGGAGGCGGCGGGCGCGGGTGCTCGGCGCGCGGAGAGGAAGGGGCGCGCTCGGGGTCCCCGGCTGGAGCCCGCAGGTGCCCGGCGGGGCCCGCGGTGAGCAGGGGGAAGGCAGGCCCGCGGGGGGCGCCGGGGAGCCGGGGGCGGAGTGGAGCGGCGGTGGGCTTGCCCCCTCCCCCCTGCCGGGGCGGACGCGGCGGTGGGGGGGTCGGGCTCAGAGTTGGGGACGGCTCTGGGCGCCCGGAGACCCGGTGGGGAGTTCCTGGAACTGCTGGAGGAGGCGGCAGAGCCGCGCTTCCTCAATCGCCTGGGCCAAGTACCTCCCCTCCCCGTCTGCTAGACTCGCCTCCCCGACTGCGGCGCTGCTGTCTGGGAAGTTGATGAGGGACCCCTGAGTGGATGGGATATTTAGGGGTCCCGTGGGCAGTAGGATTGGGCTGCATGCAGTCATAACCGTTGCCAGGAGAAAACGCAGCTCTGACCCCCCTCTGAGCCTCACGCACCCACCCCCATTCCCCTCTTCAGCACCAGCCTCGTCGGTATTTCCTGGGTTCGGCTACGGATCCGCAAAGCCTAGCAGCCCCTCTGTTCGCAAAGTTGTGGTCTTCCTGAAGGGGCTTAAGACATGGCCTTTGATTCTCGGGCTGAGGCTGGCTATTTCAGAAACAAGTGGTTCTGCAGATCCTTTATTGGAATAATCTGTGTGGTGCCCCTTGACAGTGGAGATGACTCACGTTAGCTTTTTTTTTCCCCTTCAAATAAACTTTGTATTCAAGACACAAGCTTGCCAGGTCATTTGCAACAGTGATAGAGCTGGAAATCCACACTGCAGGCCTTGAGACCTTGTGCTAGTCCTAGATGTGTTAGCAAGGATTATGGCCTCCAATAATGGCATCATCAACTTGATGGACATGAGTTTGAGTAAGCTCCGGGAGTTGGTGATGGACAGGGAAGCCTGGCGTGCTGCAGTCCATGGGGGGCAAAGAGTGGGACATGACTGAACGACTGAACTGGTGGCCTCCAGTGCATCACTTCCCCTCTTTGGAACTCAGTTTCTTTATCTGCGAAATGTGGTATACAGAATGAGCTAGGCAGTCTTAGGTGCCAGGAGTAGCTGTTTGAGGGAACCTGATATCTTTTTCCTTATGAACCTAGATCAGCCACACAAAGTCCACCTCAGCCTATTATGAAGAAATTAGGGTGGACTTAACACAGCTCAGAAGCAAGAGAGGCTGCATAAGGTAAAACAGAACCAAAAACTAACAATAATTGGTACTGGATTTTCAGTCGGGGTACTGTTCTTATGTGGACAATTAGTGTATTGCCTGTTCAGCTGTCATTACCGTAAAGTTGTTAACTGTGCTTTAAAAAATTATGTATGTCTCATCTGTGGACCTGAATTTTTTCTTTTGTTTGAACCTTCAAGCCTGGAGTGGATGTGCAGTGGATCCACTTGGAGCAGTCTTACTCGAAGAATAATACCCTCAGGGTCTCCCCTTGCTGTGGGTGAGTGCTCAGTCATGCCCGACTCTGTGACCCCGTGGACTGTAGCCCACCAGCCTACTCTGTCCATAGGATTTTCTGGCAAGAATACTGGAGTGGATTGCCATACCCTCCTCCAGGGGATCTTCCTGACCCAGGGATTGAACCTGGGCCTCATGCACTGCAGGACGATGCTTTACCGCTGAGCGACCTGGAAGCCCCTCCTGTTGCCACAGGACCATGCGTTTCCTTCTGTCTGGCTGATGCTGCCATCTGTGTACCACCACACTTCTGTCATCTCTTCCGTGCTGACTTGAGAAGTGGGGGGCTGATTCCTGTTGCATGTGGCATTTCTGAACCTCCCAGGTTTCAAGTGAATGAAGTTAATAGGCAAATAGTGCATTAGATACAGCACATTAAAAATAGCTCAAGGTAATAATGTGTCTGCTCCACCCCTATTCCCTAGACCTTCTGGACAGTCTGTCAGTGGAAGTTGAGAGGCACTTCCCGGCCATCTTGTTTTGGATGCTGAGAAGTTGAAATGCCATGGCTGGGTCAAATGGCACATTCACGGTCAAGCCATGGTGCTGGTAGGCGGGGAGGCTTCTGTGTGTGTGTGTATATTTTATCATAACTGAATGTTCTCTTCCATTAGTAGCTTTCAAATCCATATTGGGTCTGATCACATTATTTTCAGTAATCCTTTTCTGTCAGTTTCTTGTATAAAATTTTACTTTAACTGAGAGCTATTAAATTAATAAAAATTCTGGTGCTAATAATAGTTGTCATTTGAGCCCCTACCATGTATCAGGCAGGACAAGATACGGTGGCTCAGCGATAAAGACTCTGCCTGTGATGCAGGGGATGCAGCAGGGGTCGTGGGTTCGATCCCTGGTGGGGAAGGTCCCCTGGAGGAGGGAACGGCACCCACTCCAGTGTTCCTGCCTGGAGAACCCACGGACAGAGGGGCCTGTCAGGCTACCATCCATGGGGTCACGAAGAGTCGGACACGACAGCATGCACACATGTAATGTTTTGTGATAGTGGAAGAGTAATTTTTTTTTTTAACTTTTTATTTTGTTTTGGGATGTAGCTGATTAACAACGTTGTGTAGTGTCAGGTGAACGGCAGAGGCACTCAGCCATGCATATGCATGTACCCCTTCTCCCCCAAGCTCCTCCCCCACGGAAACGTAATTCTTAACTGTTTCTTACAGGATTGAGATATTAAATGAGATCTTATATGTGAAAACCAATGTGTAAACTATAAAGTGCCCTCCAACCCGGGGCAGGTTTTATCCTAAGCACCTGAGGACTCTGGAAGCTTATGAGTCCATGACTCAGGAGCCCAGTGTCTGGTGGGCCTGGTGTACATGCTGAGCCCGTCGCCTAATCCCTCTGAGCCTGTTTTCTGTGTATGTAAAATTAGGCTGATAATATCTGCCTTGCACTAAATGAGATGCACTTGTGAGTTGCAGCAGGTACTCAGTGATGGTTAGCATTCACCCCTTCCTCTCCCCTTGCCCATGGGTGCTTGGAATAATGGGATTGATTAAGTCTTCCAGTAGGAATTGTCCTCCAGGGAAATAGGCTTTAAAGTACGTTTTTGTACTTATAAATAATTCTTTTAGTTTTTGGTTTCCCACTGCACTCTCAACACAGTGAATATTCTGGGTCTTAGCATCATCCGAAAGGAGGGGATTGCTGGAACTGGCTCAGCCTTGTGAATCAACTACAAGTGAGAATTAAAAGAAAGGTGGGGCTTGAAGCAAACTAGAAACCAGAGGGAACAGGTCTTTGGTAGGGGCTAAAGATGGATGTGGCTAGTTACCTTTTGCCCGTTCTGTGCAAAAAGGGAAAGAGACCGAATTTGGGGACTTCTGGCCGGAAGGAGGCATTGATAGAGCTGTAGTATATGGTGGGAGGGTAGGGAAGCTATGGGCTGCGAAGAGGATGGAAGAGGTGATTTTGACGGTAAAATCTGGACAGTTTGTCATGGGGGAATTCGGTTAGATGAGGATTTGGCTAAATATGGGACCAATTTCCATCAAGTCCTATAGGATCTCTTGTGGCACTTTGAAGTTTTTGTGCTCCAGGCAGATTTTGACTGGTTGTGGTATCATCATAAATGAGTTTCCATAGTAAGTTGTATGCGGAAAATGAAATTAAATTCCAAGAGGGTGTTTGTTGTGACTGATGCCAGAATTTCTCTGAGAATTTTATTAAGATTCAGTCAGTCTATAAAAGTACTTCTTAGTTCTCTGAAGATATTAATTAAGAAACAATTTTAAAAAAAACCCCAGAAATGTCTCCTTTGTGAGCTTTTGAAATGTAATCTTCCTAAATCTTTGGAAAAAATGAAGTCTAAGAAAAAGTCGCAAGGCCATATATTTTAAAAGCAGTTCCTCCGAAGTGATTTTTTCTTCTCTTCCAGTCTCTTCCCTCCTCTCATATTATTGTGATAATGAGTTAATTTTGGTGTCTTTCACATCTTGGGAGCCTAATTTTTATGTTTATGACCCTTCATCTTTAGATCGTGAACGTGCCTTTTTTCTGAGCTTGCCCGTGTTCGTTCATTGTGAGGAAGTAGCACAACAAGGTCGTGAAGAGCGGAGACCCTGGGGCCAGCATGGGGACAGGGAGAGTCGTGGTCCTTCTTGGATAGCCGGGGTGTCCTCTGCTGGGCTCACAGGGGCTCCGGATGTCAGTCGTGTTATTCCCCTGCTCAGATGAGGAGACAACTCAGAAGCGCCTGCATCCCCAGAGCCGGGGTGGGATGTTCGCCCGCGTGGCAGCCCTGATGTTTGTGAGTCCAGAGTGCGGGAGGCAGGGGCCAGGCCGCCCTGCTGGCGCTGGACTCCGTCCCGGAGACGGGCTGGGTCGGGCTGCGGTTAGAGGCGGCCCCGGGGGCTGCGTGGAGCCCCCGAGGGGCAGCAGAGAACTGAGGCCGTCAGGGTAACTGGCCCGAGAGAGCGTGAGCGTTGGACTCACGCCGTTGAGGCTGGCAGGTGGTGGAGCACGGGGGCTGCTGGCCGTGGACGGTGTTCCGTCCTTAGCCCTGAGCTTGAGAGATGAGGGGCCAGGTCTCCGCTCTCCCCACTTACCCTCATGGCCAGTCTTGTGCCGCAGGCGGGTATTAATGCCATGTGCAGACTGAGAGCCTCTCTAGAAACCACGGCGGCCTCCTGTGGGCTCTCAAGGAGGAAGGTGCCAGGATAAGCCCCAAGCCCTGCCCTGTCTTCGCCCACCCACCTGGCCTTCGTTGCCACCTTCCCTGGAGCAGCTCGGGATGGAATTCAGGTTCTCAGACCCCAGTCCCTGAGGGATGGCAGGCTTGAATGTTCACACTTCAGGCGAAACGATCGCAGGGGAAAAGCCCCCGTGGAGGCCGCCTCCCTGGGTGGAGTCCGCACCCTCCTGCTCCCGGGGGACCCAGCGGGCCGCGCTGGCCATGGGCCTCCGCTCTGGATGGGGGTGGCGGGTGGTCACTAGGCATCCGGGGCTGGTTGTTGGGCAAGTTTTCGGGGTGGCCGGCCCTGCTGGGAGGTGAGCCCACCCCCCGAGGGGTGCAGTGCGGTGGGGAGCAGGGAAGCGGCGTCAAAGCCCAGGGGCGCTCGTGGGGCCTACGTGTCCTCATTGTACAGGGCCCGCCGCCACGTCAGGAGTGCGCTGGTCCCAGGCCCTCTCCCCTCGCCAGTGCCGGCGTCCGTTGCCCAGGCTTCTCATTTTCTTTGCATAAACACTCGGACTCTTTAGGTAGCTCCTGCTGAGCTGTGGCCCGGTGGTTAGGTCCTGGCTTTTCTTGGGCCGCTTCCTCACTGCGAGGTGGCTGAGGGTCCCTGCTGGGCCTGCCTGCTCCCGGCTTCTGCAGGCAAGGCCTCGCCTCGGTGAGTCACGCACAGCGACTCCGCTGCCCCGCCGTGTGGGGGACACGCCTTCCCCCCAAGACGGGGCTTCTGTCCCTTGTCCTGAGGGTGGTTGCCTCGCTGTGGGCTGTTCCAGTGCCCCGTGTGTCTGGTGCACTGATGGGTACCTGTTCCAGTGGGAGGAAAGCACCTGACCTGGGGACGCCAGCTCTCAGTCTGCCTCCTGAACATCATGTCCTAAGCAAAGCCCCTCTTTTTCTTTTTGCTCTGTGTTTAGCTGTGTATTTGTGTGTTTGTTTTAGTTATTATTAGGAAGCAAACAAGGTCTTTATCAAATCTTTAAATTTACAGACATGTTACTGTGGGCAAGCAGAAAGAGTAATTGTGTTTACCTAGGATATCACTGATTGATCTCTCCTTGTTCCACGTGGTTCTTGTTCTGTTGGCAGAACCCTCTGATGTGTATACTGGTTCAGCTTCAGTATTGAATGTGAAGGGAGGCTTGACTGGTTGTTCAGAGGGAGTTGAATGGGTGGACGCTGGGCTGCCAGCCCGGCTATCCTTGGAGCCTCAGAAAAGTGGCTCAGATGGTAAAGAATCCACCTGCAGTACACGAGACCCGGGTTTGATCTCTGGGCTGGGAAGACGCCCTGGGAAAGGAATGGCAGCCCACTCCAGTGTTCTGGCCTGGAGAATCCCATGGACAGGAGCCTGGTGGGCTACAGTCTGTGGGACCGCAGAGTGTGACACGACTTAACGACTGATACGTTTCCTGCTTTCCCTTGTTCTCCAGCTTCACTTGGGAGTGGCTCTGCTGGTGACAGGGTGACCTCCCCTCTGCTGTGGGAAAGGGAATTCTCCTTCACTCTGGTTCTTTCTTTCTTCTCATCCCGTGGGGTGAGAGGGAGGCAAGTCTTGGAACAGTGGCTCCTGGAGCCCAGCGGCTTCAGGGGGCAGCTGCTGCCCCACAGCGCTGCCCAGAGCTGTCTGCGCCATCTGCCTTGCCCTTCCTCCTTGTCGACCCTGATCCGTGTGTCTGTGGCTTAGAGATTGCACTTGAACTTCTTTATCCATTCTGGTGAAGACCTTGGAGTGTGGCCCCAAGCTCCTTCAAATTGCTGTGGCAGCTTCTGGCCAGAACACAAACAAATCCTGTTTTGGTGGTGGTGGTATTTTTCAATCAGTTTGTTGCCACTTTTCTAAGCCATACATGAATTTGTTACCCTCTTGCGCCCACCCTCCCATCATGATCAGTTTGTTGGCCTTTTTCTAAGCCATTCTTGAATTTGTTACCCTCTTGCCCCCACCCTCCCATCATGATCAGTTTGTTGGCCTTTTTCTAAGCCATACATGAATTTGTTACACTCTTGCACCCCATCCTCCCATCACTTAGTGAAGTCCAGCAGCAGATACAGAGTTCTCCTTCCCCTGGGACCCCTCCCTCAAAGGGCCCCTCTCTGCTGACTCCTCAGCCATGACCCATCGGAACTTCCAATCAGCCTGTCCAGACCCAGAGACATACAGTCTTGTTTCTTCTGTAAGCATAAATTGGATTGCATCATATATGTTGTTTCATATATATGGATCTTTTCATATAATGGATCTTATAGATCTTTTCATGCATTCTTCTTTCTTTGTCTACAAAATATTTTATAGTATTGATGTATCATAATTTATGAGTCAGTCCTCCATTGACAGACATAATCTAACTCGTTAATTTTGCTATTATATCTTCATACATGCATACTGTTAGGCACACATTCTCTAGGAGTGGAGTCAGTATGCCACAGGTTCCACAT
This sequence comes from Odocoileus virginianus, assembly GCF_023699985.2. Taxonomy (NCBI): domain Eukaryota; kingdom Metazoa; phylum Chordata; class Mammalia; order Artiodactyla; family Cervidae; genus Odocoileus; species Odocoileus virginianus. Next base: position 786,445 of record NC_069701.1, read on the forward strand.
GTTTGAACTGGTAGAGCGAATCCCCATGCTGTGCTGTTGAGGGCTGGGCGGGTTTAAAGCACCAATAGATAATGAGGTCGCCCCTTCCCCGTGGGCTGCCGTTCTGCCAGACGATAGAAATGGATAGTGCTTAGTAGGCGTTTCTCCATCGCTGGTGTGGCTATGAGATTCACTTGACTTTCGGATCTTTCTTGTGGGGGAGGCATCACGGCCCTGGAGAATGGGGACGCTGAGCCCCCAGGACCACGGCTCTGCTCAGGGTGTCCTGCAGACAGGGGTGGGAATGTGGCAGTGGAAGCAAGTGCTCCTGGTTTCACGTTCTCTCCACTTTTCCCAGAGGCTGGGCACTGTAATGGATCGTTTTAATTCTGGCATGACCTGCCAGAGTCTTTCTGCGAGCCTCTCCCCAAGGAGGCAAGTGCTTGTAAGCAGCGCATTGATAGCAGTTCTGTTCTGCGTAGACGAGGCAGAGGTGCCAGGCCAGGGAGCTGAGCTAGGGGAACGCGTGCCAGAAAGTCAGACACTCTGGCTTCGGGACAAGCTCTGTTCCCGGTGTGAAGCAGCACCCTGCGGCGGGGCTGTCCCTGCAGCAGGCGGTGCCCCTCTGCCCCCTCCTGGCTCGCTTGGGAAGATCGTGACGGGCGGTCCCTGAGCGGCCTGGGCAGGCAGAGGGAGCATCTGGAGGCCTCACCTGGCCTTTCCCTGTGGACTGAGCCGCACAGTGGACTTTGGGAGGCTCTGACTTAATGGCAGTGTCCTGCACCTGCCGGTCAAAGAAGGCCCGGAGGCAGGAGTGATGGAGGCGTAGCTGGGGTGGGAGGAGGCTCCACTTCCTGCTCTCGCTGTCGTTCGTGGCTGTGTGACGTAAGTAAAGTTGTCTTTTCCCCCAGCCTCGGTTTCCTCATCTGTAAACCAGGAATAATATCAGCACCCACCCCACAGGGCTGTTGCGGGGATTCCGAGAGTCACGTGTGTAAGGATCAGCACACTGCCAGCACGCACTCAGCAGTAGTAAGCAACTACTACTTTCGTTTATATTCTTTCCTTAATGGCGGTTTAATCACTAGTTCATGTCCGACTCTGCGACCCCATGAACTGTAGCCCACCAGCCTTCTCTGTCCGTGGGATTCTCCAGGCCAGAATACTGGAGTGGGCTGCCATTCCCTTCTCCAGGGGATCTTCCTCACCCAGAGGTTGGACCCAGGTCTCCTGTGCTGTGGGCGGATTCTGAGCCACCTGGGAAGCCCCTTTCCTTGCGTTTCTGAATGCACAAAGGAGTGTTGCCTTCGGTAAATGTGGTAGTGCGCATCGTCTGGTGACGTCGAGGAGGATACAGGCAGAGCCGGGTCAGACGGGGCTGTGGGAATGCCGCGGGGTGCAGGGTTCGGGGTTCTCTTCCTGTGCCAGCCCTACCGTGGCTGTCAGAGCAGAGGCCCCCCTGCTTAGGGTGACTGGGTCCTGCAGATCCTCTTACAGCCTCTCTGCTTTGTTTCTGAGGCCGAGCCGGGCCGTGAGAGGGGCTGTCCAGCTGTGAACCTGGTAGCTCAACGTGGAGGTGGGATGGGGTTCTGGGCTTGAGGCTTGGGTCTGTTTACCCTGTTCTCCACGCCGGGTAAATGGGCCACGTGCTGCCTCTTCTAGCTGCAGGAAAAGAGGACCACGCAGTGTTCGGGGTGCCCTGCAGAGTCTGCTGTCTGCTGCTCCGGGCTCCTGTGAGCTGAGGTCGCTGCAGGGAGGGCCGGCAAGTGCAGCCCACAGTGGGGGGCTCTCGCTTCACCCCCTGCCTGGTTGCGCTCCCAACAGCACCAGCCCTGGGGTGCTGTTGCTGCGGCCTCCTGCCCTGACCGCGCGCGTGTGTGCAGTGCATGTGGGTGCAACGGCACGCTCTTCTGAAGTCCCTGCTGTTTTCTGATGGTTCCTGCAAACAGGAGAGGCCTGCCGGCTGAGCGTGGGCAAGGCTGTGCCCAGGGTTCCAGAGGACCCTGGCTGCCCGGGTGCAGAAGGGAACCTTGGTGCTGGGAGCAGAGCGTGCTGGGGGAGCCCTGTGTGCGCGGGGGACGAACAGAGCCGCCCGCCCAGTGGGGACACAGGTGAGCCCACAGACCGCAGGGCTTGCAGAGTTCTGAGTGCTGTGAGGCCAGGCGTGTGTGTGCCAGGGTGTGACTGTGGGGCGTGCAAGCACAAGTGCCCTGCAGCGCGAGCCAGACTTCAGAGCAGCGCTCAAAGGCGCTGCCCTGCGTCAGCTGCTGGACAGTTGTCCCCCGGCTCCCGGGCCTGAGAAGGCCTCGCGGAAGCAGCCCGGGAAGACGGGCCTTGCTTGCGTCTTCACCAGCAGGCCGGCCGGCTGCCCTCACTCTGCAGGCGAGGACACGGCCCTGGGGTGGCCTGGGTCAGGTCGAGGCCCTGCCCAGGGGGCGCCTGCGCTTCCTGCACTCTACTCCACGCGTGTGCTCTCCGAGGGCGCGCGTGGCCATGGCTCGCTCAGCGCCCGGAGGAGCTCAAGGTTGCTTCTCAAAGGAACGAACAGTTCTCGATTCAGTTCTGGTCCTGACTCTGCTGTCCCTGAGTGGAGCTGAGACACTGGCCCCTCAGCTGTGCCCTCTGTAGGGTGGGCACAGCCCCCCACCTCACTTGTAGGCTTGTCTTCATTCACTCAGACTCTGTCCAGCAAATACATGTTTTCAGGCGGACACTATTCCATGCGTTGGGCATTTTGCATTGAGCAAAAGACAGCAAAATCCTTTTCTTGTGGGGCTTAGTTTCTGGTGAGGGGCAACAGACCATAAATAGCTGATCACAATTCATGGTACACGTCCCAGTTTCCTAGTGTGCTGCAACAAAGGACCAACCAGATGGCTTAAGCACCAGGACCTTGTTCTCTCGCTGTCCTGGGGCTCCGAGGGCAGACCTGTCCCTTGATCGCCCCATTCCTGGGGGTGCCTGCGTCCTCTGCTCCCTGCCTTCATCACCGCACGGCGTCTTCCCTGTGTCTGTGGCCCGTCTCCGTGCCGGCCCCTCCTCCACGTGGCCTCGCCCTGACCGTGTACATCTGAAGGCCCTCTCTCCAGAAGGGGTCACGTTCTCAGCTTCCAGGTGGCTGTGGGTTTGTGGGGACACTGGTGGACCCAGAACAGTGTGTGAGGTGGGGATGGTCGCTGAGACGTCAGGGGAGCGCCTGGGCACGGGGTGGTGAGGCGCTGAAAGTGGGTCCAGGCAGGCCTTGTTGAGCAGTCGTGTCTGACGGGAGTTGTAGTGTGGAGGGGACGCGGTCCGGCCATGGAGGCCTCAAGGTGGATGCGTGCGCCTGCCGGGCTGGTGTGGGGGCGCGAAGGTGGAAGGTGTGTGTGTGCGTGCGCGTATGTGTGTTTGGCGGGGGGGCTTTTGCCCCCGTGGGATGGGAGCCAGTGTCGAACCGCAAGCACAGTGAGCATCACTGGCAGGTGGGCAGCCGGAGGAGGCTTTTCCAGGTTTAGATGGCGCTGCAGCGCCGTGTTCCTGGTGCCTGGGTATTTTGCTGCGGTTGTTTCTCTCTGCTCTATTGACCCTCGACCTACCGCCCTCTCCTGTTTGTCCTGCCTCCTCACAGATGCCTGTGCACCACCCGCTCCCCACGCGGAAATCACAGGCAAGAAGAGAGAGCAGATGAGGCTGGGGCGCGTCTTGCCGCCAGCCTGGCGCGGGTGGTGCCGCCCAGGATGGTGCCGCGCCCCGGCAGGCGTAGAAACTACTGACTGAGGCCTGTGCGCCCAGGGCGCTCGGCGCCCGCATCCTTCCGTGGATCCCGCCACCGTGAGAAGAGCGGAGTCAGCGCCTCGGGCCGCCTCCCCTGGCCTGCAGAGCGCAGGGCGCGCGGGCAGTCACGGCTCGCAGACCCTCCCTGCCCCCAGCTCATCGCCGCCCGGCAGAGCTGTGCGCTGTCGTTCCTATTTGCTGTGAAAACACTCGGGCCCGTGTCCAAGCCCCGTCGTCGACGGAATGAAGGCCCCCGGGCATGGCTGGCCTGATGGCCCGGGCCTGGGCTGGTTTGGCCCGCATGGCCCCCAGGGACTCATAACTGCGGATTGCTCGGCGTCGGAGTTCCTTATCTGGCTCCCGTTTGATTTCCTCTCGGCGTCTCCAGAGGAAAGGGCCTGGCACAGCTGCGATCCGGGCCTGAGAGGACTGGGCTGCGGGTGGCCCTGCTTTGGGCCGTCTCCCAGGCCTCCCTCTGCGACACTGGTGAAGGAGCAGCCGGTCCAGGAGGTGACCTGGGGCCACTGGTGCTGTCAGCCCTCTGGGGAGCGCTGCTTTAGGAGATAATTATGTGTAAGCAGAGATGGAAATAGAACTCCCCAGGGCCCGGAGCAGCTGCTCCTCTGTCAGATTTCAGGAATTGCCTTGAGGGTGCCCCTCGCTCCCTGCCCCTGCTTCCCTACAGAATACTCACCCGCCTGAAACGAAAGTGGGGGAAGGCCATGCCTTGCTGGGGACAGAACCTTAAAGTGCGTTTTGTGGGATCGTGTTTCTTTCTCCGGAGTTGGTCCTGGGGCTGCTTCCCCAGCCCAGCAGAAGAGCTTCCTTTTTTGCTGGATGCCCCGGGAAGTTTTGGCTCATGTGGCATCCCCAGAAGTCAGTGGAGTCTGGCCTCATTTTCGCATGAGAGGCAGAGAGGCCTTGCCGGAGGGCGGGAGCCAGGCAGAGCCCCAGGGTCCCGTTAGAACAGGCCCTTGTCCTTGCCCAGGCGCCACTGTCTCTGTGCTGATGCGCTCCCAGCGTGTGCGCCCGGTCGTGTTCAGCTCTTTGTGACCCCATGGACTGTAACCTGCCAGGCTCCTCTGTCCATGGGATTCTCCAGGCAAGAACCCTGGAGTGGGTTGCCATTTCCTTCTCTAGGGGATCTTCCCGACCCAGGGATCGAACCTGCGTCTTCTGCGGCTCCTGCGTTGGCAGGAGGGTTCTTTAACGCTGAACCACTGGGGACGTGCCCCAAGCACATAGTAAATAAGGACTATACATACATACTGGATATTGGCCTTGATGATTTCTTTTTGTTTATTGTGTGTTTTAATTTTTAAACTGGGCATCTGTGAGCTACCTCAGGACCCTGAGCTCAGCCTTCTGGCCCGAAGTTGGGACTGGTTTCATCCTTGCAGCCTTGGGGCCGTCACTTGTCTCCTGGACCTGGTGACCTCCTCCTTCCCGGGGGCTGGAAGGGATGGCTGTCATGCGTGTCTCCTTCCAGGCCCCAGGGTGATTTGCCTGCAGCGGCTCCCCTGTCACTGCAGGAGCTCCCAAGGGCGGGGACCTGGTGCGCAGAGGTCCCACTGGCTTCCCCGTGGCCCCTGTCCTCCTTGGCCAGGCCCCGGGGTCTTGCTCTCTGGGTGAGCGTCAGTGGGGAGGGAGGAACAGGTGGCCGGGGTTTGATGGACACCTCCCTCCTGGCTTTGGGGGCAGGTGTCCCCAGCTGTTCAGCGTGAGCTCTGTGTTCCTGCCTCAAGTTTCATGCAACTTTTGATCCTTGCCCTGAACAAAGTCCCTTTATTTCTGGATGTTGTAGAGAGAGTTGTTTCTGCAGTTTTGCAGAAAAGAATGGATCATGACGACAAAGTTGACTATATATTATATTCCAAATTTACGAAATATCTATGCTTCGGAAAAATACCATAAAGAATTTTATTTCAGTGGTTGCCTCTGGATTTTAGTATTAAAGGAGATTCTTTTTATCTTTTTGTTTTTCAGCATTCCATGTTGAGCACGTATTGCCTAGATAATAAAGGCTATTAATATTAAAATTTCTATAAATAATAAATAGCTATTTATTTCGCTTTAGTATGTGCTGCACACATACGAATTGCCATTAAACTCTTATTTAATCCTTGTTAAGAACCTGTGAGGTTCTCTAAGAATATAAATGCTAGCCCATTTTATTTTATTGTGGTGAAATATAGAAAACTTACCTTTTTAACCATTTTTAAGTTCTGTGGCATGAAATACATTCATAGTGAGATCCTTTTTTTAAACTCCTTATTTTAGAAATGAGGAAGCTGAGATTTAGAGAAACAAAGATGCTTAAGGTCACAGAGAGTAAGGAGTCCCGGAAACAGGATGTAGACCCAGGGTGCTGGCACTCAGAGGTCTAGGATCTCTGATTTGTGGCTGCTGGGGTCTGTGATTACCTACCCTGCCCTGCGATCACCATGTGATTGCAGAAAGCAGTGTGTGTATCTCTCCTTTGAAAGCTCTGGAGTTGTGTTTAGTGTGTTTACAGGGAGGTGGGTGGTCACCTGGCTTGGGGCACAAGTGGCTGACGTAAGTGACACCACGGTTTCTGCACCTGTGTGTGTGTGTGTGTGTGTGTGTGTTGCCTGTGTGTTAGAGTTCTGTCTCCACAAGGTACTCAGCCATAGGAGCTAGTGGGAAGACCAGCGGGCTAGAGCTCAGGTACCTGAAGGTCTGTGCAGTAGACCTGATTTTTACCATGGGGTAGACCTGGTGGCTCAGAGGTTAAAGCGTCTGCCTGCAATGCGGGAGACCCGGGTTTGATCCCTGGGTTGGGAAGATCCCCTGGAGAAGGAAATGGCAACCTACTCCAGTACTCTTGCCTGAAGAATCCCGTGGACGGAGAAGCCTGGCAGTCTACAGTCCATGGGGTTGCAAAGAGTTGGACACGACTGAGCGACTTCACTTTCACTTTCTTTCTTTCTAGACATGCTGTGGCCTCAATTTCCTCATTTCTAAGTGGGCGATGAAAGCAGGCTTGTTCTACTTGCCTCGTGATTGCAGAGGATTAAATGTCATGATGGGGTCAAAGTGCTAAACAAACTAAAGGCCTACCGAGTAAATTTCTGGGATGGATATTTGAGAGCTCAGTCTGGGAGAGGAGTCTATGCTGCTGATGCTGGAGACCTGGGAGGGTGGATTTGGATGCGAAGACTAGCAGCTTTGCTTCGACTTGTTCCCTTTGGTTTTGGCCGTCAGCTTGCTTCCTCCACCGTTGCTTAGTTGCTGAAAGACAATATTCCATTGTCTGCCTTGTGCTGTATGTTGGAATGCTCTGGGATTTTACTGGCTTTGACTCTGCCAAGGCCCTTGGATTCACTTTCCTGGTTCCCCGGTCTCCTGCCCCAAGGCTCACACCGTCCTAGTGAAATGAATTATGATAGAGGAGGTCTGTTTTGTAGCTACCTAGTGATTGAAACTATGTAGTAGCTTTCCCTGGTCTTCTGTGCCTTTCTCATCTTTATAGCCAGCAACGTCTGTCTCTTCCTATTCCCTAATCTTGAGAAACCAAGCGTGGGAGTGGGTGGGACCTGGAAGACTAGCTGGTGAGGCAGTGCTGATGAACGCAGTGCTTGCTTCTCGCTGCACCAAGATGCTGTGAAATATCACGAGTAAGAAGACAAGGTCTCAAGGAGCCCACTGTGTCCTGGCGAAGGTATAGATACTCCAGAAACAACTGTGAGGGTGAGGGATATAGGTAGCTTGAAAATGGACTGTCAAGAGAGGTGGCAGCCTTTTGTTTAAATGAATGAAAATACATCATGGGAGCTGGTCAGAGGGGTGCAATTTCATCATGACTTTGAGACTCTGCTTTTTAACAACTGTTTGAATCAGCTGTTTTTAAGCTAAGGTTTCTGTCTGGCCCCTCCCAAGATAATTTCTCTAGCCGTCACTGTTTCAGTGCACAATTTCGAATGACAGGAAAGCTGGGGTGCTGTGCAGGGCCCTGCGGAAGTCAGCGGGCCCGCCCGCCCCCTTGGGTCTGGCGTTGGGAATGGTACTGGAAGACTAAGTAGGTCACAGAGATCTATTTTGAACTCAGTGTGGCCGGGCTGCCTGGACGTCTAATTTCCGGATCAAATATTGTTGGGCTTGTTTAGCCCAGGAGGTTGGCAGCGAGCACTCTCTGGTGGGTCGTGTGGTATATTTATAAAGTGTGAAGAGTCTGGAGGTAAGGAGAGACCTGCCAGCCACTTCTCCGTCTGGTAGGGGCGCCGGTGGTGGAGAGGTTTCAGAATCCTTCCAGAAGGCGGGGGAGTGTAGTTTTCCCCACTCCGCGGCCTTGATTTTTCTGAAAATGGTCAGTCCTCATTAACTTTCTGAAGTCTTTTTCTTTTCGAGAATGAGATCTAGTTATTACCCAGGGCTGGGTGGTTTCTGCTTATGCTACTAGGAGTGGCTGTTTGCTGATGCAGTCTTTTAGGTGTGTTGTTTCATTTACTCCTCACAACAACTTAGGAAATGGGGAATCACTGTCCCTGTTTTGTAAGGCAAGAAACAGCATCAGGGGATGCCAGCAGACCCGGTGTGTAAGTTGCAGGGCTAGAGATTTGAACCCAGGTCTTTCTGTTTTAATTTCATTAAAACCTCTAATTTTGTACTGGAGCATAGCTGACTAGCAGGCTGTGATGGTTTCAGGTGCACTACGGCCCAGCCAGCATTGTACCTGTATCTGTTCTCCCCCGGGCTCCCTCCCATTCCCGCTGCTGCGTAACGCTGAGCAGAGGAACCCAGGTCTTTCTGCTCAGTGTGGCCTCTTGCTTCACTCCGCATGCTCTTGGGAGCCCATCTGGGAGTGGGGAGTTGGGTAGTGGCTCCTGAGCCTGTTCGGAGGCAGGAGTGACCTCCCCCCGGAGGGGAACAGGTGTGGGTGCTGGGGCACCGGCCTCCCGACTCAGAGATTCTGTGCGCAAATGGGGCCACATTTCAGACCAGCTCTCTGATCTGATGGACCACAGAATCGTTGGAATTTTGCTCTTTTTTGGAGTTTTCTCCCACTTCCCTTTTTTTTTTGTAGGTGGTCTTGCCTAAGGCCTTGGGTGAGTGCAGTGGGGCGGTGAGGTCCGTGAAGAGACGCAGGTGGTGATGGAGTCACCTCCACCCACTCCTCGGGACGCAGGGCCTGTCCGCCTGGACATCCCTCTGTCCTCAGGACTGCTTTCCCTGTGTTTCTGGGGAGTAGACACACGCGGCTCCTCCCCCCGAGCCTCTTGCAGCGCCCCGGCAGTCAGCCTGCTGCTCCTGGTGTCTCTTGTCGCGGGCGTGTCATTCTTCTCGGGCGCTGTGCACAGGCTTGCCTCCCAGACTCACAGACTGGTTCTTTTTCTTTTCTTTTTTTTTTTTTTTTTTTTTTTACAAATTTTGTTTATTTACTGACTGCACCAGGCCTCTGTTGCTGCGTGTGGCCTTCCTCGAGCTGCAGAGCTCTGGGCTGCTCTCCGGTTGCAGAGCACAGGCTCAGTAGTTGACGCACCCGCCTTAGTTGCTCCGCAGCATGAAGAATCTTCCCAGACCAGGGATTGAACCCGTGTCTCCTGTATTGGCAGGTAGATTCTTAACCACTGGATCACCAGGGACGTCCCCAGATGGCTTCTCAAGGGACATCACAAACCTGAGACTTTAGGGTAGCATACTGCTTTCAGACATCAGAGGGGGTATTAACTGAAACTCAGTTGTCTTCTGAGAGTGAACGTGTGCCCCCTTCACATGCTGCCCCTGCTGGCACAGATGCTGTGGGGCCTGGGGGCAGCGTCTGGGCCCATCTGAGTGTCCCTCCCAGTCACCTCCTGGCTTTTTACTCAACCTCTGTGTCTGTGTCCCCTAAGCCAGGCATCATAATAATAGCTGAAGGAGCTGAGTAGTGGTAAACGAGACAGTGTACGTGAGATCGCCTGTAACTCAATGAACAGGTTACTGCTTTCTGTCTTTATTTTAAGCCAGCATGACTTAGAGAGACCGCAAACCTTTAAATCGGGTGCAGAGGCCTGAGACACTCCCACCGCCCCCAGAGCCTTAGTGACTGACCTCCCCGGTGCACTCCCTCCTCCAAAGCGAGAGAGAGAGAGGACGGAGCATAAAGAGTCCTGTTTTAGCCAGGTGTTTTCTGAGATTTTTGGTTTGGGAGTTGGGTAGCTGACATTTGCTTCATTTGCTGGGACCAGAGCTCTAAGAGTGTCCTTGTTAACCACATGGCCATTCTCAAGTGCCCAGGCCCAGTAGTTTAAAAAATGAAGAAATGCCAAAATAGGATATTAGAAACAGATTTTTTTTTAAAATTGAAGTATGATATTTTGGGCTTCCCTGGTGGCTCAAATGGTAAAGAATCTGCCTGTAGTGTGGGAGACCTTGTTTCGATCCCTGGTTTGGGAAGCTCTCTTAGAGAAGGGCATGGCAACCCACTCCAGTATTCTTGCCTGGAGAACCCCTGTGGACAGAGGAGCCTGGCGGCTACTGTCCGTGGGGTTGCAGAGTCAGACACAACTAAGCATCTAAGCACATCACACACACATGGTAGATTTACAATGTTGTGTTAGTTTCAGGAGGGCAGCCAAGTGATTCAGTTATATACGTACATGTATATATAGCTTAAGATACTGAATGTAGTTCCTTGTGATACACAGTCCTTGTTGGTGATCTATTTATGTATAGTAGTCTGTATGTGTTCATCACAAATTCCTAATTTATCTCATCCTCCTCCCCTTTCCTCTTTGGTAACCATAAGTTTTATCTTCAGTGTCTGTTTCTGTTTTGTAAATAAATTTATTTGTGTGATTTTTTTAGATTCTGCATGTAACTGTTATCATGTGGTATTTGTCCCTCGTTGTATGACTTACTTCACTTAGGGTAATCTCTCGGTTCATCCATGCTGCTGCAAATGACATTATTTCATTCTTTTTTATGGCTGAGTAATATTCCATTGTGTATATATACCACATCTTCTTATCCCTTCATCTGTCATGTTGCTTCCATGTCTTGGCTATTTAAACAGTGCCACTATGAATAGTGAGGTGCGTGTATCTTAGACGAGTTACAGTTTCCATATTTTCTGGATATATGCCCAGCAGTGGGATTGCTGGACCATGTGATAACCCTCTTTTTAGATTGTTAATGAATCTTCATACTGAGAAGCAGGTATTTCAAATATACACATTGGACATATGAAACTTTTAGTACACACATATACAGTGACTTTATAATCTTAAGATGACTTTTAAAGTCTAATTTTGAGGGCTCTGGCCTCATCTTTCAGAAGACCTACTTAAGCATCCAGCAGATTCAGTCTTATTTTTGACTGCCTTATGGGAGGCTTTTCATCCTACCCACCCTTCCTTCCTCTTGTAATTTTGATTCTGGACAAATATAGAGCAAGTTCCAGAGGAACCGGAAAGGATTTTCCATCTTTCAAGATTCCAGTCTTGTGATATTTGTAATGTGATTTTGAACAGGTGACCTTACTTCCAGCCTCAGGGAGCTTACAGTCACACAGGGGGGGTAGCGCTGGAGTCGTGACAGTCCTGCTGTTGCTGTGGGTATATCTGAGGATGGGCTTCCCTGGTGGCTTGGTAAAGAATCTGCCTGCAATGCTGGAGATGCGGGTTCGATCCCTGGGTTGGGAAGATCCCCTGGAACAGGAAATGGTTACCTATTCCAGAATTCTTGCCTGGGGAATCCCATGGACAGAGGAACCTGGTGGGCTACAGTCCATGGGGTTGCAAAGAGTTGCACACAACTTGTGACTAAACAACAACAAGAGCAGACAAGGATGCTTTTCTTCCGGGCTTTAGACTTGGCTTGGTGGTGGCAGTTTCTGATTCTTAATACATTAGCAATTTGTGGTTTTTTCCTACTAAAAAATTCAGCTAGGATTAAGGAGTGGGCCTTCCAGCATGAGCTGCTCTCTCCCTGGACTCCTGGGTTTCCATTACACTGTTTGGCACAGTGGGTTATACAGTCACCTGTTTACCTGTCCATCTGCCCAGCTTGAGGGTGCGATCCGAGGACGGGCGCCTGGCTGAGGCCCCATCGTAGCTTAGGCTTGCTACCACCTCACTGGTCTCGCTTCCTGTAGAAAACAGACCTTTTCCACCTGAGAGGTCAGAAGGCGTGGTGCAGGGGCCGGTCCGCAGCTACAGAGCTGCCCGCGACCACTGGGGGGTGTCAGGCGCTGTGGGGTGGAGGCCAGAGTCAGATGTCTCCGCCTGTCTGGCAGCGAGGCTTGGCCCCCTCCCGCCTGCGTCCTAGGCAGTCCTAGGCCTCTGGAGCAGTGGGGACCAGCTCCCGGGCAGGTGGCCTGCGACAAGCTTGGGGGTGAGTGGCATTGGCTCGCAGTTTACAGTCAAGAATCCGGAGGGCTTTGGCAGTGCTTGGGTGTGGGTCAGCGGACTCCAGATGCAGGCTCACGGCCACCCTGGTCACTGCTGTGTCCGCCCCGGGACGTGTGCAGCCGTGCGTGTTGAAGTGACCTGGAAGCCTAAGACACTTAAGCTAGCTGTGAGGGCCAGCTTCCTGATTGTTTTTTTTTTTTTTCTGTTTTATTTATTTATTTTTAAAATTAGAGCTAAAACAGGGCATTCTGGAACAGGGCTTTTCAAGCTATCATCCAGAATCTTCGATCACAGAGTCAATTTAGTAGGTTGACACATTGAAGAAAAAGAAAAGGGCTTCCCTGGCAGTACAGCGGTTAAGACTCTGCACTACCAATGAACCTTCCGTAACAGGTTCAATCCCTGGTAAGAGAACTAAGATCCTGCATAAGCCGTGTGTGCGAGGTGCAGCAAAAAAAAAAAAAAAAAGGGAAAGGAACCTAAGAGTATGGGATTAAGAGATACACACTACTATGTATAAGATTAATCAGCAACAAGGGTATATTGTGGAGTTTCCCTGATGGCTCAGCAGTAAAGAATGAATCCGCCTGCAGTGCAGGAGACTGGGGTTGGATCCTTGGGTCAGGAAGACCCCCTGGAGGAGGGCATGGCAACCCGCTCCAGTATTCTTGCCTGGAGAGTTCCGTAGATAGAGGAGCCTGGCAGGCAACAATCCATAGGCTTGCAGAGAGTTGCACACAGCTGAGCGACTGAGCACACAAGCACATATTGTACAGCACAGAAAATATACCCAATATTTTATAATAATTTTCAATGGAATATAATTTATATAAGTATTGAATCATTATGTTGTACACCTGAAACTACTGTAACATTGTAAACCGACTATACTTGAATTAAAAAAGAAGGAAAGAGGGTTAGAAAGTGTCAGCGCGTCACACACAGCATGTGTCCCAGATCAGATGGAAATACATTTCAGGGCCAGAAATGCCCTAGAGATACAGGGATTTGTTTAAAGCCGTCTAGCTTAGACTGTGGAGTTCTTAGGGGCAGAGATGTTCTCTGTTCCTTTGATGCTCCCTCCATGCAGCTGGTTTGTCTGGGAGAACCCCTAGCGTTTTCCCGTCAGACTGGAAGTGAGAACCTGCCCTGTCCCAGGAAACGGCAGGAGGGCCTTCCTGGGCTTTGTGCCTGAGGGGAGGGAGAGCCCCGCGGGTCGAGGGCGCCAGGGCTGGGCGCTCACCTCTGAGGGGAGTGGGGGGCCCCCCCGAGGGGAGAGGGGGGCTGGGCGCTCACGTCTGAGGGGAGGGAGAGCCCCACGGGGCGAGGGGGCCAGGGCTGGGCGCTCACGTCTGTGTGACCCGGCTGTGTGGGTTGGCAGCGCGGGGTGTGCGGCCCTGGGTGTCTCCCTTAGTCCTGCTGAGCTTCACTGTCTCTGCCTTTAAAGCTGGCGGTAAGAGGGGCCACACGTCTCAACGTGGGGGGCGTGAGAAGAGAGAGCTGGAGCGCAGGGCCTTCACGCAGCACTGGGCCTCCCACCGTGTGCTGGAAGCCTCGCTGCCCTCGTCTTTGTGATACATATTGGGGATTGTGCCTCACCGGGGGCCTGCGGCAGGTGGCCCTGGTGGAGCTGCAGTTCTCTCAGGGTGTACGTCATGATCGGACCAGAAGCCCGAACCCCTGGTTTGCTTGTGCGGGGAAGGCCATGATGTTGCGCTGGGGCAGGTGTCTGCAGGGAGACGCCTGGTTCTGCAGCTTAGAGAACGAAGCATCCCCCGTGTAGGATGAAATGGCACTCTCACTGTGCTATCTGAGAAGATACATGCATTTCTTACAAAAGTCAGATGCTTTTTATTTAATCAAAAAGCATCAGTTTCAATTTAATGTCATTTTTTACATTTTGACAATTTTCAAAAATAACTCTTTTCTGAAACTGAAGGTAGCCACGCTTATGATTAAACTGGTGATTCTGTGATGTTTTTAGTGGAAGTGCCAAGATCTGGTAAACACTGATTTCTGAAATCACCAACTGGGCCTGGCAGCACCACTATCCAGTCAGAATTAACTATGTGAAAATAAATATGGAACTCATTGAAAGTGCGAGATGCCAGACAAAAATCCCAAAGGGACGTGTTTTGGCTCCAGCCTCTAATTTTTCAGGTCTGAGTCTAATCAATTCTGTTGTCTGGGCTGGAGAGTCTTAAGCCTTCTTTCTCACCAAAGTTAAAATATTTTTGTTCTTTATATCCCTTAGTGCTGATTTTTTTTTTTTTTAATTTTGAAGGGCAAGGTGATAGACAATAAAAACTATCCAGTGATAAGAAGTTTTTGGTGTACATTTTACTTAAAAATGTGACCTCCTCCCTTGTTTGGAGGCAGTCAAGTATTAATATAAGGGTCAAGAGCACAGATTTCAGCTAGACCTAGGTTTCTATCCTTCATGTGCTGCTTTTTTTCCCCTCTTATTTATTTTTCCTAGCTGTACTGAGGCATAATTAACAAATAAAAAGTATATTTTTAAGGAGTACCACAAGATGATTTGATGTACATACACTTTGTGAAGTGATTATTGCAATCAGGTAAACTGACACATGCGTCACCTCACATAGTCACCACTTCTGCTGTGTGTGGTGAGAATACTGAGGATCTACGCTCGTAGCAAATTAGGCACTTGGGTTATTAACTGTAGTCTCCGTGTTGCACGTCACACCCTAGGACATATTCATCTCATAACTGAGTCTGTGCTCTCTGACCATCATCTCCCCACCCCCCCACCCCAGCTACCACCATTCTGTTCTGTGCTTCTGTATGGGTTGTGACTTTTTTAGATTCCGCGTATCAGTGAGATCATGCTGTGTTTTATCTGTTTTTCTGTGTCAGGTTTCTTTCACTTAGCATAATGCTTTCCAGGTTCATCCATACTGTTGCACATCTCCCTGTGCTTCTACCAAGCTGTGTGACTTTGGGCCAGTAGCTTAACCTCTCTGCACCTCATCTGTGAAATGGGCTAATAATAGTACTGCATGTGCCCTAAGTCACTTCAGTCCTGTCCAGCTCTTTGTGGCCCTTTGGACCTTAGCCCCCCAGGCTCCTCTGTCCATGGGATTCTCCAGGCAAGAATACTGGAGTGGGTTGCCATTTCCTCCTCCAGGTTATCTTCCCCACCCAGGGATTGCACCGGGGTCTCTTATGTCTCCTGCCTTGGCAGGCATGTTCTTTGCCACTAGCACCACCTGGGAAGCCCAATAATAGTACTTACTACTGCCTTACAGTTTGTTGAGGATTGAATGGGATAATACATGTAAGGCCCTCATTGTAATGTTTGCTTGTAAATCCTTTAGCACAAGGGTGCTGTCACCAGCACCACCACCAGCAATACTGTTTGGTGGAAGGCCTTCCAGGAGACCAGTGTTTTAGACCTGGCCTTGCCGTTGTTAACAGTCAGTCCTGGATATGTTGCTGGATCTCTCCGAACCTCAGTATTGTTTTCTCTAAAACAAAGGAGGGGCATGGACGTCACACACTCCTCCTCGCTCTAATACTCCACTTTGCAGCCAGACATTCCATTTTTTCTTGGGCCTGAGTGATGTGATGCTGGGTGCCAGGAGAATCCCACTTTATCTCTGTCCTGATAACCTTTGTTTTTTTTTTTTTACCTAGATTTTATATTATTCTCAGGGTATGTCTGTTTCCCTTGCCTCTGTCAAATGAGTCCTTGTGCTTTTCTATACTCTTTCCCATGTATTCAGACCATAGGTCTACCTGGTAGGCGGGAATTAAGTCTCGACTTTCCAGAAGTTCACACATAAGGGATGTTAGAAGCAAGGGTGTGTGTGTGTGTATGCGCTCTAAGAACTGTAGCCACAAGGCTCCTCTGTCCCTGGAATTTTCCAGGCGAGAATCAAACTTGCAAGATTGCAAACTTGCAAAACGCAAAAGGCAAAAATGCAAACTTGCAAGAAGCCTCTTGCTTCTCTTGCATCGGCAGGTGGATTCTTTATCACTAGCGCCCCCTGGGAAGCCCACTTTGCTGTTGGGTTTTAAATCATGTCCATGTTTGTCTTTATCACGTTCCCCAGTCCACGAATCAGGTCTGCCTGTATCTGAAGCGACCAGGCAGAGCCACTCTTGAGAATGGAACGACTTTTTTTGATTCTTAATAAGCTACTTTTCGCTTTGTTTCCTTCCTGGCCTTGGTTTTAGTTTGAACTTTAAAGGGCTTGCTAGAGCTAATCTGGCAAAATTGGCCAAAAGGCAAAATTTGCCTTTTGCACATTCATCTTTGCTAGACTCTGCTGTGGCCAAAAGTGGGGCTATGGAGTTAATCTCAGGCCACTGCTGGTGTTTCAGGTGTGTCTTTGTGGGGAGCCATGCACAGTCAGCTGATGAGTTGCTGTCTGATGGGCCCCCTGCCCCCCGAGTGCCGCTGGCTCTCCTGCCTGTCTCCTGGCTCGCCGCCCCCGTCCTGCCGGTGTCTTGCTTGTGTCAGAAGAGTCGGTTTTGTCATTTGTGGTTAGCTCACTCTGCCTTCAGCGAGCTATTTTCTTCTTCACTTAATTTAAAGGTGTCGCTGTGGCCTCTCCTGGTGCAGTCCCTCCATGTTTCTGTCTTGCCACTGGCTGTCCTGCTAAAGCGTCGGCGGTGATCAGCCGCATGAAGCCGGTGAGGCAGGTGCAGAGAGGCTGCGTCTGTGCCCTGGGCCGCTCTCAGCTTGCTCATCCCTCCTCGGCCCAGACAGAGTTTCAGCGAGTCCTTCTGCAAGTGCTGCTCCTGGCTTAGAGCCGATTCGAAATACTATTTTAAGGGATGGGGCATACTTTTTTTTTTAAAATTAAGACTTTACATTTTAGAGCAGTTTCTGGGGCTTCCCTGATAGCTCAGTTGGTAAAGAATCTGACTGCAGTGCAGGAGACCCAGGTTCAATTCCTAGGTCGGGAAGATCCGCTGGAGAAGGGATAGGCTACCCACTCCAGTATTCCTGGGCTTCCCTTGTGGCTCAGCTGGTGAAGAATCCCCCTGCAATGTGGGAGACCTGGGTTTGATCCCTGGGTTGTGAAGATCCCCTGGAGAAGGGAAAGGCTACCCACTCCAGTAATCTGACCTAGAGAATTCCATGGACTGTATAGTCCGTGGGGTCACACAGAGTTGAACACAACTGAGCAACTTTCACTTTCACTCTAACTCTAGTTCACAGCAGTCTTGAGCGGAAGGTAGAGATTTCCCACATTCCTCCTGCTCGCCCCCACCGTGTACAGAACTGCCCCATCATCAGCCTCCCCCACCGGAGCAGCAGTTGTTGAAATGGACAGACCTGCATAGACACATCCTGATGGCCTGGAGTCCATCATTTACCTTGGGGTTTATTCTTGGGGCTGTCCAGTGTCCAGGTTTGGACACGTGCGTGCTGGCGCGTATCCGGCATCGTGGTTTCACACAGGGTCCCCCTGCCCTGAAACCCTCTGCACTCTGCCCCGTCCTCCTTCCTCTGTTTACGGTCCCCCTGGTTTACCTTTTGCACCACGACCTATGGTTGGAATGCACAGAGTGGAGCCCTCTCAGACTGGCCTCTTTCACTTAGGAATGCACTACAGTTTATCCACTCACCTACCTTGGTTGGATACGAAGGCTACCTTGGTTGCCTCCAAGTTTTGGCAGTCATGAAAACAGCTGTTATAAACATCCAAGTTCAGGTCTTTTGGGTGAACCCCAAGGGGTGTGATTTCTGGATTGATGATAGGAGTATCTTTAGTTTTGTAGAAGCTGCTAAGATGTCTTCAGTCTTCCAGTGCCTGTTTTACGTTCCCACCAACAGTGAATGAGAGTTCTTTGCTCTACATCTTCGCTAGCATTTGGTGTTAGTATCTGGATTTTGGCCATTTTAATAGGTGTGTAGTGGAATCTCATTCTTGTCTTAATTTGCACTTTCCTGATGACAAATGATGTGACAA
The DNA here is from genome assembly GCF_023699985.2 of Odocoileus virginianus. NCBI lineage: Eukaryota > Metazoa > Chordata > Mammalia > Artiodactyla > Cervidae > Odocoileus > Odocoileus virginianus. The sequence continues at coordinate 804,476 of NC_069701.1, forward strand.
TATTATCTTTTAAGCAGTTCTGTTTTTTTTTTTTTTCCCTTTTCTTTTACACTAGGGACTTCTGTCTTTCCAAAGAGAAAAATGGTTTCACTAAAAATGAGAGCCAGAGCAGAGAATCCAGTCTTCCAGAAAGCCCACCCCACTTAGGGGCTGTGCTGGGCCCTACCAGCTGTTTTCTTTGGTTCAGAAGTCTCAGAGCCCGCCTCGTGGTTTTGAGTGGACTCCTGGCTTAGGAGTGATTTTGTTTTTAAAAATATTGTGGAAATGCAGCAACCCTTGTTAATTATCTGGTAGAGTTGCGTGAGAGTCCCTTGGACTGCAAGAAGATCAAACCAGTCAGTCCTAAAGAAATCAGTCCTGAATATCCATTAGAAGGACTGATGCTGAAGGTGAAGCTCTAATACTTTGGCCACCTGATGCAATGAACCAGCTCATTGGAAAAGACCCTGATGCTGGGAAAGATTGAAGGCGGGAAAAGAAGGGGACGACAGAGGATGAGATGATTGGATGGCATCACCGACTCAATGGGCATGAGTTTGAGTAAACTCCAGGAGGTGCTGATGGACAGGGAGGCCTGATGTGCTGCGGTCCATGGGGTCGCAAATAGTCGGATATGACTTAGTGACTGAACAACAAGAATTACGTGTCTTAGCTTTCTCCTGCTAGTGTTCTTGGCCTTTTAAAAAGAAGTGTACTGTTTGGGTTCCTTCTGCCCAGACTTGAGCTTATTGAAAGAAGGGGTGAGACTAGAAAAACTTTTTTTTTTTTTAGCTTCTTTGATCTCACTGAGGTTTTGCATTTTGCTTTCAGTGTCCTTCTGGCTTTTCTTTGTAGCATTTCCTATTTTCAAGACATGTTTAAGGGTTCCTTAAAAGTTAAACATAGCGTTACCATGTTGTTTAGTTTTGTTGTTGTTTAGTCACAAAGTTGTATCTGACTCTTTTGTGACCCCATGGACTGTAGCCTGCCAGGCTCCTCTGTCCATGGGATTCTCCAGGCAAGAGTACTGGAGTGGGTTTACATTTCCTTCTCCAGGGGATCTTCCTGACCCAGGGCTCAAACCCGAATCTCCTGCGTTGCAGGCCGATTCCTTCTCATCTGAGCCACCTGGGAAGTGCCCAGTAAATACTCGTGTTTGTCTCTGGTCTGTGGACGGAGCTCAGGAAGAGAAGCACGATGCTGAAAGCAGAGAAATGGAGGTGATTCCAGTGATCCAGGTTTAGGCTAGACCATTGAGAAAAGGGTCAAAAGCTCCCACTTCTTGGATTGCTTTTAGAAGTAATCATAGCCATGCACAGCAGTGGGAACAGCGACCGCAGAGAGTGTTTGTGAAGCAGCAGCGAGGTTGAGAGCTGTGTCTGATGAAGGAGAAGGAAGCCCCGGCGGGCTGCAGGCTGCTCGCCTCCCCCACTTCCTTCCTCCTGCGGGCCTGCTTCCTGTGTTGGCTCTTTAGTCTCTTCAGAGAGTTGGGCTCTGGCCTTCATCTTGGTTGACTTGGGTTTGTGTTTCTGATTTCTGCTTCCTTCCTGAGAAGCAGGGCCTTTAGTTGTCACTTGGGCAGAGAGGAGTAAAAAGACGTGGATCCAAGGAGAGACCTTTCACTCAGCTGTAGGGAGTCAGAAGGGAGCTGGGAGGCAGGCCTGGCTCTCGTTGGTGAAGAAACATGGTTTCTGTTTCATCCTAGCACAAAACTGAACTGTGGAGATCTCTCAGTTCAGTTCAGTTCAGTCGCTCAGTCGTGTCCGACTCTCTGCTACCCCATGAACTGCAGCACACCAGGCCTCCCTGTCCGTCACCAACTCCCGGAGTCCACCCAAACCCATGTCCATTGAGTCAGTGATGCCGTCCAGCCATCTCATCCTCTGTCATCCCCTTCTCTTCCCACCTTCAATCTTTCCCAGCATCAGGGTTTTTTCAAATGAGTTTCAGTTCTTCACATCAGGTGGCCAAACTATTGGAGTTTCAGCTTCAACATCAGTCCTTCCAGTGAACACCCAGGACTGATTTCCCTTAGGATGGACTGGTTGGATCTCCTCGCAGTCCAAGGGACTCTCAAAAGTCTTCTCCAACACCACAGTTCAAAAGTGTCAATTCTACGGAGATCTTTAGTTTTAGAGTATTCTGTGGATGTAAATGGGTGCATTGATTTCTCTGAATTCTGTTTGCAGTAAGCATCTTTATTGCACAACTGCTTTACAATTTAGTGTTCAAATAATGTCAGCTGTGGTGTAGAATGAGTTAGATTACTGGACTTGGGATCCGAAGAGCAGTGGCTTGGCGGTTGTGTATGCAGGGTTTCTGAATACTTAGGTGTGTGGTATTATTTCATCTGCCTTAAATAAGCCTTCTTCCTTTGTTGGAGACTGGTGCATCCTTCCTGTTTTTCTGGGGAAGCACCTTTCCTCTGTTTGAACTTGGGACCTGCCATGGGTTCTTGATTGGTCCCTGTGCTGTAAGTAGATTCTTGACCTACTTGGGCCAGGCAGGGCTCCCTTTGAATCTTCTTTTCTTTTTTTTTTAGTAAAAGGGAAGAATTTATTATGAGCCCCAGGCGTCTCACTCCAAGGCAGTAATTGTAGTCATGTGGGCTTCCCTGGTGGCTCAGATGGTAAAGAATCTGCCTGCAATATGGGAGACCTGGGTTCGATCCCTGGGTCAGGAGGATCCCCTGGAGGAGAGCATGGCAACCCCTTCCAGTATTCTTGTCTGGAGAATCCCATGGACAGAGGAGCCTGGTGGGCTACAGTCCATGGGGTCACAAAGGGTTGGACGTGACTGAGTGACTAACACACTAACAGTAGGATGTTAAAATGGTTTTCTTTTCCTGCCTCTGTTTATCCAGAGCTGCCAGTGCGGTGCTGTCCTGTGCCATTGCAAGCTTGAGGCAGCCTCCTGTGTGGAAATTACAAGGGGAAAGCATAATGCTGGTTTTGCCACTTTTGGACCCCTTGGCCATGTCAGAGAGATGAAGGGGAGGGCTTCAGACGTGGAGAGGATGTGATGACGGGATGTCTCTGGGGGCCATCCATCCCCCATCGCCCACCAGCACAGGGCTGGGGAGCAGCAAGGCATTTCAGACTCACCCCCAGAGTCCCGAACTCCAGGCCCCAGAGCCTTTCCGTGGGCAGGGACGCGGGCTCCGCAGTGCCGGTTTCCTGTCTGCAGGGGAGGTCTGGGCCGTTCAGGGCGGGAGGATGCTGCAGGCAGGGGGGGCACTGGGAGCCCCGCTGCCCGAGGCCCTCCTCCTTTGTCCTGTGACCCTGCTGCTCAGAGCACTTTCTTTTGTAGCTTATAACCAGGTCCTGAGTCACAGGAGCTGTGACTGTTGGGGACTCACTGAGCGTCTCTTAGTCTTGTTTTGTTCTTACCCCACAGTTACTGAGATGCTCAGATGAAGCCATGTATGTGGGGGAGTTGGGGAGACTGAAACACAGCAGATATGGAAGCTGTTACACATTTTGTGACTATTTTACTAATGACCTGACACTAATAGTTTGCTTAGTCTGAGCATAGTTAGTTTCTTAGTTTAACTAAACATTCTTAAAAAAAATTTTTTTTAATTAAAAAAACATATTTTTTAACCCTGCTGTGAGGCTTGTGGGATCCTAGTTCCCCAGTCAGGGATGAAACCTAGGCCCCGTTCAGTGTAAGCATGGAGTCCTAACCACGACCCTCAGGGAATTCCCTAAACGTTCTTTCAGAAAGAAGTGATGCCATTAGCACATTCCATTTTTTTTTTAAGTCGTGGAGTTAAAATAAGCTTGACTTGACCTATGTGCTCGTAGGAGATGAATGAATGAGTCTTGATAAACTGTGGCTTTCTCAAGCTTAAAGAAGCTTTCTGTGAGCTGAGCCCTGCTTAGGTCTTTGGTGAGTATTGACTATGGACTCCATATCAGATGGTCTGTTCTCTGGCCTCTGTGCCAGGGGAAAAGAGGGCAGAAACTTCAGAGTGATTGGTTTATTTGTCTTTGGAGTTAAGCAGCCTTAGGTCTGCATTCCAGTGTTGCCACTTACTCAACTGTGTTGTCTCTTTGAGCCTCAATCTTGTCATCTGTAAAATGGAAATAATAATCCCTACCTGCAGATTGAGGATTGTAGGAAATGCTGTATTTAAGGTCTTTAGTTGTGCATTGTATGTGCAGGTGCTTAATAAATATAGCTGTTACTATTAAAAATGACAGCTTTAGTAACAGTTGCAGCTAAAGGGTGTAGAACTAGAAAATCTGAACCTGAATTTGGTATTTAATGCAAACATGATCAGTATAAAAACCAGTCAGTCAATGGCTATTGAGTGCTTTGTTTATGCAAAGGATGGTGGTGTTTCCATAAGAAGGTGTGTATTACCATTCCAGTTGGTTGGGGGGACGAGTCACATACATGTAGGAAAAATAGGTAACCTCCAAGGAGCTGGGCTTTGGAGGATGGCAGAGGATTGGAATCAGAGGCGTGCCTGAGAAGGCCTTGAGCTGATGGAAAAATATCAAGGGGAGTGATGAGAAGAATCCAACATCCAGGGTGACCTTGGGAGAGGTCAAATTACATACACATGTTACGCCCCATCTTTCCAGTTTTATTTTTCCTTTGTCTTCCTGATTCCCTCCTGAACCTGCTTAATACTTCCCATCATTATGATGAAGATCCACACCCATCTCGTGTTGCGGAGTTTTTGCATTGTTTTGCAGCTTCCTTTTGTCTGTGAATTTGTTGGCCCACATCCTCAAGTGACCACAAATTCTCCTGGCAGGTTCTCCTGGCCTGTCCCATCTGCTGTACCTTATATTAGTGTCCTGAACTGTAAGTGGCCTTTTTGGGGGTTTTTATCATGTTGAATCACTGAATTGAGCACCTCCCAGAGGCAGTGGGCAGGGCCGCGTGCTGGGGAGGCTTGGGGAGTAGAAAGATGCGTGACCCAGGGTGGTCCCTACCCCGAGCAGCTCGCTTAGTGGAGGAAACAGGTGGGCAGATGGACTCTAATTGAATGTGATTAGTGCTTGCTGCTGGGCGGACCAGGAGAGACGTTTGGCCGGGGCCCTGGGTTGCCAGGTCCTCCGTTACTCACTCTTTGTGGGCGAGTTCACAGAGGCTGTCCATCTCCCCAGCACAGTCTGGAAAAACGCATTCTTCATGTGTAGCTGTGGTTTTGGTGTGAGATCTCTCCGCTTGGTTCCCTGCTTGGTGGACCGTGAAGGCCACTTTGTCCCCTCACCCTGTCCTGGCAAGAGGTTTAGACCCAGAGTCTCCTCTCTCCCTCCCCTCCCACAGACCCACAGCTGCACCCTGCCCTGGGGCTCCCCATCTCAAATGGCAACATCGCAGTAGGAACGGGGATCCCTCTGGGGCTGAGAGTGGGCTCTTGTCTAACACTTGGAAATGAATTTTCCCAGGAGACACAGGTGCCGACAAGGCAAGAGGCTTCATTGGGAAGGGTCGCCCAGGGAGCCAGGAGGACTGCTCTACTGTGTGGCGCGCAGTCCCGGGCTTGATGGTGCTGGTGAGTTTCCTCCTGTCTCTGGCCAGCCCTTCTGACTCAGGGTGCTGCCTCCTGCCGCACGCAGTGTTGAGCCAAGGTGGACACCAGCGAGGATTCTGGCAGGTTGGAGACTGGTGTCTCATCTCTCTTTTTGACTTCCTCAAAGTCTTTTGTTTGGTGGTAGCTTGTTAGTTCCTCGTTCCTTACTAGGACCTCCTGTTTAAGATAACTTCTGCAGGTGGCCACTGTGGTGCCTGGCCAGGGTGGGTGGTCTCAATTGGTTTTTCTCCCAACAATGTCATCACCCCAGAGGACTGAGTCACCTGACACCCCCTCCCCTGTAACCAATCACCCCAAAACTATCAGCTTTGTCCCCTCCATTGCCATCACCCAGGTCCAAGCCCTTGTCTCCAGCTGGAGGTCAGGACCGCGGTAATGGGGTTCCGAAGTTAATCCAGAGGGTCTCTGCCAGTATTAAAAAAGAAGACAGAATGGGAGGAAGGCATGTGAATGGAATACACTTAGTCAGGTTGAGTTTTGTGAAAGTTGTGCTGTGTACAGTAAGACTCTTACAGAGAAAGGCTGACGCTGTGAGCGCTTTACACACGTTGACAGACTTCTCCACAACTGAAGTCGTGGTGTTGTGGTTCTTGTCCTTGACTCACAGGGGAGGAACTGGACTGCCGGAAGTGGAGAAACTGACCAGGGTCAGGCCGGAAGCCTGCGTCTCAGAGACGCTGCGTGCACACATGCGTGTGTGTGCGTGCGCGCGTGCGTGTGTGCGCACGTACTGGGTTGCCATGTAAAGTGTCTTTCTCACTCTGCAGGTTGTGGTGAAAACAGAAGTTGGACGGTTTCTGTTTGACAGACGTCTGGACCTGTTCCCGTGTCCTCTCCCCCTCCGAGCTGCATCCTTGTAGCCTGGGTGCTCCTGGTCTCTGTCGCAGGGTCCGGCTGTGTTGGGAGGGTGTGCAGTCTGTGTGGTCACAGGGCCTGTGAAGCCTGGTCCTGCTGACCTCCTCGGCTTGGAAGCTTTGAGGGCCCCTGGGGCACCTGCCTGTGCTCCTGAGACCACGCAGACTCAGGCCTCCACGTCCTGCCCCGAGGCTCCCTGGACCGCAGGTTCCCAGCACATGTCACTGTTGTTTAGTCGCTAAGTCATGTCCGATTCTGTGTGGCTGCATGGACGGTAGCTCGCCAGGCTCCTCTGTCTGTGGGATTTCCAGCAAGAATACTGGAGTGGGTTGCCATTCCCTCCTCCAGGGCATCTTCCTGACTCAGGGATGGAGCCCACCTCTCTTGCATTGGCAGGCGGAGTCTTCACTGCTGCGCCGCCTGCAGAGCTGTCCCAGCACCTGCTCCATCTGCAGAGAAGCAGCTCCTTGTTCGCCTGGCGTCTGTCTGGGGGCCAGGGGACAGTGTTCGGCGCGTCAGTCAGTGAATGCGCCCTGGGTATTGAGTTAGCTGTGCATGGTGAAGGAGGGTAGGTCTCCGGCTTGGCTTGGACGAGGGGCTCTCAGCCCGCATCTGTTAGGTGGGCTTTCAGGGCCCTGTGTGGGCAGGCAGGGTGGTCGGGTGCAGGAGTCCTGGCCTCAGGTCAAGCGACGAGGTCTTTGGCTGCACCGCTTCTTGGCAGCTCAGCCATGAGACATAAAGTGGGTGATACCAGTGCACCCACCCGCATCCTGGCTGATGACATCAAAGGAGATAAATTGTGTGTGGAAGTTAGATGACCGTGGGGTTGGCTGTTCCGGAAGGTGATGCTTTGAGGTTTTCTCCCTTCTTGCTTGAGTCTCCTTGTCCTTGACGTGTCCCTTTGTGATTGGAGAGGCCCGCTAGGCTCCATGGTAACAGGCCCATAGGTCAAGGGCAGTTCTCTTGAGTGCATGTAGCTCTGGGCCAAAGCCATTCGAATTCCTGTTTTAAGCTTATGCATTGGTGATTTTTCCAACCACGTTGGGAACTTTCTGGCTTAGAGTAATGCAGTGACAGTTCTGTTCCGCATTGGCCCTGAAGCCGTGACTCCAGGGGTGTGAGTACAGCTTGCATCCGTCGAGCATCCGCTGCATGCCACTGCCCGCTCCGCTCCCTGTCCCCAGCTTTGGGCGGTCGGTGGTGGACTCCCCGCCTTGCAGATGAGGAAACCAGGGCCCAGGGAGTTTGGGAAACTTGCCAAGCTCTTCTGTTCTTCAGAGCACACCATTCTCATTTTCGCTATAACTAGCCTATGGATTTTTGTGGGTTTTGGTTTTCTTATCGTTCTTGTCTTTTTTGTTTGCAGCACTGCAAGGCATGAGGGACTTCCCCAACCAGGAACCAAGCTTGGTGCCCCTGGAGTCTTAATCCATGGACTTCCCTGGACAGCCTGGGAAGGCCCTTGGTTTTTGTTTTTGATTTGAAAAAATGATTAGAAGCTCCTTGAGAGCAGATTCTAATAGTTGTTGAGTCTGTTCTCGGTGGTCTGGGTTTCTGATGGGCGTGATCCATCTTTTCCTGGGCGAGAATCTGGTTGTCCAGGTGAGGATTCCCAGGCCTCTGCCTGTGCTGGACTCTGCAGGGGTCTCCTTCCTCAGCAGGTGCTTCGCGCCCTGTTCCCCCAGCAGCTCCCCAGCCCCCGCCCCACCCTGGAGTGGAGGGAGCCCATGCTCTGGAAATAGGAGCTGATTTCCTCCCAACTTTTTACTTGTGAAGACGTCTGTCTGTCTTCTCTGGGCTGCATTCATTTCCCCTCTTTACTGCTGCGTTTACTGCTCTTTACTGGCTCCTTTATTTTTACTTTTCAGATGTGCCCAAAGTGTACCTTGATTTTGGTATCTTTAGATCTTTAAAGCCCTGTACTCTGTTACTGATGATTTACTTCATTTTGCAGAATTCTAGTTGGTTGCAAGTCTATTTTGTGAGACCCTGCTTCTTTCCCTTCTGTCGTTAAGTTTTAATACTTTTCTCTTCCTCCTCTTTTATAGGAATTTGTATTTCATTTTTTTTAGATTGTAGTAATGGACCTTCAGTGTCCTGCAGTCTGACTTCCCATCAAACTGGCATTTAGAATCGTATGTGCATTGAGTAGGGGTCAGCTTTATGGTGTCCTTGCTCTTTCTTTGGCAGGCATGTCTGTTGCATCCTCTTGGTGCTCCCCACCCCTTTGCTGACTCTTATCGGATCAGCCCTGGCCTCTCACCACAGTGGGGGCCACTGCTGGCCCTCCGGCTGCCTCTTCACCCTCTCCTCTCCTTCCCCCACAGCAGCTCTCTAACTTCATTTCAGGACCCCTTTTAAGATTCTTAAAAGCTAGTGAGATCCCCAAAGAGCTTTCATTTATGTGGATTATATCTAGCAGTACTTAAAATATTAGAAATTGAAGTTGAAAAGATTTTAAAGTGTTTATTACATTAGTTTAAATGTAGCAGTAATAAACCTATTACATAATCCAGATAAAACTGTTAATGAAAAAATAACTATTTCCAAAGCAGAAAATGAAGGGTGACATTGTTTTGCTACTTTCCAGATAACTTTATTGCCTGCCTTAATGGAAGACAGCTGGCTTCTCATCAGTGGTTTTGCCTTCATTCTGTTGCAGTATTTTTTTAAGAATTAAAAAAAGTTAAGTTAATTTACTTGTGGCTGTGCTGGGTCTTCATTGCTCTGTGGCTTTTCTCTAGTTGCGGGGGCCTCACTTCGTTGGCGCGCACAGGCTTCTCACGGCGGTGGTCTCTCCTGTTGCCGAGCACAGGCTCCGGGGCGCGTGGCCCAGTGGCTGAGGTTCTGGCCCTCTGGGCGCAGGCTCGGTCGCTGTGGCACGCAGGCTTTGTTACTCTGCAGCACGTGGGATCTTCCCAGATCAGGGATCCAACCCCTGTCTCCTGCATTGGCAGGTGGATTCCTCTCCACTAAGCCACCGCGGATGCCCTGTTGTGTTTTATGTATGAAGAAAATACAGCCTTACCTGGATATAGTTGGAAAAGGGAGGAATGTTTTAACAACCTATTCAGTTAATTGTGGATAGTCTTTGAAATTACATCAGAGCTTCACAAGTGGTAGTTTCTTCAAGGTTTGTTGCAGCATAGAATCTGAACTCTTATATCAAAGAGTCTCTCATATTCTGTTACATTAAAATCTCAAAAACCACTGCAATGTTGTAAAGTAATTAGCCTCCAACTAATAAAAATAAATGGAAAAAAAAATTAAAAAAAATAAAATCTTTTGGTCTGTCTTGCACTTTGAAAGGATCTTTTATGCATTTTGTAACATCATGCATGAGTCATTTGAATAATATCACATTAGTTACTGTCACTACTGCTCTCCTCTGAAAAGCCTTAAAGTATTGAAAGACTGTAAAGCTCATGGTGGCCAATAGAGTTTTTCCAAATTTTAATTTTTGCTTGAAAGCTCAAATTTTTCTTTACTAACAAATACTGTCAGTTTTCCTTGAACTAACAAGCTCCCTTTATTCATTCTAAAAACACTCAGATCTGAGTCACCGTAGCTTTTCTGTCAGTCATTCTTTCAAGTTAAAATGGTGTTCATTGGGAAAGAGTGGCCAGTTCGGCTTGCCGCTCGGTTGTATGAGTGCTTTTTCCTGCCGAGAACCACCACGCTTGGGCTTATAGCAGAAGTGCTGTGTGTGTGCTTCTCATTCTGTCAAGGGATAGTAAAAAGATGTGTACTCAAGGTTAATATTTAATGGAATTAATAACTTTTACTGCTTCCATTAGTATATTCTTAGATGAAACTGACCTTTTTTTTTTTTTAAACTGTGAGAGTGTGGTGGTGGAGATTATAGTGACGGCTATCACAGTCAGATGCCACTGCCTTATTACTGGCTAAGGCTCCAGCCACTTTCCCCACCATTGTTTTTTTTTTTTTTTGTGAATTGAATTTTTTATTAGAAAAAATGCCCTATTTTATAGATCACCATTTATGAGAATCCTACCAAAGCACTACAACAAACTGGCCTTGAAGAGAAACACCACAATGACAGAAAACTCAAAATACTGTATCTTTGAGGAGCCTGCAACCAGGCTAATTGAAAATCAACACACAGCTCCCACCACACCACACACAATTTTGCACCATCAGTGCAGATGTCACACAACTGAAGATAGTTTTGACCTGGCAGCACCCCCAGAGAGGGTCTTGTACCATATTTTGGAAACCACTGGATAAGAACAATGTGTGCATAAAACCTCTGCACACATTGGACTCTCTTGCTTCTCATCTGTCTGGAAAACCCTCTCCCTTCCTATGTGCATGTGCAAATACGCACACTCATACATATATACATGTATGTAGCTATATGTGCATATATGTGCATGTCTTTGTCACTTCAGTTAATACTGGTTCTCCTCATCACATGTTCATGGGTCTCTTCCAGTGGACAGTAGACTGTGAGCCAGGTTTCACATTTATCTTAGGCAGTGAGAGCACCAAGTACCATGCCTATTAAATATTAATTTGTTTAATGTTGCCTGTCCTCATCACCCTTATATTATTATTGTTTCCAGGGTTTAATAAATGTGTTTTGAACAAACAAAGAATTGGGTTAGTATTTTCCCAGGGTTTTCTTAGAATGTTGGTTCTCTTATATCAGCAAGTGTTAAGCATGAAAGGGCGTCTGTGGTTAAGTTGATTTGGGAAGTTCAAAAAGTGTTTAATTGAAGGCTTTCCTGTATTCTTCATTGTATGATGTGCACTGTGAATTTTTAAGCGGGATGGGAGGCTACAAAACGTACTATTTCTCACCAGTTGAATAACACATGAACCTTCTTTTCTTGGCATGTCTCACAGGATTAGGTTCCTTGGAATTTTCTTTAGGAAATAATTGTATAAACTTCCTTTTCCAGTTTTTACAGATTAGTAAATTGATTACGTGTGTTTATTCATGCATTAATTTATACCTTGTATTTAGTTAGTACTTCTTAAGGTTAGACACTGGTAGATTTAGGCATTCAATGGCTAGCAAAAAGAAAAAATACTTTGAGAAAAAATTAATACACTACTTGTGTGGAGTAGATGGTCAAGTGGAAGATTCAACTATCATCAACTGATCCCTGCAAATTACAAGTGTTATGTTGATGGTATGTTTGAAGGTACAATTATCTCTTGGTACCCCTGGGAGATTGGTCCCAGGACTCCTGCAGATACCAGAATCATAAGATGCTCAAGTTTCTTGCATAAAATGATTTACTATTTGCATAAAACCTGTGCACGTCTTCCCGTATACTTTAAATCTATAGATTATGTATAGTACCTTCCCGTATACTCTAAATCATCTGCAGATCCTGTGTAAATAGTCATATGTGTGCTTGGTCGCTCAGTCATGTCCAACTCTTTGCGACCCCATGGACTATGGCCTGCCAGGCTCTTCTGTCCATGGAATTTTCCAGGCAAGAGTACTGGGTGGGTTGCTATGCCCTCCTCCAGGGGATCTTCCCAACCCAGGGATCGAATCCAGGTCTCCTGCACTGCAGGAGGATTCTTTACCATCTGAGCCATCAGGGAAGCCCAAATAGTCATAAACATAATGTAAATGCTATGTAAATAGTTGCCAGTGTGTGGCACATTTGTTTTGCTTTTGGGGACATTTTGGAAATTTCTTTTTATATTTTTTATTTTATTATTATTTTTTCATTTATTTTTATTATTTGGAGGCTAATTACTTTACAATATTGTAGTGGTTTTTGCCATACATTGACATGAATCAGCCATGGATTTACATGTGTTCCCCATCCTGATCCCCCCTCCCACCTCCCTCCCCATCCCATCCCTCTGGGTCTTCCCAGTGCACCAGCTCTGAGCACTTGTCTCATGCATCCAACCTGGGCTGGTGATCTGTTTCACACTTGATACTATACTTGTTTCAATGCTATTCTCTCAGATCATCGCACCCTTGCCTTCTCCCACAGAGTCCAAAAGTCTGTTCTATACATCTGTATCTCTTTTTCTGTCTTGCATATAGGGTTATCATTACCATCTTTTTAAATACCATATATATGCGTTAGTATACTGTATTGGTCTTTATCTTTCTGGCTTACTTCACTCTGTATAATGGGCTCCAGTTTCATCCATCTCATTAGAACTGATTTAAATGTATTCTTTTTAATGGCTGAGTAATATTCCATTGTGTATATGTACCATAGCTTTCTTATCCATTCATCTGCTGATGGCTATCTAGGTTGCATCCATGTCCTGGCAATTGTAAACAGTTCTGCAATGAACATTGGGGTGCACGTGTCTCTTTCAGATCTGGTTTCCTCGGTGTGTATGCCCAGGAGTAGGATTGCTGGGTCATATGACAGTACTATTTCCAGTTTTTTAAGAAATCTCCACACTGTTTTCCATAGCGGCTGTACATAGTTTGCATTCCCACCAACAGTGTAAGAGGGTTCCCTTTTCTCCACACCCTCTCCAGCATTTATTGCTTGTAGACTTTTGGATAGCAGCCAATCTGACTGGCGTGTAATAGTACCTCATTTTGGTTTTGATTTGCATTTCTCTGATAATGAGTGATGTTGAGCATCTTTTCATGTGTTTGTTAGCCATCTGTATGTCTTCTTTGGAGAAGTGTATGTTTAGTTCTTTGGCCCATTTTTTGATTGGGTCATTTATTTTTCTGGAATTGAGCTGCAGGAGTTGCTTGTATATTTTTGAGATTAATCTTTTGTCTGTTTCTTCGCTTGCTATTATTTTCTCCCATTCTGAAGACTGTCTTTTCACCTTGCTTATAGTTTCCTTTGTTGTGCAAAAGCTTTTAAGTTTCATTAGGTCCCATTTGTTTATTTTTGCTTTTATTTCCAATATTCTGGGAGGTGGGTCATAGAGGATTTTGCTGTGATTTATGTCAGAGAGTGTTTTGCCTATGTTCTCCTCTAGGAGTTTTATAGCTTCTGGTCTTACATTTAGATCTTTAATCCATTTTGAGTTTATTTTTGTGTATGGTGTTAGAAAGTGTTCTAGTTTCATTCTTTTACAAATGGTTGACCAGTTTTCCCAGCACCACTTGTTAAAGAGGTTGTCTTTTTTCCATTGTATATCCTTGCCTTCTTTGTCGAAGATAAGGTGTCTATAGGTACGTGGATTTATCTCTGGGCTTTCTATTTTGTTTCATTGATCTATATTTCTGTCTTTGTGCCAGTACCATACTGTCTTGATGACTGTGGCTTTGTAGTATAGTCTGAAGTCAGGCAGGTTGATTCCTCCAGTTCCATTCTTCTTTCTCCAGATTGCTTTGGCTGTTTGAGTTTTTTTTTGTATTTCCATACAAATTGTGAAATTATTTGTTCTAGTTCTGTGAAAAATACCGTTGGTAGCTTGATAGGGATTGCATTGAATGTATCAGTTGCTTTGGGTAGTATACTCATTTTCACAATATTGATTCTTCCAATCCATGAACACGGTATGTTTCTCCATCTGTTTGTGTCCTCTTTGATTTCTTTCATCAGTGTTTTATAGTTTTCTATATGTAGGTCTTTTGTTTCTTTAGGTAGATATACTCCTAAGTATTTTATTCTTTTTGTTGCAATGGTGAATGGTATTGTTTCCTTAATTTCTCTTTCTGTTTTCTCATTGTTCATGTATAGGAATACAAGGGATTTCTATGTGTTACTTTTATATCCTGAAACTTTACTGTATTCATTGATTAGCTCTACTAATTTTCTGGTAGAGTCTTTAGGGTTTTCTATGTAGAGGATCATGTCGTCTGCAAACAGTGAGAGTTTTACTTCTTTTCCTTTCTTGATTCCTTTTATTTCTTTTTCTGCTCTGATTGCTGTGGCCAACACTTCCAAAACTATGTTGAAGAGTAGTGGTGAGAGTGGGCACCCTTGTCTTGTTCCTGATTTCAGGGGAAATGCTTTCAATTTTTCACCATTGAGGGTGATGCTTGCTGTGGGTTTGTCATATATAGCTTTTGTTATGTTGAGGTATGTTCCTTCTATTCCAGCTTTCTGGAGAGTTTTTATTGTAAATGGATGTTGAATTTTGTCAAAGGCTTTTTCTGCATCTATTGAGATAATCATATGGTTTTTATCTTTCAATTTGTTAATGTGGTGTATTACATTGATTGATTTGCAGATATTAAAGAATCCTTGCATTCCTGGGATAAAGCCCACTTGGTCATAATGTATGATCTTTTTAATATGTTGTTGGATTCTGTTTGCTAGAATTTTATTAAGGATTTTTGCATCTATGTTCATCAGTGTTATTGGCCTATAGTTTTCTTTTTTTGTGGCATCTTTGTCTGGTTTTGGTATTAGGGTGATAGTGGCCTCATAGAATGAGTTTGGAAGTTTGCCTTCTTCTGCAATTTTCTGGAAGAGTTTGAGTAAGATAGGTGTTAGCTCTTCTCTAAATTTTTGGTAGAATTCAGCTGTGAAGCCATCTGGTCCTGGGCTTTTGTTTGCTGGAAGATTTCTGATTACAGTTTTGATTTCCGTGCTTGTGATGGGTCTGTTAAGATCTTCTATTTCTTCCTGGTTCAGTTTTGGAAAGTTATACTTTTCTAAGAATTTGTCCGTTTCTTCCGAGTTGCCCATTTTATTGGTATAGAGCTGCTGGTAGTAGTCTCTTATGATCCTTTGTATTTCAGTCTTGTCTGTTGTGATCTCTCCATTTTTATTTCTAATTTTGTTGATTTGGTTCTTCTCCCTTTGTTTCTTGATGAGTCTGGCTAACAGTTTGTCAGTTTTATTTACCTTTTCAAAAAGCCAGCTTTTACCTTTGTTGATTTTTGCTATGGCCTCTTTTGTTTCTTTTGCATTTATTTCTGCCCTAATTTTTAAGATTTCTTTCCTTCTACTAACCCTGGGGTTCTTCATTTCTTCCTTCTCTAGTTGCTTTAGGTGTAGAGTTAGGTTATTTATTTGACTTTTTTCTTGTTTCTTGAGGTAAGCCTGTATTGCTATGAACCTTCCCCTTAGCACTGCTTTTACAGTGTCCCATAGGTTTTGGGTTGTTGTGTTTTCATTTTCATTCGTTTCTATGCATATTTTGATTTCTTTTTAAATTTCTTCTATGATTTATTGGTTATTCAGAAGCGTGTTATTTAACCTCCATATGTTTGAATTTTTAATAGTTTTTTTCCTGTAATTGAGATCTAATCTTACTACATTGTGGTCCGAAAAGATGACTGGACTGATTTCAATTTTTTTGAATTTACCAAGGCTAGATTTATGGCCCAGGATATGATCTATTCTGGAGAAGGTTCCGTGTGCACTTGAGAAAAAGGTGAAATTGATTGCTTTGGGGTGAAATGTCCTATAGATATCAACTAGGTCTAGCTGGTCCATTGTGTCATTTAAAGTTTGTATTTCCTTGTTAATTTTCTGTTTAGTTGATCTATCCATAGGTGTGAGTGGGGTATTAAAGTCTCCCACTATTATTGTGTTATTGTTAATTTCCCCTTTCATTCTTGTTAGCATTTGCCTTACATATTGCACTGCTCCTATGTTGGGTACATATATATTTATAATTGTTATATCTTCTTCTTGGATTGATCCTTTGATCATTATGTAGTGTCCTTCTTTGTCTCTTTTCACAGCCTTTATTTTAAAGTCTATTTTATCTGATATGAGTATTGCGACTCCTGCTTTCCTTTGGTCTCCGTCTGCGTGAAATATTTTTTTCCAGCCCTTCACTTTCAGTCTGTATGTGTCCCTTGTTTTGAGGTGGTTCTCTTGTAGACAGCTTATAAAGCATATATAGCAAACAGCATATATGTGGAACAGAGGGTGGATGGTCCATAGCGCTACAGCATTTGCGTTTTGTTTTTCTCCTTCCTAAACCTCTCCTGGGCCTGTTCAGGCGTCCCTGTCCGCATTCTGCTGCTGCTGGCATTCTTGGGATCCAGAAGGATGATGGAGAGGCTCAGTAATGATGGGGCCTCACCTGACCGTGTCATCAGAGGGGATGGCGTGTTGGAGACTGGGCCTTTAGACATGTGAGCCAGCTTCCTCTTAGAGCCTGGCATGTAGTAGGTTCGTGTACGTGGATTGGCTGAACAGTGAGTGAATACATGTGCTCAGAGACTAAAGGATAAACCACACTGTGACCCCATCAACCCAGTGCCTGAGCTTGCTCCGCTGTACAGGGTGGGCTGATCAAAGCCCTGTACCTGCGTCTCACACCCTCGGCTCTGACCTGGCCTGTGTTGTAGGGAACCAGTGACTCTTCAGCCTTCTCTGCCACGCAAAACAAAATGTGAAGCATGCCCTCTTTTCTGCATTGATCCAGTTCTGTCCATGCATTGGGAGAAGATGTTAATGCATTCTTGATATGAAAGTATTTAATCGAAGGATATGATGTTGATACAGTGAAATTGGCCTTTGGTCCTCTGACTTCCTGGACAGATGATAGCAGGAGGGTTTTGCAACAGAATGAGCTCAGAGTCCGGACTTCAGTTAAGATTAAGCCCATGTTTAGTGTGATGTTTTGCTCTGTGAAGTCACCCACAGAGAAGGCAAACATTCCATTTTTAGTAACTAGTCCTCTTGGTTCTTGGCATGTGGCCTATGCCAGTTTGGGCTGGATGGACTCTGGGAACATGCAGACTTCTCCCAGTGCTCCCCTCTCCCCACCACCTCTTGTGGATGGGTAGATAGGAAAACATGCACCCACTCAGACTGTCCTCTTCTTTCCAAGCCTGAAACTTCTTCAGCCACATCATGGGCCTGCCAGACTCTGAAAACTGGTAGGTTTTAGAGAGGCTGAAGTTTGGCTAATGTCTTTTAGGAGATGAAATGCACCCGGGTGGTTGGTTTCTTTAGGTGTTGCTCTGAGACCGAATTAGGAAAATCCTCAGGGAGTTTTCTTGATTTTTCATTTTTGTGATTGAGTTAGAGTTGCAGAAGTATCATGAGTTGCTAATTAAAAAAATGTTTTTTTTTTCCATTTCTTTGTAAAAGAATCACATTAATTGTAGAAATTTGGAAAAATATCAAAAGGCATAATTCTGAAAATTACCCATAATTTCTAGTATTCAAAGATAATCACTACAAAACGTTTTGTTGTATTTGCATGCATTTTAAGTGCATAATTAAGATCATTGTGTATAAATTTTGATTTCTCCTTTTCCCATTTAGCATATTTTATCTTGCATTGAGAGCACTACAGCATGGGAACTTATATTAGTTTCCTCTGGCTGCTGATTTCCACAAACTGGATGTCTTAAGACCATGGAAATGGATTCCCTCAGTTCTGGAGGCGAGAAGTCTGAGCCGGGCCTGGGCAGGGTGCGCCCCCTGGAGGCTCGTCGGGGGAGTGCACCCCTCGATCCTCGGTTTCTGGTGCCTGCGGGCGATCCTGGCAGGTGGCCCCGTCTCTTCAACCTGCCTCTGTTTGCATCTGCCTTTCGTGTGTGTGTGTGTGTGTGTGTGTGTGTGTGAGTCTGTGTGTGTGAAATCTCCCTCTGCCTCTCTTGTGAGAGCATTTGGGAGGGCATCTAGGGCCCACCTGATGATCAAGGATGTCTCTCTATCTTAAGATTCTTCACTGGCAGAGGTGCCATATCTACCCAAGGTAGCATTAGGACCTGTTACCTTTGGGGACCATTATTCAGACTGTCAGAGGATTCAAGAGCATAGACTTTTGAGCCAGACTGGGTGGGCTCAGACCCCGTGCGGTCTCTTACTAGCAGGGTGATCTTGAGCATGTCTTAACTATTGGTGCCTCCATTTTCTGATCTGTAAACCAGGAATAATAACGTTAGCAAGCTGAGGATTAAGAGGGTTAATGTTTGTAAAGCACCTGATAAACTTAGGACAGTGTTTGACCCATATAAGGATTAGCTGTTGCTATTGTAGTTGGTATTTTTATTAGAAATTCTTTGTAAAATGTCCTTTTCATGGCTGCATAAGACATTATTGACAAATCTGCCATAATTTGTCTAGTCATTTTCTTTCGTTGACTATTAACTTCATTTCCAGTTTTTTTAATCTCATGTAAAACATTGCTGTGGATACCCTTGAGCATTAAGTTTTGTCCCCATTTCAGATTCATTTCCTAGGGTAGAGTTCTGAAAATGGATTTATAATATCAGAGGGTGTGTACAGTTTTAAACCATTTAATAAGAATTTGCCAAATTACTTCCAGAAAGATTTTGCCTTTCATACTCCTAGTTGAATGATGAGAGTAGCCACTTTGCTATGGCCATACCTGGATTGAGTGTTGTTATTTAAACATCCTCACATATTTTGACATGGTCTGCCCTTAAGGCTGAAATGTGACATGTAAAAGGACTCAGAATTGTAGTTTCTTTGCCAAGGAATGCTCCTGCAAGGCAAGCAAGCTTCTAATGAGAAATGAAATCCTTGCTTTGTCAGATTTCCAGGTGCCTCTTCCATCCTGTTATGAAGCCTGGATCTGAGTGTTTTAAAAGTTATAGGGCAGGATGTTGCTGGGAAGCAAATATTACTAGTAAGACAGTGCTGTGGACACAAGGATTCTAATCAAACAGTTTTGTTTCTGTTCTCAAACTCGGACATTGAAAATTCTGAGCATCATGGGATGAGGGAGGCACCCTTGAACAACAGCAACAGCAACAGAGGATGAATTTAATCCCTTCACAGCTAAAGCTGTTTGGGGGCAGGTAGAGAGGAGTGGCCCCTGCACTGCCTGCTGGTGAGGGGGCCTGCCCCATGCCCTGGCCTCCTGTCAGCCTCCTTTCCTTTCCTGGTGGTTCCAGGCTGATCTCACCCGGGCTCCTGGGCTGTAGCGGCGGAGCCAGGGTCCCAGCAGAGCAAAAGTCAGGGCAGTGGTTTTCTCTTCCAGTTGTGAACTAGTATGAGTGTACAGTGCACACCATGTAACAACTGGTCGCACATGAAGTCCACAGTATCTGAACCAGTTGAGGTGGGTGGGCTGTATGGTGGCCCCAAAGATGTGTCTGAGTAATCTGACCTTATTTGGAAAAAAAATCTTTGTAGATGTAATTCAGATAAGGATTGGAGATGAGGTCATCTTGGGTTGAGGCTTTCCTGGTGGCTCAGATGGTAAAGAATCTGCCTGCCAGTGCAGGAGACCCAGGTTTGATCCCTGGGTCGGGAAGATCCCCTGGAGAAGGGAATGGCAACCCACTCCAGTATTGTTGCCTGGAGAATTCCGTGGACAGAGGAGGCTGGTGGACTGCAGTTCATGGGGTTGCAGAGTTAGACATGACTGAGCAACTAATACACACACACACACACACACACACACACACACACACACATCTTGTGTTATCTAGGTGTGTGACTGTGTGCTCAGTCATGTCTGATTCTTTGCGACCCCATGAACTGTAGCCCACCAGGCTTCTCTGTCGGTGGAACTTTCCAGGCAAGAGTACTGGAGTGGGTTGCCATTTCCTTTTCTAGAGGATCTTCCCGACCTAGGAATTAAACCTGTGTCTCTTGTGTCTCCTGCTTTGGCAGATGGATTCTTTACCACTGCAGCACCTGGGAATATTGGGTTATATCTAGGTGGGTCCTAAATGTGACCACAGGTGTCCTTAGAAAGGAAGAGAGTGATTTTGCGTACACGCACACAGACAAACACACACACACATGTGTACACATGAGAAGGCACTGAAAGGAAAGACTGGTGCGGCCACAAGCCAAGGAATGCCAGCAGTCACCAGCAGCTGAAAGAGGCCAGGAACGGACTCTCCCCTAGAGGCTAGAGGGCATGTGGCCTCACCAACACCTTGATTTCAGCTTCTGGCCCCCGGAACTGTGAGAGGATAAATTTCTGTTGTGCTATGCTGCTCAGTTTGTGGTGATTTTTTTTATTGCATTTGCAGGAAACTCATACAAAAGTCTGTGCTCTGTTCAGCAAGACAGTCTCCCTGATCATGTGCTTGGCTGTGTAGCAGTGTCATAAGCACTAAAAGCTTTTGAACTGCTCTTAATTTCTTTACTTGGCTTGTTGGGAACCGGCAGCAGAGAGGTCTGGTCTGCAGACCACCCTCTGAGGGTCATGAGTCCTGTCTCCCTCCCCGGTTTTGTGGATAAGGAAACAAGCCTAGAGAGGAGAAGGTAGGGCTGAGATTAGAGCAGGTGCCTCTGCTGCTTGGAACGGACAGATGGGGATGGATGCTGGCCTCCTGGGGGCCAGGTCTGGGGTGAGCAGACAGGATCGCTGCCCTTCAGCCTGCTTTGCAGGCCAGCTGGTATCCCTGTCGCTGGTCTGTACCCCGCAGGGTGAATGCTGATGCTCCAGTGAACCCCTGGAGCACCAAGCTGCCTAGAAGGCCCGAAGCCAGGAGATGCTCATGAAGCCCTTGCTGCAGCTAATGAGCCAACAGCAGCAGGCAAAGTACCCTGTCAAGGGTAAAGATCATGGCTACTGTCGACTTAATTTCCAGCTGACTGCTTTCGTCTTTGTGCTTTGGGTCGTATTTTCCCTCTGTAGCCCAATTTTAACATTCTACATTTTCAGAGTGGTAATTATCTCTCAGACAATATGGGATCAGCCTACAGTCATCTTGACTCTTAAGCTGCTTGAATAAAGTCCATCCAACTTAACTTGGGGCTTCCCAAGTGGTACTGTGGTAAAGAATGTGCCTGCCACTGCAGGAGATGCTGGTTCAATCCTTGGGTCCGGCAGATCCCCTGGAGTAAGAATTGGCAACCCACTCCAGTGTTCTTGCCTGAGAAATCTCATGGACAGATGAGCTTGGTGGGTTACAGTTCACGGGGTTGCAAAGAGTCAGACATGACTGAGTGAGCATGCATGCAATTTAACTTGGCGTTCAGACCCCCTGAAAAACCATCTACTTTCTAGTCCTGCCTCCCAGCCCTCCCTTTCATAGCCCTTATCTTTAAACTTCATGGAAATTTTACTCCCTAGAAGAGGGATTAGAAGGGATTAGAGTCCTGAAGCCCTACAGTAGGTGATTTCATGGTTGACCCACTGAGAAACCATTGGAAAATCAGGTCAAGGGGATGGTTGGCATAAATCTTTCAAGATCTTAGGGGAGAAAAATGTTTGCATTTACTAAAATAGACTCTAAAGACAGCATGAATAACTAGTACCAATCACTAGTATGTGAACTGAGGCAGCTGGTCTACCATCTGGCTCAGCTGAGTCACAGATGCCTGTGGCCACATGGGTAAACAAGGCAAGACCAGAAGAAAAACCACCCCACTGAGCCCAGCACTAATTGTTGACCCACCAACCATGAGTAAATAAAATGTTTATTAAGACCAAAATAGGACAGCACAGTACATCAAAACTTATCTTTAAATTATTTCACTTCTCATTGTAGTATTGATAGGCATTGTATGGTTACTCAATTATTCCTCATGTGCTGTAGAAACTTTCAGAGTCTCTCACCTTTATATTTTTATTGAAATTCTTTTTTTATTCTGTTATGGGTAATACCCATATTAGGAGCCCTCTTTCCCCAGTGTCTGGGTCTCCGTCCTAGTATTGAATACCGCCGAGATTTTATGACTTGTTTGCTGGGCCTCCTCTCTGGGTTTCACACCTCTCTGTCTTCCTCTCCTCTTAGATATTATGGGACAGTAGTTGAGAGGCCCAGGTCACTGTCTCTCATCTTTTATTTTTCCTGAGGCTTTGTTTCAGAAGTCTATTTCATCACCCTCTACTTGTGTTTTTTTAGTCCCAACCCTGGATCTCATCGTTCTAAATAAATAACTTTTGGTTGCAAGGAAAAGAAATGCTCTCTTTCCAGCTTAAGTCATCAGAGGGTCTGTTGCGGGAAGCTCAGGAAGGCAGGGAACAGCCTGACCTCCGTGCTGGGGGCTGGGGAGGCCGCTCCTCCGGCTGGGGCCTGGGATCCCGCCTGGTGTGCTGGAGGGAGGGGTGGACTGGGTGAGGGCTGGTGAGGAGCAGCGGGGGCAGGGGAGCCACCTGACCGCCCTCTCAGCAGGGACTTGGTGGCAGAGTCACAGGAGGTCTGCAGAAAGCAATCCCACCAAACCTATTACACCTCTTCTGATTTCTCAACAGGAATAATCCAAGTCGCCTTTCCTGGAAGTCAGTTTGCTGAAACTACTGAAGCAACAGTTCTTGGAAGTTGAAAAAAAGGTAAATAGAAGCAAATTCGTGTCTGCTAAAGTCCTCTTAAGAGGGAAAGCCGTGTTTGGAGGGTCCCTGTTGCTCCTTGGACATACCCAGCCCTGTGTGTAATATTTTACCTGCCTCTGCCCGGCCACGCCCTGGTTTGCCTTCACCCGTGGCTGCCGCCTCGGAAACGAGGGCTTTCCCCTCTGGCTGGTGTGCTTTCTCCTGCCTTTGAACCCCCACTGTACCGCGTTCTCCTTACTGACCTGTATCCCGGGGGCCACTCTGTGGCCCTCCTCTCTGCCCTCCCGCAGCCGTGCGGAATGTGGGGGCTGCTTTCTGTGACCTGCACCCCGTCGTAGCACTTCCATGCTGGTTATAGTTACCTGTTTGCATGTTTCCCCCAGTCACTTCTTTACGATGTATCTGAACTGTGCCTCAGACATAGAAGCTGCCTCCACGAACATTTATCGAATGAGTAGTGGTCACCTCATGTGTAGATTCACTAGTACCTCCACCGTTCCACCCTTATAGGGCCTATACTACAAATCCTTCTCAAATTGATTTTATTCTTTGAGCACTCACCAGAGATTTCTAATCTCTGGTTGCTTTTTGTGTTTTGGCTATTGGGGAAATGAAGCAAAGCTTTCATATCTAGTCTTTCTTTTTCGTGGGCACTTTGGTTCCACATTAAGAGCTGTGATCCAGAAGCTTGAGGGGAAGGAAGGTGACAGGCAGGTCGGGGAACCAGTGACCTTGGAAGCGTGGCTCCCCACCCCACTCCGCCTCTCCGTGGGTGGTGAATGGGAATGCAGGAGGTGGGGTTTGGTCATGCTCTGTCTGTGGCCCTCTTGTCTGCTGGATGGCAGACCCCTCCTCCACCCACCCACCCATCTATTCATCCATATGATCCTCCAGACTGCCTCAATCAACAGAGAGTTGCATCTGAGCCCACCTCCCTGCTCCAAACCTTTTTTTTTTTTTTTTTTGCTTTAAATTATTGTCAGTAGATTCCTTTTCTCACCTGCTTTTACTGAACATGTTGAATATCCCAAATATGTTCCTTACTTATTTTATCTGTTTTGTTGGTCACCATCCTCTTAAGAGGACTCATTCCAGCCACCTGCCAGTAACCAGCAATTTTCTGCTACATTTGATGAGTTCTTCCCCTTTCAGAAAGTGCTTCTATACTCACCACCAGAGTTCCTTCTCCCACCAATCCTAGGAAATAGGCAGGGGCAAGTAGTAACTTCCCATTCCTGGAAACTCGGAGTACTAGATATTCCATGTGAGGCCCACTGCCAGTGTGAACAGCGTCTGGTTTTTCTCTCCCTGGCACCATCTTGCTCATTCGCCTTGAAAGCCGCTTCTGTCACAAAGCTGGGGGCCCTTTTCACTCACTCCAGTGTCCTCTCGGGTGGGAGCCTTGACCTGTTGACCAGAGATGTGTCAGGTGTTTCCTCTACCCCCAGCCAGGCCACTTTCTTAAAAAAGTAGATCTCTTCTTCCCGAGAGCTTCCAGTCTTGTGAGTTTTATTTTTTGTTTGGGCTTATTTAAACGCAGGATATTGAGTTAGTTTACATGAATGCTGCACTGTTTTACTCTCAGAGCACAGAAAGACGCTAACAGGGATTGGGGCGGCTTAATCTGGCTGTCTGTAA
This sequence comes from Odocoileus virginianus, assembly GCF_023699985.2. Classification (NCBI taxonomy): domain Eukaryota; kingdom Metazoa; phylum Chordata; class Mammalia; order Artiodactyla; family Cervidae; genus Odocoileus; species Odocoileus virginianus. The sequence goes on from NC_069701.1 coordinate 828,606, forward strand.
CAATCTTCCTGCCTCTCCTCTAAGTAACTGCAAATGGGGCTGTGCATCAAGGCGGGAGAGCACAGTGCTTTATTGCCGTGTGCGATTGTTTAGTTAAATGTGTGGTTTTTTTTTAAAAAAAATGGCTCAACTTTTAATTGGAAAGCAGAATGTTGAATGGCATTTTGATTTGTCCTTTGGTGGCAAAACTGGAAAAATAGATCCATCCTGATAGGAAACTAGGTGCCGGTCCTGAGGAAGACATATTAACTTCAGAGCAGGATGCAAGCTCAGAGTCATTGTTTCCTTAAGACAGGCCAAATTCAGAGTCATTGTTTCCCAAAATCAGGCCATCTACTCTGGGCTTTTTCTTGTGAGACCTTCTTCTGCATCTGTACCACCTAGACTGAAGTTTCCCTGGGGAGGTTCTGTTTGGGATCCTCCAAACAGGGCAGTACCCCCAGCAATGTAACTGTCAGGACACAGGGTGAGATACTGAGACCCTTCTGCCTGGATGCCTTGAAAACATCAGTGTCAGGAAATAAGCACACCTGTTACAATGATTGTAATTGAAAAAAATACCAGGCTGTATACTTCACTTCGGGCTTCCCTGGAGGCTCAGATGGTAAAGAATTTGCCTGCAATGTGGGAGACCTGGGTTTGATCCCTGTGTCAGGAGAATCCCCTGGAAGAGGGCATGGCAACCCACTCCAGTATTCTTGCTTGGAGAATCCCATGGACAGAAGAACCTGGAGGGCTACAGTTCATAGGATCACAGAGAGTTGGACATGACTGAAGTGACTTAGCACACATGCACGCTTTACTTCTCATTGTGCTATGATGCAAATTGCATTTAATTGTTAACAGGACTGTTTTCTTAGCCCCAAAGCTGGTGTCTGCTTTACTTAAGGTGATCTTAGAAGCAGCTTGCACATGTCCTGGCTGAGTTTGGCCACATGAGCTCCCCGTGAGGTGCATCCCACCTTGAGCTGGCACAGAGGTGGACATATGAGCACCCAGAGAGAAGGGCAGGAATGATCATTTGTGAGATCCGCCCCAGGCTTCCATTACTCCATCCTCTGTGCTTCACGGCTCTTTTTGTATCTTTTAAAAAATGTTTGTTTATTTTTTAATTGAAGAATAATTGCTTTACAGAATTTTGCTGTTTTCTGTCAAACCTCAACATGAATCAGCCATAGGTATACATATATCCCCTCCCTTTTGAAACTCCCAGTCCCTTCCCATCCCACCCCTCTAGGCTGATACAGAGCCCTTGTTTGAGTTTCCTGAGACACACAGCAAATTTCCGTTGGCCATCTATTTTACATATGGTAATGGAAGTTTCCATGTTACTCTTTCCATACATTTCACCCTCTCCTCCCCTCTCCCCATGTCCATAATTCTATTCTCTATGTCTATTTCTCCTTTTCTACCCTGCAAATAAATTCTTCAGTACCATTTTTCTAGATTCCATATATATGCGTTACAATACGATATTTCTTTCTTTTCTTTCTGACTCATTTCACTCTGTATAATACAATCAGTTCTAGGTTCATCCACCTCACCAGAACAGACTCAAATGCGTTCCTTTTTATGGCTGAGTAATGTTCCATTGTGTATGTGTACCAAAACTTCTTTATCCATTCATCTGTCGATGGACATCTAGGTTGCTTCCATGTTCTAGCTATTGTAAACAGTGCTGCAATGAACAATAGGATACATGTGTCTCTTTCAATTTTGGTTTCCTCAGGGTATATGCCTAGGAGTGGTATTGCTGGGTCATATGGTGGTATTATTCCTAGTTTTTTAAGGAATCTCCATACTGTCTTCCATAGTGGCTGTATCAATTTACATTCTCACCAACAGTGCAAGAGCATTCCCTTTCCTCCACACCCTCTCCAGCATTTATTGTTTGTAGACTTTTTGATGAAGGCCATTCTGACCAGTGTCAGGTGATCAGTTCAGTTCAGTCTCTCATTCGTGTCTGACTCTTTGTCACCCCATGGACTGCAGCACGCCAGGCCTCCTTGTCCATCACCAACCCCCGGAATTTACTCAAACTCATGTCTATTGTGTTGGTGATGCCATCCAACCATCTCATCCCCAGTCATCCCCTTCTCCTTCTGACTTCAATCAATGCTGGGAAAAGACCCAGCATCAGGGTCTTTTCAAATGAGTTAGTTCTATGCATCAGGTGGCCAGAGTATTGGAGTTTCAGCTTCAGGATCAGTCCTTCCAATGAATATGCTGTTCTGATTTCTTTACGATTGACTGGTTTGATTGCCTTGCAGTCCAACGGACTCTCGAGAGTCTTCTCCAACACCACAATTCAAAAGCATCAATTCTTTGGTGCTCAGCTTTCTTTATAGTCCAGCTCTCATATCCATACATGACTACTGGAAAAATCATAGCTTTAACTAGACGTACGTTTTTTTGTGTGGTGTGAGGTGATATCTCATTGTAGTTTTGATTTGCATTTCTCTAATAATGAGTGATATTGAGCGTCTTTTCATGTGTTTGTTAGTCATCTGTATGTCATCTTTGAAGAAATGTCTGTTTAGGTTTTTTACCCATTTTTTTATTGGGTTGGTTGTTTTTCTGGTATGGAGGTGTATGAGCTGCTTGTATATTTTGAAAATTAATCCTTTGTCAGTTGCTTCATTTGCTATTATTTTCTCCCATTCTGAGGGTTGTCTTTTCCCCTTGCCTATAGTGTCCTTTGCTGTGCAAAAGCTTTTAGGTTTAATCAGTTCCCACTTGTTTACTTTTGTTTTTATTTCTGTTACTCTAGGAGGTGAGTCATAGAAGATCTTGCTTTATGTCATCAAGTGTTCTGCCTATGTTTTCCTCTAACAGTTTTATAGTTTCTGGTCTTACATTTAGACCTTTAATCCATTTTGAGTTTATCTTTGTGTATGGTGTTAGGAAGTGTTCTAATTTCATTCTTTTACATGTAGCTGTCCAGTTTTCCCCGCACCATTTCTTGAAGAGGCTATCTTTGCCCCATTGTATATTCTTGCCTCCTTTGTCAAAAATAAGTTACCCAGAGGTGCATGGGTTTATTTCTGAGCTTTCTATCTTGCTCTGTTGGTCTGTATTTCTGTTTTTGTGCCAGTACCATACTGTCTTGATGACTGTAGCTTTGTAGTATAGTCTGAAGTCAGGAAGGTTGATTCCTTCAGCTCCATTACTCTTTCTCAAGATGGCTTTGGCTATTCAGGGTCTTTTGTGTTTCCATATGAATTGTGAAATTGTTTGTTCTAATTCTGTGAAAAATGCCATTGGTAATTTCATAGGGATCACACTGAATCTGTAGATTGCATTTGGTAGTATAATCATTTTCACAATATTGTTTCTTCCTACTCAGGAACATAGAATATCTCTCCATTTGTTTATGTCATCTTTGATTTCTTTCATTAGTATCTTATAATTTTTTGGGTACAGTTCTTTTGTCTCCTTAGGTAGGTTTATTCCTAGATATTTAATTGTTTTTGTTGCAGTGGTGAATGGGATTGATTACTTAATTTCTCTTTCTGATTTTTCATTGTTAGTATACAGAAATGCAAGTGATTTCTGTGTATTGATTTTGTATCCTGCAACTTTGCTAAATTCACTGATTAGTTTTAGTAATTTTCTGATAGTATCTTTAGGGTTTTCTATGTACAGTATCATGTCATCTGCAAACAGTGAGAGCTTTAGTTCTTTTCTGTTATGGATTCCTTTTATATCTTTTTCTTCTCTGATTGCTTTAGCTAGGAATTCCAGAACTATGTTGAATAATAGTGGTGAAAGTGGACACCGTTGTCTTGTTCCTGATCTTAGGGGGAATGCTTTCAGTTTTTCACCATTGAGAATAATCTTTGCTATAGGCTTATTATATATGACCTTTACTATGTTGAGGTAGGTTCCTTCTATGCCCATTTTTTGAAGAGTTTTAATCATAAATGGTTGCTGAATTATGTCAAAGGGTTTTTCTGCATCTATTGAGATGATCATGTGGTTTTTATCTTTCAGTTTGTTAATATGGTATATCAAATTAATTGATTTCCATATATTGAAGAATCCTTGCATGCCTGGAATAAACCCACTTGATCATGGTGTATCAGCTTTTTGATGTGTTGCTGAATTCTGTTTGCTAAAATTTTCTTGAGGATTTTTGCATCTATGTTCATCAGTGATATTGGCCTATAGTTTTCTTTTTTTGTGTTGTTTCTTTCTGGTTTTGGTATCAGGGTGATGTGGCCTCATAGAATGAGTTTGGAAGTTCCTTTCCCTGCAATTTTTTGAAAGAGTTTTAGAAGGATAGGCATTAGCTCTTCTCTAAATGTTTGATAGAATTGTCCTGTGAAGCCATTTGGTTCTGGGCTTTTGTTTTTTGGGAGATTTTTGATCACAGCTTTAATTTCAGTGCTTATAATTGGGTTTTTCATAATTTCTATTTCTTCCTGGTTCAGTCTAGGAAGATTGAACTTTTCTAAGAGTATGTCCATTTCTCCCAGGTTATCCATTTTATTGCCATATAGTGATTCATAATAGTCTGCTATAATCCTTTTTATTTTGGCATTGTCTGTTGTAACCTCTCCATTTCTAATTTTGTTGAATTGGTTCTTCTTTTTTTTTCTTGATGAGTCTGGCTAAAGGCTTGTCAATTTTGTTTATTTATTAATCTTTAGTATTGTTCCTTTCATTTCTTTCTGCTTGGATCTTTATGATTTCTTTCCTTCTACTAGTTTTGGGGGCTTTTCTTCTTCTTTTTCCAGTTGTTTTAGGTATAAAGTTAGGTTTTCTATTCCATGCTTTTCTTGTTTCTTGAGATAGGATTGTCTTGCTATAAACTTCCCTCTTAGAACAGCTTTTGCTGCATCCCATAGGTTTTGACTTGCCATGTTTTCATTGTCATTTGTTTCTAGAAGCTTTTTGATTTCCCTTTTGATTTCTTCAGTAACCTGTTGGTTATTGAGAAAGGTGCTGTTTAATCTCCATGAGTTTCTGTTTCTCACAGTTTTTTCTTGTAGTTGATGTCTAGTCTCAGTGTGGTTGGAGAAGATGCCTGATGCAACTTCAGTTTTCTTCAGTCTACTGAGGTTTGACTTGTGATCAAGGTTGTGGTCTATCCTGAAGAATGTTCCATGTGCACTTGAAAAGGTGTATTCTGCATTTTGATGGAATGTCCTAAAGATATCAGTGAGATCCACCTCATCTAATGTATCATTTAAGACTTGTGTTTCCTTATTAATTTTCTGTTTTGATGATCTGTCCATTGGTGTGAGTGGTGTCTCACAGTGTCTCCTACTAAAGTCTCCTACTTTTTTTGTGTTACTGTCAATTTCTCCTTTTATGTCTGTTAGTATTTGTCTTATGTATTGAGGTGCTCCTATGTTGAGTGCATAGATATTTACAAGTGTTTTGTGTTCCTCTTGGATTGATCCCTTGATCATTATGAGTGTCCTTCCTTATTTCTTGTAATATTCTTTATTTTAAGGTCTATTTTTTCTGATATGAGGATTGCTACTCAAGCTTTCTTTTACTTCCTATTTGCATGGAATATATTTTTCCATCCTCTCACTTACAGTCTATATGTGTCTTGATGTCTGAAGTGGGTTTCTTGTAGACAGCATATATATGGGTCTTGTTTTTGTATCCCTTCAGGCAGTCTGTGTCTTTTGGTTGGAGCATTTAATCCATTTACATTTAAAGTAATTATTGATATATATATATATTTTTTTTTCTCTTGCCATTTTCTTAATTGTTTGGCCTTGATTTTGTAGATCTTTTTTCTTCTCTTGTGTTTCTTGACTATATAAGTCTCTTTAACATTTGTTGTAAAGCTGGTTTGGTGGTGCTGAATTCTCTTAACTTCTGCTTGTCTGAAAAGCTTTCTATTTCTCCCTCAATTTTGAAAGAGATCCTTGCTGGGCACAGTGATCTTGGTTGTAGATTTTCCCCTTTCAGTACTTTAAATATATCCTGCCATTCCCTTCTGGCCTGCAGAGTTTCTGCTGAAAGATCAGCTGTTAATTGTACGGGGTTTCCCTTGTATGTTACTTGTTGCTTCTCCCTTTCTGCTTTTAATATTCTTTCTTTGTGTTTAGTCTGTTAGTTTGATTAGTATGTGTCTTGGCATGTTTCTCCTTGGGTTTATCCTGTATGGGACTCTGCGCCTCTTGGACTTGATTGACTATTTTCTTTTCCATGTTGGGTAAATTTTCAACTATAATCACTTCAAAAATTTTCTCGTACCCTTTCTTTTTCTCTTCTTCTTCTGGGACTCCTATAATTTGAATGTTGGTTTGTTTGATATTGTCTCAGGGGTCTCAGAGACTATCCTCAGTTTTTTCATTTTTACTTTATTCTGCTCTTCAGAACTTATTCCACCATTTATCTTCCAGCTCACTGATTCGTTCTTCTGCTTCAGATAATCTGCTGTTGAGTCCTTCTAGAGTATTTTTAATTTCAGTAATTGTGTTGTTTGTCTCTGTATGCTTATTCTTTAATTCTTCTATGTCTTTGTTAATTGATTGTTGCATTTTCTCCATTTTGTTTTCCAGGTTTTTGATCATCTTTGCTATCATTATTCTGAATTCTTTTTCAGCTGTTTCTTCTTCATTTATTTGGACATCTGTGTTTCTAGTTTGTTCCTTCATCTGTGTAGTATTTCTTTGCCTTTTAATTGTTTATTTCTTTTTTTTTTTTTAAATTTACTGTGTTTGAGGTCTCCTTTTCCCAGGCTTCAAGGTTGAATTCTTTCTTCCTTTTGGTTTCTGCCCTCCTAAGGTTGGTCCGGTGGTTTGTGTAAGCTTAGTATAGGGTGAGATTTGTGCCGAGGTTTTGTTTGTTTTCCCTCTGCTGGGCAAGGCTGAGTGAGGGGTCCTCCTGTCTGCTGATGACTGGGTTTGTGTTTTTGTTTTGTTTGTTGTTTAGATGAGCTGTCCTGCACAGGGTGCTACTGGTGGTTGGGTGATGCCGGGTCTTATATTCAAGTGATCTCCTTTGTGTGGGTTCTCACTATTTGATACTCCCTAGGGTGAGTTCTCTGCTAGTCTAGGATCTTGGAGTCAGTGCTCCCCTCCAAAGGCTCAGGGATTGATCTCTGGTCAGGAACAAAGATTCCACAAGTGGTTTGTTATGGCATTAAGTGAGAGTAAAACAAATAACCTAAAATAAGAAACTAAAGGCGAACCCAAGGCAAATGGCAGTTACAAAATCAGGGAACAATAATTAAAATAATGGAATATACACATATACATATACACCCATCAACAAATCAAAACAGTCTAACAAAAATAAAGTACAATAGATTGACCTGGTGAACAAAGGAAATCAAAAATTATATTTACCAGTTAAGAACAAAACTAACTAAAGCACAAACTGGAAAACAAAACTGAAGCAAGGTGCCATGTGGGAAATAAAGTTATAAAAACAAAACTAACAAATTTGTTTAGAGGAAAGGAAAGAAAGAAAAGAAAAAAAGAATAGATATGCAAAGTTAAACAGAGGTAGATAAATAAGACTTATATACATTAAAGTTTAACTCCAAGGGGTAAAGAACAGTAGGAAAAGCAAACAAAGGAATAAATGTAGAAAAAATAAAATAGGTTTAAAAAATTCAAATTAAAAAAAGAGGGAAAAAAAGGAAGAAGATTGAAAAACAAAAAGGATAAATCCACAGAACTGCAAAAGCCCAATGTAGAGGCAGAGGTTTATACCAACAATAAAAAATATGACTTAGAAAAAAAAAGCTCAAAAGCTTAATTAGATTTCACAGTGCCAATAAAATCGATAACTACAACAGAGGGAAAAAAGAGAAAAAAAAATCCAAAAGAATCTATAGAACATGTCAAAACATAAGAATAATAAATGTTTCTCTTGAGTCACTGCTGTCAGAGTCCTTTCCCACGCTGGGAGTCACAGTCCACCTCACCTCCCTGTGATGCCCTCCAAGACTGTGCTGGTCTCTGGACCTGCTGTGGGGGAGTCTAATCTGGTCCTAGCCCTGTGTGTTCTTGCCTCCAGTGTCCATAGCTATCAGAACTAGTGCGTTTTCTTTTGTGGGAGCTCTCAATGGCCTTTATATATTCCATAGACACAGAGAGGGGTTCTGACAGCACCAGGTACTCAGGGGGGTTGGTGGCAGCGAGGGCAGCAGGAAATAGAGTGCTCCAGAAGGGTATGGCAGCCAGTATTGGACAATATGCTCCAGCATTCTTGCCTGGAGAACCCCCTGACAGAGAAGCCTGGCAGGCCTCAGTCCACAGGGCTGCAAAGCATTGGACATGACTGATGCAACCCTGCATGCATGTACAAAAGACTTCTTTTGCCTGTGGCAGCTCTGCCCCAGTGAGGGTTGAGCATGAAGGTGGCGCAGCTGCTTGGCTTGCAGGGACCCTGGCGACGCCAAGTGTGCAGGGACACAGACTGCCTCCGCTGCAGGAGTTATGGCCCTGTCAGAGTCTTTTCTCCAGCCTCTCGTAGCTGGCAATCAGAAGGCCTCTCTGGCCAGTCTTCTCTGTAGCTCTGCCCGCTCAGGCACTTAGAGGGCTCCCTTGCCTGGGGTCCTTCTCTGTTGTTTGGTGCATCAGGCACATACAGGGGCCCCCGGGTGGGGTCCTACTCTGTAGACTGGCGCATCAGGCGATTAATGGGCCAGCCTCTCTATTGTTCCCCTACAGATGCTGGCTGTGGGGAGACAGGCCATGGTGATGCTCCACCCCCTACACGGGACTCAGCAGTATCACCTTGCTTCCACGGTGCCTGGCTTTCCTCCACAGGCATTTCCCACCATGATCTCCTCCCTCACATCCCCTGGATCCTTCTCTCCACAGTCAACAGCCGCCCTCACCCTGGGGTTGCTCCACAATCCCTAAACGCCAGCTCCCAGCCACTGTGCCTTCCAGGAGGCCAGCGTCCCTGTCCGGGGTATGCATGGCTGCGGCAAGGACTATCTGATTCTCATTCCATTTAGGCTGCCACAGATCAGCTGTTTCACTCTCAGCCTTAACTGTTTCTCCTCTGACTCAGACAATCGCCCCGCTGTGGGAATAGGACCCTGGCTTCAGTTCCCTCACCCACTGAGGGCAGGTCCAGTCCTACTAATACTCCTGTTTTTCCCCCTAGTTCCTTCGTCCAGCAGAGTTTTGTGTGGTTCTATACAGTCTTTTCCACTGGTCAGGTCCTCCTGCCTGTCTCAGCTGGTGTTCTGCATGCACTTCTGTGTCTGAAGGTGTGTTCCTGATGTATCCGTGGAGAGAGATGTACTCCACCTCACCTGCTCCTCCACTGTCTTCTTCTTGCTTCTGTTTATACCTTTGATAGGAGTTAGTGAACTTCGCTGTCTCATGGGCCCCTCAAGCTTAATGGGTCCCAATTTTAACTCTTGGTCTCCTTCTACCACAGCTCCATTCTAGCCTTCCCTTCCCCCCATCTCATTAAGGAGCACAACTGTTAGTTCACTTTTTCTGTCCAGAAACTGGGGAGTCATCTGTCATCCCTTACCTTTCTCTTCCTCCAAATTGTCAAGTCCTAGTGGTGCTTCTGCCGCCTTTCCTCATGTGTCTCCCAGGTCTGGTGACGTTGTTTGCCTGGGTCACTACAAAGTCCCTTGAACTGGTTGCACTGCTTCTACTTTTCCTCCATTTTGTTCACCATGTTGGAGGCAGGGGATCTTTAGCAATGCTTGTCTCATCATTCACTTCTTTCTCAAAGCTTCAGTGACCTCCTCCTGCACTGGGATGGAACCCATGCACGCAGCAGGGCCCGTGGAGGGGACTGCGAAATCTGGGCCCTGGGCCCGGCTAGAGATCCCACAGCATTGTTGCCCTCTCATTGAAGTAGGTCGTGAGATGCTTTGCCCTTTCACTTTTGACTTCCTGGGCAGATCGCAGTGACTCTGATTTTCCTAGTGCAATAAAAGATAACACTTAGGGTGGCTACAGAGCTCTGGGAAATGGTGCAGGGACTACTTTGTTCCTCAAACTCCAGAGTACCAACCTATCGATGCTTAGAACACAGAGGTGGGCCACTTTGTTCCTCATGCCCCAGAGTATCAACCCACCAATGCTTAGAACATAGAGGTGGGCCACCATTTCATCTGAAGCCTTGATAAGTAAATAATCAATATGTAGTTAACGAAAATTCTAAAACCTAATACTGCTAGTGTCTAAATGCCCCTCCAAGTATTTTGACATAAAAATGTGTACAACGTTTTAGCTTAGAAAATCATGAAATGAAACTTGGTTCCAGGCCAGTAGAAGAAAAGACTGACATTCTATAAGGGAAAAAAGAGACAGACGAAATACCAGTACACAGCTTTTCTTTTTATACACATTTCTCCTGTTATGATGCCTTCTTGCTTTTTTCCCTTTTACCTTGAACTTTGCTTGTGTGTGTGTGTGTGTGTGTGTGTGTGTAGCCATGCACACACAAACAGCACCTGAAAAGTGGGTTCTGTCTGAGTCCAGTGACACTCTCCATTCTCCTTGAGCCTTTCAATCAAGGTAATGGGAATACTGAAATTCCAGCTTTATTTTTGGTGCACTTTAGCTTCAAGTTAAGACAACTTTTCTGTGGCCTTGAGTTTGGAATTTTTTCTAGTACCAGTTGGATGAATCACCGTGATGACCTGCAAACAAAGATTATAACGTGATGGGAATAGCAGACGAGGGCTCTTAGTGAGTGTGGTGAGTGCTGGGGTGCAGTTTGTCCCCAGGTGTTGTGGGAGAGATGCACAGATGTGTTGTGCACACAGATGCACTCACGTCAGAGACCAGGAAGTCATGAAATGTTTTCAGGAGTGTGCGACCCTTGAGATGGGTCTTGAAGGAGGAGTTTGCCAAGTGGAAGGGTGGCTGGGAGAAAAGACGTGTATGAGGGCATTTCAGATAACTGCACAAGTGGAGGCCTGGGAGGTCAGCAAGGGGGTGGCACACCCAGAGGGCCCAAGGAGGATGCATAGTCACTGTAGTTAGAGGCATGGACTGGGCTGGGGGCTGAAAGGTGGGCAGGGGTTAGGTCATTCTGTAGAATGCCCCCATGGGACTTTACACAAGGGAGATCCTGGAGGTTTGATTTTACAGGAGGGATTCTATAGTCTGGGTCTCTACTTACAAGGCTTCTCCTGGATGCCAGTGATCTGATTCAGGCACGCAGTTTCTTTAAGCGGTTCCTAAGGGTGTGGGTCTCAAAATTCCACAGACGTCCAAGTTGAAGGTATGACTGCAGGCTATCTACTTGTGATCACAAGGATGTCATTAAAAGCTACCGAAACGTGACTGGTGTTAAGTTGTGGTCTGACCTCCGTGTCCTTGAGTTCCCCATTCGTGGCTCTAATCAGCCTTGGATCGAAAATATTTGAGAAAAAGAAAAATTCCAGAAAGTTCCAAAAAGCAAAAGTTGAAGTTGCCACATACAGCAAATAATTACATATCATTTACATTATGTTAGGTATTACAAGGAATCTAGAGATGATTTAAAGTATATGGGAGGCTGTGCCATAGTTTATATGCAAATACTATGCCATTTTACACCAGGGACTTGGGTACACATTGAAGATGGGGGTCCTGGAACCAACCCCCTGCAGATCCTGAGGGATGACTGTCCTGTCTGCTGGAGTTTCTAGATGAGTCTGTCTTGTCCTTCAGTTGGAGTCTAGTTCCTCACCATGTGAGCAGTCATGGGTTTCAGGTTCCCATAGAGCATGGACTTAGACAGGCCATAGAATTTCCCATAGATTTTACAGCACTGTAATAGAGTGTACTATTGCCAGCATCTTGAATTTGTGACAGTTTTTAATTGCTAGGAATCTACTTGTTTATCAATCACTGATAGCTTGGCTTTCTCATTATTAGTTGGTTGATTGTTTACCTTAAAGTGTGAAGTGCTGCCCATTTACACTAGGAATGTGTTTTGGCTTATGACTTTCCAACAGTTCAGTTCAGTTCAGTTGCTCAATCGTGTCTGACTCTTTGTGATCCCATGGACTGTAGCACGCCAGGCCTCCCTGTCCATCACCAACTCCTAGAGTTTACTCAAACTCATGCCCGTTGAGTCAGTGATGCCATAGACTTTAAAACATGTATGCAACTTAAATGAGTCATCCACGTGAAAAAAGTGAAAGTGTTAGTTGCTCAGCCCTGTCCAACTTCTTGCGATGCCATGCCCTGTAGCCTGCCAGGCTCCTCTGTCTATGGAATTCTCAAGGCAAGAATACTGGAGTGGCTGGCCATTCCCTTCTCCAGGAGATCTTCCCAACCAAGGGATCAAACTGGGTCATGTGCCTTGCAGGCAGATTCTGTACTGTCTGAGCCACCAGCGAATGAGTCATCCATACCTTAAATGTGTACATCTCCCGCATTTGCTTCTGCAGTGATTCTTCACAACTACTACTGCATATGTTTTGCTCAGAAGGGGAGAGTGTGTGGAGTGGGTCCACACCCATCCATGGGCAGTGATTTTAGAGAGATTTAGTAATGTTTGTACTACTTAGGGCTTGAGAAAGCAGCAAGGCAAGGCAGGGAAACACAGGTTAGGCTGTTGCAAAAATCTGCATGAACCAGACAAGGGCCTGACCTACTGGTAGTGGGAGTGGAGCAGGAGAATGTATTTATTGAGAGATGTTTAGGAAAAGGGATTAGTAGGTCTGTTTTGCCAAAAGTTTTACTTTCCTTTTAGGTTCAAAGGATTCATTAACAAAAGAAACCACTCATTACATACATAAACAATTTCCATTTTTTGTAGAAGATTATTTGACTTAATTCCAATATGCATTCATTAAAAGAAAAGAAATAGAAACAATAGAAATAGCAGTGTACACATCACCAAATTGGGCCCACCTACATCCAGACTTCAGCAGTGCTGGAAAGCCCTCATTAACAGCAATCTGGGGTCCCAACTGGGACAGGGTTCCCAGGTGGTGTGTCATCCATGGGTGACGTTTCAAATTGCAGTTTTGTGGGCCCCTGCTTGTAATTCCAGGCCGCAAACTGATATTGTCATCAGTTTGCATGCAAAAATGCAGGTCTGGTTTTACACTGTAACCATTTTACAATGTTCATTTCAGTTTGTGAGTCATAGGATTTCGTTAGACCCTGGGGGGAGTGGCCAGACCTCCAGGGACTCAAAAATTCCAAGACCCACTCCCTTTCTTATCTGAAGTGTTGCCTGACTTGCTGTGTTTACAGGCAGGCAGGGAATCTGGGCAGTGTCCAGGCAGGTCAGAGGCCTGCTCTCCTGCTTTGAAGCCTGAACAAGACTTCCTCTATTTTAATTTCCCTAACACAGGTCTTGGGGGATAATTTGATACAAGGAATTGGGGGAAGGGGAGGCATCCAAAAACCCCCAAACTTCTGCCTTGGGTGACATTAGTAAGAGGAACAGGTTTAGACCATTCAGTAAATGCTTACTGAACTTCTTCTGGTGAGGGAGGTGGACAAAAATGATGAACTCTTTAAAAAGAAAGAAGAGTGGAGCAAAGACGGGCTATTTTAAAGGTGTAGACGTAGGTAAAGGGGCACCTGAGCTTTGACTAAGGGGCCAGGCTCTCTCATCTGTGTGTGAGCAAAGCCAGCCGAGGTGAGAAGCCGTGGGCATGAGGGCATGTGGGCTGTTGGTGTCGCCACGTGCAGGGGGCCAGGGGTGCGGCTGCTGCATGCCCCATGGGGACCGGGCAGTGCTGCGCTGGGGAGGCTCTGCACAGCAGCCTGGCATGCTGATGCCTTTTGCAGGGTATTTGGACTTTGTCAGCGGTCAAGGCTTGCGGTGAAGCTGTGGGTCTGTAGGGTCCGCTTTGGTGTGATCTTCTCACCTCTGCTCCTCCTTGCGCTCATCGGCCATCAGGCACCTGTGAGCCCTCACTGTGGTGCTGCAACGGTGCCGTCTGTTCAGGCCCTCCTTCCCTGGTTCTGCTCAAGCCTCACTCCTGCCTCTCCTGGAGGCCTCTGCGGTCTAATCAGATGCAGGCCCTGTAAGGCTGTTGGTGTGACAGTGTGCCCTCTGCGGTCTAATCAGATGCAGGCCCTGTAAGGCTGTTGGTGTGACAGCGTGCCCTCTGCGGTCTAATCAGATGCAGGCCCTGTAAGGCTGTTGGTGTGACAGCGTGCCCTCTGCGGTCTAATCAGATGCAGGCCCTGTAAGGCTGTTGTGTGACAGCGTGCCCTCTGCGGTCTAATCAGGTGCAAGCCCTGTAAGGCTGTTGGTATGACAGGGTGCCTTCTGATGTCACCTTACGCTGCTTTGTCTCTCTTCACAGCACTTCACTCCTTGACACGCTATGTATTGATTTGTCTCTTGTCCGTCTGCCTTTCCTGGAATGTGTGTTCCATCAGAGCTGGAACTTTGTGTTGTTCGTGATTCCATCTCCACTGCCAGGACAGTGCCTCACGCATCCAGGTGAATCAGTGACTGACGAGATGGACCGGTCAGTTCATCTGTCTGTATGTGCAGACGAGCAGGGCCTGGTGTGCAGTAGGTGCCTGCTAAGTGCTTGATGGGATGAACTGGTGAGTGAGTGACTGTGTGTGTCACTGGCTAGTCCCCACACTTAGGTGCCCAGCGAGTGTCTGCTGAAAAGATGAGTGGTCCAGAGAGCTTGCCCGTCTCTGTGAGGCAGGCCCTCTGGGGCCAGCCCCAGTGTCTGCGCTTGAGAAGAGCCCAGGCCTGCAGTCTCGGTGTGTGTGGTTGCCGTTGCTCTTTGCACCTGATGTTTCAGTCAGTGCCTCACTCTCTCTCAGGATGTCTGCCATCAGCCAGGTGCTGTAATTAACTTGCCATAATTTAGCATAGAGATGCATTTTTTATTTTAAAGATGCCACAAAAAACTGGCGCTTGTGATACATTGGTTGTTAATGAAGTTCATGCCTAAGAGAACATGAGGATGGTGTCCCATGTCTAGGAGAGAAGGGCTCTTAGCCCATGCCTGGCCACAGAGTGTGAGAAAGCCAGAGGAGTTCTGGCAGACTTAGGGTTCCACACACCCAAGGTGCTTCCCAGTGTGTGGGCAGAGCTTTGGGTTGAGTGTGGGTCCTGTTTTACCCAAAGGTTTGGGGGAAACAACGTTTAAGAATATTGCTCAGGACTGGGGAAGCAGACTCTTGGCAGGCACAAACAGAACCTTGTGCACCAGGACCCAGAGACTCCACAGAGACTGAGCCAGAACCGTGTGTGCGTGTCTCCTGTGGAGGTGCGGGTCAGCAGTGGCCTGCCACGGGGGCTCTGGGTGCAGCAGACCTGGGTCACACAGCCTGTGGCATAAGCCCTCAGGAGGAGGTCACCATTAGCCCCAACAGAGAGCAGCCTGAACTCACACAGGCCTGGGGAAGCAGACTCGTGGAGGGCACAAACAGAACCTTGTGCGCACCAGGACCCAGGAGAACGGAGCAGTGACCCCACAAGAGACTGAGCCAGACTTGCCCGTGAGTGTCCAGCAGTCTCTGGCGGAGGCGTGGGTCGGCAGTGGCCCGGTGCAGGGTCAGGGCACCGAGTGCAGCAGTGCATGTACAGGACCTTTTGAAGTAGATCATTATCTTCATTTTCTCCACCATAGTTTGGCCTCAGGTCAAACAACAGGGAAGGAACACAGCCCCATCCATCAGCAGAAAATTGGATTAAAGATTTACTGAGCATGGCTCCACCTATCAGAACAAGACCCAGTTTTCCCCAGTCAGTCTCTCCCATCAGGAAGCTTCCATAAGCCTCTTATTCTTATCCATCAGAGGGCAGGCAGAATGAAAACCACAATCACAGAAAACTAGTCAAACTGACCACATGGACCACAGCCTTGTCTAATTCAATGAAACCATGAGCCATGCTGTGTAGGGCCACCCAAGACAGGTCATGGTGGAGAGTTCTGACAAAACATGGTCCACTGGAGAAGGGAATGGCAAACCATTTCAGCACTCCTGCCTTGTGAACCCCAGGAACAGTATGAAAAGACAAAAAGCTATGACACTGAAAGATGGAGCTCCCCAGATCGGGAGGTGCCCAGTATGCTACTGCAGATCAGTGGAGCAATAACTCCACAAAGAATGAAGAGACGGAGCCAAAGCAAAAACAACAACCAGTTGATGTGACTGGTGATGGATGTAAATTCCGATGCTGTAAAGAGCAGTATTGCTTAGGAACCTGGAATGTTAGGTCCATGAATCAAGGTAAATTTGAAGTGGTCAAACAGGAGATGGCAAGAGTGAACATTGACATTTTGGGAATCAGTGAACTAAAATTGACTGGAATGGGTGAATTTAACTCAGATGACCATTATATCTACTACTGTGGGCAAGAATCCCTTAGAAGAAATGGAGTTGCCCTCATAGTTAACAAGAGTCCGAAATGCAGTACTTGGATGCAATCTCAAAAACAAGAGAATGATCTCCGTTCATTTCCACGGCAAACCATTCAGTATTACAGTAGTTCAAGTCTATGCCCCAACCAGTAACGCTGAAGAAGCTGAAGTTGAACAGTTCTATGAAGACCTACAAGACCTTCTAGAACTAACACCCAAAATAGATGTCCTTTTCATTATAGGGGACTGGAATGCAAAAGTAGAAAGTCAAGAGATATCTGGAATAACAAGCAAATTTGGCCTTGGAGTACAGAATGAAGCAGGGCAAAGGCTAACAGTTTTGCCAAAAGAACATACTGGTCATAGCCAACACCCTCTTCCAACAACACAAGAGAAGACTACACATGGACATCACCAGATGGTCAACATTGAAATCAGATTGATTATATTCTTTGCAGCCAAATATGGAGAAGCTCTATACAGTCAGCAAAAACAAGACCGGGAGCCCACTGTGGCTCAGATCATGAACTCCTTATTGCCAAATTCAGACTTAAATTGAAGGAAGTAGGGAAAACCACTAGACCATTCAGCTATGACCTAAATCAAATCCCTTACGATTATACAGTGGAAGTGACAAACAGATTCAAGGGATCAGATCTGATAGATAGAGTGCCTGAGGAACTATGGACAGAGGTTCGTGACATTGTACAGGAGTCAGAGATCAAGACCATCCCCAAGAAAAAGTAATGCAAAAAGGCAAAATGGTTGACTGAGGAGGCCTTACAAATAGCTGTGAAAAGAAGAGAAGAGAAAAGCAAAGGAGAAAAGGAAAGATATACCCATCTGAATGTAGAGTTCCAAAGAATAGCAAGGAGAGATAAGAAAGCCTTCCTTAGTGATCAATGCAAAGAAATAGAGGAAAGCAATAGAATGGGAAAGACTAGAGATCTCTTCAAGAAAATTAGTGATACCAAGGGAACATTTCATGCAAAGATGGGTATCAATAAAGGACAGAAATGGTATGGACCTAACAGAAGCAGAAGATATTAAGAAGAGGTGGCAAGAATACACAGAAGAACTATACAAAAAAGATCTTCATGACCCAGATAACCACGAGGTGTGATCACTCACCTAGAGCCAGACATCCTGGAATGTGAAGTCAAGTGGGCCTTAGGAAGCATCGCTACAAACAAAGCTAGTGGCCGTGTGGAATTCCAGTTGACCTATTTCAAATCCTAAAAGATGATGCTGTCAAGGTGCTGCACTCAATATGTCAGCAAATTTGGAAAACTCAGCAGTGGCCACAGGACTGTTACAGGTCAGTTTTCATTCCAATCCCAAAGAATGGCAATGCCAAAGAATGCTCAAACTACCACACAGTTGCACTCATCTCACACGCTAGCAAAGTAATGCTCAAAATCCTCTAAGCCAGGCTTCAATAGTACGTGAACCATGAACTTCCAGATGCTCAAGCAGAGGAATCAGAGATCAAATTGCCAACATCCATTGGATCATAGAAAAAGCAAGAGAGTTCCAGAAAAACATCTGCTTTATTGACTATGCCAAAGTCTTTGACTGTGTGGATCACAACAAACTGTGGAAAATTCTTGAAGTGATGGGAATACCAGACCACCTTACCTGCCTCCTGAGAAATCTGTATGCAGGTCAAGAAGCAACAGTTAGAACTGGACATGCAACAATTGACTGGTTCCATATCGGTAAAGGAGTATGTCAAGGCTGTTTATTGTCACCCTGCTTATTTAAGTTATATGCAGAGTACATCATGCGAAATGTCTGGCTGGATGAAGGACAAGCTGGAATCAAGACTGCTGGCAGAAATATCAATAACCTCAGATATGCAGATGACCATGCCCTTATGGCAGAAAGTGAAGAAGAACTAAAGAGCCTCTTGATGAAAGTGAAAGAGGAGAGTGAAAAAATTGGCTTAAAACTCAACATTCAGAAAACTAAGATCATGGCATCTGGTCCCATCACTTCATGGCAAATAGATGGGGAAACAATGGAACCAGTGACAGACTTTATTTTTTGGGGGCTCCAAAATCACTTCAGATGGTGACTGCAGCCATGAAATTAAAAGACGCTTGCTCCTTGGTAGAGAAACTATGACTAACCTAGACAGCATATTAAAAATCAGAGATATTACCTTGCAGACACGGGTTGGTCCAGTCAAAGCTCTGGTTTTTCCAGTAGTCATGTATGGATGTGAGTTGGACTGCAAAGAAAGCTGAGCACTGAAGAATTGATGCTCTTGAACTGTGGTGTTGGAGAAGACTCTTGAGAATCCCTTGGGCTGCAAGGAGATCAAATCAGTCCATCCTAAAGAAAATGAGTCCTGGATATTCATTGGAGGGACTGATGCTAAAGCTGAATCTCCAATACTTTGGCCACCTGATGAGAAGAATGGACTCCTTGGAAAAGACCTTGATGCTGGGAAAGATTGAAGGTGGGAGGAGAAGGGGACGAGAGGACGAGATGGTTGAATGACATCACCGATTCAATGGACATGAGTTTGAGCATGCTCCTGGAGTTGGTGGTGGATAGGAAAGCTTGGCCTGCTGCAGTCTGTGGGGTTGCAAAGAGTTGGGCATGACTGAGCGACTGAACTGAACTGAAAACAAATATGGCTCTTTGTTAGAGGAGAATTCAAATAGCTTAGTGGTTACGGTGGGGTTCTGAAGCTGGACTGGGTGCATTTGAATCTGTCCTACCACTTCCTTGCTTCATGGTCCTGGGCAAGTTACATTGACTCTCAAGACCTCATTTCTCAGGACATCCCTGGCGGTCCAGTGGCTATGACTGAGCTCCCAATGCTCAGGTTCCCAATGACCCAGATTTGATTCCTGGTCCAGAAATTAGATCCTACACGTCCCAACTAAGAGTTCACATGCTACAGCTAAGTTCACATGCCGCAACTAAGCATCCTGCATGCCACATCAAAGATCGAAGAACCCGTGTGCCACAACTAAAACCCGGCACAGCCAAATTAAAAAAGAAACAAAAACACTCCTTGCCTGTAAGGTGAGAGCCTGGGACACTGAGAGCCCCTTTAGCACAGTGCCATGCACGTCCCAAGTGAACAGTAATGGCTGATGTCATATATGATTGCTTGACATTTTAAAACAAAGAGAGAAATTTTAGTTCTGTGTTGGCTTTGCCTCCAGGAATGATTCTCCACTCCTCTCTGCCATGCTTGAGATGGAAAAGTTAGAGAAACATTGTCTTAAAAAAATAGACATCCAGGGCAGTGCATGTAATTGGCTGGTATGATTATCTTCAGAATTTTCCTGCAACCTTGTCTGAGTTTTCACCTGTCACAGAGTTGAGCTCTCATTACCAAGGTGATAAATTAGTGATGCTTACTTTCAGTACCTACTATCTAAAAGTACCTAACTGAATAGCAGATGAGGTTCAGGGAACCTGTAGGTCTGAATCAAGAATTGCCACTTAAGGATTGACAATACCTAGAAGAGCTTGTAACTTCACATGTGTTTCTTCCGTTTCATTCTCTTAAGAGCGTGTTATTCATCAAGGTGGAAAAGGCTGTCAGGCTGTTTCTGTGACTTCTTCTGGGAATGAGACTGAAACATTTACCAGCCCTTCCTGGTCTCCATCCAGTGTTTTTTTTTTTTTTTTTAACTGCAAGTCATTTTCCATGGATTGAAGTGGCGTTTTCCCTAATGAAAAAAAAATATGAAATATCAGAGCATGCTGCCCATAATAAGCTTGCATTGGTGTTTAGTCACTAAGTCGTGTCCAATATCATCTGTAAAATTTTGGTTTTAATTTGTGTGGTGTGTGCTGCTGTTAACTGTATTTCTCTCTGGGCATCTAAACCATTTCAAAAGTTACTGTTTTGGACACTCTTACAAGACTTTCACATTCCTTTGCTTCTGCTTAGTCGTCTCCTTTGCCCTTTCCGCGGTTGAGTTTGCTTTAGGTCAACTAGTTAAAACAAATTGCTGTGTGCTTGACGTTGCTGATCACTATAAATTTAACTCTGACTTGTTTTCGAAGGAGGGCAGTGGGCCGTCGGGGCTCAGTGGTGAGACCATCAGCGGCTGGGCATCCGTCACTTTGCCTGCCTCATGACCGCCCCATCTTTCCCCTGCCCCTGTGTGGTGCCTGCATTCTGTACTTGCTTGGGCCACAGAACCTTGAGTCGTTGTACTGTCGTCGTAGTTTCACACTCCATTCCCAGTCCTCTGGTGAGTCGTGCTGGCACTCCCTTCAGAAAGCTCTCAGTGCCCGGCTGCCTTTCACGACACCTGCCCCTCCCGGGACCAAGCCACCACGTCCCTCCTGATGATTCACTGGCATCTGCACCCCTTTCCTGGCCTCGGCCCTGGCCCCCCGCAGCAAGCGGTCCAGCGTTGCTCTTCTCAACACAGGCAGAGCCCCCGGTGACTCCAGTCGCCTCGGTCACTTTCTCGCCTCCTGGAGTCTCTGGTCCAGTGTCACTTTCTCAGGAAGCTTCTTTGATTGATTTCTCTAAATTTGCAGCCTCTGTTTCCCTCATTTTTATTTTCTCTAAAGCATGTAGCATCATCTGACACATAGGCTATTCATTCGTGGGTTGCCCATCCCCCATGTTCCTGTAAACTTCCCACCATGTCTCCTATATAGATGCTCAAAAAATATTTGAATGCTAGGAATTTTTATCCCTCTTTTAGAGACAGTCATTTAAGGTCTAAGAGATTAAAGGTTCCTTGCCCAGACCCTACAAGTGCCCGGATGGGAGTTAAAACGCAGACGTGAAGTTGCTCTGTACGCTCCTCTTTCTTGTTAAAACGAGCAGTAGTAGATAAGATGCAGAGTTACCACGCGAGGAAACAGACTCTGTACAGAAAGCACTTGGCTGGAAGGCTTCTCATCCCGCTTATCGATATAACCCCAGCTTTTTACGTCTGTGTTATTCAGCAGCCCACCCAAGGTTCTTTTAGTGTTCCCGGATTTTTATTTAGGAGTAGCGGACCTGGCCACCACCCAATTACCTATTTTCTTCTTCCAGCCTCTTGAGAGAAGCATGCGCGCTGGTTGGTGTCTGTCGGCGTCTGTCTGTCTGCTCTTCCCGTAGGCCCTCGAGCTCCCAGCCCAAGGCCGTGGGCAGTGGGGTGCTGCAGGCTGGGGGGCTGTCTCTGTGTGCCCACGTCTGTGCCCCGGGAGGCACTGATGTCAGCCGCTCGTGCAGGCGAGTGTCGGGACTCCCAGCCTGCTCAGTTCTCCCAGTGACCCGCCGGCCGCCTGGCAGAGGGGAGTGGGGTCATCACTGGCCCCTTGTGGCTACATCTGAGGACAGAAAGTGAAGCAGGCTCCCCGATGAGTCGCGTACGTTTCCCTGCACAGGGTGGCTCCCCCGGGCTCGTGGCCGGGAGTGCGGAGCAGGTCGGCCTTCTGATGCTGTACCGTTTCAATGACGCAGCCAGGAGAAGAGCTGGTGAGGTCCCGCGCCGCCTGCACACACACACCCTTCTTGGTGGTGGTGGGTTAGTCGCTCAGTTGTGTCTGACCCTTGGCTCCTCTGCCCATGGGCTTCTCCAGGCAAGAATTACTGAAGTGGGCTGTCATTTCCTTCTCCAGGGGGGTCTTCCTGACCCAGGGATCGACCTGGGGTCTCCTGCATTGCAGGCGGATTCTTTACCACGGAGCCACCAGGGAAGCCTGCACCCTTCTTCTGTGCTGTTTGTTTCCATTCCTGATTTAGAAGTAGGAGAAGAGTGCAGCATTTTCTTCACAGGCACCTCACACTCACTGCCTTTTCTGGAGACGGGAGGTCTGGGGGCTTTGAACAAGTGGACAGCACAGAGGTGGGCTGCAGTCTCTGGCCGTCACCCCTGGGAGTGGTCTCCCCGGGGCTGCCGGCCGGGCCTGGTTTCTGTCCTCCCGTTGCCCGCGTGGGGAGGCTGCAGCCCACAGCTCACAGCCCCTCCACATGGTCACCGGGACACGCTGCTCTTAGCGGGAAAAGCCCCTTGAATGGCCGGGGACATCCCGGGGGCCTTTCCGACGGCCTAACCCATGGCGAGTCCAAGCAGTGTGTCTTTAAACCCGGGATAGCGGCCCAGCCGGGGTGGGCATGCAGGATAACTTCCAGGACTCGGGGCGAGTCGAGAACAGGCTTTACCTGCTGCCAAGTGGGGCAGGCCACAGATGGCCTGGCTCCCGCTCACCCTGCCCGCCCCGCACAGCCTCCCTTCGGAGGCGTGGACCCTCCGAAGTCCACTTGCTTCCAAGGGATGGCCTGGCCGCCTGGAGGCAGCCGTGGGACTGGAGCAGACAGAGTTGGGGCAGAAGCCCAGATGCACTCTGACCTGGTTCTTCTCTGAGCCGCAGTTCCCTTGTCTGCAGAGTGGGAAATAGGTTTGTGTGTTTGTAGAGGGATTTAGTGGGACCTCCCAGGTGGCCCAGTGGTAAAGAATCCGCCTGCAGTGCAGGAGATCCGGGTTCAACCCCTGAGTAAGGAAAATCCCCTGGAGAAGGAAATGGCAACCCGCTCCAGTGTTCTTGCCTGGAGAATCCCATGGACAGAGGAGCCTGGCGGGCTGCAGTTCACGGGGTTGCAAAGAGTCAGACACGACTTAGCAACTGAGCACACATACATGTAGAGGGATTTAGTGCACAGTGCAACAGGAAGTGAGTCTTCAGGATGTGATAGGTGACGTTCTTAATTGTGGGGTGACTGAGAGGCACTGTGGGGTCATGCAGAGAGGATGCATGGACTGGGAATTAAGTCCAAATTCAAATCCTCAGTCCATTCACTCATTCAGTGTTTAACGAGTGATAATGCTTTTCGAATTGTGGTGCTAGAGAAGACTCTTGAGAGTCCCTTGGACTTCAAGGAGATCAAACTGCTCAGTCCTAAAGTAAATCAACCCTGAATATTGATGGAAGGACTGATCCTGAAGCTGAAGCTCCACTACTTCAGCGACCTGATTCAAAGAGCCGACTTATTGGCAAAGACCCTGATGCTGGGAACCACTGAGGGCAGGAGGAGAAGGGGAAGATAGAGGTTGAGATGGTTGGATGATATCACCGACTCAATGGATATGAGTTTGGGCAAACTCGGGATGGTGAAGGACAGGAAAGCCTGGCGTGTGCTGCAGTCTATGGGGTTGCAAAGAGTCAGACATAACTTAGTGACTGAACACACACACACACACACACATTATGGGATTTACACTGGAATTGAGACGATGTTGGTTAGTCTTTGATGTTGGCAAATCACCATACTTCCTGAATCTCAGTTTCTTCATATAAAGTGGGAGTGAGGATACCAACCCTGTGTGGAGAATGAGATGAGCATTTCCAAGTGGCAGCTAGCTGCTTGGTTGCTTTCTGCTATGGCTTCTTCCCCTTTACTGAGGCATTCTCCGCTGTAACTCTGGTCAGTGCGTAAGATGACGGCTTGTGTTAAACTCTTCCACCTTTGCTGTTCAATCCGGAGACGCTTGTGTGAACCCCTGTTATGTGAGCGGCGCCCTGCCAGCCTAGGGCGAGTGCCTGGTCCTGTGGCAACATCAGGGGCCCGGCTGCCGAGTGGTGGCCCCTGGTCAGCGCTGCAGTAGGCATAAGCTGAGGGCTGCGCTGGTGCCGAGGAGCGGGCGCTGAAGGCTGGGCGTGGGGCGTGGCCACGGATGAGCGCACAGAGAGCATGCCAGTGCATGGCGAAGGGCGTGAGAATTACACAGCGGGAGGGCGCGTGACAGAGCTCTGGCGTGCGTGTGAACACGGACGTGGGGTGTGAGTGTGTGCGGTGCATGCTCAGGTGCGTTGGTAGCTGTGGGTCGCATGAGCTGTGAGGAGGCTGAGATCCACTGGGGCTGGGCTGTGAGGGGTCTAAAGTCCTCGCCATTGCGAGTTAAGGTCGCGCTGTGGGAGCTTCCCAGGGGGCTGAGCCTGGTGCTGATTTGCATGGGGAAGGCATGTTCAGTTAAAATGCCACGTGAGCCACTCGTGGAATTTGATGTTTTCGAGTAGCCCACATTAAGACTGTAAGAAGAAAACAGGTGAAATAACTTTAATAATATACTTTATTGGACCTAGTATCTCCAAAATACTATCATTTCTTGTAATTAATATAGAAGATATTAATGAGATATTTTATATTCTTTCTTTTGGTACTGAGTCTTCAGTCTCTGGTGTGTATTTCAAATATTTCAAGCTACAGTACAGCTCAGTCTGGATGGCACCATGTCTTGGGGCTCATAGCCGCATGTGACTCTGGCTGCCTTACTGGGCAATGCGGGCCCAGCCCGTCTGGGATACAGGAGCTGGGCGTGGTCTCCGTGATTCTGAACCTTCCCTCAGTTGCCATGCCAGCCTACTTCTCCCATTAAACCTCTGGGAAAACCTGCCCAACAGCAGATTGGTAACAGGTGGTTTTCAGCAGGGAAGAGAGAAAAACTGGGGGATTCTGTCATCCAGAGGTTACATGGTTCGAAACCAAAAAAGGGGCAGAATTCCCTGGTGTCTCCCTCCTCACCTGTATCTGCACTGCACAAACATCCCTGGAGACGGAGTTACTCTGTACTAGTATATTGAGCATCTAGTTTGGCCTGTTAATCAATACTTCGGTCTTTCTCTTTGTTTTCAGTAACTCCACAAAACGGGTTTTCTTGTCCCATTTTATAGAGGAAAGCCCGTGAGAGATTAAGTACATTGCCCAGGGTTGTATAACTGAACATAGCACAGCTGAGGTCAAACCTGGTATCAAACCCACGTTCTAACCTCTGCTCCTGACTGTTTCCCTCATAAATTCTAAGGCTGTTATGTACATTATGATCTCTAAGTTGGAAGAAATATACATAAAGATTTTAATAAGCATGTGTATGCACACAGGTATACACACACACACACACACACACACACATGCACACACATATATAGAAAAGGCTATGGTTTTTCTGGTAGTCATGTACCAATGTGAAAATTGGACTGTAAAGGAGGTTGAAGCCAAAGAATTGATGCTTTTGACTCTTGAGAGTCCCTTGGACAACAAGATCAAACCAGTCAATCCTAAAGGAAATCAACCCTGAATATTCATTGGAAGGACTGATCCTGAAGCTCCAATACTTTGGCCACCTGATGCAAAGAGCTGACTCATTGGAAAATACCCTGATGCTGGGAAAGACTGAGGGCAGGAGGAGAAGGGGGTGAGATGGTTGGATGGCATTGCCGACTCAATGGACATGAGTTTGAGCAAACTCCAGGAGATGGTGAAGGACAGGGAAGCCTACTGTGCTGCAGTCCATGGGGTTGCAGAGTCAGACACAGCTTAGACACAACTTCAGTCTTAGTGACCGAACAAAAATATAGCAAAAAGACTGGAAATCTTAGCAAAAAACCATAAAATGAGTCAAAACTAAAGGATGTGTTTCCTCCTCTTCTCTACCCGCCTCCCTTCTAACCACGCACTGGGGACCAGTTGGAATGTTCCAGTGCTGACCGGTTGCTATGGGCCTGTTGCGGGGGAGGGTCATCGGTGGAACTGCAGTGTTTGTGAGGTCTTCCATTTCCTTGGTAGGGGAGCTCAAGACACTGGGGTGGCCAGGGGGCAGTCACAGTCGGGCTATAAAGCTAGAACTCAGCTAGTGGCCTTGATCCGGCCTGGGCTGCTTGCTGGGAAAGAGCCAGACTGCACCTCGTGAGTTTCATCTTCGACTTTCTCTCCAACGGAGGCTGGTGAGCAGTGATGTGGCCGCAGAGGGGGTAATGGGCTAGGAAGGTCCATGGGGAAGGCACCGGAGGATGGTGAGGAGTCAGGCTTCAGGGTCAGACTGCTGTGGGTTTGACCTAGGACTCTGCCACTCCCTCATTTTGGTCTCCTCGTTTGTAAAACTGGAGCGATCGTTTTGGCCAGGGCTCCTTCATTAGAGGCCACAGTGACCCACTGGAAATAACTCCAGTTCAAAGAGATTCAGAGATTTCCCAAGATACAGAAGCATGTGTACACAGGTCAGCTCAGGAGCCTGTACCGAGCAGGCCCTTGCAGGCTGTGCTGGAGAGACAGGGGCGGACTGCTCCCCAGCTCTTAGGAGGCCCTGAACCCCAGCTCCTGTCCGCAGCGCGGCCTTCTCTGCCATCTGCTGCGCATGGCCTCAGGTTGCTTCCCCGGTGCCTGCCCCCGCAGGATTTTCCTGCTTCAGTGTCCATTCAGGTTTCTTAGTTTAGATTTCTGAAATAGAGGTGGATTGGCCCGATTTCCTTTCCAGGCAAAGCCACACATTTCAAAGGTCCTGGCAGGCCTGGAGGACCCAGCGCTGGGCTGGCTGGCCACCCGGTCCAGGCGGCTGCGGCCAGAGTGGGTGAGCCGGTCCTCAGCCTGCCAGAGGGGGGCCGCGGGCACAGAGGACGCAGGGGGGTCGGCCGTGTGGGCTGGTGTTTCCCTGTTCAGCTTGACTTCTCCCTCTCCATCAGGGTTATTCCTGCCTCCTCTTCCCTCCAGCCTGCCTCCCAGCTCCCTAGGTTTGCCCAGAAGCCCTCCGCTCTTGCACGGAGAAGGGGAAAGCCTCTCATCCCTGCCAGGCCGCTCAGACCTGCCCCCTGCTAAACTTCTTAGTCTTGCCTACCGCTGGATTCCAGCTCCTGCCTTTGCTTCTCTCAGAGGCAGAGCTGTCCTTTTGTGCTCCCAGCTTTCTCTTGAAGATTTCCCCCCTCTTTTCTTCAGCCTTGAGGTTTTCTCCCTTCTGTGGGAACCCTCATACGTC
Organism: Odocoileus virginianus; assembly: GCF_023699985.2. Taxonomy (NCBI): domain Eukaryota; kingdom Metazoa; phylum Chordata; class Mammalia; order Artiodactyla; family Cervidae; genus Odocoileus; species Odocoileus virginianus. The sequence goes on from NC_069701.1 coordinate 855,579, forward strand.
CTCGCATTTCTCTCTGGGCCCCCCAGGGGCTTCCAGCGGAGCCTCAGACCAACTGTCTGTCCAACGACCAGGCAGAGTGCTGGGGTGTGAGTCTCTGGTCACGAGTCATCACAGGACTGAAGTTTGTGATGGGATGTTGATCAGCTGTGCACTGCAAGCACTTTAGTTCCGCTGACATTGTTTCACGGCGGAACTTTCTCGATGAAGGAGGCAGTGTGCCGTTTACAGTCGGGCACAGCTTCTGTCTGCTCAGGGGCAGTGTGTGGCCGCTCCTGTGATAGCCCCAGCCTGGGCGCTCCCCTCCTGCCCTGAAATGAAGCTCCTCACGGCAGCTCCCCGGTCAGCAGGTCTGCAGGCTCCTTCCCTTTGTGCCGGTGGCATCTGAAACATGCTCTTCTAGACTCTTGGTCCCCAGGGCTCCACCGTCTTTTCTCTTCTTCACTCGCCTCTTCTCCATAGGCTCCCAAGCCCCCCGCTCCCAGAGACACACACACACACACACATGCTCCCTGTGCTAACTGTCAGATGCCTGGGCTGGGCCCTCTTCTGCATCTGCCTTGTCCTTGCTGAGCTCACATCCTCAATCACTGGTGACTTCCAGTGCAGGCCTTCAGCCCAGACCACGCTCTGGACTCATGTCCTCCCCACTTACTGAGTGTCTTCATGCTGATGTCTGACAGTCCTCCTCACGTGAGGGTAGGTGCAGGCAGAGCACTGATGGCCTTTCTCAAATCCAGCCCCACTTCCTGTGACTCCCCTTTACCTCACGAGCGTGATTACCGTCCACCCAGTTGCTCAAGCTCCAGACCCGAGGTCTTCCCCATGACTTTCTTTCCCTCTCGTGCCATGTCTAATCTGTCATTAGGTCTTGTTCGTTGTACCCCTTGAATTAAAGCCCACTGGCTTCCTTGCTGGCTCAGATGGTAAAGAACCTGCCTGCAATGCAGGAGACCCAGGTTCGATCCCTGGGTTGGAAAGATCCCCTGGAGAGAGACAGGAATGGCAACCCACTCCAGTATTTTTGCCTGGAGAATTCCATGGACAGAGGAGCCTGGCGGGCTACAGTCCATGGGGTTGCAAAGAGCTGGACACTTCTGAGCAACTTTCACTTTTACCCTCGTGTTTATCACCCCTGGTCGTCCCCACCAGGTCTGCGCCACCCTTGTCCCTCCCTGGCCAGCTCTGAGCACCTTCCTTCCCATCCCCCTGTACCCGGGTCTCCATGGCCCGGCCTGGAGAGCTTTTTAGAGCTTGTGCCTCCCTGTGTGCAGCCCTTACGCTGCTCTGAGCAGCCTGACCCCTAGCCGTGGTCCAGCAGCCCCTGGGTGGCCTGGCCTCGGTGCCGGCTCCACGTCCCCTCCCGCCACCCTCGGGTTCTGTCCACTCCCTCTGCCTGCTGCCCTTCCCCGTGCTTCGCCCTCTCCCCTCCCCGGCTGTGAGCTCAGAGGCATTTCCCTCCCTGCCCACCACCCCCTCATCAGCCGAAGACGCGCTCAGGGCCGTGTTTCAGGCCCACAGCACAGGTGACTGAGAGCAGGGAGGCCACCACTGAGCCTTTGTTTGTCCTCTAAGTCCTGGCCAGACCTGCCCTGTCCCCAGGAATGAGGCTTTTTTAAGCCTCGGGGGACTTCTGACACTGAGGCTTTGTGAAGCCCCAAACTCTTCAACCAGCAAGTGATCCATCCTGAGTTTGAACCCAGGTTGACCTGCCAGTTCTCTGAAAGATTTGAAAAGGAGGGTTTATAAAAGGAGGGTTTGTAAAGCCAGGGGCTCCTACACCTGTCAGGTCCTAAAAAGTAGTGGCCTGTTGGTGGTAGAGGGCTCCTAGCCTCTTACCATTCCTCTCATCCCAGACAGACCCCCGTATCTTTTTTGTATTATCCACAGTCAGGCAGAGTTTCTCGAAGGGCAAGAGGGCTGATGTTACTGCAGCGGAATGACATGATGCCAGCCAATAGCCAATAGTAAATGTTCCGGGCAGCCCCATTTAGGCAGACATATGATTTCCATCAGGCTTTGGAACATAGCCATTATTCCTTTCTTAAAAGAAAGGCATCCTTTCCCAGCTGGGAACTCACATTCCATGTCCTGCCACTTCACACGTTCCTTTGGGTGTAGATGTCATCTTCCTCACCAGGATGGGGACAGGCCCCCGGCTGCCCTGGGCGAAAACTGAGAGCACAGTACTGTGGTGTGAAAGTCTCTGTTGGAGGAATACTGGCGCCCGCTGCTCCTCCGCCTCCGGAAGGGCCCGGCTCGTACCAGGGCCTGGCAGCTTACGATGCTGCTGCTGCGCGACTTTAGTCATGTCCGACGCGGTGCGACCCCGTAGACGGCAGCCCACCAGGCTCCTCTCTCCCTCGGATTCTCCAGGCAAGGACACTGGAGTGGGGTGCTGTTTCCTTCTCCAGATGTTAAGATGGGCGTTGTTCACCCTCTGCTCCTTCACTGTGCTCAGAAAACGCTCGCCTGGCTTGTGGAGGTTGGACGGCTGGGCTGCGGGCCTACTGGGCCTCTGCCTGTCTGGTTGTGTGCCCATGGTGACGCAGGAACGCTGGGCCCTGGGGGATCCTCCAGAGCAGTGACAGCGGCCTGTCTGGTCCCTCACCCCTCTTCGCCCCCATCCCCCCACCCCCACCACCCGGCTCCAGAGGCAGCGGCCAGGCAGCGCTCCAGCCCGAGGCTGCCTCACAACCTGAGGTGTCAGTGACCTCTGGGGATGCCCGCTGGCTCTGGAGTGCTCAGTCGTGTCCGACTCTGCAGCCCACCAGGCTCCTCAGTCCATGGGATTCCCCAGGCAAGAATTCTGGAGTGGGTTGCCGTGCCCTCCTCCAGGGGATCGTCCCCACCCAGGGATCCAACCTGCGTCTCCTGCACTGTGGGTGGGTTCTTTACCCCTGAGCCACCAAGGAAGCCCCTTGTCACACTGTTTCCTTGATCCCGTGCGGTGCCCATGGCCATGGCCTAAACTCCTTCTCAACTTAAGTCAGCCGCAGCCTGTTTCTGTTGCTTTAAACTCTGTATGGGACTTTCACGGAGTTACCCCCGGGTTTCCTTCCTTCCCCGGCCCCCGGCAGCACTGCCGCAGCCCTGGAGCGCCTCCCTGGGGCACAGATTTACAGACATGGGATGAGTGGGCGGCAGGGCCCTGGGCTCAGCCAGTCCCGTGTTATCGTCGGCCTGCGCCAGCTCTCCACTCCGCCTGCAGCCCAGGGTGCACCCCCGGAGCACAGACCGTGGGTGCCACGCCTTCCTCAGCCCAGCAAGCAGAGCCTGGCACGCAGGCGGTGTGGGTGGGCGGGCGAGGGAAGCCACCGAGAGGCAGAGGCGGCGGAGCCCGAGCTCTCTGCAGCCCCACTGAGGCGGCCCGGCCTGTGATCAGGCCCCAGGTCGGGGGAGCCATGGGCGGTCCGGCGCTGGGCCTGGCTCAGGAGATGGTGGGTTTAGAATGAGGTGAGTACGCGGAGCCTTGGGCGGGAGAAGGGTGCCCCAGCCGCTGAGTGGAGGCGGCAGTGGGCGCTCTCTTCACACCATGAAAGCACTGGTGTCCATGTGTGCCCAGGCCTGGCCGGCCGCCGTGGGGCTGAGAAGCCCTGTCTCAGTGCCCAGGAAATCCCTGGCCTGTCCCCGCCGCCCACTGCCCGGAGGCGCGGTTAGGACTCTTGTGTCCTTCCCCCCCACCCCGGGCCTCGACTCGCAGATCCTCCTCCTGGTTTAGCGTTTGCCTTTCACTCTTGATTCCTTTTCCCCTTCCCTCCGTTGGTTCTTGACCGTGGTTCTCTCGCAGGAGATCGAGCGCCTTGACTCGAGGGGCGTGGCCCTCCCATCGGAACCGGCTCCAGACGCGCCCTCCTAGCGGCCCGGGAAGATGCGGCAGCTCAAGGGGAAGCCCAAGAAGGAGACGTCCCGGGACAAGAAGGAGCGGAAGCAGGCCATGCAAGAGGCGCGGCGGCAGATCACCACGGTGGTGCTGCCCACGCTGGCCGTGGTGGTGCTGCTCATCGTGGTCTTCGTGTACGTGGCCACGCGCCCCGCTAGCGCCGAGTGAGGGCGCGGATGAGTGGCTTCCGTGCGCAGGGTTTCCTGAGCTCCGAGCAGGGCCCCCTGTCTTCTCTGGTCTGTGACTTGATTAAAGTTTCTCCACTTTTCTCGGGAAGGGAATAGGGAACGTTTTATCAGTGAATGTGCCATACACCTTATGGTCCACTTCATGTGCCTTTCAGACTTCAAAGCTGCGCGCGCGCGTGTGTATGTGTGTGTGTGTGTGTCTGTGTTTCTCTCCAATCGATATGTCGACAGCTTCACCTGATGAGAGGAGGAATCTCTGGGTCACGGATCAGTTGGGATCAGTGCTTCTTACCCCATCCCTGTTGCTTTGAACATGACTCTTTTCCTACACGTGTTCACGATTTCTGAAGGGACTGTAATTCTTCTCTGTGCTTCATGTGATTTGAAATATATGTCGACTCAAAAGTGAAATATTTATTTTTTGAATAAAGGAGATAATAGCCTTAAACTGGACATTTGTCTTATTTTGCCAGGAGGTGGTCTTTGCTCTCCGGGGACCACAAGAAGGTGGTGTCTGTCTGTGGGGGTCCTCCCCTGGCTGGGCAGTGTCCCTCTGGCCTCCAGTCCCCTGGGCGTTGTCCACCTTGCCCTTCACTCCCTACTGTGAATCACTTCCAATAAAATCATGCTATTTGACTGGCTCATTTTAAGATTGAGAGAATCTTGAGAGGGCCAGAGAGGAGGCATTAATCGGTCTGTTACAGCAGACTAAGAGTTATCCACAAGCACTTTAGACACTGGTGAGCAAAGAGCACCACAGACCTGGACTTGGAGGGTCAGGTCAGGCTTTGTTCTGGTCCTGGGCCACTGGGGACAGTCCCGCTGAGTTCTGGGAGCAGGCTGGCCGTGCTGGACAGGCTGCTTCATTGTATTTCACGGGCATCGTCCGCCGTCCTGCCTGCTGGATGCAGCGGGCCCCTTTCTAAAGTCAGATGCACGGCAGCTGTTCCGAGGGTGTCTGTTCCCTGGTCACTGCTGACTAGGGGAGGTTTGTGGGGAGAGAAGCACTTGTTTAGTCTCGCGGGCTGCGTGACTTGCTCCCTGACTGTGAGGGCATGCTCTGAGTCCACTCCCTCCTGTAAAAGTGGAGCTTATCTAGCCTCATAGGATTGCTGAGGAAGGAATCAGTTGAAATAGTGTATTTATGATACCAAGTCTTAACGCCTGGAACCCAGTAGTTACTTGTCGTAATTGACAGCATTTGACATGTGTATGTGTACAGCTCATGTATGTGTACACATGTTACTTTCCATGTATTCATTGATTTCTCATACAGCACTAATAGGTAGGTACTGTTAGTGATTGATTTTACAGATGAGAAAACTGAGGTGCTGGTTTGATCTGTAGTTGGGGAACTAAGCTCACATATGCCTTGGGGCCAAAAAAAAAAACGAACAACATAAAACAGAATCAATATTGTAACAAACTCAGTGAAGACAAAAATGGTCCACATAAAAAAAAAAAAAAAAAAAGTCCAGGCAATCTGGCTCCAAAGTCTATCCTCTTCATTGTGAAGATCTATTATGTGTGTGTGCGCTTAGTCGCTCAGTTGTGTTCAACTCCGCAACCCCATGGACTGCAGCCTGCCAGGCTCCTCTGTCCATGGGGATTCTCCAGGCAAGAACACTGGAGGGGGTTGCCGTTTCCTCCTTCCGGGGACCTTCCCGATTCAAGGATTGAACCCACATCTCGAGTCTCTCGCATTGGCAGGTGGGTTCTTTACTACTGCATCACCTAGGGGGCCCTGTGAAGATCTATTGCCTCTTAATGAATGCTAATCTCCTCCTCTCTACTCTCCCAGCCTAAAGCAAGCTTTCCTGCCCAAAACCTGTGGACCGTCTTCGATGCCGTCTTTGGACCAGCAGGCTGTTGTGATTCAGCTTTATCCACCGAGTGTCTGACACCTGCTCAATCTCTCACCCTCGTGGTGACGGAAGAGAAAAGCCTGTTCCACAGGCTCCTCGTGAAAGCATCTTAGTGCTCGAGCTTAGGACATTCTGGGCGTAATGTGAGAAGAGTGTGAGGCTTGAGAAGCAAGGACCGAGCCCTCCCTCGCCCCCTTGCGAGCCAGGTGACCTTGGTCCACGACGTGAGCTGCAGCTGCCCGCTGCATCAGGCAGGGTCATGTTACTACTGATGCAGAGGGTATTGAGGTGATGCATGGGAACAGACAGGGGCCTGGCCCTGGGCCTCGGACGCTAGATGCTCAGTGAACAGCCCTTTCCTTCCTCCTCGTCAATGTGCTCAAACCCCCAGGGCATGCCTGGAGGCCGGCCTCCCGGGCACTGCGTGTCACCCTGGCAGCAGAGCCTCAGGTGCTTCTGGCTCTTCTGTTCACCCACTGCTTTCCTCTTCACTGTCCGCCCGGAGGCCTGGTGGACTTGTCCTGGGTTCTTAGTGAAGGCACTTATCAGGCAGGCTTGGTGAAAGCAGGCTGAGAATGGACTCCTGAAAGTGAACACAGCTTTGATGTGAGCCCCCTCCTGGCAGGAACTGGATGCCAATTACTCGGGACTTGCTGGGTGGAACTGAACAGATCTCAGGGTAAACAGTACTCTCCTGTGGAGGCACTGGGTCATGATTTGATACACAGCTTCTAAATTATGCCCAGTTCAAACAGCTTCAAAGCCAAGTCGAATGGTTTATTAGGAGTGTCACAGAAAGTCGTGCTGTGGTTCTTCAGCAGGATCTGGGGCTCTTGGTTTTTGGAATCCTCATTTCTGAGCCTAAGGTTTCTCAAAGAGCAAATTCCAAAAGAGGAATCAGGTTAGAAACGGGAATAGAGGCCATTATTAGGGTCTTTCCTGGTGGTCCAGTGGTTAAGACTCCTTGCTTCCAGTGCAGGGGCCATGGATTTGATCCCTTTTCGGGGAACTAAGATCCCGTATGCTGTGTGGTGTAGCCAAAATAAACCCCAAAAAACCATTGTTGTTGGTTTGAAAGGTGTTACTTGATGTGTTTTAAGAAAGTTGTACCGAGATGTGTCTGTGTGTCTGCTGGTTCTAAAGTCGCCCCTTTAATTCCTGCCCAGCTGGTTCAAAGATGGAGCATCACACTCTGTCTTCCCTCCTGCATTCTTCATGAGCCACCGGGAAGGAAACAGGAGGCCAGACTCATCTGTAAGATGGAGATGGTGTTTAACACCTGCTTCAGGGTTGTGTAGGACTGTGAAAGAGATGATTGTCGTCCTCCTTCCCACAAAGGATCTTAACATCATTATTTACTTGCTAGAGGCAGAGAAAGAAGGACAGCTCTTAAAATTATGGCTCTTAGATTTCATTTTGGAAGTCTGCCATCACATACACGTGTGTGGATGTATGTGTATGTGTGTGTACATGAGCATGTTTATCTTTTATAGCTCTATATTAAAAATACCCCCGAATGCTCCGTCACCTGAAGATGTCTCTTTTGCTTTTTTTTTTCTTAGATTTTTCTTGATGCAGACCATTTTGAAAGTCTGTATTGAATTTTTTACAATATTACTTCTGTTTTTTGTGTTTCTGGCATTTTGGCTGTGAGACCTGTGGGGTCTCAGCTCCCTGACCAGGGATCGAACCCTCCCCCACACCGGAAGGCAGAGTCACAACCTCTGGGCCTCCAGGGAAGTGCCTATCGATTTACTTTGAATACTTTTTTTTTTGGAACCAAGTTTAATTCTATGTTCTCTACAGTATTTGCCACAGACTTGCTTAAACATTAAAAATGAGATACAGAATCTTTGGATCAAGGAAATCGATGAGTAGCTTCCTCCCGATCCTTCCAGAATATCTGTACTAGGATTGTGTAGGTGCTTGCACGTACTCTGAAGTTCTGTCCCACCTGCCCCTTGCTTCAAAGACCAGGGAAGCATAGTTGTGTACCTGTGTCCTGCCTCACCCACTCTATTAGGCATCTTTGTGTCTTGCAGTAGCCAGGCTGTCCTCTGTTGTTCTGAATATTTGCTCATTATTCTATAAGGCAAATGTTTCTGACTTCAGTGTATTCTAGCTGGGTCATCCATATTATCTCATCACCTGCCAGGTCTGTGGAAAGGAGCCAGTCTTTTCAAAAAGCTTTTAATCTCTTGAGCTGTTGAGTAATAACTTCAGAAAGGTAGACCAGAGGGAACTTTGGGTGCTCAATGATGCAGTGGTTAAGGTCTATGCTTCCTTTGTTCACTTCCCCGTCGTACAGAAGACTGTCTTTGAACCCTCCCAGGAAGGAAACTTCTCCAGCCTTGAACTGTTCCCTTTCTGATTGGAACAAAGCGCAGCTAGCCACATGGATCACAGTCACTGTTACAGAGAGCACAGTGAGCTTTTTGGGTTTAGGCCCAACTCCCAAGGCATCACTTTCTTTGGACTGGAACAAATTCAGAAGTCCAGGATGAACTCCTTCTGCAAGGCCCTCCACCTGGAGTTACTTCTACCTCTAACTGTGTTACAGCTTCCTTGAAAGTCTTTCCATCTAGTTCCTTCACCTAGATTCTCCAGAGACATTGAAATTCTCTGCCAGGCTGGGTATTCAAAGATGTAGTAATAGCCACAAAAGACATATTTAAAGCCAAAGTATATTAAAGACAAAGTATATTAAAGTATATTAAAGTAAAAAGATGGAAAAAATACATGTCAACAGATTGAACAAAAGCCATGGTGGTAATTTTAACATTAGCAAAACAATTACAAGATGAATACGCTGTAAGGGGCAAAGGGTGTCATATATTATTAGTAACAAATGATATTATGATCATGGATATGTATGTTGCTGCCAATATAGCATCAAAATATATCAAGTGACTACAATCGACTAGAAAGAGATCAACAGTTTTAGTTGGAGATTTTAAGTGGATAGATCAAAAGCTGAAAAAAACAAAGATACAGATTTGAATTACAGTGTTAACAAACTTGATCTAATAGATAAATATAGATTTTTTTCAGTCAAGAGAAAATAAACGGTTTTTAAGCACACAGATGGGACAGAAATAAAAATTAGCTTAAAATTTTTCAAATTTGATGAAAAAGATAAACTCAGAGATTCAAGAATGTATAACAGTTTCAAGAAGACCACACTTAGGCATCTTAAAGTCAGATTTGTAAATAAGGTAACCATCAAAAGGTAAGAGTATAAAGTTTTTTGAATGATCAGAGCACATGCAGAAACAAAGGAAACAGTCATATATAGGAAGTTATTTTAAAACATCAGTGGAAAGACCATGTGTCATGTAAAATATGATGAAAAAAACAAGACCAAACACCTGTCATGTCTGTAAATGTAAATGGTCCAGATACACTTAAAGAAAAGGACTCAAACTGGATTATAAGGAAAATCCCAAGTATACGCTATGTAAAAAAGATACACCTTGAAGTGATTCAGAATAGCTGATAGGCAAAGAGTATGATATGTCAGTGATACATGTGGAAATAATGCCATTCAAGGAGTGCTGAGAGAAACATTTACAGCTTTAAATACTTATATCTGTAATCATGAAAAAATGACATTTCAGAGAAACTAAAGGGAGGCAGTGTTTACAACCTCACTGTTACAGGTGAATGGTAGCAAAAACCTAAGAGAAAGGACACATGGTGATGAAGTATATAATTCACAATGAAGATGCAAAAATTATAGATATGTATAAAATCACATTTTTCTCATCAAAAATTACAGGAACTACAAAGGGTGGTAGAAGCCTATTAGTATTAATAAGTAGGGACTTCAGTTCACCATTTTCAGCTCATGACAGGGCAAGTAAATAAAAAATAAGGATTTAGAAGACCCAAACCACATAATAAAATATCAATAAATCTGACTTATATCAAATTCTGTGTCTAAAAACAGAGGCTCTCTTTTCAAGTTCCAGAAACATTTACAAAATGTATGTGTTTGTCTACTTCCTCTAAATGATGAGCTCTGAGATGGGAAGGTGACCAGCAAACAGTTCTGAACAGAGAACACAAGAGGGAAAGATATAAATGGTCAACAAGGCCAGGAGGGGGGAGGCACATCTTTATAAACAGAGGTATTCCTGTCCAAATAATAAAAGAATACCGCTTTACCTGTCAAATTGGCAAAACACAAAAAATAGCATGCTCTAAATCCTTGCTTTGTATATATAAACGCATTCCCAGGTACTGCGTCAACTCTGCGAAATGTCAAGCAGAACAGATAACACGAACAGTTCTTCCCCGTTCCTGATCCTCTCAGGCAAGCATCCAGGGTGAGCCCTGCCCCTGTGGGAACGTGCTGGCTGCCTTAGGGCCCGCTCTCAATGCCCCTTCATCAGGGGCCCGGGCAGGACGGCGTGTCCCCTGGTAGGCGCACAGCTGCACACGCGTATGCTCAGCCGCTGTCGTGTCTGGCTCTCTCTGACCCCGTGGGCTGCAGCCCGCCCAGCTCCTCTGTCCATGGAATTCTCCAGGCAAGGATCCTGGAATAGGTTGCCATTTCCCACTGCAGGGGATCTTCGCAACCCTGGGAGTGAACCTGAGTCTCCTGTGTCTCCTGCGTTGCGGGTGGATTCTTTGCCTGCTAGGGAAAGCCCAGGCCCACTGCTGGGGACCACCCATTTCTGAAGAGCCCCCAGGAACACCCTGCTGAGCTGCCATCACCCAGCACATCAAGTCTGGAGCTCTGCCCCAAGGGAGTGTGTCCCCCAAGCTGGCATTTAGTCTGTTACTGACATGTCAGGTTGCTACATGAAACTCAGAGCACATTTTCACAAAGCAATAAAGGCGCATATTTGATGGTTAGATTTCCAGACCACCCCACAAAACACTACTTGAACTTCAGAAACTTAGAGCCAAAAGACCCATCTATAGAAATTACTGGTTTAATCTCCTGCCTCCTCCTGGAACAGGATCCGTTCTGATGAACTATCTATGATTAGGAGAGCATACAGTTGGGGAGGATGGGCCCCCAATCCTGGTATAATATTGACAAAACAAAAAGCAGGAGAAAATAGATTTTGAAGAAGATGCCACATCCAAATACTTCCTCCTTCAAGTTAGGTTTGGGATTTGACTTCCTGCCTACTAGCCTAACCATCTCCAGTGAAGAGAACTAATCTCAGCTATATCCAGAATGATCATTTGAGTTCATGTGCTTGACGTAACTATGGGGCTGGGGGCCAAGAATGATGACAAACCAAAACAGAAATTAAAACACACACCCCCACACACAAAGAATGATGAGAAATCTAGATGTCATGTTAAACCCTTCCTGCCATTTTAATTCCTCATGTGTTGGCTCAGATTATGATGATTTAAATGAAGACTTCTAGTTAGTGATGGTGAGTCAAACACATGCTCTCTCCTGATGATAAGACAACAGTGAAGGAAAAAAAGAACTTCATCCCAGGATGAAGACAAAATGAGCAGCTTCCCGCCCCCCATATCTAGCACCCAGAATGTGTAAGGAAGATCATAACCTTAAGATGGAAAAATAAAGCATCTTCTCCAGGTAATTTAATAGACCCAGGAGAAAAGACCTAAGGACACGAATGTTGTCAAAGAGTGATCTACTTGGGATCAACCTTCAGTAGAGCCCTTGGTCAGTAAGCTCCACGAAGCCTCGCCCGTGAGCACACAGCTTTCTAGTGCCCTACCCTTAAATGCAATCAGCTAAGGATCACAGTGCATTTTTTGTTTTTTTTCAGCTGTGCCTCATGACTTGAGGAAATCTTAGCTCCCTGACCAGGGATTGAACCTAGGCCACCGTGGTGAAAGCACCAAGTCCCAACCACTGGACTGTCAGGGAATTCCCCACAATACAATTTTTTAAAAGAGAGGCCAACATAAATAATTACAATGCAATAGAAAGGAAACAGGCCACAGTGAATGAATAATGATTACTGGAGCAAAGATTTTCTAATATGAATGTGAATATAGACACTTTGTACATGCATGCATGCTCAGTTGCATCTGACTCTTTGGAACCCCATGGACTGTAGTCTGCCAGGCTCCTCTTTCTATGGAATTTTCCCAGGAACCCTGCTGGAGTGGGTTGTCATTTCCTCCTCTAGGGGATCTTCCCAACCCAGGGATCAAACTTGTGTCTCCTGCATTGGCAGGCCGATTCTTTACCACTACCTGGGAAGCCCTCACAGATACTTTTTCACACAATTAACACAGTTGTGTGTGTGTGCTGCACAGTGGACAAAACTGACACTGAAATGGAAAAACTGAGAAAGTGAACACCAGTCTATGCAATTCAAACAAAACTCCTGTTCAAAGAATGATCATATTTACATGACCCACACCAGAGTTGAATAAAACACACACTTGTGTCCATGATGCAGTGAAAATCCAGGAGGTAGGAAGACGGGGGCAGCATATACCTGGGGAAAGGGAGCTTGTGATACTGATATGAGAGCAATGATAAGAGAAAGAGGATTTTGAAGATTCTAAAACCAGAGGGGTTACATATCTGCTGCTCCTATCCACTTCAGGTTAGCTTTGGGAATGGACACTTGCCATCTAGAAAAGCAATGAAGACACACTTTAAGACGTCTAATTGTGGCCACATCTCTCTACAGTTTTAACAACTAAGACTCCACTGAATGAACGTATAGTGTTTCTTGTTGTTTGCATTAAGCTCTATAAACTACTACAGCCTGTGGGCCAAATTCAGCCTACCACCTGTTTTTGAACAGATGGAGAGCTGAGAATAGCTACTTTTAAAAAATTAAGCCTTTTATTTTGAGATTATGTCAGATTCAAATGCAGTTGTGAGAAGTAATGCAGAGCGATCCTGTGTTCCCTCTACCTCATTCTCCCCAGGATTGACTTCTTCAAACCCGTAGAACAAGGGCCTAGCTCAACTGGGATACTGACATTGGCATGGTCCAGACACAGAACAGAGACCAGAGGATGCTCTGCTCCCCTTTTTAGCGACGCCCACTTCCCTCTTGCCCTCACTCCCTGCGCTGTCCCACAGTAACCACTCACCAGATCTCCATTTCTATGATCTTGTCACATGTATTTGTTATTTTTTTATATAGAAAAAAAATGTAGCCATTTGTGGTTAACTTTTCTGCTCAGCATAATTCTTTGGAGTGTCCTCTAGGTTGTATTTGAATTAATTGTTTGCTCGTTTTTTAATTGCTGAGTGGTTATTTCATGATATTGATGTACCCTGCAACCACTTCCCCATTTTAAATTATTCACATGTTGAAGGACATCTGTGTTGTTTCCAGTTTGGGGCTGTTATGGATTAGGCTGCTATGAACATTCATGTATAGCTTTTTGTATGTGAACATAAGTCCTTCTCTGGGATAAACACCGAGGAGTGCAATTGCTGAATCGTATGGTGGCTGCAAAACTGTTTTCCAGAGTTGCAGTACCACTTTACATTGCTACCAGCAATGTGATCCAATTTCTGTGTGTTCTTGCCAACATTTTGTGTTGTCACTGCTTTAAAATTTTACCTATTCTGATAGATCTGTAGTGATATCTTATTGTGATTTTAATTTGCATTTCCCTAATGACCAATCATGTTGAACATCTTTTTATATGTTTATTTGCAACCTGTATATTCCCTTCAATGAATGTGTCTTCATATCTTTTCCTCATATTCTAATTGGATTGTTTATTTTTTAACCTATTTTTCTGTTGAGTTTTGAGACATTTGTCCACATTCCAGATGCTAGTTCTTCTCTGCATATGTGGTTTGCAAATATTTTCTCCTGGTGGTAACTTTTTTCATTCTCCTATAAGGGCCCTTGGGGCTTCACAGGTGGCTCAGCAGTTAGACCTGCCTCCCAATGCAGGAGACTTGGCTTCAATCCCTGCATTGGGAAGATCTCTTAAAGAAGGAAACGACAACCCACTTCAGTATTCTCTCCTGGGAAATCCCGTGGACAGAGGAGCCTGATGGGCTACAGTCCTTGGGGTCACAAAAGAGTCAGACACGACTTAGCGACTGAACAACAACAAAACAGGGCCCCTAGCAGATCAAAAGTTTTTAGTCTTTGAAGACTTCCAATTTATCCGTTTTCCCTTGCATGGAACATTCTTTTCTTTCACATCAAAGAACTCTTGGCCTAGCCCTAGGTCTAGGGGCTTTTCCTCATGGATTTTTCCTATGTTTTTGTTCTAAAATGTTATAGCTTTACATTTAAGTCCATGCTCCATTTTTGTATAATTAATTTTATAATTTTTATTTTTTTTTCCATTTATTTTTATTAGTTGGAGGCTAATTACTTTACAATATCGTAGTGGTTTTTGTCATACATTGACATAAATCAGACATGGATTTACATGTGTTCCCCATCCTGATCCTCCCTCCCACCTCCGTCTCCACCCGATCCCTCTGGGTCTTCCCAGTGCACCAGGCCCGAGCACTTGTTTCATGCATCCAACCTGGGCTGATGATCTGTTTCACCCTAGATAATATACATGTTTCGATGCTGTTCTCTCGAAACATCCCACCCTCGCCTTTTCCCACAGAGTCCAAAAGTCTGTTCTGTACATCTGTGTCTCTTTTTCTGTCTTGCATATAGGGTTATCATTACCATCTTTCTAAATTCCATATATATGTGTTAGTATACTGTATTGGTCTTTATCTTTCTGGCTTACTTTACTCTGTATAATGGGCTCCAGTTTCATCCATCTCATTAGAACTGATTCAAATGAATTCTTTTTAATGGCTGAGTGATATTCCATGGTGTATATGTACCACAGCTTCCTTATCCATTCGTCTGCTGATGGGCATCTAGGTTGCTTCCATGTCCTGGCTATTATAAACAGTGCTGCAATGAACATTGGGGTACATGTGTCTCTTTCAGATCTGGTTTCCTCGGTGTGTATGCCCAGAAGTGGGATTGCTGGGTCATATGGCAGTTCTATTTCCAGTTTTTTAAGAAATCTCCACACTGTTTTCCATAGTGGCTGTACTAGTTTGCATTCCCACCAACAGTGTAAGAGGGTTCCCTTTTCTCCACACCCTCTCCAGGATTTATTGCTTGTAGACTTTTGGATAGCAGCCATCCTGACTGGCGTGTAATGGTACCTCATTGTGGTTTTGATTTGCATTTCTCTGATAATGAGTGATGTTGAGCATCTTTTCATGTGTTTGTTAGCCATCTGTATGTCTTCTTTGGAGAAATGTCTGTTTAGTTCTTTGGCCCATTTTTTGATTGGGTCATTTATTTTTCTGGAATTGAGCTGCAGGAGTTGCTTGTATATTTTTGAGATTAATCCTTTGTCTGTTTCTTCGCTTACTATTATTTTCTCCCAATCTGAGGGCTGTCTTTTCACCTTGCTTATAGTTTCCTTTGTTGTGCAAAAGCTTTTAAGTTTCATTAGGTCCCATTTGTTTATTTTTGCTTTTATTTCCAATATTCTGGGAGGTGGGTCATAGAGGATCCTGCTGTTATTTATGTAGGAGGGTGTTTTGCCTATGTTCTCCTCTAGGAGTTTTACAGTTTCTGGTCTTACATTTAGATCTTTAATCCATTTTGAGTTTATTTTTGTGTATGGTGTTAGAGAGTGTTCTAGCTTCATTCTTTTACAAGTGGTTGACCAGTTTTCCCAGCACCACTTGTTAAAGAGGTTGTCTTTTTCCCATTGTATATTCTTGCCTCCTTTGTCGAAGATAAGGTGTCCACAGGTTCGTGGGTTTATCTCTGGGCTTTCTATTCTGTTCCATTGATCTATATTTCTATCTTTGTGCCGGTACCATACTGTCTTGATGACTGTGGCTTTGTAGTAGAGTCTGAAGGCAGGTTGATTCCTCCATTTGAGGCTTTTTGTATTTCCATAAAAATTGTGAAATTATTTGTTCTAGTTCTGTGAAAAATACCGTTGGTAGCTTGATAGGGATTGCATTGAATCTATAGATTGCTTTGGGTAGTATAGTCATTTTCACAGTATTGATTCTTCCAGTCCATGAACACGGTATGTTTCTCCATCTGTTTGTGTCCTCTTTGATTTCTTTCATTAGTGTTTTATAGTTTTCTATGTATAGGTCTTTTGTTTCTTTAGGTAGATATACTCCTAAGTTTTTTATTCTTTTTGTTGCAATGGTGAATTATAAAATTATTTAAAAAATAATAATGATTTTATAATTTTTAAATTGCCAAAAAATAATTATTGTATAAAGCCTGACAAATTCTCTTAGTTTTCCTTCACCCAAGAATATCTTGACTTCATTTTCTGAGGACCTTTTCACTGTGTATGAGATTCTTGGTTAACAGTTCTTTTCTTTCAGCCCTCAAAAATACTGTGCCATTTACTTCTGGTCTCCATGGTTTCTGATTAGACATTCGTTTTAATTAAAATTGTTTTCTCTTTAGAGTTAAGGTGTTTTCTATTGCTGCTTTCAAGACTGTTTTGTCTTCAGTTTTCAGATGTTCGAAATACAGGCTTTCCCTGTTATCTAAAAGTAGAGAGTTCTATGAAACGTTTTGCATGCCGAAATGGTGTAAAGCAAAGAAGCAATTTTTTTTTTCATAAAAGCAAAAATTTTCTTCAGATTGCTTTCGGTTAGTGAAAACATGTACTAATGTAGGTCTTCTGTTTTAGTGAAGTGGTTTAAAGCAAACTTTTGAAAAACAGGCAAAACCTGTGTGTAACAATACAGATTTCTTGGGTTTATCCTGTGGGCTTGTTCAGACCCTCAGGAGGTTTACAGGCAGATCTCTTTGAGAGCTTTTCCAGTACTAACCTCTCTCCCCTGTCCTTCCCAGATTCCAAAGAAGCAGCCCTTAGGTCCCTTGTTACAGTGTTACATGTTCCTGAGAGCTGGTAGATTTGTTTTAAATTTTATTATAACTTTATTCTATATTGGAGTATAGTTAATTAACAATGTTGCATTTCTTTTAGGTGTACAGCAAAGTGATTCAGCTATACATATACATATATCTATTCTTTTTCAAGTTCTTTCCCATTTAAATTGTTACGTGATATTGAGCAGAGTTCCCTGTGCTATAAAATAGGTCCTTGTTGGTTATCTGTTTTAAATATAGCAGTTTGTACAAGTCAATCCCTGACTCACAATCTATCCTTCCCAAACCACCCTTCCTTCCTGGTAACCACAAGTTTGTTCTCTAAGTCTGTGAGCCTCTTTCCCCTTTGTAAATAAGTTCATTTGCATCATTTTTTTTAGATTCCACATATAAGCAATATCATATGATATTTGTCTTTCTCTGTCTGACTTACTTCACTTAGTATGATTATCTCCAGGTTCATCCATGTTGCTGAAAAGGCATTATTTCCTTCTTTTTAATGACTGAGTAATATTCCATTGTACGTATGTACCACATCTTCTTTTCCCATTCATTTGTCAATGGACATTTAGGTTGCTTCCATGTCTTGATCATTGTAAACGGCACTGCAATGAATATTGGGGTGCATGCATCCTTTCAAACTATGTTTTTCTCTGGATATATGCCCAGGAGCGGGATTGCTGATTATATAGCAGCTCTATTTTTAGTTTCTTAAGGGACTTATATATTTTTTCTCATAGTGGCTGCAGCAATTTACATTCCCACCAACAATGTAGGAGGGGTCCTTTTTCTCTATACCCTCTCCAGCATTTATTGTGTGTAATGACAGACATTCTGGCTGGTGTGAGGTAATATCTCAATGTAGTTTTGATTTGCATCTAATTTTTAGTGTTGCTAAGCATCTTTTCATGTACTTTTTGGTCATCTGATGTCTTCCTTGAATATATGTCTACTTAGGTCTGCCCATTTTTTGATTGGGTTGTTCGTTTTTTCATATATAGAGCCACATGGGCTGTTTGCAAATTTCGGAGACTAATCCCTTGTTGTTAAAATCATTTGCAAATATTTTCTGCCAGTTTCTGGGTTGTCTTTTCATTTTGTTTATGGTTTCCTTAGCTGTGCAAAAGCTTTTGAATTTATTTAGGTTTCACTTGTTTATTTTTGTTTTTTTTAAAATTTTTTTTTTTAATGGAAGGATAATTGCTTTACAGAATTTTGTTTTCTGCCAAACTTCAATATGAATCAGCCCTAGGTATACATATGTCCCCTCCCTTTTGAACCTCCCTCCTATCTCCCTCCCCATCCCACCCCTCTAGGTTGATAGAGCCCCTGTTTGAGTTTCCTGAGCCACGCAGCAAATTCCCTTTGGCTCTCTATTTTACATATGGTAATGTAGGTTTCCACATTACTCTTTTCATTTTTTAATTTATTTTAATTTTAGCTGGTAGATTTTAATTATCATTCTGTTTTTTCTGTCTTTCAGGTTAATGGTAACAGTAGTGCTCAGTGACTCTTTGTGAGCCCCAGGGTCACATAGCCCGCCAAGGTCCTCTGTCCATGGGATTCCCCAGGCAAGAATCCTGGAGTGGGTTGCCATTTCCTTCTCCAGGGGATCTTCCCGACCCAGGGGTGAACCTGCGTCTCTGTGTCCCCTGTATCGGGTTCTTTGCCCCTGCGCCGCCTGGGAAGCCCAGGTGTTCAAGCTGGGTAGCCTCTACTGTTCATTGATTGTTTCTTCCGTCTCCTCCATTCTGCTTGAGCTCCTGCACTGAGTTTTGATTTGATATTGTGTTTTTCAATTCTGAGATTTCCACTCAGTTTTACTTTGCATCTTCTATTTTTTTTGCTGAAACTTTCCATATTTTCTTCCCCCATTATGTTTCTGATTGCTTGCTGAATCATTTTATGATGGCAGCTTGAAACCTTTGTGGACTCATTCTGACATCCATGTCATCTCAGTGTCCTGCACTGACTGTCTTTCCTCATTCAAGCTGAGGTCTTCCAGGTTCTTGGTATGACAAGTGAGTTTGAATATTTGGGGCATTGTATTCTGAGATTCTGGATGTTATCTAAATTTTATGTTTTGGAAGGCCTATTCTGACAATGTCAGATGGGGTGTAGCAGCATTCCTGCAGATGGTAGTGGAAGCTCCAGTTCTTGACTCAGCTTTTGCTGATGCCCGGGGAAGGGGCTCCTCATTACTGCTGGATGGGGAGAGTTCTGGCCCCCAGTAGTCTGTACTGATACCACCCTGGCTGAGAGGGGCAGGGTGCCTCATTACTGCTTCCTCCATGGACTCGCTCCCCATTGTGGGGCAAAGGAGGAGGACCTCATTACCCCTCAGCTGTGGTTAATATCCTGCCTCTCCACTAGGCCTCACAGACGCCCGCAGTGGAGAGGGGAAGGGATGTCTTGTTATCACCTCCTCTGCTCTCCCCACTGGGACTGCAGGGGTGACGCCTCCTCCCCGCCTGGCAGGGATGAAAGTGCTTCTGTCTTGCTGCCCTACTCAGCCTTCCGGACAGCACTTTGATGCAGGCTTTGGGTCGAGGCTGGAAATCTAGGAGCTCTGTCCACCTTTGCTGGTGTGGCTGGGGAGGGGACACAGTTCTTGGTGTGTGACTGAGTGAGTGTTGTTGTCTAAAAGGTTTCTACTTTTCTCTGCTGCCCCTTGCTTTGTCTTCTGTGTAGAGAGAGCAGGCTCTGCTGGTTTTTTTGTTTGTTCGTTTGTTTGGGCCCTTTGCTCTTTCAAGGTTGTCAGCTTTTTCAGCTCCAAGTAAGTGTTCGCCTGGGCTCCTGTACCAAAGTGTTATAAATTGGGTGACTTAAACAGCAGACCCAAAATTTGGAGTGCCTTATACATCTAGCATAGTGTCTTCAATGAAATCAGGGCATTTTCTCCAAAATGAAGCTGTTATGTTTGGCCATTAAATCCTTTATTTCCTTAAGTACTCATATTTTTAATATTCACAATAGTGACTAAAACCAAATTTTCTAAGCTCTGAGACTGTTTTTGACTCACGTTCATTTTTGTAAACCACCGCATTGAAATATGATTGACATATAAAAACTGTATATGTTTAACGTATACAACTGGATGCATTTGGAGATATGTATACACCTGTGAGGGTTTCCCAAGTGGCTCAGTGGTGAAAAACCTTCCTGCCAGTGCAGGAAATGTGGGTCCGATCCCTGGGTCAGGAAGATCCCCTGGAGAAGGAAACGGCAACCCACTCCAGTAGTCTTGCCTGGAAAATCCCATGGACACAGGAGACTGGTGGGCTATAGTCCATGGGGTCGCGGAGAGCCAGACATGACTTAGTGACTAAACAGCAAGAAACAACAATGATACATCTGTGAAACCACCTGTGCCATTAATATTTCTGTCACCTCTAAAAGTTTTCTCCCTCTCTATTTATTATTAATTGATTATTTTCAGAGCTTCAAGTGTGTGTATATGTAAGTATGTATATGTTGCTTACATATACATACATGTACACACACATATGTATACATGTTTATTCTCCCAAGATTTTCTTGGGTGCAACTCTTATTAATAAAAAAACTTTTGGTTCTAAACTAAACTTTTTATGTAGCAACTGAAGCTAAAGAGCTGTTTTAGTTTGGTTACTTTTATCCATCAAAGTCGTTTGGGAATGACTCATCAAATAATTTATCTCAGTCAAGAGATATGTTTGGGATTTGTAATGGTTTGAAATCGAACAGTACTGATTTTTGGAAGATTTTCCTAAAGCTGATGAATATGAGGAATTTCAAAGCTGTTCTTGTCTTCAGAAACAAACAACAAAGAAATCATACCAAAATGGGAAGAATGTTAGCTCAGTTCTTTTCTGTTTTATTGCTTTAATGTATACAATTTTCTGATAGAGATCTGTTGTGTGCACCTTAAATACAACATATACAGTCCATGGAATTCTCCAGGCCAGAATACTGGAGTGGGTAGCCTTTCCCTTCTCCAGGGGATCTTCCCAATCCAGAGATCAAACCAAGGTCTTCCGCATTGCAGGTGGATTCTTTACCAGCTGAGCCACCAGTGAAGCCCAAGATTGCTGGAGTGAGTAGCCTATCCCTTCTCCAGTGTATCTTCCCGACCCAGGAATCAAATCAGGGTCTCCTGCATTGCAGGCGGATTCTTTACCTGAGCTATCAGGGAAGTCCTAAATACAACATAGCATCTACTTAGCATGGGCCCTTTGGCCTCATCTTATATAATAATCTTTCAGGAGATTCACTAGACCTGATAAAAGACACGTTGACCAGATAAGGGAGAAGCCTCATTCTTTATTTTCTGTGAAGCACACAGAGCCCAGTACATTTTATCACTGATGGTTCTTCCCATGAGGAGAGCAACCATATCGTTTCTGCATGAGAAAACAAAGTTCAGGAAGCCACATATCAGGCTTCTCTTAAGCTAGCAGGGATATTGATTATCAGTTGTCACCTATCACTGTCAAGACAAGTGTGGTTCAGTCTAGCCCCTTACGTCCTTTGCAGGGAGAGGACTTTGAATTGTTAGGTGCGGCCTCTGTCACCGGGTGTCTTCCCCAGAGTTTTATTGTTGTTCAGTCACTCAGTCATGTCTGACTCTTTGTGACCCTGTGGACTGCAGCACGCCAGGCTTCCCTGTCCCTCACCATCTCCTGGAGTCTGCTCAGACTACTGTCCATTGAGTCACTGACGCCGTCCCACCATCTCATGCTCTGTGATTCCCTTCTCCTGCCTTCAGTCTTTCTCAGCATCAGGGTCTCTTCCAGTGTGAGGGCTAGTCACATCAGGTGACCAAAGCACTGGAGCCTTGAGTTTACCTGAGAGTATCACACTGGGTAGAACGTCTTGAGGCGGAGACCCTTGATGGGGTTTTGAAGAAAGAGAACCCTAGGCTGTGGGCAGCGTCCCTACTGCCAGCAACTGAACTCCAGGGAGTCACACGTCTTTGACTAAAAAACCCTAGACTTGGACAGACCAGGGCTTCCACAGATACATAAGGTCATTTCAGTGGCGACCCTGATGAGCATCTGCTTTGGGGCAGCGTGGCCTGGTAGAAGCAGCATGGACTTTGCAGCTCCATTGACTGGTCACGTTCCAGATATCTGACCTTGAGAGAAATCACTCAGTCTTTTCAGTTCAAAGTAAAGCAGGCCTTATTCTTATTCTCACTTTGTGGAGAAGGAAATGGCAACCCACTCCGGTACTCTTGCCTAAAAAATCCCAAGGATGGAGGAGCCTGGTAGGCTACAGTTCATGGGATCGTGAAGAGTCAGACACGACTGAGCAACTTCACTTTCACTTTTCACTTTCATGCATTGGAGAAGGAAATGGCAACCCACACCAGTGTTCTTGCCTGGAGAATCCCATGGACAGAGGAGCCTGGTGGGCTGCCATCTATGGGGTCGCACAGAGTCGGGCACGACTAAAGTGACTTAGCAGCAGCGGCAGCATTCTTACTTTGAGGGATGATTATAAAGATTACATTGAACATAAAAAGCAACAATCATCAAAATTGACTCAAGAAGAAATAGAACACTGGAACAGATCTATAAAAAGGAAAAACACTGAATTAAAAATTAAAATGTTCCCACAAAAAGCCCAGGCCTAGACAGCATCAGCAGTGAACTCCATCAGATAACTGAAGAAGCAGTGCTAGTCCTTTACAGACTCTACCGGAAAAGAGAAGACTAAAGGAGACTTCCCAGTTTGTTTCATGATGTAAAAAATTACCCTGATACCAAAGCCAGAAAAGATATGGCAAGAAAACTGTAAACCATTGTTGCTTATGAATATAGACACAGAAATCCTCAACAAAAGGTTAGGAAACTGAATACAGCAAACATGTGAAAAAAGTACTTCATGATCAAGTAGAATTTATCCCGAGAATGCAAGATTGGTTCATTCTAAAGCAAGTTTATATACGATACTATATTGTGGTGGTTT
This sequence comes from Odocoileus virginianus, assembly GCF_023699985.2. Taxonomy (NCBI): domain Eukaryota; kingdom Metazoa; phylum Chordata; class Mammalia; order Artiodactyla; family Cervidae; genus Odocoileus; species Odocoileus virginianus. Next base: position 878,299 of record NC_069701.1, read on the forward strand.
AGTTGCTAAATTGTGTCTGACTCTTGTAACCCTGTGGACTGTAGCTCACCAGATTCCTCTGTCCATGGAATTCTCCAGGCAAGGAATACTGGAGCAGGTAGCCTTTCCTTTCTCCAGGGAATCTTCCAGATCCAGGAATCAAACCCAGGTCTCCTACAGTGCAGGCAGATTCTTTACTAACTGAGCCAGCAGGGAAGCCCAGTATACTATATTAATAAAGAACAAAAGCCAGATGATCACCTCAATAGATTTAAAAAAATGCATTTGACAAAATCTAACGTCCAATCATAAAAGCTTTCAACAAACCAAGAATAGATGGGAACTTCCTTAACCTAATAAATAGCACATACAAAAAAAGAAAAAAGCCAACAGCCAACATCATGGTTAATGGTAAAAGACTGAAGTGTTTTTCACAAGCTCAGGGACACAGGAAACAATTTGCTTTCACTACTTCAAGTTGGAGTACTGGAGTTTCTAGTGAGTGCAATCAGGTAAGAAAAAGAAAGAAAACGCACCCAGAAAGGAAAGGAAGAAGTAAAAGCTATCTTTATTTAAAGACAACGTGATCTTTATGTAGGAAATTTTAAGAAACCACACTGTGAGTAAACAAGCTCAGAGGGTCACAGATGGCAAAATTAATGCACAGAAATCGACCGTATTTCTATGTAATAGCAATGAATAATACAATAACAGAATTAAAACAATTTCATTCACAATAGTATCAGAGAGAATAAAGGAATAAATGTAACAAAAGAACTCAAGACTTACACCTTGAAAACTGTACAGTGTTTCTAAGAGAAACTAAAAAGATCCGACGCAGCAGTTAAGAATCCACCTGCCAATGCAGGAGACGCAGGAAAAGCAGGTTCGATTCCTGTGCAGGAAAATTCCCCTGGAGGAGGAAGTGGCAACCCCCTTCAATATTGTCTGGAGAATCCCATGGACAGAGGAGCCTGGCGGGCTACAGTCCACGGAGTCACAAAGAGTGGGACACAACTGAGCACGCATGGAAATAAATGGAGAGGTATTTTATGTTCACTGATTTCTTGGATGACTCAATCATTAAGCTGGTAATTCTCCATAAATTGAGATTCAATACTGGTTGATTTGGAGAGAATTGTCATTTTAACCCCTATCAAAAATTCCAGCAGGATTTTTTTTGGGGGAGACGGCGGGTAAAAACTAAAAAGCTGACAAGCTAATCCTAAAACTTACCTGGAAATACAGAAGGCCCCAAATAGCAAAAGCAATCTTATAAGCTGGAGGATTTACACTTCCCAATATCAAAAAATACTACAAAGCAATAATTAAGACTATGTGGTGCTGGCATAAGAATAAACACATAGATCAATGGAAAAGAATTAAGAGTCTAGAAATAAGGCCTTATATTTATATTCAGTTGATTTTTCAGCAAAACGTACCAAGACAATTCAATAGGGTAAAGAACAGTCTTTTCAACAAATGGTGCTGAGACAGTGGGATATCAATCTGCATGTAAAAAATGAATCTAGACCCTTATACTATACAAAAATGTTAAACCAAAATGGATCATAAACCTGGTGTAAAACCTAAAACTATAAAACCTTTAGAAGAAAATGTAGGAGAAAATATTTGTGATGTTGAGTGGAACAAATATTTCTTATATATGATACCAGAAACACAGTCCTTTATGGAAAAAATTGATGAATTGTACTACATCAAAATTAAGAACTTATGTGTTTCAAAGGACACTGTTAAGAAAATGAAAACAGAAGCCACAGACTAGAAAAAATATCTGCAAATCATGTATGTGATAAAGGATTTGTATCTAAAATATGAAAGAATTCTTATAACTCAGTAAAAGGGGAATTGATTATAACTTGGCAAAAGGTTTGAAAAGATGTCACCAAAAAAGATATATGAATGCTCAATAAGCCCACAAAAGATGCTCACATGGTTAGTCATAGGGAAATGCAAATTAAAACTAGCCTGAAATACCACTTCACACACTTGTGAAATGGCTGTCACCGAAAAGATAGAGGATATGAGAGAGGATATGGAGAAATTGGAACCTTTAGACCTTGCTGGTAAGAAAATGGTAGCTACTTAGGAAAATAATTTGATAGTTTCTTTTAAAAGTTAAATATACATTTACCATGTGAATCAGAAACCTGCTCATAGGAATGTACTCAATAAAAACAAGACATACTCACACACAGACCTGTATGTAAGTGTTCTTAATAGCTTCATTCATAACAGCCCTGAACTGGAGACAACTCAAATGGCCATCAACTAGTGAAACAGTGGTTAAAGAAAATGTGGTTTGTCAGTACAACAGAATACAATTCAACAACAATGAAAAGAACAAAATATCAATGCATGCTACCATATGAACCACAAAAATATACCAAATGAAAGAAACCAGATGTAAAAACCCACAGAGTATCTGAGTGCATTTATATGAAATATCCGGGTAAATCATACGGACAGAAAGTAGTTTAGTGACTGCCTGGAGCTGGGCCTGGGAAGGAGTGATGGCAAGCAGGCACTAGGGATCTTCTGAGAGATGATGGGAATGTTCTAACACTGGGTTGTGGCGATGTTTTGCACAACTTCATAAATTTAGTAAAAATCATTGAGTTGTACCCTTGAAATGGATGGATTTTATGGTATGTAAATTATTAATAGAACTGGTAATGATTAAAATGAGCTTATATTACAGAAGTTGGCACATGGTCCCCAATAAATGATAGTCTGATTCCTTCGGGATGTATTTCATCTTCTGAGCTCAGACCTGATGCCTCAAGAGGCCGAGGACGGTAAATGCTCACAACTAGCATTTACTGAGTACTCATCTTTGTAGCCTGGAGAATCCCATGGACAGAGGAGCCTGGAGGGCTACAGTCCACGGGGTCGCAGAGAGTTGGACGCGACTGACCGGCTAACACTCACTCTTCCAGACTCTGTGCTTCCGCCTGCTTTAAGAATTAATCTCATAACAGTTCTCTGACCCAGGTGGTAGTGTGATGCCTGTTCTACAGGAAAGGAAATGGAAGCTTCGTTAAGGTCATGGGGTTGTGGCATGGAGAATCCCCTGTGTCCAGCAGATTTAACCCGGCCAAACGTCCTGGGGCCCTTTAAAACCTAAGAATTCCTAGTCTGCTCGTGGAGCCGGCTAGGTTGTTCGGAGCATCTTCTTTGTTCTATACTCGGTCCTGCTGAAACTGTTGCTGTTTGAGGCCCGCTCTTCCAGGCTACCTGGCAGTTCTGCTGTGTGATGAGATTGTAGCTCACCATGACAGTAATTGCCTGACTGGCCCTGATTCACGTTTCTCCTTGTCAATACAGTATACTAATACATATATATGGAAGTTAGAATGATGGTAACGATAACCGCATATGCAAGACAGAAAAAGAGACACAGATGTATAGAACAGACTTTTGGACTCTATCGGAGAAGGCGAGGGTGGGATGATCTGAGAGAACAGCATCGAAACATGTATATTATCAACTGTGAAACAGATCGCCAGGAGGGGGGTTCAGGATGGGGAACACATGTAAATCCATGGCTGATTCATGTCAATGTATGGCAAAAACCACTACAATATTGTAAAGTAATCAGCCTCCAACTAATAAAAATAATTGGAAAATTTAAAAAAAAAGACTGTGACTATGACCCCTCTCTTTTTACGAGGTGCCAAATTCTGTTTTTAGTGAAGTACAGTTGATTTTGGTGGGCTGCAGCCCCTAGGGTCGCAAAGGGTCAAACCCAGCTGAGCGACTGATCACACACGCACACACATAGCTGATTTACAATGTTATCTTAGTTTCAGATTCTTCTCTAGGTTATTACAAGATATTGAATTCAGTTCCCTATGATACACAGTTGGCTCCTGTTTCTTTTATATATAGTAGTGTGTATCTCTTAATCCCATACTAACGCATCCCTCCACCGCCTTCCCCTTTGGTGACCATGTGTTTGTTTTCCATGTCTGGGAGTCTTTTTTGCTTTGTAAATAAGTTCATTTGTATCATATCTTTAGGTTCCACATATAAATGATATGGTATTTGTCTTTTTCTGTCTGACTTACTTCACTTAGTGTGATAATCTCTAGACTCAACCATGTTACTGCGAATGGCATTATTTCTTTTTTGACTGAGTAGTATTCCAGTGTGTGTGTGTGTGTGTGTGTGTGTGTGTGTGTGTGTAAAGCACATCTTTCTGTCCATTCATTTTTGATGAACATTTAGGTTGCTTCCATGTCTTTGCTATTACAGTGCTGCTATGAACCCTGGGGTGCTTATATCTTTCTGAACTAAGAGTTTTTGTCTTGTCTTTTCTGTATACATGCCCAGGAGTAAGACTGCTGAATCATATGATAACTCGATTTTTAGTCTTTTAAGGAACCTCCATACTTTTTTGTATAGTGGCTGCACCAGTTTACCTTCCCACTAACAGTGTAGGAGGATTCCTGTTTCTCCACAGCTTCTCCAGCATTTATTATTTGTAGATTTTTAAATGATGGCCATTCTGACAGGTGTGAGGTGATGCCTCATTGTGGTTTTATTTGCATTTCTCTAATAATCTGTGATGTTGAGCATCTTTTCACGTGCCTGTTGGTCATCTGTATGTCTTCTGTGGAGAAATTCTATTTAGGTCTTGCGTTTGTTTTTGATTGTGTTGTCTGTGGTTTGTTGTTGGGCTATATGAGCCACTGAGACCCCTTTTGACTCGTGTTGGAGGATGGTGACGTGTGGTGGGGAGCCTCTCAACACTGCTCACTGGGTTTCTGTGCCTCAGGCCAGTGTTCTGCCTCACACCTGCCTTGGGAGAACCTGAAGTTCACGTGTCCTCAGGCTTTTCCCTCAGCCCATGGTCCATCCATTATCGTCCTTAGGCCACAGCACATCCTCTCTGAGAAGAGCCTTTCATCAGATTGGAATGCTTTACCCTTTAGGGTTCAGCTCTGGGTGATGCTCCAGGCTATGGGTTAGATAGTGACACAGCTTCAGGTGCTAATTGGGCCCAAATCCCTCTCACAACTACTGCATCCCTGGGGTTGTAATGGTTCCTTTTGTTCTTTATTGGATTCCTATGAGACATTAGTTAACACGTGTAAGAGGAGCATGCAGACGCTCAGCTGGTCCTGTGTGAGGCTGGGTATGAGTCAAGTCTCCCACACCCACCAGCATTCAGACCCGTTCACAGTGTGCTCCTTCATGCAGCTGACAGTCTGAGGTGGCTAGGAGTTTGTCTCGTATCTAAACTGCCTCAAACTTCCTCTGCTTTTTACCTTTGCGTTCCCCATGTCTGGATTCATTGCACCCTTTAATCACTACTTCTCAAATACCTGCCATGACCAAGACCTGTGCTGGGTGCACAGAGGAGGCACAGAGGCCCTTTACTCCTCTTTTCCAGGAGCTTTCAGGCCAGTTGGAGAGACTGGAGGAAATGTAAGGAGGAAATGTACATTCCCTGAGCGAATGGGATGGGGAGAGGATAACCCCACAGCATGCAGTCAGGTTAAGCATGGCGGAGACAGTGCAGGGATCCAGACAAACCCACCACAGGGCAGGCCTCTGTTTAGGGAGCGAGGTGCCGAGAGACACTCCCACAGCGGAGGGCAGCGTCTCAGGACCGTGTCCTCCGCTGAGCCGGAGCAGAGCTGTGGACATGACCCAGAGTTGGCTATCATGTTAACGGAAGCGTGGGCGTTATCTGTGTTTTTCCAGCAGCCCCCACTCCCTCAAATTTGCTCAATTCTCAAACCAGTTTGCTCCTGGATAATTAAAAGTAAGGGCTTCCCAGGTGGCACAGTGGTAAAGAATCCACCTGCAATGCAGGAGACATGGGTTTGATTACTGGGTCGAAGATCCCCTGGAGAAGGAAATGGCAACCCACTCCAGTATCCTTGCCTGGAGAAGCCCTTGGACAGAGGAGTCTGGCGGGCTACAGTCCATGGGGTCGCAAAGAGTCAGTCAGACATGACTGAACACGTGTGCACAATCAGTTAAGAAGTAAAAATATATATCTGGCCCACTATGAGGCCAATGTTAACTCAAGTCCCACCTCCTCTTGGAGGTGATTCTCAGCATTAGACAGCCTGATGCGTCTTCCTCAGACAGCCTGTGTCAGAAATCATTTAACAAGAGGCTTCCTGTGTGCTGTTCTGGATCTGTCAGGAACCCTCTGGCCCTTACTGATTCCTGAATATCCAGAAATTAAAAGGAGAGGCACGCCTTTCCCGGGGCTGAGGAATCCAGGCATTTCTCATCACAGTGATAAGTACCCTCTTCCTTTTTATGAGCCAAATGGTAAAAGGTTATCGTTTGCAACTCTCTCTCTTTGATAGGGATCATCTTATGTTTCATAAGTCTGGAATTTTAATCTTTGTCTTTGCTGAGAATAACCACCTTGTAAGACAGTATATATGCCCACGCCATGTTGATTAAAACACCTTTGCTCTATCAGAGCTTTAGTCCCCGTGTCTCTTTCTTTCTATTCCTTCTCTCTCTCTCTATTTCTGGCTAATTCCTTGGAGCGCGGAGGCCCGCTGAGCTCACTTTCTTGCCCGGGCTTCTAAGCCCCTCTCAGAAGGCGCACTGCGCCTTCACCCACTCGAGAGGGCGCCTGGTGCCCACGCGCGGCAGCGCGAGCCCTAAGAACAGGACTCTATGGGTTTCCGCGTAAACCAGGGGATATCAGCCTCTTTCTCTTACTCTCTGGACCACCAGGTTCCGGTCCATTAAAGGACCAACAGGCCTGTGGCCCTCCTCTGCCTTCTCCATCATATTGTAGCTCAATCATGGGCTAAACAGACTTTTTTTTTTAATATTGGTTTAGCGTTTTCCTTTTATTATTTTTTAAATTTATTTATTTTTTAATTGAAGGATAATTGCTTTACAGAATTTTGTTGGTATCACACAAAGGAGGTTATAACTACTCTTTGCTGATGTAATAACAGGACCTCTGCCTTTTGTTCACTCCCTCCCACAGCAACACCTGGGGCAATTGCCCCTGGCCTCCTGGATCTGGGGAGCAGGGGAGGGGGAGGGGAGGGCAGAGGGGGGAGGGGCAGGAGAAGGGGTTGGGGGGAGGGGGAGGACAGGGGAGGACTGGGCAGGGTGGTGGTGGGGGGGGTGGAGCAGCAGGCAGGCCTCAGCACTCTCCTTTCAATGTTCAACCAGAGCTGCTTGCTTTTTATCTCAACAGTATATGTGTTGGGCCTCAGCCTATGATTTCTTTTGAATGTTGAATCCTGCTGTTAAGCAAAACCCATTGAAAACCACTGTTTTAAGAAACTGGGTATGAAGAGGAAAGCTGAAATAGTGATTTAAAAGAAGCTTGCTTTGCAAAGCAACTATACTCCAATACAAAACAAACAAAAAACAAAGGCAAAGACAAAAGTTTGCCTGTGGACTTGACAAAATGATCTGGAGAGGCAAGGGCACCATCAGTCCTGGACACCTCCATGTTCATGCTCTTGACTCTGTTGTGTGTGTGTGCACGCTCAGTCGTGTCCAACTCTCTTGCGACCCCACAGACTGTAGGCTCCTCTGTCCCTGGGACTTCCCAGGCAAGAATGCTGGAGCAGGTTGCCGTTTCCTTCTCCAGGGGACCTTTCCAACCCAGGGATCAAACCCTGAGACTCCTGCATTGCAGGCGGATTTTTTTTTTTTTACCACTGAGCCACATTGGAAGCCCCTTGACTTGGTTAAATTTTAAGATAATTGTCATCTAGATCTTTGTTTCCGGATGCAATTTCCAATCATGTGTTAACCCTGAAGAGAATGAAATGGCATTCAGACATAGCATGTTTTAAATTTTTGCATTGTTTGCATTTCTATTAGGGATATAAAGGTTTTAGAATTTGCCCATGGACTGTTGTTTTCCTAAACACAAATTTTCTTTGCCTCTTCTAAAGATAACATTTCCCATCTTCTAAAGATAACACTGAAAAATACCCTTTGTGTCCAGGATAGAAATCACTCAGTAGTCTAAGGAATGATAACGCGGGTTGTTTTCCTCACGTGGAACTCTGTACCTGCGATGTTCTGTTGTGAAATGTGGTTTCTGCAGCCACAGCGCTACTCACCACCTGCATGCTCACAAGAGGCGACGCTGGAAAGTGGTAAAAGGCAGAGCCGGGAGTCAGAGGCTGGCGTTTCTCTCTTACCATGATTCCATAGTAAGTTCTTAACAGCTTGAATCCCAGGAACAAGGATACTAGCCTTGCTGACTTCCCAGGCTTGTTCTGGGTAGAGATAAATAATTCTCTGTGAAGCCTTTTTGCAAATATCAAAAGCTCTACAAATCCACGTGGCTGTGTCACTGAAGTGAACAGGGCTCTGCATTTCCCACGGCAATGGCACTCATCTAAAGGACATCGTGACTTATCTCTCTGTGTGTGGAGATTCAGTTTCTTCAAAGAGAAAAATAACACTATAAAAGCTGTAGGGCTTACCTGGAATAATGAAACAAGGATTTTTCATAATCTTTATATAAATGTCATTTTTAAAGAAAGAAAAATGGAGTATCACACTTGTTTATTTGTAACGAGTTTTATTGTTCACTACCATGCTATTACTCTTCTATACAGATGTAGCATTTGCGTTTTAAGTCCAAAGAATTTCTCATTCCTTTATTATATTTAAAACAGAGGTATTACAAAGGAGAAGGTACAGCAATGCTTTCTACTTTATCTTATGTCCATGGAGTAATTAGTACATGAAGCATTAATCTCAGGCACATGTTTTAAGCATGCAGACAGTATGTTCCACATCTTTTTGTGTTAAAACAGAAAGACATTACAAAGATGAATGCAGAAACAGTAAGCTATATGGTCTTTTCTAAAAGAAATTTTAGTATATTTACATAGTTTAAAATACTAAATATTTTTCATTAAAAAAAATCATTGAATTTTCAAACCTAGCACAATGGAGCTGCACTTCATCTATTTATACTTAGAATATAGTAAAGCCCTTTCCCTCATCATGTGATGTTACAGAGGAAATGGGCTCCCATACACATGACTAAAGTGGGAGAAAGCTGCATATTTAATTCCAAACAATTCTTTAAGACTGGAGGGAAAAAAATCTCTTTTGGAGTAGTCATGTTTATTGTATAGTAACTCTGTAGCTGAACAATTTATTATGTTAATACAGAAATACAAAGAGCTTTATCAAACAAAATATTTACTATTTTCTAGCTGCCTTACAGAAATGATTTACTCAAGAAAACAGAACAAAATTTCTCAGTTTCATTAATCAGCTTTGTAAATATTGTGCCAGAGCTTTGTTTTCCTGGGGTGGGGGAAGCAAATAAAAACGTTTAAAAGCTCATATGTGTCTATTTTGTTTTAGCTTGGTGTATTTATTAAGAGTAAATTCTGTGTGTCTTTGCAGTTCATCAATATGTGTATTTAGGAGTTTTTCAAGTTCTTTTGCTCGCTTCTCCTCCTCCAGAAGGAAATGCTGTGCGGCCAAAGAAGCCGGGAAGGATATATCTGGGGGAGACTAAAGAAAGAAGAAGGAAAAGTTAGATGAGGAACACAAGACCTTTTACAATCTTCGCATTTCTTGGTATGCTTCACCCCTGACCGACTGTCAAACACTGCAGCTCTGAATGAAAAACGTGTCTTAAGCTGAACTCTACACCAGTGTAACGCAGTCACTGCTATGAGGTCCTTAAGAAATGAATTTAAAAACTGGCTTAAAAAGGGGGCTCATGGCTGCCTGCAGTTAGCCAGGCGAGGCGGGATAAAGGCATGATGTTTGGTAGGAGGCTAAATATTGTCTGTCCAGTTGCAGCGGAGATCACCTCAGTGACGAGTGCTGGGTTGCACCCTTCATGTGGTGTGGAAGTGCTCAGTTAACTGTGACCTGTCTAGTGCTTATTTACACACACACAAAATGTGTGACTGAGGAATAAAGAGCAATGATAGGTAATTTTACAGTGCTTCGTTCAAAATTAATGTTTTAGGTTACTTAAAAAAATAAGTTGGGGAAATTTTTACTTTTGTTTTTTAGTTCTGCAGCACCCCCAGGCTCTTCTTCAACTTTTTATTGGGAGAATTGGGGTTTTTATAAAGCCTAAGAGGAGTCCACAATCTGAATGCAGGTGAACTCTTACAGGGAACCTAGTCCACAAGCCTGGTCTCTGGCAGGGGTGTATGGACTGGGGCGGAGGGCGGTGGCGTGCAGCCAGCTCATGGGCCAGCCCCAGCGCAGCTGCCGGGCCAGGTACCACGTCTTCACTCCAATAGCATATGGCAGTCTGGGGGCATGGGACGCCGCTGTTGATCTGGCAAATACATTCTTTTTAATACTAAGGAGGAAGGTCAGAAGTAGCTAGTATTCTTCTGGGACAGACAACAGTACACATCCGCGTTCTCACCCCAACATGATGTTTTATGCTAACGATGCTGTCATAATACACTCTGGAGGAGCCTGGATCAGCTGGACATTCCAAAGACTGCAGATATAGTAACACGAGCGTTGTGCTAAGACATGATGACCAAGAACTGGTAAGCATGCTGAAGGCTCGGAAAGACAGAGGTACTTCAGAGAGTTAAGAGGGAAACCCCAGAAGCAATTCAGGGCTTGACACTCTTGTTTGTAGGTGTCTGGAGATATGGAGCATGTCAGGACATCTTTTTAAGCACAAATTAATGTACCTTGCATTTCTTATCACTATGAAAGAAGCATAAAGCCTGGTAGGTCTCTTGAAGTTTTGGAGGCAGCATGTTCCACTCAGGAGGAATAATCTGAATCATTTATTATGTGATACAGAGGCTGTTTTGTTTGTTTGTTTTTAAGAAGGGCCCAGAGCAAGAAAGGGTTCTGCAGTCAGTTGGGAGCGGGGCACAAGCCGCTTGCTCCTTGGGTGAAGTGACTTAGCAGATTTCATACTAGAAGAAGTTGTGATATAGAAAAATTGTGGCAGACTCTTTGTGAAGCCTCTGGCCAGTTTCAAAGGGAAAGCTGTATTACAATCCCTTAAGCCATGCCACCTGCAGCAGGTCACTATACTATTTGCAAGACAGTTCCTGTCATGCTCGTGAGCCCTGGCTGAGCAGAGCACCTAAGAAGCAGACAGGATGACTTGGCCTAGCCTCTGACATGGCTGTTCCCGTGGAGTTATGCATGGTCCGCCTGCACCATCTCCCTGTACCCAGGGTCACTGAGCGACTGTTCCTGTTGAGTGTCTGATCTGCTCGCAATAGAGACCAAAGCTGAGCTCCTGATATGGCACCATCCAAGGAGATCAACCAGACTCTTGATGGCAAACAGATTACATCAGGTCCCTCAAACCTTGGAAAGGGCAGAAAGGGCAGTATGCCAACAGAACTGACGTGTATCCTACAGTCTTTATCTCCTGCCTGCAGGACCGTGGCCAGCACCACTGTCTGAGGGCTCAGAGGAACTGGTGGATCGACCTGAGATACTGATGAATAATACACGAACCTACTTTATAGCAGAGGAGTATGGCAGTGAGGGCGTGATCAGGTGTCCACTGGTCCTACCACGCACGGCATATTTGTCCTCAGAGGGTGCGCACCTGATAGGCTTTCTGAAGGCACAGCTGAGGCGTTAGCTTGTCAACCATGTCCTGTGACCATGGCGAGCCGTTCTTCAGGACATGGTGTGGACTTTAAACCAATGGCTGTCACAGGCTACTGTGTTTGTAACAGTGATCTGGGAACAGAAGGGAGGACGCAGGAACGGCTTCCCTCCCTGTTCACCCTCCTGGAGAGTCTGTACCTTCTCTCTCTCTGTCTTTTGGCTCTGTTGGTCTACAGGTCTTCGGTGTCAGAGAAGGAATGCCTCTCACCGAGTGAGACCGTGGAGTCTCCGCAAACTTAAAGCTTTGGCAGCATCTGATCACAGGACTCTTCATGCTGACAGGTCGGAGGCACAGAAAAGAGTTGTGCTACCGGCAGAGGTACCTGACCTGAGCATCATTAGGGGTGAGGCCGTTACTACACGGGGGCAGGGAAGAATACGCCTGGGACTCAGGTAGTCCACGGAGGGGCTCACTCGGTGCTCTCCTGCCCAGTTTTAAGTATAGATGCCAAACCACATCCTGCTGAGGGCACAGAAATAAGGGCTTACCCCACGAGTAAGCTGGTCCGGGTGGCCCAGCCACCTGCACCAACAGGAGTGTCGGCTGGCGGGGTGGGGGGGGATCTAGAGTGGGTGAGGAGACTCGAGACGGCATCAAGGGCTACAGGTTGTTCCACTGACCGTCCTCCTGTAAGTTTCCCCAGAAATCATGACCAGTCAGCATCTTGGAGAAGCTAGGCCTGAATGGAGTGAACAGTGTGAAGAGAACATGGGTCTGAGTGGTTCACGCAGGGGAATGGATGCTGCCCGTGTCTACCCAGACCCTGTCACCAGGCTGGCACATCTGTCTTCCAGCTGCCCTGGGTTTTGGTGCTAACAGCTCACAGGTGGCCCCTTCTCTGGAGATCGGCCTATGGCTGAACTGGAGCCTCCTGCCTCACCTGGGAAGTTGCAGTCCCCCCTCTTCTCAGGGGCGGTGACTTATTGACACGGGGCTACAAAACACCAGTGGGGAAGATGGTGGCTAGACAGGCCCTGAACTCACCTCCTCTCACAGGCGTATCAGAATCACAACTGTCTGCAGAGCAACTATCATAGAAAAGGACTGGAATCTATCAGAAAAGATCTACAATGAACGACGTAAGAAGGAACCACAGCAAGACAGGTAGTGGATCCGTGACACAGTGAAATCTCACACCCCCTGGGGAGTTGGCTCACACATGGGAGAATAATTAAACTGCAGAGGTTCTCCTACAGCAGAGAGACTCCTGAGCGCCACACCGAGATCCCCAGCCCAGGTTACAGTACTGGGAAGAGGAGCCTCCAGAGCATTTGGCTTTGAAGGCCATCAGGGCTTAATTGCAGGAGCCCCACAAGACTAGGAGAAAAAGACTTCACTCTTAAAGGGCTCACACAGAATCTCACGTGGACGAGGACCCAGGGCAAGAGCAGTAATTTGATAGGAGCCTGGGCCAGATCTACCTGCTGGCCTTGGAGAGTCTCCTGGAGAGGCAGAGAATGGCTGCAGCTCACCCTGGGGACAAAGACACTGGTGTCAGACACATTGGGGAACATTCAACTGCACGGACACTCTTGGCAGCTGATATCTTGGGTCATTAGCGCCACGACCTGGCCCCACCTAACAGCCTCCATGTGACAGTGCTGGGACACTTCAGCCCAAACAACTAACTGGGGGGAAACACAGCCCTACCCATCAGCAGACAAGCTTCCTAAAGACGAAAGGACACACAGCCGCCTGTGGATACACTTAGATAGGGTCTGGACCACCAGAGGGCCAAGACCCAGCTCTACCTACCAGTGGGCACGCATCAGCCTCTCTTTCTAGAGAGCCTGCACAAGCCTCTAGACCAGCCTCACTCACAGGGAGCAGACACCAGAAGCAAGAAAACTATAATCCTGCAAGACACACCAGACCTTCCTGGCACTAGCCAGCCCTTGCGTGATCACTATCAGGCTAACACAACCTCCAGACACCTTAGTCCCATACTCAACTGTATCATGAACTGCCTCCCCCACAATGATCTGAAATGAGCTCTGGGATCCCTGGGCCCTGCAGCCAGACTCCAGGAACTGGGTGTGCCTGACAGTAGGCGGGCACTAACCCCAGGATCTGGCTTTACCTGCCAGTGAGTGGGCAAAAGCCTCAGTGTTTGGGACCCTGATCCTGCCCACCAGTGAGCCAGCACTAGCCCCAGCCTCCTTTGGATTCCACAACCAGGCACTTCACGACCATGCCCTACTAAACAGCAGCCAGCACAATCTGCACAAGACAGGGTCTGGCAACCAACCAGACGAGGGCCCAACCAAGCTTCCTGGACCACCCATACACCCTGCCACAGGAGAAGGACGCATGCAGCCCTCTCAGGGGGAACCTTTAGCTTGGGCGACAACAGGGGAGTGCACTGCTCAGATGCAATACGAGGCCTTCTCCAAGGTCAAGCAATGTTAACTGATCTACTGTATGCATGAAAATACAAATAGCAACTTAGACAAGATGAGCTGGCAGAGGAGTATATTCCAAATGAAGGAACAAGATAAATCTTTACAAGAAGAACTAAGTGATGTGGAGATAGGCAATCTACCCAAGAAAGAGTTCAGAGTAATGATCATAAAGATGATCAAGGAACTCTGGAGAAGAATGGATGCACACAGTAAGAAATTAGAAATTAAGAGTTAGAAACTATAATTAACAACCAAACAGAGATGAGTAATACAATAACTCAAATGAAAAAATACACTACAAGGAATCAATAACAGAATAAATGATTCAGAAGAATGGATCACTGAGCTGGAAGACAGAGTAATGGAAATCACTGCTGTTGAACAGAAAACAGAATTAAAAGAAATGAGGACAGTTTAAGAGACTTCTGGGACAATATCAAGTTTTGCATTAAATATTAATATTTGCATTAATATTAATATTTGCATTAAAGGAGTCCCAGGAGGAGAAGAGACAAAAGGGACCCAAGAAGATATCTGAAGAGATAATAGCTGAAAATCTTCTGAACCTGGGAAAGGAAATAGCTACCCATGTCCAGGAAGTACAGAGACTCCCAAACAGGATTAACCCACAGAGTAACACACTAAGACACACAGTAATCAGAATGAAAAAATTAAAGCAAGAATACTAAAATCAGTAAGGGAAAAGCAACAAATAAAATGCAAGGGAATTGGCAAAAGGTTATGAGCTGATTTTGCAGCAGAAACTTTGCAGTTCAGAAGGGAGTGGTAAAATATACTTAAAGTGGTGAAAGGGAAAAACCTACAACCAAGAATACTCTGCCTAGCAAGGCTCTCATTCAGATTTGATGGAAAGATCAAAAACTGTAGACAAACAGAAAAAAAAAAAAACTTTGTAGGCAAACAGAAGCTAAGAGAATTCAGCACCACCAAAGCAGCTTTACAAATATTAAAGGAACTTCTTTAGCTGAAAAAGGCCATAACTAGAAAAAAGAAAATTATGGAAGGAAAAATCTCACTAGTAAAGGAAAACATAAAGTAAAGGTAGGAAATCACACACACACAAAGCTAGCAGGGAGGTTAAAGGACAAAAGTAGTAAAATTATCTATTTCCACAACAAGCAGTTAAGAGACACACAAAACAATTAGATATAAAAATGATATTAAACACGTGGTAACTGTGAGGGAAGGAGAGTACAAATGCAAGGCATTTTAAATGTATTTCAAATTAGAGATCAGCAACTTAAAATATTTATATATAACTATATGTAAGGACTGCTATACATACACATATAAAACTATATATATATATATATATATATATATATATACACTGCTATACTAAAACCTCATTGTAACTACAACTGAAAAATCTATGATAACAATACACACAAAAAAGAAAAATGAATACAGGCATAACAGTAAAGAGAGTCATCAAATCACAAAAATAAAGGAAATAAAAGACCTACAAAAACAAATCTAAAACAATTAACAAAATGACAATGAGTACATACATATTAATAATCACCTTAAATATAAATGAACTAAATGCTCTAACCAAAACACACAGACTGTCTAAATGGATCAAAAGATCCAAGATCAAAAGACTGGCATATTGCTGCCTATAAGAGACCCATTTTGGATCTGGAGACACATAAAACTAAGAGTGGGGGGATATTCTATGCAAAAGGAACTCAAAAGAAAGCCAGAGTTGTAACACTTATATCAGACAAAATACTTTAAAATAAAGACTCTTACAAGAGACAAAGGACACTATATAATGATCAAAGGATCAATTCAAGAAGAAGTATAACGACTGTTAATATATATGCACCCAACACAGAAACATCTCAATATATGAGGCAGATGTTAACAGACATAAAAGGAGAAATTGATAGTAATACAATCTTCCAACAACACAAGAGAAGACTCTACACATGGACATCACCAGATGGTCAACACCAAAATCAGACTGACTATATTCTTTGCAGCCAAAGATGGAGAAGCTCTATACAGTCAGCAAAAACAAGACCAGGAGCTGACTGTGGCTCAGATCATGAACTCCTTATTGCCAAATTCAGACTTAAATTGAAGAAAGTGGGGAAAACCACTAGACCATTCAGGGATGATCTAAATCAAATCCCTTATGACTATACAGTGGAAGTGAGAAATAGATTTAAGGGACTAGATCTGACAGACAGAGTGCCTGATGAACTATGGACGGAGGTTCATGACATTGTACAGGAGACAGGGATCAAGACCATCACCAAGAAAAAGAAAAGTAAAAAAGCAAAGTGGCTGTCTGAGGAGGCCTTACAAATAGCTGTGGAAAGAAGAGAAGTGAAAAGCAAAGGAGGAAAGGAAAGATATACCCATCTGAATGCAGAGTTCCAAAGAATAGCAAGGAGAGATAAGAAAGCCTTCCTCAGTGATCAATGCAAAGAAATAGAGAAAAACAACAGAATGGGAAAGACTAGAGTTCTCTTCAAGAAAATTAGAGATATCAAGGGAACATTTCATGCAAAGATGGGCTCGACAAAGGACAGAAATGGTATGGACCTAACAGAAGCAGAAGATATTAAGAAAAGGTGGCAAGAATACACAGAAGAACTGTACAAAAAAGATATTCACGACCCAGATAATCATGATGGTGTGATCACTCACACTCACCTAGAGCCAGACATCCTGGAATGTGAAGTCAAGTGGGCCTTAGGAAGGAAGCATCACTATGAACAAAGCTAGTGGAGATGATGGAATTCCAGTTGAGCTATTTCAAATCCTGAAAGATGATGCTGTGAAAGTGCTGCACTCAATATGTCAGCAAATTTGGAAAACTCAGCAGTGGCCACAGGACTAGAAAAGGTTGGTCAGTTTTCATTCCAATCCCAAAGAAAGGCAATACCAAAGAATGCTCAAACTACCACACAATGGCACTCATCTCACACGCTAGTAAAGTAATGCTCAAAATTCTCCAAACCGGGCTTCTGCAATACATGAACCGTGAACTTCCAGATATTCAAGCTGGTATTAGAAAAGGCAGAGGAACCAGAGATCAAATTGCCAACATCGGCTGGATCATTGAAAAAGCAAGAGAGTTCCAGAAAAAACATCTATTTCTGCTTTATTGACTATGCCAAAGCCTTTGACTGTGTGGATCACAATAAACTGTGGAAAATTCTTCAAGAGATGGGAATACCAGACCACCTGACCTGCCTCTTGAGAAACCTATATGCAGGTCAGGAAGCAACAGTTAGAACTGGACATGGAACAACAGACTGGTTCCAAATAGGCAAAGGAGTACATCAAGGCTGTATATTGTCACCCTGCTTATTTAACTTATATGCAGAGCACATCATGAGAAATGCTGGGCTGGAGGAAGCACAAGCTGGAATCAAGACTGCTGGGAGAAATATCAATCTCAGATATGCAGATGACACTACCCTTATGGAAGAAAGTGAAGAAGAACTAAAGAGCCTCTTGATGAAAGTGAAAGAGGAGAGTGAAAAAGTTGGCTTAAAGCTCAACATTCAGAAAACTAAGATCATGGCATCTGGTCCCATCACTTCCTGGCAAATAGATGGGGAAACAGTGGCTGACTTTATTTTTTGGGCTTCAAAATCACTGCAGATGGTGATTGCAGCCATGAAAATAAAAGACACTTACTTCTTCGAAGGAAAGTTATGACCAACCTGGACAGCATACTAAAAAGCAGAGACATTACTTTGCCAACAAATGTCCATCTAGTCAAGGCTATGGTTTTTCCAGTGGTCATGTATGGATGTGAGAGTTGGACTATAAAGAAAGATGAGCGCTGAAGAATTGATGCTTTTGAACTGTGATGTTGGAGAAGACTCTTGGAGAGTCCCTTGGACTGCAAGGAGATCCAGCAAGTCCATCCTAAAGGAGATCATTCCTGGGTATTTGATGGAAGGACTGGTGTTGAAGTTGAAACTCCAATACTTTGGCCACCTGATGTGAAGAGCTGACTCATTTGAAAAGGCCCTGATGCTGGGAAAGATTGAGGGCAGGAGGAGAAGGGGATGACAGAGGATGAGATAGATGGATGGCATCACCGACTCAATGGACATGAGTTTGGGTGGACTCCAGGAGTTGGTGATGGACAGAGAGGCCTGGCATGCTACAGTTCATGGGGTTGCAAGGAGTCAGACACGACTGAGTGACTGACCTGAACTGACCTGAATAAACCTTAAAAGCTTTTTCAGAGGAAAGGGAACAATAAAGAAAATAGAAATACAACCTACAGAATGGGGGAAGATATTTGCAAGCAATGTGACCAACAAAGGCCTAATTTCTAAAATATCCAAGCTTATACAGCTCAATGACAAAACAAACAAAAATCCAAGCAAAAAGTGAGTAGAAGACCTAAACAGACATTTCTCCAAAGAAGACACACAGATGGTCAACAAACACACGAAGAGCTGCTCAATATAGCTAATTATCTGTTGTTGTTCAGTTGTGGGGTCATGTCTATCTTTTTGTGACCCCATGGACTGCACTGCTAATTATTAGAGAAATGCAAATCAAAACTACAGTGAGGTACTACCTCACACAGGTCATAATGGCCATCAACAAAAAGTCTACAAATAATAAATGCTGGAGGGGGTGTGGAGAAAAGGGAACCCTCCTACACTGTTGGTGGGAATGTAATGGTGCAGCCACTGTGGAAAATAGTATCGAGGTTCCTTAAAAAACTAAAAACAGGGTTACTATCTGATCCAGCAATCCCATTCTTGGGCATATATTTGGAAAAGATGAAAACTCTAATTTGAAAAGATATATGCCCCCTAGTGTTTATAGCAGCACTATAACAGTTTACAACAGTCAAGACATGGAAGCACCTAAATAATGAACAGATAAAGAATATGTGTCACACATCTATATACATACACACATAACACACACAATGGAATATTACTCAGGCATAAAAAAGAATGAAATAATTCAATTTGTAGCAACATGGACGGACCTAGAGATTATCATACTAAATGATGTAAGTCAGACACAGACAGATGTCATATGTCACTTATTACTGGAATCTTAAAAAAATGACATAAATGAATTCATTCAGAGCAGAAATTGACTCAAAGACAGAAAACAAACTTGCAGTTATCAAAGAGGAAAGTGGGAGAGGGATAAATTGGGAATTTGGGATTAACAGGTACAGACTACTTGTGTAAAATAAACAAGGACCTACTGTTTAGCACAGGGAACTATATTCAGTATCTTGCAATAACCTATAATGGAAAAGAATCTAAAAAAATAGACATGCATGTATAACTGAATCACTCTGCTGTTCACTGGAAACACTGTAAATCAATATACTGCAATAGAAAACAAACAAACCCACACTGGCCGAACTTCTTATCTCCATGGGAACCAACTCTTTTGTGCAATCCATGTTCTAACTCCGGGTGAGACCAGACTAAACTAATCTCTAACTAAGATCTCATTCTTACCTAGCCTTCCTCCCCTTCCCTAGCCTACTTCCCTCATTGCTTCTGCTGAGAATACTCCCTTAGTAAATCACTTTTACAAGAATGTTCATCTCAGGTTCTAGGAAACCTGACTTCAGACTGATCATCTCCTAGATTCTGGCTCGAGTGAATGGATGACATCAATGCTAGTTATGGAGGAGAAAGGAAAAGACAGTAAGAGGCCCATTAAGGGTAATGTCTTAGTTACTTTGGATTCCCCAGATTCTAGCATAGGTTCTTGCACAAAGTATGCTTTCAGTAATTTTTTGAATTAATATGTTAATGAAGGAAATATATTCAACTCTGAATAATGCTGAGTTAGAGGTGACTTGGGACACAGATTGTCAAGTAGACAGTGGGATATATCAGACCCGATCTCAGAAGACAGGTGTGGACCAGAGAGGTATATTTGGAAGTTATAGGTAATAATTAAAGCTGTGACTCTGATTGAAATCATCCAAGATCTGAAAATAAAAGAAGAGGAAGAAATGGAAAAGTGGAATCCTGGGGAACACTTCATTTTAGGCACCCACTCCCACTGTCGTCAGTGATAACTGCATTACTTACTAATAAAGATTTTATGTAACCCACCTTGTATGCTTCCAACTGACTTAGTCTAGTATTCCCACTCTCTCACATCTAATTCTCTCATATCTCCCTTTTCGAACTAAGCTCGCATTCCATATCCATCACAATAGCCGTTCAGCAACTGGTCCCTCCCTTTATCCTAGCTCAATGCTAGACACATGGTGAAACTCAGGCCTAATTAAAACTGCTTGCACCAAGCATGTACCTGAGCGGCTGAACGCTGGGTGAGTGAATGGAGGAGAAATTACATTACACAGGGACTAGTGTCACTTACAATTCATGAGCGCAAATTCACATGGTTAGTTAGCACTGCCCGGCCATTCTCCTGCACTTCCCTAGTATGCTCACTTCCTTAATCATGGCCAGGTAGCCTTGCCTCTTTCTCAGGACCTTCATCACTCCGTGCCACTAGCATTTAGAGCCGTAGTTGAAGCCACACTCTGTTTCAGAGACCCTTCCTTCTACCCACACTGTGGATTCTATTCCGTCTTACCTTCTTAATGACCCTGCTTCTACAAATAAACCTCACCCCTTGGGTCCCACTCCACCTCTTTTACCACCAGACGTTCCTCTCTCTTTGAAGATTCCCACTGGAGCACTAAACATTATGGTCTAAGGTTTGTCTTGGGAAAGCTTCTCCATTTACACTTTTCTAAGTATTATCATCTAGTTTGATAGATTTAAGTATCAGTCTCATGCTGATTAAAATGCCCCATTTTTAT
This sequence comes from Odocoileus virginianus, assembly GCF_023699985.2. Taxonomy (NCBI): domain Eukaryota; kingdom Metazoa; phylum Chordata; class Mammalia; order Artiodactyla; family Cervidae; genus Odocoileus; species Odocoileus virginianus. The sequence continues at coordinate 899,129 of NC_069701.1, forward strand.
TTCGAGCTCTGATTTATTCCTTGAACACCAGATTCACATATCCTATTGCTTAATTTGCATGTTTAGTAAACACTTAAGTTTAAATGTCTAACCTGGAAATAATGAATTTTCTCCATTAATACTGCTCCTTCCTTGTCTTCCACATCAGAGAGTGGTGCTACTATGTACCTGAGGCTCAAGCAGAGATCCTAGGAGTCATCTCTGAGTCTTTTCTTTCCCTCATTCTCCACAGCCAATCCACGGTCAAGTCTCATTTGCTCTCCAGAATATTTCCTGGATCCAACACCTCCTGGCTCCACCTCCACCATCTCTTGCTTCGACTACTGAAATAGCCTGACAGCTGTTCTCTCCACTTTTACCTCTGCCCATCTATAATTTCTTTATTTGGTAGTCAAATGGATCTTCAAAAAATTTTAAAAACAGATTATATTCTCTACCATTTGCAACTTTCTCATGGCTTCCCATTGCTTTAAAATAAACTCCTAATAGCTTCCCATGGCCTACTGTCTCTACAGATCTGGAGTTCTCCTGCCTATTTCTCTGTCCCTATTTCATTACACACTTCTTAGCTCCTGACCACTCACTTCCCCTTTTCTGGTTCTCAAACTTAACAAACTTTGTTTTGCCAAACAGATTTGCCCCAGTCATTCCATCTGCCCAAAACTCTCTATGTTCAGATTTTTGCAAGGCTGGATCCTTTTTTGTTATTTAAATTTCAACCTAAATGTCCCCTTCTCAGTAATCATTTTCCTAACCACTTAACCTAAAGTCATCCCCCACACTATCATCACTTCCTATCACATCATTTGCTATCTTTTCATCAATTTTTATAGTATTTATAACTTTTTGATTTTTTAATTTATTTCTAGTCATTAACTGTTCCCTCTTTTTTGAGATAAAATTTACATAAAGAATAACCATCTCAAAATGAACAATTTGGTGTGGATTTAGTATAGCCACAGTGTATTAAAACCACAATTCTATCTAGTTTCAAAGCATTTTCATCATCCCCAAAGGAAGCTGTACCCATCAAGCCTTGCTCCCTGGCTTTCCCGGCCCCTTGTACTCCTGGCAACCACCAATCTGCAATCTGTTTTAATCAGATTTACCTTTTATGGGCATTTTTATGCAATATATAACCTTTTGTGTCTGGCTTCCTTCAGGTAGCATGATATTATCCAGGTTCATCCACATTATAGCATGTATCAGCACTTCTCTCCTTCTCATGACTGAATAGTCTATGGTGTATACATACTACTCTTTGTTTATCCATTCACCCACTGATGGAGTTCCCCTCTTTTTTCACCAGACTGTAGACTTGTCTATCTCATCAATGAGTGTTTAGAACAGAACCTGCCATATAGTGAGTGCTCAATACATGTTTACTCCATCAGTGACTGAGGGAATGATAAACACTAGTAGTTAAGGGACATGTATAGAAGGGAGAACCTTGTAAGCAGACTGGGAGAGAGTGATCAGAAAGGCAATGGGAGAATCAGTGGAGAATAGTGTCTTAGAAGTCAGAGAACATGCTATCAAGAGAAAAAGATTAAGGAAGATGAGTTCTTTAAACTGTCTATTTAATTAACAACAAGGATGCCATTGGTGGTCTGAGCAGGAACAGCACTGATGCAGAATAAAGAATGCAACAGTGGATGGAAGTCACTGGACTCAGAATGGCAGTCTGGGCCATGTCTTTCAGAAGCCTCCAGGGCTGCCATCACAGCCAAAGTTCCCCGTGCCCAGACCTACAACAGTAGAGAATTTTCCTTCCTGGATGACTCTGTAGTTATGAGCTCCTCAAGTAATAATGTAGAATTTTAGAGGTGGAAAGAAATTCAGTGTTCATTAAGTTATACAATAGACACTCTTGCATGTCTTTTATGTGCCTACCAGTGCCAGCCATTATTTTAGGTGCTAGGGTTAAAATAGTAAGCAAAAACAGAAAAAAATCCTACTTTAATGGAGTTTAAATTCTAGAGGAAAGAGGCAAACAAAATATGTTATAAAAAGGTGCTATAGATAAAACAAAAAAACAGAACATGGTGAGGGAGGTGCTACTGTAGGGTAGTTTCTCAGGTGCTTCTGATGAGATGATACTTAAGCAGAAACTAATCATCCTAAAGTCACCTGATACTGGAACAGTGAAGTCACATCACGTGCATGCTCAGTCATGTCCGACTCTCGTGACCCCATGGTCTATAGCCCACCTGGCTCTTCTGTCCAGGGAATTTTTTAGGCAAGAATACTGAAGTGAGTTGCAATGAAGCCTTTGGCAATTTATCACTCCCCCCCCCCCCCTTGCTGGGTTGGAGTATGTGTTTACTTTGGAGTCCTTAAAAAGAGTTTTGTTGATACAGAACTTGCTCTTGGAGGTTCCCTGAGCTTAAATGAAGAAGTTTATTTACTTCATTGTTATGGAATTTTATTCTGTTCAGATAATTTTGACATTTTATGTTGAGATGAAACAGAAGAGCATTGCTGGGCTTTCAGTTCAGTTCAGTTCAGTCGCTCAGTCATGTCCGACTCTTTGCGATCCCAGAGACTGCAGCATGCCAGGCTTCCCTGTCCATCACCAACTCCCGGAGTTTAGCCAAACTCTGTCTATTGAGTCGGTGATGCCACCCAACCATCTCATCCTCTGTCATCCCCTTCTTCTGCCCTCAATCTTTCCCAGCATCAGGGTCTTTTCCAATGAGTCAGCTCTTCGCATCAGGTGGCCAAAGTATTGGAGTCTCAGCTTCAGCATCAGTCCTTCCAATGAACACCCAGGACTGATCTCCTTTAGGATGGACTGGTTGAGATCTCTAAAACTTCCAGAGTTGATGGTTTTAAGTCTTCCTCTTTCACAACAGCTTAACTACTTCTTACTACCAGCAGCTTACTCCTTACTTCCCAACAGCTTCTTACTACCAGCCTCTCCCAAAGCAGCTGACAGATTCCAGAAAGGCAGAGAAGTGTTCATGGCACGCCTCGACCAGCTCAAACATTTTCTGTTTTTTGTTTGTTTGTTGTTGATATTGTTGTTTGTATCATTTGTACCCAATGTTGGTATATCATGGACAGGTAGTGAAAAATCACATAAAACACTGAATACAAGTGAAGGTAACTGCAAGAGCACTACTAATTTCTGAGGTAAAAACCTGCATATCTTTGAAAAATGTGATTATGTTCAATAAACCAAATCACAAGGTAGAAAATTTCAGCAAGGCACTGGAAACTAAAAAAAAAATCAAATGAAACTTCAGGAACAGAAGAAGACGTTAACCTACAGTACGCGGCCACGTGCTCAAGGCTGGGAGCAGTGGCTCTTTATGCACAGACAACAACACCGGAAAGAGAGCAGGGTGCGGAGGTCAAAACCTCTCCCAGCTGTTTCACGAGGACGGCATCATCGGGCACCAAAGCTTGACACGGATAACAGTGAAACGGTACAGCCTAATTTCTCTCATGAACATAAAGGAAAACTAAACCAATATGAACAGATCAAATCCAGTGATCAAGTGTGGATTATTCTAAGAATTCCAAGTTGGGTTAACAATCTAACATCAAGAAAAAAAAAAGCCACATTAACAGATCAAAGGAAAAATTATATGGTCATTTCAACAGCACAGGAAAAAGCAATTGATAAATTCAGTACCAACTTGTGAAAACAAATATAGCAACCTAGGAATAAAAGGAACTTCTTAATCTTTTAATAAGGAACATGCAAAATATTTACAGCAAAATTATGCACAATGGTGGCATATTGAATGTTTTCCCTTTGCAATTGAAAATGAGAGAAAGATGCTGGCAATATCACTTCTACTGCTTTACATTTACTAGAGGTCCTTGTGTACAATAAGACAAGAAAAAGAAAAAAAAGGTATAAAGATTTGAAAGTAGGAAGTCTAGCTATCATTATTTTGATTCTGAGTATAGAAAATCCAAAAGAATTTATAGAACTGGAAAGCATATATAAATCTAATTGAATATTTCCATGGGAAACGGGACTGAGGTTGTTCCTTGCACCATATGCAAAAATTGATTCCAGGTCTATAATTAAGTAAAAAAAAAAAAAGAGCCAAAGCTTCTAAAAGATAACAGATAATAACTTTGGGACAGGTAAAAGTTGTAAATAAGACACCAAAAATATCAAGCATAAAGAAAAATATTTATAAGTATGAACATATTAAAATGAGGAACTTCTGGTTATCAAAACATTCTATTAAGTGAGGAGGCAAGTATGAATGGGAGAAGATATTTGCAATACCTATAATCACCAAAGGGTTTAAATCTAGAATATACAAAGAACTCCTATAAATCAATCAGACAGTTCAATAGAAAATTAGACAAACAGATATCAAATATCAAAATAGTCAATAAATTTATGAAAAGGCACTCACCTCATTAGTTTCCAGGAAATAAGAATTAAAGTCACAATAAGATGTTACTACCCACTGACCATGGGCTTCCTAGGTGGCACTAGTGTTAAAGAACCTGCCTGTCAAGCGCAGGAGATATAAGAGACACAGGTTCAATCCTTGGGTCAGGAAGATCACCTGGAGGAGGGCATGGCAACCCACTCCAGTATTCTTGCCTGGAGAATCCCATGGACAGGAGCCTGGTGGGTTACAGTCCACAGGGTCGCAGAGTCAGATATGACTGAAGCGACTTAGCATGCACGCATGCACCCACTGACCATAAAAGTTAAAATTAAGACCAATGTAGTTAAAAGCTGTTGGAAAGAATACAGAAAAGGAGAATACTCATACACTACTTGCAGGACTGTGGACTGACTCAAACAGGAAGAGAGCTTGACAGTACATGCTGAAGCTGACCTTGTGCGTATTCTATGACCTAGCAAATCTGAGTGAGGTGGCTCAGTCGTAAAGAATCCACCTGCCAATGTAGGAGACATTGGTTTGATCCCTGGGTTAGGAAGATCCCCTGGAGACGGAAATGGCAACCCACTTCAGTATTCTCGCCTGGGAAATCCCATGGACAGAAGAGCCAGGCAGGCTACAGTCCATGGACTTGCAAAGACACAACTTAGCAACTAAAACAACAATGACCTAGTAATTCCATTCTTAGGTATAGATCCAATGGAAACGTGTACACATGTGTACCAAAGGACACTTACAAGAATGTTTTTAGGAAAAGTATTTGTAGTCACCTCTGAACAGGAAGTAATTCAAACGTATGTCAATAGTGGAATGGATAAATTGTATCATTATGGATAAGGTATCATTATATATGGTATTTATATATAATGTAATACTAATAGAGAAAAATGGGTAAACTACAGTCAACAATATGAATACTGACTCTTATCTAACAATGTTGAAACAATGGTGGGAGAACAAGTCCATACAAAAGAGCACATGCAGCATGATCCCATTTATCTAAAATTTACAAATGGCTACAGCCAAGTTATGGCCTTAAACGTCAGGACAGTGGTTATCTTGGCAGCAGGCTGGAGTGCCTGGAAGGACGTGGGAAGGGGGCCTCTGGAAAACTACTAACGCTCTGCTTATCACCTGGGTGGTAGCTGCGCTGCTCTGTTACCTTTTCAATAATTCATCAAGCTGTCCAATTCTGATTTGTGCATCTTCCTGTATGTATGTCAGAGTCAGTAAAACAGACTTTTTTTCAACAGTCACAAAAGATCACTTGTAGCTCTTTAAAATATATAGATCTTTGAGGCTCATGGAATGTCCAGAAGTGACTTGCATAGTTAAAAGTCACCAGTAATTTCAGCCTGTACTTGAGGTGAAATACTTCATGAAACATTATGGATGCTTTTCCTTCTACAGATAGTCACAGCTGAATTACTTGCAGACCTCTCTTGGAGTCCTATTCAAAGAGCAATATATTTTTTTAAACTACTGTGTACACATCAGTAATATCAGTATCAGTGTAAGGGTATTCACTCCATAAAGGAAAAACGTAGTAACCAACAATCAGCAACTCACCATGGGAAATGCCTCATCATCACTGACCAAAGGGCTGGTTACTTCTTTGGTCTGAAACGGCAAAGCCGGCAGTGGAGGTGTGGCACTTCTGCTTGGCTCACGATCGTGGCTAAATCTAAGAGAGAAGGGCTCGGTGTCATTACTGCTATCAAGGACACCTGCTTATTTATGGAGCTAAGAATGTCTCAAATTTCTAACTGTGAGGAAAGCACAACAAAATATTTGGGCTTGTTATCTGGGTATTACTTTGAAAATAATTTTGCTAACAACTTCGATTCCACTTAAAAGACTTAGAACAATTAATAATGAAGCAGGAAACTTTCATAACTGTTAAAAATATTCTGCCATTCTTATTGCCTATATGGTTTCTCTTTCTGTGTTTTACTGTTTTGTCTCTTTGCTATTTAATTAAATAACATTAAACCAATTTAAGAAAAATTTTGAACAGCTACCACGGCTGCCCTTGACAATTCTAATAGATACTCTTTTTCTATTCTCATTTTACTTAACCTCACTGGCTTTCTTAACATAATCATTCTTCTCTTTTTTTTGACACTAGAATAAGTCTCTGTACAATAATAATAATTCTAATTTCTATAGAGCTTAATAATTTATAGTATGTTTTCAATTTACATCATCTCCTAAACTCCTCCACACTTAGTTGTATGACCTTGAGCGACAGGTAACTATATCTACCTGTAACTTTTTTTCATTTATAAAGGGTTGTTATGAGAATTGAACTCCACAGTTTGATGAAAAGCACAGTATAGAATTTGTTGTTTGTGCCAAAATACAGGGTAGAAGATTAGACTGAATAAAATGCCAGTGGGATTTTAAATTTTGGTGTGCTGACTAAACAAATGAATAATAAAATAAACAAAAAACCAACTTACCCTAAAATTTTACACAAAAAGGTCCTAACAGTATGGGCTGTTTGGAACTAAATAAGTATCTTCTCTGAACATTAATTCATGAAAATGGGGTTTAATCAAAATCATCAAAGACCATGGAAACATAAAAATCCTTTCAATGTATTTATTTTTACTAACAATTCAAATTCTCTACAGGTATTAATTAACCATTTTCAAAGTCTTCATATTTTAACTTCACACCGTTCAAAAAATTTACATTATTTTTCTCTGTTCTTATCCAAAGACTATCTATATAGACTTCTTTTATTATGCAAACATTTTCAAAGCTATGCATACAAATAGCAATAAAAGTTAAGTGAGACATCTGTAAACTAGTACATAAAAACAAACAAAATATGCTTTCCATTTTTACTTATCTTGAAATAGATCTTTTTTTTTAATCCATTCTTCCAAACCATAATTACCATGGAAACAGAACAGCAAATTAAACTGAAATAACATGGTTTATGATGTGCAAAATAAAATGAAACATCCCACAATTCAAATAGAATTATAACAATTGCCTTGTACATCTGCATAGAATCTTCAGCTGAACCTTTTAATCTGAATGAGTCCATCTATACTTCAAAGCACAGTGGAAAAAAATAAGATAATTATAGAAGTAGTTCAAGAAATATACATCCCTCTGTAATCTCAATTATACAGAGATTTCAGGGAGTGTATTATTTGCCCTAAATTATCTAAATAATTATCTCAATTATCCATTTTGCTTTGGATGTATAGATACAATTTTATGATCTTAATTACTAAAATTTATATATGAACATTTTCTTTATTGTAAGATCAATAAAGTGCAGAGAATGAAAGGAAAGACTACATTATGAAGCAAAGCACTTTTGCTTTAAATCATCTTTGTATCTGACAGGAAAGTTCTTCTTCTAGATTATAGCTATTCAAATACTTCATAAAACCACCTTGCAAAAAAATGCTAAGTATATCAATTTAAAAGCTATCTTAAAAATTATTTCAGAAAGCTTTTACTACCATCTCATAAGCTGGTCTGTTCAATTAGCTTTTCCAGAGACCCTATTCCAAGGTCCCTCCTTACTTGGCCAGGAGGGCAGGAGCCGGCATCTTTGTTGGACGCTCTGCCCAACTCGAGCAGGCTTGAGAGCCGAGTCAACTGCACAGGTTACAGGGCTGTCCTGGCCGTCCATTAAGTTTACCAGCCTCCCTGGGCTACATACAGTGTGAAACGGGATCCCTTCACAAACTAAGCTGATTTACCACTTCTGGCCTCCCCTTCTAACACTCCACAGGACACTCCCTTATTCCATGCACTACCCATTATTTCCTAGCCTGGAACTCTTCAGTTCACTATGTTTCTCTCCTAACTGAGCAAGACCATGGTGCAAAATGGACTCAGCTTGCTGCTTTGCTTCCAGGTAAATAACTATTCATTCCTTGACAAGGGATCCTGTAGAGTGATTATGACAAACCTGACTTTGTGGTGTTTTAGTATTAGAAACTTTTAATTTGCTGACTAGATCTGAAGCAATGTTATTGATTAGCTTGTGATTACCAAAATCTTTCCAGTACATGATATAATTCTTAAAGCCATATATTCAGTTTTAAGTATGAACTGTATATAGAGAGAAAACTCCATACACTACAAAACTGATTTGCCATTAAAATTAGTTATATATTAATAGTTCTGGATACCACTATTCCAAGTTAGCTTGTAAATGATCCTTAAACTTCAAAACTCTGACTTAATTCTAAAAGTGTTGAAAACATTTCCTGCCTCATTGCCAGATTCAGTTTCACCTCAGTCACTAGCCTTGTTTGTGTGTTTCTGGCCCCATCACACTGCTTGCAGGATCTCAGCTCCCTGACCAGGAACTGAACCTGGGCCACAGCAGTGAAAGCCTGGAATCTTGACCATAAGGCCACCAAGGAACTCCATTAAGTTTTTTAAAGTGCTGAATAACTTTTTCATTGGAAAATAAACCCTTTCAAATATCCTAAAATGCTTCACATTTTAAGTGGATGAGCACAAAAATCTTATCACTTCTAACAGGAGTGAAAAACAACAAAAACTTAGTTAACTTCCAAGTAGACAAAAGATTATTTTAGCAATATATTATACAAATCTTCCTCAGGCAAAAGCAAGAAGGGGTTAAAAATTAGACTACAGACTTCAAAATGTTGTGGAACATTATGTTCATATACCTTTATCTAAGAGCTTTTTCCTTTCTAAAATACTTCAATAAGACCTTATTGCATTATCCATTGATATGTAAATACAACTGTGTTTCTTGATTATTTTCTTCCTAATAAATACATACAGCTTTTAGTATTTGACTTCACTGAGCTGTGCTGTGAAGGAAGGAAAGGACACTGCCTTTTACACTTGCTAAAATTAATAGATATGTGCTTTACAGTTCTCCACCCGTGAGTTCACAGTGTCCTTGCCTCTCAACAATTCTTTCCCCATAGTGGGTTTTACATGGTACTAATTTATTCAGAACATTTGAAATGCTGTTTTCTTTTTTAAATCAGGTCACTGGAGAACACTGAAATCAGACAAGCCATTAAAACAAATTTAATGAAACTTTCAACAAATGAGACTGGCAGGACACAGGGCTCTGCGGTGGGAACCGTCGCCGGAGCTGCTTATTAAGACAGTCTCCTGCTGAGCATTTTACCTCTTACACCGCTCTGTGTACCCTAGCGCCTTGCTTCTGTTAGGCACTCAACACATTCTGCACTGCCCAAGCAAGCCAAACAATGAAAACACTCTTTAAAAACAGGAAAAGGCAGAGCAACTGTCTTTTTGTTTAAACAATAACATCTAGTACCTTCACCTAAGGCTTTCCAAGTTATTCGCAACAAACAAGAATAGGAAACAATGTTCTGCATTAACAGGGGTGCAGTACAGACCAGTGGCTGGAGAAGATACGGTGAAGACCCTTCATAACATCACCAGGGTCCTGTTTTTCTCTTACAGAGGGAAAAACTAGATAGAGGGGGTGGGGATGTGACCCATGGAGAAATGAATCCTTGTGGAGAGAAGCACTTTGTAAAGGGTTTATTCTATATTAGAAATTATATTCTTACCCCCAAAATCAAGGCTAGCTTCTTCTGGACAGATTTTCAGTCACACTGGCCAGTCAGCATGGGGACACTCACCAGAGAGCCGCCCTCTGGCTGCCGCGCACGCCCCTCATCCTCCCCACATCCCTTGGATTCCTGCTGCGCTGCGCCCCTGGAGCAGGCTTCTCTCATTCCCTCCCCTGACCGCCTGAAGGGCGATTAGCTCAGCACTTCTGGGTGCCTGCTGTTTCTTACACTGGGTTAGAACATATCCTTCCGGCACACACAGGGCTAGGGTGGTGAGAGCGGGAGACGATGTAGTACACGCACAAGGATGCTGAGACGTGTCGAGCACGGCCCCTGGACTCATGGACTGTCTAGAACTGGGCTGCTTGGTGAGCCGGGCATCACCCTTCCCCAACAGCATTATCTTTAGAGGAAATGTCAGATTCAGCCATTTGTTTATCCACCAAAATATACTTTTTAGGTACTGGGAGTTGGAGAAGTATTCATATTATTGTAAATATTAACAATTTTGTTAGAATAATAATATCAATGATAATGTCTAACATTTAGGGAATTAAACATTTTACAAAGAAATAGGTTTTCTCCTATAATCCTCAGAAAACCCTTATAATTATTATCCCTGCTTGTCAGATGGGAAGATAAAGTTTAAATATTTGAATTCCCCAAAGCTGCAAGTATTAATTATTTGTATGTGAAGTTTTCATGCTAAGTATTATGAGCTTTTAAACAAAAGTTGTATTGATGTTAGGTCTGGACCTATTGATTCACCATTTCTTAGCACCATGGAATGTTAATAAACTTGATATCAAATAAGTTTGGGGAATATTGCACACCATACCTGTTCCTGGAAACTCACAAAGTAATTAGCACATTAATGGCTTTGCAAAATCCTGTAAAAAAGAAACTTGTTTGTTTTGCTGAGCATTTTCCCAGTACTGGAAAATGGTGAAAGGACTCCAGAGACAGTTCTGACTCCAAACATATTTTATTAAAGTTGAAGAAATTAGTCAAATGTTAAGGCTGATGTATTTACTTAAATTTGAAAGTAAGACATTTTAAAGAGCCTGGGGATAATGTAGGCAGCAGGTACTGATTTTCCACATGCTTCTCTTCACTCAGAAAAGACCTCTCTTACACATCCACAGGTTCTTTCCTATGAAAAGACCACAGTTTGTCACCACTGCTGGAGTGTCAGTATAAAGTGTACATACATTTGAAGTTAAGCCAGACATGCTATCTTCCTGTATTCCTACATAAAAAAAGAGATTACTTTTGCATATTCTGTATGCCACATCAGGTTCTAAGAAGTTCTGAACTGACAAACATTCATTTTAACAGTCTACTCAATTCACTGTTGTCCTTTGAAAGCTACTGAGACCATAGAGTTTCATGTATCAGTGTATTCTAGACTATGGAATTGTCCCCATAAACAAATTTTAAGCAGCTGAAGGGAAAGTGTATAAAATTACAATTTGATTATTTAAAAACAAATTTCACTTGAATGTTTGTACATTTATATCCTTATGTAAGTGGAGCCGGCATATCCATCTTCATTTTTACCCCATTTTTATTTGGCTTTGATAGGCATACCTTCCTGCTTCTTCATAGGTATTTTGATGAGCCCATGTTGATTTTCCACTGGCATGAAGTTTTGCGAGATCATTTCGGAGCCTTTCATTCTCGTATTCCAGTTTGTTAATAGATGTATGCCTTGAATGTTCCCTGTTAGTGAAGTCTATACTCTAGAGAATAAAATAAACTATCATTGAAAAAGTTGTTACTTACAAGTGATGCATGTTTTCTGTGCATTTGCACACATGTTGGAAAGACCCTTTCATGTAAGGTGAGGCGTGTGACTTTACTCCTGTGTACCTCCTAAATGCCTCTCTTCACCCCCCACCTCCTCACAACGCAGGTCCTCAGTGACGGTTGCCGCTGAACACTTCGCAAGGAAAGGGATGCCCATGCTCCAGCACAGAAAAGGCTCACTGCCTGCATTACTGTTCTCCATAGCTAGAACAAATTGCTAGTTTTAAGACTTTCTGTGTTAATACTGTATGCCTCCTAGTGCTGATTAGTAATGGAACCAGAATTAACATATCTTTTAATTTTAAAACATTTTTTTCACATTAAAGCAATATATGTCATTATAGAAAATCACCTATCAACCCCTCACTGTTGGATGATATGAAAAATTATATATTAACTCCATATGATGGCAGTCTGATTCTGGGCCATTCTATATCAGGATCACTAGATCCTGGATGAGACTGTGCCAACACCACACAGTCTTGAGCAATGCAGCATCATGAAAAAGTTTCACTGTCTGGTATGGGCAACCCAATGGTTAATGTAATAGAAGAATAAGAAACAAATTTAAATCACAACATGAAAAATTTAGAGCAAGATTAAAGATTTCTGATGCTCTTTTAATTAAATGCTGTAAGAAGTTTTTTAGGGAGAGTCTAAACTTTTCTTCTCACAAAATTTTTAGAAAACAGGATATATTTTGACATGAAAACTCATGAAAATGCTTTAAATAACCCCATGAAGTCCTTTATAACAGAACAATGATTTGAATACCCATGAATTATGTAGTTGCTGATTAAACAATAGTTCTCTGCTTTCAGAAGAGTAATATTTTAGTACAAAAAGCACAACATGAGTAAAATATCTTTTTGAAGCTCCAATTTTCTATGTTTAAAAGCTCATAAGACTATAGATGACTATGGCTTAGAACTGTCATTTTTAAGTTTCTAAATTTAAGGCTTTGAGTGCCATTGCATATGGGCTGGCATGTGATAAAGTCACTCAAAAATTTTTGACTAATTGCACATGTAAAATTATTCATATACTATATTAATATAAATATTGATAAATAAGAATAGAAATGTATATATTAAGCATTAAAAATGCTCACCTGTTTTATGTTTTGCTTCAAAGGACAAATCTGTTCATTAAAACTTCTGTTTACTGCCTAATTATTACGTGTGTGTGTTAGTCACTCAGTAGTGTCCGACTCCTTGAGATCCCATGGAGAATAGCCCGGCAGGCTCCACTGTCCGTGGACTTCTCCAGGCAAGAATACTGGAGTTGGTTGTCATTCCCTTCTCCAGAGTATCTTCCCAACCCAGGGATCGAAACTAGGTCTCCCACATTGTGGGCAGATTCTTTACCATCTGAGCAACCTATACTATACTTTTATAGAAGTTTATAAATCTTTACAACGGTCTACTTTTGAATGGAAAAAAAATGCTCCAGGAGGTCAAATGTTCTCAAAACAATATTGGCCAATGTGACCTTTGGAAAAGAAGGGTCATTTAAGGTATTTCTCTGCTTGTTAGGCCCTTGCCTTTAGTATACGTTAACTTTTTGCTCATTTGAGATATACTAGTACAGATAAAAAAGTCATCTATAATCTGCTTTAAAGGAGACAGGATTGCTTATTCTAAAATTTGAGCCCATTTGTGATAAATATAAAGAAGGCAGACCTAATACAATTTTCCTCTCCAAAGGAGAACACTCATGGGCAGATCTGTTTGAAAAACAATCTTGGAAAAGATTCAAAATTTTACTCCTAAAAAGACATCTCCTAGTCAAAATATATAACTCTTGATAGTCTCCTGCTCTGTTACAATTTCATTCAAAAATTTCCTATAAAATTAGATTTCACCTGTGACTTTTCGGCCCAGTGTTGGCTTAAAGTATTTAAGAATGATAATAATGATTTTTTTTTTAACAACCCACAATTTTCTAAATGTACCATAATCAAACAAATGTTGTAAGTATGACCTGAAAGAATTACACAGGTGATGGATTTATACAATTTGTATTTAAAAACATTTTCCATTTTACTGGATAGCATTTTTGGTGCTCTCTCATTTCATTTTTTTTCTAAATACTTTTCCAATGATTTCAAAAATATATCATCCAGTAGATGGTTATCATATGAAAAAAGGCACTGATTAAACTTTACCTATGTACTGTTGATGGGTTCTTTTTACAGGCCCAATCAATTTCTTATTTCCTACCCCCACCCCCCAAACTTTAAGGTTTCATAGTTTTAACTGACTTTTCTTCTTGAAATGGTGAAACCTCATGCTGTCTGTTTACTTGGACACACAGTTGGGTTACTGAATTGTCTGAATGATAGTATTTTATGAGTACTTTTTCTCTTAAATAATAGTTAGACTAACAAAGTATTTCTACAGAAGGGCTGACTTTAATCATGTTTTAAAGTTAGTACATTAATTTACAGCACGTAAATGAATGTTTTAGATGCTTAAAGTTAGTCACAAAATTGTGTCCAACTCTTGGTGATCCCAAAGACTGTAGCCCGCCAGGCTCCTCTGTCCATGGGGATTCTCCAGGCAAGAACACTGGAGCAGGTAGCCATTCCCTTCTCCAGGGGATCTTCCCACCCAGGGATCGAACCCGGGTCTCCTGCATTGCAGGCAGATTCTTTACCAACTGAGCTACTAGGGAAGCCCTTTAGACGCTTATGAGGGTACTAATATTTTATGTTGTTATTTTATTTAGCAAACTGTATGGATAGTGAAAGGCCAATTAGTCTTAAAAATTACTGTAAGTTCTGAGTTCTGACTAAATCTAATTTTATAACACCTTCCCTAAGTGAAAGAAAATTTAACAAATACAAAGATAAGTCTAAGTAAATATGGAATCACAAAAAAGCCTATCATGATAAACTTGATTCTTTGTTAATTACCCAGGAGCAGAACAAGGATAAACCGCTCACTTTTCTCTATATAGGCAAGCTTTTGCACAAATCCATGGAAAACATCTTTTTAAAGGCAACAAACAAACAAAAAAACACCAAAAAATATCCAAATAAGCCAAAAACCTCTTGCTAATTCTGGCCTTAAATATGTCACTGAGACCAGAGTAAAACTTATATGCCAGGTGGTTAGTTCCATTAGTAAATTCTGCAAAGGAAAATGGGGGTTGTCACAGCCCCAGGTGTGCAACAGGTAAAGGACTGAGTGCCAGACTGCTGTTTCTACTACTGGGTGGGTATGAATTTCAACCTTTTTTCCCTAAGTGTAAATAATCAGGGAGCTTCACACTTAAGCAGAAAAGTTATCAAAGCTCTAGCAATTCAGAAATGACCTACCTTCATATCAGTAATTCCACTGGTCTAGGAAGGAAAAAATAATTGTTATTTTAATATTATAGAAATACTACATATATAGAAGACTTAAAAATAATGATGTAAATATTATGGTTTTTATTGCCCAAGGTAAAATTTCAGCACAAATTATTTAATTATATGCTTACTTATTCATTCCAATTATTTTAGAGAGAATTAACTAATTATGGGATATTAACACATAACAGATACGAATTTTCTTTATGAAATCTTTAAACTAATAAGTGTAAATAAATGACCTAACAGATTATAAAAGCTTACAAGACACAAGAACCACACGGACCTCTTTTTTATTTCTCAGTAGACACTTGAGATTTTTCTCTTAGGACAACGGCTTGACTGTGTCAGTTAGCAAAGCTAATTCCAAATCTTCACATATAGAAAATGGAGAGCAGTTATAAAGTCCGCTTCCTCTATGGGGGGAGCATGTTCAAGATGCCATAGCATAGCATAGTATGAAGACCCTGAACTCACCTGTTTCAGGGGCAAACTATAATAACTCCTTACACAGCAACCACCTATGGGAACAACCTGAAGACTAGCAGAGAAGATTCTACATGTCTAAAGATATAAAAATGGAACCATAACGAGATGAGTGGAAGGGGTGGACTAAGAAGGATGTAGTCAGAATCACATCCCTGGATCAGCAACTCTCAGACTGAAAGAATACCACCACTGCAGACGTCCTCCCCAAGCAGCAAGGGACCTGAACCCCACATCAGGCTCCCTAGCTTGGGGGTGTTGTCCTGGGAAGATGAGCCTCTAGGATGCCTGGCTTTGAAAACTAGCAGGCCTTACCTTTGAGGAAGCCAGAGGGCTACAGGGAACAGAGACTCCGCTCTTAAAGAACACACACACAATTTCTCATGCTCTGAGTCTCAGCACAGAGGCAGCAGTTTGAAAGGAGCGTGGGTCAGATGGACTTGCTCATCTTGGAGAGGGGCGTGGCAGCTAGGACAACCCTGGGGATGGAGGTACGCGTGGCGACCACTCCTGGGAGCTTATTCTGCCATATGGACATCAGCACTGACAAGCACCATTCTGGAGACCTCCCTTTAACCTCTCTGTGCCAGAGGTTACCTGCCCACCAGCTGGCTGGCCCCAGTCCCAGGACTTCATGGACTGAACATTCAGCTGTGCCCGGATCTGGCCCCACCCACTAGAGGGTTGACACCATCCTTGGACTTCATAGGCCCCATGATCAGCTATGCTGGGATTCAGCCCCACCCACCAGTGGAAAGCAGCCAATACATGAGGCAGGGGCTGGCAGCCACCTTCGCAGGGGGCCAGCCCTGCCAACCAGCATGCCCACAATAGCTGGCCACGCCAAGAGGAGGGTTCACACAGCCCACATATGAGGCAGCCCAAGAGCATAACTCCAGTGAACACAGGGAGTGTTCTGCGGGGCCCCATGGGGCATCTCCAACATAAAGCCACTTCTCCAAAACCAGGAATCATAACCAACCTACCTAGTATGAAGAAACAGAAAAGAAAATTGGGCAAAATGAGGTGAGAGAGGTATAAATCCATATGAAGAAGATGCAGGATAAGCAATCTACCCAGTAAAGAGTTAGAGGTAATGACGTTAAAGATGTTCAATGGACTCAGGAGAAGAATGGATGAATACAACAATAAGTTTAACAAAGAGAAAACACAAAGAACCAAAAAGAGCTTAATACAACAACTGACATAAAAAAATACACTACAAAGAATAAATGGTAGATTATATAATAGAAAAGAACAGACCAGTGAACTGGAAGATAGAGTAGTGGATATTACCCAAGAAGAGTTCATGCTGATCCTTTTCAAACTATTCCAAAATACTGAAGAGGATGGAATGCTTCTGAACTCATTCTAGGAGACCAGTATCAGATGATGCAAAAACCAGACAAAGACACCACAACAAATAGTCACGGGTCAATATCACTGCTGAACATAGATGCAGAAGTTCTCAACAAAATGTCAGCAAATCAAGTTTAACAATACATTAAAAAGATTATACACTGTGATTAAGTGGGATTTATCCCAAGGGTATATGGATGGTTCAATATCCACAAATAAATCAGTGTGACATACCACATTAAAAAATTGAAGAATAAAAGTTATATGATCATCACAATAGATGTAGAGAAAGGTTTTGACAAAATTTAACATCCATTTATGATAAAAGTTCTCCAGAAAGTAGGCATAGAGTGAACATATCTCAACATAATAGAGACCCTATATGACAAACACATAGCCAACATCATATTGACAGTGAAAAGCTGAAAACAGTTTCTCTAAGATTAGGATCAAGAGAAGGATACTCATTCTTGCCACTTATTTAACAGTACTAGAAGTCCTAGCCAAGTAATGAGACAAGAAAAAGAAATAAAGAGATTTCAAATTGGAAAGGAAGAAGTAAAACCATCAATGTTTGCAGATGACATGAAACTATATATAGAAAATCCTCAAGATGCCACCAAAAAACTATTAAACATAAAAATTAATTCAGTAAAGTTGCAGGATACAAAATTAATATACAGAAATATTTTGCATTCCTATATACTAACAATAAACAAGAAAGAGAAATTAGGAAAACAACCCTATTTACAATCACATTATAATAATAAAATGCCTAGGAATAAATCTACCTAAGGAGGTAAAAGACATATACTTGGAAAATTATAAGACACTGATGAAAGAAATTGAAGATATCACAAACAAATGGAAGATACACTGTACTTATAAACTAGGAGAATTAATATTTTAAAACTGACCTTACTCCACAAGGCAATCTGCACACTCAATGCAATCCTTATCAAAATACCAATTGTATTTTTCACAGAACTAGCAGAAATAATTCTAAAATTTGTTCAAAAACACAAAAAACCTTGAATAACCAAAAAATATTGAGAAAGGAGAACAAAGCTGGATGTTTCATGCCTCCCTGTTTGGACTGTTCTACAAAGCAAAAGGGGGCGTGGGCAGCAGGGGATGAGATGGTGAGATAGCACCACCACCCAGTGGGCGTGAGTGTGAGCAGACTCCAGGGGACCGCGGGGGAGAGAGGATGAGATGGTGAGATAGCACCACCACCCAGTGGTCGTGAGTGTGAGCAGACTCCAGGGGACAGCGTGGAAGAGAGGATGAGATGGTGAGATAGCACCACCACCCAGTGGGCCTGTGTGTGAGCAGACTCCGGGGGACCGCGGGGAAAAGAGGATGAGATGGTGAGATAGCACCACCACCCAGTGGGCGTGAGTGTGAGCAGACTCCAGGGGACAGCGGGGAAGAGAGGATGAGATGGTGAGATAGCACCACCACCCAGTGGGCGTGAGTGTGAGCAGACTCCAGGGGACAGCGGGGAAGAGAGGATGAGATGGTGAGATAGCACCACCACCCAGTGGGCCTGTGTGTGAGCAGACTCCAGGGGACAGCGGGGGACAGAGGATGAGATGGTGAGATAGTCCCACCACCCAGTGGTCGTGAGTGTGAGCAGACTCCAGGGGACAGCGGGGAAGAGAGGATGAGATGGTGAGATAGCACCACCACCCAGTGGGCCTGTGTGTGAGCAGACTCCGGGGGACCACGGGGGACGAGGACCCTGGCCTGCTACAGTCTATGAGGTTGCAAAGAGTCAGACACGACAACAAGAACAAAGCTACTGTAATTGAAACAGTATGGCTCTGGAGCAAAAACAGTACATTGACCAATGGGACAGACTAGAGCATCCAGAAATAAATCCACACTTATATGGTCAATTAATTTATGACAAGGGAGGCAAGAATATACAATGGGAAAAAGACAGCCTCTTCAGTAAACAGTGTTGGGAAAATGGACAGCTACATGCAGAAGAATCAAACTGAACTACTCTCACACCATGCACAAAATAAATATAGGATGGATTACAGACTTATCTGTAAGGGCTTCCTTGGTGGTCCAGTGGTTAAAAATGGCAGGTCTGCCTGCCGATGCAGGGGACATGGATTCGATCCCTGGTCTGGGAAGATTCCCAGACGCCCTACATATCCTGGGACAACAAAGCCTGTGGACCACAATGACCGAGCCTGCGCACCTAGAGTCCATGCTTTGCAACAGAAGGAGCCCACACGCCCCTGCTAAAGAGTAGCCCCCACTGCCGCAACTAGAGAAAACCCACGTGCAGCAACGGAGACCCGGCACGGCCAAAAGTAAATACTAACCCTTAGGAAAGACCTAATGTGAGACCTGAAACCGAAGAACTCCTAGAAGAAAACACAGTATACTTACCAACACTGGTCTCAGTGGTATTTTTTTGGATCTGTCTCCTCAGGTAAGAATAAAAAAGCAAAAATAAACAAATGTGCTTGCATCAAACTAAAAAGCATTTGCACAGCAAAGGAAACTATAAACAAAATAAAAAGGCAGCTTAATGAATGGAAGAAGATATTTGCAAATGATACCTCTGATGAGGACTTAAATTTCCAAAATATATAAAGAACTGATACAACTCAACATTAAAAAAAACTCATTAATTTCAAGAGAACAGCATCGAAACATGTATATTATCTAGGGTGAAACAGATCACCAGCCCAGGTTGGATGCATGAGACAAGTGCTCGGGCCTGGTGCACTGGGAAGACCCAGAGGGATTGGGTGGAGAGGGAGGTGGGAGGGGGGACCGGGATGGGGAATACATGTAAATCCATGGCTAATTCATTTCAATGTATGACAAAAACCACTGCAATGTTGTAAAGTAATTAGCCTCCAACTAATAAAAATAAATGAAAAAAAAAATGAATAGAGGATATGGACAGACATTTTTCCAGTGAAGACATACAGATGACCAAAAGATATGAAAAGATGCTCAACGCTAATCAGAGAAAAGTAAATCAAAACCACAATGCAACCATTTTACACTTGTTAGAAAGGCTATCATAAAAAAGACAATAATTACAAGTACTGGTGAAGATGTGGAGAAAAGCAATGCTTGTGCCCTATTGCTGGGAATATAAGTGATACCATTTCTATGGAAAAAACTATGCAGTTTCCTCAAAAAATAAAAAATAGAAGTGTCATATGATTTAACAATTTCACATCTGTGTATTTATCTAAAGGAAACAAAAAGACTAACTTAAAAAAATACATATATCCCAATGTTCACTGAAGCATTATTTTCAACAGCCGAGATACAGAAGCAACCTAAGTGTCCATCAAAAGACAAATGAATAAAAAATGATATGGTGTATATATACAATGGCATATTACTCAGCCACAATAAAAAAATGAAATTTTGCTATTTGGGACAACATGGATGAATCTAGAGGCTATTATGTATGTGAAATTAGTCAGACTGAGAAGGACAAATATATAATCTCACTTATATGTGGAATCTAAAAAACAAAACTAAACAGATTTAAGGATACAGAGGACAGACTGAGAATTGCTGGAGGGGAGGGTGCTGGGGGCAGGTAAAATAAGTGAAGGGGGTTTAGAGGTACAGACCCCCAGGTATAAAATAAATAAGCAATCATATGTGCTATATAGCATATGGAATATGGTCAATAAAACTGAAATAACTTTATATGGGACAGATGGTTACTAAACTAATGTGGTGATCATTTCATAAAACACGCAAATGTTGAATTACTATGAGGTACACCTGAAACCAACATAATATTTTATGCCAAGTAAATTTCAATTTAAGAAAACACCCTCCTAGGCTTCTCTGGTGGCTCAGTGGTAAGAGCCCACCTGCCAATGCAGGGGACATGGGTTTGATCCCTGACCTGGGAAGACCCCACGTGCCACAGGGCCACTGAACCTGAGCGCCGCAGCTACCAAGTCTGGGGCCCACAGCCCGCGCGCCCTGAGCCCCGCCGAGCCCCGAGCCCATGCTCTGCCAGAGGCCGGCGCAGTGAGACGTCTGCTGCCACAACTAGAGAAAGAGCCTGCACAGCGATGAAGACCCAGCACTGCCAAAATAAGTAAGTAAAGCCACACTAAAATTGTTGGAAAAAACCTTCCTATACAAAGGATAATCCTCATAAAATATAAATGATTAAGTGCTATTTTAATAAGCATCATGTTGAAGGCTATAACCAATGGCATCCATTATATGACAGCCCATTAAGCAACCTTTAGACATATATATTATGTATGTAAACATGTGTGCTAATGTAAAAGTTCTACAGAGATAATCAAATATCAAAAACTGACTCTGCCTTTATTGAAAATATAATAAAACTGAGTAAAGTAACATGCATGAGAAATAGTAAATAATATAATATGATGTAATTTATGTGCTAAATTATACTGCACCAAGTAGGAACCCAAATGTTTTTTGAATCAATCAATGTCAATAACTACTGGGACTGAGATCATGTAGGAAGTGAGATAAGACAAAGCTTTGGTTAACTTTTTAATGATATTAGCAGTGGTTTCCTTGATAACTTATTCATGTCTCTTAGACAACAGGTGAGTCCCATAAATCCACAGGTGTTCATTGAGCCTTGTGTGTGTGTGGTCAGTTGCCCAGCCATGTCTGACTCTTTGTGACCCCGTGGACTGTAGCCTGCTAGGCTCCCTGTGCATGGAATTTTCCAGGCAAAAACACTGGAACGGGTTACCATTTCCTACTCCAGGGTATCTTCCCGACCCAGGGATGGAACCCAGGTCTCCTGCATTGCAGGCAGATTCTTTATTGTCTGAGCTACCAGGGAAGCCCTCATTGAGTTTTATACTATACCAAATCCTATATGAAGAAAAACATGAAATGTAACCCCTTTCTCCCACAAGAACTATGACTGAGACAAAACAGACCCACAATAAAAAATAAAAGAAGACAATTCAAAACTGAGTGCTGAATTGTTATAATTAACACTGCTAAAGAAAGTCAAAGAGAACTAACTGGGCCCTAGAGTAATGGGAGATGAAATTCAAGGAGGAGATAAAATTTAATCTGGTCCCTTAAGGGACTGGTAGGATTTAGTAAAGAAAAAGGTATTTCTTTACTTTGGAAAATGAAAGCACTCAGGCAGAAAACACATAAGGGACTGATTCATTCCTCATTCACTCATCCATTTGTTCATTTATTCATCAAACACAACATTTTTCAGTGCCTTCCATATTCAGGGACTACGCTAAGTGTTGAGGTATAGTGGTCAACTAGGACCATAATCAGTGAGCCTCCTGGTAAGCGGATGGGTAGCTTACAAAAAACAGGCAATTGTAATACTGTGGTACGACAGATGCTAAGGAAAGGATGGCTTCGAGGAGTGACACTTAACAGGGGAAGATCAGAGAAGATTTTGTATAGTGTAAAATTCATGCGGAAAAACTTGAAACATTCACAGAACATGGCCATGTGACGTAGGGAAAGGGGATATTTTGGTGGAAGGAAAAGCATGCGCCAAGGTCGGGAAGTAAGAAAGAGCATGAGAAATGAGTCACATAGACAGACAGAATAAGCTGTTCCAGCTGCAGTGGACGCTTTGTGAGGTCTCCTCAGGGAAACAGAGCAGGTGACCCGGGTTAAGGAAGCCTGGGACGCGAAGGGTTCTGGCTTCCTGTGGGAAACTGCGCACATGTTGCACCAGGAAAGGTCGCATAAGGAAAGCATACCTGGCGCGAAAATGGACAACTTGGAAGCCATTCTGAAGAGAGGACCTGAAGCTGTTCTGTGATGCAGAAGAGAGAAGCTGAAGGTGTCTCCATCCTTGGAGGGGAAGCACACAGCCAGAGGAGCAGCGCTGGGGCTGAGTCGGGGCAGCGATGGAAGGGCGGGGATCAGTGACGAGAACAGAACGGGCAGGACCATGGGGTCTGACAGTCGACACTACGCATCTGGAGCTATCCAAACCAGTCACAAGCTGGATGATCTTGGGCAAGTTGCTCTAAAACTGAAAGATCTCATGTCTTTTCCTGTGGGGATAATAGCCCCCCGACACACGGTATAAGGATGTAGGCATTAATGCACGAAAAGTATTTGGCAGACAGCAAGGCACATAGTGAACACGCAATGGCCAGCAGCTCTTTGTCGTTACAGAATTCTACCAGTCTCCTTGGCTTTCTGTCTCGTCTCTGCACATTACATTACCTTGTGTGCCCAGCCACTCAGTCATGTCTGACTCTTTGCGACCCAATGAACTGTAATCTGCCAGGCTCCTCTGTCCATGGAATTTTCCAGGCAAGAATACTGGAGTAGGTTGCCATTTCCTTCTCCAGGGGATCTTCCTGACCCAGAGATCAAACCCACATCTCTCGGGTCTCCTGCACCGGCAGGTGGGTTCCTCACCACTGCAGCACCTGCATTATATCACCTTATCATGACTCCCTCCCACCACTGTCTGGCTGGCTGGCTATTCCTCAGAAGCCTTTTCTGATCCCAGTACAGTGTCAGGTAGCTCCCACACAGCCCCTGCACTCCACAACCTCCTACCACTCTATCATAACCATCCAGTTAACTGTTTATAACACTAAGGTATGTTTACAGCCACTAATGTTAATCTCCATGAGTTCAAGGATCTAGTCTGACTCATAATCCTAGAATTCTGCTAGACATATATCAGGCATTCAATAAATATTTATAGAGTGAATGAAAACATTCTGTGGTGACTGTGGCATGTGATAAATGCAGAACAAAGAATCTGGAAATAAACCCACACGTGTAGGTCAAATAATCTTTAAAAAGGACACCGAAAACACACAATGGGGAATGGGTGGTGTCTTTAACAATTGTTGCTGGAGAACTACATACTCACAAGAAAACATGTAGAACTAGACCTCTCTCCTAGACTACTCAAAAACTAACTCAAAATAGATTGAAGGCTTAAATGGAACACCTGAAACTAAAAAACTCCTAGAAGAAAACATGGGGAAATAGCTACTTAGCATTGCCCCTCACAATGATTTTTTGGATATAATACCAAAAGCACAGGCAACAAAAGCAAAAACAGACAAGTGGGACTACATCAAACTACAAAGTTTCTTTCACAGCAAAGGAAACCAATTAACAGAGTTAAGAGGCAATCTATGGAATGGGAGAAAATATTTCTCAACTATATATCTAATAAGGAGTTTCAGCTTCAGCATCAGTCCTTCCAGTGAATATTCAGGTTTGATTTCCTTTAGGATGGACTGGCTGGGTCTCCGTGCAGTCCAAGAAACTCTCAAGTCTTCTCCAACACCACAGTTCAAAAGCATCAATTCCTCTGCGCTCAGCTTTCTTTATAGTCCAGCTCTCACGTCCATACATGACTACTGGAAAAACCACAGCTTTGACTAGATGGACCTTTGTTGGCAAAGTAATGTCTTTGCTTTTAATATGCTGTCTAGGTTGGTCATAGCTTTTCTTCCAAGGAGCAAGCATCTTTTAATTTCATGGCGGCAGTCACCATCTGCAGTGATTTTGGAGCCCCCCAAAATAAAGTCTGTCACTGTTTCCAAGTTTCCACATTTATTTGTCACAAAGCGATAGGACTGGATGCCATGATCTTAGTTTTCTGAATGTTGAGTTTTAAGACAACTTTTTCACTCTCTCCTCTTTCACTTCCATCAAGAGGCTCTTTAATTTTTCTTCACTTTCTGCCATAAGGGTGGTTTCATTTGCATTTCTGAGGTTATTGATATTTCTCCCGGCAATCTTAATTAGAGCTTGTGCTTCATCCAGCCTGATGTTTCACATGATGTATTCTACATATAAGTTAAATAAGCAGGGTGTCAATATACAGCCTTGACGAACTCCTTTACCAATTTGAAACCAGTCTGTTGTTCCATGTCCAGTTCTAACTGTTGCTTCCTGACCTGCATACAGGTTTCTCAAAAGGCAGGTCAGGTGGTCTGGTATTCCCATCTCTTTCAGAATTTTCCAGTTTGTTGTGATTCACATAGTCAAAAGCTTTGGCATAGATAGTAAAGCAGAAGTAGATGTTTTTCTGGAACTCTCTAGCTTTTTTTGATGATCCAACAGATGTTGGCAATTTGATCTCCGGTTCCTCTGCCTTTTCTAAATCCAGCTTGAACATCTGGAAGTTCTCGGTTCATGTATTGCTGAAGCCTTGCTTGGAGAATTTTGAGCATTACTTTGCTAGCATGTGAGATGAGTGCAATTGTGCAGTAGTTTGAACATTCTTTGGCATTGCCTTTCTTTGGGATTGCAATGAAAACAGACCTTTTCCAGTCCTGTGGCCACTGCTGAGTGTTCCAAATTTGCTGCCATATTGAGTGAAGCACTTTAACAGCATCAACCTTCAGGATTTGAAATAGCTCAACTGGAATTTCATCACAGCCACTAGATTTGTTCATAGTGATGCTTCCTTAGAACCACTTGACTTCGCATTCCAGGATGTTTGGCTCTAGGTTGGTGATCACATCATTGTGGTTATCTGGGTCATGAAGATCTTTTTTGTACAGTTCTTCTGTGTATTCTTGCCACCTCTTCTTAATATCTTGTCCTTTATTGTGCCCATCTTTGCATGAAATGTTCCCTTGGTATCACTAATTTTCTTGAGGAGATCTTTAGTCTTTCCCATTCTTTTGTTTTCCTCTATTTCTTTGCATTGATCACTGAGGAAGGCTTTCTTTCCTCTCCTTGATATTCTTTGGAACTCTGCATTCAAATGGGTATATCTTTCCTTTTCTCCTTTGCTTTCTGTTTCTCTTCTTTTTTCAGCTATTTGTAAAGTCTCCTCAGAAAACCATTTTGCCTTTTTGCATTTCTTCTTCTTGGGGTTGGTTTTGATCACCGCCTCCTGTACAATGTTATGAATCTCTGTCCATAGTTTTTCAGGCACTCTATAAGATCTAATCCATTGAATCTATTTGTCACTTCTACTGTATAGTTGTAAGGGATTTGATTCAGGTCATACGTGAATGGTCGAGTGTTTTTCCCCACTTTCTTCAGTTTAACTCTGAATTTGGTTCATGATCTGAGCCACAGTCAGCTCCTGGTCTTGTTTTTGCTGACTGCATAGAGCTTCTCCATCTGTGGCTGCAAAGAATATAATCAATCTGATTTCAGTGTTGACCATCTGGTGATATCCATGTGTACAGTCTTCTCTTGTGTTGTTGGAAGAGGGTGTTTGCTATGTCCAGTGCATTCTCTTGGCAAAACTCAATTAGCCTTTGCCCTGCTTCATTCTGTACTCCAAGGCCAAATTTGCCTGTTACTCCAGGTATCTATTGACTTCCTACTTTTGCATTCCTGTCCCCTATAATGAAAAGGACATCTCTTTTGGGTGTTAGTTCTAGAAGGCCTTGTAGGTCTTAATAGAACCTTTCAAATTCAGCTTCTTCAGCATTACTGGTCAGGGCATAGACTTGGATTACTATGATATTCAATGGTTTGCCTTGGAAACGAACAGAGATCATTCTGTAGTTTTTGAGATTGCATCCAAGTACTGCATTTTGGACCCTTTTGTTGACTATGCCGCCAACTGCATTTCTTCTAAGGGATTCTTGCACACAGTAGTAGATATAATGGTCATCTGAGTTAAATTCACCCATTCCAGTCCATTTTAGTTCACTGATTCCTAAAATGTTGATGTTCACTCTTGTCATCTCCTGTTTGACCTCTTGTTCAGGAACCTAACAGGAACCTCTTGTTCCTTGTTCCAGGAACCTAACACTCCAGGTTCCTATGCAATATTGCTTTTTATAGCATCGGACTTTACTTCCATCACCTGTCACATCCACAAGTGGGTGTTGTTTTTGCTTTGGCTCCATCCCTTCATTCTTTCTGGAGTTATTTCTCCACTCTTCTCCAGTAACTTACTGGGCAATTCCTGAGCTGGGGAGCTCATGTTTCAGTGTCATATCTTTTTGCCTTTTCATACTGTCCATGGGGTTCTCAAGGCAAGAATACTGAAGTGGTTTGCCATTCCCTTCTCCAGTGGACCACATTTTGTCAGAACTCTCCACCGTGACCCGTCCATCTTCAGTGGCCCTAGACGGCATGGCTCATAGATTCATTCAGTTGGACAAGGCTGTGGTTCATGTGATCAGTTTGATTAGTTTTCTGTGATTGTGGTTTTCCGTCTGTCTGCCCTTTGATAGAGAAGGATAAGAGGCTTATGGGACCTTCCTGATGGGAGAGACTGACTGAGGGGGAAACTGGGTCTTGTCCTGATGGGTGGGGCCATGCTCAGTAAATCTGTAATCCAATTTTCTGTTGATGGGTGGGGCTGTGTTCCCTCCCTGTTGTTTGACCTGAGACCAAACTATGGTGGAGGTAATGAAGAAAATGGCAACCTCCTTCAAAAGTTCCCTTACCACACTGCCGCACTCAGTACCCCCGACCCTGCAGCAGGCCGGAGACTCCTGGACACTCACAGGCAAGTCTGGGTCAGTCTCTTGTGGGGTTACTGCTCTTTCTCCTGGGTCCTGGTTTGCACAAAGTTTTGTTTGTGCCATGAGTCCTGTGAAAGTTCTGGCGGCTCTATGGTGGGGTTAATGGCAACCTCCTCCAAGAAGGCTTGTCCCTCACCCAGGTCCGCTGCACCCAGAGCCCCTGCCCCTGCGGCAGGCCACTGACGATCCACACCTCCACAGGAGACACTCAGACACGCAAAGGCAGGACTGGCTCAGTCTCTGTGGAGTCTCCTGGTGTGCACAAGGTCTTGTTTGCGCCTTCCGAGCATCTCTGGTGGGTTGGAGTTTGATTGTATACATGATTTCACCCCTCCTACCATCTTGCTGGTACTTCTCCTTTGCCCTTGGACATGGGGTATCTTTTTTTGGTGGGATCCAACATTCTCCTGTTGATGGTTGTTCAAAAGTGGGTTGTAATTTTGGAATCTTGCAGGGGAGATGAGCACATGTCCTTTTACTCCATCATCTTGGAGTGGTATCTACCTATATATATACACACATTCTCCTTTATATTCTTTTCCATTTTGGTTCATCTTCACTGGTTCAGTATCAAGATGGTTTCATAGCTAAGTTCCTTCTAACCTTTAAAGTCCTGTAATTTCAACATTATTTAAACTATGGCAGACCACTCATAAATACAGAATACTCCCTACTTATATTGTAAAGTCAACATAACTGTATAACAAGCCAGAAGAAAGAGAACTATATACAAATCTCATTTACACACACAAATCTTAATCCCACATAGAAGGCAGTAATATACCAAAACTGTTAAGAGTATGACTGTTACATGTTGAAGTCCCAGCCATTATTGTTACCTTAGAATGTGATCTTATTTGTAAAAGGATCTTCACAGAGGTAACCAAAAAAAGAATGAAGTCATCAAGGTGGACTCTAATGCAATATGACAGGGACTCTATCAAAAGGGGAAATTTGGACACCAGAATAGACATACATAGAGGGAGATGGTATGAAGAAACAAACAGAAAGATGGCCATGTGGAGACAGGGAACTGCAGCAATGCATTTACAAGCTAAGGACTGGCAAAGATTGTCAGCAAATCACTAGAGGCTATAAAGAGGCAAGGGTGAATTCTCCTCCAAAGATTTCAGGGGGCGCATAGTTCTATTGAGGTTTCCCTGGTGGCTCAGACGGTAAAGCATCTGCCTACAATGCGGGAGACCTGGGTTCAATCCCTGGGTCAGGAAGATCCTCTGGAGCAGGAAAAGGCAACCCACTCCAGTACTCTTGCCTGGAAAATCCCATGGATAGAGGAGCATGGTAGGCTACAGCCCATGGGGTTGCAAAGAGTCGGACACGACTGAGCTACTTCACTTTCTTTTTCTTTTCATAGTCCTATTGACACCTTGATTTTAGACTTCTAGCTTCCAGACTATACAACAGTAAGTTTCTATTGTCTTAAGACACTAAGTTTGTGGCAGTTTGTTAATGGCACCACTTGAAAATGAATATAATAATCAGAAAGGTTTATTCCAGGAATTTAAAGGTGGATCAATATCAGGAAATCTATCAATCACAGTGTATTTACACATCAAAAAACTAATGGACAAAAACTACATGATGTCACATATGTTGAAAGGGCATTTGATAAAACAGAAGCAAATCTTAAAAATTCTAAGTAATTTAGGAATAGAAAGACATAATAAAGACCATAAATCAAGAATATTATCCTAAATAGTAAAACTCTGAAACGGTTTCACCTAAAATCAGAAAGTAGACAAATTTGGCAATAATCACTATGACCTTAATATTCTCTTGGAAGTTTCAGCAAGTTCAATATGGCAAAAATTACTGACATGAACAGTAGAAGAGATACAACTATTTTTGTTAATACAACTGCATATCTCAAAACACTTAAGAACCTCTAGTAAAAAGCCTACTAGAATTAAAAGATAGTTTGATGTTTTTTCGATATTAACAGTAAGTTTTTGAATATGGAAAAAGGAAAACACTCCACTTACAATAGTGACAAGAATTATAAAATACTTGAGAATAAACTTAAAAAGAAAGGCACAGAAACTATATGAAGAAAATTGTAAGGTCTTATTGAAAAGCATAAAATAAGAGATGAAGAAATAGAAAGCCATGCCATATTACTGGATAGGGAAATTTACTATTATAAAAATACCAGTTCTTTCAAAGATAATATATAAGCTTAATTCAATTCCAAATAGAATCCAACAGGAAATTATCAGGAGAAACTGGATTAACTGAGCTTAACATTTATTATAAAAATCTTTAATTGGATTCCTATTTTATACTACATGCAAAAGTGTAATTCAAATTAATTAAAGATTTAGATGAAAAATATAACAATCTTTGAAGAAATTATACATATTGTCCAGAAGTTAGAAGAACCATGTTACACAAGGAAGGAAATTCAGGAGATGTAAATGAAAAATTGTACATGTTTGACAAATTAAAGTTTAAAACATTTCACATGACAAAAGATATCAAAGTCAGAAACAACAAATTAGAAAAATGCTGTTACAAACTAACATGAAAAAAAGAAAGCCCAAAGAAAATGAGTTTCAGCTTTGCCCAAGAAAAAAGATCAAAGAATATAACTAAGTCATAGTACATTACCAATAAATATGCAAAAATATTCCCTCTGCAAGTCAGGGGAATGCAAATTAAAGGACTATTGAGAAATCACTTTACACCCACCAGACCAGCAAAAATTTAAAAGAGCAATAACACCTATAGTCAGTAAGGATGAAAAGAAAAGGTTACTCTCATATAGAGATGGTAGAAATATGATTTGACAACAAACATTTTAAAATTAAAACATACATATTGTTTGAATCAGCAATTCCATTCTCAGGAAGCTATTCCAAGATGTATGGACAAGGATGTTTTTCACAGTATTGTGTATCTATGTAAAAATCTAAACATAGAGTTGTTAATTATGAATGAATTACAGTTAACCCCTGAACAACATGAGTTTGAACTGTGTGGATTTGTACACATATTTTTTTCATTTTTCCTAAATATGCACTATAGCACCACACATCCACAATTGGTTGAATCCTCAGATATGGAAGAAGGCTGGCTGTAAAATTAGCTGCAGACTTTTGACTGCATGGAGTCAGTACCCCTAACCCCTGTGTTGTTCAAGGATCAATTGTAATTCTGGAAAAATAGCTGAATAATTTTTGATACACTCACATCATGGGATATTCTTAAGCTACTATATATAATCAGATAAGACCTAAACCTGATGACTTATAAGGATTTACAAAGGATAAAGAACACAGAGAAGTAGAGAAGTGTACAAAATGCAATCCATTTTTAAAAAAAGTTAAAACCCCTGAATAGGTATATGACTACACACACACACACACACACACACACACACACACACACACACACACGAAAAACATAAAACGATGCATACCGAAGAGTTAATGTGTTATCTAATGGATCGGTTATGAGGTGGCTGGAGAAATGGAGGGAAGGGGAGAAACAAGAGAAAAAGAGTGACAACTCTAAAATCACTGGTATAGGAGTTGTGCTTCAATTCATTAAAATTTATATGCAATTTACATGAGTGTATGTGTTTTTTCTGAGAAATTAAGAAAAATTAAAAGATGTTTCTCTACTGACTTGTAGAGATATCCATGATATATAGTCAAAAGACAGTTTAGAATAATGTATATATTGTTGTTACTGTAATCATCTAATTACTTAGTCATGTGTTACTGTCATCATCTAACATTACTGACATCATCTAATCACTTGGTCTATCTCTTTTATGACCCCATGGACTGTAGCCTGCGAGGCTCCCCTATCCATGGGATTCTCCAGGCAAGAATACTGGAGTGGGTGCCATGCCCTCCTCCAGGGGATCTTCCCAACCTAGAAATCAGACCTGAGTCTTTTACATCTCCTGCACTGGCAGGCGGATCCTTTACCACTGAGCCACCAGGGAAGGCCCAATGTAAATATTATTCATGTATTTCTGTAAAAGAACACTCAACTCATCCCATCTAAGTGTTTACACAAGCAAGGAAAACGTTTTATAGAATGCAATACACTAGTTGGTTAGCATTGAGTATTTCTGGAGTCCAAACTGGGACTGGGGATGGACATGGGGATAATTAGCTGCTTATTTACACATCTTTCTGTGTTTTATTTCTTGAAAAATTGAAAACAAATAAACAATCAGAGCCAAATGCCAATAGGGGTCAGAGTGAAGCAGGCTTAGTGGGGCCTGTAGTGAAGCAGAATGCACAACTAAAGACATTCAGATTGAAATTTTGAAAAATAACACAAAACCACTTTTTTGAGAGAGAGAAAAGACATAGATGAAGGCATAATCCAATTTAACTTTTTTGTGTATACAGTTTAGGAAAAACAGTCCTTGCATCACACAGACTTTCTGTAACTGACAGGGAAATCACACATACCTTATTTTTATCTATACTCCAGTGGGGCT
The DNA here is from genome assembly GCF_023699985.2 of Odocoileus virginianus. Lineage (NCBI taxonomy): Eukaryota > Metazoa > Chordata > Mammalia > Artiodactyla > Cervidae > Odocoileus > Odocoileus virginianus. The sequence continues at coordinate 931,033 of NC_069701.1, forward strand.
TCCCTGGTGGCTCAGATGGTAAAGAATCTGCCTGCAATGTGGGAGACCTGGGTTTGACCCTTGGGTTGGGAAGATCCCCTGGAGGAGGGCATGGCAACCCACTCCAGTATTCCTGCCTGGAGAATCCCCATGGACAGAGGAGCCTGATGAGCTACAGTCCATGGGGTCCAAACAGTCAGACACAACTAGATGACTAAGCATAGCACAGCACATCCTCCATAACAGGATCCATAGCAAGGTGCAAAGAAGAATGCAGAAAGCTTCCAGAATGATTCTATTCTTTGAGGCTAGATTATGGACTATTAGGAGAATTAAGGACATACTATCACAGAAATACAGCATCATCACAGAACATTTTGATGCAAATTGTAGCAATATTTTTTGCATCTATCTCCTGCAGCAAAGCAAATAAAAGCAAAAATAAACAAATTGGACCTAATTAAAAGGAAACTAATGACAAATTGAAAAGACAACCTACTGAATGCAAGAAAATATTTGCAAATGATATGGTCAACAGGGGTTAATATCAAAAGTATGTAAACATCTCATACACTCAACATCAAAAAAACAAGCAACCCAGTTAAAAAATAGATATTTTTCCAAGGAGAGCATTCAGATGGCCAACAGGCACATGAAACATTGCTCAACATTCTTAATCATCAGAGAAATGTAAATTAAAACCACAATGAGATTATCACCTCACACCTGTCAGAATGGCTACCATCAAAAAGAATACAAATAACAAATGCTGGTGAGAACGTGGAGAAAAGGAAACCTTCATACACTGTTGATGGGAACGCAATTGGTGCAGCCACTGTGGAAAACAGTAAAGAAGTTTCTCAAAAAACTAAAGATAGAACTATCATATGACCCAGCAATTTCACTCATGGGTATATAAATATCTGAAAAAAACAAAAACATGGTTCAAAAAATACATACACCCCAATGTTCATAGCAACATTATTTACAATTGCCAAGATATGGAAGTAACCTAAGTGTCCACCAACAGGTGAATAGATAAAGATGATGTGGTATGTACACACACACACACACACACACATACAATGGAATACTACTTAGCCATAAAAGAATTAAATTTTGCCATGTGCAACAACATGGATGGACTTGAAGGGTATTATGCAAAATGAAATAAGTCAGAGAAAGACAAGACTGTATGACACCACTTCTATGTATAATATAAAAAATATAACAAATAGTGAATATAACAAAAAAGAAAGATTCACAGATATAGAGAGAGCAGGAGGGAATTAAGAGGTACAAATTATTATGTATAAAATAAATTATGAGGATATATCATACAACACAGGGAGTATAGCCAATATTTTATAATAACTATAAATAGAGAATAACCTTAAAAATTGTGAATCACCAAGTAGTATACCTGTAACTTACATAATATTGTAAACCAACTCTACTTCAATTAAAAATTAAAAATAAAAATACTGACAAAGAAAGAAATACAGTATCCTGACTTAAGAAAGGACCATGGAGAATGCCTAATCCAACTTTATCACTCTACGGTGAGGAATCTGAGGCCAGGTTAAGCAACTCAGATCCCCTGCATTCGCAGAAAATTATTTTATCTCAGAATTTTTACTCAGAACAAATAAATGATACTATGATATTTTATTAGTTCAATAAATAAACATTCTCCTATTTTACATGTAAAAAACCAAACCTCAACTGTTGTATTAAACAACTGAAAAGAAAGGCACATAACCTGTCTAAGTTGTCTTGTGTAAGCCTGTAAAGACACCAGTTAAAAACCACAAGGTCAGACCTCAATCGTTCACTCACCCATTCTTTTTATTCAACCAACGGTCTGTAGCCCTGATGCTGGGAGGTACTGGTGATATGTTAACTAGGCACCATTCACTCCTTGTTCACCATCTGGGGCGGGGGAGTGACAAGCTATGAAACACATCGGCCCAAGTGTGGCTGGGACTACCTGTTCTGACTGGAGTCTCAGGGGCACGTCATCAAGCAGAACTGACAGGAGTCGGGCCATGCAGGGTGTAGGAGACCAGACGCAAAGGCAAGGACAGTTATATATGTTTGAGGAAATAATTTAAATTGAGCCCAATTCAAGAAAAGACCAAGGAGAAAACCAGAAATTCAAATGTTCCAGCCTGCAAGATAAAAGTAAATTCCATCCAAGTGTGAGAGACTTTGTCAGCCCGACTTCTACATGCTTGACAGGTGGAAGACATTCAGTAAACAGCATCTGGCCAAGGAGGCAAGCTCTCTGCTCAAGCTACTGAGCGGCGTCAGCACATTACCATGCACCGTCCGGGGTCCAAGTCTCCCATCATGCCTTTCAGGTGTGCGTTCTCAGTCCTGACAGCTCTGTACCTCGTATCTGACATCTGAAAGGAGGTTAGTAGTTAAGAGTGAGTGTAAAATTAGTCATAAGAGCCCACAATTCTATGAAAATTAACTTTGCTTTGTTAATATAAATATTTTCCAAGAGTAGCAAAGGGAGACACTTAGTTAGGCAGGCTTGTCATACATTGGGTATTCTTGTTCAGTTCTCTGACCTTTGGCAGGCCCCACTGGACCCTCCTTTCCTGATTGCTGCCAAATTAAAAACAAACTATATGAGTGATTACCCTTTCCCATTCCCAAATTCCATTTCTCACTTCTATTTTTTATGGTATGCAAATTGTCACCAGAAAAAAAAATCACAATTTTAAAAACATGCTTGAATAACACTGTCCATTAAGTTTCTTCATTACCTGATTAATTTTTACAACATGCAAAAATGATTTCATGTTTAGTTTTGTTTTTCCTGATACTCCTACCAAATTTCCTTCTTTTTTGTGACTACTTAATTTTGTCTCCTAATTTATTTTCTCCCTAATTTCTTCTACTTGACAGTACTTAAACACAGCATCTGCCCTTATTTATCTAGGGTTCATTTCTACATAAAGCACTTTCTTTAAAAAGATTTACTTTTGTAAATTACAAAATATATTCTCTTTGACAAAGTAAAAATAAAGAAGAGTATAAAGGTTAAAATAAAAACCATTCATAATCCAACTACCTAGATCACTGTTAACACCTGTAAAATATCATTTCCTATACAGTGCAGCCAATGCTATCATCCCATCTATGTAGTTTTCCTGTGTATTTTACAGGTTAATCACAGTTTAAGGCTTATAATAGGGCAAAGCCAGACTCTTTTCTTATTTGTACAATACAGAGGATTTAAAGAGCCCTGTTACTGACTTTCTGCATGGACTGTAGCCCACCAGGTTCCTCTGTCCATGGAATTCTCCAGGCAAGAATACTAGAGTGGGTTGCCATTCCCTTCTCCAGGGGATCTTCCCTACCCAGGGATCAAACCTGGGTCTCTCGCATTGCAGGCAGATTCTTTACCATCTGAGTAACCAGGGAAGCCCCTTTAACTGTCATAGATCTAGAAAATTATTGAATGGTGCTCTCAAAACTATACTTGGGGTAATAATGCAGAGAAACCCTACACTTTCAGTAGCAGGTCACCAATTTGGCAATGAGTACAGGATTGAGGTGGTAAAGGAAATGGCAACCCACTCCAGTATTCTTGCTGGAGAATCCCATGGACAGAGGAGCCTAGTGGGCTACGGTGCACGGGGTCGCAAAGAGTAGGACACGACTAAGTGACTAAACCACCACCACCACCACAGGATTGAGGGAATTTCAAAATAAATAGGAGGGGAAGGAAGAAGGAAGGGAAGACTTAGAAGTCACTTGCAGTATATGAACAGTAGAATGTTATAATCACTATTTTTTCCCATGAACCATGCTATGCATTAAGTGAATATTCAGTGCATATGAGCTAATCTTCATTTTCAATATCCACTTTTCAAAATTGTAAAATAAAGATATGAAATGGGAGTGAGAAGTGTCCACAAAAAGCTAGAGTAAAAGCTCTTCTTAAGTTAAAAATGTTAATTGATGAGAACTAAGGAAAACAAATTCAGGAAGCAATCTGTGACCACTGCATGCTGACGATGTTGGGGGTGATCAGAACATGGGTCACGGGAAAATGTCAGCATGAGATTTACAGAAATTATCTTGTGCTGTCACTTGCTTCCCTGGTTTTTGGTTGATGACACTGCGTTATCTCACCAACGTGTTATGTGACTCCACAAAGCATTTCTGTGCTGTTAGACTCAGAAACCGTAGAAGAAATAGAATGCTTTCAGTAATTAATAAGGAAGGTGACTCCCTGCACTAAACAAGAGTGACCTGGACAGGCGCTCCAGCTCCTTACATACCTGTTGTTTCGATAGCATTTTCTCTTTTATCTCTAACTCCATTTTTAACTGTCTTTCCAGAAGGGCAGCTTTCTTCATGACAGTTGCTATAGTGATCTCCTTCTGATGAAGCTCCTGTGTCAGGTCAGAGATTTCATTCCTCATTCTTTCCTGCTCAGAGCTGTGGTACTCTTCCTCCTGATAGAGATGACTTCTTATCTGCAGCAGATATTTTCCAGAAAACAGCAACAAATCCTTCAGAAGGCAGCTGAAAGGGTTCACTGGCCATGTGCTGTCTTTCTATCCTATCTTAAAACTTAGGCAGACTGCACCTTACCCTCCTTTTCTGATCAATGCTGAATTAAGAAGATACTTACAATAATGATTCATTTACTTTTTCCTTCCACTTTCAAAATTTCTTTTTCACTTCTACTTCCTTTGTATGTAAGTCATCACCAACTACTGATACCACTTCCATGACTACTTTGACGGGAAGATGGGGAATGTATTATCTAGCACTTTCCCCCCAGCCTCACTGACACATACTTGGTATACGAAAAGCGGCACAGAGTTCAAGGATAAAATCTGGTGAGTTTGGACACAGACATAATAATCATTACAGCTGCCTTTACAAGTTTCTCTGTGTCCCCTTGTGGCTTTATGAATAATTGTGTGTGTGCAATAAGAACACTTAAGCTCTGCCTTCCTAACGAAGCTTTACCCGCACAACACGGTCCCGCTGACTGTGGCACTGTGCTGCACAGCAGGTGTGGAACATACGTGTCTTGTATGACTTACTTTACACCCACTAAACCACCACTCTGGGTTTGGTGCCATGGAAGGGTGCTGGACCCACCACCCAGAGACTGACGAACCAGTTTTTAGGGAGGAAAAAGTTGGCTCAGAGAAGGGACTTGCTCAAAGTCATAAAGCTATTAACCTGGAAGAATGAGGTATAGAGCTTAGGACTGTTGGCTCTAAATTCTATGCTTTTTTTTGGACTAAATTGTGCTGTACTATTTGTGACTGAACACTGTGTTTTTCAGAATCATGTTATAATAAATTTCAAACTTCATGTGTTCACGAAAAAGCATCACTCACTTATCTTAGCCTGTGGAATCTCATATTCTTAACACTCGCTAAACCTCCCATGGTAGAAACCGCTGGATCACCCTGGACTCCTCCCCTCCTTCATCCTCCCAAATCAAGTCAGGTAGGAAATCATGTCCTCCTGTTTCAGCCTCTCCTAAGTCCTGCCTCTGGCTCTCATTCCTACTACCTCTGTCTTAGTTCAGCCTCCTCTCATCTTCCTAGAAATCATTTGCACGCCTGTGGACCACAGCCCACCAGGCTCCTCTGTCCATGGAATTTCCCAGGCAAGAACAGCAGAGCGGGGTGCCATTTCCTTCTCCAGGGGTCTTCCCGACCCAGGGATCAAATCCATGTCTCTTGCGTCTCCTGCATTGCAGGCAGGTTCTTTACCACTGAGCCATCTCGGAGGCCCGTAGAAATCGCTCACCGTTTCTAACTCACTGTCTCTGATTCGTGACGTTCTGAGATAAAGCACATAATTACTGCTCTCAAAAAAAGAAAATCGTCATCAGGGGAAGCAGGAAAATAAACAGTTACAACGAGGTGCAGCACCAGTACCAGCGGCCTGTGGTGGAGCAGGGCTGACTCCAGCCCTCGGGTGTCAGGACAGGGTTCCCTGGGACTGACACGGAGGGGTGAGCGGAAGCCCAAGGGAAGAGAGAGATGGGCTCGGGCCCCCAGGCAGCGAGTGCAGCCAGGAGAGGCGTCAGAGGTGGGGTGGGGGGGGCGCTCAGTGAGCCAGAAGCAGCCTGACGAGGCTGGGGGGCTCAGTACGCTGTGAGAAGGAAGGTGGAGGTCAAGCAAGGGCCATGCACAAAGAGATTTATATGAATTCACACCAGGGAACTTACTTCAAAAACTTTTTTTCATTTCATCTTTAAAAATTTCAAGACATAATCTCTAAAAGATTAAGAGTTTGCTCTCTCTCTTCAAACATACCCAGAATAATGTCTTAAAAATATTAACAATTCCTCAATATCATATAATACCCAGGCAGTATCAAATTTATATTTGCATCAGAGGTGTGATGAATGTTGTTGACTGTATTTGTTTGAGTTGAGATCTAAATGTGGTGCGCGCATGGAGACCAGCTCCTCTATTTTAGAGCCTCTCTTTGCGCCTGCGTGCACGTGTGTGTCCTCTAAATGCTCTACATACGTCACCTTACTTAATCCCCATAAGCTCTGCTTTCCAGATTAGATAGAAAAGTAAGATATGTGACTGTTCCTAAGTCACATTGCTGGTACCAGGCAGTCTGATTACACTGTGCCAAGTCACCTGTCTGGGCAGAGCCCTGGAATGTGGTCCCCACACTGAGAACAAGCCAGAGAGGGATGCCCTAACATGGAAAGTGCTCAGGTCAGGAAGGCAGGTGGTCCAGCCTCAGGCTTCATACCACCACCCTCTCACCTGGATCTAGTCTTTACACTAACATTTTTAGAATTTCAGAGTTGGATGTAACCTTAGCAATCACATGGTCTAACCCCATCACTTAAAAAAATAAATGGAAAAAAAAAAAGACTCTCAGGAAAGGAACTGGCTGGGTCTAAATTACCCAGTTGTAACAGCAGAAGCAGAGACTAGGAGGCTGGAGTACAAGACGATCACCCCAGAACAGTATCACACATCTCCTTTGTCTCCCGTCTCCCCTCTCCAATTTTTTTCCTTACAATTTATATGATGAACACTGGGGTTGTTCTATAATACGTCTCAATTTGGATTTTATGATTGCATCCCCGTGATGTAGAATACACAGAACAACTATACAAAAGAGATCTTCATGACCCAGATAACCACAATGGTGTGATCACTCATCTAGAGTCAGACATCCTGGAATGTGAAGTCAACTGGGCCTTAGAAAGCATCACTACGAACAAAGCTAGTGGAGGTGATGGAATTCCAGTTGAGCTATTTCAAATCCTAAAAGATGATGCTGTTAAAATGCTGCACTCAATATGGCAGTAAATATGGAAAACTCAGCAGTGGTCACAGGACTTGAAAAGGTCAGTTTTCATTCCAATCCCAAAGAAAGACAATGCAAGAATGTTCTAACTACTGCACAATTGCACTCATCTCACATGCTAGCAAAGTAATGCTCAAAATTCTTCAAGCAAGGCTTCAATAGTACGTGAACAGTGAACTTCCAGATATTCAAGCTGGATTTAGAAAAGGCAGAGGAACCAGAGATCAAATTGCCAACATCCATTGGATCATCAAAAAAGCTAGAGAGTTACAGAAAAACATTTACTTCTGCTTTATTGACCGTGCCAAAGCCTTTGACTATGTGGATCACAACAAACTGTGGAAAATTCTCCAAGATATGGGAACACCAGAACACCTGACCTGCCTCCTGAGAAATCTGTATGTAGGCCAGGAAGCAACAGTTAGAACTGGACATGGAACAACAGACTGGTTTCAAATTGGTAAAGGAGTACGTTAAGGCTGTATGTTGTCACCCTGTTTATTTAACTTATATGCAGAGCACAGCATATGAAATGTCAGGTAGGATGAAGCACAAGCTGGAATCAAGATTGCCAGGAGAAATATCAATAACCTCAGATACGCAGATGACACCACCTTTATGGCAGAAAGTGAAGAAGAACTAAAGAGCCTCTTGATGAAAGAGAATGAGGAGAGTGAAAAAGTTGGCTTAAAACTCAACATTCAGAAAACTAAAAAAAAAAACCCCAAAACTAAGATTATGGTATCTGGTCCCATCACTTCATGGCAAATAGATGGGGAAATAGTGGAAACAGTGACATACTTTATTTTTTGGGCTCCAGATCACTGCAGATGGTGACTGCAGCCATGAAATTAAAAGACGCTTACTTCTTGGAAGAAAAGCTATGACCAACCTAGACAGCATATTAAAAAGCAGAGACATTACTTTGCTGACAAAGGTTGATCTAGTCAAAGCTATGGTTTTTCCAGTAGTCATGTATGGATGTGAGAGTTGGACTATAAAGAAAGCTGAGTGCTGAAGAACTGATGCTTTTGAATTGTGGTGTTACAAGACTCTTGAGAGTCCCCTGGACTGCAAGGAGATCCAACCAGTCCATCCTAAAGGAAATCAGTCCTGAATATTCACTGGAAGGACTGATGTTGAAGCTGAAACTCCAATACTTTGACTACCTGATGTGAAGAACTGCCTCATTGGAAAAGACCCTGATGCAGGGAAAGACTGAAGGCAGGAGGAGAAGGGGACGACAGAGGATGAAACAGTTAGATGGCATCACTGACTCCATGGAAATGAGTTTGAGCAAGCTCCGGGAGATGGTGATGGACAGGGAAGCCTGGCATACTGCATTCCATGGGGTCACAAAGAGTCGGACACGACTGAGTGAATGAACTGAACTGATGTAGCTGAACATGTTCTCTTAAAACAGTACTTCTAAGATGTGGGAAAAAATGAATATACTATCATGAAAAAGGAGTAAGTTTTTTTTTATTATTTTCACAACATTTAGATATTAAAGCATGCTATACTTCAAAACTATTTAAATGAGCGTAATTTATCTAGCTCTAAATGACTTTTGGCTTTATTAAAAATGTCAATTTTATCACAAAATTAGTGACTAAAAATCATTCTATATTGAAAAAAGAAAAATAAAATACTTGCAAGATTCATAATATGTGGCTCTTGTTGGTTTTATTACAGAATGAAAATGCTCTCTCCAAACACTTCCTGGAAACTATAGCTATTTATACACAATTTATTTGCTAGCTTTTCTGCACAGCAATGCATCATCTAGAAGCCTCCCAGAGCCTGTGCAGAGATTTGTGTCTGGCATTCTCTCCCTCCATATCAAAACTAGGCAGAACCAGTAGATTCCATCTATCACTAAGCTGTATTACTCTACCTAAATCTATAAGGTTAAGAACAGTATAACTATAGTTTGGGAGGCTTTAATCAACCTTTTATCATAAGGTATTCACTGGGGTCTCCAGTAAAGAATAGTTTAACAAATTATATTTTAAAATATCAGTAAAATTAGTTCCAGGAGATTATGTGAAAAGCATAAGAAAAATGGTCATTAATTCATAGCAACTTTTTCTACACTTAATAGTGTAGTCAATTTTTTAGGAGATGGGACTTGTCTTTTACATTATTGTATTTCCTACAGAAATAAGCAGAATAGCACTAATCCTGAAGTGAAGTGAAAGTCACTCAGTCATGTCTGACTCTTTTTGATCCCATGGACTATAGTCCATGGAATTCTCCAGGCCAGAATACTGGAGTGGGCAGCCTTTCCCTTCTCCAGGGTATCCTACCATCCCAGGGATGGAACCCAGGTCTCCTGCATTGCAGGCGGATTCTTTACTGGCTGAGCCACCAGGGATTTTACTAGATACTCAATAAATGTTTGTTGAATTTATACAAATAACAGAATTTATGACCCTATACAATTATGGGAGACCTCAGCATTAATATTGATTTGGTCGCTAAATATTTCTTTTCCCTCATTGTGTTCAGGCACTGTGCTGAGCACTGGATGAATTCAAAGCCATGCCCAGGTTTTTCCTAGTTTTAACAATTGTTTAGACTACACAGTAATGAATATTCTGTGTAATCCTTAAACATAAAGAATAGGGAAGTGAGTAGCAGCCATGATGAACTTATGGGAAAAAAAGCCACTGTGGAATTTTACTAGAGGAAGAAGAGAAGATACTTTTTGTAGGAGAGTTGAAACCCACACGGTCTTCCAGGGCAGTGCCCAGGTCTTATCCATCCTCCTGTTCCCAGCTTCTGGAAAAGTACTCGCCACACGTTTGGTGTAACCAAGAGTAACAGCAGCGAACATCTATTAGGTGCTTCCCCTGAGCTAGGGAGGCCCTGTTCTAAGCAATTTGCATTGTTTTCTGGATTTTAACTTAAATGAAGAGTATGAACTCTAGAGCCAGACTGCCTGGATTCAGATCTGGCCTCTGCCACTTATTAGCTATAATATTGGTGGAAATTACTGACCTTCTCTGTGGTTTAGTTTCCTCAAATATAAAAGAAGATAGTATTGGTATCTACTTTATCTGATGGGAGGGCTTCCCTGGTAGCTCAGTTGGTAAAGAATCCGCCTGCAATGCAGAAGACCCAAGTTTGATTCCTGCATTGGGAAGACCCCCTGGAGAAGGAACAGCTACCCACTCCAGTATTCTGGCCTGGAGAATTCCATGTACTGTATAGTCCATGGGCTTGCAAAAAGTCGGACACGACTGAGTGACTTTCACTTTATCAGACGGTTGTGAGGAATATAAGAATCAGGTTTTGCTAAGTCCTTAGAACAGCTTCTGGCACATGGCAAGAACAATTTAATGTTAGTTACTCAGTTGTGTCCAACTCTTTGTAACTCCATGGACTGGGGCTCCCCAGGCTCCTCACTCCATGGAATTCTCCAGGCAAGAATTCTGGAGTGGATAGCCATTCCCTTCTTCAGGTGATCTTCCTGACCCAGGGATCAAACCGGGGTTGCCTGCATTGCAGGCAGATTCTTCACCATCTGAGCCAGCAGGGAAGCCCAAGAGTTGTTTAAGTAGCAGCTAGTATTAGCTCGTTTACTCCTCATCACAATCTTCCGAAGTGAACTGAAGCGAAGTCAAAGTCGCTCAGTCATGTCTGACTCTTTGCAACCCCATGGACTATACAGTCCATGGAATTCTCCAGGCCAGAATACTGGAGTGGGTAGCCTTTCCCTTCTCCAGGGGATCTTCCCACCCCAGGAATCGAACGCAGGTCTCCCGCATTGCAGGAGGATTCTTTACCAGCTGAGTGACCTTATGAGGTAGGACTAATTATCCCAGCCCCTTCCTAGAAACAGGAACTTGAGCAACTGGCACAGGCAACTTCCTCACTTATGCCCCTGGCGTGTGACTGAGTGCCTGGCTGAGCTCTCGCTCTTGCCATCAGCTGCCTTTCAAAGAGCCCGAGGCCCTCCACCTGCTAAGGGCAGCATCCCAGCAGCAGAGTGATGACCTGAAGTTTGTGTTCCCTATGGCTTCACACTGAGAAGTGTCAGAATTAGCAGCGTGGTAGGTTATTGTCTTAGGAGAAAATACATCAATAGCAGGAGGAAGAAGGGAGTGAGAGGAAAGACTTTTCCCCTTTGTATTCAAAGATTTCAGATCTGCCTGAAGAACTGAACTCCTTATTTGCCATACCTTGTTCAACTCTTTTCCATGATCTGGTGGATCTGGGGTTGCTGAAAACAGCTCTTTCCTTTTTTTTTCTGATTCTTTAATAGACGGTGAATAAGATGATTCAAGTCTACAAATTAAAATGAATAAAAATTAAACCTGATAAATTGTTATGATTACATTGTTAATTTAGGCCTTCGTAGGCTGAGGGATAGATTATTAGTCTGCTGGAGACATTTCTAGTCACACACATGGCAAGTTCTAATACATTCAGGTCCCATAAGTATTTACATATTTAACTGAGTGCAAATAATAGTGTTAGTGAAAATAAAACACAGTAATTAATATGGAATTTCAATTATACATTACAAATTGGCTGAATACTCAATTTGCATATGTAGATAAGATTTTTGGATAAGAAGAAAAAGATTGTTGCATATAACAAAATAGCTTGGGAGCCAGTTTAAAAAAGGAAATACAACCTGACCTGCTTCTACATTGTGGAAAGAAACTATGTCAGGATATGTCCGAGGGGAGCAACTACTCCATAAAAGTGATCCAAAATGATTAAATCTGACAGCCTACCCAGAGAAAGCTCAAATAGTCTATTCTTCAGTTGCCCAATTTATAAAATGGAATAGCAACCACATATGGGCACTAGAGAAGAAAGGCAGGAACTAGTATGAAAAGTAAAATTTCCACAGGAAATTTGAAGAATTAGAAACAGGTAATGTTCACTTCCACATCAGGGAGATTGGTAAAATAAAAAATCACTGACACATGAAAAATAAAGATAACCATGCTGCCAAAGAATTAAACAAGACATTTCTCTGAAGAAGACATACAGATGGCTATCAAACACATGAAAAGATGCTCAACATCACTCATTATCAGAGAAATGAAAATCAAGACCATAATGAGGTACCATCTCACGCCGGTCAGAATGGCTGCTATCCAAAAGTCTACAAGCAATAAATGCTGGAGAGGGTGTGGAGAAAAGGGAACCCTCTTACACTGTTGGTGGGAATGCAAACTAGTACAGCCACTATGGTGAGCAGTGTGGAGATTCCTTAAAAACTGGAAACAGAACTGTCATATGACCCAGCAATCCCACTGCTGGGCATACACACCGAGGAAACCAGAATTGAAAGAGACACGTGCACCCCAATGTTCATCGCAGCACTGTTTATAATAGCCAGGACATGGAAGCAACCTAGATGCCCATCAGCATACGAATGGATAAGAAAGTTGTAGTACATATACATCATGGAATATTACTCAGCCATTAAAAAGAATACATTTGAATCAGTTCTAATTAGGTGGATGAAACTGGAGCCTATTATACAGAGTGAAATAAGTCAGAAAGAAAAACACCAATGCAGTATACTAATGCATATATATGGAATTTAGAAAGATGGTAACGATGACCCTATATGCAAGACAGCAAAAGAGACACAGATGTAAAGAACAGTCTTTTGAACTCTGTGGGAGAAGGTGAGGGTGGGATGGTTTGAGAGGGTAGCGCTGAAAAGTGTATCTTATCATATGTGAAGTGGATCACAGGTCCAGGTTCGATGCATGAGACAGGGCGCTCAGGGCTGGTGCACTGGGATGACTCTGGGAGATGGGATGGGGAGGGAGGTGGGAGGGGGGTTCTGGATGGGGAACACATGTGGGCCCGTGGCTGATTCATGTCAATGTTTGGCAAAAACTACTATAATACTGTAAAGTAATTAGCCTCCAATTAAAATAAATTAATTAATTTTAAAAAAACTTAAAAAAATAAAGATAACCATGCAAGAAACGTAGCATGCTTTCCGCTACTGCTGGACTAACCTGATAGTGTCTGGGGTTTTGAGGAACGTACCTACCTATAACTGAGCATGATTTTAGATTTCCAAAGAGCCTTTAAAACAGTTCCACAAATCAGAAACTTAAGCCACACATGCAAACAAAACAAAATCTGAGAGATGAGAGAAATCATTAATGAAAAGATGGAAAATAAAGGGCTCTTTTAAAATGTGTAAATTATACATGTATCCATTCTCCCCTATCCATACTTCCCCTTCCATTCAGGCAGAGTTCCCTGTCCTATACAGTAGGATATTGTTGGCTATCCATTTTAATACAGCAGAGTGTATATGGATACATGTTTATGTATGGCTGAGTCCCTTTCCTGTCCACTATCACAGTATTGATAACTGGCTATACTCCAATATAAAATAAAAAGGTAAAAAAATATAAGGTATAAATTAATAGTGATATCCTTGAGGTGCATGTGTCTGGATTAAACTACTTTTCTTCAGTCATCAAGTATACATGTTAACTCTGTAGAAAACAGAGTTTATCAGAGTATATATACTGCTATAAGTTGTCATCCAGGAAAAACCACTGTCAGCATTTTTGTGTATACTGTCTTTTTTGTCTATGCATATGTGTAGAAACACATGTTTCCCATACAATTAGCATGTACTGTACACACTACTTTTCAGGCCCCTTTTGTTTCTCCTCAGTAATATATTATGAGCATTTTATCCAGCATTCCCATAAAACATTATTTTAGGATCAGTCTTAAATTTGTCTTCTTTGCTATGATTTTTAAATGGTGAAAAATGAAATTTCCTATTTTTAATTCTTTCTAAGCAATTCAGGGAGTGGAATGCTGAACTGAATGGTAAAAACCTCATAATGATCTCATAAATTTCAGTGAGTGAGTGGAACAAACATCAAGCTTTGATGTGGACAAGTTCAAGAAGAAAAACAATAATCATGTTAACATAAAGACATAAAGGAACTATCATTTATCATGTAAGAAGGGAATGTAGGAATTGTTTTTAATAACTCTCAGAACATGTCAGCCCAAGATGCTTCTATAAGTAAAGAAAAGAAAAAACTAACAAAATCTTGGCATTATATGGAGAAAAGTTTTGAAAATAAATAAAAACACTACAATGCTACTGTTATAAAACTATTGTGTGTTTATACTCAGTAGCTTTGGCTGCTTCACCCTAATAAAACTGTAAAAAAGAAACAGAATTCAAATAAAAAAACAATAAAGAGGAAAGAATCATGTTCAAATGAAAACAAACTAAAAGGATTAGAAATTTTCAATGGGAAAGATGAAGGCTGAGAAGACTATGCCCAAAGTCTAAAATACAATAGAAGCTGTGAAAAGTAAAATACCTATTTTTCATCGAATCTCAGAATACTAGCACTGAAGACTATCCTCCAAATGAGAAAAATGTGGTTTGGAGACCAAAATATATACCAGCTTAAACAGAAAACGGTAAGCAGGCATAACAGAAGAGTTGTATTGGCCAAATATGCAAACAACTGCAAGATTTTAGATTAAGTCATATATTCAAGGAAAGCTGGCCATGTCTGGAATTAAAAACTGACTGTGTGAGATAGAGCTCCAGAGTAAATACCTACAATGCTCTTCATAAACCAAAGCTAGACATGGGCTGGATGGTTTGCTCTTCTAGGAAATTTCTTATGTTTTTAGGCATATACATTCCATAAGTGAAGACATTTTTCACCAACTCACCACACTGGAACAGTGTCTTGCACATAATATATTTCCAATGGATTTATTAATGATCAGTAGTGATGACATATAGCTTATATATCTGACCACTCTAAAACGCATATTGGCTAACAGGTGTTTTACCACCCTTGGTTAGACAGATGGACAAGAGGTTACTTTGGGGAATATTAATTTGCTACTTGAAGACCTCAAAGGAATGCTAGCAGGTCCTACAGCTTTGAGAAAATAATGCTTCCCTTGGTGGCTCAGATAGTAAAGAACCCGCCTGCAATGCGGGAGACTCCAGTTCGATCCCTGGGTCAGGAAGATCCCCTGGAGGAGGGCATGGTGACCCACTCCAGTACTCTTGCCTGGAGAATCCCATGGTAAGAGGAGCCTGGTGGGCTACAGTCTGTGGGGTCACAAGGAGTTGGACAGGACTGAGCAACTAACACTTTAGAACAATGTGATCATCTTTCAGTAAATGTCCATCATCGTTTGGGTGTTCAGTGTCTGAAGCCCTATCACTGATCTAGCATTACCCTTCAGATGTGAGAAGGACTCAAGGTCTACTCAGAACCAGAACAGCAGGGAAGAGTTAGAACAGTCTAATTCAAAAACATAAACATTTAATAATCCTCAGCAGTGCCATTTCCTTTGTGGTTATACAGTACACAATTCCTGACTTTAAAAGAGGAAAAAACATCTGCCCTAACAAAACTCTTAATGGAACTGACAAGGTGATGAGTTTGGAGGCCAAAATAAATAAAACATTTATGAGTGAAAAGTTGAGGCTTAAGGCCATCAACATAAAAACATTTGAAAAACATGTAGTAAATTTTATTTATAAACACTGATAATTAAATATAAGCTCTATACTGTTGTTCATACAATATTCTGAAGAATAAAAGTTCTAAGAAAGTCTTTGACTTCATAAGTATCCATAATATCAGAACATGCTATAATTTTCCAGGTAAGTAAGAACATTGATTTTGAAGATAAAATATTCAATAACTTTATTTTTAATATCTAATATTACCTAGTAATTAATAGTATTAATAATAATACCTAATATTACCTAATAATTACCTAATACCTAATAATGAATTACCCAATAATTAATAATTTTGAAGATAAAATAATCACTAGCTTTATTTTTAATATCTAATATTACCTAACAAAATGGACTTTTGATTCTAATTCAAACATAAAACTCTTAGAAATATTTAAGCATCATATTTTGAACAGTTCTTCTCAGGTTGCTGAGTATAAAAATATACCTTTTCTTATTTTCTTGAGTACTTTGGGACTCTCCTAGTTTTAACAGTTCTCTGTGCAACTGCAATCGTTCCATTTCTATAATTCTCAAGAGATCATCACGTGACTGTAACTCACTTTTCACTTCTGAGAGTCCTGCTTCCATGGCCTAAATAAAAATATCAAAAAATTTCAATGCTCACATTTGGATATCATGATGTATGCAATACATTTTAAAATATTTAATATCTATGAAGCATCCTAATTTCAAATGATCTGATACCTAGTCCTTTGCTGGCTCAGTCTTACAGAATTTCATTCATTTATTCAACAAATATTTACTAGCTCTTAACTCTGCTCAGCACTGAGGATACAGACACAGGATCTGTCCTCATGAGCTCACAGTCTAGTGATAAAGACAAAGAATCATCCACATACAGCCATACTATATGAAAAAGGGAAACATAAAAGCCTGAGTACCAATGCATAAAATTTGGATTAATGCAAATAACTGTGAATGGCCAAGAAAAACTTAATTTCAAAGCTGGTCAACAAAGTGAATTATAAACTATGGTCTACAGTTCCATTACTGCCCGACAGTAGCCCTACCTTAGCTGGTAAATAGAAACACCAGCAATGCTGTGAGCCCCGTGTTTTATTTGGATGATAACAGAGGCTTGAGCAAGTTTAGAAGCTGTTGGGCAGGATCCAGCTGGGAGAGAAGGGTTAATACTGACGGTGTCATGGTGCTGAGAAGGTGGGCGAGGTGGGTCCCAAAGCACAAGTGAAAGAACTGCCTAGAGGAGGAGAGCCCCGCTGCCCTCTCAACAGGAAAGAAGGAAGGAAGACAGAATGGGGACGCACGGACGCATTTGGAAGGCGGGGTAGGAGAGGGGCTAACTGTTGGCTTGTATTGTCCTTGTGAAGGACAAAGGCAATGCCACTGGAAGGAGAGGTGGATGTGGTGCTTGGGAAGGGAATTTCTGAGAGTGGGGAAGGTTTGAGATGGCCTGCAGTGGATCAGTCATCAAATCCATTGCCATTTTTACAGATGAGTAAATTGAGGGCCAGGCTTGGCCCAAAGTTACACAGCTCATAAGTGGCAGATTCTGCAATGGAAAAATCCAAATCTTTTGTCTACTAGTCCACTTAGAACATTTAAGACTCAAAAATAATTGTTTCATGAAAAATAAGTAAAAGAGGCCTGTAGCTTATTGGTAAAGATGGGGGCAGGGCTGTTCTTAGGGCACTGCTAATAAAGACCATAAAAACACTATTGATATTTTCAGAAAGTCATTTGTTTAACAATTCTTTATACATCAATAACAGATTCATTCGAATATAATCCATATATCATTATATTCACCCACTTAAAGTGTACAGTTCAGTGGATTTGAGCATACTCACAAAGTTGTGCAAGTATCACACAACTTAATTCCAGAGTATTTTCATCACAAACCCATCAGCCACCACGCCTCATTTTCCCTTCCTTCCCACCCCCAGCAACCACTAGTGTATGTTTTGTCTCTATGGAATTACCTATTCTGTACAATTCTGACAAATAGAATCATACACTAGGCGGCCTTTTTGTGACCGGTTTCTTTCTCTTGATATGATGCTTCCAAGGCTCACCCGTGTTGCAGCAGGTATCAGTACTTCATTCCTGTTTATTGGCTAATAATACTTAACCATATAGATATACCATTTTGTTTACTCATCAGCTGATAGACATTTGGATATTTCATCTTTTTAGCTATTATGAATAATGCTGTTATGAAATTCATGTATAAGTTTTCATGTGGATATGTTTTCTTATTAATTCTTACCCAAAATTTCACAGCTTAGAATTATAATTGTGTAGACAGTATAGGACATATGAGGTCCCAGGTATACATTTTTTTAACCAAAGTCTTAAATGTAACATATTGTTTTCCAGGAGACCTAGAGATATTCCTAGCCCCAGATATTCCTAGCTGATTTGGAAATAAGTAGGAAAATATGTTCAAATAGATGATTTAATAAAGTTCCTGTCTCAAACAGTGCAGATTTTTCATATGAGATTACAAATCCAAAATAAACAAAAGAAATATGAAACAAGAGACTAGCAAATAGACAAATAAACTTGACGTGAATGTCATGCATTACTTTACTCAATTGAAGAAGGTATTCTCTGGGCTCCCTGCATTGCAGATTTGCCAGCAGGGAGCAATGGGACGTGAAACTGCACGTAGAGGAGCGTGCCTGCCTTCCTTGGGGAAGAGGGGTCACAAGAGGGCTCTAACTCCAGACCGGAGAAATGCAGTATCACCATGGGTGAGAATGACAAAAGTTCTGTAAAATCTGAAAATAATGAAGTCTATTTATGTACTGTCATTAGACAATAATACCTAAAAGCGTGACATTTGGAGATATTATTAAGAGATAAAAGGCTTATCTGTGATCCAGCTACACAGATAAGAGAAGTTAAAACTGAAACTTACAATAAATAATGATTTGACACGTTCTTCTAACATGTAGGAATATGTGAAAGCTTTTAATTGACAGAATCATGTAAATTTACTATAGAGCATAAGAAAAGAAGCTTTACTGATAATTGATAGATCGAGTTGCTTTTTTGACTTATGTAATATCCCTTTGAATTCAAAGTCAATAGTACTGGGTTGACACAAGAATTGGGGATTTAACTTAGATGTAGTTTAAAATTAGCATGCTTTTGTATAAAAAGTCAAATCAATTATTTGCCAATGTGTATGCAAATATTCAGGAAAATGATTCTTTGGTACTTGATTCAGTTATTGGAACACTGTCAAGTTTATTTGGAACAACTTGTGTATTTGTATGCAAGTCTAAAATTTTAACTGTAAATTTTATAAAATCTAAATACAGATCAGGTATTCCCGGTGATACTTAATATCCAAACTGAGATGTGCCGCAAGTGTAACATATACACTGGATTTTAAAGGCTAAATATGAAAAGAAATGTAAAATATCTCATTGATAATTTTCTGACATTGATATTATGTCAAAATGATAACACTTTGGATATGTGTTGTGCTGAATAAAATATATTACTATCATATATTAATTTTACCCATTTCTTATGATGTTTTTTTAATGTGGCTACTAGTAAAAGTTTAAATTATATTTGTGTATTATATTTCTAAGGACTGTGCGGCTCTAGTACCTTAATGACACAATAATGAGCAAACAAAAAAGGTCATATTTTTTGGCATAGATATTAGAAAAAATACAGAACAATTTATTTCTGTCACTGACTACCAATGGGAAATATCGCACACTTTCAAAATGTGAGTGTAGTGCAGCACAGAACATAAATATATATAGTGGAATAGATTTGTCTGCTGACACATTTCAAGGTTGTAGAAAGACAAGTGAGAAGATGTGATTCTGTGAAAATTCAGATGCAGCTGGCATTAAAGTATGTTGTAAATGAAACAATTTTACATACAATAAGTGACAGTAATTCAGACTGAATGGTATGTGCAAGATGTGGAGTACTAACATATGACAGTTTTGCAAAAAGAGACAAGAAACTTCGTTCTAAAAACATGCACTGGTTATAGTGATTATTCACCTCTAATTATTCCCATTTGGTAAAACATAATTTTTGTAAAACAAGTTTAAGGCCCATCTGTTTAGTTATAAAATTTTTAGACATCTTGAAGTTTTTGAAGCAAATTATTTCTCAAAAGTATTTTCATTAGAACTATAACACTTTCTGGTGTGTGAAACTTAATCCAGCATAGTTTGAATTGCTTTTTTTAAATAAGTGAATCCTTTGTAAAGTATAAAATGGAGATGTTTAAATTTACTAATGCTCCTAGATCCGAGGATAAATAAATTAGTTTTTATAGAACAAAAATCTGTAAAACTAATTTTGGTACACTTTCTCATAGAAATTGGTGGATTATAAATAAATAAATTCCAGTCACAGTAAAATTTATCATTAACTCTGGAAAACATCACATGTACAGTTAGAGAATTACTGGTGAAGTCTATGAGAAAAATAACATTTCAAAATTTAAAACAAGGTTTCTCAGCCTGAGCAAAATTTACATTTGGTCTGCACAATTCTTCATTGTGGGCTTTGTCTTGCGCATTGTGAGACTATTAGCTGATCAGCAGCAAGCCAGACCTGTACCCACCAAATGCCAATAACACCCCTCTTCTCTGCAGTGATGATCAAAAATGCATGCAAGCTCTGCCGAGTGCTGCTGGGCAAGAAAAACCACCTCACAGAGAGTCACTGATTTAAGGGAGTGTCCACTCCCTGGTGGCTCATGGCGGAGATGGTTAAGAATCTTCCTGCAATGCAGGAGATCTGGGTTCGATCCCTAGGTCAGGAAGATCCCCTGGAGAAGGGAATGGCAACCCACTCCGGTATTCTTGCCTGGAGAATCCCATGGACAGAGGAGCCTGGCAGGCTACAGTTCATGGGATCTCAAAGAAGCAGATACGACTGAGCGACTAACACTTCACTTTCAGAACAATTAGGCAATTAAGATAGTTACATTTATAAACTTCAGTATAAATATCAATCAAAATATTTTATAATTATATTGACTTCTACGAGTAGCTGGGTTTTTTTGTTGGTATATATTTAGGAATGTTAATAAGTTAAGTACATTAATAAATGTCTATAAGCAAAAGTCAAAGTGGGTGACATGGACTTTCATTTTTTAAAAACTTTTATTATTGGAATATAATTGCTTTACAATGCTGTGTTAGTTTCTGCTGTATAACAATGTGAATCAGCTACAGGTATACACAGAGCCCCTCCCTCTGGGCCTCTGTCCCACCCAGCCCTCATCCCACCTGCCCAGGTCATCACAGCACCGAGCTGAGCTCCCGTGCTACACAGCAGCTTCCCACCACCCATCCATCTTACACGTGGGGCTGTATATATGGCAGCGCTCCTCTCCCGGTCTGTCCCACTCTCCCTTTCCCCTGCAGGCTCCAGGAATTCGTTCTCTGCATCTGTGTCTCTATTCCTGCTTAACGTGGACCTTCCTCAGCCCAGACAACCTACAGAGCCTTCTCAGGAGGACAGGTAAGCCCCCCACTCCAACCCTGCAAGTCTGTAAAGATCTTGGGTGAAGGATGAGTCATGTCACGGGTTAGAAGGGTTAATCAATGTGACAGTCGTGCTAAAGGACGGACACCATGGCCTTGGCCATCGGAAGGTTCACGTCCTCTGCCTCCCAGGGATGCATTCCCTCTTGGGCTGCACTTTCTCACTTGGCCACAGGAGCCCGAGTGTGACAGGGTGAGCAGCAGAGGCTCACGTTGCTCACATGGAGAGCAGGGGTTGTGATCTGGACCGGGAATGTTAATTTATTAATGCTTCTCAATGCACACACTTCCTCCATTTGCAGCCTTCTTTCTTTTAACAAGATTCTCCAGTGTACTTCTTGGAAAAGTATAAAAGATGAAGTTCTGAGAAGGAGAAAAGTGGGGTTGATAAAGGAAAGCATTATAGAGAAATTCAGTCATGCTGCCATGAAAGGGGAACAGAACCTCTTCCTAGAATACTGGGCAAGAATAGAGATTTCTATTCCACATGTGAGCCAAGAACCAAAAGCTGAACCTCTGTCTATAAAGGACAATGTTCTTGGGCTGTAATAAGTCTAAACAGAATTCTTTGGGGGGGAGATTAAAAGGAATTAATGTTCTTGAAGAATCAGGATCTCACTAAAAGGTAGAACCAAGCTTCATAACTAGAGCTATGGAAGAAATATGTTTCACGTAAATCAACAAAAACATAACAAAATAGGTCAGAGCAGAAAACAGATTCTTAGGGACCAGAGCCAAAAAGACCTAAAGAAAGGACAAAGAGAAGTCCTTAGTCTGAGCAGGATGACCTGAAACAAGGGGAGAATATTCAGGTAATACCCAGAAAAACAATTTCATTTACTGACTGTGACCCTGCTGCAGGATTCAACCACTACAAAGACAGCTACAAATATGTAAATATAAGTTGCCTTTGACGCAGGGCCAGAGGTGTGACCGGTGGCTCCTATCTCAGGAGATGAAGGGGAAGCAGGCCCCGAGGGGAAGGGAAGCCCGTGAGGAGTGAGAACCACGGAACTGCAAACCCAGCTCCGCCAGCACTGCGGGGCTGAGCCCTAGAGCACAAGAGGAGGTGCTCGTCTCATTCACCTTCTAGAAGCCAGAGAAAGCAGCATCGATGTCTTTTCTGTTTCTAGAAACTGTGTGAGGTCCTCAGCATTGAGTATTTGTGGTTTAACTTGGCTTGTTTATCTGCTTTCTCCTGTGCATTCGAATAACAGCCCCTCCTCCAGTGAAGCTGCAGTTTGGAGTGGGGAGCTGTACTTCTCTGAGAAATGCCGCAGGGCAAGAGAAGCTGGCAGTCTGTGTTCTGACCCTTTGCCAGCCTGGGGACAGGGGACACAGAAGGTGGATGTAGAGAAAGAAGGGCAAGGATGAGGCCCACGTGTCATCTCACAGACAGCGCGGCAGGAGGAGGGAGGCAGTCGACCCAACACTGAGAAATGGCCCTGGAAGAGGAGCCTGAGGCGGAATACCTTAGAGACACACTCAGGAGGTGACCAGGAGCCCTGATCTCCACCTGGGGGGGGAGAGAGTGGGACTCAGAAGTGGGCTGACACGGAAGAATCGGTAGAAAGAGGCTGAAGGTTTGCAGGGGGGAGGTCTGATGGAGAATGCGAGAGAAAACCATTGAATGTGTCAAGTGACTGGGACAGCCATGAATATGAAGTACACACTTCGGCAAGAAGTTGGTGATGACCAGTTTTAACGAATGCTACATAACCTTCTTAGTGGTTCCAAGAGAGAGACAACAAAAAAAATGTTTGCGTTAAAAAAATTAATCCTTGGAAAAACCACTGATCATATCTATTAATATGGAGTCACCTCAAAAAACAAAACTCTGGGCTACTATTTAGTAAACCATTATGATAAACCTAACAGTGATAAATCACAGGGAGTGACCCACATGCCTTTCATCGAGGTGATTAGAGGGTCAAACCCTTGATGGTTTCCTGAGAGTCAGAGGCACAGGGTCAGAGAATGGACGTGGGTTCAGATGCTGTGGACTGGCTAAAGAGCCACGGTGTTTAGGAACAGAGGTCTGTGAGAGACCACTGTCCTACTGCGCTGGTAATTACTACTGCATTGCTGAAGGTCCCAAGAGCACCTCGCGGGGGACAGTAGGGATCACTAAATTCACTCATCAAGTAAGAATTACTTATCAAGAGGAAATGTGAACTGGATTTACATGTATAATAAAAAAATTAGCTTTCTAATCCATATACCTGTTGAGTCATCATTCGTATAACTCAAGGGCAGTATCAGTTGAAAAATAAATAAATCTTTACCTGGCACTGTCTTTGGTACATTTTCAGTTCTTTTAAGAGCTTCTGATTTTCATCTTGTAACTTATTCCTGCTTAATGCTATTTCACTCACAGCTGATTTTAATTTTTCAATAATGAATTCATCTCTTTCACTGGTTTCACAAGTGGAATCTGGTTCACATATCAACCGAGGAATTTCAGGGCTGCTGTCTTCTATGTCCTGTTTTTTACCATTTAGCTGAGTTTGGTAACTTTGTGCCTGTTTCTGAGAAATTTGAAAATTGTGTCAGTGAAGCGGGGAATGTCTAAGCTTATATGTAAAGTTCAAGAGTGATTGAAAAAATTAGGAAAAAATCTTTAAACATATTATTAGATAATGAAGCTCTGTCCTTCATAATTCAGCCTAGTATTTATTCTAAAACCTCAATTTCAGATGGCATAAAGAGAAATCATATTTCTATAATCTCAGAGCAAAGATGCAGAGGGCTTTGGGTTGGAAATTCTTATTCAGCAAAAAATAAAATATAGAAGATATGAAAAAGAGGAAAAAAGTATGGGTTTAATTACACAATAGTTGAAAATGTCTCTATGACCCAAAATAAACAAATCTGGATTGTAAAAAAAAAGTTGTCAACACATATAACACATGTAATTCCTGAAGTACAAAAACTTCTACACATCATAAGAAAGGGCAAATAGCACAAAAGAAAAGTGGGCAAAGTCTGTGCATAGGCAATTCACAGAACAGGAAATGAAAAAGGCTAAGAAACACATGAAGAGATGCTCAACCTTACAAGCAGTCAGAGAAACATAAAGCAAATCAAGCCAACATTACTATCAGTTTCTCAAGTTGGTAAAAATCAAAAGACTGATATTCCATGTTGACAAGACAGTAGTCTTTGACTGTTCATGAACTGTAAATTGCTATAATTTTTTTTAGAAAATAACCTGCTAATATTGATTAGAAATTTGAATGAACATACCCTTTGGCTCAACAAACATTTCTAAGATTTTTGTTTAACAAAATGAGAGTATTGGTATTTAAAGATGTTTATACAAGGACATTTGTTACACTACTGTGTAACAGCAGAAAACTGGAAACAACCTGAGTGGTCATTAATAAAGAAATGTTTAAAAGAATTATGGTATATCTACTATATACTATGGTGTATATGATATATATATAAATATATATACACACACACATATATATAATAAATACTCTGAAATATAATTAAGCAGCGACTGAAAAGGTTATCCATAGCTTATTAAGTAAAAAAGCAAAATTTAAAAAAGAAACAAATATAATTTCCATCCAAACAGATTTTCGTATGTGTACAAACAAAAGAAAAATTATGTGAAGATAAACACCTAATTGTTTACCTTATTGGTATTAAATGGATAAGAATGGAGTAGAGGATGAGGTTAGCAATTTTGTCAGATTATTTTGTGCTGTTCAGGGAACACGTAGAACATATTCAAGTAACTTAAAGAAAGAATGAAAAAGCAGCATATACGAAACAAAACAGCGTCTTACTGGCGTGAGTCAACTTTCCAACTCCCTAGGCAAGCGTCCGGCTGGTTACCGCCTGCACCAGCCCCCACGCCCCGCCGCCCACGCGCCCTCCACCAAGCCGGCCCAGTTCCATCAGCGAGCTCGCCTTCTGCTCTCTTGCCTCGGGACTTTGCTCTTGTTATTTCCACTACCCCGAATACATTCTCTCCTGTCTCAAAATACCTCCCTTCTTCCCTTTTTCAAGGCCCACGCCGCATTCCACTCCTGCTGGAGGTCGTGTCCTGACTATCTCAGTTCAAAATTTTCCCTTATTCCTGTGACCTCGAAAAGGATTTGAATCCTTTCCATTCACTTGTCATTAATTATCTGTCGACCTGTACCTGTATTATCTCTGTGTCTAGACTGTAAAGTTTTAGGGGGCAGGGACCAGGCCTTCTTAAACATAAATGACTTGTCATAGGCACGCAAAAACATGCTATTTAATGACACAATAACAATGGAGACTTTTAATAGCACCACCTTCTGGGACATATAAGGTCATTAAGGATATTTCACGCACTTGTAACTCTACCTAGTGTTGGACTGACTCTGGTTATTTTCCATTGCTTGGCATTTCTATCTGTAGAAAGATTACATGCTGAATGGTAAAGAGAGTAATAGTGTTTAACCTCTAATTTATTCTAATTTAGTATTAGACAGTATTAGAAAACGTACCTGAAATTGATGACACTTCTCAGATAATATTTTTTGTTGAGCATCTAAAGAAACCAGATGAGTCTGATGCAGTATCTCTTGTTTGTCCCATTCTCTTGACTTTGCTCTAAATTCCTTTAATAGAGAGAGAAATAGAAGCTAAAAAAAATGATTCATTTTAAAGCACAATAAATAAGACCTTTCATTTGCACCTTTGTTCTGAGAAAAAGGTATGGAACTTAATCTGCATTTTTTTAAGAAATAAGGATTTTGTTAAAATTTTTTTTCTTGTAACAAATACTGATTATTAATAATGGAGTTTTAAACAACTCTTTGCATCAACCAGTACTTCCTTTTTATTTCCTAAGCGGACACCAGAAGTTTTTTTTCCCTTCTTTATACTCAGTCAGCAAACCTGCTACCTTGCTGGTGAGGCGTGGGGCTTGGGCTAATTTAGTGACTTTGTCCCCTGTGGCTTTCAGGGAAGCCAAGAGCAATCCGTTCTCAAGAATGGAGCCGCCATCTCAGGCCTCCCTTAGGCAGAACCAAGTGGGCTGAGCTGAAAGAAGGGACGCTCAGTTCTTCACGCTTTTGCTCAAGTTGTGTCTTCATGGAGAACGATTATCTGTTCACAGATTTACAAGACAAAAGGATGCGGCTTTGGGGACCCTGAAGAAAACTTCACGGCTTCAGGCTTCCCTGCCTGCAATGTGGGAGAAGAATCTGGTTAAGAATCTGCCTGCAATGTGGGAGACGTGGGTCCAGTCCCTGGGTTGGGAAGATGCCCTGGAGAAGGGAACAGCTGCCCGCTCCAGGATTCTTGTCTGGAGAATTCCATGGGCTGTATAGTCCATGGGGTTGCAAGGAGTCAGACGCGACTGAGCAACTTCCACCTTTTCTGTTTTGCCTGGGGCTGGCCGTTACATCTTCTCTTTCTGTCCAGGCTGTAAACAACTCAAGACTAAGCACTACAGATTTCATTACTTTCGCATTGCTTCATTTCTTGAATGTACAAAGAAAAGCACAGTATTAGTATTTCCAGAAATGTAAACAGTTCTCACTAAATTTTGCAAAGAAAATAACACGGCTGGAAACAAACCCTATAGCTCTGAGTCCATATGAGATATTACTGAATGTAGATACATGGCATGAACATATTGATGTTTCCAATCATCAATTCAGCAGTATTAAGCATCTAGTGTTCAGCAGGTACTGTGGAAAGAGGAGGATTTAAAAATAATACGTGCTTAAAAGAAACAAATTTTTCAAAGGAGAAAAAAAACAAGGACTGAGGGCTTCCCAGGTGACTCAGTGGTAGAGAATCTGCCTGCTGATGCAGGAGACCCCGGAGATGCGGGTTTGATGCCTGAGTCTAGAAGATTCCCTGGAGGAGGGTGCTGGCAACCTACTCCAGTATTCTTGCCTAAAGAACCCCATGGACAGAGAAGCCTGGCGGGCTACAGTCCACGGGGTCACAGAGAGTCAGACACGACTGAGCACACATGCGCATAATAAAGTAGGGAAATGTACCTGTAAACAAATGATTTTACAGTATTAGTACAATAACACTGCCACATAAAAGTCATACAGATGATGCCACGATTATCTCAGCCATCTCCAGTAATACATCAAATTGGAAAAAAGTTCATTTGAACTATTCTGAGAGATTGCTGGTGTTTCAAAGATGGCTGAAATGACTGGATTGGCTATCCAGGAAAATAAATATACTAATTTAGAGAATGAAAGCTATATCGTGTTTAAAATGAGAATATGGCATTTCACATTTTCTACAGAGTAATGATTTTAAAGAATTTGGGGGGAAATCTTCATTTTATAAATCCACAAGCTCCCAAATAATCAGTGAGGGAAGACTTCACTACTAAAGTAGTAGGCTTTTATAATAATTAAAAGTGACCTGAAATTGAGTGGTGGTAATAAAGTTGGAGATATATATATATAAACTCTGTTTTAAATGTATAATAATACCCTGATACATAGACTATATTTATTAAGATAAATGGAGACAGTTCATTTAAAGTAACTGACTTTGATTCTGACATTTGACAGTTTTAAATAAGGTACATGAAAACAGGGTCGTCAGAAACAGTGACAAATTTATAAAACTAGGCTCTAATAAAAAAAATAGGTTAAATTTTCAAATCAATACAAGGTGCATTATAAAAAATGTTTAATTTAGGAAGGAGTTTTTAGAGTCTGAATTAAAATGTGGCTAAGGTTGACTTGCACAGTTCACATCTTGCAATAATATGATATGAACTGTGCAATAATACTAATAGATATAAATGTAATAATATTAATATATACACCCAACAACCTCAATCTTGAAAATAAACATTTCCCAGCATGCTATAAGGGAAGGCAGGAACATTGGTCTCTCCCTTAAAAATTCTACAACAGGTAGAAATGAGGCCAAGAATGAGGCCAAACAAGGCTACAAATGTGTGTCATGAACATGTCAGCTGGTACTTATAATAGTCCTGGCTTTCTTGGTCTTAGATGTATTGGTTTCAAGCACACAGTATCCAGTAGTTATGGGGCCATGCAGAGACTGAGAAAGAGACTGTAAGAATTTTGTAGAGACTGGAGATATCAGCCCAGGGTCCAGTTCTGGCACATCTGTACACTTGTCTAACCCTTCAGATTAAGTTCTCCATGGATAGAAACCTTTTCTGGGTCTTTAAGGTTGAGAGTGGATCAGAGGCATTAAAATCAGTTTATAGCAGAAGTTATATTGTTAAATATATATTTTAACCCCTCTACTAAATCTTGATAGGTAGAACGAACATTTCTTTAGTGATTACTATAGGTCAGGGACTCTATGAACCTTCATTTGTAAGATAGTTTTTAACTTTTTCTTATGAAAATTTTCGTACTTATATAAAAGCAGAGAGCAAAACAAGCTCCCATGTATCCTTCACCCAGATTAACTCCTGTCAAGTCAGTCCATCTGTATCTCATCTCTACCTTTTTCACTCGAGTATTTTAAGGCAACTTTCAGGCCTCATGTGTTTTTACCCCAGATGCTTCAGAAAGCATCTAAACACACACACACACACACACATATTTTCCTCTTCCATAATCACAATGTCACTTATAAGATAATCTTAACCCCCATTTATTGGTGAAAAATGTAATCTCCGTGAGGTCATCAGCTTGTCCAAAGGTCGCAGGACAAATAAGCGAGACAGTAAGGCCCTATTTTAAGCTGTAAACTGTCAAGTTCTTTCACTGGAGCAAGCTGTTTCCCACTGTTCAATCACTGCATCAGTATATAAATGTTTGTCCCAAAGGAGAAACATGCTTAGATGTAGGCTAAAACTGGAACAGTCCATCTCCTACACATTAATTTTTCAGCTGCCTCTAAACTAACACAGGTACATGAAGTGTTTCCTTTATGATATAGATGAAACTGTATTTACATATTATGCTTAAAAAATTTTGTATAAATACAAATATACCACATATTTGCTACTAATTTCCACTATAATTTCATGAGGTACATTTTATGTATTTAGATCTCTAAATGTAAAATGTGCACAGTACTTGATACTAATTTAAGGCTTTTTCTTTAAACAATTTATATAAATGTAGTTCTCTCACTAATCCCCATGAGAAGTCAATCAAATGAAGAGTCAGTGATTTAACTGCATTTTCAGTGAAAGTCCATGTATATTATATCACAATCTTTGGGCATTTTCTGTGAGACCAGAATATTCTAAAAATAAGTCTAGTTACACCATTGCAAGAGGCAGGAAGTTATACAAAGTGCATTTTCCTAGAGGGTCATCCTTACTTAGTGGTAGTAATTTCATATTTTTAAAAACGTATGTTCCTTATGCAGTACAATATAAAATTTACAGGAATTTAAAAACTAAAGCCAAACACTTGCAACAAAATTCTTGAAATAGGCTGGTTTTAGGGCTGTGGTTTGAGTGCTTTTTTTATTTTTTTCCTGCTCTGAAAAATATTTTGGAGGAAAATTTTGAGAAGGGCTGTTAACTGAAGAGTTAGATGACAAAGAGGAAGAAGTATAAAACAGGACAATGACAGGAGGAAGTCAGAGATAAGAGGCATTAGACACAGAAAGGGGCAAATCTGGGCTGGAATAGGAGTAGTAAGAAAGGAAAACATCCAAGATTCCTAAGAGGTTTCTACCTGGCTGATCGGGACGCACAGTGAGTGAAGTCAAAGTCGCTCAGTCATGTCCGACTCTGCGAGCCCATGGAATTCTCCAGGCCAGAATCCTGGAGTGGGTAGCCTATCCCTTACCCAGTGGATCTTCCTGACCCAGGAACTGAACCGGGGTCTCCTGCACTGCAAGCAGACTCTTTACCAGCTAAGCTATCAGGGACACAGAGAGCCATTAACTATGAACAAAGCAGAAGAAACTGAAATCACTGGCTGGCTGTGGGGAGAAACTATGGTTTAGGGCTTGAGAACAGTGGGAAAACAAAAAAACCCTGAGTGGGATAACATGATAGGGATCAATTTGAGGTCAATTAGAAAACAATAATTGAGCCACAGTGGGAATTTAGCTAAGGTTAGAAAGGGAACTCACAGCAGACTATCTGCTGTTACATGGCCAGTAGCAGGAATACACCAGGGCATAGGGAAGAAAAATAGCTTATTTTTTCCAAGGTTGGAAAGTTAACAGGATTGAAATAAGTGTTTCTATGACATGGTTAACCTTTTTAGGGACTGAGATTTTAGGAGTTCTGGGTGACACAGGGTCATTATATTGGAGTGAAACTACCCCTTTAAAGAAAAGATCCTGAAACTTCAAGTTCTGTTCTGAAAATTGCTATGAGGCTTCATTGAGACTTAAGTACCTAATAGTTAAATAGCCATTAAAAGATTTATTAGACATTCTCTTTAACTGACCCCAGGGATGTCCTTCAATTTCACTCAACATCTGCAGTTTCTTTGAACATTTTTTTGCTCTCCAAAATGCTGATATGTATTAAAGATGTATAAATTAAAGTGATGTTTTAATTCACTAAGTGCCTGAAGGAAGGTGCACTAAGAAAATATCTTCAATGGGAAGCAGGTTTCTAATGGTGCTTTGTAACCACAGTGGTGCATGCCACTGTGCATTCTGGAGACAAACAGCCCTCAACAACAACAACAGAAACCAATCTTAATACACACAGGGATAAACTAAGACAACATAGCTTACCTCTAATTTCTGGTTCAAACTGTTCAGTTCAAAGGGCATTTCTTCTTTCAGGTGTGGTACTTCTTTTTGTCGAAATTTATTTTGTTTTATCTGGTGTAATCTCAGTTTTTCAAAGCTATTAGTTAGTGTGGAAAACTGTAAATAATAGAGAATGCTAATATTTTATTATTGGTTATTTATAACTTGATTTCATGATAGTTCTCTTGCATACCTCTTTCAAAATTTAAGTCATGATTAGGAAATGCAGTAAAGCTTAAATGTTCCAATTAGTGAAGCTAGAACCAGTTATTAAAACTAAATTGTTGAAGCTGAACACAATTCAGCTTTCAAGCAAATCTGGAACTTCATTGACTGCACAGTTTAACAACAATTCACTTGATAAAATGTTTTGTTCAGTTTTATCTTAACCATACATAGAAAAGCTCACAATTTAAAACACCAAGTTTTTTTCTTACTTTTATTTAGTGCCATCTTGTGTTGACAATTTTAATTTCAATAACTCAATCTATAAAGTGACCAACTTACACTTCTTTTAAGGAAACGGAGGACTTAACATAAAAAATACAAACACACTTATGTAAGTTAAAATAAAATTAAATATAAAGCTTGATATAATCTTTCTCTTATCAGTAATTCTTGTTATAACTTAAGACTGTAATTTTTTTCTCTTGTTCTACCTTCAAATAATAGATTAAAATCCTCATGGTCTATCAACATCTGTTAGGAAATTTCTAAATAACTGTTTACAAAACTTTTCTTTTTTCTTTTGAAATAATTATAGATTCACAAGAAGCTGCAAAGATATTACAGAGAGATTCTGGGTTCTCTCCACCCAGTTTCCCCCAATATTTACATCTTAGTGAATTTTGTACAGTATCTAACTCAGGAAATTGATGTCAGTACAATATGTGATCAATGTAACAATAGTTCACTCCTTTTTATTGCTCAGTATTATACCATGGCATAGACGTAAACACAGTTTGTTTGACCATTCACATATTGAGATATTTTTGGTTGTTTCCAGTTTTTGACTATTACAAAGAAAGCTATGAACAATTGTGTCTATTTTATATCTGATAGTAATGCAGTCATTTCTGCTTCCTTTTTCTTTCTCACATAGTTTTAAAAATTGAGATATAGTTCACCTACCATAAAATTTAAGAGTATTACTTCATTAGTTTTTAGTATATTCAGTTGGATAATCATCACATTATCTAATTTCAGAATACTTTCATCATCTCCAAAAGAAACCCTGTATCTATTAACAGTGACTA
Source organism: Odocoileus virginianus (assembly GCF_023699985.2). Lineage (NCBI taxonomy): Eukaryota > Metazoa > Chordata > Mammalia > Artiodactyla > Cervidae > Odocoileus > Odocoileus virginianus. The sequence continues at coordinate 963,330 of NC_069701.1, forward strand.
CACATTTTCTCCTTCCTCAAGGCCCTAGCAACACTAATCTCTGTTTCTATGGATTTACCTATTCTGATAATTTCATATTAATGGAATCATACAATATGCAACCTTTTGTGTCTGGTTTCTTTTACTCAGCATAATGCTTTTAAGGTTCATCCATGTTGTAGCATGGGTCAATATTTCATTCCTTTTAATGGCTGAATAATACTTCATTGTGTGGATATACCATATTTTGTTTATTCATTCATCAACTGATGGACATGTGGATTGTTTCCACTTTTTCAATATTATGGGGAAATGCTGCTATGAACATTTGTGTAGAAGATTTTGTGTGGATACAGGTTTTTATTTCTCTTGGTTATATATACCTAGGAGTAGAATAGCTGAAACTAGAAACTGAAGTGTAGAAACTGTAAGTTTAATTTTTTAATGAACTGCCAAACAGTTTTCCAAATTGGCTGTACCATTTTCCACTTTTCAGTGGTAATGTACAGGGCTCCAATTTCTCCATATCCTTACCAATGCCTGCTTTTATCCATCATTTGATTATAGCAATTAGCAGGTGTGAAGGGATATCTCATTATGGTTTTGATTTGCATTTCCCTAAGGAGATGGCTGGATGGCATCACCGACTCGATGGGCATGAGTTTGAGTAGACTCCAGGGGTTTGTGATGGACAGGGAGGCCTAGCGTGCTGCGATTTGGGGTCACAAAGAGTTGGACACGACTGAGAGACTGAACTGAACTGAACTGAATGACTAATGGCATTGGGCACTTTTTCACAAGCTTATTTGGCTATTTATATATCTCCTTTGGAGAAATGCCTATTTATATCTATGCCCATTTTAAAATTTGATCATTTGTCTTGAAGAATCAATATTGTCAAAATGGCTATACTCCCCAAAGTAATCTATAGATTCAATGCAATCCCTATCAAACTACCAACAGTATTTTTCACAGAACTAGAACAAATAATTTCACAATTTGTATGGAAATACAAAAAACCTCGAATAGCCAAAGTAATCCTGAGAACGAAGAATGGAACTGGAGGAATCAATCTGCCTGACTTCAGACTCTACTACAAAGCCACAGTCATCAAGACAGTATGGTACTGGCACAAAGACAGAAATATAGATGAATGGAACAGAATAGAAAGCCCAGAGATAAGTCCACGAACCTATGGTCACCTTATCTTCGACAAAGGAGGCAAGGATATACAATGGAAAAAAGATAACCTCTTTAACAAGTGGTGCTGGGAAAACTGGTCAACCACCTGTAAAAGAATGAAACTAGAACACTTTCTAACACCATACACAAAAATAAACTCAAAATGGATTAAAGATCTAAATGTAAGACCAGAAACTATCAAACTCCTAGAGGAGAACATAGGCAAAACACTCTCCGACATAAATCACAGCAGGATCCTCTATGACCCACATCCCAGAATTTCAGAAATAAAAGCAAAAATAAACAAATGGGACCTAATGAAACCTAAAAGCTTTTGCACAACAAAGGAAACTATAAGCAAGGTGAAAAGACAGCCCTCAGATTGGGAGAAAATAATAGCAAACGAAGCAACAGACAAAGGATTAATCTCAAAAATATACAAGCAACTCCTCCAGCTCAACTCCAGAAAAATAAATGACCCAATCAAAAAATGGGCCAAAGAACTCAACAGACATTTCTCCAAGGAAGACATACAGATGGCTAACAAACACATGAAAAGATGCTCAACATCACTCATTATCAGAGAAATGCAAATCAAGACTACTAAGAGGTTTTTTTAAAAATTCTGGATATGAATACCTTATTAAATATATTATTTTCAAATGTTTTCTCCCACTTTGTGAGCTTTTTTTTTTTTTTTTTTTGGTGTGCTCTGAAGCACAAAGGTTGTTAAAATTTTGATGAAATCAAGTTTAGTTTTCTTGCACTTTTGGTACCAAATCTAAGAAACTGTTGCCTAGTCCAAAACCATGAGGATTTACTCCTGTTTTCTTCTAAAGAGTTTTAAAGATCTAGTTTTTACATTTAGGTCTTTGATTCATTTTGTGTTATTTTTTGTCTATGGTTTAGGTAAGGGTCCAATCTAGTTCTTTTTCGTGTGGATATCCAATTGTCCTGTCACTGTTTGTTGAAAAGACTATTCCTTTTCCACTGAATTATTTTTGCACCACTTCTGCTTTCTTTTGATTAGTATTTGCAGGGTATATTTTTTCTATTTTTTTCTATCTTTTTACTTTCAACTTACATATGTAGTTACATTTGAAGTGAGTTTCTGGAACAAAGCATACAGTTGGGTCATATAATTTTTATTTACTCTGCAAATCTCTTTGAACTACTATATTTAGACCATTTTCATTTAATGTAAGTATTGTTATATTAGTGTTTAAGCCTGACTTTGTTTCATGCTTGTTGCCTAGTTTTTGGTTTATCTGTTTTAGTTTTCCTGTCTTTCTCTGCGTTCTTTGAACATTTTTTAGAAGGCCATTTTAATGTATCTATAGTATTTTTGAATGTATTTATTTGTTTAGCTTTTTTAGTTATTTCTCTAGGTATAATATTATACTTACATAGCTTATTACAGTCTACTGGTGTTGACATTTTACCAGTTCAAGTGAAGTTTAGAATCTTAGTTCTCTTTGCCATGACCCATTTCTGATGTTATTATCTTAATTATTTTCTCAGTATACATTAAGAACCACTTTAGCTATTATTATAATTTTTGCTTCAGTTGTCAAAAATTTAGAAAACTCAAGAGAAGTAAAATCTACTGCATTTATCCATGCTTTCACTTTTCCAATTTTTTCTTATCATTTCCTTCTTACCAAGGAGAAATTCCTTTAGCTATTCTTTTAGGGTAGATCTATTGGTAATAAAACTTCTTTGTTGTCCAGTCGCTGTCATATCTGACTCTTTGTGACTCCATGAACTGCAGAATGCCAGGCTTCCCTGTCCTTCACTATCTCCTTGAGTTTGTTCAAATTTATGTCCATTGAGTCGGTGATGCCATCCAACCATCTCTTCCTCTGTCAGCCCCTTCTCCTCTTGCCCTCAATCTTTCCCATCATTAGCGTCTTCCCCAAAGAGTCAGCTCTTTGCATCAGGTGGCCAAAGTATTGGAGCTTCAGCTTCAACAGCAGTCCTTCCAATGAACACTCAGGACTGATTTCCTTGAGGATTGAATGGTTGGATCTCCTTGCAGTCCATGGGACTCTCAAGTCTTTTCCAACACCATGGTTCAAAAGCATCAATTCTTCCACACTCAGCTTTCTTTGTAAGTCCAACTCTCACATCCATACGTGACCACTGGAAAAACCATAGCCTTGACTAGGCGGACCTTTGTTGGCAAAGTAATGTCTCTGCTTTTAATATGCTGTCCAGGCTGTCTTGGTTGCTTTTTAATATGCTGTCACATTGGGTAATTTCTATTGTGCTGTGTTCAAGTTCACTCATTATGTATGTCTTCTACCCTCTCTATTCTGCTTTTGAACCCATCTATTGAAATTTTTTAGTTTGGTTATTGTATTTTTAAGTTATAAAATTTCTAGCTGCTTGTTCTTTATCGTTTTCTTTGCTAAAACATTCTAATTTAATTTGTTTCAAGCATGTTTGTAATGGCTCATTGAAGCATTTTTATAACAGTTACTTTAAACTCCTTTTCAGATAATTCTAACATCTGTATCAACTCAGTGTTGGTGTCTCTTAAATGACTTTTCTCATTCAAGTTGAGATCTTCCTTGTTTTTGCTATGATGCGTGATTTTTTTAAAAATTGAAACCATTTTGGGGTATTGTTATGTGACTCCAGATTTTGTAGCAATACTGTGTTTTAGCAGTCGTCTTCTGACAGCGCTCCAGCAGGGAAGATGGAATGGTGCCTCACTGCTGCCTCGTGGGAGTGAGAGTCCAGGTCTTGGCCTCAGCCGGTCACTGGGGGGAGGTAGGTGTTCCTTGTTACTGCTGAGTGGGAGCGGGAGCTCAGGACCCGCACACTTTCACTGGCACACGTTGACCGAAGGGGCGCAGATGCCTCCTGGGACTAGAGTCCAGGTCTTGGCCTCAGCCGGTCACTGGGGGGAGGTAGGTGTTCTTGTTACTGCTGAGTGGGAGCGGGAGCTCAGGGTCCGAACACTTTCACTGCCACATGTTGACCGAAGGGGCACAGATGCCTCATGACTGTTTCTCGTGTGGCCTTCAGCGGTACTGTGGTGAGGGAAGGAGCCCTGTTAGCACAGAGGCGGGAACGTCCAGACCCCTGTTAGGCCCCCCAGACGCCACTGCAGAGAAGGGCGCTGCACCACCGCCAGAGGTTCTCCTACGGTCACCCTGACACCACGGACTGCGTTTCCACTGTCTGCTCTGACTCCCCGAGGCTGTGTCCTGGACTACCTCAGCAGAGGAGGCGAGGGTAGGGCCGAGGCTGTCTACTCGGTCTCTGCTGGTGAAGTGGGTTTGCAGCTGTAGTCCTTTTCTGTGCCCTTTGGCTAGAGCCGTGCAGTTATTATCAAAAAGCTTTTAATCTCGGTAGGCTGTCTTTCTTCGGGTCTTTCAGTTGCAAGGAGGAGGCTTTCTTACTCTTTTGGTTTGTTTGTGCCCAGTGGAGAGTCTGGCCTGCTGGCTTCTCTGTTATCCAGTCTATGATATGAGAGGCAAAAAGAAATTCCAGGAACTCAACACCACGTTTTGCCTTGGGTCCCAGGTCCTAGTTGGTCTGTCTTTCCTCTCCACTTCTCAGTCTTATGTTGTTTTATAAATAATGTCCAGGATTTCTAGTTGCATTTGGCAGGAGGAATAGGGGAAAGTACATTGACTCCACCTTTCCAGAAGAATAAATCTCAAATGCATATAATGTATATAAAGTTATAGTTTTATAATTTTAGAAGGAAAAGAAAATATACCATTTTAAAAAAGGAAGCAATTTCAAAAGAAAGTTTTGTCAGAGTTTTTTAAGGCAGAATGTGGTATAACGTATCCTTAAGGTATTTTAGGAAAATAAGGTTGTAAATAAATGAAGAATTTCAAAGAAGGGAGCAGTGGAGTGAACTAGCAGCAACAAAAGCATGTTTGCCACAGGGTCATCTTCTGCTTAGAAAACTGACGTATTACTAGCTATTACACAACCTGAGGCAAGCCCACAGCCCTTCCTCTTCCTTTTACCCCTTCTCTCCTCTTCCTTCTCTTCTGCTTTTCCTCCCTACCCCCTTCCTTTCTCTCAGCCACAGGGGAAAAGAAATGCGGAAAACTGCAGTGGAAGCAGATGGCCGTCCTCTCAACCACAGTGTGGGGTTCCCCAAGTGTATCCTGCGAAACACCTCTTCATGGCGTTTACACTGCAGCTGTGCTACAGTCTTCACTGGTTTTAGCATAAAAAACAAAAGGGTTCCATGGTCAAACGTGTCTGAAAACTGGGGGATTAAAAAGGCTAGATGGATGTTTTCAGAGCAGGGCTTCTCGCAGCCTATAGCACGCTCCTATGCACTGTGAATGCCCGGCAGCAAAGGCGCACACAGCGCTTCCTGAGCTCCCAGGGCCGGCGCACGCAGCCAGTTTCTGTGAAAACTGCTGTAAAGAGACTTGTTGGCTAGCTGGCAGCCAAGTGATAAAACAGATGCAAAGCATCAGATGGTCAGGATTCATACAGTAAACGACCGCTCAGTGTCTGTAACCAAGCCCAACACTTTTTAACAATAGACATTAAAAAAAAAACCCCAGAAATTAAAGATTTGGTAAGCTGTGACTGAACTAGTTAAATGTAATTTACAGATGGTACTTAACTTGTATCTAGATCTCTGTATTTTTTTTTTCAGACTTATTCTAGATCATGTTCTCTGTTTACACTAAATTATTATAGTGATTCAATATTTATGTTGCTATATTAGAGCTTCATCTTTATAATAATAGAAAAAACAAGGTTGTTTGACTTAAGTGTTAAATGCTTCAAATCTTAGCTAGGAAAATAAACATATAAAGTTTCATAATTCAAGTTACCATCTAGCAGAAGCTATTTAAATTGAAGGCAAAATATCTAGATAGACTTAAGAGCTAGTCTTGTAAGATAATACCCATTAAGTGCATCAAATGCTTCATAATCCTATCATAATGGCTGATCACTTCCCTATAAAGGTATGTTAGGAGGAGCTTTAACTACTTTGGGCTCCCTTAACCATATTACCATTTGTGAAATCTCTGCACTTCAATAAAAGTTGGTTGTAAAGTAAAATTCATAATCAAACCATTTTCCCCACTGATTAATTTACTAAGTGAAGCAAGGATGGACTTAGTACCTACTAGACCTGAGATGCTGAGATGCTTATTGCCCTGTGTGTCATCTGTGTGAAGAAAGAAACTTTTTGCTCGTCAGCACAGTGGGGAGTATGACATAGGGATAAATCAGAAAGAAATCCCTCTCACCATATAAGCAGAAGCCCTCTCATTTACGAAACACCTGTGAGTAACAAAGCAATAAAGATCAGTTTTTTTCTTTCAATGATCTATTTTATAATAGTGAAAGTCATTCAGTCATGTCCAACTCTTCACAGCCCACGGACTGCAGCCTGCCAGGCTCCTCTCTCCATGGAATTCTTCAGGCAAGGATACTGGAGTGGGGTGCCCTTTCCTACTCCAGGGGATCTTCCTGACCTCCATATTTTAAACTGCCATAGAAGAAGGACACCCCTATTAGGGAGCAGTGACTAATAAGTTGATATTTTGTTGTTGTTTTTCACATAGCTAATTATCATAATGTAATCAGTTAGTCACTTGATTAATAGAAAGCCATTAGTCTGGCATTGTGCTAACAGGGATAGAGAGCGGACAATCTAACACAAGAGACAAAAACAATACTCAGAAAACAACGAAAGACAGGACTAAACATATAACCTGTACTTAAAATACAACAACTTTTGCTTATATTAAAATACTTAATTTTAGCAAAATTAACACAGTATTATAGGTCTAAACACATATCAAAACATGATACTAAATTGCAACGAGTTTCTTTACTTGAGCTTTCAGGGTTTGTAGTTGTCCTTCGTAATTTTGAGTCGTTGCTAAGTTACGTTTTTCCAAACTGTCCAACTTCTGTCGAAGTAACCCCACCTGCATTAAGAATAAAACTTAATTTTAATTTTTCTAAATTTTGCCTGACAAAATCACAAAATGTACAAAAGAGGAGTACAATTCAAATAACACCACTATACCAAACCAAGAATAAATATTTGTACTGTGGTTCTTAGAATAGTCATTAATAATTAAATTCACAAAACACAGATGTGGCTAGGGCTATTCCACTGGGTACACATTAGGACAGTATGGCCTGGATGTTGAGCCTTCTCACTGGCACATTAAAGCAAGATTTAAAATTTACTTCGCATTATGTTTTTGGGAGACTAAATGTCATCAGTCTTGGGGCAGAACTCCTGCCAACACATTTCAGCCTTTATTTCAGGCCCTGCTGCCTTCAGTGGGACTCTGTTTTAGTGGTGTTATGGAATAATTGTTACCTTTTTTTTTTTTTAATAAAAACTAACAACTTGAAAAGAAAATTAGGACTTCCCTAGTGGTACGGTGGGTAAGAATCCACCAGCCAATGCAGGGAACATGGTTCGACTCCTGGTCTGGAAAAATTCCATGTGCCTCAGAGCAAGTAAACCCCTGCGCCACAACTACCGAGCCATGCTTGAGACCCCGGGCTTTGCAAGTGCAGAGCCTCACGCTGCAGTTACTGACGCCCGAGGGCCCAGGGGCTGTGCCCTGCAACAGGAGCAGACACCGCAATGAGCAACCGCAGAGCCTCATGCTGCAGTTACTGACGCCCGAGGGCCCAGGGGCTGTGCCCTGCAACAGGAGCAGACACCGCAATGAGCAACCGCAGAGCCTCATGCTGCAGTTACTGACGCCCGTGGGCCCAGGGGCTGTGCCCTGCAACAGGAGCAGACACCGCAATGAGCAACTGCAGAGCCTCATGCTGCAGCTACTGACGCCCCGTGGGCCCAGGGGCTGTGCCCTGCAACAGGAGCAGACACCGCAATGAGCAACTGCAGAGCCTCACGCTGCAGTTACTGACGCCCGTGGGCCCAGGGGCTGTGCCCTGCAACAGGAGCAGACACCGCAATGAGAAGCCGGTGCAGCCAAGAGTTAGCCCCTGCTCGCCACAGCTAGAAAAGCCCAGGAGCAGCAAAGAAGACCCAGCAGAGTAAAATATAAAAAAAGAAAAAATGTCTAAGAGGAGTTCATAGGGATTTGGCTTACAGAATTTGTCTGCTTAAACAGCACATGAGCCTTCTGTTTGCACATACGGGTTGTGACAGGACCAAAAGTCAGAAAGTAGCCCTTGCATGTGCAATCTCATGACCTGCCCCTACTGATAACTATGCTAACTTGGCCAAACAATAACAGAGTTAACCAAGACAAAAACTTAAGTTCCGTTGAGAGTCCATCAGAAGTAGAAAAACAACTGTGGAACAAGTTGACTGTTGATGTTTTAGTTATTAGCATATGATCAGTAAACATGTCTTATGCCTCATCCCAAAGAAAATTCACAGACATGAAAGTCCGCGTCAGGTGAAGCGTATGACTTTGCTGAACTCCGCAGCAGGCCCGCGAGCACTCGGATGTCCCTCCAGCTTCACCAGCTTGGCTGCAAGCAGCCCCCACAGGCCCAGGACGCTCCTCCTAAGTGGTGCACGTGCTCGGTCACTCAGCCAGGTCTGACTCTTGGCAACTCTACGGACTGTATGCAGCCCGCCAGGCTCCTCCATCCACGTGATTCTCCAGGCAAGAATACTGGAGTGGGGTGCCAATTTCTATTCCAGGGGATCTTCCCAACCCAGGGATCAAACCTGCGTCTCTTGTGTCTTTTGCTTTGGCAGGCAGATTCTTTATCACTGAGCCATGTGGGCACCTAGGTATACATTTGCCCCCTTCACCGAACTCTTTTCTCTCTTGACCTACAATCAAGGTCTTTATCTTTCACTTCTTCTAGGAAAGACTTTCCTAGCAGATGAGAAAAGGCAAATGCTCCTGACCTCTGCCTGCTCCAAAGGCACACCTCTCATGGCTACTTTGTTTCTGTGGCAGCAAAAGCACTGACATCCTTGCTTGAAAACAGTATTTCACATACATGTCAAATATTTACTTTCCTAGATGGCATCGATTGGACTCTGTCTGCACTGGCAAATTTCTATAGGTTTAGGCTCTGCTTGACACTTATTTGATAGAATACATACATTTAGCACATTGTGACAGAATTTCAGGGCATTTCAAGCTATTGCTGATGCTTATACAACGTGTGTGTGATGAAAAACACATTCCGATGGAACTAGCACTATCTGTAACAGTCTGAGGAATGAACAAGTTATTAACGCAGCTATGCACTACCTCTTGGCCTTTCTGCTCCAGACACGTCTGTGCATTCGCCAACGCTTGATCCCGAAGATCTAGTCGTGTCTCCAGAGCCCGCATCTTCCTTTCCCAATCCAGTTTTTTGTTGTTTACCATGATGTCAATTTGTTCCATTAATTCCTGAAGCTCAGCCTCACAAGGAGAAGCTCTGGCAATTGTAGAAGAGTGAAATGCATTTTAAAAGACTGAAATGTGAGAACAAGAAAACTTAAGATTTTGTTTTGAATATCTTGATCATTATTTTCTCAAAATTTTCAATTATTTAAATGGGAAGAATTCTGAAAACTAGAGGCTAACATTTTAAATTAAAACTAAAAGCTAATTTCAGAGCTAACAGAGTACATACTTTTCAGTGGCATTTTAAAAAGTACAGCTATGCCATAATACAATGTAATATATTGATAAAGTTAATATATTGATACAGTTATAATCTACATTTCTCTTCCTACATATTGTGTGGATTACATCAGAAATAAGGCCACCATAAATAAAGTTAATTTAAAAATAATAAATTTTAGAGTGGGTTAATTCGAGGAAAATTCTAATTATAACAAATAATCCCAGGGACTTCACTCGTGGTCTAGGAGTTAAGAATCCATCTTGCAATGCAGGGGATGCGAGTTCGATCCCTGGTCTGGGAACTAAGATCTCACATACAGCAGGGCTACTAAGCCCACGAATCACAAGTACCGAAACCTCATGCTGCAACTAAGACCTAATGCAGCCAAAAACAAATACATACATAAATATTTAAAAAATAATTCCATCCTCTTACATGTAAATATACATATACCGATGTGCTTATCATAACCTGAGGAGGTTTGATGGCAGGCTAAAAAATAATTCCATCCTCTTACATGAAAATATACATATACCGGTGTGCTGATCATAACCTGAGGAGGTTTGATGGCAGGTAACTGGGCCTCACAGTGCCTGCCAGGGCCAGAGGAACAGACCCAGGCAAGGAAGGACCAGTTTCACAGGCACCTGGGCTACACTGCTGCTCCTTCAGGACATAAGCTTGATGCCATCTGGCTGGTGGTGTCTGCTGGAAGAAAGCTGATTGGGCAGGTGTGGGCAGAGGAACGCAAGATTTTAGACAGTGCAGACATTATTGGTCAGAAAAGTAGCAACAGCTGGTCCTAGGAAGGTCTACGGTGTTTGAAACAGGACCCTTGGTGTGAACTAGCACTGTGGAGGCTGAGAGTTGCTGAGGTTGTAAGTGCTCTCAGGGCAGGATTCTCCTTCAGAGAAGCACAGCTCTCCCCAAGGATCTGATGTCAGTTCACTCATTCAGTCCAGATAAGCAGGCAGACACGAGGCCTCAGGCTTCAGCTCAAGACACGCACAAATGTTCAGGTTAGAGAAGCAAGTTGCTTCACTACCCGTCTGTTCAGTGGTGATGGGGCTTCTGGTGTATTTGTGTAGCTGGGAGTAAGGCAGGAGAGGCAAGTGTAAAATGACACCATTTCCTCCATTTAGTCTCACTGAGTAAGAATTTTAGGGCTAATTAAGGATCATTTAGCATTTTACAAAAACTGAAGCCCAGACACATTGAGGTCACAAACTGATTAATGGAAGAGCCAGAACTAGACCCTACAGCTGCTTCTAAATTAAGTGCCTTCCTGTATCCACAGCAAAAGACAGGGTGTTTTTCTTCTTCCTCTCTCTGTTTAGTTATGACTTTGTTTGTAATGTAACATGCAGAGTTGACAATCTTCATTTTCTCTAGTAAAGTGTTGAGGACAGTGGTAACAGGGGACACTGGCCGCGGAGCTGGTGGACTTACTGTGACTATTGCAGTTACTGCACGGTCTACATTAGTACCATCTTCACGTTTTGAATAAGAACTTCCTTGAAAAATGTAGTACAAATGAGCTCTGCTGTGATAAGGTTCAAAATAGATACATGAACTCAAAGGACTCAGAACTTCTAGAATCCCTTTCTAAAATACCCAGAGTCAACCTGAACAAGGGATGTCCCTTTGACTTTGACTGGCTTATTCAACAGCCTTCTTACCAGTTGTGACACCAGAGTGATTTTAAGTACAAAAATGCATCCTGAAGTCTTCCAGTATTCCTGGGCTAAGGCCCAAAGGCTCTCAGTTTTTACTTAAAACCTAAAACCTGTCTGAGGAGAGGAATTACTAATTCCTCTATGAATAACCTGACTGGATTTTAATTGGAATTCTGATGTGGGGAAAAACAACAGAACAAAAAGAATGGTTTTCACACCATTTTTTTTTTTTCGTAGCAACATGTATCCCCTTTACTGTAGACACAATTTATTTTTTCTGCTGGTGTAAACTCTGAAAGGAAAAGGACTCTGTCAGTCTTGCTCATCACCATCTCACCAAGACTGAGCAGAGTGCCTCAGCACATGGCAGATGCTCAGTGAATCTTTGTGTCAACAAACAAGTGTTTTCCATTACTATCTCCCTGGCATTTAGGAGGGAGCCACGCCTATGGAATTACAACATAGGCCTAAAGACCGTGGCATTACTATGAGGTACTCAACCAATATTGTTAAATAAATGAATGAAGGATTTATTTCCTGCATATGACTATGTTATACAAAAGTAAGAATATTAGACTTCAGGGTGGGAGGACTTTTACAAGTCATCTAGTTCAACTACCCACTCGGTGTTTGCATACCTTGCACAGATTGGAGAGAATCGTCTATCACACCCGCACTGATCAGATTCAGCAAATCTAGGACAGACACCAGGTTCTGCCCTGGTAACAAAGGCATCAAGTACATTCCACTTGGTGCTGCTTAGCCGCTAAGTCGTGTCCGACTCTGGTGACCCCTTGGACTGTAGCTTGTCAGGCTCCTCTGTCCGTGGGACTTCCCAGGCAAGAACACTGGAGTGGGTTATTATTTCCTTCTTTATGGGATCTTCCCCACCCAGGGATCAGACCCTGTCACCCTCATTGCAGGAGGTCTCCTGCATTGCAGGTGGATTTGTTAACAGTAAGCCACCAGCGAAACCCCCTCAGTATCAATATTTGCTCCTAAATCTAGTGAACTTTAAAATAGAAGACAAAAGACTGAGTTTAGCCTCCTTCATTATCTGGACACTAACATTATTTATAATTTCTTTCTTTATTTAACTAAATACTAACACTATGCTAATTACTCTGCTGTACTTCCTCTCATGAATCCTCACAATATCCCATAAAGTAGATCTTGTTCTAACTTTATAAAAGTTGATTGAGGAGCTGAAGGAGAAAAAAAAAACATTTCTCTAAGCCTTTCAGCACTGGAGACTGGGTGGACAGGTAAACCCTGGCCCTAACTATTGGGTTTATCTGTGGAAGCAATTCACAAGTGCAAACTGGAGACTGGGTGGACTGTGTCTAATACACTACATAAGACAGGTAAACCCTGGCCCTAACTATTGGGTTTATCCGTGGAAGCAATTCACAAGTGCAAGATTCTGAGAAAGGCTAGAGGTCTAAATGCATTAAGCCAGAAAGGAAGGGGCACACTGAGGCTTGTAGAGTAACATACCAGTCTGAGGATCCTAGAGTTAAGAACATCAGGACATCATTACTTGGAGCTGGAGAGCAAAGTAGAAAACTGATGCCATAAAAGGAGGCAGGAGGGGCAAGTGTGTCGGGAGGAATGGCAGGGGGATGGATGTGGAGACAGGCACTCAGGGAAACAGGAGCTGGGTAAGACCCACGACATGCCTGTCACGCCAAAGTCCTTTACCAGAGGCTGAGGGGCTGCTGCTTAAAAGGCAGAACCTAATCAGACAGACAGCTATGGTGACGTACGATCTGTTCATTAACCCAGGATAATTTTAAAAGTGAAAAGGTAACTATTAATTATTATTTCAGGACAACAGATACAAACAGTGACAGTTCTAGGCAAACTGAAATGTAGGGTCAGTCCATCCATCAACAACTGGGAAAACAGAAGTGGGTATCAGGTTGTTTATTTAAAAAAAGAGTGAGCTTAGTTCAGGACATGAGAGATGTCTGACAGAAATGGATCTTTAGTTTGGGAGAGAGAAGAGGGGATTTGGCTTAAAAGACAAATATAGAAGTCATCATGGAGAAAGGGGAGAGGGGAAAGGAAGCATGGAGGAAGAATAAAGAGGAGACTGCTTCATGCATCGTGGATGAGCCTAAGAAAATGAGTTTCCAAAAAACTGATGAGCAATCTTATCAGGTTTTAACTTATCCAAAATGTTTCAATAAAACTCATTTTTAAAATGTATTAACATATTATTTGCTTTAGGTATATTACTGTTATTTAGCTGTACTCACTGGAAAAGGTCAGTTTTCATTCCAATCCCAAAGAAAGGTAATGCCAAAGAATGCTCAAACTACTGCACAATTGCACTCATCTCACATGCTAGTAAAGTAATGCTCAAAATTCTCCAAGTCAGGCTTCAGCAATACATGAACCCTGAACTTCCAGGTGTTCAAGCTGGTTTTAGAAAAGGCAGAGGAACCAGAGATCAAATTGCCAATATCCGATGGATCATCAAAAAAGCAAGAGAGTTCCGGAAAAACATCTATCTCTGCTTTATTGACTATGCCAAAGCCTTTGACTGTGTGGATCACAACAAACTGTGGAAAATTCTGAAAGAGATGGGAATACCAGACCACCTGACCTGCCTATTGAGAAACCTAAATGCAGGTCAGGAAGAAACAGTTAGAACTGGACATGGAACAACAGACTGGTTCCAAGTAGGAAAAGGAGTACGTCAAGGCTGTATATTGTCACCCGGCTTATTTAACATATGTGCAGAGCACATCATGAGAAACGCTGGGCTGGAAGAAACACAAGCTGGAATCAAGATTGCCGGGAGAAATATCAATAACCTCAGATATGCAGATGACACCACCCTTATGGCAGGAAGTGAAGAGGAACTAAAAAGGCTCTTGATGAAAGTGAAAGAGGAGAGTGAAAAGTTGGCTTAAAGCTCAACATTCAGAAAACTAAGATCACGGCATCTGGTCCCATCACTTCATGGGACATAGATGGGGAAACAGTGCAAACAGTGTCACACTTTATTTTTTGGGCTCCTTTCACTGCAGATGGTGATTGCAGCCATGAAATTAAAAGATGCTTACTCCTTGGAAGGAAAGTTATGACCAACCTAGACAGCATATTAAAAAGCAGAGCTATTACTTTGCCAACAAAGGTCCGTCTGGTCAAGGCTATGGTTTTTCCAGTGGTCATGTATGGATGTGAGAGTTGGACTTTAAAGAAAGCTAAGCGCCAAAAAATTGATGCTTTTGAACTGTGGTGTTGGAGAAGACTCTTGAGAGTCCTTTGGACAGCAAGGAGATCCAACCAGTCCATCCTAAAGGAGATCCGTCCTGGGTGTTTATTGGAAGGACTGATGCTTAAGCTGCAATTCCAACACTTTGGCCACCTCATGCAAAGAGCTGACTCATTGGAAAAGACCCTGATGCTGGGAGGGATTGGGGGCAGGAGGAGAAGGGGATGACAGAGGATGAGATGGCTAGATGGCATCACCGACTCGACGGGCATGAGTTTGAGTAAACTCCAGGAGTTGGTGATGGACAGGGAGGCCTGGCGTGCTGCAATTCATGGGGTTGCAAAGAGGTGGACACGACTGAGCGACTGAACTGAATTGTAATATATAATGGCACAATATATTCAAAGTGGTGAAGGAAAAAATTTTCAATAAAGAAAACTAACCGGCAAAGCTATCATTCAGAAAAGATACAGAGTTTTCCAGAAAAGCTAAAGGAATTCATCACCACTAAACTGACCTGACAAGAAATGTTAAAGGAAAGTCTTTAAGCTGAAAAGAAAGGGCACTGATCACTAACAAGTACACATTTGAAATAATAAATCTCACTGGAAAGGTAAATATATAGTAAAGGTAGTGGGTTAATCACTTATAAAACTAACATGAAGATTTAAAAACACAAACCATAAAAATATGATTTTATAATTAAGGGATAGACAAGATGAAAAAATGTAAAATGTGACATCAAAAACATGACCCAGCAATCCCACTTCTGGGCATACACACCAAGGAAACCAGATCTGAAAGAGACACATGCACCCCAATGTTCATTGCAGCACTGTTTATAATAGCGAGGACATGGAAGCAACCCAGATGTCCATCAGCAGACGAATGGATGAGGAAGCTGTGGTACATATACACCATGGAATATTACTCAGCCATTAAAAAGAATTCATTTGAATCAGTTCTAATGAGATGGATGAAACTGGAGCCCATTATACAGAGTGAAGTAAGCCAGAAAGATAAAGACCATTACAGTATACTAACACATATATATGGACTTTAGAAAGAGGGTAACGATAACCCTATATGCAAAACAGAAAAAGAGACTCAGATGTATAGAACAGACTTGTGGACTCTGGGAGAAGGCGAGGGTGGGATGTTTCAACAGAACAGCATTGAAACATGTATATTATCTAGGGTGAAACAGATCACTAGCCCAGGTTGGGTGCATGAGACAAGTGCTCGGGCCTGGTGCACTGGGAAGACCCAGAGGGATCGGTGGAGAGGGAGGTGGGAGGGGGGACCGGGATGGGGAATACATGTAAATCCATGGCTAATTTATTTCAATGTATAACAAAAACTACTGTAATGATGTAAAGTAATTAGCCTCCAACTAATAAAAATAAATGGAAAAAAAAAAAACCATGAAATGCAGCAGAGGGAAGAGTAAGGTTAAGCTTTACAGTGGTATTAAACATAAGTTATTTACAACTTTATATCGACTGTTATAAATTGTTAACATGAAAACCTCATGGCAACCACAAAGCAGAAAAACCACAGTAAATACACAAAAGGTAAAGAAATACAAGCAAAGCGCTAAAGAAAGCCATCAAAGCAAAAAGGAAGAGAGCAAAGAAGAAGAAGGGACAGACAGGAAACACGAAAACAGCCAGGAAACTATTAACAAAATGACAGTGCGCGCACAGCTATCAATAATTACTTTAAATGCAAATGGACTAGATTCTCTAATCCAAAGACAGAGGGAAGAAAACACACAGAGCGGATGAATAGATAAGAAAATAAGACCCATCTGTATGCTGCCTACAAGAGACTCACTTTGGATGTAAGAACACACATAGACTGAAAGTGAAGGGATGGAAAAAGAGATCTCCTGCAAATGGAAACTACAAAAAAAAAGTTGGAATAGCTATATTTTTATCAGATAAAATAGACTTTAAAACAAAGACTGTAAAATAAGAGACAAAGAAGGGCATTATATAATGATCAAGTCAATCCAACAAGAAGATGTAACATTTGTAAATATTTACACAGCCAACAGAAGAGCATCTAACTAAAGCAAATATTAACAGACCTAAAGGAGAAATTGACAGCAATACAAGAACAGCAGGAGACTATAATACTCTACACTTACATCAATGGATACACAGGACAGATAATCAACTAAAACACATCAGCCTTTAACAACATTTGAGATCACAAATATTTACAAAACACTCAATCCAAAAGCAACAGAAATGCATTCTTCTCAATATTTCCCAAGTTACATTATATATTAGGCCACAGAACAAGCTTACTACATTTAAAGAGACTGAAATCACATCAAGCAGCTTTTCTGACTGCAATGGTATGAAACTCAAAATTTAATTACACAAGGAAAACTGGAAAATTCACAAATATGTGGACATTACACAAGATGCTACTAGACAGCTAAAGGTTCAAAGAAGACATTAAACGAGAAATTAAAAAAAATACCTTGAGACAAATGAAAATGGATATGTAACACACCAAACTTTATGGGATGCAGCAAAAGTAGTTCTAAGAGGGAAGTTTACTGTGATAAATACTTAACCTCAAGAAACAAAAAGGCTCAAATAAATAATCTAACTTTATACCTCAAGGAACTAGAGAACGAAAAACCAGCAGAAGAAATAAAATAAAAAGATTAGAGCAGAGAAGAGTAAAATAAGGGTTAAAAGACAGTAAATAAGATCAATGAAACTAAGAGCTGGTTCTTTGAAAAGATAAATAAAATTGACAAACCTCTAGCTAGATTCACCAACAAAAAAGAGAGGGGACTCAAATAAAATCAGAAATGAAAGAGGAGCTATTACAACAGGAATTACAACAGATATTGTGAAGTGAAGTGAGTGAAAGTCGCTCAGTCATGTCCGACTCTTTGCAATCCCATGGACTATACAGTCCATGGAGTTCTCCAGGCCAGAATACTGGAGTGGGTAGCCTTTCCCTTCTCCAGGGGATCTTACCAACCCAGGGATCAAACTCAGCTCTGCCGCACTGCAGGCAGATTCTTTCCCAGTTGAGCCACAGGGGAAGCCCCAAACAGATATTACACAGAAATAAATAGATCATAAGAGACTACTATGAGCAATTATAAATTACAAATTGGACAACCTAGAAGAAACAGATAAATTCCTAGAAACATACAAT
The DNA here is from genome assembly GCF_023699985.2 of Odocoileus virginianus. Classification (NCBI taxonomy): domain Eukaryota; kingdom Metazoa; phylum Chordata; class Mammalia; order Artiodactyla; family Cervidae; genus Odocoileus; species Odocoileus virginianus. The sequence continues at coordinate 981,159 of NC_069701.1, forward strand.
CTACCAAGATTGAATCATAATGAAATAAAAAAGCTAAACAGACTGACTGCTAATAAGGAGACTGAATTAGTAATCCAAAATCTCCTAACAAACAAAAGTCCGGAACCAGATTGCTTCACTGGTGACGTTTACCAAACAGTCAAAGAATACTATCATTCTCAAACTCTTTAAAAAAAAAAAAAAGGACGGAACTCTTGCAAACTCATTTATGAGACCAGCATTAATTACCCTGATACTGAAACCAGATAAGAATGCCAAAAGAAAAGAAAATTATCTGGGGAACACAGATGCAAAAATCCTCAACAAAACATTAAATTCAACAGGCATACACTGTGATCAAGTGAGATGCAAAGATGGTTCAACAGTCACAGACCAGTCATTTTGACATGTCCCACAGACAAAATAAAGGACAGAAATCATGTGATCATCTCAATAGACAGATGTGGAAAAAGCATTTGACAGCATTTGACAAAATTCAAGATCCATTTATGACAAAATCCCTCAACAAAGTGGGTATAGAGGGAATGTACAAAAGTACTTCAACACAGTAAAGGCCACATATGATAAGCCTACATCATATCCAATGGTGAAAAACTGGAGTCTCTTCCTCTAAGATCAGGAATAAGGATACCTATTCTTGACAATTCCATTAAATATAGTATTGGAAGTCCTAGCCAGAGCAATTAGGCAAGAAAGAGAAATAAAAGGCATCCAAATTGGAAAGGAAGAAGTAAAACTATTTCTATATTCAGATGACATGATATGTATATGTGTGTGTATATATTATATATATATAAAACCCTAAAGACTTCATCAAAAACTAACAAATTTGGTAAAGTTGCAGGACACAGCATCAATATACAAGAACTTGCTTATTTAAATAAATAATGAAGTATTAGAAAGAGAAGTTAAGTAAACAATTCCATTTATGATTACATCAAAAAGAATAAAATACCTAGCAATAAATTTATCAAGGAGGTGGAAGATCTGTACATTTTAAACTATAAAACATTAAAGAATTGGGAATGAAAAGACCTATACAAGCAAGTAAAGCCGCAAAGATAAAGCACTCATATCCAGTAAAAACGACTTATCTAAATCAGGAATAAGGAAGCATCTGTAATCGATAAATATTTATGCCAAAAAGAAGAAAGAGAAATCAAAAGCATCAAATTGGACACGGAGTAAACTATTTCAATGACAGATGAACATGATATTACTATGTGTGCTGTATCATCATTAGTTATATAGAAACCTCGGACTTCATCAAAACCCAAATTGGTAAAGTTGCAGGGGACCACGCATCAAATACATGAAATCATTTAATTACATTTCAATAGTTATGAAAAAAACTTAATCATTCCATAATAATGTAAAGTAATTAGCCTCCAACTAATAAAAATAAATGGAAAAAAAAATTAAAGAAATTGAAAACAATACAAATAAATGGACAGATATCCCATGCTCACAAATTGGAAGGATTAATATTGTTAAAATGTCCATACCACCCAATCAATCCACAGATGCAATGCAATCCCTATCAAAATCCCTATACCAATGGAATTTTTCACATAAATAGGACAAATAATCCTAAAATTTATATAGAACCACAAGAGACCCCTTAAATAGCTAAGTCAGTCTTGAGAAAGAATAAAGCTGAAGGCATCACACTCACAAATTTCAAACTATGTTATAAGCTATAATAATTTAAACAGTATGATATTCACAGAAAAGCAGACACATAGATCAATGAAACAAAATAGAGAGCCCAGAAATAAACCCACATATGTACGGTCAATTAATGGGGAAGAACAGTCTTTTCAATAAATGGTGTTGGGAAAATTGGACAGCCACATGCAAAAGATTGAAACTGGACCAACACTTTAACACCATGCACAAAAATTAACTTAAAATGAATTAAAGACTTGGGTGTAACACCTGAAACCATAAAATTCCTAAAAGAAAACATAGGTGGTAAAGCTCCTTGACATATGCTCCTTGATGGTGGTTTTTGGAATCTCACACCAAATGCAAAAATAAACAAGTGGGACTACAACAAACTCAATAGTTTCTGTATAGCAAAGGAAATCATCAACAAAAGAAAAAGGGAGAAAATATTTGCAAATACCCAAAATAAATCAAGAACTCAGACAACTTAATACACAAAAAAGTGATTAAAAAATGAGATCTGAATAGACACTTTTCCAAAAAAGACATACAGATGGCCAAAAGGCACATGAAAAGATGCTCTACATCATTAATCATAATGCAAATTAAAAACATAATGAGATTATCACCTCATGTGCTAGAATGGCTATTATCGAAAAGACTAGAAATAAAAGAGTATTGACAAGGATATGGAAAAAAGGACCCTTGTACACTGTTGGTGGAAATGTAAATTGGTACAGTTTCTATGGAAGACAGTATGATGTTTCCTCAAAAAATTAAAAATAGAACTATAATACAATCTAGCAATTCTATTTCTGGGCATTTATCTGAGGAAAATGAAAATACTAACTTGAAAAGATACACACATCCTCATGTTCATGAAAGCATTATTTACAATAGCTGAGTTGTGGAAAAACCTAAATGACCATTGGTGGATAGATAAAGAAAATGAGGTATGCATGTGTATACATGTGTGTGTGTTCACAAACATACACACAACGGAATATTACTCAGTCACAAAAAAGAATGATATCCTGCCATTTACAACAACCTGGATGAACCTTGAGGGTATTCTGTTAAGTGAAATAAGTCAGACACTGGAAGACAAATACCATATATACTCTCTTATATGTGGAATCTAAGATATAGATATGAAAATGAAAGTGTAAGTCACTCAGTCAGGTCTGACTCTTTGCAACCTCATGGACTACAGTGTCCATGGAATTTTCCAGGCCAGAATACTGGAATGGGTAGCCATTCCCTTCCCAACCCAGGTCTCCTGCATTACAGGCGGATTCTTTACCAGCTAAGCCACCAGGGAAGCCCAAGAACACTGGAGTGGGTAGCCTATCCCTTCTCCAGCGGATCTTCCCGACCCAGAAATGTAGATATATATACATATATATATATATGTGTGTGTGTATATATATAAAATCGGGTTCATAGACACAGATAACAGATTGGTGGTTGCCAGAGGCTAGGAGAAATGGGTAAATGGGCTTTTTTCAGTTTCAAAAATAATAATAAACAGATAGAGTTTAACTTTCCTATGGGGGCTCACAGACCCCATGCGCACATCATACACTGTGCCACAGAAACATAATTAGAACCAAAGGGAGAGACTCCAGAACTCCCAGAACCCACTTTCACAGATGTGTCTGTGGTGTCAGTCTGTTCTTTAGCCAATCGTCTCTCCTGAAACAGTAAATGAAAAATTTATCACTTCATGATTTTCAGGTCATAGCTTCAAGGGTGCCCTTGTCCCAAATTAATTATTGAATTATAGTATTGAATTATAGTTAAAAGTAACTTTTTCTCAAAGACTTTTTTTGTTGTCCAAAAAATGTTATTTATTGTCACCATGAGGTTTGCTGACATAGAGGCATTGCAATGCCTATTTTTACTGTATACCCGAGGTGGGGGCTCATATTGAGTCCATTCTTCACTCTCATTTGTGATAAGCTTAGTGTTAGAATGTGGAGGAAGCATAAATCCCCTATTCCAATAAAGCATGCTTAAATATACCTATAATGGGGCTTATCCTAAAGCCTTCATCATAATAATCAAAGAAAGAAGTTTATAGAAATAAAATGTAATGTCACAACTTTCAAGTCTCTATCAATGTTTTTAAGAAGTCTAATTCTCATTTTTAAGTTCTAAAGAGAATGGAAGTTCTGTTAAAAAGGCTTCATTACAGATAAAGTTTTTCTTGAAACCTCTATAATTATTCACATTCTAAGTAACATCTTACATAACAGCAATACGTGAACTGTGAACTTCCAGATGATCAAGCTGGCTTTAGAAAAGGCAGAGGAACCAGAGATCAAATTGCCAACATCTGCTGGATCATCGAAAAAGCAAGAGAATTTCAGAAAAACATCTATTTCTGCTTTATTGACTATGCCAAAGCCTTTGACTGTGTGGATTGCAACAAACTGTGGACAATTCTGAAAGAGGTGGGGATACTAGACCACTTGACCTGCCTCTTGAGAAACCTGTATGCAGGTCAGGAAGCAACAGTTAGAACTGGACATGGAACATTCGACTGATTCCAAATAGGAAAAGGAGTACGTCAAGGCTGTATATTGTCACCCTGCTTATTTAACTTCTATGCAGAGTACATCATGAGAAACACTGGGCTGAAGGAAGCACAAGCTGGAATCAAGATTGCCAGGAGAAATATCAATAACCTCAGATATGCAGAGGACACCACCCTCATGGCAGAAAGTGAAGAAGAACTAAAGAGCCTCTTGATGAAAGTGAAAGAGGAGAGTGAAAAAGTTGGCTTAAAGCTCAACATTCAGAAAACTAAGATCACGGCATCTGGTCCCATCACTTCATGGCAAATAGATGGGGAAACAGTGGAAGCAGTGTCAGACTTTATTTTTTTGGGCTCCAAAATCACTGCAGATGGTGATTGCAGCCATGAAATGAAAAGATGCTTACTCCTTGGAAGGAAAGTTATGACCAACCTAGACAGCATATTAAAAAGCAGAGACATTACTTTTCCAACAAAGGTCTATCTAGTCAAGGCTATGGTTTTTCCAGTGGTCATGTATGGATGTGAGAGCTAGACTGTGAAGAAAGCTGAGTGCCGAAGAATTGATGCTTTTGAACTGTGGTGTTGGAGAAAACTCTTGAGAGTCCCTTGGACTGCAGGGAGATCCAACCAGTACATCCTGAAGATCAGTCCTGGGTGTTCATTGGAAAGACTGGTGCTGAAGCTGAAACTCCAATACTTTGGCCACCTACTGTGAAGAGCTGACTCATTTGAAAAGACCCTGATACTGGGAAAGATTGAGGGCAGGAGCAGAAGGGGACGACAGAGTATGAGATGTTGGATGGCATCACTGACTCAATGGACATGGGTTTGGGTGGACTCCGGGAGTTTGTGATGGACAGGGCGGCCTGGCGTGCTGCGATTCATGGGGTCACAAAGAGTCAGACACGACTGAGCGACTGAACTGAACTGAACTGAAGTAACATCTTGGTTCACAGATCACATGAGGTAAACAGACTGTGAAATGTTAGCAAGCACTAACCCTTTTTCTTCAGGTGATTTCTATAATCATCTAAAAGTTTAAATAATCCGAAAAATAATTTCATGTTAATACATAGAAGCATATGGTATAATTAATAATAAATAAATCTTACACATGCATTAGCTTAGATTCCTTTTTGTTTTTCATATTTCCTTTCTTAAGCCTATGGGAGAGGCTGAAATTAAAGTATATTCGGACATCTTATAAAGCCACTGAAAAAGAATAAACTCCAAATCTAATTTGCACCTAAAGTATACTGTTGTCCCATTTTCAAAATCTAAAATTACTCTTGGTACTTTTTTTGATTACTTAAACATTTAATTATTGATTTCCACCAATAACCATGGCTTGGATTCCATAAGCCAATCTCTAAGATAATTAAAATTCCCTCCTGCCAAAAGGTCTATTTAATGAAAGACTGTAAAGTGAATACATATGAGGACAGTCATTTTACTCTTTTTCTATTTAAAACTACAGCCATTTCACTAGATCCTAACAGTAGAGTATTAGGCAAACACTGATAAAATCTGTTTTTCCAAAGCTAGAAAACTAAGAAATACACTGTTTCTTGTAAATAGTGGAAATTTCTAAGGAAACTTGAGTGCCAGCTTGTTCCAATAACTTCCTAATCAGTATCCGCAGCCTGAGCTGCTGAACTCTGGACTTCTCTATCCAATTACCTAGTCAACACTGACATTCCCACAGGACATCTATACACATCTCAGTCTTTACAAGTTCAAAACAGAGTGAGAGGCTCCTTGTGCCACAAACCTGCTCCCACTCCAGTCCACCCATCTCTTTAATTGGCACCACCGCTACAGTTGCTCCAGATAAAAACCCTTCATGACCCTAGATTTGTGTTTTCCTCAAACCCCAGAACAATAGTTCTATCAGCACTGCCTCCAGTATTCTAAATCCTAACCACTTCTTACCATATCCAGTGATAAAACCCTAGTCTGAGTCTTCCTTACCGCATGTCTGCCTCCATCCTTATCACCTACGTGGCTGGCTGTCTCCTCAACATACCTCTCCCTTTCCCCATGCCAACAGAACTCTAGTGTGCTATTCAGTATGAACTGTGTCTGGCTGAGGACCTGCCTACATCTCCCAGTTCCCCCTGGAGCTGTGCTTGGCCATGTAACGAAAGCTAGCCTATGAAATCTAAGTGGAAGTTATCACGAAGCTGGTGAAAGGAAGGCCGCGGCAGTTGCTGTTGATGTCCCACACATCTCTCATGCTCACCACTTCCGGGCACTAAGCCTGATTTCCAGTGGACAGAACCTGCATTTCTTTGCCTGAGTGATTCATCGGTCAGAAGTGATTGGGAACTGAAGCCCTTCTGGGAGCAACCTTCAACCAACAACTGTTGGCTACTAGTGTATAAACTCTCACTTACTTTTTGGATGGAACAACTCTAAGGGGTGTGACTTATACAGTGTTTCAGAATTTCCCCATCAGGGTTTTGCTGCAGTCATCCTCATTTGTAACTTGCTTTGATAACTTGCCTTTGTTTCAATTCCTCAATCCTGTAGGTGATAGGTGGAAAAATGGCCCCCAAAGATATCAGATCTGAATCCCTGAAACCTACAAATGTTATTTTATTTGCAAGAAAGTTCTTTGTCTAAATTAAGTGTCTTGAGATGGGGAGATTACCCTACATTATCTGGGTGGGCCCTAAGAAAGAGGCAGAGGGAAATCTGACACACACAAGAAAAGGGGATATGAAGATGAACCAGAGAGAGAGGTGAAGGTGTTGGCCTTAAGGGTCAGAGTGATGTAGCCACAAGCCAAGGAATGCTGGCAGTCACCGAAGCTTGAAGAAGCGAGGAACAGATTCTCCCTAGAGCACTCAGAGGGAATGTATGTAGTCCTGTTGACACCACAATTTTAGCCCAGTGATACTGATTTCAGATCTTTGTACCCTAGAACTGTGAGTGAGTAAGTTTTGATTATTTTAAACTACCAAGTTTGTGATACAGCAGTCATAGGAAACTAATAGTCCATACTTTCATCTCCCAAATAAACATCTTGTATCCACATCTTTATTTCAGAGTTTTGGCTTCTGTAGGAACTCCAAATAAAATGCTGGCAGTGTTCTTCTGCATTTACTCACTGCCCTTCCTCTGCTCCCTTCCTCGAGGCAGATGTGCTGCTGGAGACGGTTCAACCATCTTGCAGTCATAAGGTGATGCCAAACAATAAAGCCACACACCGAGGGTAATAAAGCAGAAAGGTACAGCTAGACCTGCACACACAGCTAATCATCTGAACTTCACTTGGATATATAACAGGCGTCTCCAACCAAGCTTACATTTTCTCCAGTCTCCCTATTTTAATAAATGACAATCTTATTATTCCAACTGATGGGCCAGAAGTCCACTATCTCATTTCCTTCCTGCTTCCCCCATATCCAGTCTATGATTTCTAAATATTATCAGCTCTTCTGTCACAAACTCCCCATTTGTCACTATTGCTCCCAACCTGATCCAAATCACTGCCATCTCGCACTGAATTAGTCCAGCTTGTCTTTTATTCCTACCCTTGCGTTGAAACGGCCTAGTCTTCACATAGCAACCAGAACGAGCCTTTCAAGTCAGAAAATGTCACTGCTTTACTCAAAGTCTTCCAGGGACTTCCCACCCCACACAGTGAAATCTAAAGCCTTTCCCAGGTCTGCAAAGCCCTATCTGCCTCTCTGATGCTCCTCCTGGCTTCCTCCTCTAACCCGCTGGCCTATTTTTTTTTTTTTTTTTTGTTCCTTCAAAATACTAAGCATGTTCCTGCCCCAGAACCTTTGCTTTTGCTGTCCCCTCTGTCTGGAAAGCCACCCCCAGGATGTCCGTACAAAGACAGTTCTCTTCAAATGTCACCTTACCAGGTTTACCCTGTAACTCTCTGGCCCTATAATAACCTGCGGAACTTTTGCTCAGAGCAGCCATCACCACCCCCTGACAGAACGTATCCTCTCTGATGTGTGGTAATCTGTCCCCCTGCTCCATCGTCAGCTGCACAAATCCCTGATGGTACCCTACAGCCACAGCGTAGCTATGAACTGCCAACCTCCAGAAAGATAAAACCCCTAATGTGTTTGGGTACTGTGTTCTAAGACTCTGGGTCTTGTGTGAATGCTGTATTTAGCGCCTTTTCTGAGAAGGCTCCGGCAGAGGAGTGGGAGCTGCCTCATCACCGCCAGGCGGGGAGCCCGACGCCAGTGCCCACACCTGCTGCTTCTTGGGGACGGGACTCGCGTCGCTGCTGGGTGGTGGGGCTCAGGCGGCCCACTGGCCAGGGGCCACCACCACAGTGGATGGCAGGGGTGCCTCCGCGGCCCCAGGGACACTGCGGAAGGTGGGCAGCCTTATCATTCACCCCTAAGCGTGTCCTGCTTTTCTCTGCACTGTGAGTGTGGACGACAGTGCAGATCTCCCGTGGGACTGTCCACGAGCTGAGATCTGATGTGGGCATCCAGGGCTCTGGGGTCATGGCACCCCACTCCGCAGCTTCTCATATGATGGGACAGACTACATCTGTACTCTGACCGGCTGTCCTTACGAGTCAGCTGTTTTGCTGATCCACACATTTTTCATATTCTTGAACTTTTTAAAAATAGTATATAACTTGAAAACCATAAGATACTTGCATTTATTTCTCTTTTATTAGAGAAAAACTGGAAGCCATTTCACTGCATGATTCTAAAAGGCAGCTGGCTCTATTAAACTCTTTTTGTACAAAGCTTTTACATGAATGCTGTCTAATGAAACCACTTCCTCCCCCCACACCCCCCGCCAAGGGAGAGAACTGACAAGCTTCTGTTTCCACCACCTTCATGTTTTGGCACCTGTTTCACCAATTCTCTGACAAGAGGTTCGCAAGCATTCCAAAGTGCCAGATTGCTGAATACCTGGAATGCCAGGTCAGGCTGAGTGTGCCTGGGTCCTGATATATATGCCTAGGTTTACACACATGGCTTTGTCCTTTAAAAAAAAAAAAAAATAAAATGTAACTTGTAACTAATACAATTAACCTTTGGTAAACACTGTCCTATAAAAAGTACTATCTCACACAGAGGTAATCTTTCATCTTTGCCTTAACAGGAGCTTAACAAGTCTTTCAGAGGAATCTTTCTCTTCCCCTCTTTCCTTCCTCCCTCTATCACCTTCCTTCCCTCCCCTTCTGAAGTGTTTTGCTCTCCTTTCAAAATCCTCACTGGATTCTTACGATCACTTACCACTGTGCTAACATTTCAGGATCTAACTTCAAACTCTGAGATACCAAAATTTCACCCTAGGTTGGGCTTCCCTGCTGGCTCAGACCGTAAAGGAGACCAGGGTTCGATCCCTGGGTCAGGAAGATCCCCTGGAGGAGACGGCAACCCACCACAGTATTCTTGCCTGGAGAATCCCATGGACAGAGGAGCCTGGCGGGCTATAGTTCACGGAGTCGCAAACAGTCAGACATGACCGACTGATGCTGTCACTTTTTCACCACTTTACCTTGCTTCTTCAGAGAAATAAGAAACAAGAACTTGTTAATGTGATTACTCTGGAAAGGAATATGTGTATTTTCTGGGAGATAAAGTACGATGGAGGGAGCATATTGAGGTATAGTCTAGGCCATTCAGATACCATGAGAGTCAATCAAATTAAAAAGAAATCTCAGTGTGCAAAAATAATACATTACAATTTACTAAACTACAAGTATATATTGACTAATATTAGAATTTTTACAAACTATAATTAAAACTGTATTTGACTCATAGGAAACAGGCAAGTGAAGTTGTGATTACGAACATCTCTCAGAGGGAAAGGACACTCTGAAGGCTCAGAAAGTTGTACATGTAGAAGAGCAATCCTTTGAAGGGTTTTTCTGAACTCAGATGTGAGAACGTGCTTTACTATTCATCCGCCTTGGTCTCTGAAAATACGACTTTCACAGCAGATAAAAAAATTTGGTAGATCGTGTAGCACCTAGATTTTTAGAAAGGATTTGACAAGATTCTATGAACAAGATCAATGAATAAGATATGTCACAGAATAAAAAGTAGAAATAAATGATTCAGTAGAGAAAATGAGATTGAAGATGGAGAAACAAACAAATTTTGCTTCCTTCCCAAATCCTACTAAAATAAAGGAAAGGAATATTTTTAACCTAATAGGTTAGACCTACAAGGACAAAAAAAAAAAGGAGCTGGTACTGGAGAAAACCAAGAAGCAACCTATTAGGTATTTCTGGAAGTCAGGGGTGAATGCTGGCTGCCCAACTTACACCCTGTAAGCAGAAGAATTTAGAATCATCTTCTCTGGAAACTGAGCAGCCTGAGACAGAAGAGACTAGCCTAATGACCAGACGGCAAAGACCCTGGTCAACAAGCCCTGCTCATGTACACTGGAGCTTCTGGTCAGCTTTTGATGCCATTATTCTTAACTAGGAGCAAGCAGTCAGAGATCACAGGCATCTGATGAAGCGGTTCACACAAAGAGGTCTAATACAAGTGGAAAGACATTATTTGAAGAAAATTACACAGAAAGGGGAAAACTTCAAACAAATTTATAATCAAGATACTAGAAGTATTAGTTCCAGGAAAAAACAAAATGTGCAAGAAAAGAAAAGCAATCATGGTATATTGTGATATATGGCTCAGAGGTGAAGAGTATTTATAAAGCTAGAGGTATTTATAAAGTCATAACAAGGCAAACCGAATACTGACCCAACCAAAATGACAGTGTATTGGGAGAATGGAGGAAGGGGAAATGCGTGTGTGTCTGTATGTGCACATGTGCCCATGTTCACACACGCAGCAGGTAAGATTATGAAAAATAAGTATTATGGATGTCAATGATCAAATGATCATTGATCATCATCATCATTCGATCATAATGATCGAAACTGAAATATCAAGAAGTAGCAACATAAGCTTGTTATTTAGAGATATGGAATAAATATCAAAAGAATCAGCCAAAAGGACTGAAAGTGGTTGCTTCTGGGGAATGGAATACTGGGGCAGGAACAGGGAACTGCATTTTTTTTTTTTTTGGTAACAGTGATAACCAAATGGGTTTTTTAAATTACATACATGAATAAGTAAAGGAAAAATCTAGATAAGTGTTTTTCAGTTAGAAAAGGTATTTTAAAGAAAAAAATCCATCACATGTGCATTCAGTTATACAAGGAAATGACATTTTTCAAAACGTCACTCCAGAATTCAGACATTTGGAGACTCTACGTATGTGTTTTTATTGACCTTAGCATTGCTTGATGCATTTGTAGAATTCTTATTTAGAAGTGGCCTTCAGAGATAAGTTTGTTAAACATGAGACTTAATAATCTTAAATATATTAGACTACACAGCACATTGGATGGTGGTTACACTGAGCCCTCAGGATGTTGTAGCTGCACTGTAATTGGTGGACTGATTTCTCAGGAAAACCTAATTGATTTCTCTTCGAGAGTAGAAAAGGTTGGGAGAAAGGCTGGGCTGTGGAGCAGCTGGGGTTTGGAAAGAGACAAACTGAAGGATGAAGAGAAATATACCAGAGCTACACCCACAGAATGACTGACTGTAAAGGAGTTAATATAAGAAGCAAGAGATCACTTCAAACACTTCTACTTGTACTTGTAATGAGTCAATGGTATATTATATTAATAAGAAAAGCAATTTACTAAGTAAAAGGAACAATGAGATAAACATATAAAAAAGAAATATTGGAAGTAAAACCATTGTTGTCAATACTAAAAATCTCAAGAGAAGCAATTAAGAAAAAAAAAAAACCAAATGCAATCATTGCTGAAATAAAAATGAGAAAATGGAAGAAATTCCTCCACAACGTAGAGCAAAAGAGAAAATGATGGAAATTATGAAAAAAAGGAAAAAGATACAGGTGTTCTAGGAGATGAGAATGAAACAAGATGGGGGGAACCAAAGAAACAGAAGAAAAATTCACTGTGCTGAAAAGCTTTGAATCTTTAATAATAAAAGTGCTCACCAAATGCTTTGAAGGGATTGAGAGCGGATCTATACCTAGAAAGTTATCCTGGTAAATTTGTAGACTCCAAGGATAAACAGAAATCCCATAATTCTCAAGATGCTAAGAAACAAAGAAAGAAAGAAAAAAACCCGAGAGAGAATGAGACTGGTATTGGACTTTCCATGTAACACTTCACACTGCAACACCACGGGACCAGTAGCTCTCCCAGGGTTCCCGTGGAGACGGGCAGGAAGGCATCTGAACATGAAAAAAGTTAAGAGGCATATAAAAGACTACCTGAGGAGGTACTTCAGTCAAATTAAAAACGAATTTTTAAAAAGTTTAAATTAAAAACAAGGAAGAGTCTATAAAATAGTAATAATCAATGCAATCAAATTTACAGCTTCTAGAGAATTCTTAAAAGAGGAATAAAATAATTAACATTATCCTATATGTAATCATTTATATATAAGTTAATAGTCATCAGTACTAAAAATCCAGATTATTTCTTGGAGGCGGAATAAGCAAATGCAGAAGCAAAAACAGTACTAAAGGTGAAGTCTTAACAGGGTTGAGAGAAGTCAAAGTTACAGTTAAAATTCAGGAAGCCAGAAGAGGGATCCAATTTTAAATGTTTGTAAAAAATGTAAATTAACGTGTAAAATAGGATATAGAACTTGTAAAAGAAAAAGAAGAAAACTAGATAAGACTAGTAAATACTGAGAAAGCAAAACAGATCCAATGTTAATATATTAATGATTATAAAATACTCTCTTTAATGGGGAGGGAGGTGGGAGGGGGGTTCAGGATGGGGAACACATATACACCCATGGCTGATTCATGTCAATGTATGGCAAAAACCACTACAATATTGTAAAGTAATTAGCCTCCAATTAAAATAAATGAATTTAAAAGAATAAAAATTATACAGAGTGAAGTAAGCCAGAAAGATAAAAACCATTACAGTATACTAATACATACACATGAAATTTAGAAAGATGGTAATGATAACCCTATATGCAAAACAGAAAAAGAGACACAGATGTACAGAACAGACTCTGTGGGAGAAGGCGAGGGTGGGATGTTTTGAGAGAACAGCATTGAAACATGTATATTATTTATAGTGAAACAGATCACCAGCCCAGATTGGATGCATGAGACAAGTGCTCAGGCCTGGTGCACTGGGAAGACCCAGAGGAATCGGGTGAAGAGGGAGGTGGGAGGGGGATCGGGATGGGGAATACATGTAACTCCATGGCTGATTCATGTCAATGTATGACAAAACCCACTACAATACTGTAAAGTAATTAGCCTCCAACTAATAAAAATAAATGAAAAAAAAAAGAATAAAAAATTAAAAAATAAAATCCTCTCTTTAATTGCAAAGACCTTCCAACTGAGGTGTATACACACATTAATCTAACCATATGCTACTTATAAGAGACACATATGATGTTAAAGAAATGACTGAAAATGAGGGTATGAGATAATAGAAAATATATATTAGTCTCTATACCTGGTTCCGGCACAGAGCTCCTAAAACGCTTGCAGTTTCCTAAGTGATAAGAACACTAGGGGCATCTTTTACTCTAATATTGGTCTTAGACCTTGGTTCTTGACACCCAAATAATTTTCTGGGTGACAGGAATTTCTTTTGATCTGATGAGGCAACTCTGGGCGGGCTCCTAGATGATTTCTGGATTACAGCTGATCACCTGAGAGACCAAGTCATTATGAGAGGTTTGGAATTTTCAGTCCCACCTCCCCCCGCTCCATTCTCTTGTTCAGGGAGATGGGCTGAAAAAGGAATTAATAATCAATCACGGCTACATGATGAAGCCTCTATGCAAATCTCCAAAGTATAGGGTTTAGAAGCAACAGTTAGAATTGGACATGGAACAATGGACTGGTTCCAAATTGGGAAAGGAGTATGTCAAGGATGTATATTGTCACCCTGTTTATTTAACTTATATGCAGAGTACATCATGAGAAATGCCAGGCTGGATGAAGCACAAACTGGAATCAAGACTTCCAGGAGAAATATCAAAATAACCTCAGATATGCAGATGACACCACCCTTATGGCAGAAAGCAAAGAAGAACTAAAGAGCCTCTTGATGAAAGTGAAAGAGGAGAGTGAAAATGTTGGCTTAAAGCTCAACATTCAGAAAACTAAGATCATGGCAGCCGGGCCCATCACCTCATGGCAAATAGATGGGGAAACAGTGGAAACAGTGACAGACTTTATTTTTGGGGGCTCCAAAATCACTGCAGATGATGACTGCAGCTATGAAATTAAAAGATGCTTGCTACTTGGAAGAAAAGCTATGACCAACCTAGACAACATATTAAAAAGCAGAGACATTTCTTTGCTGACAAAGGTCCATCTAGTCAAAGCTACGGGTTTTCCAGTAGTCATGTATGGATGTGAAAGCTGGACTATAAAGAAGGTTGAGTACCAAAGACTTGATGCTTTTGAACTGTGGTGTTGGAGAAGACTCTTGAGAGTCCCTTGGACTGCAAGGAGATCCAAGCAGTCCATCCTAAAGGAAATCAGTTCTAACTATTCTTTGGAAAGACTGATGCTGAAGCTGAAACCAATACTTTGGCCACCTGATGCAAAGAATTGACTCCTTGGAAAAGACCCTGATGCTGGGAAAGATTGAAGGCAGAAGGAGAAGGGGACGAGAGGATGAAATGGTTGGATGGCATCACTGACTCCATGAATATGAGTTTGAGCAAGCTCCAGGAGTTGGTGATGGACAGGGAAGCCTGATGTGCTGCAGTCCATGGACTCACAAAGAGACAGACACAACTGAGACTGACTGAACTGAACTGAACTGATAGGGTTTAGTGAGCTCCTGGGTTGGTGAGTAGGTGGTGGTGCTAGGACAGCAGTAAGCCCCTTTCCACATACCCTACCCTATGCACCCTCTCCATCTGGATGCTCATCTGTATCCTTTAATAAACTGGATGAAAGTAACAGTTTAAAAGCTAAGTGTTTCCCCGAGTTATGTGAGCTACTTTAGCAAATTAATCAAACCCAAGGGGGGCGTTATCTATAACTGTTTGGTCAGAAGCACAAGTGACAACCTGGACTTGCAACTGGAGTTTGAAGAGCGTGGCAAGAAGTCTTGTAGGATCAAGCCCTCAGCCTGTTGGGTTTCATGCTATTTCTGTGCAGACAGTGTCAGAATTGAGTTGAATTGCACGACTCCCAGCTTGTGTTCCAGAGAATTGCTTGGCTGGGGGAGAAACCTCCATATATACGGCAACCACGTGTGTCAGACGTGAAGTGTTTCTATGAAGCTAAAGGAGGCACACAGGGAAGAAAGACACAGTAGGGAAGAACTGGGGTTTTTCCCCATAAAGGGAGGAAAAGATTGAACTTTTTCCTTTATAAAAATGATGAACAAGGCTATTACAGGCTAAAGCAAGTTAAAGAGAAAACAGAGATGGCAATATCAGCAACAAGAAAGTAAAATTCAAATAAAAACCATTCACTTATATTTGTGAGATATTCTATATGGCTAACTCATACAATATACCAGGAAGATATAACATCTGTGAACCTCAATATATTGAGCAACAGAATATAGAAATACATAAAATAAAAGCTATCTGAAGAAGAATTGGACAAAACCCACAATTATAATAAAGATTTTTCTTAAAATATGACAGCTCAAATAAACAAAAAGATAATGAATTTGAAAGGCACACAATTTGAACATAATAATAATAATTAAACAGTTTGATTATATATGTAGAACTTTTAAAACCTTTTTTCTTAAGCAAAAGAGAATATACATTTGCTTTCAATGCCTAAAGGACATTTATGAAAGTTGATCACACAACAGATCATAAGAATAATCTTTATGAAACCAAAATATAATACAGGTCATATTATATGACCATAGACGTAGGGGGATTAAAAAGTAATGAATAAAAAAATAATTAAAACCTGAAGTTATATCTGGAAATTACATCTCCCAAATATCTACTGAGTCAAAGAGGAAGTCAAAGTTGAAATAATAGACAATTTAAGAAAATGAGAGTGGGTACACTAATCCTATGGCCTGTAGCAAAGCTGAGTCCAAGAGGAACTCCAGCTTTAAATGCTTGTATTATTCAAAGAAATCACGAAATCCAGAAATCATGAAAATAACTGAATCATATTTTCAACTCAGAAATCAGAGCAAGTAAAATAAAACATAAAATGACAAAGTAACAAGAGTAGAAATTCAGGAATAATAGAAAAAAAGAAGAATGTAGACACGGTTCTCTTATACAAAGCCGATTTTTTACTCGTTCTATAATTATTTATGTTCTGGGCACACCACTCGAAAAACAAAAAGGGCAAACTCACTTAAATGTGATCGTTTCATTTAGAAGGAGTTCAAGTTGATTATTATGGTACGAACACCTGTACTGGGGAGGAAATCTTGAATAAACAAAAACCAAACCCTGTTATAAGCCAGAAGTCAGAGAATAATGGCTCACCCACGTCATAAATGCTCGTGTAAAAGCTCACACCTGAGGCCTTTGCACTTTCTGTTCCTCCTGTTGGGAACTTTCTTCTCCGAGACAGAAGCTCTGCTCGAACACCACCCTACCAGGGAACCCGTGTTTGACCACCCCATTCACAGTCCATTCCTCTCATCCTCAGCCTGTTTATCTTCCTCCTATCGCCACATGAAACATGTTTATATCTCCCACTAACGTACAAAGCCCTTGAAGGAGTAGTCTCTGCTTTGTTCACCACTGTCTTCCTGGTGCTTAAACCAGTGACTGGCTCATCATGGGCTTTAGATAAATGAAAGTTGCCCCACAAAACATGACTGTGTTATGTAGGTGACACCATTTGATAAGCACATACTGAATCCCTGATGAATGAGGTTTCATTATCTTCATGATCTAAATTTTTACCTATTTCTCAACAGTTCACAGGACACAAAGCCAACCTGGTTCTCCATTCTTTGGAGACCATGCTCAAGAAGGTCCGCTCCCGTGTCCGCTGTGGTGAGCTGTGGCTTCCACATGGAAACCTGCAGTGATTCTCCTTCACTTCTGGTTTGCAATTACACTGTACCCAAACAAGCCTGATGGTTTCCTACTAAGTTTTGAGTTCCTTAAAGGCCTCTGTATGAGTCAGAGAGCTTAGTGTTGTGCCTGGCATACGGTCAGTCCTCCATACCTTTTCCGAAAAGAATGAATGATGAGAAATAGCAGTCTCCACGGCCTCAGATTTGCGGGACTGAAATGCTATCTGGTACCCAGCCTGAGGTTTAAGACCTTCGATCTGCATCTTAGCCTTCAACGCCATTGTCACACCAGGAGTCTACCCCCTCTCAATCCAGAACCCTAGGCTGGCTGTGGTACAGATACCAGGCAGGCCGCTCCCCACATCTTTCTGCCATCCATTTACAGTGCAGCGAGGAATGCTGATATTGGAGCTGGACATATCTGAAATCAAATCCCACCTCCTCCAGTGACCCAGCTGTGTATTCTAGGGCAAGTTCCTGCTTTATTTCTCTTTCTTTCTGCCGTTCTAAATTCAGTGTGACAGAGGCTTCTAGTTGTCCACTAATATTCATTCTTCTTCCTTTCATTGTGTGTGTGTGTGTGTGTTCAGTTGCTCAGTAGTGTTCAGCTCTTTGCAGCCCCATGGACTATAGCCTGCCAGGCTCCTCTGTGCATGGAATTTTCTAGGCAAGAATACTGGAGTGAGTTGCCATTTCTCACTCCTTTCATTATAGTTCCTCTAAACTTTAACTGACTACACGGCTGCCCAGTTAGAGACCATACTTCTCAGCCTTCCTTGCAGCTAGTCTTGCCCAAGGCTAAGCTCTGGCCAATGGGAAGTGAACAGAAGCGAGGCTTGCCACTCCCGGGTCACACTTCTAGGAGGACTGGTCTTCCTCTCTCCTCCTGCTCTTTCCCCTTCCCTCTGGCAGAAGCACGGTCATGATGGTGGGGCCCAAAGCAATCATTTTGGGCCCGGAGTTGGAAATCATGTAGTGAGGTTGGCAGAGCTGCCCTACCAGCCCTGGTCTGTTTGTCTCTGACTTTGTACGTGAAACAGAAATATTCCTCAGTCTTTTTTAAATCCCCATATTTGGGGGTCTCTTTGTCAACAAGAACTTAAGAGTATGCCAACCTCTAATACACTCAATTCTATTAGTTGTAGAATGAGGGCTGTTCTGAGGAGGAGTATGCTGTAGAAGTTTATAAGGCATAGCTTATTACCCAGACTTGTGCACCTTTGCTTTAGCCTGATGTCAAAGTCACGGTCTGAGCAGAATAACTGAACGTGACATACCAGAAGTGGTTTGACTAGCGACACGGTCACAGTCGATATCAAGCATATAGTAACCACGATCCCACCCTCACTTTCTCTGCTCCCCCCACCCTCCAAGTTCTGGGGGCTCATCCAGGGGTCAGTTGGCTGATGAAACAGTAGAAAAAGGAACCTTTATGATGCTGGTGGCAGGGAAGGGGTCAGGACACATTTGTCGAAAAGAATTTACTTTTTTTACAATGGCAGCTGTCATACAAACTCTATTCCTAATTGCTTCCTGAAACTTTTGAGAAAATACCCAGTTAATGCTGCAGTTTTGAGGAGCTCCCTGGTGGCTTAGTCGGTAAAGAATTTGCCTGTGATGCAGGAGACCCAGGTTCAGTCCCTGGGTCAGGAAGATCCCCTGGAGAAGGGCATGATAACCCACTCGAGGATTCTTGCCTGGAGAATCCCATGGACAGAGGAGCCTACCCCATGAGATCACAAAGAGTCTGACACAACTTAGTGACTAACACACACACAAATCTGTCTGGAAGCTGTGCTTAAGTTTTGAGTTCAGCTTCAAAGGCAAACTTCCCTTGTGGCTCAGCTGATAAAGAATCCGCCTGCAATGCAGGAGGCCTGGGTTTGATCCCTGGGTTGGAAAGAACCCCTGGAGAAGGGAAAGGCTACCCACTCCAGTATTCTGACCTGGAGAATTCCATGCAGTCACAAAGAGTCAGACAAGACTGAGCGACTTTCACTTACACTTTGTCAAGGGCAAGCCTAGAGGGTGCCTGGACACTCAGTACAGCAGAAAACGAGCAAGCCAGCCAGGAGCTGCTACATTGTGGAAATGCAAAAGCATGTGAGGCCCATGTGGCTACCCATCACCCCAAAACACTGGAGAAATTCACTAAAAGATGGAAAATGGTGATTTCTGCGTACAGATCCATAGTCAAAACTGGACAGACTCAAACTATAGGTTCTTAATTAAAGCCACTTGAATTTCTCTCAACCTCCTCACCAAAAATAATTGCTACATCCTCCATTAATACTAAATTTCCAAATTCACATGCCATCAGGGAGATTTTGGCACTCATTGTTAAGCACCAATTCATTAAAAACAAATGTCTCAGCACTTACCCCAATGTATTATGGGTTTGGTTCTCCATGTCAAGAAACTGCTGCATCTGCTTTGTATTTCTTGATTTTTAAACCTGTGAGAGGGAAAGATGATTTGGATTCCTTAAACGTTTACATTATTAACCTCTAAAACAAGAAAATTTTGCTACTGGCAAAGCATGATGTTCTATGAGTTTTTCTGAGTGTAGTAGCTCTTGGTTCCAACAAAATGTAGAAACTTGCACACGTGTGTGCAGGGGTGTGTCACACGTATTTATGACACGGGCTTAGCGGTGAGTTGAAATAGGTCCTCCTGATTGAGATGAACTTTCATTTACTATCTACTGAACAGCAGCTTGGTGCAGGTACTCTGCAAAGAGCCAGCACATGAGGTGAGTAAAACCAACTCCTGTTCCAGACCACTCTCAGCTGAACGTCCTCAAGCTTTCCTTCCTTGTGGGTCCTCTAAAGGTTTGCCTTTGAATAGACTCTTTCTTGGCCCCTGTCTGGTTTGGTTACAGTGAGTATACTATGAGATTTAGGACAGAAAGGTTAAGAACTGCTCATAGACTGAAATCTCCCAGTCCCTCAGTGGCTTTGTAGGCACTGCTTACCTTTTTAACAAAATAAGGATGTTAGTACTTGCCTAAAGTAAAAGAAAAACATTTCCCAGGCAACAAAGTTTTAATTAAAAAATCACCTATGCGGATAAATAGGATAAATTTAAGAGAGATCCGAAACCGCGAGGAGCGGAAGGGCAAGGAGCAGAGGTGGAACAGAAACTCGACTAGTACGTTCAGGTGAGCGAGTTGACTTTCTAGGTTCTGAAATCCTCTTTAACATCAGGGAAAGTCAGGACAGACGAGCCAGGTGACTTGCCCAAAGTCACATACCTAGAACCTAGATATTCCAATTTAGAGCGAATCTGTCCTGAATTCGCAGGGTCGGACCGAGCCTGTCTCCACCCTCCCTGCGCCCGCGCCCCCACCCCAAGCCCGGCCAGCCCGTTAGGGCCCCGGGACAAGCCGGGCCGGGCCGGGCTCCGGGGGGGTTACCTGAGCCGCGCCGCGCTCTCCGGGTCCGAGGCCCCTCGAGTGGCAGCGCCCCGGCCCCTGGCAGCCTCGAGGGCCCGCACCCGCCGCCGGGCCCGCCTCCGGCCCGCGCCCGCGGTCGCCATGGAGACGCGGCCGCGAACCGCCGCGGGGGGGAGGGGCGGGGGGGGCGAGGAAGAAGGGACGCGGGGAGGGGGAAGAGGGGCGGGGAGGGGCGCGGGGAGGGGGAAGAGGGGCGGGGAGGGGCGGGGAGGAACGCGGGGAGAGGGAGGAGAGAGGGGAAGGGGAAGGGGGAGGGGAGGGGAGGGAGCGGAAGGGGGAGCCCGCGCCGCCCGCGGTCCCGGTTTGGTGTCGGTTCAGTGGCCGCGGGGCTCCCGGGCCCGCCCTGTCGGCCCTTTCCTCTCCGTGGCCCGCGCGGCCGAGCCAAGTGTTCGGTACCCGACGGGAGCACAGGGAGGGCTTGTCGGATGAGTGAATGAACCAAGGATCAGAGGAGCAAAGTTTCAACAGCTGCGGTGAGGGGGATTCTGCCTCCAAGCTCCTTAAATCCCCGTGGCCTCTCCCCTGCCCCCTCACCGCCTTGGGCTCCCCTCGTGGTTCAGTTGGGAAAGAGTCCGCCTGCACTGCGGGAGACCC
The DNA here is from genome assembly GCF_023699985.2 of Odocoileus virginianus. Taxonomy (NCBI): domain Eukaryota; kingdom Metazoa; phylum Chordata; class Mammalia; order Artiodactyla; family Cervidae; genus Odocoileus; species Odocoileus virginianus. The sequence continues at coordinate 1,002,423 of NC_069701.1, forward strand.
AGGTTCCATCCCTGGGTTGAGAAGATCCCCAGGAGGAAGGAACAGCTACCCACTCCAGTATTCTGGCCTGGAGAATTCCATGGGGTCGCAAAGACTTGGACACGACTGAGCTACTTTGATTTCACTTCTCTTCCCCACTCTTAACCACTTTAGAGATGACAGGAAATAGACTTAGGACAAAGAGAGTTGCCTTTCTATTCGCCGAAGTGTCCTCCAGCTGTGAAGAGCTGGAGATTACTTTAACTGCATTGCTCAGGGCTCAGCTACTCCGGTCGCTCTAATAGAAGCGACTGCATCTGTCTTTTCAGTGGAGCACATCGATCCCTCCAACAGCTTCAAGTAAGCCTGAGTAGACAATGTTGCCTCCCTTTTAGGGAGAAGGAAATAGCTCCTGAGTGGGGAAACCCAGACAGAACTCGGAGTGATTGATTCTAAGTTCTTTTGTTCACTAAATTCTGAGAATAATTGATGACTGAGAAATGGAGCATTCCTGCCCTATTAGTAAACAAGGATGTTACAGTCGTGAACATGTGAATTTCAGAGCCCTAAAGGCAACCAGGAAGGAAAACAATACATGTAATACTTCAGCCATTAGGCTGCAGCCACTCCCTAAGATGAGCACTGAGCAAAAAACAAACAAACCAGGATACTGGGCTCAGATAGCTGAGATGCGTATGAAAGGAATGAGTTCAGTGAGCCCAGACTCTTACATCTTCCCATACATAGGAAAGGACTAAATTTCTTAACTTGGGAAATATGGTATCCTTTCATTAACAATAATCACTTGATGGGGGCTTCCCTGGTGGCTGGCTCAGTGGTAAATAATCTGCCTGCCAATGCAGGAGACCTGAGAGACTCATTGGATCCCTAGGTGGGAAAGATCCCTTGGAGGAGGAAATGGCAACCCACTCCAGGATACTTGCCTGGGAAATCCCATGGACAGAGGAGCCTGGTAGGCTGCAGTCCATGGAATCGCAAGAGTCAGACATGACTTAGCTACTAAACAACAACAAAATCTCTTGATGTTCATTTAAGATGCTGTCACCCTGGCTTGAAATCCTAAAAATTCTCACCAAATAAAACATAACTCTCAACTTTTAGGTTGTGATTATTTTTTAAAGTTGACAGCAGAAGCTCTGTCACATTGTTCTGATGTCAAAGAAATGATACACACATATACACATTTTTTTCCCACTGATTTACCATGAGTGATATTTTAAGCACTTGAATTTTATGTTTAAAAAAATATTCTAGCATCTATTTTAAGGACAGAATTCCTTCCCAGTTCTTTCAGTTGATTAATCTCTAATCCTTAAAGTTTTTATTTGCACTCCACTTTTTTCTCTCACTCCAGTATTCTTGCCTAGAGAATCCTGTGGATGGCGGATCCTGGTGGGCTGCTGTCCATAGGGTCGCTCAGAGTCAGACATGACTGAAGCGACTTAGCGTAGCTGTAGTGTTCATAACAGTGACATTAATTGGCTACTTTATTTTTATTTTTTCTTAATTGGCTACTTTAATATTGTTGTTGTTTAGTTGCTAAGTTGTGTCCCACTCTTTTGCATACCCATAGATTGTAGCCTGCCGGGCTCCTCTGTCCATGGGATTTCCCAGGCAAGAACACTGGAGTGGGTTGCCAGTTCCTCCTCCAGGAAACTTCCCAACTCAAGGATTGAACCCACATCTCCTGCACTGCAGGTGGATTCTTTACCACTGAGCCCAATACTTTAATATTGCCATCAATTTAATACTGACCCAAATTCCTCCATCCAATTCCACCTGAATTTCCAAAAACCATTTGCTGTTTCTTGACAAATTGAGCTTCATAAATGAACTGTGTAAGGTAACTCAGGTTATTAATTCTAATAAGTGTTTCATAGCTCTCATTATGATTGAATGAAGAAAGTGATCATTTTATCTTGACTTGAAACCTTCCATTATTCTGTAAATCTTAGTCATATTCTCTATTCTTGTCTAACTGAACAGGTCAGTGTTTTATTCTGCCTCAAGGAAGGGGAAAATAAAACTAAGAATGAAAATTAATGAAGTTTCAGGATGCCTAATATCTCTCACACTGTAATTTTTTTACAGGATCATTGTTTCCTTATCTGCTCAGGTGTACCACATGACACAAGTGTAACAGGTGTTATTACAGTTCCTTTTAGCAGATTAGGAACCTAAGGCTTAGAATAAAAAATATGTCCAAGAGGGTGCATCTGGTTCAGTTCAAGTGCAGCTAAGTTATGAACCAAGATCATTTTACTTCAAGTCCACTGCTCTTCAAACTCTATCCAAAAATTAAGGTTGAGTGGGTTTCTTTAAGAGTCAGAATCTTGCATAGGTAACTGTAGATGTGTTTAAAGTCATATTTTCACAAGAAAGAATGAATGTGAGCAGGACTTGCAAAGCATAGGAATATGAGAGTTCACATACTGTGACAGAGTCTAAGAAAATTTCAATATAGTTTAGAAATACCCTGTTTAATTTAATAAGAATAAAGTTTTCATTTTAAGGTGAGACTCAAGGCTTCAAGTGCTAAGACCTACACACTCCCTTCCCTACCAATCCATGACTCCCTGCTATCAAGTAAGAACTTCAAAAATTTGAATTTACCCTGAAATGTACCTTTATTATATCTTTTCAGGTGAAACTGTTTTGAAAAAGACGAGGAGAGGATCAAGGGATAGTCTATGGGAGAAAATTGCCACAGACTGAACTTTAAACATGGAAAACCCTTCATTAACACAGTTTTCATGCCAAAATGTGCAATGTGGATGTGTATGCTCAGTCACTTCAGTCGTGTCTGACTCTGTGACCTTATGGACCACAGCCTGCCAGACTCCTCTGCCCATAGGATTCTCCAGGCAAGAATATTGGAGTGGGTTGCCATTTCCTTCTCCAGGAGTGACCCAGGGATTGAATCTGCTTGTGTCTCCTGCATTGGTAGGTGGATTCTTTACTCTTGTGACATGTGGGAAGCCCAATGACAAAAATAGAGATTGGAATTCAGGTTTTTTTCCTCATTGTATGTTTCCACTTCTATAAGTAGAAGCAGGCTGAGGGAGTTCTCTGAACATTAAACCTTTACTTATGGTTCAATGCATATTCCCGTTGAGAAAACAGCCATTCGGGAAAAGGAGATTCAGTCTTTAGAACCAACACCACCCAAGAGATAGCATTGTCCCACAGAAATATAATACACACCACCTATCCACCTATGTAATTTGAAATACTCTAGTAGTCAGATTTAAAAAGTAGACTAGTGAAGTTAATTTTAATAGTTTATTTATTTAACCCAATGTATCCAAAATATGTTTTCAACATACAGTTAGCATAAAAAATTGAGATAGTTTACATTCTTTTTTTCTATACCAAGTCTTCAAAGAAATCTGGCCTGTAGTTTATACTTTCAGCACAATTAGTTCATAGAGTCATATTCAAGTGCTCAATAGCAACACATGGCTGGTGGCTACCGTACTGGACAGCATAGGCCTGGAATTTGGGTGCTTGGTCAATGTAATAAAGCCTTTTGTTAAGTGTGAAGGGTCATACAATGAAAAGGATTCTAAGTAATTTGGGTATTATTTGAAAGGGACTATGAGAGTCTCCTCCCTCAAAATCCTTATTAACCTTCTCTGTTGGGAAAGGGTTAGATAAAACCACAACTGGGCCCCATACCCAGGCAGGGTGAAGCATTTGACTGCATCATGACTCACAGTCCTGTCAATTCTTCCATTCGGGCTGCTTTTCCAAAGACAATTTAGAAAATTCAGATTTGAGGGGAGGGCTTCACTTATTATCAGCTGGCCAGGGGCCCATGGATGCATATCCTCCTGATGGAAATTAGGAGCATCAGAACTCATTTCAGGTTCAGTAAATAAAACTGAATTCTCTGGAAAATGGGTATCATGTTTTTTCCTTACACTTTTCCTTCTTAGAGGTCCATTGTTTTTTTGCTTTGTAGCTGTGAAAGCATCATCTTCTCTTGGATGTTGTAAGAGCTGTGCTCACTCACTTCAGTCGTGTCCAACTCTCTGTGACCCCACGGACTGTAGCCTGCCAGGCTCCTCTGTCCATGGGATTCTCCAGGCAAGAGTACTGGCAAGGGTTGCCATTTCCTTCTCCAGGGGATCTTCCCAACTCCGGGATTGAACTCATGTCTCTTGTGTCTCCTGCATTGTCAGGCAGATTCTTTACCACTGCACCAGCTGGATAGTGCGGCTGGAAGCCCCATCTTGGGTATTAAAGGGAACCAAAGATTTTGTATAGTCTTGGATTAAAGTTTCATGGATGGAATAGCTTATTTCCCAGAATCAAGCATGGCAGGGTTAAAACTGAAGTGAAGAGTTCCCAGTGGGAAAAACAAATTTGGAACCAGGGACTAACTCTTTTCAAGAACTCCTCTCTGTTAAAGCCTTTCAGGTCCTGAGCTAATATGATAGTGAGAAACTATTGGGTTAAATATTGTTTTCCTCTATTTCTTTGCATAGAATAAATCAATGCAAGAAATAGAGGAAAGCAATAGAATGGGAAAGACTAAAGATCTCTTCAGGAAAATTAGAGGTACCAAGGGAATATTTCATGCAAAGATGGCAACAATAAAGGACAGAAATGGTATGGACCTAACAGAAGCAGAAGATGTTAAGAAGAGGTGGCAACAATACACAGAAGAACTATACAAAAAAGATCTTAATGAACTAGATAACCACAATGATGTGATCACTCGCATAGGGCCAGACATCCTGGAATGCAAAGTCAAGTGGGCCTTAGGAAGCATCGCTATGAACAAAGCTAGTGGAGGTGATGGAATTCCAGTTGAGCTATTTCAAATCCTAAAAGGTGATGCTGTGAAAGTGCTGCACTGAATATGTGAGCGAATTTGGAAAACTCGACAGTGGCCACAGGACTAGAAAAGGTCAGTTTTCATTTCAATCCCAAAGAAAGACAATGCCAAAGAATGTTCAAACTACTACACACTTGCAGTCATTTCACAGGCTAGCAAAGTAATGCTCAAAATTCTCCAAGCCAGGTTTTAGCAATATGTGAAACGAGAACTTCCAGATGTTCAAGCTGGATTTAGTAAAGGCAGAGGAACCAGAGATCAAATTGCCAAAGTCCACTGGATCACTGAAAAAGCAAGAGAGTTCCAGAAGAACATCTACTGTGCTTTATTGACTATGCTAAAGCCTTTGACTGTGTGGATCACAACAAACTCTGGAAAATTCTTAAAGAGATGAAAATACCAGAGCACCTGACTTGCCTCTTGAGAAATTTGTATGCAGGTCAAGAAAAAACAGTTAGAACTGGGCATGGAACAACAGGCTGGTCCCAAATAGGGAAAGGAGTATGTCATGGCTGTATATTGTCACCCTGCTTATTTAACTTATATTCAGAGTACATCATGCGAAATGCTGGGCTGAATGAAGCACAAGCTGGAATCAAGATTGTCAGGAGAAATATCAATAACCTCAGATATGCAAATAGCACCACCCTTATGGCAGAAAACAAAGAAGAACTAAAGAACCTCTTGATGAAAGTGAAAGAGGAGAGTGTAAAAGCTGGCTTAAAACTGAATATTCAAAAAATGAAGATCATGGCATCCAGTTCCATCACTTCCTGGCAAATAGATGGGGAAACAATGGAAACAGTGACAGACTTTATTCTCTTGGACTCCAAAATCACTACAGATGGTGACTGCAGCCATGAAATTAAAAGATGCTTACTCCTTGGAAGAAAAGTTATGATCAACCTAGACAGTGTATTAAAAAGCAGAGACATTACTTTGCCAAAGGTCTGCCTAGTCAAGGTTATGGTTTTTCTAGTAGTCATGTATGGATGTGAGAGTCAGACCATAAAGAAAGCTGAGTGCCGAAGAATTGATGCTTTTGAACTGTGGTGTTGGAGAAGACTCTTGAGAATTCCTTGGACAGCAAGGAGACCCAACCAGTCCATCCTAAAGGAGATCAGTCCTGAATATTCATTGGAAGGACTGATCCTGAACCTGAAGCTCCAGTACTTTGGCCACCTGATGCAAAGAACTGACTCACTGGAAAAGCCCCTAATGCTAGGAAAGATTGAAGACAGGAGGAGAAGAGGACGACAGAGGATGAGATGGTTGGATGGCCTCACCGACTCAATGGACATGAGTTTGAGGAAGCCCCGGGAGTTGGTGATGGACAGGGAAGCCTGGCGTGCTGCAGTCCATGGGGTCTAAAAGAGTCAGACATGACTGAGTGACTAGACTGAACTGATTGGGTTAAAATCTAAGAAAGGCAAGAACTTACAGAAGCAAGCCCAGACATCCATGCTGCTTCTACTTGGAAGGCATTTAACGCTCTGGAGGAATAGCCACAAAACTGAGCAGCAGTTCTGGTACTCTTGCAAAGAAATACAAAGCCTGGGCTCATGCCAGATAAGGATTCAATAAATACCTCTGCCTTAAGCTGGAACCCCATAGAGCTTTGTTCTCAGGAAAATAGTGATGTGGAAATATATCTCACCGACTTGCAGCCCATCTTTGGATCACCAAGGTAATTCAGGACAATCTCAGTCTTTGTGCATGGATGAGGCAGTGCTGGGCTGGTAGATTAAAATACCTGGAGGAAGGAAGCAAAAATTTTCTCTGCTGAAGATTAAAACAATTTAGTCCTCAAAATCTTCCTAAGGATAATTTCTCAAATACAATGATCAGAACACACTCAAATATATTCTAGAATTACGAAGCAAGATACCATTAGGGAAAACCAGTAGAAAGTAATGGCCACAGAAATAGGACCACAGGAGCTTTATATATTGGAATCAGACAGAGATTATAAAAATATGGATAATATGTTTAAAGAAATACTAAGATTGAAAAAATCTGTAGGGAGCACTATATGTAAAAAGTGATTTAGCATTTTTGCAAAAGAACCAAATAGAAATTCTAAAACTAAAAACAAAAATGAAATTGAAGAACATAGCAGTTGTGTGTAACATTAAATTTAATATAGATACAGAGAGAATTTGTGAAATTGAAAATAGATCAGAAGAAATTTTCAAGAAGTAAGGAAAACACAAAATATTGGAAAATATTTTATGATGAAGGGTTATAACATTTGTACTTATTAATATAATTATTTATTGTTTTGAAAATCAAACTTGCTAATATATATCTACTACATGCCTTTGCATATAGTGGGCACTCAAGAAGTATTTGTTGAATTTGAAGTTATAGAAAAGTTAATTTGGTTTTTTCACAAATCATCTTTGTCATTTTTTATAACTGCAATTTCTTTGATAAATTATTAAGATTTCTCTTTTAATTTTAGTCATTTTCTATGTGACTAATCATAGTCATTTTCTATTTTGTGTCTTGTAATTTCAGTCTCTGAAATTTTGGGAGCTATTACTCTTATCATATTATCTTATTTTCTTGTGTGTTTTATGGTTTTTTACCAGAAGATAATTTGAAGGGGGATTTATTTCTGAGACATCTTTGAGGGTAGTTCAGTTCAGTCACTCAGTTGTGTCTGACTCTTTGCAACCCCATGCAACACCAGGCTTCCCTGTCCATCACCAACTCACGTAACTTGCTCAAACTCATGTCCATCAACTCGGTGATGCCATCCAACCATCTCATCCTCTGTTGGCACCTTCTCCTCCCACCTTTAATCTTTCCCAGCATCAGGGTCTTTTCAAATGAGTCAGTTCTTCACATCAGGTGGCCAAAGGATTGGAGTTTCAGCTTCAGCATCAGTCCTTCCAATGAATATTCAGGACTGACCTCCTTTAGTTTGGGCTGCTTGATCTCCTTGCAGTCCAAGGGACTCTCAAAACTCTCCTCCAACACCACAGGTCAAAGGATTAATTCTTTGTTGCTCACATTTCTTTATAGTCCAACTCTTACATCCATACACGACTACTGGAAAAACCATGGCTCTGACTGTGATGGACCTTTGTCAGCAAAGTGATGTCTCTGCTTTTTAATATGCTGTCTAGGTTGGTCATAACTTTTCTTCCAAGGGTAGAATTAAGGTTAAATTCTTCCAGAAGATTGGCAATTTTTTTCTTAGTTGGAGGCTAATTACTTTACAATATTGTAGTGGTTTTTTCCATACATTCACATGAATCAGCCATGGATTTACATGTGTTCCCCACCCCGATCCCCCCTCCCGCCTCCCTCTCCATCCCATCCCTCTGGGTCTTCCCAGTGCACCAGCTCTGAGCACTTGTCTCATGCATCCAACCTGGGCTGGTGGTCTGTTTCACTCTTGATAGTATACTTGTTTCAAAGCTGTTCTCTCAGAACATCCCACCCTCTCCTTCTCCCACAGAGTCCCAAAGTCTGTTCTGTACATCTCTGTCTCTTTTTCTATTTTACATATAGGGTATCGTTACCATATTTTTAAATTCCATATATATGCATTAGTATACTGTATTGGTCTTTATCTTTCTGGCTTACTTCACTCTGTATGATAGGCTCCAGTTTCATCCATCTCATTAGAACTGATTCAAATGAATTCTTTTTAATGGCTGAGTAATATTCCAATGTGTATATGTACTATAGCTTCCTTATCCATTCGTCTGCTGATGGGCATCTACATTGCTTCCATGTCCTGGCAATTATAAACAGTGCTGCGATGAACACTGGGGTGCACGTGACACTTTCAGATCTAGTTTCCTCGGTGTGTATGCCCAGGAGTGGTATTGCTGTGGCATTTGTTTTTGAGAGTTGCCTTAGGGCATAACCAATCCCAAATTACCTTAAATTAAATTTTTGACAGGAGCTTTTCCAGATAACACAGGTACTGTGAATGAATGAAAAAGAAGTATAGGGATAACTTATGACACAAATTTCCAGAGAAAGAATTTTCCTTCAATCAGGGTCAAACTTGAGATAGGTATGTGTTCTGCTGTTCTATTTTTGTGACTTCAAAAATAAATGTCTTTTATTTTAGAATAGTTTTAGATTTACATGAAAATTGTGAAGATTATGTGGAGAGTTCCCATATACCCCACACACATTAGCCCTTACTATTGACATATTAGTATGGTCCATATGTTACAGTTAGTAAACAAATGCTGAGATATTATTGTTAGCTACAGTTTGTTCTTTACTCAGATGTCCTTAGTTTTCACCTAACATCTTTTTTCTTCCTGTTGAAACATCTCATCCAGGATAACACATTACCTTTAGTTATCATGTCTCCTTAGGCATCTCTTGGCTATGACACTTTTTCCTTGTTTTTGATGATCTAGATAGTTTTGAGAAGTGCCGGTCAGGTATTTTGTAGAATATCCTTCAGCTGGAATTTGCCTTGTGTTTTTCTCATGCCTTAGGCTGAGTTCATGGGTTTGAGGGAAGAAGATCACAGAAGTAAAGTGCCGTCTTCATCACGTGGTGTCAGGGTACATACTATCAGCACGGCTTATGGCTGTGGAAGTTGCTTTTGGTCATTTGGTTGAGACAGTGTTTGGCGGGTTTCCCCTGGAAAGCTCCTCTTCCCTCCTTTCCCATTCTGCTCTCCTCACGTGGGAGTTATGATGTACAGTCCACACTTAAGGAGCAAGGAACTTTGCTCCAGAACCTCCTTAAGGGCAGAGTAGCTATACAAGTTACTTGAAATTCTTCTACATGGAAGGTTTGAATCTCATCTTGCCTACTTATGTATATCAGTATGGACTCATGGATATTTATTTTATGCTTTGAATTATAATCCAAAGCTATTTTACTTATTTATTTTGTTTCTCAAATTGAGAATTCTTTCAGTTAACTTCTGTGTCCCTTTGACATACCCTCATCATTGTGGGCTTTAGTCAACTTTGTTTTGGAGCATTTCATTACTTTCTGGCATTATGAGATGTCCCAGCTCATCTGTATCTATAAATATCTATAAGTATCTATAAATATTTCTATATGTAACCATTTGTTTCTTTATTAGGCTAAACATGAGTTCCCATTGTAATCACCAGCTCTGATCTATTACTTAGGTGGATCATTCTGACCTGCTCCCCTTGCTTATGTGTAAACATCTACTCCAACAGGGAAAAAACTGGCTGCCACTATCCAACTTATATTTACTTAATTATCCAACTGCATTAGTATATAGGTATGACAGTATTAAAAGTGTTGGCTTGTACCCTCTGAAAAGCAACTTTATCAATTACTGTACAGTGCTTATGACAGTTAACTTTGTGTACTTTATTTATGACATTTAATTTTAACCTTTGTCTTTACAGATTCTATTCACATTCAAAGATAGAGCAGTGCCTTTTCCTCATATCTCTTCATACATTTGTAACACTGTTATGTGCTTTTGTCACATTCTGCATTCCACCCTGGGACCCTTTTAAATTTTTTAAAAATGTATATGCATTAAGGTTCACTCTCTGTCTCTCCTTTACTTCTATTGTGAGAGTAGCTTTTGGGGATCCCAGTTTAATGCAGAGGTCTTCTAGTGGAATCCTTATCTTGACTGGTCCTGGGCTTTGTATCCCCTTGTTATTCTGCCCATAGCTGTTCTACTGGAAGAAGAAACACTCAGGGCAAAGCTGCTTTTAGCATTCACTCCCTTGTTAGAGGTCTTGCTTTTGCTTGGGTTTATAAATCTACTCATTCTATTCTGTCTTTCCAATTCAACAATATATTTGTATTTTATGTGATATTTTGTTTTGATAAGGAGTATTGTTCAGTATACCTAATCAAACATGCTGCCTGAAATGAAAGTCATTTTTACATTATTTTAATTTTTTTCATATCCTATTATATATAAATGTTATTTAAGTTTCTTCAGCTCTTTATTTTTAGAAAAAGGAAAGGTAAAAATTATGGATGGATAAATAAATAATGCTTCAGTATCAGCCCACATCTGCTATAAAGAGTGTTGTGAGTGAGAAATTAAAAAATATAATAACCATTTATAAAGTAAGAGAATATGTCTTTAAAATATATTTAGAATACAGGATTTTTTATTAGGAAATTAAATTGTTTTGATTTTGATTTTATTTAATTTTATTGAAATGACTTCTATGAATTGGGAATGACTTTCTGTGTATTTCTGAGTGTCATGTTTCCTAGTTAGCCTATAAGCAGTGGTTAATGGGCAGCTGGCTGAATTAAACTGAGTTAACACGAAGAAACAAATTTTAGTGAATAAACATTCTGTCATTACCATGAGAGACTGCAGCACCTGTTTTAGAGAGATACCAGTGTTTTATCCATTTTAGTGTCACCCTTCCATGAGCATGTGAAACAACACGCAGGTTGGAGAAAAACGACTCCCAGTGCCCTCATTCCTTAGGCTTGTGTTGAAAGACCACTCATCATATTGCCACCATTATGCCTCTTTTTGCTCCTGATATAAAGCATGTTAGCTCTGCCACTGTTGCCACCGAATATGAGTTGTTATGCCTATAATAAAGTGCTATTCCAGGAGGCATCTGAGTTCAGCATTGAGGGAGCATGAGTTTGCCACATTCAATAGGAAACAAGAAAACTAAAACATTTTTTCTTTTCTTTTTCCTGACAAAAATGATGAAACCTCTTAGATATGTCTCAGGGAAGGCAGCAGGGAAATGTGTACCATGAAACCTAATTCCCAGTGCCCTCACGTACAGAGCCACTTACCCCCACCTGCTTGCATCCTGCAGTGCTTGATTCTACAGAAGGCTTGTTAGAAAACCACTTTTGGCAACTTGGGGAGTGACCATCTCTAAGAAATACATTTGTGTCATTCTGATGGAACATTTTGGAATGTTATCTGAAAAATATACTCACCTTCTCGTGTGCTTACTCACTCCATCATGTCCGACTCTTTCTGGCCCTTTGGACTGTAGCCCGCCAGTTTCCTCTGTCCACGGATTCTTCAGGCAAGAAAGTCCCAACCTGGTGTGGGTTGCCATTTCCCTCTCCAAGCTCAACATGCAGAAACCCAAATTATCTCTGAAAGTTTGTGAACTGCTTAGCAAAGAAGCCATCAATCCCATTATCTTGGTGTTGTGTTGAAATTCATTATGCAGTTCTTTATTTCTGAACTGACTGGGAGAATTTTCTCAGCCTGCCGTAAATCCTTAGATGGTAGAGACTGATGATCTTTGTGAGAAAAAGCACATTTTCTTTTTTTCTCTTTCATCATTATAAACGTTCCAATTGTATTTCTCACTTTAACGGGGTCTAAGTCACTTACCCATTAATGGCTGAATTAGTTTGTTAACAATGAAGAAAAAAATTCATTGTTCTTAAAAGAGAGTTTTTCCCTTTAGGAGGGGAAAAATATAATTTCAGTGTTCATCATTTAAGTTTGTGGAATTCTTTTCTTGAACCCTTCTTTTTCTTTGGACATACAATATGAGAATACAAATATACAAATGATTTTATATCCGAGCAATTCAGCTGAGTGTTTAGAAATAAGACAGGCTTTGAATTCAGACAGACAAGAGTTTGAATCCCAACTCTTATCATTTAGTAGCTGTATGACCATAGCTGATGTAGTTAATCTCATTTAATGTTAGTTTCCCCATTTCTATAGTGGGAAATAACAATAGTTACAAGGCCGTCACTCAGTAGGTACCCAAAAATATTGGAATCAGCATCATTATATTGTTGTTTCTATTATAATAACATTATTATTGTTATATAACTATTCTGCTATGTTTTAAATATTCAGAGAGGAAAAGTATACTTTTAGAGGCAAATTAGCTTGAACAGGTTAAGATAAAGAGCTTAGAGAACACTTGAATGATAATTAAATATTTATAAAGGTAAAGGGAACAATAAATTAATTGGTTGCTAAGGTAATATTTTCCCAATTAAAAGTCAGTCCCATGGGGTTAAAAAAAGACTGTGTCAGAGTTTCATTTACTGTTCCATCAACCATCCATTTAAAAACAGCACATCTGTGTAATGTAAACTGTATGCTAGGCATTGTGGAAGATGACAGATCACGGGATAGTAGCATGCAAAGAAAAATTCATCTGAAATAAGAAACGTGCTTTCTCCAAATAATAAATATACAGAAAGATGCTCATCCTTGCCAAAAAAGAATACAAGTTAATAAAACTATCCAAAAGACTGAGAAAAATTAGAAAGACTAATAACATTTAGAATTGGCAAAGATAAAGAGAATTCTCATACACTGTTTGGGTATAAATTATTGCAATTATTTGGGGAGCCAATTTGACAAAATCTACCTAAATTTAAAATGTGCAAGCCTGAAGTTCTGATTTTTAGTATTTATCCTACAAAAATAATATCATGAGGACATAAAGATATGCATACAAAGAGGTTTTGTTGTAGCATTGTTTATAATAGCAAAAAAGGTAGGGGGGAGCAACAGAATAGCTTATGCCTGTATTAGGTAAATGTTGCCATGTAACAAATTACCCCCCAAATTATTAGCTGAAGACAACAAATATCTATTATCTCACATTTCTTTATGGGTCATGAAATTGGTTTTTGGCTTAGTTGGGTGGTTTTGGCTCAAGGTTTCTCATGAAATTACAGTTAAGATGTTGACCAGGACTGGACTCCTCTGCTTCCAAGATGATTCACTTATGTCTATTGGCAGAGAATCTCAGTCAGTCTCTACACGGACTACATGACCTTTCCTGGGAGCTGCTTGAGCAGCCTTGTGACATGGCAGCTGGCTTCCCTCAGGGAAGATGGTCTAAAAGAGAGCAAGAAGGAAGCTGTTGTGCCTTTTATGAATTAGTGTTGGAGATCACACATCATCGCTTCTATATCCTATTCATTAGCACCAAGTCAGCAAATCCAGTCTAAGCTCAAGGGAAAGTGAATTAGGCTTGTTTGTGAATTTTTGGAGGGAAGGGTGTTGGTTGATTTTTAGACCTATTTAACTTGTTTTCTGACAACAGATTAAAAATACTTTCACATCGAAAATATGCTCATTCTCTTCCAACACTCCCCCACCAACTCCGTTTCAGCCATTTATAGCATCAGCTTAAAGTCCAGAAACATATCAACTTAATCAGGTCCAGGTGAGGCTTCAGCTTCTCAGGTGTCATTCCTTAAGTATAAACTTTTTGGCCAACCACACACACACACACACACACACACACACGTGTATATGGGACAGGCACAGGATAACCACTCTAGACTTTCTTGTTCAAAAAGAGGAAAAATGGAATGCCCAAAGTAGTCACTGTTCTATAGGAATTCTGAATCCACTCAGCTACATGTTAGGTTTCTTGATTCAAACATATTCCTGCTGGTGCCTGGGAATGATTTTCCATCACTCTTGGCTTCAACCCACCTCTGGGTTCTTGGTCTCCTTTTCTGATTCATTCTTCTTTTTTTTTTCTGATTCATTCTTTCTTTCTCTGCAAAGTGAACCTAATTTAGAGCTGTGTAGTTTTCCCAGTAAAATTTAGGAGTTCCAAATGCCTGTTTTCATTGTGTACTATCTATTTCCTTCAGTTGATATTATTTCTGTAATTATAATTACTTTCAGAAACTTTGTGGGCCTTCTATGAATCTTATCAGGGTTCACTTCATTAGGGAAATGCCATACCCACAGATCTCTTCAAGGTAAATTCTTCTCTACCTCGAGCTTCTGCTGAACGATGGGACAGTATCCTAAGTTTCTTTAAAGTTCTGTTGTTTGAGCATTTCTCTGAGGCCCCATCTTAGCTCTTTCTGAGGACATATGGTATTTTACAGCTATACTTAGCCTTATCTCTAGACCTGGCTTTCTTGCCAGTGGCCTGGAATTGATCTTTGCTGCAAATCTGTTTCTTAATTTTAGTTTTATGTGCCATCTGAAAAAATTGGGAATTTTTAAAACCACCCAGTTCTGGCTTCTTCATATTTAACTGTCCTTCCTTTGGTTTATCTCTTTCCTCTCATTTCCCCCCCCCCTGTTTTTCTTAATTTATTGAAGTACTACTGACTTACATTTGTTTTAGGTGTACAACATAGCGATAATACTGATTCAATATTTTTATAGATTATAAAACCATACAAATTTGTTATAAAATATTGGCTATATTCACTGTTCTCTTTACAACATCCTATAACTTATTTATTTTATAGTTGGCAGTTTGTTCCTCTTAATCCCATTGACCTTTTTTGTCCCGCTCCCACCCATGTTCCCTTGGCAATCACGTTTCTTCTCTGTGTCTGTGAGCCTGCTCTGTTTTGTTATATTTCTTTGCTTCTTTTACTAGATCCCACATGTTAGTGAAAACACTCAGCACACGCTGGTTCCCTTTTCTCCATGTCCGTGCCAAGACTAGCTGTTATCTTTCACAGTAGCCATCCTGGTAGGTTTTAGGTGAGCGATCCCTGTGGTTTTGATTTGCATTTGTTTGATTATTAGGGATATTGATATTTAATATTTATTCATGTGTTGGCCTTCTGTATGTCTGCTTTGGAAAAATGTCTATTCAGGTCTTCCCATTTCAAAATCAGGTTACTTGTTTTCTTGATACTGAGTTGTGTGAGTTCTTTATATATTTTGGGTATTAACTTCTTACTGGACATGTTATTTGCAAATATCTTTTCCCATTCATTAGGTTGCCTTTTTGTTTTGTTGATGGTCTCTTTTATTTATTTTTTTTCTGTGCAAAGCTTTTTGGTTTGACTAGATCCTATTTGTTTTTTTTTAATTGGAAGATAATTGCTTTATAATATTGTGCTGATTCCTGCCATACGTCAACGTGAGTCAGCCACAGGAACACATATGTCCCCTGCCTCCTGAGCCTCCCTCTTATGTCCCGCCCCATCCCACCTCTCACACGTTGTTACCATCAGCAAGAGGAAACCAGGTGGCACCGTCAGCAGCTGGACCACCTGGCCCATCGGGTACATTCTCTACTTGCCACATCGCCACGGGGGCAGCACTACTAAGCTCCCTGCCACCGTGTATTCAGGACCTCCTTTTGTCCAGTTTCCCTAAAGTTTTCCCTCTCTCTTCTTTAAGTTCTCACCACAGCCTCCCTATCACAATCAAGCTTCTAGTAACACTTTCTGACACTCTTCCTCAAAGCCCCTATAGCCTTTACCCGCTGCCCAGTGTCAAAATCATTTCCACATTTGTAGGTACTTATTATGGTAGCACCCTACTTCCAGGTATCAGAATCAGTATCAGTTGTTTACTGCTATGTAACAAATTACTCCTTAACATAAGCAGCTTATCACAACCATTTATTACATCACAGTTGCTGCAGGTCAAGAATCAGGCAGCAACTTACTGGGTGGCTTTGGCTCAGGGTCCCTCCTGAGACTGGGTTTCCCAGGTGGCTCAGTAGTAGAGAATCATCCTGCCAATGCAGGAGACACAGGAGACACGAGTTCGATCCCTGGGCCAAGAAGATCCCCCAAAGGAGGAAATGGTAACTCCAATATTCTTGCCTGAATAATCCCATGGACAGAGGAGCCTGGCGGGCTATAGTCCATAGGGTCACAAAGAGTCAGACACAACTGAAGATACCTAGGACACACACACACAGCAATGATATGTATGACATGATTATTTGCGGAGAAGTAAAACTAATCTTGCCTATGTATGTATAAACATAAAGATTTCTGGAATCCTACAGATCAAAATGTTGATAATGCATACAGAGGGTATAGTAGGTGGTTTGAAATGAGCCTAGTAGACTGAAGGGGAGTGAGTTTTACATACTACATTGAGAAAGAGGTATAATTACAAGTGATCAGCCAAAGAAGAAAATGAGAAAAATAAACTATTTCCACTTGGGAGATACCTAATGAAATGCTATATTCTACTCAATTATCCTTCAGTGAAGCCCAGTCGTTAATAAACTGACTCTCTCACCATTTTAAGGCCTGTCTCTTAAATATGAGCAAAACAAAAATGACAAGAGATTGGGGAAAAAACTTTTAACATCAAAGAGACTAAAACAAATAGAAAAGGGTAGCACAGATGAAACAAACAAAAACAAAAACACTACAATTATCTTCAGGGATGAATACATCCTTGCATTACATCTATGACATATGCACATAAACATTATAAAAAGAACATTTAGAAAACAAGATAGACCTCTTAGAAATTTTAAAATATGATACAAGAAATTACAATTTCAAAGAAGACATACAGATGGCTAACAAACACATGAAAAGATGCTCAACACCACTCATTATCAGAAATGCAAATCAAAACCACAATGAGGTACCATCTCACACCAGTCAGAATGGCTGCTATCAAAAAGTCTATAAACAATAAATGCTGGAGAGGGTATGGAGAAAAGGGAACCCTCTTACACTGTTGGTGGGAATGCAAACTAGTACAGCCACTATGGAGAACAGTATGGAGATTCCTTAAAAAACTGGAAATAGAACTGCCATATGACCCAGCAATCCCACTGCTGGGCATACACACCGAGGAAACCAGAATTGAAAGAGACACGTGTACCCCAATGTTCATCGCAGCACTGTTTATAATAGCCAGGACATGGAAGCAACCTAGATGTCCATTGGCAGATGAATGGATAAGAAAGCTGCAGTACATATACACAATGGAATATTGCTCAGCTATTAAAAAGAACACATTTGAGTCAGTTCTAATGAGGTAGATGAAACTGGAGCCTATTATACCAAGTGAAGTAAGCCAGAAAGAAAAACACCAGTACTGTGTATTAACACACACATATGGAATTTAAAAAGATGGTAATGATGATCCTATATGCAAGATGGCAAAAGAGACACAGGTATAAAGAACAGACCTTTGGACTCTGGGAGAAGGCGAGGATGGGGTGATCTGAGAGAACAGCACTGAAGCATGTATATTGCCATATGTGAAATAGATCGCCAGGCCAGGCTTGATGCATGAGACCGGGCGCTCACTGCCAGTGCAATGGGACAACCCAGAGAGATGGATGGGGAGGGAGGTGGGAGGGGTTTCAGGATGGGCGGCCACATGTACACCTGTGGCTGATTCATGTCACTGTGTGCCAAAAACCACCACAGTATTATAAAATAATTAGCCTCCAATTAAAAGTTAAAAATTAATTAATTTTAAAAAAGGAAATTACCATTTTAGAATAAAGTTTAGAATGCCTTCATGGTAGATATATAGAAAGGTGGGGCTTCCTAGGTGGCTCAGTGGTAAAGAACTGCCCACTAATGCAGGAGACACAAGAGACAGAGGTTTGATCCCTGGGTCAGGAAGATTCCCTGGGGGAGGGCATGGCAACCCACTCCAGTATTCTTTCCAAAAGAATCCCAGGGACAGAGGAGCCCGCAGGGCTATAGTGCATAGGATAACAAACTGTCAGATATGACTGAAGTGACTTAGCATGCATGCGTACATATAGAAAGATACCAAATGAAAAAGCTTAACTATTAATTCCAGGGAAAACATAACAATATATAAGGAAAAATATAACAACATATTTGGCTAAGATAAAAATAATGTCCACTTAGACAAATCAGTATTTGCAAGCCCAAATACTGATCTATTTTAAAATATGATACAGCTAAAGTTATGGGTAGATGAAGAAGGAGTTTGAGTGGTGTCCATGGGAATTATGATGTATCTTCAACAGGTGGGGAAAGCCTAGAAATTATCTAAAAAACAAAATGAATAAATAGTAGAATAAACTTGTGCATTGGAAAGCTGTTATAGGGGCTGCCTTGGTGGTTCAGTGGTTAAGAAACTGCCGGTCAGTGCCGAGGACGCAGGTTTGATCTCAACTGCGGTAAGATTCCACATGTTAAGGGGAAATGAAACTCATGCGCCTAGAGCCTGTGCTCTGCAAAGAGAGAAGCCAGTGCAGTGAGAAGCCCCCACTGACCATGCGTAGAGAAAGCCCGTGTGCAGCAACAGAGATCCATCAAAGTCAAAAAATAAATCTAAAAAAAATCTTTCCCCACTTAGTCTTCCAAAAAAGCAAGCAAGCAAGCAAGCTGTGGTTGACACTCGCCATTTCTGTTCATGCTGTGCAGATCCTTTGAACAGCATATCCTTGTATTGGGGGGATTTACCTCCATATGAACTCTGCATCCCCAAAATAAACCCTCAAAGTTTCCCCCAGTGTCCTTTGCAGATAGCACAGACATGTGACCTGGGCTCCGCCAGCTGACTCACTCACATCAGATTTTGACTTAGAAGTGAGTGACTTGAGGAAGCTGGTCCCACACAGGAAGGGTTGGCTGGTGAGGGCTGCGGCGGAGTCAGGCAGCTTGGGAGGGTGACCCCAAGACTGAGTTCCTGGGTGGAATTGGCATCTGTGGAGCGTGTGGTGGCGGAAAGTGTTTCTTTCTTCAGGGCAGGCTGCTGTGTGGTTTAAGCATTGTTCCTGAAAGCTTAGCATCCCCATGAGCTAAATAACATCTGGAGTCAGTCTGCGGCTTGCAATTACATAACCACACTCAGAACTACAGAATATTTTTTTTTTTTTTTTTAAGAACTACAGAGGCTAAAGAACAGCTAAAGAACCTCAAATGGTTCCCCTTGGGAGTGAAAATCAAGCATGGCCAGTGGTTGATCAGGAAACTACTGCTTTTCATTAAAAGATTTTGTCTTTCTCTTGGGCTTTTTAACCATGACTATTTGACTTTCTAGCTATATAGCTACGTAAGCTTGATAAAAATTAAAACTGAAACAAAAGAAAGCAGAGAGACAATAAAGAACTATCTTTTGGAGAGTATAAAGGCACTGCACCACAGAGTGTTTCCTCTCCTTTTTCTGTCTGCAGGAGACATCACTAACTAATAAGAGCTCTCATTCCCTCTAGAGCCCGGAAACAGACTCATAGTCCTTCCCAATATCAATTTCCATGTATATTGGAGTTAGGTCTTCAGTTGAAAACTCTTTTCCATTCTTGGCCTAAGAGGAAATGCTCAATCTGGTATAGGCCTAAACTTGCATTCTGAACTTGAGTGAAAGTAAAACCCAGAATACGTTTTATGGTATACAGATTTAGAACTTATATCCTGGTATACCTAAGTTTGATAAATACCTTAATTAAAGAATACAAGTCAGCACTATAGAACTCTATTATTCCAGTGAAATTGCTACAGTTGATAGAAGTCGTTTAGATTTCTGAACATTAACATGAAGATATACTTTGAAGTTTTATAGCACTATGATTAATAGAATTGTATT
This sequence comes from Odocoileus virginianus, assembly GCF_023699985.2. Lineage (NCBI taxonomy): Eukaryota > Metazoa > Chordata > Mammalia > Artiodactyla > Cervidae > Odocoileus > Odocoileus virginianus. The sequence continues at coordinate 1,022,492 of NC_069701.1, forward strand.
ACCTGAGAGTTTTCAAAGGAGCTTAATCGCTTCACTAGCTGCATTGGCGTAGCATTTTATAAGAAAACCATGTCGTTTTGAGTCAACATGTATTAATTCACATTTGGAGATGAGGCTACCATGACAACATGACAATTTAATGAGCTTTGAGCACCTTCAGAAAAGGAATTATTAAAAGGAAGAGAACAGAAATGCTTTGTGATAGAAAAAGAGAACACTGGAATTAGCTGGACAGTTTGTAACCTTCATTTGCAAGGACTTATTGTCCCTCTTTTATCATGGCTTTCTTTCTTCCTTTCTTTCATTCCTATGACTACAGAGGTAGGATTCTTTGCTCTATAATGAAAATGAGTTTCAGTACATGATTCAAGAAACATACTTAAATCCATCAAGCACAGCATCTGTTAAAATCTCCTGGCATTAAAGAAAATGTTTAACTGGATTTATTTCCAACCTTTTCAGGCAATGCAGAACAACTTAGAACTAATTAGAGATCTAATAACCCTCCCTGCTGTTTCTATAGTTTGTACTACTGCTTTATGTAGAGAGAAGTATATGAAAAAAAAATCACTTCCAAAACAGCTTTAGGTGGACAGCTCTCCAATCCCTTCCTACTGGCAACCGCCTATTTGTTTTTTGTATATGTAGGTCATTTCTGTTGTGTTTGCTCATTTGTTTTGCATTTTAGATTCCACATACAGGTGAAATTATAAAATATTTGTCTTTATCTGACTCACTACACTTTGCATAATACCTCTAATTGCCTCTATGTTGTCACAAATGGCAAAATTTTATTCTTTCCTTCCTGCTGAGAAGTAGTCCATTGTATATGTATGTGTGTGTATAAGGTTTTCTTTGTCTCTTCATCTCTCCATGGGCATTTCAGTTGCTTCCATATCTTGGCTCTTGTAAATAATGCTGCAGTGAATACTTCATTTAGTCACTGAGTCATGTCCGACACTTTTGTGAAACCATGGACTGCTGCCCACCAGACTCTTCTGTCCATGGAATTTCCCAGGCAAGAACACTGGAGTGGGTTGCCATTTCCTTCTCCAGGAGATTTTCCTGACCCAGGGATCAAACCTGTGACTCCTGCATTGGCAGGCTTATTCTCTACCACTGAGCCACTGTAGGGAAACCCTGCAATAAATACAGGGGTGCATATATCTTTTCATATATATATCAGTTCAGTTCAGTTCAGTCGCTCAGTCATGTCTGACTCTTTGCAACCCCATAGACTGCAGCATGCTAGGCTTCCCTGTCCATCACCAACTCACGGAGCTTACTCAAACTCATGTCCATCTCACCCTCTGTCATCCCCTTCTCCTCCCACCTTCAATCTTTTTCAGCATCAGAGTCTTTTCAAATGAGTCAGTTCTTCCTACCAGGTGGTCAAAATATTGGAGTTTCAGCTTCAGCATCATTCCTTCCAATGAATATTCAGGATCAGTTTCCTTTAGGATGGACTGGTTGGATCTCCCTGCAGTCCAAGGGACTCTCAAGAGTCTTCTCCAACACCACAGTTCAAAAACATCAATTCTTCAGTGCTCAGCTTTCTTTATAGTCCAACTCTCACATCCATACATGACCACTGGAAAAACCATAGCTTTGACTAGGTGGACTTTTGTTGGCAAAGTAATGTCTCTGCTTTTTAATATGCTGTCTAGGTTGGTCATAACTTTTCTTCCAAGGAGCAAGCGTCTTTTTATTTCATGGCTACAGTCACCATCTGCAGTGATTTTGGAGCCCCCAAAAATAGTTTGTCACTGTTTCCATTGTTTCCCCATCTATTTGCCAGGAAGTGATGGGACTGGATGCCATGATCTTAGTTTTCTGAATGCTGAGCTTTAAGCCAACTTTTTCACTCTCTTCTTTCACTTTCATCAAGAGGCTCTTTAGTTCTTCTTCACTTTCTGCCATAAGGGTGGTGTCATCTGCATATCTGAGGTTATTGATATTTTCCCTGGCAATCTTGACTCCAGCTTGTGCTTCATCCAGCCCAGCGTTTCTTGTGATGTACTCTGCATATAAGTTAAATAAGCAGGGCGACAAATGCAGCCTTGACTTACTCCTTTCCTGGTTTGGAACCAGTCTGTTTTTCCACGTCCAGTTCTCACTGTTGCTTCCTGACCTGCATACAGGTTTGTCAGGAGGCAGGTCAGGTGGTCTGGTATTCCCATCCCTTTCAGAATTTTCCACAGTTTATTGTGATCCACACAGTCAAAGTCTTTGGCATAGTCAATAACACAGAAGTAGATGTTTTTCTGGAACTCTCTTGCATTTCGATGATCCAACAGATGTTGGCAATTTGATCTCTGTTTCCTCTGCCTTTTCTAAATCCAGCTTTAACATCTGGAAGTTCGTGGTTCATGTACTGTTGAAGCCTGACTTGGAGAAATTTGAGTATTACTTTGCTAGCGTGTGAGATGAGTGGTTTGAACATTCTTTGGTGTTGCCTTTCTTTGGGATTGGAATGAAAACTGACTGTTTCCAGTCCTGTGGCCACTGCTGAGATTTCCAAATGTGATGGCATATTGAGTGCAGCACTTTGACAGCATCATCTTTTAGAATTTGAAATAGCTCAACTGGAATTCCATCACCTCCACTAGCTTTGTTCATAGTGATGCTTCCTAAGGCCCACTTGACCTTGAATTTCAGGATGTCTGGCCCTAGGTGAGTGATCACACCATCGTGATTATCTGGGTCATAAAGATCTTTTTAAAATAATTTTTCTGTGTATTCTTGCCACCTCTTCTTAATACCTTCTGCTTCTGTTAGGTCCATACCATTTCTGTCCTTTATTGTGCCCATCTTTGCATGAAATGTTCCCTTGGTATCACTAATTTTCTTGAGGAGATCTCTAGTCTTTCCCATTCTATTGTTTTCCTCTATTTCTTTGTAATGATCACTGAGGAAGGCTTTCTTATGTCTCCTTGCTCTTCTTTGGAACTCTGCATTCAAATGGGTATATCTTTCCTTTTCTCCTTTGCCTTTCAATTCTCTTCTTTTCTCAGCTATTTGTAAGGCTTCCTCAGACAACCATTTTGCCTTTTTGCATTTCTTTTTCTTGGGGATGGTCTCCTGTACACGGCCTCCTCTACAATGTCAGGAACCTCCATCCATAATTCTTCAGGTACTCTGTCTGTCGGATCTAATCCCCTGAATCTATTTGTCACTTCTACTGTATAATTGTAAGGGATTTGATTTAGGTCTTACCTGAATGGTCTAGTGGTTTTCCTTACTTTCTTCAATTTGAGTCTGAATCTGGCAATAAAGAGTTCATGATCTGAACCACAGTCAGCTCCCAGTCTTGTTTTTGCTGACTGTATAGAGCTTCTCTTTGGCTGCAAAGAAAACTATCAATTTCGATATTGACCATCTGGTGAGGTCCATGTGTAGAGTCTTCTCTTGTGTTGTTGGAAAAGGGTGTTTGCTATGACCAGTCCGTTCTCTTGGCAAAACTCTGTTAGCCTTTGACCTGCTTCATTTTGTACTCCAAGGCCAAATTTGCCTGTTACTCCAGGTATCTCTTGACTTCCTACTTTCATATTTCAGTCCCCTATAATGAAAAGGGCATCTTTTTTTAGTTTTTGCCAGGTGTTAGTTTCTGCTGACATATATATATGAAACATATATATCTTTGCCAACAAAATTCTGCCTGGTCAAAGCTATGGTTTTTCCAGTAGTCATGTGTGGATGTGAGAGTTGGACTATAAAGAAATCAGAGCACTGAAGAATTGATGCTTTTGAACTGTGGTGTTGGAGAAAACTCTTGAGAGTCCTGTGAACTGCAAGGAGATCCAACCAGTTATTCCTAAAGGAAATCAGTCCTGAATATTCATTGAAAGGACTTACGTTGAAGCTGGAACTCCAATACTTTGGCCACCTTATGTGAAGAACTGACTCCTTGGAAAAGACCCTGATGCTGGGAAAGATTTAAGGCAGGAGGAGGAGGGGGTGACAGAGGATGAGATGGTTGGATGGTATCACCAACTCAGTGGGCATGAATTTGAATAAACCCAGGGAGTTGGTGATGGACAGGGAGGCCTGGCGTGCTGCTGTCCATGGGGTCAGACACGACCGAGTGACTGAACCGAACTGAACTGATATCTTTTCATATTGGTGTTTTGCTTTCTTCAGGTAAATATCCAGAAGTGGAATTTCTAGATTATATAGTAGTTCTGTTTTTAATTTTTTTTTACAGAACCTCCGTAGTGTTTTCCATAGTGGTTGCACCAATTTACATTCCCACCACCAGTGCACAAAGATTCCCTTTCTCCATATATTTTGCCAACAATTATCAACTGTAGAATGTTTTTCAGCTGTTCTTCCAGGTTTCTCAGAGATAGTTTCCCCATATGTTGTTGTAAATTTGGGATGTCCATGGGAGGAGGTGAACTCAGGATCTTCCTACTATGTTATCTTGTTCCACCTCCACTCCTTCACCCTGGCACATTTCAATGGCACTTTTCTATTCCTTGGAATTTGATTGTATCAGCTTCCCTGGTGGCTCAGATGGCAAAGAATCTGCCTGCATTGTGGGAGACCTGGGTTCGATCCCTGGGTTGGGAAGAAGCCCTGGAGAAGGGTATGGCTACTCACTGCAGTATTCTGGCCTGGAGAATTCCATGGACTGTGTAGTCCATGGGATAGCAAAGAGTCGGACACCACTGAGCTACTTTCACTGTTACTTTCATCTTTATTTTAATCACATGGCTAGTGTACAAGGTCAAATGTTTACAGCTTCAATGTTCTGGCCCACAAAGTCTCAGAGGAAGTTGTATCTCAGACTCTGGAGAGGAAGACCCAGCAGTGCGTGGTAAGTGGGATACAGGGCAATGTGGGTAAGGGCACAAAGCATCAGAAAAACTAGGGCCCCCAAATCCTGCCAAGGCAATGGAGTGACTTTGGGTGAGCCATTTAACCTCTGAATTTCATTCCTCTCATCTGTGAAATGAGATGACTGGGTTTAATCACCTCTGATATCTTTCGCTGCACCCAAATCCCTTAAAATTGCTGGACACACCTCTCATCTTTTAGGATTCCTATGAGTGAGAGTTAAACAGAAACCATGTAGACAGGAAAACTATATTCTCCTATGGAAACCAAGAGTTTCCATGGGAAGCCAGGGTTAAGAGCAATCCCAGACAAGTAGAGTTCACACATGAATCCCTTTGAGTAGTTTTAAGGTTGCTATGATTACGTTTAGTGAGAAAAAGGTGTTAAGAAGCTGAGTATAAAGTATCTTTATTAGAATTATCTATAGAAAGAATAAAGCTTTTAGAAAAATGAAAACTAAGCTCCCTCAAGGCAGAAAGTGACTCATATATGTTTTTAGTTGTTTGGGGACTATGTGTAGAAAAGAATAGTATCCTTTTTTGATAACGAGACTTGGTTTGGTGGGACATGGGGGACTGTGCAGTCAAGTCACAGCCTTAGCTGCATCTCACAAATTTGGGCAAATTAACTGTTTTTATTCATTTCTGATTTATCATCTGTTAAATTTTGAAGGTCTTGTGTTTATGTTTTAGTACTATATAACGGAACATAATTCAGCAGAGTGGTCAGAAGACAGACTCTAGAGTCAGACAGAACAGGATTTGAATCCCAGTTCTGTTACTTCTCGTGTGTCCTCGGGGAAAATGAAGTCACCTCCCCGAGCTCAGTTTGCTCATCTGTAAGGAGGGAACAGAAGTCTTCTGTTTCGGCCTACCAGGTATCCCCCCCCCACTTTTGGAGCCCCTCTTTCCTGAAGGGACACTCAGTCCATGTGGTTAGTTCAGTAAAGACTGAAACCATTCTGTCTGATTCACATGGGAGGATATGACCTAGGTGTGGCCAACCACATTACCCATCTCACTAACCAATCCCAACATCAGGGAGAGACATAACATCCAAGGCAACCGATCAGAAAACTCCCTGGGAGGTTACCCAGAAAGCTGTGGAGAAGATGCTTCCTTTCTTTGGGGGTTACTAAAAGACAGAATATAAGTTTGAGTGTATCAATGCCCACCATGATTGCTCTAGAAAGAGAGGCTTTTGGAGAGAGAGGTAGAGAAAAGGATGGTGTGTGTATGCATGCTGAGTCCTGTCCAACTCTTTGTGACCTCATGGGCTGCAGCCTGCCAGACTCCTCTGTCCATGGAATTTTCTAGGCAGGAATGCTGGAGTGGGTTGCCATTTCCTCCTCTAGGAGATCTTCGCAACCCAGGGAATTCACGTCTCCTGCACTCGCAGGCAGATTATTTACCACTGTGCCCCCTGTGAAGCTCAGAGATAGGATAGGAGTATAGATAAGGATCAGGACAGAGGTGAGTATAGAGACACAAGTGAGGAGAGGAGTAGCGTTGGGGATAGGAACACAGTTAGACGTGGGGATAGGGTCAGAGTCGGAGGTAGGGACAGGGACAAAGGTGAGGTTACAGATAGCGGTGGGAATAGCACCGTGACGGCACGTTAGCACTCTAGATCCAGATGAACCACTACCTTCAGGTCTCTTGGCTAATTGAGCCAGGAAATTTCTTTTGCTTAAACTAGTTTGACTATTTTCCTATCATTTACAACTAAAAGAGTTTGAACACAACACTAACTCATGGGTTATGGTAAAAAAATAACTAAATAGAACAGGGCACGGCCAGTACACACCGCTGTGCCTGGCAGGGCCAAGCTGCCACCATAAGATGCTGAACACTCAGTAGCCACTATGACAAGTGATTAAGTACAAAATGTACTTATTGTTACTCCTACTCCATTTTTACCCCCAAAATACTCAAGATGAAGAAGATAAAGCATTAAAAAATAAACAGTAGACTATGAAATTCTAACATGATTTTTAAAGCATTGAGGATCTGTAACCTAGGCAACTAGGAATTGGGATTAGATTATTTAAAGTGGAATGGGATTCCCAGGTGGCACTAGTGGTAAACAAAACACCCATCAATGCAGGAGATGTAGGAGGTGAGGGTTCAATCCCTGGGTCAGGAAGATCCCTTGGAGTAGGAAATGGTAACCTGCTCCAGCATTCTTGCCTGGGAAATCCCATGGGCAGAAGAGCTGGGTGGGCTACAGTGCACAGAGTTTCAGGAAGAGTTGGACACGACTTAGGGACTAAAAAACAGCAAAAACCTCACATGTATCATCAACAGTTCCTGGAGCAGATGGAAATTTAACGGTGTCATAGATTTCATAAGTTTGTTCTTTGCTGATGCTAAGAATCCGCTGGACTATTTATTTTAATGGCTTGTTCTCTTTGGAGTCTGAATACCAGTCTCTGACTGACAGATACACACAGTGTCTAAAACAGTGATTTAATGGCTATTCTTAGTTGGCTATTACCTCAAATATTGAAATCTTAGCTCTTAAAAATTTCCAAATTCCTCAAAACCCTTTGGTATAGTAGAATATTCAGTGTTCCCTTGATCTTGAAAACCTTTGTAAGGAATACAGTCTGGAGTTTATGCTAAAAAATATTTCTAAAGCTGTTTCTAATTTTACTATTATTAAAAAGAAAGCTGAATCATCTGGATTTTGGAATTGATAGGATTGCTTCATGTTTATTATTAATCTCTGTGATCAACCTACTTGGAACTGTGTATGATATTTTTGATCCATCGTGTAGTGTGTGCATGTAAGTATGTGTGTGTGCATGTATGTACACACATGTGTGCATGTACAGATCTTTATGGAACAAAGCAAATGTACAAATGAATGCACGAGTGTGGGCTTGTCCTTGTGATTATTGTTGCTTGCACAAGTCAACGTGTTCTTGCTTACACCCTTAAACAATGACAGGAGTCTTTGCACTCAGCTCCATCCCTGTCACATTGCCTCGAGGCCTGGGTCAGCACTGTGAATCGCTTCCCAAAGTCCCTTTTATCCCATCCTAGGAGTATCCTGATGAATTTTAGCAGGATACACTGCTGCCACTCAAATATAACATTTTTCAGTCTGTTTTGCAGCTAGGTGTGGACAAATGAGGTCATTTTGGACAAGACATAAATGGAACTGAGTGGAGTGCACACTCTACCCTTCTTGGACTCCTTCCATCAACCTGCTGCCTAGAACATAACTTGATGACTCAGGCGCCAGTGGAGGGGGTTGCCATTTTCTTCTCCAGGGGATCTTCTCCCACTCAGGGATCGAACCTGCACCTCCTGCAACTGCAGGCAGATTCTTTACCGCTGAGACACATTTGGTTATCCAGGTTCTGTTTCAAAGTGATATGAGTCGTTGGGACTGTTAATCATTTGCAGACTCACTTTGTGAGGAAGACACAAGCCAGGTGCAAGGCAGCAGATGCAGTCTCCAATTTACCAGGTTCCTGTCACAGTTCATTCCCATTACGGCAGCCTGGTGCTCAAAATCTGCTCTCAGCTAGACAAACATATGCTGGATGGCTTCATGTTTCTTAGGCTCCTATATTATACCTAGCAGGTTGCTGGCTAAATTAATTTATTCCTGATCTGCAAGAATCATTTGGAATTGTCTCTGGACCTCTGTGTCAAAACCTTAAAGTGCTAGAGACTAAACCAGGATGAAACTCACAGGCTTGCCAAGACCAAGACAGCCTTCTGCATTTGATGCTAATATATTGTAAAGTATGTGCTAATGAATTACAAGTGGTGTCACAAGTCTCTGCACCTTGTCATATTAATTCAAGATTTCAGAATTTCAAAATACATTTTCAGTATGATTCAAGTGTATAAATATTAAGGAGGCATTAACCTTTATCAAAATGATTTTTTTTCTGTGTTAAAAAGACCAGAATTTAACATAACAGGGCATACAATTTGACTGTGCTGTAAAGTGGTTGATGAGGAGAACTGTATCGGTCCCCAAATTATTCAATGAGGACTGTAAGACCTTTCATTTGCAGAGTTTTTTGGGGGAATGGCAGGAATGGGGATGGGAATTAGGGGAGAAAGAAGAATATTTCGAGTAGTGAGAAAAGAGTAAATTGAAGGATGTCAGTTCTTTAATTAACATGCTGCTTGTCATCTTTAGCACAGAGAATCACAAAACCCTGCAGGCACTAAATAAAATGAGCTTTTGAGAGGTTTCTCATCTTAGGTAACCTACAGAGCTGTGTCAATTTGGAGTCACTGATGCAAACATTTTGTTCAAATACATTATTATTTGCTAGCTGCATGACATACACAAGAATGGTCTCAAGGTCAAGTGAATATTTTGAAAAGCCAGAGGGTCGGTTCTACAAACTGGGCTTCTTGAGGTTGATCAGGGACTTGATGAAGCAAATCAGAGCTTAACCTCAAGTCCCCAGACCGCCAACACACTAACACAGCCATCAGTTCCCTTTTTTAAAAAAATTAAAAAAAGCACTTTCGCTCTAGCAGGATTTACAACCAGAGTCAATCAGTTCTAGCCTCAGGGAAGCCCATACAGAAGGAAATAAAACAGAAGTCCTTAGTTTTGTCTTACCTTTGCAGAATCTTCGCTTTCAGGGGCAAATGTTTTGGGCAGCTTTATGACCACTGCATCGTTCCCCACACCACTGGGGCAGCAATCACGCTGAGCTTGTTTACTGCCAAGTCCCCATTTTCTGTCTCAGTGCCCGACACATAGCAAGTACTCGGTAAATATTTGTTGATTAAAAAAAGAGATTCAAAGGTCACGTTATTAAAACTATCTCTTCAAGTTAACTTAGGAAACATCACAGGGAGTTTTAAGCAGTAATTAAAATCTTATCTTTATGACTCATTTCCCATAAACTTCTTAAGGGACTTGTGAAATCCTAATATGCTAACTTCTCATTTTTTAAGTAATTTTTGTTTGTGCTTGTGGTGGTTGTTGTTGTTCAGTCTTTAAGTCCTGTCTAACTGTTTGTGACCCCATGGTCGGTAGCATGTCAGGCTCCTCCTTTATGATCTCCCAGAGTTTGCTCAAATTCATGTCCATTGAGTTGGTGATGCCATCCAACCATCTCATCCTCTGTCGTCCCCTTCTCCTCCTGCTTTCAATTTTTCCCAGCATCAATCTTTCAGTCTTTTCCAATGAGTCAGCTCTTCAAATCAGGTGGCCAAAGTATTAGAACTTCAGCTACAGTCCTTCCAATGAATAGTCAGAGTTGATTTTCTTTAGGATGGACTGGTTTGATCTCTTTGCAGTCCAAGAGACTCTCAAGAGTCTTCTCTAGCACCACAATTTGAAAGCACCAATTCTTTGGTTCTCAGCCTTCATTATGGTCCAACTCTCACATCCGTATATGACTACTGGAAAAACCATAGGTTTCACTATATGGACCTTTGTTGGCAAAGTGATGTCTCTGCTTTTTAATACACTGTCTAGCTTTGTCATAGCTTTCCTTCTAAGGAGCAGGAGTCTTTAATTGTGCTTGTAGACTTACACGCAAACAGATAATTGAAGTATTTGTCAACTCAAAACTGTAGAAAATGAGTCCAAATTATAGGAGCTTTCTGTATTAAAACACCGCCCCCCTCAAAAAAGATGTACTCTTTGGGGGAATAACATAAGTGTTGGACATTTTGAATTGTGATTACATCACCCCATGGGAGAATTTTATCTAACTTTTTCTCTTTCGTTGGGAACAGCTTGCGTGGCAGCCATGACAGGGCATCAGTAGCATGTCATAGCATTGGAAACCTGCCCTCCATCATACTGAACAACACCTTAATATGGGTATCTTGGGTTGGACTCTGGAGAGTTCCCATGGGTTTATTTGGGAGAAAAGGTAGAGAGCTAAGTGATGAGCTCCCTCGAAGTAAAAACACAGTGGGACTTCCGTTCTCCATTCCCAACTACTGTCATTAATCAAATCGGTTTCATATTGTCATTTGCTGGATACTTCCTAACATGAATATTTAATACTTAATTTAGTTTTTAAATGGTTGCTGTGGCACTGATGGCTTGCTATTGCTGCATATGTTATATAAATAAAAATGAGTTATATAAATATGTCATAAAAGATGGTCCTCGTGTATTGATTGACCCATGGGGTGTTTATCACTTCACCGCAGGTCGAGATCTATTAGTTAAAAAGCCTACTAGCATCACGCAAAAAATTTTATACACCCAGTTATTTTAAAAATAGCCCCAGTAAGCAGATTTTTGGACTTCCCTTGTAGCTCAGTCAGTAAAGAATCTGCCTGCAATGCAGGAGACCTGGGTTTGATCCCTGGGTTGGGAAGACCCCCTGGAGAAGGAAATGGCAACCCACTCCAGTATTCTTGCCTGGGGTTGCAAGAGTTGGACACTACTTAGTGACTAAACCACCACCAAGCAGATTTTTAGCCTTTTAAAACCTGTTTGCTTTGTATACCCTGTGATACCTTACCCAACATCTGTTGTCATGATAAGCTAGAGCCCAGTGGTTATAAGGTCACAAGGTGCAGGAGGAGAGGGCAGGAAGAACTGAGAGAGAAGCACTGAAATACGTGCATTACCACATGTGAAATGGACGGCTAATGGGAAGTCGCTGTGTAATACAGGGAGCTCAGCCTGGTGGTCTGCAACGACCTAGAGGGGCAGGATGTGGTGGGAGGTAGGAGGGAGGTTCAAGAGGGTGGGAACATATGTGTACCTGGGGCTGATGCATGTTGACCAATGAATCAACATGTAAACCAATACAACCAATACAACATTGTAAAGCAGTTTTTGTTGTTCCTTGTTCAGTCACTCAATCGTGTCCGACTCTTTGTGACCCCAGTGGACGGCAGCACGCCAGTCTTCCCTGTCCTTCACTATCTCCTGGAGTTTACTCAAACTCATGTCTATTATAAAGTTGGTGATGCCATACAACCATCTCATCTTCTGTCACCCCCTTCGCTTCCTATCTGCAATCTTTCCCAGCATCAGGGTCTTTTCCAGTAAGTCAGCTCTTTGCATCAGGTGGCCAAAGGATTGGAGCTTTAGCTTCAGCAAAAGTCCTTCGAATGAATATTCAGGGTTGATTCCCTTTAGGATTGACTGATTTGATCTCACTGTAGCCCAAGAGACTCTCAAAAGTCTTCTCCAACACCACATTTCAAAAGCATCAATTCTTTGGCAGTCAGCCTTCATTATAGTCCAACTCTCATATCTACACACGACTACTGGAAAAACCATAGCTTTGATTCTATGGACCTCAGTTGGTAAAGTGATGTCTCTGCTTTTTAATGCATTGTCTAGGTTTGTCATAGCTTTTCTTCCAAGGAGCAAGCCTTGTCTTTTAATTTCATGGCTGTAGTCACGGTCCACAGTGATTCTGGAGCCCGAGAAAATAAAGTCTGTCACTATTTCCGTTGTTTACCCATCTATTTGCCATAAAGTGATGGGAAGTAATGGGATAAAGCAATTATCCTCCAGTTAAAAATAAATACATTAAAAAAAAAAAAAAGATCCCAAGCTGCTATGGCCCTTCAGAGCTCTCTGACCCAGAGACTTAGCACTTCTCCTACCATCCTCACCTCTGAGGTCCCTTGCCCTCATCCACCCCGCACTGTAGACTCTGAACTTTCTCCAACACCCGTGGACTTCTCTTCTCACACAGTCTTGCTAAAGTGATACCCATGTGGGTTTGTGCTAAGTGGCTTCAGTCGAGTCTGACTCTGTGTGACCCCATGGCTGTAACCCTCCAGACTCCTCTGTCCATGGGATTCTCCAAGAAGAATACTGGAGTGGGTTGCCATTTCCTCCTCCAGGGATCTTCCCAGCCCAGGGGTCGAAACAGCATCTCTTACATCTCCTGCACTGGCGCCCCCTGGGAAGCCGGTGTGAGACACAGCAGGAAGACAGCTGTCTGCAATAGGGAGTGGGTCCTCACCAGGCACCAAGTCTGCCAGTGCCTTGAGCGAGGACTTCTCAGACTTCAGAACTGTGAGAAATCAACGTTTGTTGTTGAAGTCACCCAGTCTATGATACTTTTGTTACCGCATCCCAAACGCACTAAGACAACAGTCACAGGAGAAGGATCACAGCTGAGGCTCAGAGAGGTGGAAGCAGGAAGGATAACTGGGGAACAGCAAACAGTCCAGGGGGTTATGTCATGCTGTGCATGAAGGCAAAGATATGGAGAAAAGTTTGGAAAATGTATTTGGGTCACATTAGAACTAAGCCCTTACACAGCAGGGCCCTGAATACCATTGATTTTGGTGGGTGATAAAGGGTCCCTATAGGCTCCTGAGTGAGATAGGGATGTGACGGGAGCTGTGGGCCTGTAGGATGTATCTGGAAGCAGTGTGAAGGCTGCACCGGAGACAGGGAAGACAGGAGATTGAAATGATACCACTGCGGTGGCTTTGTAGTAACCCAGGAAGATAATGAAAGTCTGAACTAAAGTGGTGGAGGGGGAGGAGACAAGAAACATTCAGGAGGTTATTGATCACTTCTCCAACCGTAATACAGATGATGCTATCCTAAGTGTCTCATTCCTGTCTATTTTTATCATTATTGCTATAGGTAGCCAGATACAAAGTGGCATTGCTTATAGCATGATCATATTTCTTCCCATTGAGCACATCAAAATACTCACACAGACATCTTAAGCTTCCCAGAAATACAGAGTGCATAGGTAATTTACCAAAAGGATAGAACTGGATACTCTAATAGAATAAAAACAAAATGGTTCACTAAAGAGCCTTGTTGGCTGGAAACAGCAATTTCCCATAAAGACATTTATTTAATTAAAAATGAAGTTTATAAGTTCATGTGTGGATTTGGTATCTTTCTATAAAATACATTTGCATTTTTCAAAATACTTGTCTCATAAATTAATAAAATATAGGTTAACTATTTTGTTGGGAAGGAAATAATCAAGCATAGTGGGTTTCTGCAGTACATCTGAAGGAATTATCTCGAGTAATTTTAGTTGCCCAGGTGCTGCTAACAGGGCACAGACAATTGGGACATTACAATTGGAGCTATAATGGAAAATTATTTCATAAGTTACTTTCAAATGCTTTTGTCTGTTAGTTTCTGTGGAGTGTCTGCCTCTCTGGCATTTCTTTTACCTCTTCCTCTTTCCCCAAGTATGGAGCAGTCCTTTAGCTCTTGAAAGTAATTTGGAAGAAACAAGTGACCTTTGCTATTCTAATTATTGTTTTCCATCACTATGTGTTTCCATTTCCACAGGGAATGGTTTAGCACTCATGATCTGAAACAGGGAATCTATAGAAGATCACTAACTTTTGTTGTTAACAAAAACTCTAACTCAAACTGGCTAAAATATCAACAATAAGGACAATTATATTCTCTTGGAACAAGAAGTCTAAAAGGAGATCAATCCCAGCCACATCATGGTAAGGGTTCCAAGTCTCAGCTTCGCCTCTTCCACAGGTTGGTATTGTCCTCAGGATGTTTTTCCTCATGATCACAACGGCTGCCAGTAGCAACTACCACAACACACTTCCTTTCTCATACCTAGCAGGTGAAATAGAGAGGGAAACTCTTTGTCTTTTGATATGACTGGACTAATTTAGGATGTAAGCTCAACCTAAGGTAATAAGACCAGAATATTTTCCCGATTAGCTCAAACCTTAATTCCTAATTCAATCATTGATAAGAGGGTAAAAATACTATGCTTGGATTATACTAAGCAGGATCCATGTCAGGAACTAGAGATGGGATGAAGGGATGAATACTTCCCCCCAAATCCCTGAAAGCAATGTTCTAGGAATGGAAGAAGTTAGAGGGGAGAGAGGAATTCTGGTGCAAAAGATGTTAAACATGGCTTATCAACCGAGGCAACAGTACAATCGAGTTGCAAAACTGATTACTCTGCAGAAATGTTAATGTAGGTGGCAGAGGGGGCAGAGAACTGATTAGACGAGTCACTCCTATAAAGGACTTAAATGGTTAGAGGGTTGATATTGAGAGGGGATTTAGTGTGAAGGATTTTTTAAGAGACGCTCGTGTGTTATGAGTCCCCATCCTAAGGGGGAAGCTGTCTCCTCCTCTGGGTAGAAAGTGTCACCTGCATTTCAGTTAACAAAGAATGTTGCCTGCCATCAAGCTGTCAACCTTTGCGGGAATACCACCCCACCCACCCCACCCATGGTGTGCCCTGGAGGGAATTCTGATGGAGAAAAATGCATATTATCCCTAGATAGTTAAGATGCATATCAAAAGAATAATTTCAATGAGCCTAGGTTCTTGAATTTTCCTATACTTAGAAAAGCACTAAAATTATTAACTTGAGATATCCGTTTTTGTGGTTAGAAGTAATCTTTTGATGTTCAACTACATTTTTTTTCTCCTGCAAAAACTCCTATATTTCCTGGCTTCTCTCTCTAACCTCATTGGAATAGTTCCTCAGATCTGTCTGAAAGCTTGTCCCCCAGGTATAGTCCTCAGTAAGGTCTCAGAATAAATAGGTTGTGTGGATTTTTTCTTTCTTTCTTCTTTTTTTTTTGTCAATACCTAACACAGACTAAGAAGGGCCTCAAGGGACTCGTTTGGGTAGCTTACTTTTTCCCCTGCAGTTAGAGAATCAGTATGGCTATTGCTTGACGACTCCTGGAAAGCCAAAGACGAGATGGGCTGGCAAGCTGTGCTGGCGGCAGAGAGAAGGAGGGTTGCTGCTATGCTATGATAGACTGCGCTCACAGTGTTTGGGGGATAGGAAATGTATGAATGCTGCCTGTGGCTGGGATGTGGGCTATGTATGTGAACTTGAGAGTCAGGGGGAGAACCACCTTTGATGCTTTCCATTAGGATCAGCAGAGGAACAAAGAGACCTTAACAGAAATGATACTGATGTGGATCACCATTCCCTAGAGTTTGCAGAGGAAGGAGTTGCAGAAATAGCACATGTTTGCCCAGATAGGAGAAACCGCACGCGGGTCAACAATTACTGTGATGTCAAGGTCTGTAAAGACGCTCCTACAGCAAGTAAACTTAAAACATCGGCCAGACACAGAAAGTGTGAAGCCGTGTTATGAGGTGCTGGTCAAATGAGAACTCTCCTCTCCCCCTTCCTGTCTAGCTTCTGTAATCTTCACTCTCCAAAGAGATCGTACACTGGAAAGCAAACTGGATAAAGAAGAACAAGGAAAGAAAGAAGGGCCATATATGGAGTCCCCTGCAAGTGGCCAGCCCACAGCAGGACCTGGCTTTGCTGACTTTAAATCACGCTTAGAGGACACTGTATTTTTTTTTTTCATTTATTTTTATTAGTTGGAGGCTAATTACTTTACAACATTGCAGTGGTTTTTGTCATACATTGACATGAATCAGCCATGGAGTTACATGTATTCCCCATCCCAATCCCCCCTCCCACCTCCTTCTCTTCCCGATCCCTCTGGGTCTTCCCAGTGCACCAGGCCCGAGCACTTGTCTCATGCATCCAACCTGGGCTGGTGATCTGTTTCACCATAGATAATATACATGTTTCGATGCTGTTCTCTTGAAACATCCCACCCTTGCCTTCTCCCACAGAGTCCAAAAGTCTGTTCTGTACATCTGTGTCTCTTTTTCTGTTTTGCATATAGGGTTATCGTTACCATCTTTCTAAATTCCATATATATGTGTTAGTATACTGTATTGGTCTTTATCTTTCTGGCTTACTTTACTCTGTATAATGGGCTCCAGTTTCATCCATCTCATTAGAACTGATTCAAATGAATTATTTTTAATGGCTGAGTAATATTCCATGGTGCATATGTACCACAGCTTCCTTATCCACTCATCTGCTGATGGGAGAGGACACTGTATTTTTAATTAATTGATTGATTAATTTGGCTGCCCTGGGTCTTCACTGCTGCACGTGGGTCTCTCTCACTGTGTCTGGGGTGGCGGCTACTCCTCAGTTGCGCGTGCGGTCTTCTCACTGCATGGCTGCTCTTGTTGCAGAGCCCGGGCGCTAGGACAAGCTGGCTTCAGGAGTTTTGGCCGGTGGGCTCGATAGTTGTGCAGCCCAGGTTTAGTCGCCCAGAGGCATGTGGGATCTTCCTGGAGCAGGGATCAAACCTGTATCCCTTGCACTGACAGGTGAGCTGACCTGGACCACCAGGGAAGTCCCTGGTGAATAATTTAAATGACTGAATTGACACATCTTTGCATTCTAAAGTGGCTTTTGAACCTTGTATGACTTAAAGGAGATTCTCCAAATCATGTTCTTCAAGAGTTTTCACCTTGGAACCACTTTATGCTGGCCATAATCTGCATGAGCAAAAGGGACCTTCTGTGCAATGCCTTCAATGTCCTGGAAGCTAGTGACCAGACTCTAGGACCTTTGCTATAGCTGCCACAAAAAAGCAAGTGCTTTGACAATGGTGCTTGCAGAAAGCAGCATAGTGTGGCCTCTTATGCATCATCATGTCACTTCCTCCCAAATCTGGCCAGGGCCATCTGCTGGGAGTCTCTAGATCAAGGGAGCCTGGGTGTGCCGTCTTAGCTTTCCTAGGCTCCAGCATGAGGCAAGCACACTCCTGTCAGGTGTCGGCATGGAATCAAGGAAGCCAGCCTGCAGCATCTTCCACTGTGCCCCCACCACGTGCCTGGGAGTCTGTGTCCTGAGAAGTTTCACTGCGTGAATGTGTCTGCTCAAGAGATAGGGTTCATAAGAAATTGCTTCGTGGATTCACCCTGCACTTGGAAGCCAGCTGCTCACTGCCATCCAAGAATGAGCTCCAGAGCCAGGTGACACCCAGGTGGGACCCCTCACTCTCTCCTGCCAAGTGGCCACACTTCTCCTGGATTTTCCTTTTCTTTGAGAAATGAAGCTTCTCCCCTCGGGTCTCTTCAGAGACTGTTCACATCTTACCCATCCTCTGGGGTCTCCCTGAAGGCCCACCTCCCCCAGAAGCCTTTCCTTAGCTTTCCAGGCTCCTCTGAGTTCCCTCTTTTTCTGTAAATTTCCAGCACTTCCTGTCCAAGACAACATTTTTACATGGTATTATTATACAAGCCTGAAATTCATCTGCTAATTCATTCATTCAACAGATGTTTAAGGAGTCCATACAATGTGATTTGTTGGATGCCAGGTGGTGAACAAGACAGGCATGGTCCCCGTCTTCTTAAAGCTTACAGACTACTGTGGAGGAAACAGACATTAAACTCATAAACAACATGTAAATATAGAAATGCAGGCTGCCATCAAAGCTATGAAAGAGCGTTTTTAGATGTATTGAGAGAGTAGATCAGTGGTCTGTCTTAAGCTGAGTGGTCAAAGAAGGTGTCCCCGAGGAAGTGAAACCTGAAATAAGAGGTCTAAGTAGGAGCTAGCCAGGTGAACAGGAGAAGGAAAAATATTCCAGGCACAAGGAACCATATGTTCAAAGACTTTGAGTCAGGAAGAGATGAAAACACCTTAGGAACTGAGAGGACAGTACGTTTGGGACATTGTGGTGGGGTGCAAGCGGCAGGGGTGAATTTACGTTAGAAATATAATCTGATCATGGGACTTCCCTGGTGGCTCAGCGGCAGAGAATCTGCCTGCCGTGCAGGAGCCACAGGAGACGTGGATTCAATCCCTGGGTTGGAAAGATCCCCTGGAGGAGGGCATGGCAACCCACTCCAGTGTTCTTGCCAGAAGAACTCCACAGACAGAAGAATCTGGGTGGGTACAGTCCATAGGGTCACAAAGAGTCGGACATGACTGAAGTGACTTCGCATGCATGCATGCGTGACCTGATGACCTGATGACCTGGGTCTGTCCTTGTTGTGTTAGGAACTCTGGACTTAAAATTAAGGATATTGAAACTTTTTTTGCAAGAAATTATAGCAGAGCGATAATATGACCCAGTTAAAGTTTTAAAAGAATGCCCTCATTCCTCAACGGAAAATGGATTTCAGGAGAACAAGAGCAGAAAAAGAGGAAATTAGCCAGGGAGCAATTACAAAAGCCCAGATGAGAAGTCATAGTGGTTGGCCACTAATGGTGGTTGCAGGGGAGATGGAAAGAATGGTTGATAATTGAGATCATAAGCTTTGCATCTTTGCTGCATGCCAGGCATCTGGCTTAGTGAAAAACCCATAGCTCTACTCAGTAAGTAAATATAATAAATCAATACAGTAATTAGTTAATTAATTACATGCTGTTTTAACCTTTTAAAAAGAGAAACTGATCTATATTATTAACTGGATCAAGCATTTCACAGCAGCTGAGAAAGCAATTATGTAGACACATAATCAATCTGGTTTGTTTGTCAGTCTGGTTACTTTGGCCATATTAACAACTGAATAATATAGACCATATGGTTATCCAGAGTTCTGTTTAGTCACTGTAAGTCCAAGATGATATGAATTCTGTTTCAGTTGTTTTCACTGTTCATTAGATAGTGCTTTGAATGCACAACTTAGAATTTTATAGTATATAAGGGTGATCACTAAATATTTTTTATGCCATAAACCAATGTTTTTTTTCAAATATTGGAGGAACTGCTAAATGTGCTCCCTTTGAGGCTGTCAGGAATGTGTATTAGAACAAACAAATAACTACTTACACAGCAAGGATTCCTAGCTGCAAGCAATAGAAGCTAATTCTGTCGGGTGTAAGGAGGAAAGAATTTATGATGAGAGTTTTGTTTGGTTCACAGAATCACCAGGAGGGCTGGATTCTTAGAGCCAAGTTATCGAGAACATTGTTCAAATCTTTGATGTGACAAGACCCCAGAGCCCCATGCAGCCCCTTTAAGGAGTAGACGCCATGGCTTAACCACGAAGATCCCCAGTGCTACAGCGGGGAGGTCCAAGAACTGACACATGGTTCGAAGCAGGTACAGCCTCTGCTGATGCTGGGCAGTCCTTGCTTCATAATGCTCTTCCGGTTCAGAGACTGGTGTGAACTTCCCACTCAGGAAGCAAAGTTCAGGGGCTTGTTTCCTCACTACGAGGAAGATGGGAAAGTGAGCTTCTGGGGCTGGAGGTAGGCGGAGCTTCCTACTGAGCTCTGTAAAGTGCAGGATTTTCCAGATAAGAGAATAAGGTTTGGTTAATAGGATCCTAAAAGAGAGCGACAATTGCCATTTATTATCCCCATCAGTGCATAAGAGAAAAATAAAACAGTTCTGAAAGGTAAAAGGGGACAAATTACAGAATACAGAATAGCCAATAAATGGAATAAAGTTTTTTTAATAGATAAGTCACCGTATTGTCTTTATTGTTTTCTTATCTTTGTTGTTGTTTAATTGCTAATTATTGTCTGACTCTTTGTGATCCCAAGGACTATAACCTGCCAGGGTCCCCTGTTCATGGAATTCTCCAGGCAAGAATACTGGAGTGTGTTGCCATTCCCTTCTCAAGGGGATCTTCCTGACCCAGGGATTGAACCTGGGTCTCCTGCATTCAGTTAAGTTCAGTTCAGTCACTCAGTTGTGTCCCCACTCTTTGCAACCCCATGGATTGCAGCATACCAGGCCTCCCTGTCCATCACCAACTCCCAGAGTTTACTCAAACTCATGTCCATTGAGTCAGTGATGCCATCCAGCCATCTCATCCTCTGTCGTCCCCTTCTCCTCCTGCCTTCAATCTTGCCCAGCATCAGCGTCTTTTCTAATGAGTCAGTTCTTTGTATCAGGTGCCCAAAGTATTGGAATTTCAGCTTCAGCATCAGCCCTTCCAATGAATATTCAAGATTGATTTCCTTTAGGATGGACTGGTTGGATCTCCTTGCTGTCCAAGGTCAACTCTTCGGCACTCAGCTTTCTTTATAGTCCAACTCTCACATCCATACATAACTACTGGAAAAACCACAGCTTTGACTAGAAGGACCTTTGTTGGCAAAGTGACGTCTCTGCTTTTTAATGTGCTGTCTAGGCTGGTCATAGCTTTTCTTCCAAGGAGCAAGCGTCTTTTTATTTCATGGCTGCAGTCACCATCGGCAGTGGATTTGGAGCCCCCCAAAATAAAGTCTGTCACTGTTTCCATTGTTTCCCCATCTATTTGCCATGAAGTGATGGGACCAGATGCCATGATTTTAGTTTTCTGAATGTTGAGTTCTAAGCCAACTTTTTCACTCTCCTCTTTCACTTTCATCAAGAGACTCTTTAGCTCCTCTTCACTTTCTGCCATAAGGATGGTGTCATCTGCATTTCTGAGGTTATTGATATTTTTCCCGGAAATCTTGATTCCAGCTTGTGCTTCTTCCAGCCCAGCGTTTCTCATGATGTAATCTGCATATAAGTTAAATAAGCAGGGTGACAATATACAGCCTTGACGAACTCCTTTCCCAATTTGGAACCAGTCTGTTTTTCCATGTCCAGTTCTAACTGTTGCTTCTTGACCTGCATACAGATTTCTCAGGAGGCAGGTCAGGTGGTCTGGTATTCCCATCTCTTTCAGAATTTTCCAGTTTGTTGTGATCCACACAGTCAATGGCTTTGGCATAGTCAAAAAGCAGAAATATATGTTTTTCTGGAACTCTTTTGCTTTTTCGATGATCCAGCAGATGTTGGCAATTTGATCTCTGGTTCCTCTGCCTTTTCTAAATCCAGCTTGAACATCTGGAAGTTCTCGATTCACGTACTATTGAAGCCTGGCTTGGAGAATTTTGAGCATCACTTTGCTAGTGTGTGAGATGTCTGCATTGGCACTCCTGCATTGGCAGGCAGATTCTTCACCACTGAGCCACTTGGGAAGCCCAGTGGGAAAACTTTGCCTTGAGGCAGCTTGATCTGCAGAACAATTTGATCTACAGAACTCATGTATGTAGACGACATAGGCTTTGTTAAAGATCTTTGCATTTCAGCTCTACCACTTATTAGCAGTTGTATAATCTTAGCTAAGTTAGATCTGAGATTCAAGGTCATCCTTTGTAAAATGCAGGTAATAGTTCCAAACTTTGAGATTGCTGGGGGATTATATAAGATAATGTAAGTAAATGTCTAACAGGACCTGGAAGGGCCCAGAGGTAGATACTCCTCTTCTGTTCTTCCCATTTTGTGCTGGGAGGAGTCAGCATCCTGCACTATAACCTGAATCTGTTAGTCCTTCCAGGCATGGACTGAGCTAGGGTTGTTTGCTGTTGAGATCATAGCACAATGCCTACATAATAAATGCTCAGTGACTGCTTGCCACACAGACAAGTAGCTCTTACTTAAATCATTACTAATTATGTGAAGTAATAATGCAAAACACATGACATCATTCTTGGCACAGAGCAGGTATTAGGTATAAATTTGAGTTCATGACTTCCACTTCCAGTAATAATTGACACGTTTCCTAAGACCAATCCCCCTCCTAGAATCTTTTTCAATGTGGTAAAATACATATAATGTAAAACTTACCATCTAAAGCATTTCTAAGTGTATATACATTTCAGTGGTATTAAGTATATTCCCATCGTTGTATAATCATTATCATCATCCATTTCCAGAATTCTTTTTCTGTAACTTTAAAATTTTATTATTTTTAGGGATGTCCCTGGTGGTCCAGTGGTTAAGACTGCACTGCGAATGCAAGGGGCATAGTTTCAATCCCTGGTTGGGGAACTAAGACCCCACATGCCTGTGGCACAGTAAAAAAGTACCATTATATTTTAGAGAAATTTTAGGTTTATAATAAATTTGAAAGGAAGGTGCAGAGATTTCCTGTAAACCTCCTGCCCACGTACATGCATAGCTTCTCCCATTATCAGCATCACTCACCAGAATGATTACCAAGGGTGAACCTATATTACCACAATCCTCCAAAGGATTTACTCCTGTGTTTTAACTCTGTGGGTTTGGACAAATATATCATCACATATATCCACCATTATACTATACAGAGTGTTTCCACTACCCGAAAAAGTCCTCTGTGCTCTGCTTACCATCTCTTGCCTTCACCCACCTCTACCCCTCACCCTCTGCAACCACCTATCATTTTACTGTCTCCAGTGTTTTGCCTTTTCCAGAATGTCATGTTGTTTGAATAGCACAGTATGTTGCTTTCTTAGATTGGCTTCTTTCACTTAGTTATATGTATTTAAGATTTCTCTGTATCTTTCTTTGTCTCAATTAACTCGTATCTTTTTAGCATTAAGTAATATTCCAATATCTAGAAACATCACAGTTTACCCATTTATCTACCAAAGGATATCTTGGCTGCTTCCCAGTTTTCACAATTATGAATAAACTTCTATAAATATCAATGTGCATGGTTTTATGTGAATGTAAGTTTTCAGCTACTGGAGCTAAATACCAGGGAGCACGATTGCTGGACCATATGTAAGAGTATGTTTAGTTTAATAAGAAACCTCCAAACATTCTGCCCAAGTGGCTGTACCATTAGCAATAGATGAGAGTTCCTTTTACTTTACATCTTTGCCATTTGGTGTTGTCAGTGTTCTGGATTTCAGCTATTCTAATAGGTGTGTGATGGTGTCTAGCTTTAATTTGCATTTCCCAGATGACATGTGTGGAGCATCTTTTCATATGCTTTTTTGTCATCTTCTTCACTGAGATGTCTGTTAAGGTGTTTGATTCATTTTTAAATTGGTTTGTCTGTTCTCTTATTGTTGAGCTTTAAGAATTTTTTGGATAATTGCCTTTATCAGATGTGTCTTTTGCAAATATTTTCTCCCCACTGTGTCTTGTCTTCTGTTCTTGATATTGTCTTTCATAGAGCAGAAGTTTTAAAATTTAACTAAGTTAAGCTTATCAATTATTCCATTGATCATGTCTTTGGTGTTGAATCTAAAAAGATATCACCATACACAAGATCATATAGATTTTCTCCTGTATTTTTTCTAGGAGATTTGCAGTTTTGCATTTTACATTTAGGTCTATCTGCTATCCATTTTTGAGTTAATTTTTGTGAAGGGTATAAGTGTGTATCTAGATTCATTTTTTTGCATGTGGATGTCCAGTTGTTTTAGCACCATTTGTTGAAGAGACTATTTTGGCTTCATTGTGTTGCCTTTCCTCCTTGGTCAAATATAAGTTGACTATTATGGGGATCTAGTTCTGAGCCCACTACTCTGTTCTGTTGATCTACTTGTCTGTTATTTCATCAAAATCACTCTTTTTTTTTTTTTTTTTTTTTTTACTGTAGCTTTATAGCAAGGGTAGTGAAAGTTCTCAATAATTTAAATTTTCTCCTTCAGTTTTGTATTAGCTATTCTGGGTCTTCTGCCTTTCCATATAAACTTTAGAATTTGTTTGTCAATACCCATAAAATAATTTGCTAGGATTTTGATTGCAAATCACACTGAGTCCATAATTCAAGTTGGGAAGATCTGATATCCTGACAGTATTAAGTATTCCTATCCATGAACATGGAATATTTCTCCATTTATTTAGTTATTTTCTTATTTTTTCATAAAAAACTACAGTACCATATTTCCTCATATAGATATTACAAATATTTTGTTAGGTTAATACTTAAGTGATGGAATTCCAGTGAAGCTATTTCAAATTCTAAATGATGATACTGTGAAAGTGCTGCACTCAATATGCCAGCACATTTGGAAAACTCAGCAGTGGCCACAGGACTGGAAAAGGTCCGTTTTCATTCCAATCGCTAAGAAAGGCAATGCCAAAGAATGCTCATACTGCACAATTGCACTCATCTTACACGCTAGCGAAGTAATTCTCAAAATTCTCCAAGCCAGGCTTCAACAATATATGAACCATGAACTTCCAGATGTTCAAGCTGGTTTTAGAAAAGGCAGAGGAACCAGAGATCAAATTGCCAACATCCACCAGATCATCGAAAAAGCAAGAGAGTTCCAGAAGGACATCTATTTCTGCTTTATTGACTGCTCCAAAGCCTTTGACTGTGTGGATCACAACGAACTGTGGAAAATTCTTCAAGATATGGGAATACCAGACCACCTGACCTGCCCCTTTAGAAATCTATATGCAGGTCAGAAAGCAAAAGATAGAACTGGACGTGGAACAACCGACTGATTCCAAATAGGAAAAGAAGTTCGTCAAGGCTGCATGTTGTCACCATGCTTATTTAACTTATATGCAGAGTACATCATGAGAAACCCTGGGCTGGAGGAAGCACAAGCTGGAATCAAGATTGCCAGGAGAAATATCAATAACCTCAGATATGCAGATGACACCACCCTTATGGCAGAAAGTAAAGAACTAAAGAGCCTCTTGATGAAAGTGAAAGAGGAGAGTGAAAAAGTTGACTTAAAACTCAACATTCAGAAAACAAAGATCATGGCATCTGGTCCCATCACTTCATGGCTTATAGACAGAGAAACAGTGGAAATGGTGGTAGACTCTATTTTGGGGGGCTACAAAATCACTTCAGATGGTAACCTCAGCCATGAAATAAAAAGATGCTTGCTCCTTAGAAGAAAAACTTTTATCAATCTAGACAGCATATTAAAAAGCAGAGACATTACCTTGCCAACAAAGGCCCATCTAGTCAAGTCTATGGTTTTTCCAGTAGTCATGTATGGATGTGAGAGTTGGACTATAAAGAAAACTGAGTGCCACAGAATTGATGCTTTTGAACTGTGGTGTTGGAGGAGACTCTTGAGAATCTCTTGGATTGCAAGGAGATCCAACCAGTCCATCCTAAAGGAAATCAGTCCTGAGTGTTCATTGGAAGGACTGATGTTGAAGCTGAAACTCCAATAGTTTGGCCACCTGATGTGAAGAACTGACTCCTCATTTGAAAAGACCCTGATGCTCAGAAAGATTGAAGGCAAGAGGAGAAAGGGACAACAGAGGATGAGGTGGTTTGATGGCATCACGACTCAATGGACATGAGTTTGAGTAAACTCCGGGAGTTGGTGATGGACAGGGAGGCCTAGCACACCTGCAGTCCATGGAGTTGCAAAGTGTTGGACGTGACTGAGTGACTGAACTGAACTGATTTAACTTTTAGGGATATCAATGTACATAGTATCATATTTTTAATTTCAAGTTCTGTCTGTTCATTGTTGCTGTGTAGAGAAGCAATTGACTTTTGTATGATAACCTTGCAACTTGCAACATTACCATAATCACTTATTAGTTCCAGGATTTTTTTGTTTGTTGGGTTTGTTCATTCTTTTGGGATTCCCATATGGACAACCATGTCATCTGCAAATGAGGACAGTTTTATATCTTTCTTTCCAATCTGTGTACCTTTTATTTCCTTTTCTTACCTTATTGATTTGACAATTACTTCCAGTATGATGTTGAAAAGTAATAACGAGAGGCAATATCCTCACTTTACATATAATCTTAATGGGAAAGCTTCAAGTCTGTCATCACTAAGCATGATGTTAGTTGTAGATAGCCTCAGTCAGTTTGAGGTTTCCCTCTATTCCTGGTTTACCGAGAGTTTTTATATGATGGATGTTGGCTTTTCAGAATGTTTTTATCTGGAAAAACTAGAATTATTTTCACATTGAACATCAACTTCCCATTCCCTTCTCCCCATGGCTGCTGGCAATTACCATTCTACTTTCTGTAGAAAGTATGAATCTGAATATTCTAAGTGCTTCATATAAATGGAATCACACAGTTTTTGTCCTTTTTGACTGATTTATTTCACTTGGCACAATGTCTTCAAGATTCATCCATTTTGTAGCATATGTCACGATATCTTTCCTCTTTAAAACTGAACAACATTCCATTCTATGTATAAACTACATTTTGTTTAGCTATTCATTATGTCAGTGAGCACCTGGGTTGCTTCTACCTTCTGGCTATTATGAATAATGCTGCTAGACATGAAGAAATGCAAATATCTCTTTGAAACCCTGCTTTCAATTATTTTGGATATATACTTAGAAGTAGAATTCTGGGTCATGTGATAGTTTTATTTTTAGGTTTTTGAAGAGTCACCATAATTTTTTACACTATAGCTGCACAGTTTTGCATTCCTACTAAACAGTGTCCAAGGCTTCCAATTTCTTCAGATCCTTGCCAACTTGTTATTTTGCTTTTTGATAGTAGGCATTCTAATGGGTATGAAATGGTACAGTAGTTCCCTCCCCTATGTGCAGTTTTGCTTTCTGAGGCTTCATTTACCTGAGGACAACCAGGTTGGAAAAAGTCAAATGGAAAATTCCAGAAATAAACAATTTCTAAATTTTAAATTTCACACTATTCTGAAGAGCATGATGACAGCTTGTGCTGTCCTTCTCAGTCACACCCTGGACAAGAATCACCTCTTTGTCTGGTGTATTCTGCCCTTAGTCACTTAACTGTTGTCTTGGTTTTCAAATTAATAGTCAAGGTATTCCATTACTTAACAGTGGCTCCAAAGTGCAGGAGTAGCGGTGCTCGCAATTCAGATATGCCAAAGAGAAGCTGGAAAGTGCTTTAAGCGAAAAGGTGAACATTCTTGACTTATAAGGAAAGAAAAACAATTACATGCTGAAGTTGCTATGATCTGTGGCAAAGACACATATTCTATTTGTGAAATTGTGAAGAAGGAAAAAGAAATTCATGCTAGTTTTCCTGTTGCAACTCATACTGCAAGTTATGGCCAGAGTGTGTGATAAGTGCCTGGTTAAGATGGAAAAGTCATTAATTTTGTATGATAAGATATTGAGAGAGAGAGAGAGAGACCACATTCACATAATTTTTATTGTTAAAATTGTTCATATTGTTATAATTGTTTTATTTATTATTAATTACTGTTAACATTTTTCTTTAATAGCAATTATGTACTTATTTTTGGCTGTGCTGGATCTTGATTGCTATGTGCGGAATTTCTCTAGTTGCAGAGAGCAGAGACTACTCTCTAGCTGCAGTCTGCAGGCTTCTCATTGTGGCAGCTTCTCTCCTTGTGGAGCCCAGGCTCGAGGGCTCACGGGCTTCAGTAGTTGTGGTGCGTGGGCTTAGTTACCCCATAGCATGTAGAATCTTCCCAGGCCAGATATCAAATTTGTGTCTGCTGCATTGGCAGACAGATTGTTAAGCACTAGACCACCAGGAATGTCCTATTGTTAATCTCTTACTGTGCCTAATTTATAAATTAAACTGTCATAGGTAAGTAACTATAGGGAAAAGCATAATATTTATAAAGTTCAGTACTATCCACAGTTTCAGGCATTCACTGACACTCTTGGAATGCATTCCTTGTGAATAAGAGAAGACTGCTGTAGCTTATTCCTCTTTGAATTTTAAATGCCAGATTAAAAATAAACTTCTTAATGGCATTAAAAACAGCAGTCACTCATGGAAATTATTTACTAAGTCAAAGTCTAAGACAAGTTTAAACAGGGAGAACTTCAAGTCACTTTCACCCTGGTTATTTTTATTGATTCAGAAGAAACAAGACTTTAATAAATGAGCCTCAGTTCTGATAGCTTTGCACTCCAGTGGGGACCAGATTCTATGTTTTCTGCCAGAGGCAGGGAGCCTGAAGGTTATCCCCGCATACATAAGCGAGAAGGGCTACATCCATGGGCTCAAGGTGGAAGTGTCATGATCCTGGCCTCAGAGGCTAGTGAAATTTAAGCTTGGAAGCTTCTTAATATAAGCCTCTTCTAAGAGAGCCTTGGATATATTTCAAATTGAGAACAAAGAAAGGTTCCTATACTCCTACATAAAAACTGGTTGTTCTGCAGTCTTTACAGTAAGAAGCCATCAGAACTGGCTTTGAACCCCTGTTCCATAGACCAAGGACATTTGTCTCAGTGAAAGTCAGTCATTGGTGTCAGTCACTTACTCTTGAAAGTCAGCCCATCAGGGACTCCCTCCAATGATCATGCCTCTGAATGTCAACTAAGGAACAAGAATCTTACCCAGTAACCATCTCTACAGAGGATCTCAGTCCCCTTACCCCCTGAAAATCACCAGTACCAGAACTCTGCCTTTATCAAAGCCCTATATAGATTATTAGTCTGCCCCGCTCAGAGAGGAAGTGCCTGGTTATAGTAAGCAATAAATTTAGTGTGTGTGTGTGTGTGTGTGTGTGTGCGTGCATGCATGCATGCGTGTGCATGCACATACATGCTTCTGTGCAGGCTCTCTTTCAAATGGTGAGTGGTGGTTTTATTCTTGACAACATGATCATGTGTTTTTGTAGAATTTGCAAAAGTAAGATATTTTAACTGTAAACAGGTAAGATTGGGGTCTCTTTTTAGTCCTGCTCCTCTGTCAAACTTCTTATTTGGGGCTTTTACTGGCTACATTTAATATGTTTAATATGGCTTGAGGCTATAGGCGTACTCATATACTAGGGATGCATGTATGATAAGTCACTTGTTTTATGTGACTTTTGTGTTTTGTGTATCTCAACATGTGTTGTGTCCTCAGTCATGTCTGACTCTTTGTGACCCCATGGGCTGTAGCCCAACAGGCTCCTCTGTCCATGGGATTCTCCAGGCAAGAATACTGGAGTGGGTTGCCATGCCCTTCTCCCTGGAACTTCCCAACCCAGGGATCAAAACTGCATCTCCTGCATTGCAGGTGAATTCTTTACTGCCAAGCCATCAGGGAAGCCCCATATGTTAAGAATATTGTCTGCATAAAGCTATACTAATACTGCCAAGTGAATTAAAAAATACAGCAATTATAATATTCAAGGGCAATCCACTCCAGTATTCTTGCCATGGACAAGAACATTTGAAGGCAAAAGCTTGGGAAAATATATACCTTGCAAAATTATTCACTAAAGAAAACTGGTGTAGCTACATTAATATTAGAAAAAATAAACGTTATGGCAAAACAACTACCAAAGATAGGGGGTAATTTCATATTGCTAAAAATATTCAGTTCTTTAGAGTATATAATAATTATAAATTAATGTGCACTAATTCAGCACACTATTTAAAGACATAAAGCTAACATTGGAGTACTACAGAGAGAAACACAAAAGTACTATCAGAGTGGCCAATTTTAATCCATTTCTGTCAGTAAATAAGCAAACAAGCAACAACAACAAAAAAACCCAGAAAAAGTAAGAATACAGAATATTTGTAGATACAATGAACAAACTAGACAAAGTATACAGAACACAGATTTTAACTTTTTATATAGGAATTTGAATGAAGAATACCAATAAATTTTAAAAATTAGAACAACTCTTAGAAAAATGTTACCAAACTTACCCAAAAGGAAGAGAAGTCAACAGCCTGAATTTAGATGTGTTTTTCACAAAGTTTCACAAAAAATTTTTCACAAAGAAGTTTTTTACAAACTGCTGTCCCAGATGGTTTCTTTAGTGAGTGAAGCCATGAAAACTGATACGTTTCTACCAAACATTTAAGGAAAAAATAAGTCCAATCTTTTGCAAGGTTAAAATTTTAGAAGAGGGTACACTCCCCTGTGCTTTTATGAAATTAGCAAAACTTTGAAACCAAAACTTAACAAGGAGAGAGTCAGAAAAGAACATTACAGGCCAATTCACATATGAACTTGGATATAATTAAAAATGGACAAAATATATAATGAATAAGATATTATTACCAATTGGTTTAGATCAAGAATGGACAAAAAAAAATGGACAATTGCTTTAATAATAGGGAGTAATTTCATATTGCTAAAAATATTCAGTTCATATTCAGTTTTCATGTTGTTAAAAATATTATTAAATACCTATTTAATAATAGAATACCAATTCACATGATTATCTCAACAGTTGCAGAAAAAACATGATAAAATTCATTTACCAGTCATGTTGAAACTCTTAATCAATTTACATCATTTATAATCCACCCCCCAAACTTCTGAGATTAGAAGAGAACTTCATTTTGGTAAAAAATATTCTGATTTTAAAAAACTCACAAAAATTTTTAGTAAACATCATACCTAGTAATCAGACCTAATAGTTAAAAATATGCTTTCCCAGTGGCTCAAGGGTAAACGCTTCTGCAGTGGGTTAGCGGTAAAGAATCTGCCTGCCAACTCAGGAGACTCATACGAGCTCAGTCCCTGGGTTGAGAAGATCTCCTGGAGGAGGAAATGGCAACCCACTCCCATATTCTTGCCTGGGAAATCCCATGGACAGAGGAGCCTGGCAGGCTACAGTCCTTGGGGTCATAAAAGAGTTGGATGTGACTTAGCTACTAAAACAACAACAACAAACAGTTAAAGAGATTTTCCTTTGAGATCAGAGACAACACAGGTCTATCAACACTTCTGTCTAACTTTGTACTGGAGGTCCTTGTGAGAACAACTAAACAAATAAAAAAAATGAACAAGTTATAGAGAGTTTAAGGATTGAAAATTGTCATCATTCACAGATAATATGAACACATGCACTGAAAACCCAAAAGAATCTACAGGGGAATTGTTAATATCAATAAGAAAGATTATCAATGTAGCAGAATGTAAAAACCAATTTACAAAATCAGTACATGACAGGGCCTCGGCCTCAGTGATAACTCGCCTGCCAAAGCAGGAGATGCAGGTTTGACCTCTGACCTGGGAGGATCCCACAGGCCGCGGAGCAGGTGAGCCCACAACTTCTGAGCTCTAGAGCTTGGGAGCTACAACTATTGAAGCCTGAAAGCCCCAGAGCCCGTGTCCACAAGAGAAGTCACGGCGAGGAGAAGCCTGCACCCTGCAACTGGGGAGCAGCTCCCGCTTGTGGGACTGGAGAAAAGACCGAGCAGCAGCGAAGACCCAGCACAGTCAGCAACAGACTAACAAATAAATAAAAATGATGAAAAAAGTCAACACATGACAGCAGTGAAATTACAGAATGCATGAATTATACAATAGTCAGTAATGAAAGAGTGGATAAATTATACCATAGTCACATAATGATTTATATACAGCAATAAAAAGGAATAAATTATAGGTATACACATTTATGGATGTATTTTACAAACATAACACTGAACAAAAAGCAAGATTCAAAAGAGTCATAACATACATTATGATTCTATTCATACACAGTTAAAAATCAGACATAGATTATATTAATGAAAGAAACCAGTATGTAACACATGGTTCCACTTACATAAAAATATGTTGGATGCCAAACTAATCTATCGAGATAGAAAACAGGTCTGTGGCAGCCTGGGGTTAGGACTGGGTGGATTTATTGCAAAAGGGCACAAGGACACTTGAAGTGGTGGAAATTCTGTATCTTGATTGGGGTGGTGATAACAGGTACATATATGTGCAAAACTCACTAAGCTGTATTCTTTATGTGGTGTATACATGCTAAGTCACTACAGTCATGTCCAACTCTTTGCGACACCATGGATCCCAGGCCCCTCGTCCATGGGATTCTCCAGGCAAGAATACTGGAGTGGGTTGCCATTTCCTTCTCCAATGGTGCATATTGTTACACATAAATTATGCCATCATTCATATAATAAATATTAAACACAATGGTAAAGCTATAAGGTAAAGTAAGAAAAGGATTATCCCCAAAGTCAGGCCAGTAATTTTATCCAGTTAGATGAATATACCGGGGGTGGGGAGGGAAATGTCTAATATCTTGGCAATGTTCTATTTCTTGACCTGGGTAGTAGCTATATCAGTTTCACTCTATATAGTGTTTTTTTTTGTTGCTGTTGTTAAACTGTAAACATACGTTTAGTGTACTTTGTGTGTGTGTATGTATATATTTCACAGTAAAAAAAAAGGAACATAAATAACTAAATTAATTTTAAAAAGGTGTTTCCTTCTTTTGCACTCACGGAGTGGAAAATCATGAGGCAATCCTCATTTCCATTCAGTTAGGTAAATGGTACAGTGAACAGAACACGTTACAGTGATCATGTTGATGGAAGATCCTAAGCGCATCTATTTAAAACAATTTATAGCAAATGCTTTGCTTAAAACATATATTTGTTGGGTGTAATTTCCCTCTGATGTAAGTACAGAAGTACGGGATTTGGTCCCCGCTTCAGTGCCAAGTCCTAGAGAAATTTCTCTAGGTTTTGAGAAGGAGACACAGGCAGTTTTGACACCCCTATGAAGTAAACTAGATTCTTTGTAGTGTGGTTGGATTCTCAGATGTGTAGTTTTCAGATAAGTTTTGTGTTGTTGCTCATGCTCTTGGTTTTGATTATCATCATGTTTATATTCCCAGTAACTGCCATGTTTTTTCCCAGAAATGAGTTGGTGATTTTATCAGTCAGGATAAGTTATAGATTGTTGTTGTTCAGTAGCCACGTCGTGTCTGACTTTGTGTGACCCTATGGACTGCAGCGCGCCAGGTCTCCCTGTCCCTCATCGCCTCTTGGAGTTTGCCCAAGTTCATGTCCATTGAATCAGTGATGCCATCCAACCATCTCATCCTCTGATGCCCTCTTCTCCTTCTGCCATCAATCTTTCCCAGCTTCAGGGGCTTCTCCAATGAGTCGGCTCCTCACATCAGGTGGCCAAAGTATTCAGCTTCAGCATCAGTCCTTCCTGTGAGTATTCAGGCTTAATTTCCTTTAGGACTAAGTGGTTTGTTCCGGTTGCTTATGCCATGGTAATAAAAAAATGGCAAAATCTCAGAGGGTTAATGGAATGCATGTTTATTGTTCAATCATGCCAAGTCTCCTTTTAGTCTGGACAGCTCTGCAGTCAGATGTTCTCCACGTGGTACAAGGTTAGGTTGTTGGACTGGGTCAATCTC
The DNA here is from genome assembly GCF_023699985.2 of Odocoileus virginianus. Lineage (NCBI taxonomy): Eukaryota > Metazoa > Chordata > Mammalia > Artiodactyla > Cervidae > Odocoileus > Odocoileus virginianus. Next base: position 1,055,852 of record NC_069701.1, read on the forward strand.
AGGGCACCACCGTGTCAGCAGGCACCTCCAGGACCACCACATGGGGAAAGAAGACCTGGACACTCAACCAAGAGCGACTAGATGCTTCCACACGCAAGTGACGTGTGCTGCACATTTCACCGGCTGAAGCAAATCACGCGTTTATTCCTATGTTCCAGGGAGGGTGGGGGTGGAGGGCAGAGGTAAGCGTAATTCTTCTACGTGGCCAGAAAGAGCAGTGCATCGGTGTGTTAGTAGTATAATGCCCACCTCCATTACACAGCAGAATTAAACCAAAATAAATTTTGTATTTTGTAAACGTGAATTGAGTCCTAGTTGAATGGCAAGCATAGTGATAATGATAATATCTTCCTTTGTTTAATACTTTGAAATTTATGAAGCACTTTCTTAACACATTTTTTATTCATTTATTGAGCTGAATTTAAAGCACCAGTTATGGGCAAGGCGCTTTGCTAAGTACAGAATATGTGAATAAGATTCTGCCCTTCAGCATGGTGATGCCGTGTGGTAATTGCAATATGAAAGCCTGGATGGACACAATGATGGCTGGGAGGAGAGTGCTCAGACCACCAGGGAGGAAATGAAGAAGACTTCTTACATGAAGTGACGCTTAAGCCAGGGTTTTCAAAGATAAGTAGGATTTTATAAGCAGAAGAAATGGGGAGGTGGGAAAAACAATGCAGGGAATGAGAAAATGCAAGTAAAAAGGTACAGAGAGTTATCTGAGAGGCTCTCCCAAACCCCCAGGAATTAGGCTTTTTCCACTCTTGAAATTTTATAGATAAGGAAACCTATCATAAAGAAGGAAATGACTTTCTTAGCTCTCAAACTTACTACAAGGCAGAATAGAACTTAAGTTATTTAACTCCAAATCCTTTGTTCTAAACACACATCATTATTATCTAAATAAAAGACACATTTTAGGCTAATGGCCATATATAATTCATTCAGAATACTTTATCCATATTAATGGCTGGCATACAGTCAACATTCAGTGAAGGATGGTTATTGTAAAGCTCTAGATGATTCTGCATACTATGCACCAGGTATTTCTATTCTATATGGGCATCTCATTTTATTAAATTGAGATGTAATTGATATGTAACTATATTAGTTTCAGGTATGCAATGTAATGAGTCAAACTTGTTCATACTGAATATACCTAGTGCCTTGCCATTGTAAGTCTAGTCAGTATTCGTCACCACACATAGCTAAAAAACTTATTTCTTGTGATAACTTTTAAAATTTACTTTTGTAGCAACTTTCAAATATACAGTATTTATTGACAACAGTCACCATGCTGTACATTACATCTCCCTGACATTTATTTTATATAACTGGCAATTTGTACTTCCATATGACCCTTCTTTATCATCATATGTGTGATTCCAAGTACAGTATCTGATACATCATAGGTTCTTTATAAACATTTGTGGAAGATAGGAAGAAAGGAAGGGAGAAAGAAGGAAATAAGGATGGATGGGAGGAATCTTTGAGCCCTTCTCCTTAAACTAATGGGAAAAATTTCCTTAATCTATTTGAGCACTAATATAATTCCTCACGTTGCATGCATAGACCTTCCAGTCCATCATATGTTTTTGTGTGAGACATTCTTCATTTTTCACTGTGACTTATAGCCATGAGAACACAGAAGCATGGGTCACAGGGAAAGGGCCCAGTGCAGGGCTTAACTATTCCCTACACGTGCATTGAAAGGCTGGCTGAATGGCAAAACCATATCTGTCATTATTCATCTGAAATAACACATCTATGTAGTTTAAACCTTCAGAGACTAGAGATTTATTATACATCAGTGATTACTTCAAACACTGGAGATTAATGAGGCATGAGAGATTACTTCGGACTTTAGTGATCTCAGGAGTTTAGTAAACATGGCAAACTCTCCAGTTGGTACTGAGAGGTCTGATGGGGCCGCACAGGCTTATTTATAGAAACTCTGGTTCTGCACCAGTGACGCAGCTGTCCTTTTTGCTGTAAGAGAAGATTCAAAAGATGGTCTAGGGTGATTGCACATCAGTACTTATCTCAGTGGTATATCAAAATGTGTCAGCAGTCACCTTCAGGATTAACCATCTCCATGTGGCTATTCATACAGCCTTGTAGCCAAAAACACAGGAGCTAAAGGCCACCTATCAGTCAGCAATGAGTTTTAATAACTTCTTATTTTAGTTGCTAAGTCATGTTCGACTCTTTTGCAACCCCATAGATTGTAGCCCACCAGGCTCCTCTGTCCATGGGATTCTCCAGGCAAGAATACTGGAGTGGGTTGTCATTTCCTTCTCCAGAGGATCTTCCCAACCCAGGGCTTGATCTTGCTTGGCAGGTAGATTCTTTACCCTGGGCCACCAGTGGTATGAATACTAGGGAATGGCTACTAAAGAAATAAAGGTAGGTATATCCTTTGCTCTTAAGAAGGATGCAAACCAGTTGGGGTCATATAAGGAAATAATGAAAGAAGCCTTGAATTGAGTGCCAAATAATTGGGCAATAGATGTACAAGAAAGGATAGATCACCAGCTACCAGGAAGACTTAATGGACAGAACAGAACTTGAAATAGCCTCATTTTGGAAGTCACTCCTGCCTGCGGACTCCCAGGATGCAGACACACAGCATTCCACTGCATGTGAAATATGCACATGTACCTCCTGTGACATATAAGAAATTACAGGTGTCATGAAGTTATTCATGGGCAGCTCACACTGCCTAGAATATTTTCCCCCTACTTTTCTGCCTAGCTGAATCCCTCTTCAAGGTCTAGTTCACAGCTGACTTCTTTTCCTGGAGCCTTCTCCATCTCCTTTGGCACGTGGGCAAGAGTCAGCCACTCCTTCCTTTGTGCTCCCTCGGCCCTCTGCACAGTTGTGGGTGCTCTGATGCAGCACTCACCACACCACACCGTGATGGACTGTTCACCCGTCTGCTTCCCCACTCCGTGCACTGGGCCAAGGCATGAGCCCTCCGTAGCACTGCTTGTATGGGTGCGTGGATAAATTAACTGGAGGAGAGTTTTCAAACGGGAAGCCAGTGGGAGGTCTGGTAAGATGGGTCCAGACTTTGAAGGATCTTTTAAACACAAGCCAGAGGGAGGGGGGGAGGAAGGAAGGAAGGAAAGAAAAGATATGTATAAGTAAGTTAAGGGAAAAGATTGGAGCTGGATTATTTTTTTATTAATTTATTTTTTTAACTGAAGGATCCTCCTCCAGGGGATCTTTCCAACCCAGGAATCAAACCCAGGTCTCCTGCATTGCAGGCAGTCTTTACCAGTTGAGCCACAAGGGAAGCCCAAGAATACTGGAGTGGGTAGCCTATCCCTTCTCCAGCAGATCTTCCTGACCCAGGAAATGAACTGGGGTCTCCTGGGTAGCAGGTGTATCCTTTACCAATGTAGAAGAGTGTCCAAAATCCAGCCAGGCAACAAATATTGGTTGTGTGCTTATGACTTACTGTATAATTGTAGACAAACCAGACATTATCCCTGCCTTCCATGGATTTTATAGTAGAGGGGATAAAACAGCACTTAAAAAATTATATTTATTAAGTAAATGATTAAAATATGTAAAGATTCATCCCCACCATTGCTTTGGATGTTTCCAACAGAGTATGATATGATAAAAGCAGTGCTATGAATGATAAGTTGGCAGCAAAGTAGATTGAAAAGGAGAATTGTTATGAAGACCTGGGCATGAATACTGGCAATGAAAATAGAGCGGGAAAAAAGTGAAATCAAGAAATATTTTAAAGCAAAATTTCTTAATATGTGGGCTATTTGGGGCTACAAGGATAATCCAATCTTTGTTAGGATTTTTGTGGGCTACAGTCTAGGGAGTCACAAAAGAGTCCGACACGACCTTTCAACCAAACCACCATAGGAGCGTGAAGGTCTCCCAGAATAGCCCCCTCAGCAGGGCGCAGATTTTAGAACGCAAGGAGGAGCCAGGTTATAGACTTTAGAAAATTCAGAGACTAAGGGTTTAAATTTTTCTGATTATCAAAAATGTGGGCTCATTTTCTTCAAATATTAAAAGCAGATGTAGCAGAGTGGGGGAAGAGAGGAAAGCTGAGTGGGAGAATGGAGACAGGCAAGAAGACTTCCAAAGGCCTTCAAATTCTGAGCATCTGTGAGTGGACACTAATCACAGCGACTGATGAAACTGATACACTTGGCCGGGAGTCACGGAGGGAGCTCAAGACTGATTACAGATAATAATATAAAGTGGCAGAGACGCTCTAAAAAGATTGAAAGAAGTTGTCAAAAGTCATACCACTTAAATATATGTATCTCACTGCCAGACCATGCCATCTGTAATTAATCTGTCAGTTAATGTATTTATCTTATGTATTTTCTCCTTTTCTTTTTATAATTTTGAGAATAAGCTCTAGAAATGGTATAAACTGACCATTAGATTATTTTTGTTATACTTCCTTCATTCATTAATGTTTGCATATATGTTTAATCATCTTAGAAATAACAGTTATACTGCATTGCTTTTGTGTTTTATAGTCTTTTGACTTAGAATTGTTTTAATGCACAAAAAAATGGAAGTGGCCAGAGCCTCTGTTGATTTCTAAGTAATCATTAATGTCTGTTAAGTTGCTGTGACAAAAGTGGTGGAAAAGGCCCCTCAGGCTAGAAGGGAATGGCATTTTCAAAGGACGCCAAGAGAATTTCTGCTCCAGTCATACCTTGAAAGTGATAAAAAAGAAATGAAGTGTCAGCTACAAATTGGCACTTACCATCCACCTGTGCGGATTAGACAGGAGCTGCTGCAGCTGCTGACTTTCAGAACCTGAGGAAAGGAGTTCAGGGCGGAGAGCAGAAATGGGGCACTCTGCTCAGGGGAGAGAGGAAACTGGCAGGACAGGTCTTCAGATAGTTAGGTATTTTCAGGAGACCATTTTATAAGCTCAATCCTTGTATCTCCTCATATCTAGAAAAGCACTAAAATCCTTCATGGTGATTTTCATGACTAGTAGTAACTTCATGAGACTAGCAGAAACCTTTTGTTAAATATATATATATATATATATATATATATATATATATATATGTGCTTGATTGCATGCACTCCCCCATACCAAAATCACATATATATGACCTCCCCCCTACTTCTTTGGAGCAGTTCATCAGAGCTATCTGAGCTACTGTCTGCCAGGATGCAGTCTTCATTTTGCTCCAAATAAAATAACTCACAGCTCTCACATGGGTACTTTTTTAAGTTGGAGAAAGAAAGAAGGAGAGAGAGGGAGGGAGGGAAAAAGAAAGATAGAGGCAGGTTATTTGTGTTTACCACTAAGCAAATGGTTAATTATCGTCACAAGGGCTTATTGAGAATCTATTATTTATTTGCCTAGGAACTTGGGAAATAAAAAGAAATTTAAAAGTATGGTTTTCTGTCCCCAAGTTCCCAATCTAACTGTGGCATCAAGATTTCTGTCTAGGAAATAATTATGAAATAAAAGTACACAAATGCTGGACAATCCCTCAGGATGTTGTTTTCCTGGTTCTTTCTGTTTATGGTCAGGGAAGACAGTTTGTCATAATGTCTGTAATTTTTTAAAGCCCAACCTATATCTTCCAGGCTTCAGATGCTAAATGCAGCCCATTTCCCAAACACAACATGTAAAACACTAAGCAAATGCCATGGCCATTGTCTCTTTCGGGGAAAAAATGTTCCTTGTCCCCAAAGCTACCTGAATTAGTGTCATGTGACCCTGTTACTTGGCCAAAATGGATTGAACCAGAAATCAGGGTCAAAAGTAATTGTCAAGAGCTGAGCATAGGAATGAGAACTAAATATTTAGTGTGCACTTGAGTCTGTGAGTCAAGTGCTACACTGCTGCCTCCACTGGATTGTTTTATTTAATCTTCACAAGTCCTGTGAGACTGGCTGAAATATTATCAAATTCATCTTAATAATAATACACGTAGTTCCAGAGATACCCTGACAGGATTCAGAATGTTGTCAATAACCATCCAGCTTTGACTACATATCTCATGAGCAGCCCACATCATCACAGAGGCAGAGTAGCTGGCCCAATATCACAGGCTGGTAATGGGGCTTCTGGGGCTTGAACTCGGTCTCTTTCTGTTTGCCTGACACTAGAGACATTACTGCTCACCTGCAGCCTGAGTGGTCAGCTGGGTCTGCTCAACAAGGGTACTCTGTACTGGATGACCCTGCTCAGTCAAAGCCTCTCTCACTGGAGGGTGTGTTGAATGTGACATTTTCAGGGAGAGAGGATGGACTGAGCGGCTTCACTTTCACTTTTCCCTTTCATGCATTGGAGAAGGAAATGGCAACCCACTCCAGTGTTCTTGCCTGGAGAGTCTCAGGGATGGGGGAGCCTGGTGGGCTGCCGTCTGTGGGGTCGCACAGAGTTGGACATGACTGAAGTGACTTAGCAGCAGCAGCAAGGAAGCAACAGAAATATAAAAGAAGTAAAAATAGAGAGAAGGCTTAGGAGACTGGGCATTAGCCAAAACCAGGAAGATTGAGATGATGGCTATGTCATTAGTGCTAAAGCAAGGTCACATAAATGCTGGACACACTAAATACCCTAAAATAAGTTCATTTGTATCATTTTTCAACTTGTCTTTCTATATACCTAGTATGACAATCTCCAGGTCCATCCATATAGATGAGATGCCATTTATATCATTTTTAATGGCTGAGTAATATTCCCCTTTGTATATACCATGCCTTCTTTATCCATTCATCTGTTGGTGGACATTAGGTTGCTTCCATGTCTTGGCTACTGTAAATAGTGCTGCACTGGTCACTGTGGTGCATGTATCTTTTCAAATCATGTTTTTCTCCAGATGCATGTCCAGGAGTGGCACTGCTGGGTCATATGGTAGCTCTAGAGAACAAACTTATGGTTACTAGTGGGGATGGGTGCGGATGGGTGGGGGATAGGATAGATCAGGAGTTTCAGATGGGTATGTACACACTGCTTTGTTAAAGCAGTATTTGCTTAAAACAGATAACCAACAAGGACCTACTGTATAGCACAGGGAACTCTGCTTGATATTCTGTAATAGCCTAAAGGTGGTAAGAATAAAAGAATAGAACATGTATATGTATAACTGGATCACTTTACTGTATATCTGAAACTAACACAACATGTTTAGTCACCTATGCTCCAATATAAAACAAAAATTAAAAAAAGAAAATAAAACAAATTGTTGTTGTTCAGTTGCTAAGTTGCGACTGACTCTTGGTGACCCCATGAACTGCAGCACATCAGGCTTCCCTGTCCTTCACTATCTGCCTGAGTTTGCTCAAACTCATGTCCATTGATTCAGTGATGCCATCCAAACATCTCATTCTCTGTCTCCTCCTCCTCCTGCCTTCAATCTTTCCCAGCCTCAGGATCTTTTCCAATGAGTCAGCTCTTTGCATCATGTGGCCAAAGTATTGGAGCTTCAGCTTCAGAATCAGTCCTTCCAATGAATATTCAGGACTGATCTCCTTTAGGATGGATTGGCTGGATCTTCTTGCAGTCCAAGGGACTGTCAAGAGTCTTCTCCAACACCACAGTTCAAAAGCATCAATTCTTCAGCTCTCAGCTTTCTTTATGGTCCAACTCTCATCCATACATGACCACTGGAAAGACCATAGCCTTGACTAGACAGATCTTTGTTGGCAAAATGATGTCTACTTTTTAATAAGTTAATACACTGTCTAGGTTTGTCGCAGCTTTTCTTACATAGTTTAAAAAAAATGGCACCAAAAGATAATCAGCATTCTAGCTTTCGTTAGACCTGATGGTGCGACATTAATTCAAAGAAGTCACTCGGCACGTCTCTGCCCTTGCCCCCTGAGCACAGGGCGTGACACCGAAATGATCTCCTGCTTGGGCAACATTAAGCTTCCCAAGTAAACTGTCATAGGAGAAAGTTAACCCTGGCCCCTAAAACACATGGCGTATTCTTTAATTACTGACATAGATTACCAGCACTTCAAGAGAATTTAAGAACTAATTTGACCATGAATTGAGACCTGTTAAAAGCTTCCTTAAAGCAGTTTCTGAGCCTGAGTCTGAGGGTCTGGCTAGTTTTTCAACCCTTCAGCTCCTTGAAACTCTCTCCCAGCATTAAATCGAGTGAAGATTTAATACTATAGTTTTTGCTTTAATGGAGAGAGTCATGTAAAGGACCATAATTTGAAATAATAAATTCATTTTGTTTCACTGGGAGAAAAAGTTCATTTTTTCAGGTGAATAACTTATGCTTCCCCTAATTATAAAGAGAAATTTAATAACAGAATGAGTTTTCTGCCTTTTCATAGCGGCCAGGAAACTCACAGTATAAAGCACAAAGGCAGTAACTGATGGATCTCAGAAGCCTAGGACATTTATATAGCTGCTGTTTCAAGAACATTTTATTCTTACTTTTAAAAAAACGACCTGTTTTATATGCCTTACTATAATAAGTTATCCCTGGACATTTTTAAAGTGTTAGGTTGAACCATCTGAAGTTGCCAAAAGTCAATCAAATTTAGCTTTTTCAGAAGGAGCAATCCCAATCCTGATATAAATCAGAAGTAAATAGTTTGGATGTACGTGCACAGGGTAAAATGGCAGTGGGACAATATATGCTTTCTGTTTTTTATTCCCTGCTTTTTGTCTTTCCTAAATTTTCTATTGCTTCTACTTTACTCAACAACATTGTTGCTTCTCTTTACTTCTGCCACAGGTTGTGCCTCAATACTCTGTGCCTACAGTCCTGCGTTTATTACCTGCACTTTCTATCCACATTTACTGCCCTGCACTTATTACTTCGTGTTGCACGTTTTTAAAAGAAAGAAGCCTATGTACCTCTTCTGTGAATTTCTTGAGGGTAAATACTGTGTCTTATTTACCGTTATAATCACTGTACCTGTACGTGGCACGTAGGAGGGATTCAACAAATATTTTACCAGTTTAATGAAGAAATGTATCCATGTCTGGCTTAACTAAATTAGAACACAATTCATGTATAGTTTTTTCAAGTAGTTGATTTTTTCCTAAAAATAACTGAATAAAATTTCATAATGACTTCTCATATTTTACGTCTTGTATTAATGTACTAACCTTTGGATGACACACATTCTTAAATTATATTCAGGTGACATTTACATTTCTTTTCAGCTTATTCTGACCCAGTAGTAGATTTTAGCATTGCCTGACTATAGCTCTAAGATCATACTTGGATGTTTTCCAGATTTCTTGAATTGAATAGAGGCCATGTTCAACTGATGTCCTTGATTCCTGTCCTTCTTGGCTTTGGATTGTTTCTTTTAATGAACCTAGGATCTATCCTAATTCTACAGTAGATTACCTTGAGGGCATTTTGACTCAGAGCTTCCTCTGTGTTTTACATTAGTCAGCTTGTATAGTTTACAGCTTCTCTTTAAGAATGACCAGTTTCAGATCATATTGATGCCCTGGGTCTGAAATGTATCAACATCTCCACTCTCCCATGTACATGGAGGCGATAGGCTGTGATAAAATCTGATGCTTCTCAAAACTTAATGTGCATGCGAGTTATCTGGGAAATACAGATTCTGACTCAGTTGCTCTGGAGGTTCTGCTTTCTAACAAAGTGCTGTTGGTCTGAGCCCACAGTTTGAATAGGAAGACTATAAACCCTTTTGTATGGCCCTTGGTGTACATAAGAACTCCAATTTGGAGTCGGAAGAGGGCTCATTTCTAGTAAATACAAAAGTTCCAGACACCAGTGGCATCACATCTAAGCTCTGCTCCAGTTTGCTAAAGTTTTGGGAGGGTCCTTCATTCCCCCCATCCTTCTAAACGCCCTCTGCCTCCCGGCAGCTAAGGGTCCTCACTGTGACCTTCCACCTTCGCATCCGTAGCCTTTCTCTCTGCAAACTGTCCTCACTCATCCAGTCAATCCAACTTCCCACTTGAAGCTTATCTAAAGCATGGATGCTCAGTAATGTGTCAGTACGCAGCACTGCTGATTCCAGTTTGAAAAACCAAAGTCTTTGGTTTGCATCCTTGCTCTGCATAAACCAGCTATGGATCTCAGCAAATCATTTAGCACCTCCAAAGCAAATAACACCTCCCAAAGATGTCCACATTCTAACCCCTGGAACCCTTGACTTTTACCTTGAAGGGCAAAAGGGACTTGGCAGAGGTGATTACATTAGAATCTTGAGATGGGGAGATGACACTGATGATCTCGGTGTGCCCAGTGTAATCACAGGAACCCTTTGTGAGGGGGAGGCTTGAAAATAAAGTGGGAGAAGGCAATGTGAAGATGGAAACAGAGATGGGAGTGGTGCAGCTGTAAGCCGAGAAGTCTCTAGAACCTGGAAGGGAAAAGGAACAGGCTCCGCTGGAGCCTCCAGAAAGACCCGGCACTTCTGACTGATTTTAGTCTCATAAAGCTAATTTTAGATTTCTGGATCCAGAATTGTAGGAAAATAAATTGCATTGTTTTAAGCCACTAGTTGTCGTTTAGTCACTAAGTCATGTCTGACTCTTTGCGACACCATGGACCGTAGCCCACCAGGCTCCTTTGTCCATGAGATTCTGCAGGCAAGAACACTGCAGTGGGTTGCCATTTCCTTGTCCAGGGATCTTCCTGACCCAGGGAACAAATTCGCATCTCCTACACTGGCAGGTGAATTCTTTACTACGGAACCACCAAGGAAGGCCTTTGAGGCACTAGATCTGTGGTAATTTCTAAAAGAAGCATTGGGAAATTAATGCAGTATCTGTTTCTTAGTCTGTAGGATGAGGCTATTGATAGCAAGGCTAATAGAAGCACTGGCATGAGTTTTTAAAAGGATGCCTTCCTAACTGAGGACACCTGAACCGAATGCTCCTTGTCGATGGAAGCAGTGCTCTGAGAAGAGGGCAACAGATTTAAAAGAAAAAATAAACCTTAGTTGAGACTTTATTTTGTGTTAGGCACTAAGTTTCTGTCCCAAAAGAACTCACAATGAGCTGGGCATAGACAAAGAGCCATCACAGGAACATGGGTAAAGGTTCTAAAATGCTAGAAGAGTCTTTTAGTAGGAGCAAGGATAGCCAATGTCACGGTGCTATTGGCCTTCTCCGGTGGCTCAGCAGTAAAAAAAAAAAAATCAGCCTGCAATACAGGAGACTCAGGTTCAGTCCCTAAGTCTGGAAGATCCCCTGGAGGAAGGCGTGGAACCCACTCTGGTATTCTTGCCTGGGAAATCCCATGGACAGAGGAGCCTGGAGGGCTATCATCCATAGAGTTGCAACGAGTTGGACATGACTGAAGCAACTTAGCCCGCATGCATACGTGGTGCTACTAACAACTTTAAAGAGCCTATTGCTTTGCCTCGTACCTTTCCTTAAAGATGCCTGTCCATCATAGTGTTATATGAGCCCATAGGGGACAGCTAATTCTGCTTGAGGATGGTGCAGTGTCTAATTTTATGTGTCAATTAGACCCAACCATGGGGTGCTGAGATAGATGGTTGGATGGCATCACCAACTCAATGGGCATGAGTTTAAGTAAACTCCAGGAGTTGGCGATGGATAGGGAGGCCTGGTGTGCTGCAGTCCATGGAGTCGCAAAGAGTCAGACACGACTGAGCGACTGAACTGAAGTGAACAGAAGTATTTTGAATGTGTCCATGAAGATGTTTTAGGATGAGTTTAACACTTCAATTAATAGACTGAATAAAGCAGATTGCCCTCCCTAATGTGGATGGACCCTATCCAATTAACTGAAGGCTAGAAAAGAACAAAAAGGGGGACCTTCCCCAAGATAAGGGGGAATTCCTCCTCTTTGACAGCTTTGAGCTGGAACACTGATCTTCTCTCTTGCTTTCTGGCTCTGTCTGAGACATTGATTCAAGCCTGGTGGCTTTCAGGCTAGAACTACACCGTCATCTCTCTGAGTCTCCAGCTACTCACTGTAAACCTTGAACTCGTCAGTCTCCATAGTTGCATAAACCAATTTCACATAATCAGTCAATCTCTCTCTCTATCTCTGTCTCTATATACACATCCTCTTGGTACTTTTTTTCCCTGGAAACTCTAACACAAATGTGTATCTGGAAAGGCTTCACAGAGGAGGTCACTTTTCTGAGAGATGTTGATACCATAGATAGTCTATTTCTAAATATTAACTTTATAATTATAAATTGTCAATTCCTCTGCCCTTCATCCATATCAATATGCATTTAGAGTTGAGATGAATTTAGAGGGTGCTTCCTGTGTGCCAGGCACTCAGGCAGGCACAAATTTTGGGTCAAAGAAGACCTCAGCTGTTCTCTTGAAACATCCCACCCTCGCCTTCTCCCACAGAGTCCAGACATCTGTTCTGTACATCTGTGTCTCTTTTTCTGTTTTGCATATAAGGTTATTGTTACCATCTTCCTAAATTCCATATATATGCATTAGTATACTGTATTGGTCTTTAATCTTTCTGGCTTACTTCACTCTGTATAATGGGCTCCAGTTTCAACCATCTCATTAGAGGGGGAAAAAAAAATAAAAGGATCAAGTGGTTTATAAAAATAAAAAAAAAAGACCTCAGCACCGTCGCTACGGTGAGGGAGTGCGGATTGAAGGCTAAACGTGGCAGCGCAGTGTTGTGTGTACACACGGTCCCGAGTGGCAGGCCCATTCTTACAGAAGAAAAACATGCTGCCCAGTTAAGATGGCCAGGTAAAACACTGCATGGTTCATGCAATCATTTGTTATTCATCTGAATTTCAGACTTAGCTGGGTATCCTGCATTTTTGATTGCTTTATCTGGCAACTCAATGTCCAGTTCTTCCCCTCTGTCCAGAGTAGTGCAGAGATTGGGAAAACATAGCTTTCCTTTGCGCTCAGAAAGGAGGATGCCCTTCTCTTCTCTTCTAGATCGCTGCCTTCAGCCCTTCCCCCTCTGCCTGGGACTTTCACTGCAGACATTGTCCTTCACACTTGCTGACAGAGCAAATCCCCTCTATGATGGTTCAGCAATGGTGGAGGGAAGTCCCACGGGACCCAGGAGAGTGCCCGGGACTCTGCCGCTGGGAGTGGAGAAGATCTGCCTGACCTGACTGTAATTCTGCTTTCCCTAAAGCCCTGCCCACCTGGACCTTGCTGCTGAAGCCACTTTTAGTTAGTTAAGGTCAGGGCCAGGCTGGGAAAGATGTAATCGCTCCTCAGCAGAGGTGTAAAGCAGGGAATTTGGAATCACCCAGCCAGCACCTGAATCCTTACGCTGTCACTTCTTGCTCTATGAACCTGCACAGGTGACTTAACCTTCCTAAGCCTCTGTTTCTTCATTGACAACGTGGGGACCATCACTCTGATGTGAGGGTAAAACACACTGATGTACATAAGGACCATGCCTGGTATGTAAGGCATCTATGTGTGTGCTCAGTCATGTCTGACTATGCAGCCTCATGGACTGTAGTCTGCCAGGCTCCTCTGTCCATGGAATTCTCCAGGCAAGAATACTGGACTGGGTTGCCACTTCCTACTCCAGGGAATCTTTCTGACCCAGAGGTCAAACCCATGTCTCTTGCATCTCCTACATTGGCAGGTGAATTCTTTATCACTAGCACCATCTGGCAAGGATATGCGCTCAGTAAATTACTAACACTTTTACATCTAGTTTAGTACTAGGTTTTTTTTGTTTCAAATATTCTAATGCAAACATTTTTGTGCACTTGACTTATTTAAGTTTTGAATTTGTTTCTTTGAATAAATGTTTAAGAGTGGGATTATTAGGTCATATCAGAGTATAGACACTGAGCACAGACTCTGGAGCCAGACCATGTGGGATCAGGTCCCAGCTCTCCTACTTCCTGGCTGTGTGAGTTGAGACAGGGTCCTTCACTTCTCTGTGCTATGGTGTTGAGAACGTAAACTAATGTCAGTTGTTGTTTTGACTATATGATGGATCTTAGTACATATGGGCAGATTATCTTCAAAAATTATTATCAGATAATAATCTGATGACCTATATTAACTATCCCACCAACCTTAGAGCAAACCTTATTCTTCTTTGTGTCTATTACTTTATTAAAAATATTTCCACGTTCTTTCTCTGCTTTCTTTTCTCTTATTTTCATTTTTTTATTATACATTTTACATACTTTTGTTTTTCACTGGATCTGTCTTCTCTACTATAAAATTTTCCATTGCTTCAAGGGTAAAAGATTATACTCCATTTTCATCTAAATGACTGATTTGGCACTTCGGAAAGCAAATGGGGAAGGTCTTTGGGGGAACAGGAAGCATTTTTTAAGGTTTATTGTCTATGTGCCTTGTGTTTTGGCCCTGCTGGGCCCCGTGGCTGCTCAGAGCCTCCTCCGGCTGTGGTGTGCGCTCTCCTGCGCACAGCGCGGCTCTAGGCTCAGCAGCTCAGTCATGGCGCGTGGGCTTGGCTGTTCCCAGCATGTGTGGTCTCCCCAGAACAGGGGTTGAAACCGAGTCCCCTGCATTGGCAGGCAGATTCTTAACCACTGGATCACCAGGGAAGCCCAGGAAGCCTCTTTAGTACCCTTTATGTAGCACCAGTCATGAGAAATGTGATGGCAAAAGCAGAAACCAGGGATTCTAAGTACAATTGGTTTTGACTTTGAGGTAGATTGTTCACATAGCAGGATAGGAGAAAAGTGGGAAAAAAATGTCGGATTCAGAATCAAAACATCTTTTTGTTAACTATATGATCTTTGGCAGGTTGATAAAATGTCTTCTGGTCTAGAGCAAGTCATTCTTAGATAATGGTTTAAAATTTTGCCTACCAACCCATATCTGCTGCTGCTGCTAAGTCACTTCAGTCGTGTCCGACTCTGTGCGACCCCATAGATGGCAGCCCACCAGGCTCTTCTGTCCCTGGGATTCTCCAGGCAAGAACACTGGAGTGGGTTGCCATTTCCTTCTCCACCAACCCATATACTGTCATCTAATTAAGCACTGTGTAGTGAAAACACTTAAAAATCAAGGAAAGAAGGTATTCTTGTAATTTAGGTGATATGGGCGTAAAAGAATAGAAATGGTATTGATTGTTCAGCGATGTATATTTCTACCCTTGGCGCTAGGGTACCTGCTCTCCTGAGGAGGAGGCATTTTTATTTCTGTGATGACTAGAAATGCACGTCACGCTTTCTGTGGGGCTACCTGAATCCAACTTTTCCTAACCCACAAGCGCTGTGTAAGTAGGCCAGCCTGGGTCTCAGGGCTTGTCCTGATGACATGGACGTGGCTGGGATGACTGTGAAGCTTCTGTGGAGCTCATCCCCCCCATCATGCTGCCCCAGACATTGTCCACTAGATGCTGGGTGAGCTTTCACGGGTCCCCCTCACAACTTGGCAACATCAGACATGGAGGCATGCTTCTCATTGGTTTATTTCTCCTCATACCCAGTCCGAATATCAAGGGTCTGATTTTCACTGGCTCACAGTTTTTATATGTTCAGGAAGACAGGGTTAATGAAGCATACCATTTCCTGGATGACTTAAGTTACCTGATTCTTAACAGAGTCTTAAGCCCAAACATACTTACTGCCTGAATTTTAAACACATTCACATGCATTTTATTTCTCTTTCCAGAGGTAATGTATAAAATAATGTCAGGAATAGAAAAATTCCCAAACATAGAGTGATATCTGTTTTAACTTTTCACATTCTTCAAGGTTCAGTTCAGTTCAGTCGCTTGGTCATGTCCGACTCTTTGTGACCCCATGAATCGCAGCACGCCAGGTCTCCCTGTCCATCACCAACTCCTGGAGTTTACTCAAACTCATGTCCATTGAGTCGGTGATGCCATCCAACCATCTCATCCTCTGACGTCCCCTTCTCCTCCTGCCCACAATTCCTCCCAGCATCAGGGTCTTTTCCAATGAGTCAACTCTTCGCATGAGGTGGCCAAAGTATTGGAGTTGCAGCTTCAGCATCAGTCCTTCCAATGAACAGCAGGACCGATCTGCTTTAGGGTGGACTGGTTGGATCTCCGTGCAGTCCAAGGGACTCTCAAAAGTCTTCTCCAACACCACAGTTCAAAAGCATCAATTCTTCGGCGCTCAGCTTTCTTGACAGTCCAACTCTCACATCCATACATGACCACTGGAAAAACCATAGCCTTGACTAGACAGACCTTTGTTGTCAAAGTAATGTCTCTGCTTTTTAATATGTTATCTAGGTTGGTCATAACTTTTCTTCCAAGGAGTAAGCGTCTTTTAATTTCATGGCTGCAATCACCATCTGCAGTGATTTTGGAGCCCCCCAAAATAAAGTCTGATACTGTTTCCACTGTTTTCCCATCTATTTCCCATGAAGTGATGGGACCAGATGCCATGATCTTAGTTTTCTGAATGTTGAACTTTAAGCCAACTTTTTCACTCTCCTCTTTCAGTTTCATCAAGAGGCTCTTTAGTTCTTCTTCACTTTCTGCCATAAGGGTGGTGTCATCTGAATATCTGATGTTATTGATATTTCTCCTGGCAATCTTGATTCCAGCTTGTGCTTCTTCCAGCACAACATTTCTCATGATGTACTCTGCATGTAAATTAAATAAACGGGGTGAAAATATACAGCCTTGACGTATGTACTCCTTTTCCTATTTGGAACCAGTCTGTTGTTCCATGTCCAGTTCTAACTGTTGCTTCCTGACCTGCATATAGGTTTCTCAAGAGGCAGGTCAGGTGGTCTGGTATCCCTATCTCTTTCAGAATTTTCCCCATAACTACAAATGAAATTTAAAGAATACTCTAAACAATATGTTAGCTCTCTAAGATTCAATCTTCTCAGTATAACACAGGGTTAATAGTAATCCCTGTCCCTACCTGCCAGAATTGTTATGTCTTAAGAGATATGTGTATAAAATAGTTTTGTACACTATAAAAATAAAATGTTCACAAACATTAGTTAGTATTTTTATTAGTTTCAAATCTAAGCTGTAATTCTACTCAATACTAACAGAACCAAAGACAAATATTCAGAAACAGTAAAGGATGAGAACACGCGATTCACTAATGTTCACTGAATGCACATAAATTAATTTAATTATTCATTTTACTAATTTCTTTTTAATTCATCAATTTATTTTTATCACTATTAATTCCATTCCTATGTTTTCCTTAAGCCTGTTTTGTGGTTCTCTTTTTCTAATTCCTTGAGTTGAGCACCTACCTGATCTATTTTCATTCATTTTTTTTTTACTTCTTTTTTTTTCCATTTATTTTTATTAGTTGGAAGCTAATTACTTTACAATATTGTAGTGGTTTTTTCCATACATTCACATGAATCAGCCATGGATTTACATGTATTCCCCATCCCGATCCCCCCTCCCGCCTCCTTCCCCATCCCATCCCTCTGGGTCTTCCCAGTGCACCAGCCCCGAGCACTGGTCTCATGCATCCAACCTGGGCTGGTGATCTATTTCACCCTTGATAATATACATGTTTCAATGCTATTCTCTCAGAACATCCCACCCTTGCCTTCTCCCACAGAGTCCAAAAGTCTGTTCTATACATCTGTGTCTCTTTTTCTGTTTTGCATATAGGGTTATCATTACCATCTTTCTAAATTCCATATATATGTGTTAGTATACTGTATTGGTCTTTATCTTTCTGGCTTACTTCACTCTGTATAATGGGCTCCAGTTTCATCCATCTCATTAGGACTGATTCAAATGAATTCTTTTTAATGGCTGAGTAATATTCCATGGTGTATATGTACCACAGCTTCCTCATCCATTCGTCTGCTGATGGGCATCGAGGTTGCTTCCATGTCCTGGCTATGATAAACAGTGCTGCGATGAACATTGGGGTGCACATGTCTCTTTCAGATCTGGTTTCCTCAGTGTGTATGCCCAGAAGTGGGATTGCTGGGTCATATGGCAGTTCTATTTCCAGTTTTTTTGTGTTGTTGAAGTAGAGTTGGCTTAAATGTCGGTTTCCAGTGTACGACACAGTGATTGGTTTTTCTCTGGGTTACATCCTCCTTCGAGTTGTTGTAAAGCGCTGGCTACACCTCTGTGCTGTAGTTACATCCGATGTGTCACTTGCTTTGTATCTGGTGGTTGTTACCTCTGTCCCTATTTTGCCGCTCTCCCCAGTCTTCTCCCCACTGGTAACCCCTGGTTTGTTCTCTGTGTCTATGAGTCTGTTTTGTTATATTCATTCGTCTGTTTTATTTTTTACATTCCACATATAAATGAAGACACAGTATTTGCCTTTCTCTGTCTGACTCATTTCACTTAGCATAATACCCTCCAGGTCTACCCATGTTGATGAAAATGGCAAAATTTCATTCTTGTTACCTTTGTGTAATATTCCATTGTCTGTGTATGTGTGTGGTTGTGTATCACACCTTCTCTATCCATTCATCTGTTGATAGACACTTAGGTTGCTTCCATATCTTGATTATGATAAAAAGTGCTGCCATAAGCATTGGGGGGTGTATATCTTTTAGAATTAGTGTTTTGGTTTTCTTAGGGTATACACCCAGGAGTGGAATTGCTGGATCATATGACACTTCTATTTTTAATTTTTTGAGGAACTTCTGTATTGTTTTGCAGAGTGATTGTACCAATTTACATTCCTGCCAACACTGTAGGCTTCCCTAGTGAAGCCTTTACCTCAAACGGTAAAGAATCTGCCTGCAGCATGGGAGATCTGGGTTCGATTCCTGCGTTGGGAAGATCCCCTGGAGAAGGAAATGGCAACCCACTCCAGGATCCTCGGCAGGGAAATTCCATGGATGGAGGAGCCTGGCGGACTACAATCCATGTGGTTGCAAAGAGTCAGACATGACTGAATGACCTCACCAACACTGAACTACATTTCCATTTTCTGTTTCTATTTTTCTTGTTTTAGTCTCTTCCCTTGTGGTTTGATGATAAACATAATATCAAATATGTTTGTATTACTGTCTCTTTAGTTATTGCATATCTATTGTAGGTTTCGATTTGTGGTTATGATGGAGTTCATACAAATTGACCTATTACTGTATCTGCTACTTGTATAAAACTGATAGTTATTTAAGTTCAAACAGGTTCTAAAAGCTCTACATTTCTTTTCATTCCTCACCCACATTTTGTGTTTTGTCACCATATTTTATAACTTTATGTCTATCCTTTAGCTATTTATTGTTATTTTAGTTGATTTTACAATTTTTGTCTGTTAGCCTTTGTTTGTATTAGCTTATTTTGGTGGTTGATCCAATGCCTTTAGTGTATATTTATCTGGGGGAGTTTTTTCCTTCTAATAATTTCTTATTTCTTATTGTAGACTTTTTTTTCACTTTTTTTTCACTCAGAGAAGACCCTTTATCATGTCTTTTAGTGTCAGTTAAGCATGGGTGAACTCTCAGTTTTTGCTTATTTAAGAAGTCCTTTATCTGTCCTTTAATTAAGAATAATAACATTTCTGGGTACAGTATCCTCGATTGTAGGTCTTTTGCCTTTTAGCATCTTAAACATATCATACCACTCCCTACAGGCCTGCAACTTTGCTGCTGAAAAGCCAACTGATAGCCTTTTGGGGGTTCCCTTGTATGACTCTTTATTTTTCTCTTTTAACCTTTAGAATTCTTTCTTTATCTCTAACTTTCCAATTTTTATTATGCTATATCTTGGTGTGTGTCTCTTCGTGTTCATCTTGTTTGGAACTCTGTGCTTCCTGGGCTTGAATATCTGTTTCCTTCTTCAGATTCAGAAAGCTTTCAGACACAATTTCATCAAATATATTTTTTATTCCTCTCTCACTCTCTTTTCTTTCAGGGACCCATATAATGTGGATCTTAGTGTGCTCATTCATTAATACCTAATAATGAAAAAATTTAAAAGTACAAATTTATCTCTGAGCATAAATTTGGCCATATTGCAAGTGTTTGATATGTAGTGTTATGATTGCTGTTTCCTAAGTAGTCTATAATTACAGTTTGATTTCTCCTTTGCTCTAAGTTTTGTGGCGGAAGTTTATTTTCAGGAAGGTGCATTCTTTTGGTTCATATTTCCATTAATAATTTCTATTTCTATTGCATGTTGACCACAGGAGATTAATGGTAAATTCTCAGTTTATTTATAGAGAGTTATTTTGTGGTTTCCTATATAATCAATTTCTGTAAATAATCTTCTGAGCACATGAAAAGGAAAAGTGCAGTATTTTAATTTTCTTAGGTATAGAATTCTACATACACATTTATTTCATTACCTCACAATTAAAATACTTCTCTTCTCTGTATTAATTTTTTTTTTTTAATGAGTGATCCATGGATGAGCTTCAGGAGATCTGTGTGAACCTTTTTTTAGGAGAAAGCTCATGGGTTTTTCAAGTCCTCAAAGGGATCTGACACCCAAAGCATTAAGAAAGTTTTCTCCATCTTGATCTGTCAGAGTAAGAAAGGAGAGCTAAATTACTAAATATTAATATAACTTAAAATCAATGATAAAATTATCCTTTAATAAATAAAAATTATAATTATTTATTAATATACTGGATTGCTGAGAATGATATTGATATTTACTACTTGTCCTTCATATAAATAGTGCTAAGTGGCATTGCTTGCTTTATTCCAGGCCCTTGAATGAGGTTTACAAGGAAACTTGGCTTCTGTAGGACATCAGAAAAAGGTCTGAGTCCCTTTATCAAAATTTATTCTGGAACAACCTGTTCATATGTATTCCATTTTGTCTGTGAGGTTTGTATTTAGTCTTTTGCAATCTCCTTGATGAATTCAGGCCTTCCCTGGTGACTCTGGCGGTAAAGAATCTGCTGGCAATGCAAGGGATTTCCTGTAATGCGGGAGACAGGAGTTTGATCCCTGGGTCTGAAAGTTTCCCTGGAGAAGGAAATGACAATCCACTCCAGTGTTCTTGCCTGGAAAATTCCACGGACAGAGGGGCCTGGTGGGCTTTAGTCCATGGGACTGCAAGTCAGACACGACTTAGTGACTAAACCAGCACCACCACTCATGAACTCATTTCTTCTTTTAACGCTTCTCCCCAGTTAGTGCTCTGAGGAAACAGTTCCAATTTTGCAAGCTAATCATGTCCTTAAGGTGACTCAGTTCAAAGTCATGTGCTTCCTGAAGTGAGGCAGAGCAGTAAAGGCATCAGTTTCCAGACTGAGAGTGACAGCCACTTAAAACTGACAGCCAAATTACCAACTTACAGACACACACTGAAGCGAAGTATCTGCTGATAAGGAAGTCGTGCATTTTCAAACAATGTGCATGGAGAATTTAAAGTCCACCTTAAAAGAAAAATTGAAGAGGTCTTAAGAGGAATAGTGATGATTGAAATTATGACTTAATGCTCTTCAAAATTCTCTATACCTAATCCTTAGGAGTATTAGAAATTCTCGGGGCTGATGAATCTAAAAGCTTCTATGCACAATACTTTCAGGGCCCATGAAAATATCTCAATTTTAATTTTGTTTAAAAGCTGAAGAAAAATGACATCATAAAGTATATTATATACATATATTATATATATAATAACAATGATCATATATATGAGTCCAGCATGGATTATATTTGCCTTTATTTTAACATAGTCATGAATATAATTCATAAATATACATAAATATAATATAGATATGTATATTATATATAACATACACACACATATATTTATATCATGGGTCCCAGTTTTTTTTTTTATGGAAGTAAAAACCCATGAAGGCCAAAGTGCCTACTTCCCTTGAAAATCAAAACAGGGCCATGGGATTAATGATTTGCTCAACATGGTGAGTGGCCAGTATCTAAGGAGATGCCTTGGTGAAGGTTTTTGATGTGTGCTTATAAATGGTTTTGAGGCTTTTCTTAGATTATATTCTCTTAGCAGAATGAAAATGGAGACTGTGTAGCCTCTTTACTTCTGTGCTTCTTTCTTCCTGTTTGCTTCACTCTAGCTCTTTCCACTCATTGGAAAACTGATGCTGAAGCTGAAGTCCCAATACTCTGGCCACCTGATCCGAAGAACTGACTCAGTGGAAAAGACCCTGACACTGGGAAATATTGAAGGCAGGAGGAGAAGGGGATGACAGAGGATGAGATGTTTGGATGGTGTCACTGACTCGATGGACATGAGTTTGAGTAAACTCCGGGAGTTGGTGATGGACAGGGAGGCCTGATGTGCTGCAGTCCGTGGGGTTGCAAAGAGTCAGACACAACTGAGAGACTGAACAGTTCTTTCCACAAAATTCTTTCACTTGCTTAGCTCTTGCACATAGCTCAACAGTCCCTAGCCCCAACTCAACATCAGATATACATACCACTGATGTTGGTTTTTGCAGATCTGAGTTCAAATTTTCTGCTACAGCAGCCTCTAGTCAGGTGTTCACCATACATCCAATCAGCTGTAGCTTTATCTTTCCCCTCTCCTTCTTCCCTCCACACTCTTGCATGCCCTTCAAGCCCCATGTTTTGTATGGCTGGCCCTCCTTCAAGCTGTGTTGGGGCAGCAAATGAAATGTCTTCTACTGTACAGTTTTAATATAACTCAATTATACTCAGAGCAGAAAACAGTTACAGGAAAAACAAGCCTAGTAGTAAGTAGTGGTCTACTATACTTATGCTATTATACATTCTCATGCCCTGATTTTCATTTTGCCACCTACTCAGCACATGGAAAACAGAAGGTTCCTCCCCAGGAAAGGCCAATTGCAGTGACTATGTCCCATCTAGGCATCCATGAAGAGCCACATTTCATAATCAAGCAGGACTCCTGCCTTGAGACTAAACCATTCTCTGAAGATTTACAGATATCCTACTAAGTCCCATTTTTGCTGGATGAGTGACCTATATGAGTAAGTATTCACATCGCATACACTTCCTATCACTTTGGGATTGTAAAAAGCCTTCTTCATTAATGGTTATGTATTAGGAACATCTGAGTAGGTATGACTTTAATAGAAATTTAAACTTTATTTAATTATCACAGTGTCACACACCTTTCTACCTTTGTAGAATTTTAATACTCAATAAGCACAGTATTGTTTCACTATAAAAAGTATGAGAGATGCATAAAAATTTGGTATTACTAAGACATATATTATCTATCTGAAATAAGATGAACAAGTATGAGATACAAAATTTTCATCTGTCATATTTTCCATTTATATGTGTCACTTGTATTTAAATTGAAGGACAGGAAAGCTTATGGTTCTTCTTGATAAGAAGAAAGCCTCGAGCAGAAAAGAACCAATCAATGACAGTTTTTTTTTTTATTTCATAAAATCTCACTTCTAGAAGTAGGAAAGGTTCGGTAATGGATATAGTATCAGCCACGATTAAGTTTTGAAGAGCAGAATCTCTTCACGTTTTAGAGAAAGGAATTTTTGTGGTTTACTGTACCACTGGGAGGCCAAAACAGCTGCCCTCTTTTCTGAGGGCTGAACTTTCAGTGTCAACTCCCAAGATGAAAATATGGACCTGGGTCAGCAGCGCAGTTGCTTCTGCATTGGTCAAGGGACTTTGCGTTTTCAGGAAGCTGGTACCCTAGTGCCTGCCCCTGGACACACTGCCTCTCTGCCAATGCTACTGTCCATGCCAGCCAAGTGCTGTGCCAACTTGTCTCTCTTCCCATACGGCTTCGTTATGAATCAAGTCTCATTTGACTACACTCACGTGAAGGCCTAGCTGCAAGGAAGTCTGAGAAGTGTGGATTTTAAGCTTTCTGAATTCTGTATGTTAAAGGGGGACTGAAATGGGTTGAATGAGCCAATTTAGGGTACTAACCATGGGCATGTGGTTGTGTAATACTGAAAACTGGAGTGACATTGAAGGTGCAAATCAGATATGACCATCTGTGGGGTTTATTTTTCCCCTTTCGGGACTGGAATAGTATTCATCACCATCTTTGGTTTATGACACTCTCATATCAGTGACGTATGTATGGACCCCAAATTTCTTAGTATAATAACAAACATCACAGACCCACCCACCACCAAAATAAAAGCTAGGTCCTTGACAATAACCTACTTGTAATCAAATATCCCCTGACACTCCCATATTCTAGGAACTCATCACCCTGAATTTCATATTTTATTGTATCTGTATGCATGATTACAAAGTGCCTTTTTAGAAATTTTAGTAATTTCTGTATCGTTATGAGAATACAATCAAACCCAATGCAACATTTGATTCTTACTATTTTCACTGAATATCCCATTACTAGATTCATCTCTATTTTAAAATTTCACTGTAGTTCATTTCAACTGTTGTATTCTATTGCTGAATATGACAATATCCATTATGTGAATATTCATCCATTTTTCTCTTAATGGACATTTGGACTGCTTCAGAAATGTTTTAAAATTTATTTTTGACTGTGCTAGGTCTTTCTTGCTGTGCAACGCTCTCTCTACTTGCAGTAAGCAGGAGTCGTTCTTCATTGAGGGACACAGGCTTCTTACTGAGGTGGGTTCTCTTGTTACAGAGCACAGGCTCCGGGCATGCAGTCTTCAGTAGCTGGGCACACAGGCTCAGTAGCCGCAGATCGTGGGCTCTGGAGCGTGGGCGCAGTAGCCGTGGTACATGGGCTTAATTGCTCTGTGTCGTGTGGACTCTTCCCTGGCCAAGGTTGGAACCCAAATCCACCTGCATTAGCAGGTGGATTCTTATCTACAGTACCACCAGGGAAGCCCTGCTTCAAGATTTTGATGCAAATAGTGCTGCCGTAAACATCCTTTACCCAAATATCTTGTACCTACAAGAGTGTTTACTGGAGTATTTACTGAAGATGGAATTACTGGGTCATGGGAATTTTTTAGTGTGAAGTTCTACATGTTGAAGGTCATCAAAATATAGGTTAATTTTCAGCCATGTCTGGTTTAAAGGTAACAAATCAACATAATCATTAAAAAATATGAAGGACTTAGAATTTTTTCCTCAAAAAGCCTATATTCCATTGGAAGAAACAATTAAAATTTTTGCTTTGGTATTTTTTGGTACCTACTTATCTTCTTAACTACTTTTTTACCCAGGGGTCCAACACATATTTCCTACTCTCAGTTGAGAGTGATCAACTAATAGAGGTGCCTTGATGCTCAGTAAACATTCATCCTTCTTAGATCACAACCTTAGGACTCTTTCATTTCTCCAAAACCTCTTCCTATTCACAGTACATTCTCTTAGACACTGAAGCCCAAAGCTGTTCTGCCACACTGTAAGGACATCTGGGGATTCCAACCACATTAGTAGGAAATTGATAAGGACACAGAGTGTCCATTAATTCTAGGTTGATTTAGTGTGACATAATCATCAAAGTGTGATCAGGCTTTTGATTTACGTCAAGCTGCCTAAGCTCTAGGGAGAACCCTTATTTCATATCTGTCCTAGGAAAAAGACTCCAATACCAAGATTTGTGTGCGTGTGTTTTACTGGGAGGACTTTCAGTTACAATAGCTGTCACAGAGTGAGGAAAGCAGAAGTGAACAAGAGAAGTTGAACCAGAGTACAGTTTCAAGAGAGACCTCAGCTGAATTCCTGGGTAACTCCGACACTGAGATGAACCTTCAGAGATGTCCTGAACTCAGCAAGGGGCTAAGACCTTTGTCCTCATATTGACTAGTTACAGGATACATGCTGCCCTTGGGAAGGGGTGTAGGCTTGAGTGAGTCAGCTCCCTCTGACCAGAGGTGGTTCATGAGGCGGGCCTCTTGGCAGTTGAGAGGATAACTACTCAGTCCTGAAAAGAGCTCTGTGGAGAATATCACAGCATCCACATGAGTCCATCTCTGGGGCTATATGGATCCATTTGCTCCTTAAAATTTACCCCATCTTAAAACAACAGCCTTAGGGTCCTTGTTGGTTTGTTTCCTTGGGGAAAGTCACAAAAGGAAAGCTACTGGGCTAAACTATAAGCCCCTGCAGCTTATGCTCACACTAGTTCCAGCGATGCTTCCTCCTCTGCCTCCCGTTCCAAATTCCCCACACCTCTGCTGGTCTGGGGTCTGACCTAGTGGGCCAATTTGGACTCTAATTCCCATGGGATGTGAGCCCCTAGTTAACATGCAATTCTTAGGCCATGGCTATTAACTAAAACTAGACAAGACAATAATAAGGGACACTGCAGTGATACATCTGGGTGCTATACATATTCTTTCTCACTCCTATTGCATAAGAACAGCCTTCTCTCCTCCTGATGATAAGGGTCAATTATTCCTGGCAGGCTGGTGACTCCTTTCCTTGTCTTCTGGACCTCGCAAAACCCCAAAGAAATTGGATGACACACATAACTTAGAATTCAATGGGACCCCTGCTTATCACTGGGTGAAAGCATTCTACAGCTGGGAACACGAACTTCTGTCCATGTAGAACCTGGAGCTGTGAAGGTAACAAAGTAAATTACTCCAATGGGCCACTGGGGGTGACGATAATTGGGACCACTGCTACGTCTGCTCCTTCCTGGAACTGTGTAGTCCACACAGTGGGTCCAGTACCTTATAACCATCATTGGTTTAGCATATGTGTGGTTGCTGTTTAGTCACTAAGTCATGTCTGACTCTTTTGCGACCCCATGGACTGTAGCGTGCCAAGGCTCCTCTTGTCCATGGAATTCTCCAGGCAAGAATACTGGAGTGGTTTGCCATTTTCTCCAGGGAATCTTCCCGACCCAGGGATCCAACCCATGAACCCGTGTCTCCTGTATTGTAGGTAGATTCTTTACTGCTGAGCTACCGGTGAATACCTTTAGCATATATATTGGGCCCTAAAGGATGGTACTGGAGAAGGCAATGGCACCCAACTCCAGTACTCTTGCCTGGAAAATCCCATGGACAGAGGAGCCTGGTAGGCTGCAGTCCATGGGGTCGCTAAGAGTCGGACACGACTGAAGTGACTTAGCAGCAAAGGATGGTATACCATACTCAAAAAGCATCATCACCAATCTGGCATCTCAACTGTGCCTTCAAAGAGCTGTTCCATTGTTCTATTAGGCCAGCATCCTCTGGGTGGTGCAATGTGGAAAAGGACCATTGGATCTCATGGAACGAGCCCCTGTGCCTTGAATCAGGTCTCCATGCTATGCGGGATCGCATGTAAACAGATCAGTTAATCTGTGAGCCTTCAGATAGTAGTGCTGGCTGAAGACATGCAGGTAAAAAAGGCAAACCCTCACCCAGAATAATCACTGATTCTAGTCAGGGTGAAGTGCCAGGGTTCAAGTGGTCTCGTTGGCGGGTTAGTCTCTCCTAGGAATGGTGTAATGTCAAGAGCTGAATCCTGGTCTCTTTTGTGGACAGGTCAAATGCTTCACAGCAGTCGTGGTTGTGCTGGTCTTAGAGAGTGGGAACCTGTGTTTTGAGGCCTGTGAGTAGCCTATATCCTTGAGGACACGGCTCCTCCTCTTGGGCACTCACTGTGCTGCTCCTGGGCTGCTGAGTCGTTCTGTCTGCATTTTGGTTCAGCGCCTCTTTCACAGTGGAAGTCTCCAGTGTGAATTATCACGTCATACAAAAACCTTCATGCTTTTCATCCCCTCCCCAGGTCGATGGACATGCACACCTCTTTCCCAGTCCTCCTGGGCTGCACCCTTTTAATCTTTCTCCTTCTAAGCCCCTGACCAGTGAGTTTGCACAGACACACATACACACACATGAATCTCAGGACCCTTGTCTTTCCACACGAAGTGTCTGATCAGGTACATTTCCCGAAACTTTTCTCCTTGGGAGCATTTCCCTTCACTGTTGCCTTTTGCGCCTTCCTGACTGGGGCTGCAGTGCATAGCAGCCTAGTTTCAGTCTCACTGACATATTGAGCTGGCTCACCAACGAACCAATTCATTCCACTCCTCTTTCATCAGCAGGCCCTTTATGACCCGGCGGTCTGAGCCCCTAGTCACCATGCAATTCTTAGGCCATGACTACTGTTAAAGTTAGAGAAGGCAGTAACAGGGACACTGCTGGTGTATCTAGATGCTAAACACGTTCCTTCTTGCTCCTGTTGTGTAAGAACAGACAAAACAGTGACACCTGCAAGCTGAACCTGCCTCCTCTGATTTATCAACAGTTGAGGAATAAGCAGGGGGTCAAAGTCAGACTTTTTAAAACAGAATTACCTGTTTCAAATTATATGTTTCAAATAAAGATCACGTGAAATAAACATCAAAGTTTCATGCTATTCTCTCAAAACATCCCACCCTCCCCTTCTCCCACAAGTCCAAAAGTCTGTTCTGTACATCTGTGTCTCTTTTTCTGTTTTTCATATAGGGGAGACAAAACCCACTACAATATTGTAAAGTAACTAGCCTCCAACTAATAAAAAATAAATGGAAACAAAACAAAACAAAACAAAAAACCAAAAAAACCCGCATCAAAGTTAAGAAAAGAAATAAAAATCTTTCAGTTTCCTATATTGCAGGAAGGTAACTACCAAACCCAGGTACTTCCTTAGCCTGTGCAAAGGATATTATAAATCCCTGAAATTCATAAAAGACCATGGCGCTCTCTCCAGAAGGCATAGGTCTCAGGGTAAATGACGGTCTGTGGGCTTCCCAACAGCCAAACATTCGTGCCATCGAAGTTGGATAAAAGGAACACAGTTTTAGCTTTGAGAGGAAACAGAAGGGAACGCGGTGCAAACGGGCAAGAGGCAGCCTGAGGGGTGAGGGGCTGCGGCTGTGAAAGGCCGGCCACGTCTCCACGTGCCGGTTAAACGTCTAGAGCGGGGCGCAGAGGGACGTGAGCAGAGCGGCCGCAGGCAGCAGAGACGAGCCAAGTGGCAGAGCCAGAAAAAGCGAGGCCTCGGACGCTGTGCCTCCAAGTAAGCGAGGCGACAGCGCGCGCCTGAGGCCAGGACAGCTAGGAAGTGCATGTCCCGTCTAAGGTCTTGGCAGAGCTTCTGATTTTATGAGAGAAATGTTGGTGTGACATTGTAAGAGAAATACATGAAATATCCTGGGGAGCAGTTGTAGGGGTGAGGGAGAGGTCTAGTGTATCTGACTCTAGAACTGTTTTCATAGCTCAGGCTTTGAGCCTTACTGACTGGTAACGGCGTCCTTGACTGGCTTCCTTCCCTGAGGCTACCTTGAAGAGGTTGATGTGATCAGCACTGGTTGTTTAAATGAGTCACACATAAAACAGGGCTCAAGATATCATCGAGATTTTTAAAAATAATTTTCTTTATTTATTTGACCGTGCTGGGCCTTTGTTGCCGTGTGGGCTTTTCTCTAGTTGTGGCGAGCGGGAGCTAGTCTCTAGTTGCAGCATGGGTTTCTCCTTGCAGCAGCTTCTCCCGTTGTGGAAGGAAGCACACAGTCTTCAGTCATTGCAGCTGATGGGCTCAGCAGCTGCAGCTCCCAGCCCCTAGAGCACAGGCTCAATAGTCATGGTACACAGATTTAGTTGCTCCATGGTATGTGGGATTGCTCTTCCCGGATCAGGGATCGAACCTGTGTCCCTTGCAGTGGCAAGCAGCTCCTTCACTACTGAGCCACTAGAGAAGCCCCTATCAGTCTAGATTTAACATGTGTGTGTGTGTGCTAAGCCGCTTCGGTCATGTTTGACTCTTTGTGACCCTCTGGACTGGAATCCGCCAGGCTCCTCTGTCCATGGGCTTCTTCAAACAAGAATACTAAAGTGGGTTGCCATGCCCTCCTCCAGGGAATCTTCCCAACTCAGGGATCAAACCCAAGTATCTTATGTCTCCTGCACTGGCTGGTGGGTTCTTTACCACTAGCGCCACCTGGGAAGCCTGGATTTAACATATAATTTGTAAGTGCGAAATCTACATCTTTGTAATTCAGGGATGACTCTAAGAATAGTTTCCTCAGTCAGGTGCCCCATAATTCTCTCCATACAGTCAAGGAAAATAAGCCTTGGAAATGACCTTTGTCTCTTTCCCAGTGTTAAGCCCTTCAGAAATACATGCTGCTGTTGAGATCATAGGTGCCTAATGAATCCTGGAAATATCTAAAAAGCAGAAATCTTTACAAACAAGCACAGCTTTTATCTTCCTCATTCAGACAGTTGCCTGACATCACATGGGCAAAATAGTGCTGTAACACAGTGTTTTGATGTTGCATAGATGTTGCCATTATAGAGATAGCTGCCTACAGAGGTTTATGGCTCACCATTGATTCCACTGTGATTTCCTGCTTATATTAGGGTCAAGAAAGTGTTGTTCAAGTGCCCTTTCTCCCATAAGAAAGTTCCAGAAATGCTGTTTTGTACTTTTATCTTAAGCACCATGAAGACTTCCCATTAACCTAACTAGACCTTTACAGACCTTAAAGTCACTGATGCTGAGAGTATCCTGCACTGATGGAGAGGAAGCAGGAGCCCCTTAGGTCATCAGAGAGCAGCTATGGAATGGCCCCCAAGTTCGAGGTACAGTTGTGCCAAGGAAGCTCTGGATGGGAAGGTAGAGGAAAGAAACCTGAGCCCCTAACACAGTGGCTACTTTCAGAGCAATTAATACCTGCAGGGCTCTGATCAGGCTTAATCTCACAGCCATAGCAGCAATTGCTCTGTAGAGCAGAGAAAAACAGAGGGATTGTTCTAGATGTCACTTTTTGGGGAGGGAGGGAGGTGGAGAGGCTAGAAGATACATATATCCACTCTTTTTAGAGTCTTTGGTCATATAGGTCGTTACAGAGTACCAAGTAGAGTTCTCTGTGCTACATAGTAGGTTCTTATTAGTTATATATTTCATATATAGCAATGTGTATGCTGACCTTTCTAAAAGAAACACAAGACAGAAACTATGAAAAATGACCTGACAAATTTGAAAAAGACCTAAAGAGAACTTCTAGAAATTTCATATATGTGTATACATATATTTGATATTAGAAACTCATTGTAGGAACTTAGATGGAAACAGCTAAAGATAAAATTAGTAAACTGGGAGATACACCTGAAGAAATGAAAAGGAATGAAGCACATATGGATAAAAAGATGAAAATATGGAAGAGGAATTAAGCATGAAGAATAAAATGATACATTAATTATATCTCAAAAAAGGAAGGTCTAACATACATTAGTTGGAGTTTCAGAAAAAAGAGGGTCAAGAAAGTGGGCTGAAAATAATAGCTAAGAATTTTCCAAAACTGAAGAAAACAATATATGGTTTCAAGAAGCATAGACAATCTTAAGAAGGAAAAATAGGAGAAAATAAATCTTAGAGAAATCAAAGTGAAATCACAGAGTACAGAGAAAAATCTTAAAAACTGACACAAATAAAATACTACTTTTAAAAGAGCAACAGTTGGACCAAAACCTGACTTCTCAGCCACAAAATGGAACACAGAATATCTTAATTGTGCTGAAAATAACTGCTGATCAAGTATATTATAGCCATTTAATTTTATCTCAAAAATGAGGAGAAAAGAAAGATTTTTAGCTCAAGGACATCTGACAGAGTTTACTATGATCAGACCCTAACTAAAGGAAATGCTAAATAATATACTTCAACTATAAGAAAAATAATCCCAGATGGAAGGTCTGAGAAGCAAAAAGAAGTCAAGAGCAAAGAAAGTGATAAATGAGTATAATCAGCAATAATGCATTAAGTTAAAGCAAAGGAAGAATGAAAATACATGATGATAACATGTAAGTTGTGTTGGTGAGAAAAATGGATCAAAATTTTTCTAAGGTTTTAAGGTTATAATATGCAGGGAGCAAAGTCTAAAGCAATTTTAGAGTTTTATAATTTAAATGTAAATAAAGCCTCTTGATGAAAGTGAAAGAGGAGAGTGAATAAGTTGACTTAAAGCTCAACATTCAGAAAACTAAGATCATGGCATCTGGTCCCATCACTTCATGGGAAATAGATGGGGAGGCAGTGGAAACAGTGTCAGACTTTATTTTTTTGGGCTCTAAAATCACTGGAGATGGTGATTGCAGCCATGAAATTAAAAGATGCTTACTCCTTGGAAGGAAAGTTATGACCAACCTAGAGAACATATTAAAAAGCAGAGACATTACTTTATCAACAAAGGTCCATCTTGTCAAGGCGATGGTTTTTCCAGTGGTCATGTATGGATGAAAAAGTTGGACTATAAGGAAAGTTGAGCGCCGAAGAATTGATGCTTTTGAGCCTGGGGAGAAGACTCTGGAGAGTCCCTTGGACTGCAAGGAGACCCAACCAGTCCATCCTAAAGGAGATCAGTCCTGGGTGTTCATTGGAAGGACTGATGTTGAAGCTGAAACTCCAAAACTTTGTCCACCTGATGCGAAGAGCTGACTCATTGGAAAAGGCCCTGATGCTGGGAAAGATTGAAGGCAGGAGGAGAGGGGGACGACAGAGCATAAGATGGTTGGATGGCATCATTGACTCGATGGACATGGGTTTGGGTGGACTCCGGGAGTTGGTGATGGACAGGGAGGCCTGGCATGCTGTGATTCATGGGGTCGCAGAGTTGGACACTACTGAGCGACTGATGAAATACCTTGAAATAAATTTAAACCAGGAGATAAAAGGCTTTCACAGAGTCATGGATTCTGAGGTGGGAATTCTGGGTTGATATTCCCGCTCACTTGCTAACCTGCTGAGTGACCCTGGGCAAATCACACAATGATCTGAGGCTCAACCATTTTAACTGCAAGATGGACACAAAACCAGTACCTCCTTGCCAGAGTTGTGAAACTAAAGGGAAATGCTTATTTAGACCAGGGGATTGGAGGGTCTCCAGCAGCCTCTCCTTGTGTCAAACTTCTCTGGAACTGTGCTCTCCTCATCCTGTGGGCAAGGGTCAAGTGTGGAGCTGGGGAGCCAGATGGGGCTGGGCGAGGACCAGGACGAAAATGATACTTGTCGTGGGTCAGGGAGGGAGGCCACCTCCTTTCCAGATCTCAGAGTGGGGCCTAAACTAGGGACCGGGGGATGCAAGATCAGAAGTGATAACTCGGAACCCCCACCGCAGGGCCAGCCTCTTCCTGGCAGGGACCTTCTCTCTGGTCCAGGCTCCCGTGTGATGTGGTGCTGCTCCCTGAGTTCTCCATGTGTCCACCAGGCCAAGAGCTCTCGGGAGCTTTAGTCTATTAAGCCGCAGGTGCCTGACTGTCAGAATGACACAAGGACTAACAACATTGATAATGAACTATATTTTTAAAAAATGACAGAAGTACAGACAAGGCAGGGGGTGGGAAGCAGAAGGATTGACTGCTTTTCAGGCCTTTAGCAGAAATGTATCAGAAATATCTCCACTCCAGCTCAGGAGAGCCCACATGGTGGAAATATAATGGAAAATCAGGCTGTGAGTCTAATCTGCTGGTTAGATTCAACTACACTGCTGATCCCAGAGACCAGAGACCAAAATCCCAATCCACCAACCTTACTGTGTGCAGCCAGACACCAAAGGAAGAAACACAGAACTTGCTTTGGAAGTCTCAGCCAGACTTAATGGTGGAGTTGCTCAGCATGGTCAGTGGTCACTATGGACTGAGCTCCTCCTCCGTGCTCACATCCTCTGTCCTCACGGAAACATGCATGGTTCACTACAGAGAACTTTCTGGGGCACTTGTGTATACCAGAAACTGGCAGTGGCCAAATGCGAGGAGAAGGCTCGGAAAAGGACACCTGCCTCTTGGGTGCTTCCCAAATTACCAAAGACCTGAAGCCTTTGATACTTTGGATTTGGAGAATTGTTTCTAAATATGTAAAGGGAGAAAGGAGGTCCATTGGGACTAGTTGATATCCATTGGGAAAGGATGTTAGATCCCTACCTCACAAAACACCACCAAAGATTAGACACATACCAAGAACCAACACTTCAAAGAAAAACTTGACAAATTTTAGAACAATTTTTGACGAGTGAATATCTTTTTTTTAATTTAAATATTGTTGATTTGTAATGAATTTTAGTTTCAGGTGTACTGCAAAGTGATTCTGTGATTCAGTGTCTCAGGTGCTTCCTTGCACAAAATTCACTCACCGTGGACCATGCCCTCGACTCAAAAGAACGAATAGACCTGCAAGCAAGGAGCAGCATGTGATGGTGCTCAGGGGTGGTTTTTGACTGAGTAATTTATTCTAATAGGCTAGCAGAGGATCTCCGAAACCATCCTGAAAAAGGAGTCCTTGCTCCCTTGAATGTGAAACAGGGCTTGGGAAGGCAGAGGGGTGTCATGAACATTTTCTCTGCAGAGGACAAAGTGGTGCGTCGAGAGGATGCGTGGAAGCATGTCCCAGGACTCTGAGCACATGGACACAGTGACTGGACTCCTAGCCCTGCTCTTGGGGCATCGCACTGTTTCCACCCCTGACACACGTGCAGCTCCCACGTGCCCTAGAGTATGGTGACATGACCTGGACCTGGCCAGTGGGTGTGTTCCGTCCTCCCTGGCCACCGTGATTGGCTCAGGACTAGGGCAGTGACCAATCAGGACCCAGGGCCAGGCTTGACCCTGGAATCAAGGGGAAGAGGGGCTCTGGTTCTGCTGGAAGGGGTGCGGCTGGCAGATGTCAGGCTCCAGCAGTGCGAGGGGAGTGAGGTCGGCCTGGGGCGGTTGGTGGCCTTCCAGCTCCCGTCAGGGCAGAGCCGCCAGCCTGAGGATGAGGGCGCTGCTGAGCCCAGGGGTTGAGAGCGCCCGTTCCTGGTGTGGACCCAGAGCTCCACTTGAGACCTGAGGGGAGCCGTCTACTCGTGAGTCCTCTTCTGCTTGTCTGTCAGCTTGTTTGAACCTCGCTGGGTTTTCTATCCAGCTGGCTAAGTGGAGACCTGGAAATGCAACTGTGTGGGTTTTGGCTGGCTTCAGGAAGAAATGCCAGATGCCACTGGGAGACTCCAGTTGAATCTGGATTTAGGTGATATCTCTTCGGGTCAGATATTAATTCTAGGATAACCCAAGTTAGTCTTCACAGGATTGAGATAGAAACCTGCTAAGGGAGCAGTCGATGTCCTCATTCTAGAGCATGAGACTGGTGCTCAGAGAAGGGGATCACGTGGCTACAGCAAGGAGGTGTGCACCCAGACAGAACCCTCGGATCCTGCCGTTTGAACGCAGGGGAGCCACTGGTGTGGGTTGTCTGTGTGTCAGGGGCTAAGGCATCAGCCCATACTGGATACTGTTGGGGCCTGACTTGGTAACTGCCATCTGGTAGCTTTGAGATTTCCAAAAGCAGTTTGCGCTGAAGAGAGGAAGGGCACCTCGCTTCATCCACCCCACCACACCCTCCAGATTCCCACTTACACTGACACCTTTCTCTCGATTTCTGAGGAAGTTACAGAGCCACCCTCTTGTGACCACATTTGCTGACTACTGTTCACGGGCTGCCATGTGGAGCTGCTGAGGAGAAGCCAACGGCCTTTGCTCCCGAGTACCTCTCTTTCTGTGGACCTTGGGGGCCCTACTCCCCACTTGCACACCACAGGCCTTTTCCACATGTTGTGGGGACCCTCCCTCAGTTTGTATCCCTCGCTGTCCTTGCCATCCCTCCCTTGAAACTCAGCTTGTGAGCTCCTTTGTCTGCAGCGTGGCCCGCCTGGCTGCCACCGGACGGACAGAGCTGACAGTGAAACAACAGCTCAGATCTGACAGCTCAGAAGCTCTGTACAAAGGGACCTGACTCTTCACAGTGGAGAGGGTGTCGTAGCCTCCAGGGTTCTGGAACCCGTGCTTGGGCCAAAGTGACTCCACAGGCGTTTTAATGCCTGGGAGGGTTCTGGCTATAGTGGGGGTGGGGTGAGTGTCCTGAGGTTCTGAAGGCCCACTGTGTGTAGGTTCACGGTGCACAGAGAAGAGAAGGTGGAGTCCTGCCCTGGAGGTGGTGAGAGCTCATGGATGAGTCAGACAGGCAGGCAGGGCACGATGGCACCTGAGCTGCCTTCATGAGGGAGTGGTGTGGGGCCAGAGGACGAGAACCAGGTCTGCTCCCTCGTGTGGTGCCCAGGGCAGGTTGTCACCAGAGGAAACAGTTACCATGGTGATGACCATCACTGCTGTCTGCAAAGGGTTTACATTGGTGTGTCTCCATCTGAGCGGTCAGGCCATCTCTAAACTAGACTGGCCATGTGCATTGCCTCTCCTTAGGTCTTCCCACGTGTTCTCTTCTTTCCAGAACATGAGTTTTCTAGAGGGTTTTTGGGTCACCAGGATGTTAGGTCATTCTCTAGCCTTGTCTCATGAGGAATGGCTTCCTAGTTTGGGGTTGTTTGTTTTTCCAGCTCTCTTTCTTGGCTTATTTTGTGAGTTTGTTTGTGCCACAGGAAGAGCTCAGCATTTGCCTTCTGGCTGAGATGTCATTCTTAACAACAGCAATGTCTGCCTGGGGAATATGATGGCATTTGCCTAAAGGGCTTCATCTGGCCCATGATATCTTGAAAGTACCTACACCATCCTTTCAGATACTCAAAGGTACTTCAAATGAAATAAAAACAAGAATTCTCAAACGTAGCCTTGCAAAATGTGGGGAGTCAGAACAAAAGTACCTCATTGTTTCACTGATAGTCATTGATGGGGACACCCAGAATATAGGAAGAAATGAAGAAAGAAAAGGTTTCAAGTTTGTTCATGGGCAGGGAGACGGAAGAACAGGGAGTGCTTGCCGTGAATACAGGGTTTGCTGGGAGGTGAGGCGGAAATATGAAAAGGGTCTGAAACTACAAGGTGGAAGTGGTTACACAGCACTTTGTAGGTCCTCAGTGTTCCCAAATTCCAACCATTTTTAATAACTGTTATTATTAAACAACAATAATTGTTAACAACAATAACAATCATTAAACAACAATAATTGTTACTATTAAATAAATGAATAATTTTATTCATTAAAACTTAACCAAAAGAAGTACAGAACACCATAGAACAAATAAAAGAGCACAAAAAAGTTAGAGAAAATCCAAATGAAAAGACCCTCAAGGGAAGGGAACTCAGTCTCCCCTGGGTGGGGAGCGAGGTGATGGCATCCACGGGGGGCAGACAGGGATCGCCGCTTCAGAGCCCACAGCTCCCCTGGACCTGGTGTTTCCGGAACGGGCTCTGGGTCTCTGTCCAGAACGGGGGCCCGTCCTCCCTGCAGCGGTGGGTCAGTCATCGTGGGCATCTGGGTCTTGAGCAGGAGCCAGGGCAGGCTCTCCCTGCAGAGGTGGTAACTCATGCCCTGACTCGGGTTCTCCTGCCAAAGCCCGAGCAGGTGCAGGTGCAGGTGGACGTTCGGGCTGAGGGCTGAGGGGCTGGGACATCGGTGCCTGGGGCTGGGGGTCATGCAGGCACAGAGGTCCGATCTGCCCAGAGTGGTGGCCAGTAACCAGCTGGCCCAGTGTCTTTGAGACAGGATGGATCAGGTCTCGATGTCCCCTCAGTGGATCCCTGGGTCCTGCACGTGGAGCAACCACCTCTGTAGGGACAGGTGTTGGAAATGAAGCCTGGTTGAGTTGGAAGGTCAGAGCTAGAGCTGGGAGAGAAGAGATGACCCACAGGTCTCCCTTGTCACGGGCTTAACTGGGCTCTAAAGCTTCCCAGAACTTCCAGTAGAATCCCCAGCATAGGATGCCTTCTCTGACTGCAGTCTGCAAGATGGTGTAAGCCAGCCTTTGCTCCAGGCCCAGCCTCAGCTCTGGAGGACTCCTCCCTGGGAAGCTCAGCGGCCCTCCCCACACACTCAGATGCCCAGCCCCAGCCTCCTCACCTCTGCGCTCTGCCGCGCTGGGCTCCAGGTCCTCGTGCTGCCTCAGAGGGTTGGGTCCTCGGGGCTCTGGGTCGGAGCCAGGTGTGCTGAGCCCCGTAGCAGCCCGAGACTGGGCCCCGGGGTGTGTCCTGGGTGGTTTCTGGGGAGGCCTTCCCCTCTTGCTCTTCACTCCCCCTTGGGCTGACCCCTCCATGGGCACGCTCACCTGGACCCTGCACTGGGCCTCCCGGGCAGGGGGGTGGGGCTCCGACCCCTCCCTCGAGGAGGTGGACGGCGTGTCCCCCTCGGAGGCCACATCCGGTGGGAAGCTCTGCAGTGACGGTAACCGTCAGCCAGGCCTGCTTGGTGTTTTCCGAGCTGGGCCTGGCCAGTATGGCTGCTGCTTCTGCCCCCTTGAATTTCTGCTCCCAGCAGAGACGTGTGTCTGCTCAGATACCCACCCGGGAGGAAGGAGACACCTCTTAGGGCGTAAGGTCAACCAGCCAGCGCTGCCTGGACTCTCCCCATCCCGCCCAGCCTGCTCTCCCCTGCAGTGTGGACAACACCGGCCCACAGGCTTCTGACCGCACATCCGTCTGGGCTTGCTTGAGGCAGACACACCCCGAGAACCCCCCGTCCCCATTCACAGGGAAAGGACTCAGGGTTGCCCGGGTGGGATGGGAGAGGTGGCCGGGCCCGGCCTGGGGCTCCCGTGTTACCTTCCTGTTCCTTCGGGCAAAGGGCCAGAGGCCTCCTCGGGGGGCCCTGAGCCAGCGTCGACAGCGATCCCACACACTCTGCCTGTGAGCCCTCCTGAGGCCCCGGCCTCTGGGCAGGGGCAAACAGCAGAACATCTTGGCAGCAAGTGATCTGGCTGGGGTCTCCTCTCGCAGTGGTGCCTGGATACCTGGGTTCTGGGTTCTGTTGGGTTCTGTTGCCAGGAAGTGACATCATTTCCTGGGTTCATTGCTGAGGTCTCTTACACAGAGCTCCCCAAGGGAACCTCGGTGTTTCTGACTGTTCAACCACACCGTTAGGCCACGTGTGGGCACAGTGACACCCACACTGCCCAGCCCTCAGCCTTGGGGGCGGCCTGGGTGCCTCCAGTGCCTGAGCTCTGGGGACACAGCTGCTTTCAGACCAGGCTCCTCCTTCTCATAAGTGACGTGGCCCTGGACAAGCATGTGCCCCTCAGGGTTTCCCCAGTCTTTCCATCTGCCGAGCGGGGGTCATTCTCCCATCTCCTGCCCAGATCTGTTGGCCTCCGAGACCCTCATGCCTTTCCACCTGGGGCTGGTATCACACGGAGTTTGTGCACTGAGACTTCCCAAAGGAAGGATTCAATACAGGGCTGACCTAGCACAGAATGGGGCAGAAACAGGCCTGGATGGGCTCTGGGACCTAGGAAAAGACACTCCCCTTCCTGCCTTTTCAAGACCCCACCCCCCAATTGGAGGACTGAAAGGAAGACTGGAAGGTCGCCTTCTCTTATATGAAAGAGTAGCCAACTTTCTGGTCCTCTTTTTCCATCGAGATTCTGGTTCAAGTCTCCCAGCTTGGCTTCTGTGGGTGGCTGAGCATATAATGGCTCCCTGCATTCAGGCAACTGCTCTGAAAATGCAACCATGGATGCAATTATGTACAGCTGTTCTGTTCAAAATGGCTATACATTTTAAGAAGTTGTGATATCCTTCAGTAGATGAATGTGTAGGTAAATTGCATTACATCCAAGTCAATGGGGGCAGAACATGTCACCCTAAGATGTGTCTCTGACATAGGGTTAGTTTGCTGTGTTTAATTCAATAAAATAAAAACAGAAAACCTGAGTAGACAGTTGCCCTTCTTGATTTTGAGATTTGTTAATTGATTTTTGGCCGTGCTAGGTCTTCATTGCTTTGAGCGGGCTTCCTCTGGTTTTGGTGCGTGGGGCTCCTCTTGCTGCAGAGCACGGGTCCAGGTGTCCAGGCTTCAGTCGTTTGGTGCACGTGTTTAGGAGTTGTGACTCCCAGGCTGTTAGAGTGCTGGCTCAGTGCGTGTGCTGGATGAGTTTAGCTCCTCTGAGGCATGTGAGATACGCCTGGACAAAGAATCAAACCCGTGTCCCATGCATTAGCAGGCAGCTCCTTAACCGGTAGAACACCAGGGGAGCCCGAGGTTGCCCTTTTGTGAGTTCCATTTACGTTTAGTAGGGAAGTCTCTGTTTGTAAGGGTGTGTCCCTCTTTGCACCTGAAATAGGATAGTTACATCTGAAGGAACTCTTCTCAGTGAAGAAGTCCCGGCATAAGTCTGCAGAGAATCATATGCTTGTTTACTGTGCTTTCCATGATAACCTGCCATAACTGGCCTCCCCGCTTCCCCCAAGGTCTTCGCTATGTTTTTAGCTGAAGACGGTATTTACGGTGATGGCTTTGGTCACTGCAGGAAGTGACTCAGTTTCCTTGGCATCTTCCCCATATGCAAGATATACATGTTATTAAACTTCTGTTTCTCTCCTGATATTTTGGCTTTAATTATGGAGAAGGAAGGCTCAACCAAGAACCAAAAGGGCAGAGGGAAATTGTTTTTCCTCCTATACACATGCAAAGGAATAATACTCAACAGTGGACAGGAGTGAAAAGTCAGCCCTTGAAAGACAGGGATATATGTTAGATGCATATGGCTAAGTGAAAGAATGCAGTCTGAAGAGGCTGAGTACAGTATGACCCCCATTGATGACGTTCTTGGAAAGGCAAATCTACACAGATGTTAAAAGAGATCCTGGGGTGGGGAATTTGAAGTGATCCTTCAGATGGATTCCTGTAAATATGCGTTTGCTAAACTATCAATTCATATAGTCCAAGGGGTCAATCATGATCTATTCAAATTTCCTTTTTTAGGCTATAGGAGTGCACAGAATGGAATGCCAAATACAACAGAATCGAACTGTATTAGAAATGCATGGAAAAACTTCACCATAGGGGATGAGGTAAAGGTGCTGACCTAAATGAACTTTAGAAATGAAGAGACTCTCTAGACTAAAGGCAAAATGGACCATACCTAAGCAGTAGGCTTTGTTTTATGGAGTTCTGTCCAGAGTGTGAAAGTGAAAGTCACTCAGTTGTGTCTGACTCTTTGTGACCCTATGGATAGTCCAAGGAGTTCTCCAGGCAAGAATACTGGAGTGGGTAGCCTTTCCCTTCTCCAGGGGATCTTCCCACCCCAGGGATTGAACCCAGGTCTCCCACACTGCAGGCGGATTCTTTACGAGCTGAGCCACAAGGGAACTGTAGTAGCTGACCCTTCTGAAACCATTGTGTATGTAATCTGGAAAGATACAATGCACAAACAAATGGCAGATGGTGGGAGCCTGGTTCTCACTGTGGGAGTGGAAGTTATGGATAAGGAAGGGGAGATAAGATATACAGATAAGCCCTCCACATCCTAGATTTAGGCTTCCTGGGAGGATGGTGTGGGGAGTTGACTACCTGGGGAAATGCACAGACCTTCATACCTGGAATGCCATACAGAAGTAGTAAGCTTACGCTTCCCTTGTGTTAGCTACTACAGTGACAAGGCCCTGGCTGAGTGGCTTTGTAGAAATGAATTTCCACAAAGAAGCAGAAAGGATTGAAACAAGTAAAGTGTTTATTAAGTGGAAAGACCGTCTGTGTGAATAGACAAAACTGTGCTCAGAAAGAGATGTCCCCATTGCGGTGGCTTAGATCACTTCCATGCAGTGTTTCTTTCAGGTTTCCTCTGGCCCATCATCTTGCTCTGTCTGGTTCTGAGTCTGTATTTGGTTTCTCTCAGGCTCCTTCCCATGTGTGGGCATCACTTAGCCAAGGCAGGTTCTAGCAAGGAAGCCTAAGGGGAGTTGATGTCACTTACTGACTGTAGGGTGGCGCCCTCTCGTCCTTTGACCCTGGGGAGCTTTTCTGCACCTGTGTAGTCGAACAGGTCTCCTCGACCCTGAGAATGAGGACTCTATGGTCTTTCATCAGTTCTCTGGACAGGGATCAGGTCCTATTCCCTCCTGCTATTGTCTTCATCTTATTGTATCTGTCCACATGGGAGAGCCTCCAGGTTCTCAGCCTGGGGCCTATCTCTCTTCTGCCTCATTTCCAGCTAGTGTGGGTGGAAGGATGGAGTGTGAGGTTACTCCATCTGCATGGCACTCCAGGTATGAAGATCTGTGCATTTCCCCAGGTCGTCGACTCCCCACACCATCCTCCCAGGAAGTCTAGATCCAGGATGTGGAGGGTTTCTCTATATCTCTTTTGTCCCCTTGCTTCTCTATAACTGCCACTCCCACAGGCAGGAACCAGGCTTCCACCATCTGCCATTTATCTGTGCATGGGACCTTCCCAGATGACATAAACAGTGGTTTCAGAAGTGTCAGCTACTACACTTCCCTTGTGGCTCAGCTGGTAAAGTATGCACCTGCAATGCGGGAGACATGGGTTCAATCCCTGGGTTGGGAAGAGGCCCTGGAGGAGGGGAAGGCTACCCACTCCAGTGTTCTGGCCTAGAGAGCTCCATGGACTATACAGTCAAAGGG
The DNA here is from genome assembly GCF_023699985.2 of Odocoileus virginianus. NCBI lineage: Eukaryota > Metazoa > Chordata > Mammalia > Artiodactyla > Cervidae > Odocoileus > Odocoileus virginianus. The sequence continues at coordinate 1,097,891 of NC_069701.1, forward strand.
GCCACAAAGAGTCAGACGCGACTGAGTGGCTTTCACTTTCACACTCTGGAAAGGACTCCATCAAACAAAGCCTACTGCTTCGGTATGGTCCATTTTGCCTTTAGTTCAGAGAGTCTGTTCATTGCTAAAGTTCACTTAGGTCAGCATCTTTTGCCCCATCCCCTACTGTGAGGTTTTTCCATGCATTTCTAATACAGTTAGATTCTGTCATATTTGGAATTCCATTCTATGACACTCTTATAGCCTAAATAAGTACATTCGAATAGATGATGATTGACCCCTTGGACTATACAGATCGATATGCTTAGCCAATGCATATTAACAGGAATCCATCTAAAGGATCTCTTGAGAAATCTGTATGCACGTCAGGAAGCAACAGTTAGATGTGGACATGGAACAACAGACTGGTTCCAAATAGGGAAAGGAGTACTTCAAGGCTATATCTGGTCACCCTGCTTATTTAACTATATGCAGAGTACATCATGAGAAATGCTGGGCTGGAGGAAGCACAAGCTGGAATCTAGATTGCTGGGAGAAATATCAATAACCTCAGGTATGCAGATGACACCACCCTTATGGCAGAAAGTGAAGAAGAACTAAAGAGCCTCTTGATGAAAGTGAAAGAGGAGAATGGAAAAGCTGGCTCAATGCTCAACATCCAGAAAACTCAGATTTTGGCATCTGGTCCCATCACTTCATGGCAGATAATGGGGAAGGAAACAGGGGAAACAGTGGCTGACTTTATTTTTCTGGGCTCCAAAATCACTGCAGATGGTGATTGCAGCCATGAAATTAAAAGATGCTTACTCCTTGGAAGGAAAGTTATGACCAACCTAGAGAGCATATTAAAAAGCAGAGACATTACTTTGTCAACAAAGGTCCATCTTGTCAAGGCGATGGTTTTTCCAGTGGTCATGTATGGATGAAAAAGTTGGACTATAAGGAAAGTTGAGCGCCAAAGAATTGATGCTTTTGAGCCTGGGGAGAAGACTCTGGAGAGTCTCTTGGACTGCAAGGAGACCCAACCAGTCCATCCTAAAGGAGATCAGTCCTGGGTGTTCATTGGAAGGACTGATGTTGAAGCTGAAACTCCAATACTTTGTCCACCTGATGCGAAGAATTGACTCATTGGAAAAGGCCCTGATACTGGGAAAGATTGTGGGCAGAAGGAGAAGGGGATGACAGAGGATGAGATGACTGGATGGCATCAGCGACTCGATGGACATGAATTTGGGTAAACTCCAAGAGTTGTTGATGGACAGGGAGTTCTGTCGTGCTGTGGTTCACGGGGTCGCAAATAGTTGGACACGACTGAGAGACTGAGCTGAACTGAACTGTTGTCATATTTAGGATACCGCTAGAAAATGGAAACAGAAGGTATATATTCTAAACTTGTAGAAATAAAAATAGAAAGATGAAAAATATTCAATCCAAAAAAGTCCAATAAAGGGGATAATAATAAAGAGGACTGGCAGGACAAACAGAAACACAAAATAAGGTGGTAAATTTAAATCCAAACATTATCAGTAATCACATGAAATTGATATATTAGCTAAATGCTTTTGTTAAACTTGTATTACACTAAATTAGAAACTATTTAAATGTCATCTACAATAGAATGGATAACAATAATATAGACACAGTATGGAATATTACACTTCAAAAAGTAAAGGTAAACACCATTTTAGAAACCTGCAGCTATATACAACAGCATGGAGGAGTCATGCAAATTTAATACTGAGCAAGAAATTGAAACACCAAGAACGCATATGATATACTCCATTTAAACAGAGTTCAGAAACAGACAACGTTAAATTACCTGGTTTAGGGATGCACACATAGAAGGAAAAACTGTTTTAGAAGTGATAATGTGATTATCACTACAGCTTGGACAAGTTTACCTTCGGAGAAAGAGGGGTGTTTGTGATCAGGACATGACGCATAGGAGAAGAGGTCTGGAAGGCTGACAATGTCCTGTTTCTTATTTTGCAAGTGAATACAGGGTGTTCGCTTTATAAATATTTGGGAAAATGTACATGTTTGCACTTGTATGAATGAAGATTACATTTGACAATAAAATGGTTTTAAATCATAAATTTAAAATGATGAGGAGAGTATTATTTTACTCTCCTATTCTCATGAATATGATTTATTGTCAGCACTGTATTCTATTCATTACATAATTTTGAGTGCTTTGCATGTACCCATGCAAGGGGACAGATTTCTATCTTCAAGAAATTTATATCTGTCCAGGGGTCTCCAACCTTTCCAAGTGTAATGGTACATTTTTAATATAAAGAAATTTCCAGCCTCAGGAATTAGGCATTTTAGTAGCTGTTACTTAGATATCTGTTAAGGGGAGGTAAGAAGCTTTTATTAAATCAATAAAACCTTTTAGTAAATTTTTATTTTATTAATCACAGCAGCATCTATCTGTCAAAGAGTTGAATATATTTGCATGAGTCAAATATTTCATGTATAATTTCATTGGTAATGTTTTATGTGCATATTCATTCATTCACAAAGCCTTATTGAGATCTACTTCTAGCTAGAGACTGTGACTGGGCTTCCCGGGTGGCTCAGTGGTGAAGAATCTGCCTACCAATGCAGGAGACGTGGATTCAATCCCTGAGTTGGAAAGATCCCTTGAAGAAGAAAATGTCAACTCCCTCCAGTATTCTTGTCTGGGAAATCCCATGGACAGAGGAGCCTGGCAGGCTACAGTCCATGGGGTTGCAAAAGAGTCGGCCACAACTTCGAAAATAAACAATAACAGACACTATGACTATGTGTTCGTGGACCCCAGGCAATATTTCCAAGTCCTCTCTGCATAGATCTGTGGTACCCAGGTTGAGAATCATTGATTTATATCACTTCATCATAGTAATGTCTTTATAGTGGTCTCTAAGCTGAGAAATTCACACACAAAAATTTAAAGGGACACAGATCTTGCAACGCCAGATACAAAGCATCTAAAGCAAAGGTACACAGATCCCCAGAAGAAACAAATCTAGTATATTTGTTTCAGGTTATTATTCCTTTTATTTCTCTTGCAGCCATTATTTGCCTAGGATTCATCACAAACACTGAACATTGCTCTGCTTCTTAAGTCTGTTTTATTTTTATTAATTCCAATCTTACATATTTCACCCAATTCATCTCCAAATCGGCCCCTTCCTGCAGTGTCGCATGGAAGTCAGAGCATGGGCTCTGGGCTGTCTGCTCTGACTCTGGCAAGTCCACGATCTCCCGATGTTAGTGAAGAGCCTCTCAGATGCGAGCATCAGAAAAATCTAGCTGGAACTGTATTGTTCCAAGTCAGGATCTATCTGGCTCAGGCCCGGCTGGATCCCAGCACGCTTTCCCCAGGATATCACACAGCACATCTTGAGCACTCCTCTCTGCATCTCCTGCCTGCGCTTTCTTCTCCCTGCCCTCAAGGAGCTTGCCCTCTGCGGAGAAACTTCGTGAAAGCCTGAAAGCCGCAGCCAGGTGCCTAGTCCTGCCTGCGCCATCCCGTCTGGGGGTTGTTCTCTCGCACCCTGCTGGTAGATTTTGTCTTCCTGCCTTCCACTCTGAGCACTCCTCTATCCCAGTCCACACCAGCCTGCTTGCAGGGAATTGCCTTCCTAAAATCCAGCCAGTTACCCAGAGTTCCCAGACTTTGTGCCTGTGGTGACTGAAACCTCAGACTTTGGCACAGTAACTACACATGTTCCATCACATGTAGTTTTATTCCTTCAGTCCCGTCCCTTTTCACAATGGTAGAAACCCACATAATGCAGGCTTAGTGTCCCTCAAGTATGAATGCATTCTGAAAAAAGTGCTCTCTGCACCTGAACACCTTCTACAAAATATCCTATTCTCCAAGAAGAGGGCTTTTATTGGCTTTCTTGAATTCAAATGAAAAAAGACTATTTTTTAGGAATTATGGATTGAAGATATCCTGATTAGCCAGAAACTGTTTTTCCTATGATCTCATTATCGAATATATCTCATTTATTATAGCTATCAAATCCCTGCCTTCTGGGTTAAAAAGTCTCTTTTTACACGCTAGGCATATATCCAACACAAAGTATGCACTTTTTTTTTAACCAAAAGACATGGAAAAGGTTGTTTATAGTGGCACTACTCATAATAGCTTCAAACTAAAAACAGCACAAATGTTCATCAGCAGTAGGACAGATAAACAGATTGTGGTCTATTCATTTGATGGGTTTCTCTATATCCCTGAAAGTAACAAGTCAAACTACATAAAAGCAAATTGAATGATTCTCACAAGCTAATAAAGAGCAAAAAAAAAAAAAAAGCCAGAGACACAAAAATGCACAAGGTATGATTCCTTTTATATAAAGTTCAGCACTAGGCAAAGCTAATGCAGACTTTTGAAGTGGTTTGCTTTAGGGCAGGAGGAAAGGACAGCATTTGGAGGAAGGCAGGGGAAACTTTTAGGTGTTGGTAACATTCTATACCATGACCTAGTTTTATAGCTAGGTTCATTTTGCAATAATTCATTGAGCTATAAATTTATGATTTGTGTACTGTTTTTTAACTAAAAAGAGTTTTGTTAACAAAGGTTAAACATTTGCTGCACTGCCAAGATTTTCTGTGGATCCCACTTCTGCTCCTTATCAGGAAAGTCCTGGGCTGGAAGTGTTATTTTCCTAAGTAACTGCAAGACTGTGCATGTGTGTGTGTGTGTGTGTGTGTGTGAGTGTTTGCACATGGATCTGTGAGCCAGAATCCTGGGGTTGATATCCCAGATCCACTAGTTTCTGCTTCACCTTGGGCAGGTTACTGAAACTCTCTGTGCTTCGGGATCCTTATTCAGGAAATGCACATAAAAAGTCAGAGTATGATACTTCAAGCACTCCCATCCATGCCTGTTCCCTGGAGGGAACTCAGCACACATTAGTCACAGTTACTACTCCATCAGCACCGTGTTTTACTTTCACAATCCATATGCCCAGCACTCCTGAGTTTTACTGGAATGCAGGGAGACACCAACCTCTCCCTCCTAATCCAAGCTCTGAAGTTCCCACAGGAAACATCTTCCTTGGACATGAAAGCTGTGGCTAGAAAACAGAGTTACATTGTAAAAAATGGCCACTCACACCAAATTATATAAATTGTTTGGTTGCTCAGTCGTGTCAGACTCTTTGCAACCCTATGGACTGTAGAATGCTAGGCTCCTCTACTCATGGGATTTCCCAGACAAGAATACTGGAGTGGGTTGCCATTTCCTTCTTCAGGGGATCTTCCCAACCCAGGGATAGAACCTGTGTCTCCTGCATGCCAGGCAGATTCTTTACCACTGAGCCACCAGGGAAGCCCAAACTATGCAAATTAGGGGTCATCATTCGAAAACAGGGGAGCAAGTGAGTTTCCAAAACAACAGAAGTAAGGAATAACTTGGGAGATAATGTTAAGAGTACAGTATAAATAGCCCATTGATACACAAAATTAAACCACCCTTCTTTACACACAATGCCAAAGTGTACATTAAACCTGAGTATCTGTCCCAGATTTAACTGTGTGCTTAGCTAAGTCAAAATTTGTATTTCTGTGGTTAGGAAAAAAACAAAAAAACAAAAAACAGATCCTACTCCATGAGAACAACACTTTTATTTTGTATCTCACTGGGTTGTGTTTCCCCCTGTGATTTTTCTTTCAATGCTCTGCTTCTGTTTTATCTCAGAGTTTCTGAATGTTCTCCAACAACCAATATAAACACAGTAAACAGTGTAACAGTCAAGAAACCTGATATAGAAGTGGAGGCACATTAACAGCAAGACATCCAAGGACACGGAGATAGAGCAAAGCACGGCGTGGCTGTGAGCTGCGCTCCGAATGAAGAATATACAGGGTGGGGATTGTGGCGTGGGGAGAGAACTGAGAGCTGAAGTCAGCTGCTAAATTTCAGGAGTTATCAGGATATTACACAGGTATGTTCCTGGCCAATTATAAACCTAAGAAATGCTTAGAATGGCATTATAAACAGAGGAAGTGCTAAATAAATATTATTCAAATGAATGAAGGAATGAAGGAAAGAAGTAAAGAAAAATCAGACTTTTTCATCTTTTGCATATAGGCATTTTGATAAATCATGGAATCTTAGATTTAAATTAGACCCAATATTGCCTTGACCTGAATGGGAAGGAAGTCCAAAAGGGCAGGGATATATGTATGTACGTGGCTGGTTCATCTCTCTGTAGAGCAGAAACTAATACAACTTTCTAAAGCAACTATATTCCAATGAAAATTAATTTAAAAAATAAAAATAAAGTGGGCCCCAAAAGTCCCTTTGTCTATTCCCCTCACAAGTGGTCTCAGCTTAAGTACCTCAGAATCTCAAGTTTGCATTAAGAGCCAGTGAGAAAGAAAGAAAAAGAAGTAAACACTAAAGCACAGGTTTTTTACTTTTACTTTTTAAGGAAATACAGGCTGTTCTAGAATAATAGATCACTGAAGGACAGTTTTTAGCAAAACAACTATCATGGGAGAATTGAAAAGGATCCCGAAGAGATAATTTATCCTGTCATCTCTTCTCAGACTGCAAAATACAGAAATCATTAGTTAACACTCTTCTACATTTGTATAGTACTTTTGGTTCCCAAAATGCTTTCAAAGACATTACCTCCATTAATCCTCACCAGAAGTAGGTATACTCTCCTGAGGTCAAAAGAAATTACTAGCCCAGAAGAAATGGGTGCTTGTTGACTTATGGGTGCACAGTTGCCTGAACACAGAAATGTCGAATGCCTTTATAAAACACAAATATATACATTCATTTATTTGGTAACAGGGAGAGTTGGAGTTAATTGGTGTCTTGTCTTCTTGAAGCCGTAAACTTGTCAGTATTCATCTGGGAAGTAGTTTTCTCTTCCCCTCCCAAGACCGTAGCGTGGAGAACCACAAAGGTGCCCTTGCTGTTTGAGCGGCAAGCGGAGGGAAAGTGGGGGGCGGTCCTGCCCTCTAGAAGGTTCCTCAGGGGCGGGGACGCGTAGAGGGTATGTGCGTCCTGGGCCTCACCATGCACTTGTGCACCACTCACAGGAGGTGTTGGAGACGGGTAGGGCTTAGATGGGGATGCCTCTGGCAGCGGTCAGAATGACAGGGGTGAAGGGTTTAGTGTAACCCTTCTGGAGCAGGGGCCCCAGCTGGTAGCAAAAGACCAGAGCTCAACAGCTGCATTATATAGCACAAAAGGCCCTTTGCCTCCGTTTCCCTGAACTGCATAACCTTGTAAGCCTGGGATTTTGCAGGTGGAAGGCATATTTTTAAATAATAAATTAATATTGGACTTGTTACTAACCTTCAGTTCAGTTCAGTTGCTCAGTCATGTCCGACTCTTGTGACCTCATGAACTGCAGCACGCAAGGCCTCCCTGTCCATCACCAACTCCTGGAGTTCACTCAAACTCATGTCCATTGAGTCGGTGATGCCATCCAGCCATCTCATCCTCTGTCACCCCTTCTCCTCCTGCCCCCAATCCCTCCCAGCATCAGGGTCTTTTCCAGTGAGTCAGCTTTTCACATCAGGTGGCCAAAGTATTGAAGTTTCAGCTTCAGCATTAGTCCTTCCAATGAACACCCAGGACTGATCTCCTTTAGGATGGACTGGTTGGATCTCCTTGCAGTCCAAGGGACTCTCAAGAGTCTTCTCCAACACCACAGTTCAAAAGCATCAATTCTTCAGTGCTCAGCTTTCTTCACAGTCCAACTCTCACATCCATATACGACCACTGGAAAAACCATAGCCTTGACTAGACAGACCTTTTAATGTCTCTGCTTTTTAATATGCTATCTAGGTTGGTCATAACTTTCCTTCCAAGGAGCAAGCATCTTTTAATTTCATGGCTGCAATCACCATCTGCAGAGACTTTGGAGCCCAGGAAAAATAAAGTCAACTACTGTTTCCACTGTTTCCCTTACTAAACTTGGTAAATTGTATTTGATTTGATTCATAAATATAAGGTTGTTATTTGATTTAGAAATATATATGTGATTTGTATGTAGTGGAATATTACTCAGCCACTAAGAAGAATGAAATAATATCATTTGCAGCAACATGGATGGATGGACCTGGAGATTATCATATTAAGTAAAGTGAGTTAAACAAGGAAAGACAAATATCATATGACATTGTTTATATGCGGAATCTGAAAAAATGATACAAATGAATATATTAATATTTACAAAACAGAAACAGACTTACATACTTAGATAATGAACTTATGATTACCTGGGGTGGGGAAGGGATAGGTTGGGAGTTTGGAATTGACATGCACACACTCTGTATTTAAAATATATAACCAGCAAGTACATACTGTAGAGCCCAGGGAACTCTGCTCAATACTCTGTAATAACCTAAATGGTTGAAAAGAATTTGAAAAAGGATAGATACATATATATGAATAACTGAATCACTTTGCTGTACATCTGAAACTAACACAGCATTTTAATCAACTAGACTCCAACATAAAATAAAAATTAAAGAACTATAAAGATGTTTCTTGCATTTGAGTGTCATGGAACGATTGTGGTTGGATAAGTTTTCATTCAATAAGCATTTATTGAGCACCTACTGTGAACGTGAACGTGCTTTAGGATACTAGAGCACTTGTTTCTCACTACATTGGGGTTGTAGTGACAGACAAAACTGTAGTGGTCCCTGTCTCTGAGAAGCTGGTTGCATCAATCTGGAAAGACAGACCAACAAGGAATAACACTGCAGTGTGCTGAGTGTTACAGTAGAGCAAATATAGGCTCCGGACATCACAGACTGGGGCTCCCTAACCTGGTCCTGGTGCCTGGGAAGGCGTGCCTGCAAAAGCCACATTGAAGCAGAGGCCTGAAGGGTCCTGACCTACATTACACAATGCGTCATTCTACAATTACCATATTAAGCTCTCATTACAGTTACAGGGTATTCGTCATTTTCAAATCTCTCAGTATTGGGCTCCTACAGATCTTGGAGCATGGCGTAAAATTGTTTTTAAAAAAACAGCCCTTGCAAATAGTAACCATTATATATGTGTGTGTATATGTATATATATATGATTTTGTGTATGCATCTATTTTTGGCCGTGCTGGGTCTTCCTTGCTGCAGACGTGCTCTCTCCAGCTGCGGTAGCAGGCTTCTCACGGTAGGGACTTCCCTTGTTGTGAAGCGCAGACTCTGGGGCCCCCGGGCCTCGGTCGCTGCGGTTCGCCGGCCTTAAGAGACAAGCTCAATAGTTGCCGCGCATGGGCGTAGCCGCTCCCCAGCACAAGGGCATCCTCCCAGCCCAGGGACTGAACCTGCGTCTCCTGCATTGGCAGGAGGAGTCTTATCCACAAGGAAGCCCAAATCGTCGGGTTTCAATGCATGACAGCTACACGAAAAAAAATAAAAAAAGAATAAATCGACTATTTAAATGAATGAGTGAATAAAGAATGGCTGGAATATTAATCACACTATATAACAGAAGTGCTCGTGTTTATCTGGAAAGGGCCCCAGCTGATGCGGCTTCCTAGCTAAGTGCCCGGAGAGGGCCCTTCCTGCAGCGGGTGAGAAGCGTCCGCTAACTAAGGCTGCGCTGCCGCCCTGCGGCCGGCGCGGGCAGTGCCCGGGCGGGCGGCCCTGGAGCGCGGCTCCGCCCTCGGCCGGGCCGGACTGGCCGGTGGAGTCAGGAAGCCCGGTCCTCGGGCCCTCCCCGCCGGTAGCCACCTGCCCCCCCGCAGAGCAGGGCGCGGGCGCGCAGTGCCGGGAGGCCGGCAGGCCGGGTGAGCAGTGGAGCTGCGTTCTCACGGCGCAGCTTGGGCTACACGGAGAAGCAGTCACATCCCTCCTCATGTGTACGTCCCGCCCCTTGCATGGCCCTTGTTGACCACTGACTCAGTTCAAGTTGCTTTGACCAGAAGTCAAGCACAGGGTCGCTTAAACCACGGAAATGTGTTTCTCACGGTTCCCGAGCCTGGAAATCTAAAATCAGGGAACCACGACAGTCAAAGTCGGGTGACAGCCCGCTTCCTGGTTTGCAGCTGGCTGCCTTCCTGCTTGTCCTCGCATGGAGAGATGACCTCTTTTAGGCCTCCTCTTCTAAGAGCACTGATGCCTCTCCTGAGGGCTCCACCCCCTGGACGGAATCATCTCGCGAGGCCCCACCTCCAGCGATCGTCACCCTGGGGACCAGGACCCCAGCACACGCACTGAGGAGGAGCACCGCCCTCTTGGGTTAATGGGAACTAGAGCACTGTCCCATCGCAGGACCTGCTGCGTAGCCACCAAGTCGTGTCTGACTTTTTTGCAACTCCATGGACTGCAGCCCACCAGGATCTTCTGTCCATGGGATTTCCCAGGCAAGAATACTGGAGTGGGTTGCCATTCCCTTCTCCAGGGGATCTTCCTGACCCAGAGATCAAACCCGGGTTTCCTGCACTGGCAGGCAGAGTCTTTACCACCCAGTCACCAGGGAAGCCGTATCGCAGGACCTGTGCATGCATGCTCAGGTGTGTCCCATTCCTTGTGACCCCATGGACTGTAGCATGCCAGACTCCTCTGTCCATGGGATTCTCCAGGCAAGAGTACTGGGATGCGTTGCCATGCCCTCCTCCAGGGAATCTTCCCAACCCAGGTATCTCCAACCCGCACCTCCTGTGGCTTCAGCATTGCAGGCCGATTCTTTACCACTGAACCACCAGGGGAGACCTCTCTCCCTTGGAGGGGGCTTTAAATGTGGTTAAGCTCTTGTCAGCATCCCTGAAAGGAATAATGTGCTAGCTTCTTCCTCATGGAGTCTCCTGGCCAGTCCCCTAGACCACCACTGGGTGGCCTGAGGCACTGGCAGCCAGGACACCTGGGTTCTAACCCAGCTCAGGTCATTCCATGCATCTAACCCCAGGTTAGTTGATTAATGTCTTTGAACTTTAGTTAACTCATCTGTGAAATAAACATGAAAATACCCTACCTAACAAGACTGCTGAAAGAATCACATGGTATATATATTGACTGTCCTTTGTAAACTTTAATGCACTATACACGTACAAAGTATTAGTCTCATTAAGCCTACATGTCTGAAAAATGTATGAAACAGCAATTTAAAAATGTGCTTGCATGTTGTGGAATCCTCGCTGTCTGTCCTTTCACCCACAAAACCCAAGGAATGACAAACCTGTGTCCTTTTCCTTCTTTCTTTCATTTCCTTCTAATTAGATCCTTGAAACAATAGTTATGAGCAAAGTCTAGCATCAAAAAGTACTTATTTAGTGCCTATGATGTGCCGGGAATGGTTCCAGCTGCTGGAGATACCAGAGATGAAAGCAAACAGGCTTCTGCCCTCATACACGTGGGGTCAAACAAGGGGGTGGAACAGACGGTCCCTGCCCTCAGGAGCTCACAGTTTAGAGAGGGAAGTGTGGTTTAAACAATTACACAAAACTTAGCTCATGCTGAGTATACAGAAAAGAAGGGAAATGCTTCATATTGTCTATAGTTTCTATCTTGGCCTTATAAACCCTCAGTTCTAGTTGCTGGGAGCATTAACTAAATGTCCAATATTTTAAAACATCTTTCAGCCCAGTAGTTTGAACGATTCTCCATTAGGCAATGCTCAGAATCACCAGGAAAATGCTCAGCTTTTCAGACTGTCCTGCTCGTCCGTCTGTTTCAGCTGCAAAATCGATGGGGAGGTGCGGGATGTGAGGGGCGAGAACTGAGGTCCTCTAGCCAGGCAGCCTCTCCCTCCTGCAGCCTCCAGGGAAGCGCCACTCGCCCTTCTGCGGACCTGAGTCTTTGCCAGTCTCTCTCCAGCCTGTGGGCTTGACGGCTTACCCCGACCTCCATTGCCAGCCGCCATGTCTGCCGTGATGGCAGACTCCCCGGCCTTCCACTCCGCCTCCACTCAATGCGGGAGCTGAAAGGTCCCAGGAAACTCAGACCTCAGGGCATCTTGCCGTGACCACACCATTAGACATGAGAGCTGCCACAGACACCTAGGTGAGAAAGGGCGGTAGTAGTCCTACTGACCTGGCCAGTCGCCCCCAGTCCAGACCCAGGTGAGGGCCACTGCTCTCCTCTGCTCTCTCCCTTTGCCTCCTCCCACCGACGCTCAGAGGTGGAACGTGGGTGATGCTTCTTTTTCTTCCCATCCACAAGAGCTGCTCATTCCCACTGGCAAGTCTCAGTTCAGTTCAGTTCAGTTCAGTCACTCAGTTGTGTGTCTGATTCTTTGCAACCCCATGGACTGCAGCATATCAGGCCTCCCTGTCCATCACCAACTCCCGGAGTCCACCCAAACCCATGTCCATTGAGTCGGTGATGCCATCCAACCATCTCATCCTCTGTCATCCCCTTCTCCTCCTGCCCTCAGTCTTTCCCAGCAGGCAAGTCTCATGGCTTCACTAAATGTCCTTCAGAACTGCGTGCTAAGTCTCTGCTTCCAGTGACTTCACTATCCCTACTCACTCTGTGGCCTCCTGAGGCTGCTGACCTTGTCCATGCTGCTTTCTATGTGCCTGCACCTCGCCCTCCTGCCTTCAAAGTCTGTATCACTGCTGACCATGGGTGTTACATGAGCTCAGCCATTTGTCGACGCTCCTTCTCAGTGTCAGATAAGTAAACTTACCGAATGTTAGAGGGTGATGGTGAGCGGGTGCAGCAAAAGACAGGAGGGGAAACAATTTGAAATCAAACAGTAGAAGGCGTGACTGTCGAAGATCCCCTGCTGGGCCCACCACAGTGATGAACCTCACAGCTGGCCTTCTCAGCTTTCTCACGGAGCCCTGCCTGATCTCACTGCCTAGACTCATTTCACCTCCCTTTAGCCAAACATTTCTCTTAATTCTCTCAGAATCAGAGACACCTGTGAACTGTCCTCCAGGCAGCCAATCTACTAGTCTGCCACACAGAGATTTAGTTCTCACTTTATCTGGTGCTAAGCTGAGAAGTAGCTTTAAAAATGGATTTTAAAGCCATTCCACCCAGGTTGCATGTATGTACCACAGTAAACTTGGAATAACCATCAGCTCTACTAGCTGGGTTATACAAGGTTATATTGTGAGGGTTATACAAGGAAAAGTGAAAGTCGCTCAGTCATGTTAGATTCAGTGAGCCTGTGGACTATAGCCTGCCAGGCTCCTTAGTCCATGGAATTCTCTAGGCAAGAACACTGGAGTGGGTAGCCATTCCCTTCTCCAGGGAATCTTTCTGACCTAGGGAGTAAACCTGGGTCTCCCGCATCGCGGGCAGATTCTTTACCGTCTGAGCCCGCAGGGAAGCCCGTACGAGGAGTGCATAGTCAGGTGCTTATACCTGTGTTTGGTACAAAGAAAGCACTCGATGAAAGATGATGGTTATTTTCTTAACTTCCTCCTTCCTAGATGATTCCCAGATCATCCGTTCTTAACCTTTAGCATACAACAGAATTATCTGGTGGGCCTGACTCCAGAGTTTCTGATTCAGTAGGTCTGGAACGGGGTTGCAGTATCCATACTTCTAACAAATTCCCAGGTGTTGCCGTGAAGCTGCCCAAAGGATCAGACTCTGAGAATCATTGGTCTAGACCATTTTTTTTGTATTAAAAAAGTATCATTAAGGTTTTTGTCCTTAACATGAAAACCATTAATCTTGGCTTCCCATCCTTAAGAAAATGTAGAATCTTCAAATTGCACTTTTTACAGAGCCTTCCTTGATCAAATTCCACAGGCAGATAACAATATATTTAACATATTGCCTGTTCTGTAAGAAAGAAGAGGAAATAATATATACATGTAACTTTATTTATTGCCAAAAAGAAACTTAGGAGAGAGAAACCAGAAACTAACAAAGAGAATCATTTACCTAGAGTTGGGTAGAAAGGACAGGAGATGGTGTCAGTCTCCTCTGGGCATTGTGTGTGTGTGTACAGCTTTCATTTTTGGAAGCATGCTATTTTTCATATTTAAAATTAAATTTAAAAGTTTGTGGAGAGGATCTTAGAATTGAATAAAAGGAGAAATAAATTAAATTAACAGCATGGCTAGATGGATTAAATTATTAAGAATAAATGGGTGACAGAGCTATATGGAAGAGGGCAAAAAGAGAATGAATCCAAATTGCTTGGAACACAGGACTTAGATATATACCCTCAGTCAAAAGAAAAACAGAAATACAAATGTACATTATTTTGATAGTGATGTGGGTATAGCCATTCTGAAATTATTTTGTGTGCAGTTTAGGACTCAGCAAATGAGTAAATATAGTGATGCTTTTGGAGGGCCATATTTTCCACATAGGGAAAAAGAGATGCAACATATGGAATGGGGAGAAGGGAGAACCTATGCTATTTGCTTAAAACTAGAAATATCAATATGGAATCATTACTTTTAAAAATTAAATATATATATACACATTTTCCAGCTGAGTTTGCTGAAAAAGCTGGGAAGTAATGCTGCCGTTGTGGTAATGAACAGACCTAACACTAGCAATTGGGCTCCGAAATCAATGCTGATGGTGACTGCAGTCATGGAATTGAAAGAAAAGATCCTTGCTTCTTGGAAGAATAGCTGTGACAAACCTAGACAGTGTTTTAAAAAGCAGAGACATCACCACATAATCAAAGCTATAGTTTTTCCTGTAGTCATGTATGGATGTGAGAATTGGATCATAAAGAAGGCTGAATGCCAGAGAATTGAGGCTTTCAAACTGTGGTGCTGGAGAAGACTGCTGAGAGTCCCTTGGACTGCAGGGAAATCCAACCAGTCAACCCTAAAGGAAATCAACTCTGAATTTTCATTGAAAGGACTGATGCTGAAGCTGAAGCTCCAATACTTTGGCCACCTGATGCGAAGAGCAGACTCGTTGGAAAAGACTGTGATGCTGGGAAACATTGAAGGCAAGAGGAGAAGGGGGAAACAGAGGATGAGATGGTTGGAGGGCATCACTGGCTCAATGAACACGAGTTTGAGGAAACTCAGGGAGATGTGATGGACAGAGAAGCCTGGCGTGCTTCTCTGGGATTGTAGAGGGCCAGACATGACTCACTGACTGAACAATAACACTAGCTCAGAGATCTTGGTGTTTAAACATCATTTCCCATTAAAAATAGCCGAGTCAACAGTAACAGATTAGACTAGAGCGTAGTGTTGTGCAGAAAACAAAAAAATGCTTTTACAAATGTGAGACTTGACTATGGACAACAGTATAGAGGTGACTTAAAAACTTAAAATAGAGTTATCATATGATTCAGCAATTCCATTCCTGGGAAAACATCAGGAAGAGACAAAAATTTTAATTTGAAAAGACACATGTACCTCAGTGTTCATAGCAGCATTATTTCCATAGCCAAGACATGGAAGCAACCTAAGTGTCCATCGACAGATGAATGGATGAAGAAATTTTGGTGTATATACACAATGGAATATTACTCAACCATAAGAAAGGACAAACTAATGCCATTAGTTGAAAAATTCTGTGGAAAATTCTCTGGAAAATTCTGAAAGAGATGGGAGTACCAGACCACCTGACTTGCCTCTTGAGAAATCCGTATGCAGGTCAAGAAGCAACAGTTAGAATTGGACATGGAACAACAGACTGGTTTCAAATAGGAAAAGGAGTACGTCAAGGCTGTATATTGTCACCCTGATTATTTAACTGATATGCAGAGTACATCATGAGAAACGCTGGGCTGGATGAAGCACCAGCTGGAATCAAGATTGTCAGGAGAAATATCAATAACCTCAGATATGCAGGTGACACCACCTCTGTGACAGAAGGCAAAGAAGAACTAAAGAGCCTCTTGATGAAAGTGAAAGCGAAGTCAAAAAGTTGGCTTAAAACTCAACATTCAGAAAACTAAGATCATAGCATCTCGTCCCATATCTTCATGGCAAATAATGGGGAAACAGTGGAAACAGTGACAGATTTTATTTTTTTGGGCTCCAAAATCACTGCAGATGGTGACTGTAGCCATGAAATTAAAAGATGCTTGCTCCTTGGAAGGAAAGTTATGACCAACCTAGACAGCATATTAAAAAGCAGAGACATTACTTTGCCAACAAAGGTCCAGCTAGTCAAGGCTATGGTTTTTCCAGTAGTCATGTATGGATGTGAGAGTTGGTTGGTGAAGAAAGCTGAGCGCCGAAGAATTGATGCTTTTGAACTGTGGTGTTGGAGAAGACTCTTGACAGTCCCTTGGACTGCAAGGAGATCCAACCAGCCCATCCTCAAGATCAGTCCTGAGTATTCATTGGAAGGACTGATGATGAAGTTGAAACTCCAATACTTTGGCCACCTGATGCAAAGAGCTGACTCATTTGAAAAGACCCTGATGCTGGGAAAGATTGAAGGCAGGAGGAGAAGGGGATGTCAGAGGATGAGATGGCTGGATGGCATCACCGACTCGATGGACATGAGTTTGGGTAAACTCCAGGAGTTGGTGATGGACAGGGAGGCCTGGCATGCTTTGTGTGGTTCATGGAGTCACAAAGAGTCACACATGACTGAGAGCCTGAACTGAACTGAACTGAGTGCCATTTGCAGCCACATGGATGGGCCCAGAGATCATCATACAGTGAGGAAAGTCAAACAGAGAAAGACAAATATCATATGATAATCACTCATGTAGAATTTTTTAAAAAAATGATACAAATTAACTTATTTACAAAACAGAAAGACTCACAGACATAGCAAAGAACCTTACAGCTTAATACAGGGAATAGGTGGGAGGGGTAGATTAGGAGTTTGGGGTTAACAGATACACACTGTTACCTATAAAACAGATAGATAACAAAACCTACTGTATAGCACAGGGAGCTATATTCAATATCTTGTAATAAGTTAAATGGAAAAGAACCTGAAATGAATACATGTGTAGACCTAATCATTTCACTGTTCACCTGAAGTAACACAACACTGTATAAGCCAACTCTACTTCTGTTCTAAAATGTGCCCCAAAATGGGGCCTGTGAGAAAGAAGAGGAAGAAACATGAGTGGATTTCTACTGGTCAAATCATTGACAATTTGAGCAAAATAATAATATAGAATAATGACAGTAATGTATTATAATACATTGGGGAAAAATATCAGCCAGGAATCCATGAGTCCTTAATGATGCTAAAAAAAAAAAAAAAGATAAAGATAAAGAAACAAAGAAATAAATAATAAGGATAACAAGAAGCCTTTCTTTATAGTACTGTAGGACATCAATTAGTAAATGTGGAAGGAATAATAGAAAAATCACCATTTTTAAATCATCACACTAATATTTGGTTTAGATAAGAATTATCAAGGAATGTTAAAACCATTAGGTGGAAGTTTGTTGAGTAAATGTCTCCTCAGAGCTTATTAACTATAAGGAAAAAAAATGTGCTTTAACAGTAGGCAACACTATAGCTAAATAATCATAGTCAATGGGATAAGCTGGTATCACATTTCCTGATAAGATGAGCTGAAGGACACAATGTCATCTGGGTAACATGCCTGCCAAGAGTGTATAACCAGAATTTAATCATGAGAAAACTGTCAGCCAAACCAAAATGCAAGGAAAAGCCACAAAGCAAGTAGTTTATGCTTTTCAAAAATATCAATGTCGGAAGAGACAAAGAAATGCTGGGGAAACATTCCCGATGAAAGGACATTAAAAGAATTATGACAACTAAACACAAGGCATGATTCTCTCATGGATGAACAATTAGGAAAACATCTCATGTTGTTATAAAGATCTCCAGATTATTGGGATAACTGTTAAACATTTTTATCTGAGTGCCTAGTACATAGTATTATATCATAGAATTATGATATAATTTTAAATCATCATTGGTCCATGTAAAAGAATGTCTCTTTCCTCAAAAGATAGATGGGGTGTAAACTTAAAATATGAAAAATATACTTAAAATATTAAAAAATATTCACAGCCTATTTTGATTCTTTTTTCCTCTCTGCTTCATTTATTTCCACCATTTTATCTTCTAACTCACTTATCCTATCTTCTGTCTCTGTTATTCTACTCATGGTTCCCTCCAGAGTGTTTTTGATCTCATTTATTTCATTATTAATTTTTAATTGACTATTTTTAATTTCTTCTAGGTCCTTATTAAACATTTCTTGCATCTTCTCAATCTTTGTCTCCAGGCTATTTATTTGTAACTCCATTTTGTTTTCAAGATTTTGGATCATTTTTATTATCATTATTCTAAATTCTTTTTCAGGTAGATTCCCTATTTCCTCCTCTTTTGTTTGACTTGGTGGGCTTTTTTCATGTTCCTTAACCTGTTGGGTATTTCTCTGCCTTTTCATCTTGTTTAGATTGCTGTGTCTGGAGTGGGCTTTCTGTATTCTTGTGGTCTGTGGTTCCTTTTTATTGTGGAGGTTTCACCCAGTGGGTGGGGTTGGACGATTGGTTTGTCAAGGTTTCCTGGTTAGGGAAGCTTGTGTCAGCGTTCTGGTGCATGGGATTGGATTTCTTCTCTCTGGAGTGCAAGGGAGCCACTGTTTATAATAGCCAGGACATGGAAGCAACCTAGATGCCCATCAGCAGAAGAATGGATGTGGTACATATACACCATGGAATATTACTCAGCCATTAAAAAGAATTCATTTGAATCAGTTCTAGTGAGATGGATGAAACTGGAGCCCATTATACAGAGCGAAGTAAGCCAGAAAGATAAAGACCATTACAGTATACTAACACATATATATGGGATTTAGAAAGATGGTAACGATAACCCTATATGCAAAACAGAAAAAGGGACTCAGATGTATAGAACAGACTTGTGGACTCTGTGGGAGAAGGCGAGGGTGGGATGTTTCAAGAGAACAGCATCGAAACATGTATATTATCTAGGGTGAAACAGATCACCAGCCCAGGTTGGGTGCATGAGACAAGTGCTCGGGCCTGGTGCACTGGGAAGACCCAGAGGGATCAGGTGGAGAGGGAGGTGGGAGGGGGGACTGGGATGGGGAACACATGTAAATCCATGGCTAATTCATTTCAATGTATGACAAAAGCCACTGCAATGATGTAAAGTAATTAGCCTCCAACTAATAAAAATAAATGGAAAAGAAAAAAAAAATATTCACAGCCTAAAAGTTCAGAGTTACATTTTATTCAGTGGGAATTTTTAGGACTTAAGCTCAGGCAGCAGCATCTCAAGTAACCTTGAGAGAACTGCTCTGAGGAGGCAAGGGGGGAGGGGCCAGGTTATATAGAAGTTTTACAACAAAGGGCAGGCAGTCCGAATATCAAGAGATGATTGTTAAAGAAAGCCAGGTATCCCAAGTTAAGGAGTTCAGTGCTTTTATCAGAGGAGCCTGGAGTGCTACAGTCCATGTGGTCGCAGAGTTGGACGACACAACTTAGCGACTCAACAACAACAAGCACAAAATATATGGGGAGACGGAAAAAACTCACCGAAACCATTTCTCTGATCTGCACCTCAGCTATCTGGGGCCTGTGTCCTGTGTGTTCACGTCCTGAGTTTCCTCAGGGCTCACCGTAGGGAACTGGCTGCAGGGAATTGCTAAGTTGTGTCCGATTCTGTGCGATCCTACGGATGATAGCCCACCAGGCTCCTCCATCCATGGGATTTCCCAGGCAAGATTACTGGGGTGGGTTGCCAGTTCCTTCAGCAGAGGATTTTCCCAACCCAGGGATCAGACCTTTGAGTTCTAGACGGTAGGTATTCCTTTCCTTTCTGAATTCCCTCAGGCTCACCGGCTCATATTGGAGACCTGCAATCGCTGTGACATCCTTGTTTCCTGATATGGCAGGGAATTTTCCAGTTTGCAGGGAGGATAAGAAAAAAGGCGTGTCAACACAGACTTGAACTCTGTTCGGGGCTTGGAACTGTGAAGAACTATATAGTGGGCTTCCCTGGTGGCTCAGAGGTTAAAGCGTCTGCCTGCAATGCGGGAGACCTGGGTTCGATCCCTGGGTCGGGAAGGTCCCCTGCAGAAGGAACTGGCAACCCACTCCAGTATTCTTGCCTGGAGAATCCCATGGATGGAGAAGCCTGGTGGGCTACAGTCCATGGGGTCGCAAAGAGTCGGACACGACTGAGCGACTTCACTTTCACTTTCACTATATAGTGCAAGTCGACGGCAGCTAGTTGGCTATTCGAACGATGAGGCTGTAATTGAGAACAGCTTAACAGGAGATAGCAAGAGTGAATGTTGACATTCTAGGAGTCAGCAAACTAAAATGGACTGGAATGGGTGAATTTAACTCAGATGACCATTATATCTACTACTGTGGGCAGGAATCCCTTAGAAGAAATGGAGTAGCCATCATGGTCAACAAAAGACTCCAAAATGCAGTACTTGGATGCAACTAAAAAACGACAGAATGATCTCTGTTCGTTTCCAAGGCAAACCATTCAATATCATGGTAATCCAAGCCTATGCCCCAACCAGTAATGCTGAAGAAGCTGAAGTTGAATGGTTCTATGAAGACCCACAAGACCTTTTAGAACTAACACCCAAAAAAGATATCCTTTTCATTATAGGGGACTGGAATGCAAAAGTAGGAAGTCAAGAAACACCTGGAGTAACAGGCATATTTGGCCTTGGAGTACAGAATGAAGCAGGGCAAAGGCTAATAGAGTTTTGCCAAGAGAACGCACTGGTCATAGCAAACACCCTCTTACAAGAACACAAGAGAAGACTCTACACATGGACATCACCAGATGGTCAACACCAAAATCAGACTGATTATATTCTTTTCAGCCAAAGATGGAGAAGCTCTATACAGTCAGCAACAACAAGACCAGGAGCTGACTGTGGCTCAGATCATGAACTCCTTATTGCCAAATTCAGACTTAAACTGAGGAAAGTAGGGAAAACCACTAGACCATTCAGGTATGACCTAAATCAAATCCCTTATGACTATACAGTGGTAGTGAGAAATAGATTTAAGGGACTAGATCTGATAGACAGAGAGCCTGATGAACTATGGACGGAGGTTCGTGACATTGTACAGGAGACAGGGATCAAGACCATCCCCATAGAAAAGAAATGCAAAAAGGCAAAATGGTTGTCTGAGGAGGCCTTACAAATAGCTGTGAGAAGAAGAGAAGCGAAAAGCAAAGGAGAAAAGGAAAGATATTCCCATTTGAATGCAGAGTTCCAAAGAATAGCCAGGAGAGATAAGAAAGCCTTCCTCAGCGATCAATGCAAAGAAATAGAGGAAAACAACAGAATGGGAAAGAGTAGAGATCTCTTCAAGAAAATTAGAGATATCAAGGGAAGATTTCAGGCAAAGATGGGTTCTATAAAGGACAAAAATGGTATGGACCTAACAGAAGCAGAAGATATTAAGAAGAGATGGCAAGAATACACAGAAGAGCTGTACAAAAAAGATCTTCACAACCCAGATAATCACAATGGTGTGATCACTTACCTAGAGCCAGACATCCTGGAATGTGAAGTCAAGTGGGCCTTAGAAAGCATCACTACGAACAAAGCTAGTGGAGGTGATGGAATTCCAGTTGAGCTATTTCAAATCCTGAAGGATGATGCTGTGAAAGTGCTGCACTCAATATGCCAGCAAATTTGGAAAACTCAGCAGTGGCCACAGGACTGGAAAAGGTCAGTTTTCATTCCAATCCCTAAGAAAGACAATCCCAAGGAATGCTCAAACTACCGTACAATTGCACTCATCTCTCACGCTAGTAAAGTAATGCTCAAAATTCTCCAAGCCAGGCTTCAACAATACGTGAACCAAGAACTTCTAGATGTTCAAGCTGGTTTTAGAAAAGGCAAAGGAACCAGAGATCAAATTGCCAATATCTGCTGGATCATCAAGAAAGCAAGAGAGTTCCAGAAAAACATCTATTTCTGCTTTATTGACTATGCCAAAGCCTTCGACTGTGTGGATCACAATAAACTGTGGAAAATTCTGAAAGAGATGGGAATACCAGACCACCTGATCTGCCGCTTGAGAAACCTGTATGCAGGTCAGGAAGCAACAGTTAGAACTGGACATGGACCAACAGACTGGTTCCAAATAGGAAAAGGAGTACATCAAGGCTGTATATTGTCACCCTGCTTATTTAACTTATATGCAGAGATCATCATGAGAAACGCTGGGCTGGAAGAAGCACAAGCTAGAATCAAAATTGCCGGGAGAAATATCAATAACCTCAGATATGTAGATGACACCACCCTTATGGCAGAGAGTGAAGAGGAACTAAAAAGCCTCTTGATGAAAGAGAAAGAGGAGAGTGAAAAAGTTGGCTTAAAGCTTAACATTCAGAAAACTAACATCATGGCATCTGGTCCCATCACCTCATGGGAAATAGATGGGGAGACAGTGGAAACAGGGGCTGACTTTATTTTTGGGGGCTCCAAAATCACTGCAGATGGTGATTGCAGCCATGAAATTAAAAGACGCTTACTCCTTGGAAGGAAAGTTATGACCAACCTAGACAGCATATTAAAATGCAGAGACATTACTTTGACAACAAAGGTCTGTCTAGTCAAGGCTATGGTTTTTCCAGTGGTCATGTATGGATGTGAGAGTTGGACTGTGAAGAAAGCTGAGCGCCGAAGAATTGATGCTTTTGAACTGTGGTGTTGGAGAAGACTCTGGAGAGTCCCCTGGACTGCAAGGAGATCCAACCAGTCCATCCTGAAGGAGATCAGTCCTGGGTGTTCATTAGAAGGACTGATACTGAAGCTGAAAATCCAATACTTTGGCCACCTTATGTGAAGAACTGACTCATTGGAAAAGACCCTGATGCTGGGAGGGATTGGGGGCAGGAGGAGAAGGGGACGACAGAGGATGAGATGGCTGGATGGCATCACAGACTCGATGGGCATGAGTCTGAGTCAACTCCGGGAGTTGGTGACGGACAGGGAGGCCTGGCGTGCTCCAATTCATGGGGTCGCAGACAGGCGGACACGACTGAGGGACTGAACTGGACTGAACTGTAATAATCTAACTGTCCACCAGGTGGCAGCAGAGCCCATGGTATCACCTTAATCATTGTTCCCCAACGACTAGGTTTCAGAATCTTCTGGAAGAAGATTCTGCCATTCTGGAGGGAGTAACTATCGTTAAAACGATGACACATGGCTTTGAGATGTCACGGTTGGCTTCTTGAGAGAGCTAAATTCCAGACTTAAAAAGTGAATTTTGTTTTTGACGCTCTAAGTCACTTGAATTTATGGAAACAACTACAACAATAATTTTAAAAGCTAGCATTTATTAACCATTCGCTACATGTCGGGCATTGTTACAAGGCTTCGGAGCCCTTGAGACAACTCTACTGCCTAGAGGCTTCACAGGGACAGAAAGTCCCTCCTTTAATGAAGAGCTAAGCCTTTCCCAAGCTGCTCCTGTAACCATAGCACTAACTACATAAACATGTCCTCACATTTTAAGTACCCTGCCCGGGAGAGGAGGAGTTTGGTTAAGCATTTTACAGCTTAGTCAAGAGCGCTTTACAAGGTTGTATAAACAATTCCAGTTATACCTGGTGTTTCTCAGAGCGTTGGTCTTCTTTTTTATAAACCTCTTTTCCGTTGGTTGGATTGTTAACCCTTGGTTGGGTCCCTTGCTGGTGGACCATCTGGGGAGTGGAGGTGAATTTCTCAGTGACTCAATGGAGTCTTCTAAGAAGCCAGACAGAGTGAGTTTGACTCAGCACAGCACAAAGCCTCAAGCATCAGCAGGAGAGGGAAGTAGAGCGAGTGGCTGTCCTCTGACTCTGTCCCTTAAACGGCTCCTACTTGCTGGTCTTGGGCCCAAGTAGAGCAAGGACTGAGCAGTAAAATGCCAGGGCTGGTCTGGAACACACTGATGCACAAGCAGGCTTGCTCTGGGTTTTTTCCATCAGAAACCAGGGAGCCCTTATAGCTGGCTCCTACACAGCTACCTGCACAGCTATTTAATTTTTTGGACTTTTCCTATATCTGAAAGAATTGTGAGTATAGACAAAGTTTCAAAAGGCACAGCAGGGCATACAGTTAAAAGGTAAGTTTTCCCTCCCACACTTGTTCCCCACAGGTATCCACTGTAACTACAGTTATCAGTTTCAATGCTGTGCACCTTTGGCACCCAGAGAGAACTGCTATGCTTGGCAGAGGCACAGAAGAGATGCCCGCTCCTGACAAATCAGCTGGAGGCAGCTCAGATAGCAGAGTCTGTTAACATATGAACCTCTCCTGTTGGTTCTTAGAGGCTAGTGGATATTGGAATGTGGGGAAATGAGCCAGAGAAAACTGGCAGTTAATGAGGAAATAGCCTTATTAGTACACACAGACTGATGTGCCTTGGACAAATTCAGTGTACTATTCCTATGGAAATGGCATGTTTTCAGATGAAGCTTTAAAAATACAGGTAAGTATACCTTCTCTGTAAATACATGTAAACACATACATAAGTGCACAGGTGTGTGCGTGCTTAGTCATTCAGTTATGTCTGACTCTTTGAGACCCTTTGGATTATAGTGCACCAGTCCCTTTGGTCCATGGGATTCTCCAGGCAAGAATACTAGAGTGAGTAGCCATGCCCTTTTCCAGATCTTCCCAACCCAGGGATCAAACCCACATCTCCTGTGTCTCCTGCATTGCAGGGGGATTCTTTACCTGCTGAGCCATCAGAGAAGCTAAAGTGCATATATGTATTTGTTAGTATATATTTGATGCAATCCTTCCTTACAATGTGAACCCAAGAATTAGCAAACAGTGTCTCCAGGAGAGAAAAGCTGAGATTCCTAGGTTTTACCAGGAGCCTGATTGCAGAAGCTCGTTGGAACCACGAGAAGGCGCAGCCCCTGCAGAGTGGCAGCCAGGCTGTGCACGCACACCCCACTGAGCACATCCGCTGGTGGACCATGCAGTTGACTCCTGGCATAATCAGAGAGTCCTGTTTGAGCCTCAAAAAATGTCTCAAGTCTGTCAGTAAATTATTTTGTTGTTGTTTTGTCACTAAGTCATATCTGACTCTTTGCAACCCCATGGACTGTAGCCCACTGGGTTCCTCTTTCCGTGAATTTCCCAGGCAATTGTACTGGAGTGGGTTGCCATTTCCTCCTCCAGAGGACCTTCTGACCCAGGGGTCAAACCTGTGTCTCTGTATTGGCAGGGGGATTCTTTACTGCTGAGCCACCAGGGAAGCCCAATCAATAAATTATAGGATCACGTTAAATACAATTCTTCTGTGCCTCATCTTTCCCAGCATAGCTCCTTCTGGGAGCTGGAGTGATTATGGACCTCTGAGGGCAGGTTCAGGGGTCTAGCAGCTTACAGACCCCAAACTGCAGCCACTTTCTCTCCTGGGGCCTCTTTTGGATCTAACAGTTCCCAATTTCTGGGGTTCTTGAACATAAAAAAGCTAATTCTACCTCTAGCCCAGTCAATAAAACTCCTTACCCTCCTTCTAAGATTTGATTGTCCCAAATGCCTGTACAGTAGGTCCACTACATATGAACGAATTCCATTCTGAGAGCATGCTCATTAAGTTCAAAGCTAGCCTAGGTACCCAAATAACATAATGAGCTACACAATACTGTACTGCATTAGTATTTTTGACACAAATAATATATAAAAAACAAATGAAAAAATAAAGAAAGTATTTTGAATCTTACAGTACAGTACCTTGGAAAGCATAGTAGTCCAGTATCACAGCTAGCATATAGGGGTACATTCACATCTTTGAAAGTTCACAGCTTAAGTTTTATATGTGGGGGACTGTATTACCTTTCTTAAATGAACTCAGTAACACTAAGGAAAGTTACTGCTCATAAGGGTGTCTCAGGATAATTCTTTTGGACCCCTTCAAATCCCTAGCATGTCAATTGTAGCGCAAGAAAAAGAAGAAGATAAAACTCCCCTGTAACACTCAACTAGAAATTTCTAGTTGTTATTCTTCCTGATATGTAGGTAAAATCTTTTATTAGAGCTAGCAATAATTCATTTGAAAACCTTTTGCAGGTAGACAATCATGATTTTTATTTCTTTAATCTTTTAAATGTTCTTACTTTTCAGTATAAAACTTCTAGGGTGAAATTAACTAATAACAGTGGTAGCTGGCTTGTC
Organism: Odocoileus virginianus; assembly: GCF_023699985.2. Classification (NCBI taxonomy): domain Eukaryota; kingdom Metazoa; phylum Chordata; class Mammalia; order Artiodactyla; family Cervidae; genus Odocoileus; species Odocoileus virginianus. Next base: position 1,123,890 of record NC_069701.1, read on the forward strand.
TTCCTCCTACCATTAGCAGAATACCTCTAGTATTCAACCATAAAAAATGATGCGTGCTATTGATTTAGGATAGGAATTTGTATGAAGGGAGTATCTTCCTATTCTAAGTTTATCAGTTGCTTTGGTTGTAATTTATAGAATAAATTGTAAGTTTCTTGATTTTCATTTCTATCCACATGGATGACACTGGAACTAGACCTTGGCTAGGGAATAATAATGTTAATCTCATAGCATTATTGCATTAACTTATCAAACTGCCTAGAATGTAACAGCTAATCAATGAATGCATTATTATAGCTATTGTTAATAATTCTATCCTTGAATGGGATCATAGTGAAAAGTCTCCTTAAAAAGGACTTGTGAATGATTACAAGTGTTAAATCTCTCATTATTAGAGAAATGTGAATCAAAACTACAATGAGATATATCACTTCACACCGGTCAGAATGGCCATCATAAAAATCCACAAACAATAAATGCTGGAGAGGGTGTGGAGAAAAGGGAACCCTCTTGCACTGTTGGTGGAAATGTAAATTGATACAGCCACTATGGAAGATGGTATGGAGATACCTCAGAAAACTGGGAGTAGAACCACCATATGACCCAGCAATCCCACTACTTGGCGTATACCCTGAGGAAACCAAAAGTGAAAAAGGCACATGTACCCAAATGTTCATTGCAGCATGATTTACAATAGCTAGGACATGGGAGAAATCTAGATGTCCATCATCAGATGAATGAATAAAAAAACCGTGGTACATGTATACAGTGGAATATGACTCAGCCATAAAAACAAACACATTTGAATCAGTTCTAATGAGGTGAATGAACCTAGAGCCTATTACAGAGTGAAGTAAATCAGAAAGAGAAAAACAAGTATCATATATTAACACGTATATATGAAATCTAGAAAGATGGCACTGAGGAACCTGTTTACAGGGCAACAGTGGAGACTCAGACATAGAGAACAGACTTATGGATGTGGCTTGGGGGAGGAAGGAGAGGACGGGACAGCTGAGAGAGTGACATGGAAGCGTACACACTACCATGTGTAAAATAGAACCCGTGGGGATCTGCTGTGCATCTCAGCGGACTCAAACCCGGGATCTTAGCAACCTCAAGGGGTAGGAAGAGGGGGAAGGTGGGAGGGAGGTTCAAGAGGGAAGGGCACACGTATGCCTATGGGTGACATGCTGATGTATGGCAGAGGGCAACACAATACTGGGAAGCAATTTTCCTTCATTTAAAAATAAATAAGCTTTGGGGGGAAAGTATTAAATCTAAGGCTAATAACATTCTAAGGCCACTGTGCACTTTTTTCTTCTCTGACAGCAAGAGCCATTTATTTAGTAGCTTTTCCATATCAGATACATCACTTCTTTTAAACTTTCTAAGATAAAACTATTATTATTTTTACAATTTTTATTTTGTTTTGGGAGTATAGTCAATTAACAATGTTGTGATAGTTTCAGAACAGCGAAAGGACTCAGCCATACATACACATGTATCCATTCTCCCCCAAACTCCCTCCCATCCAGGCTGCCACATAACATTGATGTGGTCTCTTCTTCAAGGGTGGTAGGGTGACCATCTGTCCTACTTTGCCCAGGACTGAGGGTTTCCAGGGATAAGGGCTAGAAGAGCATTTCTATTGTCTGGTGCCATTTTCCACATAAGGTCCCTTGTGCTCATCTCAAATCAGCATGTTCAAAACCAGACTCAACATGTTAGCTTTCAGATACGAATTTTTCTGTCTTTCCCATCTGTGCCAAGACCAGTGCCATCCCCCCAGCTTGGGTTTAAATGTCAGAGTTCTATCACTGCCCCCTCCCATCTGGCCGATTCCAGCACTGTGCTTTGATCAGCTCAGCAGAGCCCCCTGCTATTCACCTGACGTCAGGCCGCCTCACATGGCGTTTGTATCACAGGGTTTATTAGCTCAGCATCCTGCCCTCAGGCTGGGCCCCTCCTGATGACCCTCTGCGTTGCTGCTTATGTCTCCTTAGAACTGAGATCCAGTCATAGCAGTCCCTGGAAGATTAGTGATTCTTGACTGGGAGTTTTGAAATACTGAACTGCAAATGAGACTTAGTCTCTGGGAGTAGGATAAGGGCATGTGTGTTTTGAGAAAGCCCCTCCAGTGATTCTGATGACTGAGTCACTGCCGCAACGGGACCTCAATGCCTAGTGAATAAACCTCAGCTATTTTATCCTGATACTTTAGGCACCAATTTTTTGCTTTGAGCCTTACCTCTCTTATTCTTTCCATACCCCAAAGTCTGCCCCAACTGATGATGACAGTCGCTGTTTCCTGAATGCCTCCCAATGTTACACCTCTCATTAGTTTGTCCCTGATACCAGAAATACCCTTTCTTCTTCATTTCTGTTTCTCTTAATTATAACTTTTATTCAAGGGCAAGTTTAAATGAGACTGATTTAGATAAAAATACATTTAAAGTACTAAGAATAGTTCTTGAGTGTTAATAAACCCTCCATATGTATGAGAATATAAATTAAAAATTTCTACCTCCACGAATCTTTACCTTCCCCTAAGTCAAAACTATTCTCTCCTTCTTTTTTTGTTTCCATTGCACTTGTTTCTATACCTTTAGGGTACTTGTCAGATTCTATTTCATTTTCTACTTATTTTTACCCTTCCCTCACCTCTCCTGGTAAGTGCAATCTTGTTGGTGGACTCTGTGTTGGTCAAGGAACACATTATATTCAAAACCCTAGAGTTCCCACTTAGTCTTGTTCACAGTATATTCTCACATTTTTACTCCTTTAAACTGAGTTCTAAGTGATCTACATTAATTGCCAACCCAGTCAGACCTAGATGTTAAAGGGCATTTCCAGCCTTCTTGCCCAGCATGTTTTTGTCTCATAACTGAGCAGGGGAGAAGCCTGATTCAGAGTCCTTTAAATTAAAAGTGGTGAGAGGTTTTCAATTAGAGCTGGGAGAAGGAGACGTTAATGAGTAGAGTCCATGCAGTCTGCCAGGACACTGTGGTCTGTCTGCCCTCAGAGCAGGCGTGTAGTGTGGGGCTGCTTCTTACCTGTCTTGTCTTCTTCCCTCCTGTTGTTTGCTTAATGTCACGTCTATGTCTGACATTTGGTTAGCGCACCTCTCCAGTTGTTTCTGAGCCTTGTAAACAGGAAACAGGTCACTGGGAGGCAGCTCCAGGTACTCAGATTTCCCTCTGAGAATTCAAGACCAGAGCTGCTGAGCAAGGGCAGAATTTGTGATGGTGTTAGCTGGGCTCTTCGAAAAGCGTTAATACTGTTAAAAGTCAAAATACCTAGATTTGTTGTTATTGTCAGCCAGGCAGCTATTTAAATTGTTTTTGAAGGATGAATTTCAAAGAGCAGTGCGTGTGTGCGCACTCAGTCATGTCTGACTCTTTGCGATCCCCTGTAGCCACCAGGCTACTCTGTCCATGGGATTTTCTAGGCAATATTGGAATGTGTTGCCATTTTCTTCTCCAGGGGATCTTCCTTACCCAGGGATCAAATTGGCATCTTCTGTGTTTCCTGCATTGGCAGGTAGATTCTTTTACCACTGAGTCACCTGGGAAGCCCTTCAAAGAGCAGTGGCCTTACCCAAATCCATACTCCTGGCGGGGGTGACAGTACTGGCCCATCATTATGTCCCTGTGAACAGAAATGTAGATCCAATTTGCTGGGACAAGGGGCAAGAGTGGCTCTCTGGGCACATGCTCCCATGGTGGAAGGTGCCTAGCACTGCGCAGAGGGTGGCCATGTGTCTTACTATCCAAACTGGGACATTCCAAACAAAAGAGTAAATTGGGGCTTTCCCAAGCAAACTAGGACCTTAGCTCTCAGAGTATAGGTCATCCCACTGGAGATGTGGTCATAGGCCGCCATTCTTTTCAACTGCAGTTTAGTGTTAGAAGAACAGGTGTGAATCCTGAGAGTAAGTACAACGATCCTCTGGACGTGCCCGATTAATCTGGAAGTGACCGAGCTATTCAGTAAGTCTCTGTACTGTGAACTAATGTAAGAGCAGGCTTCTCAATTGAAAGAGCAAGTCAGGCATTGGGTCAGCTGAGAAAAGTCAGGCTCCGTGACAACAGAGAGGTATGGACTCGGCCTATACACTGAAGCTAATACCTGAACTGGGAGCGTGTGTGTGTGTGTAGGTGGGGGGGTCATCACACTGACTGGGAGTGTGTGTGTGTGTGTGTGGGGGAGTCAGCACACTGACTGGGAGTGTGTGTGTGTGTGTGTGTGTGTGTGTAGGTGGGGGGTCATCACACTGACTGGGAGTGTGTGTGTGGGGGGTCATCACACTGACTGGGAGTGTGTGTGTGTGTGTGTGTGTGGGGGGGGGTCATCACACTGACTGGGAGTGTGTGTGTGTGTGAGGAGGTCATCACACTGACTGGGAGTGTGTGTGTGTGTGTGTGTGTGTGTGTGTAGGTGGGGGGGTCAGCACACTGACTGGGAGTGTGGGGGGGTCATCACACTAACTGGGAGTGTGTGTGAGTGTGTGTGTGTGTATGTGTAGATGGGGGGGTCATCACACTAAATGGGAGTGTGTGTGTGTGTGTGTGTGTAGGTGGGGGGGTCATCACACTGACTGGGAGTGTGTGTGTGGGGGGGGTCATCACACTGACTGGGAGTGTGTGTGGTGGGGGGGTCATCACACTGACTGGGAGTGTGTGTGTGTGTGTGTGTGTGTGTGTGTAGGTGTGGGGTCATCACACGGCATCTACTGTTTTCTGGCTTCTCCAGTTAAGTAGTCATTCCAGGGCCTCCCCAAATCCTGACCTTATCCTCAGGGTTCAGTCAGAAGTGAGAGCTCTGGGAAGGATTCTTGCTGCCCTTCAAACGCCACGGCTTTCCCTTTCCTGAGAACCGCTCTGCCTTGTCTACCTCAGACGTTGAGGTTTGAGGGGAAATGTGTCACCGGCCCAGCTAGAAGGCACTCTACTCATTTTTAACCCCGTCGCGCTGAGAAGATCTTCAGTCCAGTGGGCCCATGGCATATACGGCTGCGTGTGGGTAAGTGCTCTTGTATATGGACTGGTTTTTCTTCCCAAGTGGATTGGGCAAATGAACTATATATTATCGTCCCTCCTCCATCTAAATGATTCAGTTATCTATGAACAGTTGTTGATTTTGAGAAGCATGTTTTGTATGTGGAACCATTCTGGTTTTTTTTGCAAATAGAAGAGCTATTAACTTTAGTAAAAATTACCTGAACTCTCTATACTTCTCAACACATTACCAAAAAACCTATCCTAATCTGGTTATTGATTATCAGACTTCTTAAAGGCATAGGGGCATGAAGTCACTGTTTTAGCTTGCAGAGTGATGCAGGCAGCCTGAAATTTGCAGTGGAAATGATACTCTAGGTATGGTAAGCACAAACACTATGTGAAAAATTTTATGTGCATATCCAGATACATAATGGGAACTAGTTTACTTTTCTGGTTAACTTGGATTACATAGAGATACTTACCAGAAATTTCAATAGATGGATGTCTCATTACTCAGAGAGCAAAAGGGCTTGGGCAGTATCATGCTCTATTGACTTACTTCACAAAGTTGGGTCCACGGACCAACAGCACCCTTGTCTTTTTAAAGTGCGGAATCTTAGGCCCTACCCCAGATCTACTATAAACCAGAATCTATATTTCAAAAAGAACACCAGGTGAGTGGCATGCACTTTCAAGTTTGAGAAGCATCACTGTAGGAAATAACATGAGAGAGCCTGATGGAATTTCTCTACTCTTTACCAGTAGCTCTCAAAGTGTGGTCCACAGACAGCAACGTCATCATCACCACCTGGAGCTTTTAGACTGAGGAATTCTTGGCCCCCACCACAGACCTACTAACTCAGAAATGCTGAGGGTGTGCCCCAGCTGTCTGCATTTTAACAAGCCCACCAGGGTGATTCTAATGCATGTTAAAGTTTGAGAGCCACTGTTTTAAAGCAGAATTTCCTAAAATTTGATTTTTGGAATAATAAAGTCTCTATAAACAGATGTTATGTGAAAAGGGTTCCATGGTCAAATAAGTTTGAAAAACACCAGATTAAACAAAACTCAACAGTTGTATTTAAAAAGGAGGGTTTTTTTAGCCTTTAATATGTTAATATTCATGACCATATCCAAGAGGGTGGTATAGAATGCAAATGCATTTGACATCAGAATCATTTTTCATGAATTACCACATAGGATTTGTGCTCATCATCCCTACAGTGTTGCCCTTATTTGCGTGGTTCAGAGGCAAGAATGACATGCTGAGTATATTCTTTCTGCTCAGATCTCATTGTCCCATGTCCAGTTATATAGCAGAGATGGCTAGGTTTCCATGTGCAAAAGCTGTGTCTCATTGAAAGAAAAAGAAGAAACAGAGAAATATCTCTGCTATAGCAAAGATATCTATAAACTGTGGAAGTGGGAATGTAGGGGCATGGAAATAGCTATTTGCTTGAGGAATATTCATTTAAGATATGCCTGTGTGTTACTCTAGCCTTGAGACAAAAGTTCTGTTGTAAAGCAGACTTTTTAAAAATTAATTTTTACCGGGGTTCAGTTGCTTTACAGTGTTGTGCTAGTTCCTACCGCGCAGCAAAGTGACTCAGCTGTGTGTATACACCTGCCCCCTTTTGGATTGCCTTCCCTTTGAGGTCACCGCAGAGCCCGAGCTGTGCAGTGGGTTCTGAGTTACACGCGGTGTCCGAGTGTGTACGTGTCCGCCCCAATCTCCCAGCTCATCCCAGCCTAGCCTCCCCTCTTGGTGCCCATACGCTTGTTCTCTACATCTGTGTCTCAGTTTATGCTCTGCATACAGGCTCATCTGTACCATTTGTTTCTAGATTTCACATATATCTCTTATTGTATGATATTTTTCTCCTTCTGACTTACTTCGCTCTGTATGATAGTCCCTGGGTCCATCCACATTTCTACAAATGACCTAATTTCATTCTTTTTTATGGCTGAGTAATATTTCCTTGTATATGTGTACCACTTCTTTATCCATCCCTCTCTTGATGGATATCTAGGTTGCTTCCATGTCCTGACTATTGTGAATAGTGCTGCAATGAGCATTGGGGTGCATGTAGCTTTTGAATTAAGGTTTTCTCTGGTATATGCCCAGTAGTGGGGTGGCTAGATCATATGGTAGTTCCATTTTTTTAAAGCACAATTTTTAAATGTTTCCTGCTTTATATTTATTTCTCAACCATAAAAGAAGATAATTATAAAGACAATAGATGGTTTAGTGGCAAATCTTTATAAATCCAATAAATGTGTTTCAAGAGTCTGGCAAGGAACCAATTCCTATGAATTTTAGCAGTTAAAAACACATTCTTCTATTGGCTTGGATTGTATACAGGAGAAGAGCTTTTAGGGAGAGGGTGATTCTTTGACCACTCTGTTCTAACAACCTGGAATTCAGCCCTGTGTACGCTAATGGCTTCATTTTTCCAGGATATGCCTAAAGAAATCAAGCTGTATGGCAGTTGAGAGGCACTGTTTTGTATAATATGAAGCTGTAATTTATGGTCAACTTCAAAAGGTACCCTCTTGTGCTTGGGAAACCCAACTGCCATGAGTGGAAAGTCTACTCTGATCCCATCTCTACTGTACTAGTTCAGGTCCAGAAGTATGAGACCTAGCGAATTTTAAGCATGGAGATCTAGATTTCAGAATCAAGGATTTTTTGTTTGTTTGTTTTTACACTTTTAAAAATTGACGTAGAGTTGATTTACAATGTTTCAGGTGGACAGCATAGAGATTCAGTTTCGCATGTACATATACATATATTCTTTTTCATATTCTTTTCTAGTAGAAGTTATTCAATTCAGTTCAGTCACTCAGTAATATCTGACTCTTTGCGACCCCATGGACTGCAGCACACCAGGCTTTTCTGCCCATCACCAACTCCCAGAGTTTAGTCAAACTCATGTCCATCGAGTTGGTGATGCCATCCAAGCATCCCATCCTCTGTCATCCCCTTCTCCTCCTCCTTCAGTCTTTGCCACTGTCTTGTAACAGGTTATTACAAGATGTTAAATAAAGTTCCCTGTGCTATACAATAGGTCCTTGTTGTTTATCCATTTTATATATAGTACTGCACATCTGTTAATCCCAAACTCCTGATTTATCACTCCCCACCCCTTTTCCTCTTTGACAACCATAAGTTTATTTTCTATGTCAGAATCAAGTTGTGGTAATTGACATGTAAATAAAGATTATAATTAAGAGCCTTATTTATAAACACCTAAATGTTGTGATATAAATAACTTTGTTTTTCTTTCCTTCAAGAGCCAAGTTTGAATGATAGCCAATGAAGATTAAAGTCAAACTTTTAGAAGGTAAAGAATTTCTTGATGCAATTAATGTAGATTCAAAGAGCTGATTAGACTATAAATTAGAAAACATTTATATTATGCAAAATGAACTGTTCCTTGGCTAATTTCTCACTTCTCTGACTTAATACAATGGCCTGTCTTTAAGAAGTCCATCACTGATCTAATCTATTATAAAATGGATGCAGTTTATTGAGAAAATCAAGTCAAAGTACTTAGCCATTTTATGAAGGAAAAATCAAACAATGAACAATTATGTGTTATTATACTGAGAAACAATATTGATTGGAACAGAACAATATAAATGGAGTCTAATGGGATTGGCTATAGCCTGGCCTTAAAGGAAACAGGTTGGTGACAATTTTTTTTTAAGAGTATCTTTTTGTAAGGCCTTCTTGTCTTAAAGGGCTTCCCTGGTGGCTCAGCTGGTAAAGAACCTGCCTGCAAAGCAGGAGACCTGGGTTTGATCCCTGGGTCAGGAAGATGCCCTGGAGAAGGGAAAGACAACACACTCCAGTATTCTTGCCTAGAGAAATCCATGATCAGAGGAGCCTGGTGGGCTACAGTCCATGGGGTCACAAAGAGTTGGACATGACTGAGCAACTAACACATTTGTCTTATAAACTTCTGAGAACATGAGCTGGAATGCAAGTTTCTAACTGGAACATTTCCTGTCTCCTAAGTGGAAGCTTTCTAACTTCGTGCCACTTTTTTGTACTAGAAAAAGCAGGCTATGTGCTTGTATGAATTTTCTCTAATGAGGTCCACTGGGGATCGGTACCTCTTAGGCAGATTTCCCTAGTGAGGTATGACTGGTTCTATGCCTTCCCAAGGCGGCTGGTATCACCCAACAACATTATTAAGTTGTGAGCCAGCTCCTCAGATCACCATGGAGAGCGTTCTAAGTAGCAGGAATTCTAGGATTCCTCAGCTCCGACATATGTCTCTGGTGACCTACTTACCATAAGCAAGTCTTTCACGTACTCCCTTTGAACTGTGATAAAAAGTAGGCTACACAAGAGCTGACAGGGACAGCGTATCAAATCAAATCCCTAACCAGAGCCTGATGTTAAAATCGTGAAACAGAGGGGACTTATCAAGTTAGATTTTACATGTGAGAACAATAAAATCTTAGTGTCCAGAGGAAACCCAGACTTCTGTACTCAGCATGACAATAGTTTCATTAGAAGACAACACAGATTAAATCACTTCCTTGTGGGTTAATGTTTAACCAATATATAATACTTAAAATGGAAAGAAGCACATTTTTGAAAACAGATTTTTTTCCTTTTGAGCCTTTTAGAAGGACACCTGGGATTTATTTCAAGCTTTAAAGCCTTCTTACCATTTATACTGGGCTTTCCTGATGGCCCAGCAGTAAAGAATCCACCTGCTGATGCAGGAGACACAGGTATGACCTCTGGGTCAGGAAGATCCTCTGGAGGAGGAAATGGCAACCCACTCCAGTGTTCTTGCCTGGGAAATCCCATGGACAGAGGAGCCTGACAGGCTACAGTGCACGGGGTCACAGAGTCGGACACGACTAAGCAACTAAACAACAACCACCATTTATACTAAATACTAAGAGAAGTAAATAACATGGGAAAGTAAGTGGGCTTCCTAGCACTTGACATAATCACTTTCTCTACTGCCCTTCACAGAGCAATATTTTCAGAGGACAATGTTGAATATGTGAGTTCAGTTCAGTTGCTCAGTCATGTCCGACTCTTTGTGACCCCATGGACTCCACGCCGGGCTTCGCTGTCCATCACCAACTCCCAGAGCTTGCTCAGACTCATGTTCCTCAAGTCAGTGGTGACATTTATGTCAGAGTTAAGCTCCAATAGTGAAGCTCATTTACCTGATTTCCTGATGATTTACCCAACACTTCATTAGCTCTCTGAGAATGGACAGGTGGACACATATAAGGCTCTAGTGACGCAATCACACCACCAACCAGTGGCCTGCAATGTGAAACTGCACCCGTGACCTACCAGCTCAGGAGTCAGGCCCTTCCTCCACTGACTTGGAGGCCTAGTGGCTTGGAGCACACATTCTAATGTTGCAACTGAACTTAGTTTTCAGATGTGAAACTAGGGCAAACTGCTTAATCTGCCTAAGCCTCAGGGGTTTTTTTGGCTAAAAAATGGAGTAATACAATACCTGCCTCATCGGGTTGTTGTACAGGATAAATGAGGTCACGTCTGAGTGAGACTCACTTAGCACTGGGCCTGCCGCTATGGCAGTCGATTCTCTTGTTGTTAGATTTATTACTGTTACTACTTTTAACTAGACCACTGGGATACGAGAACTCTTATTTTCTTAACTTTATGACTCAGAAGAAAAGGTAAAGAGATGAAACAGAACTAAACTAAGCCAGCTCTTATCATTTTACCTTCTCTCTTTAACCTCATGTTTGCCCCACTGCCAAATGGCAGAAAAATGGAACCTAGATGGACAGTTTTTCCAGGATGAATTACAGTCTGATGGCTCAGCTCTAGAACAGTAAAATCCCAGTAAGGACCGCCACAAACTGGACAGGGGTGGGAAGATAAGAGGAGGGGACTGCAGAAAATTGTGTTCTCAATTTAACAGCTTGAAGAAAGGGGAGGAGAGGCTGGAGATTACAAACGAATAAGCAGAGTGAATGACAGGCAACAGGGGCCTTTACTGGGTACCGTGTACCACTCTATCCAGCATGCTTTATTTTATTTTATTTTTTGGTCAGAAGCCTGAGTGTTTGGCCAAAATCAAAGTAACTGTTTCTCCAGTAACTGCTGACTTCCTCCCTGACAATTTTTGAGTTGAATCACTAAGCATCCTTAGCAAAGTTATTGAGATGTTAATCAAAGTCCACAGGATTCCAAATTTTAAGAACTTTGTAGGGGACATGACCTGGTGGTCCAGTGGTAAAGAATCTGCCTTGCCATGCAGGGAAAGTGGGCTCAGTCCTTGGATGGGGACATAAGATCCTGTCATGCGCTGCAGCTGCAGAAGCCCGTGGGCTGCAACCAGAGTTCATATTCCACAAAGAAAGATTCCGCATGATGCAAGGAAGACCCTGCGTCACAATGAAGACCTCAGGCAGCCAAATTCAAAAAGAAAAAAGAACTTTCTGTGGTGCAGACATGATTTCTCATCGCCTGCATAAATGTCTCTAGAGGCAATGTAGTTGAATCTTGACACTGTTACTAGATTTTGAACAAATTGTTTAACTTCTCTTACTCTTCCTTTCTTCATTGTAAAAAGGATATAATATGCGAAGTCTTCTTAGGGAAATAAATGAGACTGTGTGTGTGCATTTATAAAGGTTTCACCTCAAACAGATTCATACACACTCATACGAACTGCTAATGAGGAGAGCTGAGGAGAGGAACTGTTTACGATGATACGGGTGGGTTTTCAGGAACAGCGCAGCGAGTGATGTAGTATCCTAGGACAGGTAGTAAGGAGGAGCATTCCCACCTTTAGGCTTGGACAGGAGACAGGAAGGGCTGCTTACAGAGACCCTGGAGAGGGCTGCCCAATACAAGCTGTGACTTTCTTAGAGGGATGCGGTCAGCCTGCAGCACTTAGGAACCAGAGGAATGAGCTCCCCACTGATTGCACATCTGTCTGCAGTCCATCTCCTTCCGACACCTCCAAACATCTAACCTAACTGGAAGCCCACTGAAGCGTTCTCTACAGGACAGCCCTTCCTGTCCAAGCAGGGCCCTGATCAGGGATGGAAAGGAAGGAGAGAGGATCTGAGGAGGAAACGAAGGCAAGTGGAGATTACCATCAGTCACGTGGTATTTTGCCTGTGGCACATAGATGGTCTGTACTTATAATTATTATGGCAAAGACCAGGTTTCAGATTCTAGCTCCACGTTTTGGGGGTGAGTGGCAAATTATTCCAGAAATTTTCAGAACTGTTCAAAGCTTTATAAATATAGACTTTCTGAACATTTTCAGAGCTGTGTTTCAGTCATCTGCTCATTGTCAAGATGATTTTTCCAATAATATGGTCTTACATGCTTAGTGGTACATGTTTCAAGTGCAAGTTTAGCTGTATTGCTCCAGTTTCCTGGGAAAAGACACTCAGTGTGGTCAGTCTGGAAATGAATGGTAATCCCACTGTTAGCCGCTTCTTCCACATGGGTTCCTTTGTCCTTTGAACTGCCATGCTTTCTAGGGAGTCCATCTTAGTTCTGTTGATGAAATAAGTATTTCAAGTTTTCAATAAATGCTACAGTGTGTGGAGAATTCACCTTTTCCCAAACCAAATGACAAAAATATATGATTTATAACTGGTTATACACTTTTGCATATAAACAATTTAAGAATGGGATGTAGCAGTAGTTGGGTAAATTGATATTTAAAAACTTTACTTCTTGTAGATCAGCAGTCTTTCACAAGAAGATTTCCTCTCATTTTGACTATAAAATTTCAAAGGGCTTTTCAGAAAATCTACTCTCTTCAGTCTTCGCTGTTCATTCAAGTGTAAATTCTGAAACTGCTGTGTCCCCACAGAGATAACTGCCAAAAACAGAGTATTTGAAAACAACTACTGAACAGGAGAACATGTAAATTTTTTAAAATAATAAGCTTCACATGACTTTCTTGAATATTTCTCTTAACAAAAATTAGTAATTGGCAGGGACCATGACTTTCTCTCTTTGTAAATTTAGTGCTTGTTTTTTATCATGTACTCAAAGAATCAGATAAGACATGATGAAAAACAAGTTCTTGTTTCACTCTTCATACAACTCCCTTTCTCAAGAGGCAACCACTGTGAACTCTTGATAGTTTTATTTGATATTTTTACTTCCATAATTCTAAATAACACACCTACAGTAGTATTAATGTTTCAAATTTAGATATTCTCTATATTCTCACAACTACAACAAGGGAGAATTTCGCTATTTCCTACAGTCTTCACTGAGCACATTTCTCCCCATCCCACCCACATCTTCAAACAGGATTGTAATATATTCTCTGTTAAAGTTATATTTTGTGTTTTTATTATTATCACTTTCCATTTATTATTCACTGCCAAGCAAAGTGGCACATTATACTTATATTTCTTTTATCAATGTTTTATTCCTGAAGGCATCCCTTCTGGGTACCTTCTGTGCTCCTGCCCTAACTGGAACTTGCTGCTCTCTAGGCCTGCTGCACAACTGGGATCCTGCAACTCCCCTTTGGTATCCTCTTGGGCTTTTTCTCTCCCGTGTTGAAGTCCTGCTTTCCTGAATCTCATGTCTACTTCTTCAATTATGATGGAGCTTCCCTGGTGGCTCAGTGGTAAAGAATCTGCCTGCCCATGCAGAAGATGCAGGTTCGATCCCTGGGTTGGGAAGATCCCCTGGAGAAGGAAATGGCAACCCACTCCAATATTCTAGCCTGGGAAATCCCATGGACAGAGGAGCCTGGTGGGCAATAGGTCATAGAGCTGGACAAGACTGAGCATGAACACTTGACTTTGATGGATCATTCCTCCTATGCTTTCTAAGAAAAGGAATATAGGAGATATATTTTTTTGAATTCATATATCTTAAAATGTGTGTATTTTATGCTGTCATTTTACTGATAGTTTGGCTAGGTATCAGATTCTAAGTTGGATGTATTTTACTTCAGAAGTTGCAATTCAATTCTCCATTGTCCTCTAGTTTTCTTTTCTTGTGATATTTATTTTGAGGAAAATGAGATATTCAGTGGTGTATATTAAATACTTACTGTAAGCTACATACTATGCTGTTATTATCTGTTTATAACTTTTTATTTTTTAAATTATGAAAATATAACACATTTATAAGTGACTTGGAAAATACAGCACAAGGTTACATACAGTTCCACTATATATTATAATCATTTCTTTAAGTAGATAAATTAAGATTCTAGTTGGAGTTTCAATATCAAACTCTCAAAAATTAATAGAATGAAAATATAGAGAAGTAGAAGGATATAGTAGATCTGAAAAGCATTATGAACCAATTCAACATAATTGAGATTTATATAATTTTTCACATAACAGTATGATACAAATTCTATTCAAGTTCTCATAGACTATAAATGAGGAGACACTGGAACATATCCTGTCCTCTAGCTTTTGATGTTGCTAATGGGCGGTTAGATGCAACTGTAAATGAATATGATTCCCTCCTCATCTTTTTTTTTTTTAATCTCAAGAAGCTGTTAGGATCTCTCTATTATTTTCTAATAATAAAATGTTTTAAAATTATAAAATTTTATCTTGGCTTAAGCCTGTTTTCATCTGTGGTATTAGACATTCAGTATTGTATTGGGCAATCCTTCTAATTTGGAAACAAATACCCTGCAATTATGAAAAATTCTGTTGTAATATTGCTTTGATTTTTCCTTCACTTTGAACCTGATAGATGAACCATTAAATTATTTTTTCTATTTTTCTTTCTTTTTGTCTTTCTGTTCTACTTTTTGTTCTCTGAACATTCTTTTTCCTATGGCATTATATTCTTATTTTATGGATGCACTATCTTTTAAAAAGTTATTTGAGAATATCAGTATTTTAGTTACCTTTTTCTACTAGCATTCTTTTACTTCTAGTGACAGTTTTCAGTTAATTTTAATCACTAAATCAGAAACAAAGAGTTAAATAAAGCAAACTTATTGGTGATAAAAGTAAGATTATCAGTAACAATTACTTCAAAGAAACTCTTAAGACAATCAGTGTTGGTTAGCATGTTTCCTAAATTCTCAAGAGAATACAGAAGTCATTAACGTGGATATTAGTTAGAAGATGGTAAAAAATTATCTCTATATTCACTGAAAACATAAGAGGATGAAATGTACTTAAAATATATAATTGGGCTTCCCTAGTGGCTCAGATGGCAAAGAATCTGCCTGCAATGGAGAGATCCGGGTTTGATCCCCGGGTCAGGAAGATCTCCTGGAGCCGGAAATGGCAACCCCTCCAGTATTCTCACCTGGAGAACTCCATGGACAGAGAAGCCTGGTGGGCTACAGTCCATGGGGTCACAAAGAGTTGGACACAGTGCAGCATGAGACACATAATAAGGTAATATTTCACACAGGGGAGACTCAAAGTAAAGTGAACACCTAAGATTTGGTCTGTTAAACTTCTCTTTTTGGACACTATTCCCTCCGCCACACTGTCATATACATAATTTCATCAGTGTGTGTGTATGTTAGTTGCTTGGTCATGGCTGACTCTTTGCAACCCCATGGACTGCAGTCCACCAGGGTCCTCTGTCCGTGGAATTCTCCCAGCAAGAATACCCGGGTGGTTGCCATTTCCTTCTCCAGGGGATCTTCCTGAGTCGTGGATTGAACCTTAGCCTCCTGCATTCCAGGCAGAATCTTTACTATCTGATCCACCAAGCCCAACTTCATCAGTACCTACAACATATATGACTTTGATCACCCCTCATTTGACTAGTCTTGGGTGAGAACTTGATCTAGTCCAATTAGAAGCTAATATAATCACATATTTTTCCTGGGAAATTAAAAAAAAAAAGCCACTAGTATCTTTCTGGACACCTGAACACAAAAACTGCAAGTTCTAGGAACCACGTTTCCTGCTGGGCAAACCTGAGAAGCAGATGAATTTAGCAAAAGCCTGCACAGATACAAAAGCAATGGCCAGAGAAGGAGACATCAAAATCAGCTTGTCCCAAATCTAGGCACATCTCTGTTCTGGGGCTCTCAATATTCTCATTGAAGTCTAGGCCTCCCTCTCTAGTGCTATTAAAAAAACACTTGGTTTCCTGCCATAGAGGTAAGCAAGGATATTACACCATCAGGGGTTCCAGCCTTCCGAATGTGAATCCCTGAGCCTAGGAAGAACAGTGCTGGCTACTGGACAGGCACAGTCACTTCCTTATAAGCAGCAAGAGTGAGCACTGAGGCGCTGGGAGGATGTAAGAAGGCACACGCCATCAGTCCCGTCCACCGCTCCCTGCGCAGAACCAGGGACTAGGGATGCCAACAATCCGGAAGCAGAATTTGGCCCCAGATAGCTAAGATGCCTAGGAAACAAATGAATTCAGTGAGCCCAGATGCCTGCCTCTTTCCATACATAGAAGAGCACTAAATTCCTTCACTTGAGATGTCTGGTTTTCCTTAATTAACAATAATCCTCGATGTTCAGATGACCCGCCCTTTGGGTTGCAAACATCTATATAATCTGACTCCTAAAATAAAAAAAGGCAATCTTTTAGAAAAAAAAAAAATAATAATCTGACTCCTTCCCCCACCTCGTTGGAGCGGTTTCTCAGGGCTACTTGGGATGCTGCCTCTGGGGCTTGAAGTCTTAAAAATGCCCATCAAATAAATATAACTCTCAACTTTCAGTTGTGACTGTATTTTTTAGTTGACACTGTGAACTTGGTAATGGGCTAATGCTCTAAATACTTTACGTCATTAAATCGTCACAACAACCTGTGAGGTTGGTAATACTATTTCACACATGAAGAAAGTTTTGAGATCTAAGTACTGTATAAAAGATAATGCTATTCAAATGTTCCATGGGTGTCTCAAATAAACATATATAAAACACAACCCTTTCTCCATCTGTGAAATGGGGAAGGCTATTCTCATAGCCTTGGCTGGTCTTCTCCTTACATACATTTAACCAATTCCTTCTAACATTTTCTAGTCCTGTGGCCACTGATGAGTTTTCCAAATTTGCTGGCATATTGAGTGCAGCACTTTAATAACATCATCTTTTAGTATTTGAAATAGCTCAACTGAAAAAAGTCAGTTTTCATTCTAATCTCAAAGAAAGGCAATGCCAAAGAATGTTCAAACTATTGCACAATTGCACTCATCTCACATGCTGGCAAAGTAATGCTCAAAATTCTCTAAGCTAGGTTTCAATAGCACATGAACCGAGAACTTCCAGATGTTCAAGCTGGATTTAGAAAAGGCAGAGATACCAGAGATAAAATTTCCCAATTCCACTGGATCATAGAAAATGCAAGAGAATTCCAGAAAAATGTTTACTTCTGCTTCATTGACTATGCTAAAGCCTTTGATCACGACAAACTGGAAAATTCTTCAAGAGATGGGAATGCCAGAGCACCTGCCCTGCCTCCTGTGAATCCTATATGCAAGTCAAGAAGAAGCAACAGTTAGAACCAGACATGGAACAACAGACTGATTCCAAATTGGGGAAGGAGTACATCAAGGCTGTATATTTTCACCCTGCTTATTTAACTTATATGCAGAGGACATCAAGTGAAATGTCAGGCTGGATGAAACACAAGCTGGAATCAAGATTACCAAGAGAAATACCCAGGAGAAATACCAATAACCTCAGACATGCAGATGACACCATGCTTATGGCAAAAAGTGAAGACTGAAGAGTCTTGATGAAAGTGAAAGAAGAGAGTGAAAAAGTTGACTTAAAACTCAACATTCAGAAAACTGAGATCATGGCATCAGGTCCCACCACTTCATAGCAAATAGATGGGGAAACAATGGAAACAGTGGCAGACTTTATTTTCTTGGGCTCCAAAATCACCGCAGATGGTGACTGCAGCCATGAAATTAAAAGATGTTTGCTCCTTGGAAGAAAAACTATGAGAAACTTAGTCAGCATATTAAAAAGCGGAGACATTACTTTGCCAACAAAGGTCTATATAGTCAGTTATGTTTTTCCAGTAGTCATGTGTGGATGTGAGAGTTGGATCAAAAGAAAGCTGAGCACCAAAGAATTGATGCTTTTGAACTGTGGTGTTGGAGAAGACTCTGGAGAGTCCCTTGGACAGCAAGGAGATCCAACCAGTCCATCCTAAAGGAAATCAGTCCTGGGTGTTCATTGGAAGGACTGATGCTGGAGCTGAAACTCCAATAGTTTGGCCACCTGATGCGAAGAACTGACTCATTAGAAAAGACGCCGATGCTGGGAAAGATTGAAGGCTTTTGGAGAAGGGGACGACAGAGGATGAGATGGTTGGATGGCATCACCTACCCAATGGACCTTGGTTTGAGTAAATTCTGGGGGTTGGTGATGGACAGGGAGGCCTGGCATGCTGCAGTCCACAGGGTCACAAAGAGTCCAGTGCTTTGGCCACCTGATGCAAAGAACTGACTCCTTGGAAAAGACCCTGATGCTGGAAAAGATTGAAGGCAGGAGGAGAAGCTGACGACAGAGGATGAGATGGTTGGATGGCATCACTGACTCAATGGGCATGAGTCTGAGCAAGCTCTGGGAGTTGGTGATGGACAGGGAGGCCCGGCATGCTGCCGTCCATAGGGTCAGAAAGTATTGGACATGACTGAGCAACTGAATTGAACCAATTTCTTCTAACCCAGAGCTGTCAGTTTAAATGTCATCTGAGAATGTCACCTACTCAATCTAAAGTAGGTTCTCCAGTAGCAACCTATTAGTATTTTCTTCACTAACACTGTAATCATGTAGTAAATATTTTGCTTAGTTCTTTTCTTTTGCAAGTTCCTGTATTGTAATTTGAACTTCAGTTCATACCAGTGTTCTTTGCCCTTACAGACCCTACATATAGCACAGTCCCTGACACAAGGAAGGTGCTTCATAAATGTGTTTGGCTAAATTATAGCTTTTTAAATAAGGCCATATTCAACGACTTTCAACACCTATTTATTGAGTCACTGATACATGCAGGGCATTCTGTAAGGCCTTATTGAGACAAAGACAGAAACAAAGATACAGCTTCTCTGTGCAGTCACAGTATATGAGGAATGATATATTTCCTGCCATATCCGTAAATAAGGATGTCACAGTCATCAGGGATTGCAGCCCCCAAAAACAAGCTGGTAAGCCCAGGGGTACTCAGAAAGGAAAAGACCTGCCATCTGCCACCATCAGGCTGCAGCCACTCCCTGAGAGCTCAGGAAGTGAAAACACAGGACACTGGCTGGACAGTGAATATGGAAAGAACGATTTCAGGGAACACAGACTCCCACATCCTCCCATATACAGAAAAGTGCTAAGTCCCTTAATTCAGTTTTCTTTAGTTAACAATAATCTCTTAATGTTCAGACTACCTGCCCTTTGTTGCAAAACTTGTATATATAACCTGGCTCTCCCACTCACCTCCTCAGAGCAGTTCTCTCAGGGATACTCGAGACGCTGTCTCCCAGGCTTGAAGTTTTAAAAATTCCCACAAAGTAAAACATAACTCTTAGCTTTTAGGTTGTGAATATTTTTTTAAGTCAACAAGCATAAGACTCAGACAGGGAAATATTTATAAGGAGCAAGGTGTTATAACGGAGATATGAACAAAGTGTGGTTGTTATAAACGAAGAAGCAATTGAGATATGATCCAAGGTGTCAAAGTCAGGAAAAGAAAGAAAGGAATCGCTAGGGTTCAGTCAGATTCTTTATAATATTGTTATTCTAATACAACTATTCCCTACTTCTTCTTCCAGTTTACAAGATCTGGAGCAGAAGTCACAGTAGTTTCTCAAGTAGTGAAATATGAAACCGCATATTGTCTTGAATTTTATGATCACCCTTATCTCTTATCTCCATATCAATCTGTAAAGATATTGAGACAGGCTGCTTGCTTCAGTCCAGACCTCCAGTACATCAAGTTTTTTCCTCTCACACTGCCAGATCTGCTTATACTGATGCTGAGATTGATGACAATGGCTGTTGATCCCATTTAACACTCAAAGAAAGCCTTCCTAAGTGAACAGTGCAAAGAAATAGAGGAAAACAATAGAATGGGAACATTTCATGCAAAGATGGGCACAATAGAGGACAGAAATAGTGTGGACCTAATAGAAGCAGAAGAGATTAAGAAGAGGGGGCAAGAATACACAGAAGAACTGTACAAAAAAGGTCTTCATGACCCAGATAACCATGATGGTGTGATCACTCACCTAGAACCAGACATCCTGGAATGCGAAGTCAAGTGGGCCTTAGGAAGCATCACTACAAACAAAGCTAGTGGAGGTGATGGAATTCCAGCTGAGCTATCCCAAATCCTAAAAGATGATGCTGTGAAAGTGCTGCATTCAATATACCAGCAAATATGGAAAACTCAGCAGTGGCCACAGGATTGGAAAAGGTCAGTTTTCATTCCAATCCCAAAGAAGGGCAATGCCAAAGAATATTCAAACTACCGCACACTTGCAGTCATTTCACAGGCTAGCAAAGTAATGTTCAAAATTCTCCAAGTCAGGCCTCAACAGTATGTGAACCAAGCACTTCCAGATGTTCAAGTGGGATTTAGAAAAGGCAGAAGAACCAGAGATCAAATTGCCCAATTCCACTGGATCATAGAAAAAGCAAGGGAATTCCAGAAAAACATTTACTTCTGCTTCATTGACTATGCTAAAGCCTTTGACTGTGTGGATCACAACAAACTGGAAAATTCTTCAAGATGGAAATACCAGACCATCTGACCTGCCTCCTGCAAATCCATATGTAGGCCAAGAAGCAACAGTTAGAATTGGACTTGAAACAATGGACTGGTTCCAAATTGGGGAAGGAGTATGTCAAGGCTGTATACTGTCACACTGCTTATTTAACTTATATGCAGAGAACATCAAGCGAAATGCTGGGCTGGATGAAGCACAAGCTGGAATCAAGTTTACCAGGAGAAATACCAATAATCTCAGATATGCTGATGACACCACCCTCTTGGCAGAAAGCAAAGAAGAACTAAAGAGTCTCTTGATAAAGGTGAAAGAAGACAATGAAAATGCTGGCTTAAAATTCAACATTAAAAAAAACTGAGTTCATGGCATCTGGTTCCATCACTTCATGGCAAATAAATGGGGAAGCAATGGAAATAGTGACAAATTTTACTTTCTTGTGCTCCAAAATCACTGCAGATGGTGACTGTAGCCATAAAATTAAAAGACGCTTGCACCTTGGAAGAAAAGCTATGAGAAACTTAGTCAGCATATTAAAAAGCAGAGATATTACTTTGCCAACAAAGGTCTGTATACTCACTTATGTTTTTTCCAGTGGTCATGTATGGATGTGAGAGTTGGACCATAAAGAAAGCTGAGCACCAAAGAATTGATGCTTTTGAACTGTGGTGTTGGAGAAGACTCTTGAGAGTCCCTTGGACTTCAAGGAGATCCAACCAGTCCATCCTAAAGCAGATCAGTTCTGGATGTTTATTGGAAGGACTAATGCTGAAGCTGAAACTCCAGTACTTTGGCCACCTCATGTGAAGAGTTGACTCATTGGAAAAGACCCTGATGCTGGGAGGAATTGGGGGCAGGAGGAGAAGGGGACGACAGAGGATGAGATGGCTGGATGGCATCACCGACTCGATGGGCATGAGTTTCAGCAAGCTGTGAGAGATGGTGAAGGACAAGGTATCCTGGCGTGTTGCAGTCCGTGGGGTCACAGAGTGGGACAGGACTGAGCGACTGAACAACAACTCTCAAAGGATAATGTTGCTCTTTCAAGACATTGTCCCAAGTGTTCTCATTACAGTGGGTGGTTTCTTGGACAATTATCTGTCTGATGAGTGTCTTCTCTCCCACTGATCTGTAATAGGTACCCCACTGCAACACAGCTTATGATCCATGATAGAGCTCTTTCTTCTCTATCTTCCCTATGTCTTTGTTATGTGTCTAGAACATTTCACAGAAAGCCTTTCTTTGGTGTTTGCATGTGTATGTTTCAGAGTGATTGGGGTCGATCTGCAGGAAAAAAAATGGCGTTGGCAAACCACAGTAAAACTCACAAAAGGATAAAACAGAAGGAAACATAGATATCACTTAACTGTGTACACTTAAAATATTAGCATTTAAAGTACTTGTCACTGTCAATTTAAAAAATATTCACAACCTAAAAGTTGAGATTCATGTTTTAATCAGCAGAAATTTTTAGGCCTTCAAGTCCTGGAGACAGCATCTCAAGTAACCCTGAGAGAGCTGCTCCAATAGGCAGTGGCGGTGGTGGTGGGGAGCCAGGTGTCTGCAACAAAGGGCAGGCAGTATGAGCATCAAATGGTTATTGTTAATTAAAGAAAAGCAGATAACCCAAGTTTAGGAGTTTAGAGCTTTTCTGTGTAAGGGAAGATGCAAGAGTCTGGGCTCACTAAAATCATTCCTTTGATACGCCCCTCGCCTACTGGGGCCAGTTTCCTTTGCTTTCACGGCCTGACTTTCCTTCCCTCAGGGCTCAGGGTAGGGAGTGACTGATGGTTGTTCAGTTCAGTTCACTCCAATGCTTTACGACCCCATGGACAATGACATGCCAGGCCTTCCTGTCCATCACCAACTCCCGGAGTTTACTCAAACTCATGTCCATCAAGTCAGTGGTGCCATCCATCCATCTCATCCTCTGTCCTCCCCTTCTCCTCCCGACTTAAATCTTTTCCAGCATCAGGGGTATTTCCAATGAGTCAGCTCTTTGCATGAGGTGACCAAAGCATTGGAGTTTCAGCTTCAACATCAGTCCTTCCAATGAACACTTAGGACTGATCTCCTTTAGGATGGACTGGCTGGATCTCCTTGCAGTCCAAGGGACTCTCAACAGTCTTCTCCAACATCACAGTTCAAAAGCATTAATTTTTCAGTGCTCAGCTTTCTTTATAGTCCAACTCTCACATTCATTCATGACTACTGGAAAAACCATAGCTTTGACTAGACAGACCTTTCTTGGCAAAGTAATGTAGATGGACCTTTGTTGGCAAAGTAATGTCTCTGCTTTTTAATATTCTGTCTAGTTTGGACATAACTATTCTTCCAAGCTGCAAGCATCTTTTAATTTCATGGCTGCAGTCACCATCTGCAGTGATTCTGGAGCCCCCAAAAATAAAGTTTCTCACTGTTTCCATTGTTTCCTCATCTATTTGCCATGAAATGATGGAACCCGATGCCATGATCTTAGTTTTCTGAATGCTGAGTTTTAAGCCAACTTTTTCACTCTCCTCTTTCACTTTCATCAAGAGGCTCTTTGGTTCTGCTTCACTTTCTGACATAAGGGTGGTGTCATCTATATATCTGAGGTTATTGATATTTCCCCCGGCAATCTTGATTTCAGCTTCTGCTTCATTCAGTCCAGCACTTCTCATGATGCACTCTGCATGTAAGTTAAATAAGCAGGGTGACAATATACAGCCTTGACATACTCCGTTCCTGACTTGGATCCAGTCTGTTGTTCCATGTCCGGTTCTAACTGTTGCTTCTTGACCTGCATACAGATTTCTCAGGAGACAGGTCAGGTGGTCTGGTATTCCTATCTCTTGAAGAAATTTCCTCAGTTTGTTGTGATCCACACAGCCAAAGGCGTTGACATAGTCAATAAAGCAGATACAGATATTTTTCTAGAACTATCTTCCTTTTTCAATGATCCTACAAATGTTGGCACTTTGATCTCTGGTTCCTCTGTCATTTCTAAATCCAGTTTGAACATCTGGAAGTTCACAGTTCATTTGAAGCCTGGCTTGCAGAATTTTGAATATTACTTTGCTAGCATGTGAGATGAATGCAATTGTGTGGTAGTTTGAGCATTCTTTGGCATTGCCTTTCTTTGGGATTGGAGTGAAAACTGACCTTTTCCAGTCCTATGGCCACTGCTGAGTTTTCCAAATTTGCTGGCATATTGAGTGCAGCACTTTCACAGCATCATCTTTTAGGATTTGGAATAGCTCAGCTGGAATTCCATCACCTCCACTAGCTTTGTTTGTAGTGATGCTTCCTAAGCCCTACTTGACTTCACATTCCAGGATGTCTGACTCTAGGTGAGTGATCACACACCATTGTGATTGTCTGTGTTGTGAAGATCTTTTCTGTATAGTTCTGTGTATTCTTGAGAATCTCTTCTTAATATCTTCTGCTTCTGTTAGGTCCACACCATTCTTGTCCTTTGTTGTGTCCATCTTTGCATGAAATGTTCCCTTGGTATCTCTCATTTTCTTGATGAGATCTCTATTCTTCCCCATTCTATCGTTTCCTCTATTTCTTTGCATTGATCCTGGAGGAAAGCTTTCTTAACTCTCCTTACTATTCTTTGGAACTCTGCATTCAAATGGGTATACTATTCCATTTCTCCTTTGCCTTTCTCTTCTTTTCATAGCTGTTTGTAAGGCCTTCTCAGACAACCATTTTGCCTTATTGCATTTCTTTTTTCTTGGGGATGGTCTTGATCACTGCCTCCTGTACAATGTCAGGAACCTCTGTCCATAGTTCTTCAGGCACTCTGTCTATCATATCTAATCTCTTCAATCTATTTGTCAATTCCACTATATCTGTTCAGTTCAGTCGCTCAGTCCTGTCCGACTCTTTGCAACCCTATGAATCGCAGCACGCCGGTTCCAAATAGGAAAAGGAGTACGTCAAGGCTATATATTGTCATCCTGCTTATTTAACTTATATGCAGAGTACATCATGAGAAACACTGGGCTGGAAGAAGCACAAGCTGGAATCAAGATTGCCGGGAGAAATACCAATAACCTCAGATATGCAGATGACACCACCCTTTTGGCCGAAAGTGAAGAGGAACTAAAAAGCCTCTTGATGAAAGTGAAAGAGGAGAGTGAAAAAGTTGGCTTAAAGCTCAACATTCAGAAAACTAAGATCATGGCATCTGGTCCCATCACTTCATGGGAAATAGATGGGGAAACAGTGAAAGCAGTGTCAGACTTTATTTTTTTGGGAGCTCCAAAATCACTGCAGATGGTGATTGCAGCCATGAAATTAAAAGACGCTTACTTCCACTATATAGTCGCAAGGAATTTAATTTAGGTCATACCTGAATGGTCTCGTGATTTTCCCTACTTTCTTGAATTTAAATCTGAATTTGGCAATAAGGAGTTCACAATCTAAGCCACAGTCAGCTCAAGGTATTTTTTTTTGCTGACTTTATAGAGTTTCTCCATCTTTGGCTGCAAAGAATATAATCAGTCTGATTTCAGTGTTGACCATCTAGTGATGTCCATGTGTAGAGTCTTCTCTTGTTGTTGGAAGAGGGTGTTTGCTATGACCAGTGAGTTCTCTTGGCAATACTCTGTTAGACTTTGCCCTGCTTCATTCTGTACTCCAAGGCCAAATTTAGTACTTTTAGCGCTTTTCTGTGTATGGGAAGATACAAGAGTCTGGGCTCACTAAAATCATTGCTTTGATATGCCTCTTACCTACTGGGGGCCAATTTCCTTTGCTTTCACATCCTGAGTGTCCTTCCCTCAGGGTTCAGGCTATGGGTGGCTGATGGTTGCTAGATAGCAGGTATTCTTCTCCTTCCTGAGTTCCCTTAGAGTTCACTGGCTCAGTGATCCTAGAAATTAGACACTTCCCCCACCCCAACCAAAACAATGACAACAAATCAATTTTCCTCAGAAGATCCTAGGGAAATAAAATGGACAAAAAGAAAAAACCATGCAAAAAAACATGCAAAACAAACAAAACAAAGAGAACAACTTCAAAATTATTTTATTTAATCCAAAAACCTTACCCATCCAGTGATGTAGTAGCGAGAGGGGTCAGCTTTGCATACTGAAAGCCCTAGCTCTAGCTGCAGTTAGAAATACATATTTGCCATTTACTACTTTACTATCCTTGGACAAGAGTCTATTGTTATATAATTGTTTCCTCTGGGATCAATGCAAAGAAATGGAGGAAAACAACAGAATATTGTTTTCAATAGAATATTGAAATAGAGGCGCTACCCCACGTCCAAGGTCAAGGGCAGTGGCCGAAAGGAGCTACTCCTCGGCCAAGGTAAGGACCAGCAGCTGCACTTTGCTGTAGCAGCCGTGAAGAGATACCCTATGTCCAAGGCAAGAGAAACCCAAGTAAGACGGTAGATGTTGCGAGAGGGCATCAGAGAGCAGACACACTAAAGCCATAATCACAGAAAACTAGCCAATCTGATCACAGGACCACAGCCTTGTCTAACTCAATGAAACTAAGCCACGCTGTGTGGGGCCACCCAGGATGGACAGGTCATGGTGGAGAGGTCTGACAGAATGTGGTCCACTGGAGAAGGGAATGGCAAACCACTTCAGTATTCTTGCCTTGAGAACCCCATGAACAGTATGAACAAGCAAAAAGATAGGACACTAAAAGATGAACTCCCCAGGTTGGTAGGTGCCCAATATGCTACTGGAGATCAGTGGAGAAATAACTCCAGAAAGAATGAAGGGATGGCGCCAAAGCAAAAACAATACCCAGCTGTGGATGTGACTGGTGATAGAAGCAAGGTCTGATGCTGTAAAGAGCAATATTGCATAGGAACCTGGAATGTTAGGTCCATGAATCAAGGCAAATTGGAAGTGGTTGAACAGGAGATGGCAAGAATGAATGTTGACATTCTAGGAATCAGTGGACTAAGATGGACTGGAATGGGTGAATTTAACTCAGATGACCATTATATCTACTACTGTGGGCAGGAATCCCTTAGAAGAAATGGAGTAGCCATCATGGTCAACAAAAGAGTCCGAAATGCAGTACTTAGATGCAATCTCAAAAATGACAGAATGATCTCTGTTCATTTCCAAGGGAAACCATTCAATATCACGGTAATCCAAGCCTACGCCCCAACCAGTAATGGTGAAGAAGCTGAAGTTGAATGGTTCTATGATAACCTACAAGTCCTTTTAGAACTAACACCCCAAAAGATGTCCTTTTCATTATAGGGGACTGGGATGCAAAAGCAGGAAGTCAGGAAACACCTGGAGTAACAGGCAAATTTGGCCTTGGAGTACAGAATGAAGCAGGGCAAAGGCTAATAGAGTTTTGCCAAGAGAACGCACTGGTCATAGCAAACACCCTCTTTCAACAACACAAGAGAAGACCCTACACATGGATATCACCAGATGGTCAACACCAAAATCAGACTGATTATATTTTTTGCAGCCAAAGATGGAGAAGCTCTATACAGTCAGCAAAAACAAGCTGACTGTGACTCAGATCATAAACTCCTTATTGCCAAATTCAGACTTAAGTTGAAGAAAGTAGGGAAAACCACTAGACTATTCAGGTATGACCTAAATCAAATCCCTTATGATTATACAGTGGAAGTGAGAAGATTTAAGGGACTAGATCTGATAGAGTGCCTGATGAACTATGGACAGAGGTTTGTGACATTGTACAGGAGACAGGGATTAAGACCATCCCCATGGAAAAGAAATGCAAAAAAGCAAAATGGCTGTCTGAGGAGGCCTTACAAATAGCTGTGAAAAGAAGAGAAGCAAAAAGCAAAGGAAAAAAGGAAAGATATTCCCATCTGAATGCAGAGTTCCAAAGAAGAGCAAGGAGAGATAAAAAAGCCTTCCTCAGGGATCACTGCAAAGAAATAGAGGAAAACAACAGAATGGGAAAGACTAGAGATCTCTTCAAGAAAATGAGAGATACCAAGGGAACATTTCATGCAAAGATAGGCACAATAAAGGACAGAAATGGTATGGACCTAACAGAAACAGAAGAGATTAAGAAGAGGTGGCAAGAATACACAGAAGAACTATACAAAAAAGATCTTCATGACCCAGATAATCATGAGGGTGTGATCACTCACCTAGAGCCAGACATCCTGGAATGTGAAGTCAGGTGGGCCTTAGAAAGCATCACTACAAACAAAGCTAGTGGAGGTGATGGAATTCCGGTTGAGCTATTTCAAATCCTGAAAGATGATGCTGTGAAAGTGCTGCACTCAATATGCCAGCAAATGCAGTGGCCACAGGACTGGAAAAGGTCAGTTTTCACTCCAATCCCAAAGAAAGGCAATGCCAAAGAATGCTCAAACTACTGCACAATTGCACTCATCTCACATGCTAGTAAAGTAATGCTCAAAATTCTCCAAACCAGACTTCAGCAATATGTTAACCATGAACTTCCAGATGTTCAAGCTGGTTTTAGAAAAGGCAGAGGAACCAGATATCAAATTGCTAACATCTGCTGGATCATCGAGAAAGCAAGAGAGTTCCAGAAAAACATCTATTTCTGCTTTATTGACTATGCCAAAGCCTCTGACTTTGTGGATCACAATAAACTATGGAAAATTCTGAAAGAGATGGGAATACCATAGCTTCTGACCTGTCTCTTGAGAAACCTGTATGCAGGTCAGGAAGCAACAGTTAGAACTGGACATGGAACAACAGACTGGTTCCAAATTGGGAAACGAGTACATCAAGGCTGTATATTGTCACCCTGCTTATTTAACTTATATGCAGAGTGCATCATGAGAATCACTGGGCTGGAGGAAGCACCAGCTGGAATCAAGATTGCCGGGAGCAATATCAATAACCTCAGATATGCAGACAACTCCACCCTTATGTCAGAAAGTGAAGCAGAACTAAAGAGCCTCTTGATGAAAGTGAAAGAGGAGAGTGAAAAAGTTGCCTTAAAATTCAACATTCAGAAAACTAAGATCATGGCGTCTGGTCCCATCACTTCATGGGAAATAGATGGGGAAACAGTGGAAATAATGAGAAACTTTATTTTTGGGGGCTCCAGTATAACTGCAGATGGTGATTGCAGCCATGAATTTAAAGGACGGTTTTGAACTGTGGTGTTGGAAAAGGCTCTTGAGAGCCCCTTGGACTGCAAGGAGATCCAACCAGTCCATCCTAAAGGAGATCAGTCCTGGGTGTTCATTGGAAGGACTGATGTTGAAGCTGAAACTCCAATACTTTGGCCACCTGATGCGAAGAGCTGACTCATTGGAAAAGACTGTAATGTTGGGAAGGATTGCTGGCAGGAGGAGAAGCGGATGACAGAGGATGAGATGGCTAGATGGCATCACCGCCTCGATGGACATGGGTTTGGGTGGACTCCGGGAGCTGGTGGTGGACAGAGGCCTGGTGTGCTGCGGTTCCTGAGGTCGCAGAGAGTCGGACAGGACTTGGCGCCTGAACTTACTGATCGCCGACACGAGTCACTTAGCTGTGTGTGCTTAGTTCCTGTGGGAAATGGACAAGCGCATTAGATTACTGCAGAGGCCGACCATCTGAGTAAAAGAAGACGATCCATGTATACTGCTTAAGAATATTTGACACTACATCAGTATTAGTCTTAACCTTAATTTCCTTTCAGCACTGTGGTAAGGGTAAGCATCTGTGAAGGGCACTGAAAAAAAGTTCTTAAAATGAGATTGACTAAAGGAAGTGCTTTTTGAGGGAACACTATAGCTCTAAACAGAGGCACAGAGAGATCAACAGCCAAGGAGTGGTCAGAACCTCAACACGGATGGGGCAAATGCCCTCCTACTTCGCATTCTTTAAGGTACGTTATAGAATGCTTGCTTGCGTTCTTGCTCAGTCCTGTCCTGTCCAAATCTCTGCGACCATATAGGCTTTAGCCCATCAGGCTCTTCTGTCCATGCGATTTTCGTGGCAAGAATATGGAGTCGGTTGCCATTTCCTCCTCCAGGGGATCTTCCCCACGCAGGGATCAAACCTGTCTTGGCAGGTGTATTGCTTATCATGGAGCCACAGAATTCAGAATGGTGTGTGTGTGTGTGTGTGTGTGTGTGTGTGTGTGAGAGAGAGAGAGAGAGAGAGAGAGAGAGAGAGAGAGAGAGAGAGAGAGAGTGTGTGTGTGTGGGGGTGGGGGGGGGGCTGAGTCGTGTCTGACTGACTGACTGAGATCCCAGGCTCTTCTGTCCATGGAATTTTCCAGACAAGAATTCAGAATGCTAAAGCCTTGCAAACACACGGGCTCCTCAAATTTAAGTTCCTAGTTATGTTTAAAGGCACCCTCGCCGACCCCGCCTGGTGGCCCAGCTCGTAAAGAATCCGTCTGCAGTGCGGGAGACGTGGGTTCGATCCCTGCCCTGGGAAGATCCCCTGGAGAAGGGAAGGGCCCCCCACTTCAGTATTCTGGCCTGGAGAGTTCCGTGGACTGTACAGTGCAGGGGGTCGCAGAATCGGATACGACTGAGCGCCTCTCCCTTCCCCGCCCCCGCGCCGTAAGGCCCAGGACTCCGCTCGCTCTGAGAGGGTCCCCAGTTGTCCCCGAAGCGGCTCCGTCCCGGTGTCCCCGCCCGTCCTCAGCTCGGGCTCCTCTCCCTCGGGCTCCCAGCCCGGGCTCGGCCGGCCCACTGCCCAGTGCGCATGCTCGGCGGCCGGGAGGCGGGAGGCGGGAGGCGGGCGGGCTCGTTCCGCCGGCGCCCTCGGCCTGCAGCCGGCCACGCAGCGGCGGGAGAGCGCGCCCCGGGGCGGCGGCGTCCTGGAGACCCCCGAGCGATGGAAGCGGCGGCGCCGGCGGCTGCCGAGGCGGCTGGGCGCGAGGAGCTCGGTGAGTGCGGCGTGGGCGCGGAGGCCCGGGGCGCGCCTTCGGCCTCAGCCCGGGGGTGCGGCGCCCCGCCGCGCTGCCCGCGGGTCGGGGTGCGCGGTGCTCGAGCCTCGGCGGGGTCGTCAGTGGGCTTCTTGCGGGGCGAGGCTCCTGGGGGCGTGGGGCTGGCGTGGGTTCGAACGTGAGAGCAGCCAAGTCTCCGGACACCGGGGCGGACCGAGGCCGCCGAGGGGACTGACTTTGGGGTCCGCACCTGCGCAGGCGAGCGCGGTCAGGCGGGGAGCCAGGCCTGCAGAGGGTGTCAGAGTGTGTGTGTGCGTGTGTGTCCGCGTGTGTGACAGTGTGCGTGTGTGTGAGTGACAGTGTGTGTGTGAGACAGAGTCTGTGACTGTGTGAGTGACAGTGTGACAGTGTGTGATTGTGTGAGTGTGAGACAGCGTGAGAGTGTGTGTGTCCGTGTGTGAGACTGTGAGACTGTGAGAGGGTGTGTGTGTGAGACATTGTGAATGTGTGTGACGGCGAGTGTGACTGTGTGAGTCAGTGTGTGAGAGAGTGTGTGTCTGAATCAGTGTGAGTGTGTGTGAGGTCGCTGGCGTGCACTGAGTGTACGTGTCAAAGGCAAACCACGGCCTGCGCTGTGACTCGCACTGTGTTTTTCCAGCGGTGCTTTAAGGAAGTTGTCACAGATGGGCTCTTCGGAGGAGGCGCCAGGATCAGGAACACTGTTGAATCCTTAATTTACTCTCCGCCCCGCTGGGTGTGGCCAACGCTCTCTGATCAGATGCATACTAGCAGTTGACTGACTTGGCAAACTTTTGTTTCCCTACTTTCCTTTGGTGTCTTATTTTGGCCGCAGGGAATACACAACATTGTTTATGGTTTCCCGCTGTCAAAAGGAAAACAAAAGTAGAGATCGGAGTAGTAATATTGTTCCTCCCAGTTGTAAGCATCGTATTAAGAAGATTTGTAATTCGTTGTTAAATCATTAAATGATAAAAAAAGAAGTTGAGGGAATTCCCTGGAGGTTGAGTGGTTAGGGCTCCTCCCTTCCATTGCAGAGGGCATGGGTTCCAACCTTGGGTCCGGGAGCTAAAATCCTGCCTGCGCCTTTAAAGAAATACTTTATTATAGTAAGAAGTAGACGTCCTCTAATACTGTGCACTTTGCAGTTGGTTTCTTCAAGTCCCAGTAATGGTAGAAATAAACATTGCGGTATTGAATGTTTACTGTGTGGCAAGTAGTGTAAGTGTTTTTCCTACGTTTTCTCTCCTTTAATTCTCACAATGATGGGTGAAGTAGGTGTAATTATTATCCCTATTTTATAGATTCAGTAGTTTTAAGCTCATCAATGTTAGTACCCAGATAGGAACCCAGGTTTATCTGTTCTAAATTCGTTAATAACCCAACCCAGTGAGGATGTTGGGAAATGTGTGTTCTCATGCATTACTGGTAAAAGCCGTGTAACATATTTATCCTTAAAAATGCACATATTGTTTGACCCAGCATTTCTACTTCTAGAAATATGTCTCCAGGAAATGTCATGAAACATATCAACCGATGTTCAATACATCATTTATAAAAGAGAAAAGCTGGTGACTATTTAAATGTTCAGTTAAAGGAAATTGTTTAGGTTAATTGTGATATAGCTATATGGTCATATGCTGAGTAGCCATTTAAAGTCACACGGGAAGATATTTGCCAGATGTATTTTTACTAACTGAAAAAATTTTCTAAATTTTTTTTAAGTTATGTCTGTTCATTAATTCAGCACATATTCGTTGATCTTCTCCCACGTGCTAGGCACTGCTTTAGGCATTTGGGATACATCTTTGAACAACACAGATCAGATCAAGATTCTTACTCTCATGGAACTTACATTCTAGTAAGAGGAAGCAGACAGTAAACAGTAAGACTATCATCAGTTAATGTGTATGTGTATGCTCAGTTGCTCAGTTGTGTCGGACTCTTTGCGACTCCATGGACTTTAGCCCACTAGGCTTCTCCGTCCATGAAATTTTCCAGGCAAGAGTCCTGGAGTGGGTTGTCAATATCCCGGGGGATCTTCCCAACCTGGGGATCGAACCTGAGTCTCTTGCATCTCCAGCATTGGCAGGCAGATTCTTTACCACTGAGCCATAATGATTACATTAGGCTAAAAGTGCTATGGAAAAAAAGAATAGAGTAAGAGAAATCAGGAATGAGAGTCAGGCTCGGCAGTTTATAGTATTTTATGAAGTGGCCTAAATGGGCTTTATTGAAACAGTGGGATTTGAACAAAGACTTGACAGAGGGGATTAGTCAAGTGGATATCTGAAGACAGACTATTACAGGCAGAAAGAACAGCTGGAGTAATGACAGAAATAGCAAGAAGGGCCTGGAAGCTGAAGCAGAAGGGTCAAGGTGGTGATAAAGCCAGATTTTGTAGTGGTGTGGACATCCATGTAAAGCCTTTGGCTTTTCCTCTGAGAGAATAGGGAGCCAACACAAGGTTTCAGGGGAGGAGAGACATGATTTGACTTTAATTCTAAAGGATCACTCTGGCTGCTGTGTGAAGAATAGACTTAAGGGGGCAAAAGTAGAAGCAGGTTATTTCAGCAGTTCAGGAAACAGATGGACTTGTTCTTCACAGCAGTTTGGTAGCAGCGTGGAGAATGGAGAGTCATGGTCAGACTCTGGATATATAAAGCAGAACCAGAATGATTTCCTGACAAGTTAGATGTGGAGTGATGGTGCAACTGAGAAGGCAAGGATAACTCTAGGGACCTGCGTGTCTGGAAGAATGAACTTCCATCATCTGAGACGTGGTGGTGGTTTTATAGTATGTCTACAAATTCTTTGATGCTTCTCTCTTCAAGAGGAAGAACTTAATTTCCTTCCCTTTGAATGCGGGCTGTGTTTAGTGACTTGTTTCTAATGAATAGATTATGGTGGAAATGATGATGGAATCGTGGAATTGGTGGCAGTGACCCCAAAGCTGGGTCCTGAAAGGCATTGTGCCGTGCTCTGTCTTTTGGATCAGTTCCTTGCAGGGAAGCCAGCTGCCATGTTGTGAGGGTACTCAAGCCGTAAAGGGCCCATGTTTCATGGAACCGAGGCCCCCTGACATAGATAGCAAGTATGGATGGTTAAAGCTGGGCGGAGCAGGCTTGGTGGTGAAGATCAGGAGTTTAGTTTGAGGCTTGCTAAGTTTGTGATGTCTGTTAGACATGAAAGTGCAGATGTTGAGTAGGCAATGGGATTTATGTCTGGAGTTAGTGAGAAGCCCGATCTGGAGATAAATATTTGGAAGTCATCAACATGTAGATAGTATTTAAAGCCGTAGGGCTGAATAAAAATAAACTGAAGTGAATTAACATGTTTGTTTATACTCTAAAATGTTGCCAGTGGTAGTTTCTAGGCAATGAGGTCATTTTAATTTAAAATTTTGCTTATCTTTATATTTTCTAATTTTCTACAGTGACCAAATATTATTTGATTTAAAAAAGAATTTTAAAAATTGGGTGGCTATGTGAAAAGCACTAGTAGAGTTGTTAAGATACAGGTTTCCTTGAGCTTAAGGTCCACATTTTATTTCAGAGCAAATAGGAACCTCTGGAAGATTTTGTGCTGTACATGTGTTCTCTGCCTCAGAAATGGATAAAATAGTTACTGTTCCTATGTTATATATGGTAGTATATAGATTTAGGTGGCAACATTATGTTATTTTTAAAAAGGAAGCTTTTTACTTTATTTTAGTTTATCTATTGTCAAAATATAAGTGGCTTCTTTTGCTATTATCAAAGTAAGGCAAGTTTATTACTTTCTTGTTATTTTTTACATTTTCCAAAGAAAGAAAAAGGTATTCATGCTTTTGTTGTCTGTATATATCCTTGTTAACTTATTCACATTTTGTATTATTTCCTTACTTTAATTTTTATTTAACTTTCAAAACATCATTGCACTCATGCTGTGATTATCTAGTTTTTTCTTCCTCAGCAGTTGATATATTATCTCTGTTTTGTTCAGACTTTGAAAGCCATAATTTAATGTCAGTGTCATAGTTTACAAAGTGGATGTACTCTAGTGAATTGATCGATTTCCTGATTGTTACACATTTAGGTTGTTTCCAAATTTTCAGCAAAAATTTTGTTTTGATTAACATCTTTGTGCAGAAGTCCTTTTCTTCATATACTACATTTGCAGACATGGGATTACTCAGTGAAAAGGATAAATATTTTAAAGATTTCAATTCATATTGCTGAATGAATGTGATTGTTCTTTATTTTGATGATAACTGGAAATTTCAGGTTGATTTTAGGTTAGGAAATTGAGATTGAAAAGAGCATAAAAACAAAGCTAAAGAATCTTCCAGTACCTTAAAGCATAGCTTTACTCTTATGAAGACCTGTTGTGCTGAGTTCCAGTTAGCACTGGGATAATGGCAGCTGCCTTAATCTTAATCTCTCCACCTATCCTCACCTGAAAACTGTTAATTCAACAAGATCACAAGAAAACACATTTATGAAATTATTCTTTTAGCATAGGAGACCAAGGATACCACAAACTTCAAATAATCTGTAGATAGAAAAATAAACAGAATTTCCAGCAGAGATCCTTTTGCTGCTGCAAACATGGAGAGTGGAGGGGTCTCTGTGGAAAAGAGGAGAGGGAGCAGGAGGCTTGGAAGAAGTGCAGTGAAAATCTCCTTCAGAAAGGGAAAGTGTAAAGCTTGGTATATATTTATATTGGAGTACTACTCAGCCATAAAAAGAATGGACTTGGAGGACATTATGCTAAGTGAAATAAGTCAGACAAATACTGTATGATATCACTTTATATGTGGAATCTAAAAAATATACCAAACTAGTGAATATAACAAAAAGGCCTACTCACAGAGGACAAAATAGTAGATACCAGTGGGGAAAGGGAAGCAGGGAGGAGCAATATAGGGTCAGAGGATTAAGAGGTACAAATTATTAGATGTAAAAGCTATGTGTACAAATGCAACATAGGGAATATAGCCAATATTTTATAGTAACTATAAATGGAGTATAACCTCTAAAAATTGTGAACCACTATATGTATACCTGTAACTTATGCAAGACTTTATTTTTTTGGGCTCCAAAATCACTGCAGATGGTGACTGCAGCCATGAAATTAAAAGATACTTACTCCTTGGAAGGAAATTTATGACCAACCTAGATAGCCTATTAAAGAGCAGAGACATTACTTTGCCAACAAAGGTCTGTCTGGTCAAGGCTATGGTTTTTCCAGTAGTCATGTATGGATGTGAGAGTTGGACTCTGAAGAAAGCTGAGTGCCGAAAAATTGATGCTTTTGAACTGTGGTGTTGGAGAAGACTCTTGAGAGTCCCTTGGACTGCAAGGAGAGCCAACCAGTCCATCCTGAAGGAGATCAGTCCTGGGTGTTCATTGGAAGGACTGATGCTGAGGCTGAAACTCCCAATACTTTGGCCACCTCATGTGAAGAGTTGACTCATTGGAAAAGACCCTGATGCTGGGAGGGATTGGGGGCAGGAGAAGAAGGGGATGACAGAGG
Source organism: Odocoileus virginianus (assembly GCF_023699985.2). NCBI lineage: Eukaryota > Metazoa > Chordata > Mammalia > Artiodactyla > Cervidae > Odocoileus > Odocoileus virginianus. Next base: position 1,159,933 of record NC_069701.1, read on the forward strand.
ATGAGATGGCTGGATGGCATCACTGACTCGATGGGCATGAGTTTGAGTCAACTTAGGGAGTTGGTGATGGACAGGGAGGCCTGGCGTGCTGCAATTCATGGGGTTGCAAAGAGTCGGACAAGACTGAGCGACTGAACTGAACTGCACTTATGTAATATTGTATAACAATATTTAAAAGCTTTTAAATTAAAAGATAAAAATATGATTGCCATTTATGTACTCAGTATGATCTGATGCTAACAAGAGATAAAAATTCATTGGATTATTTCTTCACATTTTCCATACCATAATTCTATTATCATTTACTATAAACCTTATGGAGACAAACTAGAAAACATGTTGCAGTGAATACTTACGCTTTTCACTTTTAACTCAATTTTTAAAATGATGGTGAAGTACTTTTTTTTCTTTTTTAAGATATGGATGTAATGAGGCCCTTAATAAATGAGCAGAATTTTGATGGGACATCGGATGAAGAACAGGAACAGGAGCTTCTGCCTGTTCAGAAGCATCACCAGCTTGATGATCAAGATGGTATTTCGTGAGTAATTAGGGTTTAAATGTCTTTTTCTCTTTTCATTCATTGTATATTTTGTAATCATCTTCTATAGACCAGGTACTGGATACTGCAGAAGTCACAAAGATGAGTAAGACATATTCCCCACCCACAAGACATGTATGGTTTATTTGGGAAAGAAGAAAAACGTCTAAATTACAGAGCAGTGTATAGGAATCACTACATGATGAAAGTGAAAGTCTCTCAGTGGTGTCTGGCTTTTCGCGACCCCATGGACTATACAGTCTTTGGGATTCTCCAGGCCAGAATACTGAAGTGGGTAGCCTTTCCCTTCTCCAGGGGATCTTCCCAACCCAGGGATCCAACCCAGGGATCCAACTCAGGTCTTCTGCATTGCAGGTGGATTCTTTACCAGCTGAGCTACAAGGGAATCCCAAGAATACTGCAGTGGGTAGCTTATCCCTTCTCCAGGGGATCTTCCTGACCCAGGAATGAAACCGGGGTCTCCTGCATTGCAGGCAGATTCTTTACCAACTGAGCTATCAGAGAAGCCTCCTCACTACATGATAATGCATATAAATGATGTGAATCTTGAAAGAAGGGGGATTGGATTGGGAGGAATAGGATTTTCAGAGAAGGGGCTTCTGCAAATGTTTAGGAATTAGACTCTGGGAAGTAGGCAGTAAACAGTTCTTTATGTTGAGTGAATGGTGTGAAACAAAGTCATGGTCTCAGGAAAGCAGTGGAATATTTTTAAAATCATTTTTGTTATTTTTTTATCATTAATAGATTTGAGTAAGTTATTATTCTAATGATAATTTGACAGTTAAGCAAAGTAACATTTTTATTGACCACAGAAGAATAGTATAAACTAATAAAAATTTTAATAAGCATTTTTTTTTCAAAATTAAAAATTTGTACCCTTCTTCCTAGTTTAATTTGTGTTTTCTTGGCCAAGAGACTCCAAATGCCTCTTGGAATGCTTTCTTAGGTGAAATCCCTTGGGAGTTCATGATTTTAAAAGCTGATTAGTATTTATCTTACTTGATGATATACACAGTTTTAGAAATTGTATTTTTGTTTTTAATTAACTTTCTCTGAGGTTGATAATCATAGATAAACTATGTTTAATGTCATGATTGCATAGTGCAATAAATTGCTGTCTTACCAGCTTAGTTGTATATAGTATTCAGCATTGTTCTGAATATCATAGCAGCAAAGAATCTTATGAGAAAATTGCCTTTATTACTTTAATATGTACAAAAATACTTTCATTTAACTCATTTAATCTCCATAATAACCCTCTGTATTCTACTTTTAAAGCACAAAGGAAGGACTTGAACCAAATATAACTTTTGGTTCCTTCACCTTCTGGTTGAATGGAAATGTTAGTTTGATTCCTTGCCTAGATTAATTTTTAGTTCTCTTCTGATTCTAAAACCGTGGTCATGTAATTTTAATAGCTTTTGTTCTAAAATGTTTGTTACAACTTCTACTTTTCAGGTTTTTACAAACTCTTATTCATCTTCTTAAAGGAAATATTGGAACTGGTCTTTTAGGACTTCCACTGGCAATAAAAAATGCAGGCATTGTGGTAAGACTCATCTTCGTAATCTCTAGTTAAAATACAGTTACCAGTTTTAATTTACAGCAAAAATTAGAGCAAGTTAACATCTAGCCTAGTCAAATATAACCGGGTCAGGTGACAACTAGATAATTGTTTAGCTATTGTTGTTAAAATTATATGAACATGATAATATCTAACTAAAAACGAGAATTAATTACTCTCTTCATTTCTACCGAATTACTTGTTTACAATATTTGACAGATCCTAAATCAATATCTGATTTTTCCAGGTATGGTTAGATCTTATTAGTCTTTTGGATTTTCAGGAATTTAAGTAATACATTCATAGCAACAGATGTATTTATAGAGTATTACTATTGGTGAAATTTTATAGTTTTTTAGATTCCAAATAAAATGCAAGTTTTCAGGTTTTAAGAATAATATTTAAAAAAAAAGAATAACAATATCTTTTGAAAACAAATATTCAAGAGTTTGCTGCAACCAATTATTGTAATTATAGAGAATCCTGATAGGGGAGAATTCAGTTATGGACTAATTAAATTATATTTAACATTTTTTAACTGATGAATTTTCTTAACTTTTATTTTTTTTTTTTTAATTTTTTATTAGTTTGAGGCTAATTACTTTACAATATTGTAGTGGTTTTTGTCATACATTGACACGAATCAGCCATGGATATACATGTATTCCCCATCCCGATCCCCCCTCCCACCTCCCTCTCCGCCCGATTAAGAAGAGTTTTAACTATCATATTGGACTTTGTCCATCCTAATTTAGAGAAACTGAAAATTTTCTGATTATAAAAATAACTTTGGTGATATTTTGTCTGTCAATAATCTATACATCACTTTAATTTTAGTAAATGAGTACTTGAAATTTTTATGTGCCACTTTTTCAAATAGTTATTTTCTAGGCACAGTTTTTCAGGTGTGATTATCAACAAGCAATGTACAGAAGAAGTAGATTGCCTACAATCCCAGATGATACACTGTTTTTTAGTAACTTAGATAATGTTTTATGGTTCCGTATACTTTTACTGGTGGGATACCAGTTGTCACAGACTTGCCATCTGATGTTAAATATCATGCTGTATTCTATTCTATTGTGTTGCATGTCTATAGTCTACATTCATAGGTTTGGATAGTCAAGTTGATAAGAGGTAATCATATATGGTTGTCTTGAATATTACTGAATTCTTTCTGTATCAAGTCCATTAATTTCTATTATGCAAATGATTCTTTAATCATTTTGTCTAACAAATATTTATTACTGAAAATTTGTCAGGGATAATTAATAGTCTGTTATTTCATTGTTTATAAGGTAATTTAATTTTCATTAAACTTAAATATTTAAAACTTATGTTTTCCCCACAGCTTGGACCAATCAGCCTTGTATTTATAGGAATTATTTCTGTTCACTGTATGCACATTTTGGTACGTTGCAGTCACTTTCTATGTCAGAGGTAAATGTGGATTTGTTAAGTCTATTTAATTTATTTTAAAACTATATAGTTTTTAAAGGATAAGATAGTCTTATATTTCTGTTGTGCTTTGCAACTAGACATTGTATTGCCTATAGTCTGTTACATAGACAATTCTAAGAGAATGATTATGGGAAAAGGTAGCATTTCGTATGGCTGAAATCTGGTCAGCATACACATACGTCTTTTAAAAGTAGTGAAATCAAATTTTTTTTAATATAGTGTAAATGAAAAAAATCAGGGAAGATACATGGGGCAAAAGAAGGCAGCAGGGCTACTTTTAGTTAAAAAATAATGGTCATTTTGTTACTAATTTCATTTTTGGTGTAAGACCTTTTATGCTCTTTGCTGATATATGGGTTGGTAGATAGTAAAATAATATTCTGTTTTATTTTTGTGTCAAAATGTTTCTATTGGATAGTGAGCCAACTTTTAACCAAACATTGTCTATTCCGGCAAACTAATATTCTAACTTGAACTCACTTTTGTTGTTGCTAAATGTTCTTAAAACTTTAGGCAGGTCATTTATGATCTTTAAATAACACTGTATACTTGAAAAAATAGAAGAGAGAATGTGGCTATTATGATGACTAAATAGGGTAATTTATGTGACAATATATTATAAAGCCCTGTATGGGTTTTTTGAAATAATGCTGTTATAAGAATGGAATAATTTAGGCATGAACAGTGTAGTTGATGTTTTTAGATAATTGAAGTATTTAAATCAGTGAAACACAAATATTATGTTATATGAATTCAACAAATATATAAACTTTAACAGTGGGTTCAAAACTAATATATTGGTTAAAAAGATATATAAAAACTTTAAATTTCATGAGGTGACTTTAGAAATATGCAAATCTCCAAATTTAAAAAACTCCTCTGTCAGTGTATAGTCCATTTATGGACTTTTCAAGAAATGGATTTATGGAACAATTAAAAATTTTTCTTTTTCATATGCATGTATGTCATTAAATTTCAGGTTTAAAAAGTCAACATTAGGGTATAGTGACACTGTGAGTTTTGCTATGGAAGTAAGTCCTTGGAGTTGTCTGCAGAAGCAAACAACATGGGGACGGTAAGTACTTGTTATGTTATTAATATCTAGTTATCAATATAGGTATTTTAGTCTGATAAAGTACATTAATAAAGAATAATAAAGTTGGGGGGAGACATAAGTTTTAGAGTTAAATGGACTTGGGTTCAAATATCAGCTCTATCATTTTACAAATTTATGATCTGGGTCAAAGAATTTTTATTTTATTTGAGTTTTTTCACTATCAAGTGAGTTTACAATCATACTTCACAGGATTATAATGATAGTTGAAATAAAATTATATTTATAAAGCACCTAGCTAACCTATGATATAATCATGTTCGATAATTTTTAAGTAAAGGACAAAAAGCAAGAAAAATGTTGCAATCTCTATTTCAAATAAAATTGTAGTGTTTAGCCCATACTCATAAGACAGCTGAAGTATGTATTTTAATATAATGTTTTTATTATTGTATAGTTTAAATGTAACTTTATTGTTGGCAGACATGGCTAATCAAAATCAGGTGAATACAGGACTGGAAAATAAGCATAGGCAGTTTACAGCATGCTAACCAGGATACAAATAATGTACGTGGTGGAAGTTAAAAGAAGGAAAAGGATGGTATTAGTAGAGTGGTTTATGGTTTGATTTTCAGGAAGTTAGATGTGTCTGTGAGCTGCTCAGAGTTTCTGGCCTGATAGACTGTTCGGGAGAAGGGAGGAAGCAAGCCCAGTGCCCTGGGGATTGCCTGCAGGACCCCATCTTCCTTCTCCTCCTCCCAGTCTAAATAGTCTAAAAGAACAGCTTTCAGACAGAAGCAACTGGGATAATTGTTGGTAAAGGGTACTAAAATTAAAGGTGAGTGAAGAGATCTTAAAGAAATACTTAAATGTAATTCACCAGAGAGAAGAAATTTGAATTCATTTCAAGGTACCAAGATTACTTGCACATGAGATCCCTGAAGAACCGTGAAGAAAGAGAGTTATGGCAAGAATGAAAGCAGGCAAGGGCCCTTCCAGCTTCACACGGGAGGAGGAGGGTTTGTTAACTTTTAGACTAGACTGCCTGATAGCTTGACACTAATGGTCAAACAAGAGACTATAATGAGTTAGTAAGTGCAAGCTCATTGTTCCCAGAGCAATAGGCAGACATGTGGACTGTATACTAACAATATGTAGGCAGACTTTTAACTTGATTATAATCATACCCAAATAACGCTAATTTGGCCAGTGACTTCCCTTCCCCACTTCCGTACCCGCTGTGTTATGTGGCTTGAATTGTTTAGAGTATCTAAAAAACTGCACAGAGCTAAGCACCTGGAGAGGTCTCTGGTAGAATGATAAGGGCCATGCCCCCAGTCCTTTCCCATTTCCTATTTTTATTAGTGATTTGGATGGTAGGTAATATGCTTATCCTGTTTCCTGGGAAATACACTAGGTTGGTCTGAAAAAAGATCTTGAGAAATAGGAGAGATAGGCTTAATCTAATTGATGAAATGTTTTCATGAAATCACTTTATAGATAGATACTCTTATTAATCTGTTGAATTTCAGAAGTAAATAATGGGAAAACTGGGAACTTTTAAGTATTATAACTTTTTTTGCTCAATAATATGTCTAGTGATATGCAGATCATAAATATGTGCTCTTTGTAGAAAATAAATATTTTAAACAAATAGAAAAAAGTGGAAGCAGTGACAGATTTTATTTTCTTGTGCTCCAAAATCACTGCAGATGGTGACTGCAGCCATGAAATTAAATGATAGTTGCTCCTTGGAAGAAAAGCTATGACAAATCTAGACAGCATATTAAAATGCAGAGACATCACTTTGCTGACAAAGTCCATATAGTCAAAGCTGTGGTTTTTCTAGTAGTTGTGTCTGGATGTGAGTTGGATCATAAAGGAAGCTGAGCACCAAAGAATCGATGCTTTCGAATTGTGGTGTTGGAGAAGACTCTTGAGAGTCCCTTGGACTGCAGGGATATCAAACCAGTCAATCCTAAAGGAAATCAGTCCTGAATGTTCATTGGAAGGACTGATGCTAAAGCTCCAATACTTTGACCACCTGCTGTGAAGAGCCGATTCTTTGGAAAAAACCCTGATACTGGGAAAGATTGAAGGCAAAAGGAGAAGGGGGTGGCAGAGGATGAGATGGTTAGATAGCTCACTAACTCAGTGGACATAAATTTGAGCAAACTCAGGAAGATAGTGAAGGTCAGGGGAGCCTAGTGTGCTGCAGTCCATGGGGTTGCAAAGCATTGGATGTGACTTAGCAATTGAACAATAACAACATTATGAAATGTTTTAAAATAGTTAAAAGGGAAAAAATACATTGACATTTCTTCAGCTCTTACTAATACTTATTTGTGGGTATCCCTTTTTAGGAATGTGGTTGACTTTTTTCTGGTGATAACACAGCTGGGATTCTGTAGTGTGTATATTGTCTTCTTAGCTGAAAATGTGAAACAAGTAAGTGTTTTTCTCCAGTTTTTGAAATCATTTTCTTCTGATGCCATAGTTATGGCATCATATTTAGATATGGCATCAAACATAGATGGTTTGCAGTCTTGGTAGAGACTGTCAGTTTGAACAAACATGCAAAGCACTGAAATAAAAAAAAGCTCTCCTTTTAGCACAATGCCAAAGTACATTTCTTTATGTGCTTTAACTGATAGTTGGCCTGTATTATTCTTACTTTACCCTCTGTTTTTATTTAGTTATTTTAATCATAACTTTTATTAATTATCCACATGTGCATGGTACAATAGCAGGCATTACTCAGTAATCTAGAGTACTTCTCTTGTAGGTATTTTAATGCAAAGTCATGTGAATATGTGTTCTACAGAATCTGTATGTATATATCTAGTATATATTTGGTCTTCCCTTGTGGCTCAGCTGATAAAGAATCTGTCTGCAATGCAGGAGACCCAGGTTCGATCCCTGGGTTGGGAAGATCCCCTGGAGAAGGGAATGGCTACCCACTCCAGTATTCTGGCCTGGAGAATTCCATGGACTTATAGTCCATGGGGTTGCAAAGAGTCAGACATGACTGAGTGACTTTCATTTTCACTTTCAAGTATATATTTGACTCACTTTTCTAAGTATAAGATAACTTCATTTTATATTTAGACCAAGATTTGGCAACCATTTTTTGTAAAGGTCTAGATAGTAAGTATTTTCAGTTTTGCAGGCCTGTGATATCTGTCTCAACTCAGCTGTAGACAATAATACATTATATGTGGCTGTATTCCTATAAAATTTTATTTGCAAAAATAGATGGTAGGTTTTGGTCTGGGGGCCATAGTTTGATAAAGCCCTCCTCTTAGATTTTTAATGGTGGAAAGGGTCACTGAGTCTTTCTTTTATAAATAACAGAGTTGATGCTTTTATCAGCATTATTCATCATTGATGATGTGCTTTTGATTTTACAAGTATTTAATTCTTCAAGTCATATAGTTTTAGGATTACTGACTCAGTTAAGAGGCTATTTTATGTCAAGATAAGGTATCCCATTTTACCAGTCATTTACATAGAATATAATGGAAATGGTGCCTTTCTAGGATTGTGCAACATGGTAGTATTGTATCTTTTCTATCATCCCTTAAGAGAGCTACCAACAAGCTTGACTTAAAGTTATAGATAATGCTCATAATGCTTTATGATCCTATAAACCGTGATACCTATCCTCTAATTTTTGCAGCTGCACTATAAGTATTATGCTCATTTTATGAATGAGGATACAGAGTCTCACAGAGCATAAGCAGTGTGCCCCAGGTCATGTGAACTAGGCAGAGACCTAAATGCCTCATACAACTGCCACACTACTGATCTTCCTAGGGTAGGACATTGACTTTACTTGTGAGTGTGTGTATGACACAGACTATATAAGTACATAAAATACGTATCTGTACGCGCAGGGTTGGTGACTTTCTCCTATCAAATGTTATCAGTTGCCTCCAAAGGTGAATGGAAGAATTTAACTCATTTGCACATATCACAAGGCCAGGTTAAAAAAGTGACTCTCTGGAAGGTAAGGAGAAGCTTGCAGTTGATAGAAAGATGAAAGTTCTTTTGCAGCCAAAAAGCAATATGGAAAAAAGACATTGAGGCAGATGTGAGAAAAGTTGAAAGCAATGTTAAGCACCTCACCTTAGCAGTGCAGACAAATGATCACTGAAACAGCATTATCAGAGATTGCCCCTCTCTGCAAAAGTGTCCTCACATTTGAGAGCAGTCTCCAATAAAAGACACACAGGTTGATTAAACTGTACTAATTGCTACTACTTTTACAGTTAAAACCTGTAAGGTTATTACCACCTTTATCTGCCTAAAACTGAAGGTTCAGTGCTACATCGAACCACAGAATTAAAGAGTTCAGTTCCCATGCGGAGTGTGCGTCTCTTGCTCTGTAGCTGCTGCATGGCTGTGGTCCTGTTAAGCCACTGTGGACAGTTGGCAGGGGTGAGGTGCTGCGATGCTTCCAGTGATGTTGGCCCATTGTGGTTATAGAAGCTTCTTGCTGATCTCACGTTAAAATGCTCAAGAAAATGTCAGATAGGCAAAATAGTGTATGTGGGTATGAAGAATAGGGAAGGGCTGTTATATTCAGGGGGAAAAAATGTTGTGATAACCAAAGACCATGGACTTCAGAGTCAGAAGATCTGAATTCAGATGCATGCTCTCAGTTTTAACTTACACTTTGGATAAGACCCTCTTATTCCTGGTCAAGCTTCGATTTCCTTATTTGTAAAATAGGAACAATAGCAAAATCTCCCCATGTTGCTCATAACCTTATTGTGAGGCTCAGCTGATGAAAGGTTTGTGAAAGCCTTTATACAATGCATTATGCATTTTATATGCAGTATGCAAATGTAGCATATTATAGCTTTAATTCTGCATTTTAGCTTTGCTGAAGAACATCATCTGCCTTTGGAATTTTAACCATTAAATCACTGAATTGAAAAGTTAATAAATTGTAGAATTTAGTAAATTTGAGCTCTACATGGAAGCAACTGAATTTAGTAATTTTATCTTATAATATTTATTTCAGTGTTTTGCATTTTGGTAAACTTGTGAGAGCGTAGGAAGCCCTATTAGATAGCCAGTCTCTGTCTCTAGAGGGCACCGAAGGACTCAAATGTTTACCTGAATCTTGCTCTGGGTATGTATCGATACTTTTATTATACTTTATTTTTCAATCTCGAGAATTTCCTATAACAGTCTTTCTGCCAAAGAATACTAAATTATTATGAGAGGTTTGTGGTAGAATTGATGTGAAATTCCCAAGCACCTAACAACTCAAGCAGCCCTTTGTAAAATTGGTTATATGACTACTTTTCTATTGCCAGGAATCCCTGATAGAGCTTAACTCTGATCATGGCCTCATCTTGATTATGGGAAGTACTTCTTTGAATACCTGTACTTCAAAAGTATTTGGCTGTAAATAATTTGATGACAGAGAAAATCAGGTCAACAAATAAAATATCTTCTTAAAAGCCAAGTGATGTAAATGGTCAATTTTGCTTTTATTTCAAGTTATAGAAGATAAAATAGAAAGTTTTAATGGCCAATTATAAAATAAATGAGAGCTGTGCGTTTCTTAAATGGCACATGGCATAACCTGAGAGTCTGTTAGTTCAGTATGAGTTATAAGTTGCCAATATAACTTAAAACTAGTAGGTATATTCCCTGCAATTTAAGATGATATGTACATTTGTAGTGACACTAAACATTACTTACTGTGGATAAGGGTAGAATTAACCCCCTGGATTATTAATCATGTCAGGATTTTGTTCTGTACTTCTGACTTGTTGGCCTCCTAGTCCTGTATTTCGGGGGAGAAAGAGCGATGTCATGGAAGGGACCAGGGGCTCCTTGGGCAGGCCTTCTTTGAGGCTTGCAGCGTTTTGATGAGGTGAACGTGTACCTGTCACACACCAGATTCTTGGGTCTCAGACCTGGGTTTGAATCCTAGAACCACCACTTACTGGCTTGATATTACATAGATTTTTCTTTCTTACTTTCCCTAAACCTCACTTTCTCAACTGTAAAATGGAAATTAATATTACCACCCACCTCAGAGAGTTGTTTTGAGGATTAAATGAGATGTTGCATATAGTATTTAGTTCAGTACTTGACACAGTGTATATAAATCATAATTTTTTTATGTTTCTCCTTCATGAGTATAAGTTGATGGAAGTTTTTTCCTCCACTCTTCCTTATTCTGGTAATCTCCTGGTAATAGGTTCATGAAGGGTTCCTGGAGAGTAAAGTTCAGTACTTGACACATAGAAAGTACTCAGAAAATACTTGCTGTTATTATTATAAGTTTTGGTTCTTAATTTATATATCCAGAGACGTGATGATGTCATTATGTTCAAAGGAGGGTACAGTGTTTGGGACAAATAGATTTTCACTGATATTTTTATTTTAGTATGATCTGCCTTTGCTGTGAGTTTTTAAGATTATTTTTAAAGTCCTCTATAATTTCAATTCTATTTTTGTAAGTTGGACTATTTGATTAATTGAATCAGGGATAATTTTTAATATATGGAGCCTATAATTATGAAATCTCTTTTGGAAACTAAATATTGGTTTATAGAAGTAGCTGAATAAATTTTGAGGTAAAGTTGGTTTATCTTATAGAATCTTGTTGCTCTGACAAAACTTTATTGTCTAGCATGCAGAAGATAACTGATTTTTAATAAATATATATTGACAGTGATACTAATTCATCAACAGTTGCTTTATAGAATACCTTTAAAATTGGGCCCTGATTTCTGTGTTTCATTTGGACTACTGTATATTTCTAAAAGGCACTTGGAGATTGTTTTCTGCTTTGAAAAAACTGTTTTTTCAAAACTATCCCATGGCCAGTGGCCATTTTAGACAAGCATACTTCTGTTTTTGATTATCTCAGAAGCAGATTGAGCCTTTGCAGGCAGCACAAGCATCACGGTCACAAACCTTCAAAATGGATTAGCAAGTCTGTCCTCATAAGTTTCTAGTGAATTTGTTTTCACAGTATGATAAAATTATTTTGCAAAGAAGACTATTCTATTTTAATTATTCTTTGTTTATATATACATATATATATATATACATACATATATGTATATGTTTTTTTAATATTTATCCTTCATGCTTATAAGTTAATGGAAGTTTTTGTCTCCCCTCTTCCTTATCCTCCTGGTAATCCTGTATAGGTTCATGAAGGGTTCCTGGAGAGTAAAGTGTTTGTTTTGAATAGTACCAATTCATCAAGTCCATGTGAGAGAAGAAGTATTGACCTAAGGATATACATGCTTTGCTTTCTTCCATTTTTAATTCTTTTGGTCTTCATTCGTGAGCTCAAGAATCTGTTTGTGCTTTCATTCCTTGCCAACATATCCATGGCTGTCAGTCTTGTGATAATTTATCAGTACGTTGTTAGGGTAAGTATAATGTGTTTTAACTGTGTTGTATGTTTTTTAACAAGTAAACTTTTTTTTTTTTTTTTTTACTTTAGAGGTAAAAGTGAAGATAAGTAAAGACCCTACTTTATCTGTGTCACCTAGGAGATAAACAGGTTTCCTTTTGGGGGTACTGCTTAGCTGAAGAAGTATATGGCATAGAGGATGAAAGCGTAGGCTTGTAGTCAGATCTGGTTTTGAATCTTGGTCAGTATGCTCCCGAGCTGTATGGCATTGCTTCAGAATGTAGTAATGTCTGCCCTGCTAGAGTTGTGAGATGCAGGAGCCTGCCTTAGTACACTGCCTCAAAGAAACAAAGAATGCAACAGTGTCTTGTTTAGTCCTTTAAGACTTAAACCAGTCACAGGAGATGGGAGTCTAGATGTGATGTTATGATTTTCTTTCACGCCTGAAGCTTTACTTGCCGCCACCGCTTCAGCTCACTGCCACTACCCTGGGTTGTAATCTCTTTCTGCAGTAACTGCAACTGAGTTCATCATCAGTAGTCTGGAGATACTTAACTCAGTTTCCTTAAAATAATCTGTTGAGAAGATCCAGGGGATCTGCAAATCCCTTAAAATTATTTATAAGATTTAGTGTTTCTGTTTATATATATGCATTTTCCACTGATCAGCTGTATAACTTTCATCTCTCACTGGGGCCAGTGACTCAAAAAAGGTGGAGAATAAATTATCATAAATCTCTGACTCAGTTCAGTTGCTCAGTCATGTCTGACTCTTTGCGACCCCATGAACTGCAACACGTCAGGCCTCGCTGTCCATCACCGACTCCCAGAGTTTACTCAAACTCATGTCCATTGCATCAGTGATGCCATCAAACCATCTTGTGCTTTGTTGTCCCCTTCTCCTCAATCTTTCCCAGCATCAGGATCTTCTCAAATGAGTCCGCTCTTCCCATCAGATGGCCAAAGTATTGGAGTTTCAGCTTCAGCATCAGTCCTTCCAATGAATATTCAGGACTGATCTCCTTTAGGATGGACTGGTATGATCTCCTTGCAGTCCAAGGGACTCTCAAGAGTGTCTTCTCCAACACCACAGTTCAAAAGCATCATTTCTTCAGCACTCAGATTTGTTTATGATCCAACTCTCACATCCACACATGACTACTGGAAAAACCATAGCTTTGACTAGGTGGCGGACCTTTGTTGGCAAAGTATGTCTCTGCTTTGTAATATGCTGTCTAGGTTGGTCATAGCTTTTCTTCCAAGGAGCGAGCATCTTTTATTTCATGGCTACTGTCACCATTTGCAGTGATTTTGGAGCTCAGAAGATAAAGGTTTTCTAGACCTCTCTTATGTCACACTTCAGTGTCTTTGTTCATCCCTTTCATCAGCCTCGGATTCCACTTCCAGTCAGAGAACACAGGGGGGTGAGGAGACTTGGGGCAGCTGGAAGAAGTAGCCACTTTGGGCCCAGACATCTTGAACAAGATGTGCAGATTGTGAGTTTCCAGGTAGTGAGGGTTGGAACAAGGCCGTGTGAGCCAGAGTCGAGGCTTGTGCACGAATAGTAAGGGCGATGGCAATTGTCAGGTCGCAGAGTGGAACCCTGAGCAGGAGCTGGGGAGCCGCGCAGGGCCGTGCAGTGGGAAGCCAGAGCTGGGGAGGTCTCAGAAGCCAGAAGCGCAGTGGGAGTGGCGTGGGGATGAGTTCCACTGGACACTGTCAGCAGTGGCTGATAGTGACTGTGTGGCTCTCAGCTCAGATGCTGATATGCTTGCGTGTTTCCCGTTGTGGCAGGAGCCATGCCCAGTGAGAACAGCCTGGGACTTACAGGTGGGAGCAGGTAATCAGGAGCGTTTAGCTCAGCTGGAACATGTGGGCTCGAGGGAGACAGTTGCTTCTGGCAGTAAAATCCTAACAGCTTGGCTACATTTAACATAGGATGCTTAAACTTTTTAGTGAAACAATTATTCACATTTATAATCCACATTTGCTAGTGTGAAGCTCATAAGTATATGATTTCACTCTTCTGCTTTAAATTGTTTCAAACAAGTACGTAACTTATCTTATTTTTTCTTTCTTTCTCCAGAATATGCCAGATCCCCACAACCTTCCAATAGTGGCTGGTTGGAAAAAATACCCCCTCTTTTTTGGTACTGCTGTATTTGCTTTTGAAGGCATTGGAGTGGTAAGGATTTAATTCTTTATTATTATTTTTTAAAATCTTAAGTCAACACAGAGACTTAGTTACATTTAAAAATACATGGTTTTCTTTCCTGTTTCTGTTTATTTTTGTTTGTTTCTATTTTTTTATTCCTAGAAAATGATTTGCATTTTGGCATGATAATCTTGAATTACGGTTTAGTTCCTCTACTAACCAGCAGTTTCATCCATGTTCTATATTAGATTGTTTTCTTAATGTGTAAAATGAGAGCATTAGAATAGGTGATTTTTAATATTTTGTTGTGAAAATTTTCAAACCTATATAGTGTGATGAACTCCTCTGTAAGCGTCACCCAGCTTCAAAAACCATTAACTCGTTGTTAATTTTGTCTGATCTATATTCTCTCTACTCTGTCAAGTCTGGGTTATATTTAGACAGATCCCAAACATCATATCTTATAGACTAGATGGTTAGAAATGAATTGAAATTGTTATAAAGTTTACTATTACATAAGAAGAGTCAAATATAAATTCTTTTTAGATTTATGCATATCATATTTGTTTTGTGAAATGATGTTATCATGAAGCTAATACCAAGAGATACAAACATTGTGCAGATTCTGAGATCCTAAATATTTCCATTCAAGATGCTTCCAGTTCAGGGAACTGAACTTGTGGCCTAGTGGTTAAGACGCTGAACTTCCAGTTCAGGGGCTGTGGATTCAGTCCCTGGTTGGGGAGATAAGATGCCAAATGCCGTGCGGTGTGGCTAAAAAATTAAGCAAGAAAAAGATGCTTCCCATTCATTGAAAGCCCAGAATGTATATGTAGATTTGGGCAAAATAGAATATTGCTGTTTGTGTGCTCAGTCAGTCAGTCATGTTCAACTCTTTGTGACCCCATGGACTGTAACCTGCCAGGCTCCTCTGTCCATGGAATTTTTCAGTCAAGAATACTGGACTGGGTTGCCATTTCCTACTCCAGGGGATCTTCTCGACCCAGAGATCAAACCTGAATCTCTTGTGTTTGCTGCGTTGGCAGGTGGATTCTTTGACACTGTGCCACCTAGGAAGCCCCATACTACATTTGATCTTGGTCAAAAGACCATGTCTTTTTGTCTTTTGATGCTGTTCATGGGGTTCTCAGGGCAAGAATACTGAAGTGGTCTGCCATTCCCTTTTCCCTGGACCACTGGGTCCTTCTCCAGTGACCCAGGCCCTGATGCTGGGAAAGATTGAGGGCAGGAGGAGAAGGGGGTAACAGGGGATGAGATGGTTGGATGGCATCACTGACTCAATGGATGTGAGTTTGAGCAAACTCAGGGAGATAGTGAAGGACAGAGAAGCCTGGCATGCTATAGCCCATGGGGGTCACAAAGAGTCAGACACGACTTAGCAACTGAACAGCAAAAGGCCATAGCTTATGTTTCATCGTCTGATGGTTGGGTGTGGGAGCAGAACCGCTGATAAACATCTGTTTGTATGAACCGCAGACAAAACAGAACTGAGACAGTTTTCTGCGATTTTAGTTGGCTTTCTGCTCTCTGATTCTCCTTTACAGAATTCTTCCTAGTTCTTAGAGGTTCCATTTATCCCTGTTAGAGACAATTGTAGATTTTCATTTCTGCTTTAGCTAGTAAGCTGTAGTTAAGCTATTGGACATTTCCACTTAAGTGTTGTTCCTCTGATATCTCAGATTCAACAACTCTGAAGTCTGATACATCCTTTTTTATATAAAACCAGTTTCATTTTTCTCATTTCTCTATTTCTTTTAGTTTGACTTTTGGTTGCTCAAACTTCATCACTGGAGTATTTCTTTTCACTGTGTCCCTAGTTTCCTCGTCCCAGTCAGCAGTTAGGCTGTGTTGAGCCTTCTCTTTGTGCTTCCCCAGATCAGCTCTGTAAGTGAGGTTATGTGTGAAACAGGCAACGCTGCTGGACGCACGTGGGGCCTCCGTAGTGTCCGTTTCCATCCCTTCCTCCTTTCCCAGCTGCACTGGCATCCCTGACTTTAGCTTCTCCTCTCAGTCTGGGTTTTCTCTGGAGCACACCACATGGGTACTCTTCTCTTTTCTGCTAATCACTCACAGTTTTTACATGGACCTACCTCCCTCACCTCAGAAGTGGAGATAACATTAGTTATTATCTCATGAGGTTATTGTGAGATACTACATGAAAGCTTTTTTAAAAAGTACCTGGCACATTGTAAGCACTCAGTAAATACTTGTTATTATTACTTAGTGTCTTTTACTGTATGGTCAAATTTGTATGCCCCAAACCTCCAAATATTTGCCTACAGATTTAACTTTTAAATTGGCCTTTTTTTAAAAGGGGTCCCCCCCCCACCCTCATAATGTAAGTACTTATTCGTCTCACTGGGGCTTCCCTGGTGGCTCAGATGGTAAGGAATCCACCTGCAATACAGGAGATCTGGGTTCCATCCCTGGCTTGGGAAGATCCCCCGGAGAAGGGAAAGGCTACCCACTCCAGTATTCTGGCCTGGAGTATTCCATGGACAGAGGACTCCACAGGGTTGCAAAGAGTCGGATGTGTCTGTGTGACTTTCACACTTCACACGTTCATCTCATTATTGACAGACCACAGATACAGACGGATAGATAGAGAAACAGTTGTAGACAGGTGTGTACGTGGGTCAGTATGCGTACATGTATCTACTAACTCTATCTACGGAGAGAGCTGAAAGCAATGGCACCCAGGAGCACTGAGCCCTTAGTGCCAGATCTTGAGTTCTAAATCTGATTTTCCAGCAAAGGAAACAAAGTTCTTTGGAGAAATGACTGGTTACAGGATAGAGAAGCAAGGAAATTCAGGTTGTGTCTGGAGCATATTGTAGTGCCAGAGAGTGTGTGTGTGTGTGTGTGTGTGAGTGTTCAGTTGTGTCTGACTCTTTGCAACCCCATGGACTGTAGCCTGCCAGGCTCATGTGTCCACGGAGTTTTCCAGGCAAGAATATTGGAGTGGGTTGCCATTTCCTTCTCCAGGGGATCTTCCTGGCCCAGAGATTGAACCTGCGTCTCTTACGTCTACTGCATTGGCAGACAGGTTCTTTACCCACTAGTGCCAGCTGGGAAGCCCTGCCAGAAAGTATGAAAGTGCTCAAAAAGCAAAAAAATAGGTGTACGTCAAAAGGACAAAGGAGCTCACCTGATGGAATTCATGACGACTGGAACTGGAATGATAGTAGTAGCAAAATAAGCAGTACTGTTTTGGTTCCGTACACAAAGCTGTAAAACAAATATATATGAATCCTTATGAATACCAGTATGTGATTAAATAGATAAGCACATAGGGCAGATTTCCAAATAGCTTATGTAGATACTATCCTCGAGGACCTGTCACTAACCCCCAGTCCCTGGAGCGCGGGCTGCCTGTCGTGATTACTTCCAAATAGGGGCAGGAAGGAAAGAGCTTTATAAGCAGAACTTTCCGGGCAAACACTGCCTTAGCCAGGTGATCAAAATGAACTCCACCAGCGCTAAATCATGTTGATGGCGTGTGTGACAGGAAGGGCATCACACTTCCATGGTGTACTTTTATGAAACCTATAATCCCAATCTAGTCAGGAGGAAAACATCAGACAATTAATAGAGGGGCAGTGTGCCAAATACATAACCAGGCTCCTCAAAGCTGTCAAGGTGATAAACAACAAGGAAGGATCAACAAACTGCCCCAGACCAGAGGAGGCTAAGGGCACACGATGGCAAAATGCAAGGCGCTGTCCTGGCCAGGACCCTGGAGCAGAACAAGGACGCTTGTGGGAAAACTGGTGAAATCCAGGTAGAAGTTTGGAGTTTAATTATAGTGTCCCAGTATTGGTTCTTAGTTGTAACACATGTACTTTCATTGTCTAAAATGTTACTAAAAGGAGAAACTGGTCAGGAGTATATGGGAGTCTTCTGTTTATCTCTGCATCTTTTCTGTAAATCTAAAATTATTTCAAAGTAGAAAGTTTATTTTTTAAAAAACCTGACAGTTTTGCACATTAAGAACTGATTTCAAATCTTTTTATTTTAGGAATTTAAAAAATCTGTAGTGTGAAAAAATATGTAATATTTAGAAAAATACATCAAGGATTATGTGTTTCATATACTATAGAAATATTAATTTGGGCACCTATCAGATGGGGTGCTATATTGTTTTCATTTATTTGCATTCTCTTCTTAGGTCCTTCCACTGGAAAATCAAATGAAAGAATCAAAACGCTTCCCCCAAGCATTGAATATTGGCATGGGGATTGTCACAGCGCTATATGTAACATTAGCTACTTTAGGATATATGTGTTTCCACGATGATATCAAAGGCAGCATAACTTTAAATCTTCCCCAAGATGTGTGGTAGGTAGACAAGAGTTTGTTAACCGAATTTGTATATTTTATAAATATAATTTACTAGTGTTTTATGATAAAAGTGTATTTTTAGTTTTATGATTTAAACATTTAAAATCTTTACTGTGGTTTCTTATTTGTGTAATCTAAATTTTTTCATGATCTTCAGAGGAGGTCATCTGATTTTGCAGATTTTTGCAGTATGTTTTTTAAAGATTAAAAATTACAGGTTGTTCCAAATTTGGATAACAGGTGAAACATGAACTCTTTTAATATAGACTCACTTTAATAAAAAAATTTAATACTTATCCTTGCTGCCCAAAATCTAACATTCTGGGTTTCTGATAAAATCATATAACCCATCACTTATGGCCCTCAAGGTTTTAGTGGTCAGCTTTAATACTGTACGTGTCTCAGTCCTTTCTGCACACAGGACACATTATACAGTTGACCGTTGAACAACAGGGGTTTGAACTGCATGGGTCCACTTATATGGATTTTTTTCAATTAACATGTTAGAAAAATTTTTGAGATTCATGACAATTTGAAAAAACTCACAAACTACATAGCCTAGAAATATAAAAAAGGTATGTCATGAATCTATAAAATATATGTAGCTGTACCTGTAACATGCAAGATATGAGTTAATTGACTGTCAGTAAGGCTTCTAGTCAGTAGTAGGCTATTAGTAGCTAAGTTTGGGGGGAATCAGAAGTAATATGCAGGGTCAGACCCCAACCTGCACTGATCAAGGGTCAACTGTAAATAGTATGGTGCATCTTAATATTCTCTTTATTATTAGAACCATATTCTGCTAAATGAAGCAATATATAGAGTCTTTATCTTCTTCCACAGATTGATCTTTGGAGATTTAATAAAGATATTGGCAGTGATTATGATGTAGACTCGCTCCCTTATTTATGAAATGGAAAAGTAACTTCTTAGTTTTGATAAATGCAAAGAATAAATGCTGACCTAATACCATGCTGTTGGTATTTAGCTGTTGGTATGGAAGTCTGTGAAACCTTAAATTTAAATATTTTGACTGGTTTCCTGATGAGAGTTTGATTGCTATTCATTTGAATCCTGGGTCCTCAATGGAGTCCAGAATGTTATTAGAGTAAATGTGTGCAGGGAACCACTTATGATAGGGAGGAATTACGTAGAGTGGTTTCCAGGTTGCACAAGTCTCATATATGCAGTGTGTTTATCTTTTTTTAAAAATTACAGTTTTCCTTTAGCTGTGATATATTTAGGAAGGCATTCCAAGGTGGAACCCTTTCAATGATATACATTTGTTTCAAGCTGGAGACCTGAGTACAAACAAGACATGTGATTGTTTGGCCTTTATTTCATTAACCTATTTTATAGTTGATAATATAGTTTTGTTTCCTTCAAAAGTGCTCCTTTTTTCTTTTTTGTAATAGTTTAATATAGAGTATAGACAAACAGCTTAATATAAGAGGATCAAGGCTAAGAATTATGGTAGTTTAGTTTCTCTTTCAAAGATAGTAAGTACAGTGTCTAGAATACAGAATGATACATTTCTCCACTTGGAGTAATAGTTAGACTAAATCCTCAAAGCAAATTTATAAGTAAATTTGACAAGTACTATAAGAGGTAGGTGGGGAAACAGCATCAGAATTCTCCCCTACCCTTATTCATGAACGTATCTAAAGAAAGTCTTGAGGGGGACGATACCGAGGTGGCAGTGCCTGCGTGTCAAGCTGAGACGCTCCTCTCCCCGGGGAGCCAGGGACCTGGTGAAGTAGCCGTGGACACAGAGGTGGAGGTGTTGGTCCTTTAATGGACCAGAACCTGCTGGTCCGGAGTCGAGGATGAGAGAGCGAAAGAAGGAAAGAGGCTAATATTCCCTGGGTTACGCAGCCGGCTTCCGCGCTCCAGGGAATCAGCCAGAAATAGAGAGAGAGAGATAGAGAAAAAAAGAAAGAAAGAAAGACATGGGGACCCAAGCTCTGATGGAGCAAAGGTGTTTTAATCAGCATGGTGTGAGCATAGATACTGTAGTTATTCTCTGCAAAGATAAAGATTAAAATTCCAGACTTACAAACACAGGGCGATCCCTATTAAAGAGAGAAGAGTGTACTTATCACCATAATGAGAAACTAACAAAGGAAATGCCTGGATTCCTCAGCCCTGGGAAAGGCATGCCTCTCTTCTTAATTCCTGAATATTCAGGATTTAATAAGGGCCAACGGTTTTCTGAAGATCCATAACAGCACCCGGGAAGCCTCCTGTTAAATGCTTCCTGACAGGAAGGAATGCTTCTGGTTTTCACAGCTAAACCTCAGGGGGGTGATACTGTCCCTGCAGCAGCTCTAATCAATCCTTCCCTTTTTCTGCGTCCACTTCCCACCTTTGCCTTGTTCCCTAATTGCTATGGCTCCCCAGTTAGAATGGAACTCATTATAAGCCTTAATTAAAAACAGGCTATCAAATAAAACAACTCTCCACTTTCAGGTTGTGACTTTTTTTTAGTCTACAAGATCATAGTTTCTATTCGGGAAAGCCTTGTTAGACACCTGCTTTTTATTTAGAAGAGGGGAGCCTTGTATCCTTGGAAATAAAAATCTGTTCAAAACAGGAAAGCAAGTCAGGATACTCCCCTTTAGAGAACTGCTGTTGAGTAACACATTCTGGTGGAGGCATGCCTTTTGTGACCTACAGTCTGTTTCTTTATGGTCTGCAACTGTGTGTGCGTGCTCAGTTGCTTCAGTCTTGTCCGACTCTTAGTGACCCCATGGACTATAGTTCACCAGGCTTCTCTGTCCGTGGAATTCTCCAGGAAAGAATACTGACTGGAGTGTGTTGTCATACCCTTCTCCAGGGTATCTTCCCAACCTAGTGATCAAACCCCAGTCTCTTACATCTCCTGCATTGGGAAGCAAGTTCTCTGTGAGCGATACTGGAGAGAAGACGCTTGTCTTTTATAATGATAATCTTCCAAAATGAGAAGTTTAGACTAGGATAATCATGGGGTTATCTCAGAGATTACTTTCTTGAATTGCTATGTATGAGTCCCTTCTTCCCTCCCCTCCCTGTGCTTCAGGCAATAGGCCGAGCAGTTTAGAGAATGTGTAATGTACTCTTTATTGTCTGAATATTGATCTTGGAGAGGCAGCAGTGAGTGAAGACTCTTAGTTCTCTGCCCAGAAATTGAACCTGGGTAGCCTGGATGAAACTAGCCACTAGATCAGCAAGGGTTAGAGGCTAGAAGCTCTTGCCCCCATTGAAGTGCATTTCTCAAGGAGGCAAGAGCTGTGACAAGAGATACAAAGTTTATTATTAGACACACAGCGCAATCACCAGTGTGAGAGCCCAGTGGAGAAAGTCTGTGTAGCTGAGATAGAAGTGAGGCAGAGATGCACACCCGGAGGGAAGGGGTGAGGTGTCCCCCTTAGCGAGGAGGAGCCCTGCAAAGAGGCCGTTAAGGCATTCATACAGAGCAGTTCTTCTGGGTCTTTGTATACTTTGGGCCAATTGTCTGGTTTCTTTTTCCACATCTGACCTACCCTAGGACCCTCCCCATATGCTTGTGCAACACCATGGACTGTAGCCCGCCTATCCTGGGCTGGAATCCATTTTCCAGTGTTCATTCCAGCTCAGATTACTATAAGGCAGCCTTGGCATCACATACTGTGGGGGTGCCACCTCCTTTGACCCCAGGAGCTTTTGTGCACATGTTCAGTGTCTCCCTCGCCCCAAGGACAGGAAACATGAGACCTCCTGATCCTTTACTCAAACAGGGTGTAGCCCCTTCTGTTTCTGCCATGCCTGTTACCTTAAGGTGTCCACAGAAGACATGGCCTGGCTCTTTTCCCTGTTTCTGTTGTCATTTCTATTTCAGAGTGCAAAGAGGAAGCTGGTTGTAAACACATGATCTGGAGCCCCCCATCTCCTATCTCAGGAAATACAAATGGGAGGCTAGCTGTAGCGTGTCCAGCCTGAAGCCCATTTTTTTGATCCCAAGAAATGTAAGCAGGAGCCCACCTAATTCCTGCCTCAGCTATGAAAGCCAGTGACTGTCACAGGAGCCTAGGGAACCCAACTACCAGCCATGAGAAGCTCTAAAGGGCTTTTGATGCCACGTTGACTTAAAGTCTCAGAGTTTATGTGGGGTATTCCTACAAGAAAAGGTTGAATCAGAGAGCAGCCCCAGAATAAAGCAAGTATGGATTAGAGAGGCTCCAAGTTATTAATTACTTACTACTTTCGGTCTTAGTGAGGCATCATCTTTTAAAACTAGTTATGAGTACTATTGTTCAATGTAGTGCATTTACCTTTTGAAGTAAAGGATATATTTTAAAGATGATAATAAAGTAAATTGGGCTTCCCCCATGACTCAGGGGTTAAAGAACCTCCTGCAATGCAGAAGACACAGGAGACAGGGGTTCGATCCTTGGGTTGGCAAGATCCCTTGGAGGAGGAAATGGCAACCAACTCCAGTGTTCTTGGAGCCTGGCAGGCTACAGTCCATGGAGCCTCACAGAGTTGGACATGACCGAGCGACTAAGCAATCAAATAAATTCATGGTTCTGAGCTAGAACATGAGCACCTTGAGGCAGAGACCCTGCACCTCTGGGTTTTTGGTGCATCTCCATAATATAGCACATTACTCAGCACTTAGTAAATGTTCATTAATTAGTATTCTAGGTATAAAAGCATTTCCCTTGTAACTGCTAATCTTAATTGAATGATGTTTTGGCAGTGTTTTTCCAGGATTTCCAGTAGAGTAACCCAAATAGCAGACATTCTTGTCCTGAGAGATATCAAGGGTATATTAAGTTTTCAGATAAACAGACATTGAGAAGCAGTAAAGTGACTTCTTCCATCTCACACATGGAATCCTTTTGAAGCACCCATTGGATGGGGAAAATTCAAACAGGAGAGAAGCCTGTAATAACAGGGAAGATGTGGAGTAGATTATTTATTTAGATAAGTGAACAGGGACTTCATGTTCCCCACAAAACAGAAGAAATCTTAAGTCTGAGCTCCTGTTTGTAGCATATAGGAACTAGGAGATTGAATATTCTGGAAATATTGCTGACAGATAGTAGCAGATAATCAAGCTGTCTTAATTGATCCTACCAGGAAATCTGGGAGTTGACCTCTGAGGAATTTGTTACCTAAGATGAAAATATTTAGGCAAGAATGGACTCACCACGAGGCACAGTAAATAAAGATGTAGAGAAATATGAGGAAACAGGATAAAGATTTGTATATTCTGAACTATTTCTTCCATTCTCACCCTCAGAAATTCTTAGTGATATTCTTCCAATATTAAAGTTGCCTATATCTAGGAATCCTGGCTGAAATGACCTCTGCCTTTCCTTTCCTCTGCGTGCCTTCTTTTTTCATCACAGTAAATATGACTAAGTTAAAAATGAAGGGCATCTATCAAATTCATCTGTCATCTAACAGATATTTACTGTATGTGTTTTATATACTTGGAACTACTCCCAAGCACGAGAGATACAGCAGCGAACAGATAACGATGTCCTCCTCATGATGCTTGCATTCTAGGGGACGTTCCTCAAACGCCAAGCTGTTTACAGCAGTCAGTGTAGTGATGAATACTAGATGACACTTGTTAGGTGTCTTTGTTGCTGTTGTTGAGTTTCTCAGTCATGTCTGACTCTTCATGACACCGTGGACTGCAGCGCGCCAGGCTTCCCGGTCCTTCACTGTCTCCTGGAGCTTGCACAAACTCATGTCCATTGAGTCGGTGATGCCAAAGCCAACCATTGCATCACTAAATAAATAAATAGTTGTTCTATTTATTTATTTTTAGTTTAGAATGAGGTGAGGTTCTTGGTAAGGACTGTAGCTATTTCTCAAAAAGACTTCTTGACAGAGCTTAACCCTCGAGATTCTTGAGGATCATGAAAAGTCCAAGAGAGAAAGTGAATTGTTAAATTATTTCTGAGAGTAGCTTCTGTTTTCAACCTTGAGAGAATGAGTCAGCCTCTTATTTCCCAGATTAACTTTAAAAAATTGAGGTATTCATATTTGTAAATTTAGGTTAAGTATTGATTTGTTAGCCAATATGGGGAAAAGAAGAGAAACCTTGTAATTTTTGAACTCTCATATTTTCATAACTTATATTTTCACTGGAACATTTAGTCATTTTTCTCCCCCATCATCTGATTCTATATATTTACTGCAAAGTAGATATTAAAATAAATATGTGTGTGTATATATATATATATATATATATATATAAAACTGGTCTTTACTAAGGTATTACATTTCTTAGCTATCAGTATAACCGACTTTGTTTTCAAGCGAGAGTCATCTTATTTTTGAAATGTTTGTATTTGTGATATTGATTAAATGTAGTTTCAAAGAATTACTATTCACACCCATTTTTGATCATTAATATTAATTTAACTAATGTTTAATAAGTGTCTATCCCCTCCTAAGTACGTGAATGGTTATACAGAGAATAGAATCTATGTTCTGACTTTCAAGAACTTTGACACTGAGTTTTAAATACCTTTTAAGTTGTTCTATATGTTATTTAAAAGTTGTTTTATGTTGTTGAAAACATATTAAAAAGCTCATACAAGCTGGGTTTATTTCAGGGATGCAAGGATTCTTCAATATATGCAAATCAATCAGTGTGATACACCATATTAACAAATTGAAAGATAAAAACCATATGATAATCTCAATAGATGCAGAAAAATCCTTTGACAAAATTCAGCACCCATTTATGATTAAAACTCTTTAAAAAATGGGCATGGAAGGAACATACCTCAACATAGTAAAGGCCATATATGATAAGCCCACAGCAAACATTCTCAGTGGTGAAAAGCTGAAATCATTCCCCGTTAGATCAGGAACAAGACAAAGGTGTCCACTTTCACCACTGTTATTCAACATAGTTCTGAAGTCCTCGCTATAGCAATCAGAAAAGAAAAAGAAATAAAAGGAATCCAGATCAGAAAAGAAGTAAAGCTCTCACTGTTTGCAGATGACATGATACATACATAGAAAACCCTAAAGATAGTATCAGAAAATTTCTAGAGCTAATCAGTGAATTTAGCAAAGTTTCAGGATATAAAATCAGTACACAGAAATTGCTTGAATTTCTATATACTACCAATGAAAAATCAGAGAAATTAAGGAGTCAGTCCCTTCATTCACCACTGCAATAAAAAGAATAAAATATCTAGGAATAAACTTACCTAAGAAGACAAAAGAACTGTACACAGAGAATTATAAGACACGAATGAAAGACATTAAAGATGACATAAACAGATATTCCATGTTCCTGGGTAGGAAGAATCAATATTGTGAAAATGACTATACTGCCAAATGCAATCTACAGATTCAATGCAATACCTATTAAATTACCAATGGCATTTTTCAAAGAACTAGAACAAAAAATTTCACAATTCATATGGAAACACAAAAGGCCCTGAAGAGCCAAAGCAGTCTTGAGAAAGAGGAATGGAGCTGGAGGAATCAGCCTTCCTGACCTCAGGTTACACTACGAAGCCACAGTCATCAAGACAGTGTGGTGCTGGCACAAAAACAGAAATATAGACCAATGGAACAGGATAGAAAGCCCAGAAAAAAACCATGCACCTCTGGGTACCTTATATTTGACAAAGGAGGCAAGAATATACAATGGGGCAAAGATAGCCTCTTCAATAAATGGTGCTGGGAAAACTGGATGTAAAAGGATAAAATTAGAACACTTCCTAACACCATACACAAAGATAAACTCAAAATGGATTAAAGACCTAAATGTAAGACCAGAAACTAGAAAACCCTTAGAAGCAAACATAGGTAGAACACTTGATGACATAAATCAATGCAAGATCGCCTATGACCCACCTCCTAGAGTAATGGAAATAAAAACAAAAGTAAACAAGTGGGAGCTGATTAAACTTAAAAGCTTTTTCACAGCAAAGGAAAGTATAAACAAGGTGAAAAGACAGCCCTCAGAATGGGAGAAAATAATAGCAAATGAAACAACTGACAAAGGATTAATTTCCAAAATATACAAGTGGCTCATACAACTCAATACCAGAAAAACAAACAACCCAATCAAAAAGTGGGGAAAAGACCTAAACAGACATTTCTCCAAAGAAGACGTACAGATGGCTAACAAACATGTGAAAAGCTGCTCAATATCACTCATTATTAGAGAAATGCAAATCAAAACTACAATGAGATATCACCTCACACCAGTCAGAATGGCCCTCATCAAAAAGTCTACAAACAATAAATGCTGGAGAAGGTGGGGAGGAAAGGGAACTCTGTTGCACTGTTGGTGGGAATGTAAATTGAGACAGTCAATGTGGGAGATGGTATGGAGATTCCTTAAAAAACTAGGAATAAAACCACCATATAACCCAGCGTTCCCACTCCTAGGCATAAACCCTGAGGAAACCAAAATTGAAAGACACACATGTACTCCGATGTTCATTGCAGCACTATGTACAGTAGTTAGAACGTGGAAGCAACCTAGATGTCCATCAACAGATGAATAGATAAAGAAGTTGTGGTATGCATACACAATGGAATATTACTCACCCCCAAAGAGGAACATATTTGAGTCAGTTCTAATGAGGTGGATGAACCTAGAGCCTATTATATAGAGTGGAGTAAGTCAGAAAGAGAAAGATAAATATCGTATACTAACACATATATATGGAATCTAGAACGATGGTACCAATGAATTTTTTTGCAAGGCAGCAGTGGAGAAACAAACATAGAAAACAGACTATGGATGTGGGGAGAGGGGAGGAGAGGGTGAGATGTGTGGAGAGTAACATGGAAACTTACATTATCGTCTGCAAAATAGATAGCCTATGGGAATTTGCTGTGTGTCTCAGGGAACTCAAACGGGCTCTGTATTAACCTAGAGGGGTGTGATGGGAAGGGAGATGGGATGGAGATTCAAGAGGGAGGGGACACATGTACACCTATGGCTGATTCATGTTGCTATTTAACAGAAAGCAAAAAAAAATCTGTAAAGCAATTATCCTTCAATTAAAACAATAAATGAAAAATAAAAGTTTTATGTTGTTGTATATCCTCAAGACAAATCCCTGGCACTTTAAGCAAGTTTTTTTATCCTTTTGAGAGACAGTTTATTCTTCATTTCTAAAACTATTAGTATATATGGCCAATATTAGTACATATTACATATGTAATATTACATATTACATATGTAATACAATATTAGTACAATTACCACAGATACATGCGTAAAACCAAAATGAGAACAAAGGTTGATAAACATGTAGGAAATTTGAGTATAGAAAAATAGAGTGCTTGAAATTATAGATATGAAACATAGAAATTAGGGGGTTCTTGAAACAAAAATATGACTATGAAACAAAAATATGACTGTATGAGAAAAAATTTTTTAAAAAGACTGTATGTAGTGCTTCTCTTTAACACTCTGATTTCTGTATTACTCTCTGGTGGATTCTTAGCAAATATACCAGCTTCTAAAAAGATACTGACCATAATGATGTAAAGTAATTAGCCTCCAACTAATAAAAATTAAAAAAAAAAAAAAAAAAAAAAAAGATCTAATCCCTTAAAAAAAAAAATAAATAAAAAAAAAAAATAATAAAAAGATACTGACCATTTTATTTCCCATTTTTACTCTGGGTAACATCAAATGATAGTACTTACATATAATTAATATTACTGAGTGGTGTTAATAATAACCAGATTCTTAACCTATATAATTTGTTTTATACCAATTAGAAAAGTTATTATACCTATATGTGTAATGATATATTTTTAGATATATTGTTAATCATATTTTAAAAACATGTAAGTTAAAAGATAATTAGAAAAAGGACTGTAGTAATAAACTGATAAGAATATTCAATTTTCCACAATTATGTATCAAAGTATATGAAGCAGGAGTCTTTTGTTATTTTGTACATTCAAATAGCTTGACTATGTCTAAACTTTAAACATTAAGGTGAGAAATATATCTTGAGATCTTTTTAATAGTAAGTTTGCATTGTTCCTAGCCCTAAGGTCTTCCTTATTTCCTTAATTTTGCTGTTTGTAGTATTTTCAAATCTGTTTCCACTCAGTTTTCTTCCTTCCTGCTTCACTCCTAGGATGAATACATTATAGAAGGAGACTTAATCGAATTCCTTCTTGCTTGGCAGCTGTTTAGGAAAACTTTATAATCTTGACATATCAGTGATATCCTACAGTATTTGTCTTTTTCTGCCTGGCTTATTCACTTAGCATAATGCCTGCCACGTTCATGCATGCTGTCTTGTTTTTGCTCATGCACGTTGCCTTAATATAAATCTAACTTTCTTTTATTTTGGTTATTTTCATTTTATTTCTTTTATTTTTATTATGACTTAGATAAACAGAGAATAGATTGGTGTTTGCCAGGGGCTGGTAGATGGGGGAAAAGAGAAGAGTTTTGGTAAAAGGATACAAGCTTTCAGTTAAAAGATGAATAAGGTCTAAGCATCTAATGTATAATGTGGTGACTGGAGTTGATATTACTGTATTGCATGATTGAAATATGCTGAGAGAGTAGAATCAGTGTTCTCACCAAAACAGAAAAAAATAGGCAAATACATGAGGTGATGGATGTGTTTGTTAATTAATTCCATATGTGGGAATTCTTTCACAGTGTATATGTATATCATATCATCATGTTGTAGACTTTAAATGTCTTTTAATTTCATTGGTTAGTTAATTGTCGGTAAAGCTGGAAATAAAAGATTGACTAAATTTTGAAAATTTTTAACAGGTTATATCAATCAGTGAAAATTCTGTATTCCTTCGGCATCTTTGTGACATATTCAATTCAGTTCTATGTTCCAGCAGAGATAATTATCCCTGTGATCACATCCAGATTTCATCCTAAATGGAAGCAAATCTATGAATTTGTAATAAGGTCCTTCTTGGTTACTATTACTTGTAAGTATCACTGCATACTTATAATGATTTTTATTGTTGAATTTCTTCTAATGAAGCTACTTAAAGTATATTTTTTATATTTTTGAAATAATTTTGTTCACCTAACTGGATACATTTTGGTTTAAAATTCTGTTATTCTACTGATATAGAAGAAAATCATAAATCAGATCCTATCACACTTACAACAAGTAACCAAATTTTTATTTTCAAAATAATATCACTCATGATTGAAATATAAGTATATTTAAATCAGATGCGTAAGTGATCCGTATATCATTGACAGCATTTTGCTTTGGCTTTCTAGTTTTCCTGAGGTTTTTTATATCTGCTAACTTGTGTGTTCAACAGTTCAACTCTCCATGACTACCTGTACAAATGGGTTTTGTTCTCTTTTGGTCTTTAACAATTTCAGTGGTTTATTTTACTTGTTATTTGAAGGAGTGTGTATAATCTCTTCTTATCATTTCATATTATAGAATGCCCCCACAAGGTAGAATTAATCATGGAGACTCATGGAGAGGGGCCTTTAGTTTGGCGTAGCACTGTCACGGTGACCCGACGGTTCAAAACTCAGGCCTCCCACTTCCTTGCTGGGTCTTTAGTTAAGTTACAAACCATCTTTGAGTCCTTCTTTCCTCAACTATGAAATGAAGATAAGACATTTAAAAAAATGAACAAAGTGGTTTGAAGTTGCTGTTAATACTATCATTATTGTCACCACTTTTATTATAATTGCAAACAGAAAGACGATTGCCACATTGACCTATCTAATGGCATTGCCTAGGATGATACCAAGGACGAGAGGACTGGTGACTGGGGGACAAGCAGCTTTGGAAATTCTAGAGAAGATTTAAGTAACTGTCTTAGCCCATTTGAGGTTAGAGGATGGTAGAACTAGAAATTCTGGGCAACTCTGTAAATTGCATTGAGCACCTTGGGGTGGAGCTTATGCCTAGATTTAAAGAATTGGGTGTATTATATTTTGTTCAAAGAAACAGCAAAGCTGAGCAAAGTAGATAAAGTAGATAAGACTTACTCTTCAAAGCAATTATTTAAATGAAATATGTCAACTATATAAGGGAAATCACATTGAAGAATGAAGTCAGTAAACCCATACTCCAATGATTAATGAAACACCCAAGAGGAAAAAATTATTTTAAAACGTTTTAGAATATTCCTTACACATTACTTTTATTGACATTTTGACAGCTGTACTAAATAAAAAGACTTATTTCAGGCAAAGTCCTTTTATCAGGAGATGTAACGCAGTTCTATTCTGAACGCATATCTCCTTTTAAGGTTAGCTACTGAATTTTAATAACTTCACCCATTTCTGCACACTGGGTGCTGTCATGTCTGCTGTGGTCCAGACCAGTCTGCACCTTTGCCACCAGGAATTTATTCCCACAAGCCAAGGCTTTTCCTCAAGGGCTGAGGACGTAGCACCGAGAGTTGCAGCCTTTTCTTTGTCACGTCTTTCTTTTAGTTACAAATGGAGAAGCCTGTTTAACCATATGTGAGGGCTATATTTACAGCATGCTTTGGACACAGAGAACACAGACTGTGTCATATTCCCTTCTACTTCACTGAGACACATCGCTGGACACTGACCTTCATTTCAGTCTTTGGCAGGTCCTTCCCAGTTAAAGTCAACCGATGTTCATGACAGGCCTGTTTTGTATCAGTTATCCAAAGCACTGGAAAATGTCCTGGGGCGGACTCTGCTGATGGGCATGTGGAGAGCTGGGGGACCTTGTCCTGTCCATAGAGCAGGTTGTGCGGCACTAGCAGGGGTAGTGGAGGCCCCTCTGGGTTTGCGTGTTTCAGGCCCCATCGTCCTTTCCAGGTGCGGAGTCCACATCTGCAGGACAGATCTGCAAAGTATGGGGCTCATCAGCTCGGGTTGTATTAGTCATGTCCAGGTCTCCATTTAGTATTGAATTGCCGTTTCACAGCATCTTTTCATGGAATCAAAAGCTTGAAAGGATGGGTCAGGCTCTTCCTGCATGTTCCCTGTAGACCCTTCCCTGCTAGGTAGGCATTCCATAGGTAAGAGAGAAGAGTGACTGGAAACTGGCCAGAGGCCAGGCAATAAATGCCTTTTATTTTAAAGGCAAACCTGTAGAAAGCTGCTAGATTTTGATTTCAGACCAGTATTTTGATTCCCTGTTTGAATTGAACCTGCAAAATATGTTAAATACTACTTATTTCTGTTATTGTTTGGTTCATTGATCCTTTTACTGTTTCTAGTTGGAAAAGCCCTTGGATTTGAGAGTATGCTTTCTTCTTTAGTAAACTATGAGTACATAGAGCATAAATCTTTGGTAGTTTGTAGAATACTAAGAAGATATACCAGAATCATTTAAGTTAGTTGTCACAGTAGCTGAAAATAAGTACCATTCTGTGCCCTAGTATTCTATCTTAGAGTCAGTAGGTATATGGAGAGGATCATTCACTGTTTGTGCAATTTAAATTTGTGTGCTACAACTAGTGAAAGCCTGGGTGCAGCAATGAAGACCCAGTGCAACCAAAACTAAAATAAGTTTTAAAAAAGATTTACATGCTAGAGTGTTGTTGATGTTATAATATCAAGCATTTTATTTTTTCTCTGTATCTCTTTTACCATTAAGATGCAAGAAAATGGACCTTTTTTCCATGGCTTTTTTTTCCACTTCAGGGGCAACTTTGTACCATAAGACTACACTCTTTTCCTCTATAATACAGTTTTTGGAAATACTGAATAAGATTAATTAGTACTTACTAGATATATTCATAATAACTGTCTGTAAATGACAAAGGGCAGCCTATTTATAGTAATCCTGTAGTGAATATTTGTAATTTGTAGTGAACTATCCTTATCTAAGCTATCCTTTGACTTACTATTTTTGTGATTTTTGAGTTCTTCTATGTCAGATTTGCCTAAAGTATATATGTTTCACTTTCTTCTCTACTAACATTATCAAATAACATTTCAAGCCATTTTTACTAGCAAATATATATTGGTTATATAACATGTAAAGAATGACTGTCTAATTGATAAATTTCATGATTTAAAAGCATTTGGTAGATGGAATTTTAGTCTGAATGAATAAATTCTAAAATGCTATAGTGCTTCTCCAGATGCTTTTCCAACAATACTTCACTTGATTTACTCATAACAACTTGACCTATTGGAAAACATTAATAACAAAAAATAGACTCCAAAATGAAAGGCTCTTTAGATGACAAGGTGGTAGTCATGTTGGTCTGGTTGTCCTTTTAAATACTGCCATCTGCTGTTAAGTGTTTTATCACAAAATGGATAAAAGCCAATGGGTTTTGAAACATTCTGTTGTGATTGAGAGTTATGCTTTATACTTCCCTTGAGAGAAGTGTTAAAAT
This sequence comes from Odocoileus virginianus, assembly GCF_023699985.2. Taxonomy (NCBI): domain Eukaryota; kingdom Metazoa; phylum Chordata; class Mammalia; order Artiodactyla; family Cervidae; genus Odocoileus; species Odocoileus virginianus. Next base: position 1,192,805 of record NC_069701.1, read on the forward strand.
GGTATAGCACACATCCATTAAACAAGGATTCACTTGATAAAGTATTTCTAGTTTAGAGTTCCAGCTTCACATTCAGTTAGTTTACTTAGGAAGATTTATCGTACTTCAGTCTTGTAGAAGTGCAGCTCCGTTTATGATTTCAGAATAATTTTTTTAGGATTTTGGTTTTCATAATAATGAAAATAAAAAGTGGTAAATAGTAGTGTGTGGTTCTGAGAAATGCAGTGGTTCCAAATTAATGCCACATCCTCCTGGAAAACATCGAGAAGTGCAAAGAGAATACAGGGAGGGAACAAACCATAAACTAACAATTAAGAAGTAAAGAAACCAGTAGACCAGAAACTCGAAACTTAATTACAAAGAGCGTGAGTTAAATTTATGCACACACCCCCCACAGAAAGTTCAGTAAGAGACAAACACGCAGGAGAAAGAAAAGCAAAGGAAGGTAACCTCAGAAATAGAAGGATGATGAAGATTAGTGAGACAACTGATAGCTTTTGAAGACAAGGAAAGGAACACCAACACATGCGTAATCAGAGTCCTCAGAGCCGGCACTGTGGTTACGTAGTCGTCTCTGGAGGCGGTGGTGATAGAGTTGTCACAGCGTGCATGCCAGCAAACTTAGCTGTTATTTCTGGTGGCAGCTCCAACCCTTCACAAATCATTCACTGAACTACTTAAGGACAATTCAGACAAAGACTATGTCTTGATTTTTGCAAACCTTCAGTTGATACCTTTTGGTAAGATATAGATAAGATCAAAAAAGTGCTGGATCAAAACTTGCAGAAAACTTGTCAATAGTTTGGCATAAAATCCTGCTGACAATAATGGTGCATAATTTTTTTTTAACTTTTCATTTTGAAATAGCTTAGAGAAGCTGTACAAGAAAGTAGAATTACCATAAACCCTTTACTATTTCCTCTAATGTTAACAGCTTACACACCACAATACAACTGTTAAAGCCAGGAAATTAACATCGATAAAATGCTACTAACTCATTTATAGACCTCATTTTTATTTCACCAGTTTTTCCACTGTTACCCTTTTCCTGATCCAGGAACCAATTCAAGGTCCCACTTGAATTTAGTTGTCAAGTCTACTTGGTCTCCCCCAGTCTTGACAGTTATCTTTTTCTATCTTCATTTACCTTGACATCTTTGAAGTGTCAGTGATTTTGTAGAATTTCCTTCCATGTAGATTTGTGTGATGCTTTCTTATGACTAGGGTGAAGTCAATCATCTTTAACAAGAACTCCACAGGTGATGGTTTGCTCTTCTCAGTCCATCACATTACGGCTTAGGACTGGTGATGTTAACTTTGCTCACTTGGTTAAGGTGGTGTCTGTCAGATGTCTCCACAATAAAGGTACTCTTTTTTTTCCCTTTATGAGTTTTTTTATAGGGGTATTTCCTGTTCTTATACAGTTAGTGTTATAAAGTGTAAGGTGTTAGTCACTCAGTCGTGTCCAACTCTTTGCAACCCCATAGACTATAGCCTGCCAGACTCCTCCATCCATTGGATTTTCCAGGCAAGAATACTGGAGTGAGTTGCCATTTCCTTCTCCAGGGGATTTTCTGACCCAGGGATCCAACCCAGGTCTCCAGCATTGCAGGCAGATTCTTTGTCGTCTGAACCTTTTGCCCATTAATTTTAGGATCCTTCATTGACTTTTCCTGCAACAGTTATTATTATGGTATTTACTTAATAATTTTATGTTTCCAGGGTTTCTTCTATTTTGGTTAACTGGAATTCTAATGTAAGAAATACTTATCTCTTTTCTTTGATTTAAGCATTTGTTTATAACATACCAGCCAAGATTTTGTGCTTTGTAGAATGAGCTATATGGCAGAATAATGAAAATGCATTCTTTACCCAAAACTTCATAGCAAAAATTAAAAGTTGTTTATGTAAGAAACCCTGTTGATAAGTCAAAGTTGGAGAAACATCACTCAGTGTTTTGGCTTCTTTCTTTGTTTTCATTTTTAGCTGAGAACAAAATGTGACAGACGCTTCCACAAGCAATAGTCTCGTAGTGCCTACTTGCATCAGTTAATCTTAATGTATTGAAAGTATCTGCAGTTAGTATTTACATAAGTATTAGATATTTGCACAAGGAAAATTTGTATTTTCCATTTTCTAGGTGCCGGCGCGATCCTCATTCCTCGTTTGGACATTGTGATCTCCTTCGTCGGAGCTGTGAGCAGCAGCACTCTGGCCCTGATCCTGCCGCCTCTGGTTGAAATTCTCACCTTCTCTAAGGAGCACTACAGTATATGGATGGTCCTGAAGAACGTTTCCATCGTGTTCACTGGAGTTGTTGGTTTCTTATTAGGGACATATGTAACTGTTGAAGAAATTATTTATCCTACTCCCAAAGCTATCACTAGCACTCCACACGGTCCCTCTTTAAATTTGAATTCGACATGTTTTATATCGGGTTTGAAGTAGTAGGAGCAGAGATATGAGTCTCCAGTTTGGAAATGATTTAAGAACCACTAGGACACGTTGGCAGTACTGATAAGCTACAACATATTGCTTGGTTTTAAGTACTAGCAGCAATTTCAAAAGTTTTAGTTTTGAAAATTGAAAAAATTAAAATGTTAAAGAATTAAAGGAATACTCTATTACTTGTCTTTCAGTCAGAAATGATTCAACCAAGATTCTGTCTTTTACTTCCATGCTACTCCCTTGTCACCTGGTTGAGGAGAGAACAGGATTTCAACATTAAGAGAATTAAAGAAGAAGGTATAGGTAACTAAAATCTGACCACCCTGATGAATTTCAAAGTATACTTCATGTTAGTATAGAAATATCTCAATTATGTTTTTATTAGAGAGCCAGATACTTAGGTTTACCCCTTTGAAGTTTAGAAAACCCTCATTAGCCATGATGTAAGCATCAGAAAATCCCCCAAACAATTATTTTTAGCTGATCTTCATAATGAAAATCAAGAGGGCCTGTGCAAGAGTCTGACTTAGTGTTTCAACCAGATTTGAAAGAGACTTTAAAGGTTGTGGAGTTCAAATTCGCTTGTTTTTTTTTTACCTGCGGAAATAGATACCCAGGATGGTTAAAGTTAACTTGGTCAAGACCACTCAGCTTGAGATCAAGAGAACCTAGTCTTCAGATTCCTGGTCCAGGATTTTTTTATCTTTCACGTCACATCCTAGAAGAAGAATAAATTATGTTCAGTTCAGCTTTGGTGTTGAGTCGGTTTAGTATGCTGTTTGCCAAGCGCATGTGACCTGCGCAGACAGTCGGAGCTCTGAGAAGCCTGCAGCGCAGCCGTGGGGCAGAAGCAGCGCTTTAATGAACCAGCAGAAACCCCCTGCTGGCTGGCTTCTGGCAGGTAGAGAGTGCCCAGCTGTCCTGCGTGGGGCTTTGGCTCTCCTCGTTGTTTCTTCCTTCCTAGGTTTATAGGTACCATCTTTCCTAGTGACAAAAAAATAGATAACTTGGCGTGATACAGGACCTGTGCCCTCTTTGTGGCCCTGTGGCCTTCCTCATCAGAGCCTTCTATTGCTCTGCACGGGCAAAATAAAAGAAAGCTTCAAGCCTAGGAAAAATCGAGACAGTGATAAACTGTTAAATACTGACAGCTCCAGGCTTCCTCCAGAGAAATGCATTCTTTTCTACTCCTCCATATTTTTCAAGGCCAGTTATTAACCAAAACAAAGAATCTCAGTGGGCATGGAAGATGAAATGGTTAAATTTAAAATTGAGAATCTTGATTTTTTTTTTTTAAATCATAATTTAAAACTCATTGAATTTTTTAGTCAGGTTGGTGAAAGATATCACCAAGATCACTGCAGTGTGTATTTTCTCTATTTTTGTATGTAAATGTCAGTTCAAGTATTTTTTGCTTACATCATAGAGTCAAGCATAATCTTAAAGGTATATCAGAAACTTTGTTTTGGTACAAATTCATCAGCATCAAACTTTAAAAAAAAATTTGCATCAAGAATCACCAATAATTGTTTATGACACTTTTATGTCAAGTCTGTTATGTTGAACCTTTAGTCATGTTGGGAAAATGTGGAAGAAATTGTAGGAAAAGTAATTCCCATTGAAGCTAATGTTATATAATCTTGAACATAAGAGTAAATTAGGTATTTTTTTTAAGATACGTAACTTGGTATAAAGTGACTTGAAAACTATTATTTAATTCAAAGCACTATTAGATTTTTTTGTCAGCTGTCTCAGATAATATTTCTAGTCTGTGTGACATTTTATTTTTGTAGTTTTGCCTTTTTTATTTTCTTTATGAAATTTATCAATTTTAGTGAAATATCAAATGGTTGATCATAGCAATATATAAATTTTAGTTTCAGTGAACAAATGTTGAGTATATTTTCAGAGTAAAGTTGAAATGCAGAAAGGAAGAGCAGGAGAATAGTTTTAGTTCCCAACAAGAAACACTATGTAGATGTAAATGCACTCTATATAAGGATTTTTGATGATTTATTTCATTTGCAAAAAAAAATCATGCAATATTTTTCCTTTGAAAATTATTTTTAATGAGTCATAACATTTTCTGAATGTTATTAGAGAAGATACTTTGATCAAACCAGCTATTGATTTTATTTGGGGACCTGGAAAAATGAGAGTGATTGCACCTATCAAATTTTTTATCCAGTATCTTTGGTCCATTGCATTCTGGGTAAAATGGCTTTGGCGTTTCATCTGCTCACCACAGTAAAACACCTTTGGAAAGCCAACCAGGTGTCTTATGAACTTTACTACTGGAATGGGGAAGAGAAAGGAAAACTTTATTCACGTCTGAAAACCTCAGAGCTAAGCCAGTCACCTCTGTTCCTTTCCAGCCAAAAGGGTTTCTCCAGTTTCAGAGTCAGCTTACCAAAACACTGGCTCTGAGACCTTTCTTTTTTATCAAAGGATCTGCTTTTCCCCGAATGGCATGGTTTCTCCACAAGTGAAGAAATAAGACCTAGTTTTTCTTAAAGACCAGTTTGTATAGTGTTACCAAATGAAAAATGTACTATGTTAGCAAATGCCACATTATGTTTTAATTCTGTCCTCTGGATTCTCCTGTTGAAATGATTTCTGCCTCTTACCTGTGTGATGCACTTAACATTTTTGAAAGTGTTTTATGCAATATGCATGTTATAAATGTCCTAACGTGGCCTGATTTCATTCAGTATTTTTGTAGTAGTCGTAGAAAAGCTCTCCAACTATAAAGTGCTATACAGATACTAATTGGGATATTAATTGAAGTTCTACATCAGTGACATGTCCAGCTGTTGGGCATGCTTTACTCTAGCTTACCTGTTCATCTCCTCTGGGGCTGGCATGCCAAAGAGGTCAGAACAGCAGCTGAGAAGTGCATTTGTTTACTGATAATATGTATCCACTCATTTCTTCATTTGAAAGGGAGAAGATACATGACAGAGCTAATAGAAGTAATAAGTAAAATTATTTAACTGATACCAGTGGCTCAATGAATATTTTCTGTTGAGAAAATAACTTGGTAAAAACAAAGGCAATGCTATAAAATGAGTTTTTTAGAATGAGTATTTTAAACTTTTTGCCTCAGTTAGCTCCCCTTCATAAAACAGTTTGAGAGACTTTGATCTAAAAGGTATAACAAGATACTTCCTTACATTAAATGGCTGACTGTAATAATTAACACTTTGGCAGTATGGTTAACCATAATTAATCTTATTCACGCAACTGGTGCTCACTAGGCTAAACACAGTTCTCAAAGTTGTTGGTTCTGACCTAGGAGATAAGAAAACATGCTTTAGAAATGTTATTATTGCCCTGTTATAAAATGAAATGACAAATCACTCTCATCCTTAAAATTATATATCAAGGTTACCTAGTTCTGATGTATCCACATATATACATTCCAGTTGTCTGTGTTTTATACTAATATAAATTTGCCATTTAAATTGGATCCAGAAAGATGTGTGTTGAAAGATCACCCTGAAAATGATTCCTTTAGAGTTTTCTTGATAACAAATAGGAAAACACACGCTTGTACCATGAATCAATTAAGCTGTGGAGTTTTGTTTCTCAAAATGATGTTGTTTGTTTGAGTGAAAACTACCTATCAGTGCACTTGAGTCAATTCTATTTCTTTTAACTTATTTTTCTTTATAGTATGAAAAAATGTCTTAAAAAGTACTGTAACTTCTGAATTTTCAATAAAATATTATTTTGCTTGCAAAATATTGCCTTTTTAAAATAAATTTGTCTTTTAGAAGGTTAAATGACACAAATGTCATAAACTACAAAGGGCACTAGTGTATTCTACTGTAACATTTTAATCAGTCTTTGAGGTTAATTCCTTGTCATGTGACCTTCCACAGTGGGAGTTGCTGTTATGCCCCTCTGAGATATAAAAACCGAAGTTGACTGAAAATGAAAGGTCATGCTCAAAACAGTGACCTGAACTTCCTACAGAGTAAATGCTGGGAGGGCAGTCTGCCAATGCTGCAGCCATGCCATCATTTACCATTCTCTTAAGGTCAAGGCTGTACCAGTCACATGTTTTCCTTGCAGTATGCCAATCTCAAATCAAAGACCGTAAAGGTATTTATACCTTGACAGCAGTAATTCTGCTCTTGTGAACTTAAGAAAAGGGCATCTCATAGTTCATCAGATGAGAAAGACTCTATACCTAAAGGTGCATTGGGAACCTCATGTATAATAGTGAACAGCTGAAAGCAACCTAAGTATTCAACACTAAGGAAATCATAAATTGTGATGTTTTAGCCTACAGTACGATAGAGATCCCATTATTCTACTAACGTTGTACTGAAGATTAGTAATTTGGTAAAGAATAAATACAAAGAGTTAATTTTTTAGCTGCAGCTCTATAAAAACATGCTTTAGGACCAAGACAGGAAGATGAGCAGGACGTAAACCATGGTGCTGAGAAAGAGATGGGTTTTACATTTTACTGCTTTTAAGTGAGTAGTTAAAAGAAGGCAGTGAGAGAAATAGGATTTTGAGAGAGGAACAGGGAATTTATAAGCTTTAGTGATAGTATATGCTTTTGTTAAAAAAGAAAATAGGCAGAACATAAAGACCAAAAAAGAAAAAAAATGAACCAAACAAAAATTACAGGATGTGGATAGGAGTGAGTACATAAAAGAAATCTAAATTCAATGAAAAGCCCTATGGAATACTTATTGAAGGAAAAAAGCTATGATCACTTTGTAAAATTAACT